>NC_080694.1:3885291-6285291 GCF_030445035.2 Dasypus novemcinctus | reverse complement strand
CAGATTGCTATTGCATTCCCAGGCTCATGTACTATAACCATCCATATGGTCCTAAGTTCAGCCCATTGACTGCTTTGCATGATGCCTGTTTTTCACCAAAATATGTCAGTGCTGGGCTACACAGCCACAGCAATCCCCTTGGGAGGTGTTCCACTAGCTAAACCATCCATGTACCATGCATTTTCTGGAATTGTTGCTATGCCTTCTTTAGTGGGCATTTCAATGTCCACCTGTGGTTGTAATTTGGTCTGAAGAATCTTCCATGTAAGGCCCTGAGCCTAAGATCTCATGCATTTCACCATTTAAAGGGCTGGTGTCAAAGACACTCCACTGCAGCAAATAAACTTTCCACCTTGTTAAGGTACTTAATTGTGCACTGCCAGAGTGAGGTTTGTTCCCTGTATTTGTGATCCACCCTGGATAGGGATGGCCATCTGTAGAATGACTGACCACTTTTGGGTTAAACCTTTTACTGGCAACAAGGCATTGTGTGCTGCGCATAGCTGGTTCTCTAAAGGGCTATATTATAATTCATCCTCTTTCAATAATTGTGACCAAAGTCCAAAGGGTACTCACTTAGATTGTTGCCTTTACCACAAACCCCACCCAAAACCAGTATTGGTGCTGACCAATCCTTTCTCAGGATAAGTCAAGGTCCACCTCACTCAGTGTTAGAGCCTGTGCCCTCTTTTTTTTTTTTAAAGATTTATTTATTTATTTAATTTCTCCCCCTCCCATGGTTGTCTGTTCTTGGTGTCTATTTGCTGCGTCTTATTTCTTTGTCCGCTTCTGTTGTCGTCAGCGGCACGGGAAGTGTGGGCGGCGCCATTCCTGGGCAGGCTGCTCTTTCTTTTCACGCTGGGCGGGCGCACTCCTTGCGCGTGGGGCTCCCCCACGCGGGGGACACCCTTGCGTAGCACGGCACTCCTTGCGCGCATCAGCACTGCGCATGGCCAGCTCCACACGGGTCAAGGAGGCCCGGGGTTTGAACCGCGGACCTCCCATATGGTAGACAGATGCCCTAACCACTGGGCCAAAGTCCGTTTCCCCCTGTGCCCTTTTTGCTCCTTCCAAATTAGACTGCTGGTTGTCCTCCCCTTCCTAGGTATGACCTTTGCTGATTAAAATATACAATGATTTTACTATTTGAGATTAATGAAGGATGAACCAACAACCACATAAAGGTCATTAATTATTTTTGAGAATGTGGTGTGAGAAAACACTGTATTTATCAGTTACAGCAGAGGGTATAGCTTTTATCTTACCTAACCAAACAATGCCGAAGAATTAGGCAGAGCAGCCAGGGCATTGCGGCTTCTTCTGACTGATTGCGCATCCCTGGCTTTCAAGGTGAGGTACTATTGTCTCTGATGCTTCTTTTAATTCTGAAAGAGAATTACTGGTTAATACAATATCAATATAATGAAATGGTTTTACAGCCACAGGTTTCTTCCACAGGACCAGATCCTTTGCCAGGAGGCCAAGACAGGTGGTTGGGCTATGCATAAAGTCTTGGAGAAGCTCCATTAAAATCCATTGTTAGCTTTCTCACTTGCTAGCTGGCTTGACTTGTCTAAGGAGGTATTAAAGAAAGCATTAGCAGACTCTAAAACTAAGCAATAGTGACATAAGTGGGTACTAAGTTCTTGCAATAAACCAGCAATTTTTAGGGCTGCTGCATAAAGTGTTCGTGTTGCTTTATTCAATCTACTGTCGTGCACCATATTCCATGATATTCATACTGGCCATACAGGACCATTGAAGGGGCTATGAGTAGTAATTATTATCCCTATCCTTTCTAATTTCTTAATTGTAGCAATAATTTCCTGGTGCCCTCCTCAGGAGTTTGTACAATTTGGTCGCCACAATTATTCAGGGTAAGGGCACCTTCTGAGGATAATTTAGCTTGTCCTCTTAGCACCATCTTTATTACTCAGCATTGGAGGCAGAATTCTGTGGTAGTCTGCAAGTGTCATTCTGGAGAATGCCAATTCCTAAAATAAATTTAGGTATAGGAGAAATACACACTGTACGTCTTTGGAACAGTAATTGTCCAGTTTTTAAAATTAAATTTTGTTGCTTAGCATAAATGATTTTACCCCCATAGCCATCTACAGTCAGCGCTGACCCATGGAATCATGCTCCATTGTCATGAATTAAAGTACACTCAGCTCCTGTGTCTACTAAGTCTAAAACTCTTAGTTGAGGAGTAAGATACAATAAATAATTAACTCTACATGTGGCCTCTGATCCCTGGGATCCCCAGTTACTGCTCTCACCCAGGGATCTTGACCTGTGGTAGGAGGAAAGGTGCTTACCAGTTCTCCTCTGGAAAAGTGGAAGACAGCTGTGATGGCAGCATTTTCACCTATTTTTCCTATTTTTTCCTTCTCCCTCAGCATTCACAGGGAACATTTTCATATATCTCTTGTCCTTAGGGAGCTTGCTTCAAAGTTTCACTAAAACTGTGCTCGGCTATTATTTCCAGGTTGGTGCCTGAGGCAATCAGGATGCCCACAACTGCTTGCATAACACATGATTAGGACGATCCTGTCCTAGAGATACCTTCCTTGCCACCTGAACCCTAAATCCCCCTTTTTCCACAGCCTTTCTGATTACCCTAAGTGTGCTATTACCTGCAAGTACAGCTTGTAACACAGTTTGCCCCACTGGGGCTCAGGATTTACACCAGAGGCCCATAATAATGGTTGGGAGCTGTATGTAGTACAGTATCTTTCTTTTCTAAGCACTGCGCTGAGTCCTTTGCTATTTGTTTTACCTCAGGAGCCATCAGCAAGGCTCCTAACAGAGCCCATGTTACAGCCACCACTATCTGGTAGTCTCCCTTTTCTTTATTTAAGTGCAGCTCCTCTGCTGCCTGCTGTAGCATTCAGTATATCTGCTGGAGATTTTAGGGTGTCCCCATATTCTCTTGGCTGTCCATGATCATGATCTTCTAAGAGGACAACCACCCCTCTCCTTATTGATGTTATAGGCCAATCTGAGATTTCCCCTGGGGGTTTTCCTTTCCCTAATTTCATGCCTGCTACTCTCAGCAGCCTTCGGTATCCTGCCTCATGGCTCACTGGTCATTCCAACCCATCTTCTGAGGGATATGAGTTTCTGCAACCACGAGACCAAAGAACACACTGGCCGCAGAGTCAGACATAAGCTTTATTGGGACTTATGAACAGGAGAGTGTCTCCAAAGGCAGTGGTCAGGGAATGAAGCTAGCACTCTACAAAGAGATGGGAAAATAAGAGGTGGTATAAGGGGTTTCAGAACAAGGACATTCCATAGTCTTTGGACAGATCCCATGACGGCACACATGAGGTCTGGTAATGTTATCATCGGAATAAAATTTTACCCTTCTGAAGAGATTTGATTTATGATATCATCTGCCTGTTCTTTCCCCTCTAGGGAGGGTTGTTAATCTAGGTCACTCAGGCAGCTACATGCTGAGGACTTTGAGGGAGCCTGGGCCCTGGATCCCCACATAAACTAACACCATTTTGTTCCTTACCAACCTCATACATATATCCTGTTACCTACTGAAAAAAGAATAACAGTGTTATGTCTATATGTATATTTATGCATACATAGAATACTCTTAATTATATGTACACCTAGTACTCAATTTCCTAAGTCCCATTACCTCAATGAATAAGTTACTGAAAAATAAATGGAATTGCTATAAAATATCACTAGAGAATATAAAGTTGAATACAATTAAAATTTAAAATTGGGCAGTTTATCAGATATTATATCTTGACATCACTCCCAGACACAGAGTTTTCCTTAAGAAGTTGTCTCTAATTTCACATAATTCCCTTGGTCTTGAAGATCAATTTCATAAAAAACAGTGTTGACTATTATAACACAGTTGAAATGTGAGAATATCACATTTAAATAATAGTTTATATCAATCACATTTACATAAATTCTAATTCTTAATTTTAGTACAGAAATCTACAGTCTAACCTCCAGTCGAGTATACTATGTCCCAAATTCCAAAATTTTCACTTTTGGAGACCCATCATTATACTTTAAAAAAAAATTAAAGTAAAATAATATACATTCCAAAGTCATTATACTATCTTCTTTGTAATATTATGCTTATTAAATTTAAAGGATATTTAAAATATATTGGAATGGCTATTTTAGAAAAATGAAAAGGAATGAGGTTCAACATTGGCACTTTTATCAAAGATGTGGCATGTTTCTTCTACTACATCTCTCTTACTAAAACCTGGGATTTTGTGATGGGGCAAGACATGTTAAAATTATGTGAATTATATTTGGTAAAATTACTTTCAGCCTTGTGTATACTATTATACGAACTGTGTTTTTTCTAATCAGAAGGGGTTGAATTTCTTTTTTTTAACCTTAAAACCCCACTAAGAAAAAATAATAGTGTAAAAATGTTTATTTCATAAGGACTTTTTTCATGTAGTCTTAAATTTATACCTAGGTATTCAAAATAATTCAGTTATCCTTTTTAAAATGAATTTATTTAAAATTTTTAAAAAATAGACAAAAGGAAGCTTAAGTTATAGACGCATCACTCCAAAAATTCTGTACAGGCATCTCTATGTCATCTAATCCTAAAAATAAATGCTATAGTTCCTCCAGTGTTCAGAAAGATAAACAGATGATCACAGATTTGTCAATGACATGATGAAGGTCTCTTTGTTAATGAAGAAAATGAAGAAAAAATTGCTTAGTCATAATACTATATCATAAAACTAAACTTCATAGTCTTTTCTGACCTTCATCATTGAACATACTTTGATTCACTACAAAGATATTACAATCTTATGGATCCTACCTGGGAATTTGTGTTCCTGAGTGTGATGAGTTGGACTCAGATGTGAAGTTTCTACACATGCCTCTTGTATCACTTTTATTGAACCTGTGGTTGGTGCTGGGGTTGGTGTACACCAGGAGACTTCAATCTCTGAACTGGTCATGTGCCAGCTGGGCCATGAGCCTCAGCAGAGTTACAGCTCCTACTCTCTGGTTTGTTGGACTTTCAGAGGTAGGCTAACAGGGATGTCAAGATAATCAACTGCACACCAGGGAATTGAGAGTACCTACAACTCCAAGCAGGGAAATCGCATTCATCAACCATGGATCTAAGTCCCCTCTTCATATAGAGGTGGAGCAGACATCACCAACTCAGGACCCACAGGTTGGAGAAATAAAATATGCATTAAACTGAAATTACTGGTATTCTACTATAAAACTATTATGACTAATAATAGAAGAAATTGTATCAGTGATCTGCAGAAAGTGCCCAAGGTAGTTGCCTAGGGCAGGGAGAGGAAGGTAGAGATGAGATATGGGGACATTTTAGGGACTTAGAGTTGTCCTAAATGATATTGTAGGAACAGAGGCTGAACATTATATATCCTGCCATTACATACTGAATGAATTGGGGGAGAACGTTAACTGCAGTGTAAACTCTAATCCATGTGGTTCAGCAGTTCTCTGAAATGTATTCACCAAATGCAATGAATGTGCCACAATGATGAGGGAGGTTGATATGGGAGGAGTGGACAGTGGGCTGTTGGGTATGCGGAAACTTATATTTTTTAAGGTAATATTTTTTGTGATTTATGTATTTTTTAAAAAGACAATTTAACAAAAGTATATAAATGATATTACTTATATTATATAAACTTTATATTATTATTATAAACTTTATAATTCCCATGTATCACTACATTTGTAACAACTTGGAGTAGAATTTTCTTGTATTTATACTATTGATCAGAATCCTCTATATTATATAGTCCCCACATACCCACATATTCCTCTAACTTCCTTTCAATTAATATTAATAATTAATATTATTCTCCCTAGACTACCCCTTACAACCACAATTATATTTATGAATTAGCACTGTTTGTTATACCCTTGATGTGCTATAATCAACTCCATCTTTTACTATGTATATAAAATTGACCTCCTACATACATTCAGCATTAGCTCCCCCTTATTAATCCAGATTCTGTCTCTTGCAAACCTATAATCTCTTGTCTAGTTCCATAAGTTTACTCATAATTTTTAATGCATATCAGTGAAACCATATGCTATTTGTCTTTTTGGGTCTGGTTTATTTCACTCGACATATTGTCCTTAAGGCTACATATGCTGTCATGTGCTACCCTGGTTCATTTCTTTTTACAACTGAATAGTATTTCATCAGATGTATATACCACATTTTGTTTATCCATTCATGCACTGATGGACACTTGGTTGTCTACACCTCTTAGCAATTGTGAATAATGTTACTATGAACACCACTGTGAAAATGTCTGTTTACATCCTTGCTTTCAATTCTTCTGAATATATTCCTAGTAGCAGGATGGCTAGATCATATGGCAGTTCTACATTTAGCTTCCTGAGGAAACATCAAAACATTTTCCACTGAGGCTGCACAGTTTTATACTCCCACCAACAGTAAAGGAGTGTTCTATATCTCCACATCCTCTCAAGCATTTGTGGCATCATGTGAGCTTTTTTTTTTTAATTAATGGCTATTCTTTAAGACATGAAATAATATCTCATTGTAGGTTTCATCTGCATTTCCCTAATAGTTACTGAGGTTGAGCATCTTTACACATGATTTCCTTTTATAATAGGGATGAAAAGTACCAACTATTTAGGAACAAACTTAACTAAGGACATAAAAGACTTGTATTCTGGAAACTAATAAATACTGCTGAAAGAAAACCAAAGATGGCCTAAATAAATGGAAGGACATACTGTGTTCATAGGTTGGAAGACTAAATATCATGAAAACAGCAGTTCTACCCAAGCTGATCTACAGATTTAATGTGATAGTGCTGAAAATTACAACAGCATACTTTGGAGAAATGGAAAAGCAAATTATTCAATATATCTTTAAGGGTAAGGACTCTGAATAGCTAAAAATATCTTTTTAAAAAAAGAAGAAAGTTGGAAGACTCTCAAGTCCTGAATTTAAAGCCTACTATTGGGATTTCCTGGAAGATGGCATTGGAGTAGCTTGCAGGGCTCAACTCTCTCACAAAATTAAGGAAGGGCCAAAAGTTATCCAAGGGACCTGATTTGGGGGTCAACAGACCAAGACATGCTACAGAAGCCCCAGGAGGGTGAGGGACAGAAAGATGAAGAACCTGAAACAACAAATGTGAGTTATCAAAACCCTGCAGTGGCAGGGAAGGCCTCCTCTCTCCCACACCCAAGATATTAAACTGGGATAAAACTGGGGCTCACTGCAGCCAACAAGGAGGTAAAAAGACATCTTCTACCCTATAAGCTATTACAAAGGTAAAGGGAGAGGGCTCAGCATTTCTCTTCAGTGAATTCAGCAAGCAGAACCCATTTTGAATCTTCTATCTAACTAGACCAAAATACAGTAAAGCAGAGATTGAAAGAAACAGTTCAGTGGAAAGGTGCACCCACGAGAACCACATGCTGGCTTGTTTGGAAATTGCATGGAGTAAAACCATTTTAAGCATTCTCTTTACCTGATCTCCTGGAAGAAAATCTGTGCCCCATTAATGACTTTGATGACAGAAGGTGGGCAATTTTAAAGACAAAGAACAAATTGAACAAAATAACAAAGAGAAGCTGTGAAAAAGAACAATAAGAAGAGACAGAAATTGACCATTGATCAACTAATAGAGATGCCTTGATATCAGCAAAATACTACAAGCCATAGTAGGAAACGTTAAGAGATGTCCTAGCCAAAGGAACAAACCAAGTATTATGAAGAGATACAGGACTTAAGACAGCTAATCAATGATAATCACACAACTCTCCTAAATCCAGTCAGAGATTTTAAAGAAAATATGTCTAAAGAGATAAAGGATATTAAGAATATACTGGGTGAGAACAAAGAACATTTTGAAACTTGAAAAGAAAACTTAACAACTTATTGGAATGAAAGATATGATGAAAGAGATTAAAAATATATTAGAAGCAAAGTCAGGATTAGTAATTTTCAAGACAGAACATCCAAATTAGAAAAGACAGTAGACCAGAAAGAGAAGAGAATGGGAAAAAATGGAACAGAGTCTCAGTGAATTGAAGGACAATGTGAAATGCACAACATGTATTGGTATCCCAGAAGAAGGAAATGGAAAAGGGCCATGAAGAGTATTTGAAGAAATAATGCCTGAAAACTTCCCAACCATTATGAAAGACATAAATATCAATATCCAAGAAAGACAACACACCCAATACAGAACAACTCTGAAGAGACCTACCCAAGACACCTACTATTCAGAATGAAAAATATCAGAGAGAAAAAGAGGGCTTTGAAAGTAGCAGAAGAAAAGAAAAGCATCTCTTAGTAGGGAACCTCAGTGAAATTAAATGTCAAACGCTCATCAGATACAATGGAGGAGAGAAAAAAAATGGTTTGACGTGTTAAGGTAATGAAAAAGGAAAAACTGCCAGACAAATGTTTTGGATCCAGCAAAATTTTCCTTCAAAAGTGAGAGTGAGTTCACAGACAAATCAAAACTTACAGAGTATGTTACCCAAGGCTAAGAGTTACAAGAGATAATAAAGGAAGTGCTGCAGTCTAAAAGGAAAAAAAGACAAGTGTGAAAGACTTGAAGATGACTGTAGAAATGAAGGTCATTAAGAAATGTAAATTAAAGTATAGAAAGGAAGACAACACTAAAATATGACAACAGAAAGCCAAAGGGAAAAATTGATGAAGTTATCCCTTTTCAGTAATAACATCAATTATGCTAATGCATTTCACTCTTCAAGTAAAGACATAGACTGAGAGCATGGATAAATAAATATAAGCCATCTATATCTTGTCTATAAGAGACACCTCAGATGTAAGGATACAATCAGGTTAAAAGTGAAAGGTTGGAAAAAAATATTCCATACAAGTAGTAACCAGAAAAGAACTGGAGTTGCAATACTAATATCAGACAAAATATATTTAAAACGCAAAATCGTAATAAGGGATGAAGACGGTCATTAGATATTAATAGAAGTGTCAATTCACTAAGAAGAAATAACTATGCTAAATATTTATGCACCTAACGAGTGCTCAAAGACATGATTCACATAGTGGCAAAACTGAAGGGAGGGGATTGAGGGGATATGGCATCAAATTAACAGGCAGGGCTCAATGTTCTCACAAAGAGAATGGAGAAAGCCAAAAGCTGTCCAAGGGACCTGTTTTGGGGGGCAGCAGACAAGGACACTACTACACAAGTCTGAGGAATTTGAGGGACAGAGAGATGAAGAACCTGAAAATAATAACATTACTTACCAAGCCCCATCAGTGGCTGGAAGTGCTCCCTTGCCCCACCCTCAACATACGAAGCTAGGGCAAAACCCCTGGCTCACTCCAGCTGACAGAGAGGGGAATAGACATCTTCATCCATGTCACTGTTTCAGTGAAAAGTAGGGAAGTTGGGGGGATTTTCTTCAGTAGATTTGACCAGCAGAGACTGCTTTGAATCTTCAATCTGAAACTTCAGCATAGGAACACAGGAAAGCCAAAACTGAAACACCAAAGTGGAAAGGTGGGCTGACAAACACCATTTGCTGGCTGGTCTGGAAATTGCATGAACAAAAACAGATTTTGATTCTATTTGCATCCTAATCCTTAGGAAAAAAAATGGCACCCAATAGTCTGCCTCTGGCCTGATTTTGATAACTTAAGCTGGGCAATTTTAAAGACTTAGGAAAAGCTCAACCACATATCAAAGAAGAGCTGTGAACAAAAACATTCCAGAGAGAAAAATTGGCCATCAGATTAAATGCATTAACATATTCAGATGCCTAGATATCAGAAAAAAATTTACAAGGCATACTAGAAAACAGGAAGAGAAGGCACAGCCAAAGAAATGAACCAAATATCCCGAAAAGGTACAGGATTAAAGACAATTAATCAGTAATAATCACAACTCTCCTAAATCAATAGAAATAATTTAAAGAATATATGACAAAAGAAATAAAGGATATTAAGAAGATATTCGGTTGGCATAAAGAACAACTTGTAAGTCTGTGAAGAAAAGTATAGATATTATGGGAATGAAAGACATATGGATGATATTAAACATACATTAGAGGTAGATAAGAGCATATTTGAATTGTTCAATAACAGATTTAGTGGTTTTGAAGATAGAATGCCTGAAATGGAAAAGACAGGACAAAATACAAAGAAAAGAATGGAAAAATGTGACAGAGTCTCAGGGTAAAGAATGACAGCACAAAATTAACAAACATTTGCATTATCACTCTCTCAGAAGGAGAAGAGAAAGTGAAAGGGGCAGAAAGAATATATGAGGAAATTATAACTGAAAACTTCCCAAACCTTATGAAATACACAAATATTAATATGCGAGAATGACAATGCAGCTAAACAATAAATCCAATAGACCTTCCCTGAGAAACCTACTATTCAGAATGACAAATGTCAGAGATAAAGTGGATTCTGAAAGCATAGAGAGATAGGTAAAGCATCTTATACAAGGGAACCTTGATTAGATTGTTAACTTCTCATCAGAAACCATGGAGGAGAGGAGGAAGTGGTATGATGTGTTTATAGAACTGAAAGAGAAAAACTGCCAGGCATGCATTCTGTATCTGGTAAAACTGTCCAAAAATGAGAGTGGTTCAAAGTCTTCAAAGAAAAAAAAACTGCTAGAATACATTACAAAAAGACCAGAACTATAAGAGACACTAAAAAGAGTATTGCAGCCTGAAAGAAAAAAATGAAACAAAAACAAGTACGAGAGATTTGGAAAAGAGTGTAGAAATGAAAATTATACAGAATGGTAAACTAAAGGATAAGAAGGCAGACAATAGAACAGTATGACAACAGAGAAAATGGATGAAGCAGTAATGTCTTTACTGTATTACCATTGAATGTTAAACCCTGGAGCTCCCCAATCAAAAGACATAGACTAATAGAATGGATAAAAAAATTAGTTATTCCAAGCAAATAATAACCAAATGGAGTTGGAGTAGCAATACTAATACCAGACATAAGAGATTTCAAATGAAGAACTGTATTAAAGGATGAAGAAGTTCATTGTATACTAATAAAGGGGGTAATTCACCAAGAAGAAATAACTATACTAAATATTTAGGCACCTAACCCAAGTGCCCCAAGATACATGAGGCACACACTGGCAAAACCAATCACCAGAGTAAACAGAAATATAAATAGAGAGATGAAAACAGATAGCTGCTGTGTATAGCAGGGGAAGCATAGAGAGATGGAGAGGTGATGAGTTTTTTGTTTGTTCATTTGTTTTTGTTTATTGTTATTATTGGAATAAAGAAAATGCTCTAAAAATGATCTCCATCAGACTCACCCAGGACAACTAACAAAAGGATGATGACAGACAATGATCATCCCATAAAACAGAGAGTATCTACAACCACAAGCTAGACAGATTTAACCATCTGCCCATGGTATCTAAGCCTCCTCTCAACTGGAAGCAGAGTTGACATCACTAGCCGCCCCGCCATCCTCAAGACTGAGGAGTGAACAAATGTAAGGGGGAATGCAACCATGGACCAAAGTGGACTTGTTATTATTCTGATAATGGAAGAATGTGTAACAGTGATATAAGGGCAGTATTTATCAAAGGTTCTGAGGGGAAGGAAAGGAAGAACAGGTGTAACAAGGTGCATTTTGGGGCATTGCAATTTTTCTGCTTGACACTGCAAGGATGAATACAGGCCATTATATTGATATTTTTTCAAAACCTATAAAATTGTTCTGAGCAAAGTGTAAACCATAATGTAAACTGTAGGCCATATTTGTAGCAATGCTTCAATATGTCTTCATCACTTTTAACAAATGTACCACAGTATGGAAACATGTTAATGGGGGAAAATGTGGGAGGGGAGGGGATGAGGCATATAGGAATCCCTATATTTTTTATAAAACATTTATATAATGATACAATTTAAAATTTCTTCAAAAATAAAATAATAATCTAGAACCAAAAAACAAAAACACCTCTAAGCATTGATGTAGCTGCATTACACAGATTATGGTGGTTGTATTTTCACTTAAGTTCAGATTGAAATAAATACCCTTGGACTAATGGATTTTTTAGAAATTTGCTATTTAATTTTTAATTGTTTAGAGTTTTTCTTGTTATCTTTCTATTTTGATTTAAGCTCAATTTCATTATTGTCAAATAACGTACTTCATACAATTTCAACTCTATCAAATTTATTAAGAATTTTTGTACTAAACAGGGTATGTTCTATACCATGAATATTACATGTAAATTTGAGAGAAATGTGATTTCTGCTGTTGTTGGGTGGAATGTTTTAGCAATGCCACTAAGATACATTTAGTGGGATTGCTCAGATTTTTTATATCCTTGTTGATATTCATTCTACTAACAATTACTGAGAAAGGAGTGCTGAAAACTCTTAATTGTAATTGAGTATTTGTTTATTTTTATTTCAATTCTGATACTTTGTACTTCATTTGTTTAACAATTCTTATCTAAAGATTATATCTTTATTATACATTGATCATATTATGTCGTGCCTCCTCTATTCTTGTTAATTTGTGGTAATAATGGAACTATATGAGCATTTTAAATTAGGGTTTGCGCAGTATAATTTTCTTAATTTTACTTTTTAGCCTACCTATAGCATTATATTTGAAAGAGTTTTTTTTGTTCTTTACATCACAGGCTTGGGACATTTTAAAAGTCAATTCTAATTCCTGCACTTTAATTGGTGATATTTGACCATTTCAAAGCAATATAATTATAGTTATTATGAGATAAAAGATTACACTTTTATTAAGTTTTTGTTTGTTTGTTTGTTTGTTTAGGTACTGGGGCTGGGGAATGAGCCCAGTACCTCATATGTGGGGAACAGATACTCAACCATTGAGCCAAATTAGTTCCCCTATTATGTTTTCTAGTTAACTTTTAAATCATTTTCATAGAGAATATTTTAATATAACTTTATGTAAAAAAGAAAAAGTGATAACTAAAGCACTCTGATATGGATAAATTATTGAATTTAGGTCATATGAGTATCTGATTTCAGATCTTGGAAAAGTGCCCAACACAATGGCAGTAATAATTTATTATCCAAATAAGAAAAGCAACTGAATATGGTTCTTATTTATTTAATGTGATTCACAAAACTCCCTGTGTGTGACATGGCACTTGTATTAGTCAGGGTTCTCTAGGGAAACAGAACTGACATGGTTCAAATATGTGTGTGTGTGTGTATGTATGTATGTATATACTATGAACTTTTAAAAATAGGATTAGACTCACATGGCTATGGGAATGGCAACTCCAAATTCTGGAGGACAGGCCCAAACTTGGAAGTCTGATGAAAGTTTTCATTCCACTTTCAAGTAAACTCTGCCTGGCCAAATTGGTGAAATCATCACTTCTCCTTTTAAGGGTTTCAACTGATTGTATGAGACATCTCTCATTGTGAAAGCAATCTCGTCAGTTGAATGTAGATGTAATTAGCCACAGATAAAGTCAACTTACTGATAATTTAAGTCCATAAAATGTCCTCACAGTAACAATCACACCATTGCTTGTTTGACCAAACAACTGGACACCAACCCATAGTTAAGGTGACACACAAATTTATCCATCACACCACTGGATTTGAAAATCTGGGCTCCATGGGCTTCAAATCCCCAGCTGTCCATAGTCTCACATGAAAACAAGCCACTGAACTCAATTTTGGACAAGTCAGATCCCAGTTTAATTAGCCATTTGGGAACTCCAGGAAATGCATACATCTTATGATATTTTAGATCTAAACACTTAAAAGAGAAAATGAGTTGGATTCTGAATTGGTATCTAGAAAGAACACAAGTAATACGATACAATCCTATTCATCCAGACCCAGTTTCTCAACAGGTGCTGCTTTGTGAGTATGAAAATGGATAGCATTATTCTAATCTCTGCCGCCAGATCTACAATGAATTAAGAATATCCTTAAGGGAGATATGGAATTGAGAGACTGCTGATTTCTACCCGGTGAGCCAATTTCAGTCCATCATGAGTGATAGCTTCCTTACACCCTGGGCTTCTCACATGCTGTTAGCCCAAATGAGGTAGAAGACTAGGAAAGGACACACTACAATTTTAAATTATACTGTGTAGTTTGGTTTATTCCATCTCCTCCTTTCTCCTAAAAATAAGGATGATTAGAATAGTTAGGACTATTTTCAGATCAATTCAGTTTAGTACGTTTTGCCAAGTCAGTATCTGACAAGTCATCTATCCTAATTTCTTTTTAATTCCATTAACTAGATAAATCATATTTTCCCTTTACAAGCCATAAACAATTTTGATTAGGTTCTGATATTCTCTTTCTGATATTTTCACTTATAATTGAAATATTACTTCCACCACAGTAGCTCCTAGAGAACAAGGCCCATTATTCTTTTTGGCGAAGTGAAGAGAGGGATTAGATAAGATATATGGAAAGTTTTCCAATATCATTCTCAAATATAAGCCCACACATGAACATATAATTCAATTATAATTACCTATACTGTGTAGATTTAAGCAAATACTTACATGTACACATGCATTTACACAACTTCACACACTTATAGAGATTTTAAGAGTGATTTACCCAATGGTATACAAATATATATTTTCATTATTTTGTCTTCTTTATACCCTGCAACATTTTACACAGCTCTGGAAAGAATAGGACATTTCCCTATTTTTTGGGAAATTGAAATATTTTCAACTGGGGGCCAAGAAGAATCCACAAATATCTAGAGCTTTTTCTAAGAAAGAAAGAAAATAAAACTTTGTACAAAAAGAACATATTTTGTTGATCAGTTTAGTAAAGAAATTTATTTCTTGGATATTTAGAATATGCTCCAAAAACATTACCTCTGCTTTCTAGAGTCCAAAGGCATAAGTGATGTAGCACTTCATCACGCCCAGTTCAGAAAAATAATGTTCATATTATTATTACTCACTCTATATTTTTTAGAAGTAAATCAATTTCACAGTTTGAATTACTCCATAGTAGACTGGTAAATCTTAGCATTCCATTCATAATAGGAAAGGACTAAAGTATGAGCAGAAAAGAACAAGTGAGTACAAATATTCTGTTTTGTTTTCCTATTTTCACTCTGAAGAATCAGCATGCCTGAAAAATTTATCAACATGACCATCAG
Organism: Dasypus novemcinctus; assembly: GCF_030445035.2. Lineage (NCBI taxonomy): Eukaryota > Metazoa > Chordata > Mammalia > Cingulata > Dasypodidae > Dasypus > Dasypus novemcinctus. The sequence continues at coordinate 6,270,110 of NC_080694.1, read as the reverse complement.
CATGGAATTCTTGCTCATGGGAGTCCCTGATGATTGGATGCTACAGAGACTATGTGCCACACTCTTCTTCCTCATTTACCTGGCAGCAGTGATGGGGAACCTCCTCATTATCATCATCACCACCATTGACCAGCATCTCCAACTTCCAATGTATTTCTTCCTGAAGAATTTGTCCTTGGTTGATATCTGCTATATCTCCGTCACTCTTCCTAAATCCATCATGAACTCTCTGACCAACAGTCATTCCATCTCCTACCTAGGTTGTGCCATGCAAATTTTTCTTCTTGTATTTTCCTGTGGCACAGAGTTCGCTCTCCTTATGGTGATGTCCTATGACCGCTTTGCTGCCATCTGCCATCCTCTGCACTATGAGGGCATTATGCACAGAGGTGCCTGTGTGCAGATGGCGATGGCATCATGGCTCAGTGGATGTGTTTATGGCTCCATTCATGTAGCAGGTACATTCAGTGTCAATTTCTGTGAGTCCAACATCATTCTTCAATTCTTCTGCGATATTCCATCACTGCTTAAACTTTCCTGTTATGGAGAGCATATTTTAGAGGACGGATTTATTATTCTTAGCTGTTGTTTTGTTTTTGTGTGTTTCATTTTAATGGTTGTTTCTTATGTTCACATTTTTGCCACTGTTCTAAGAATCCCATCTGTAAAGGGAAGACAAAAAACTGTTTCAACCTGTCTGCCCCACCTCACCGTGGTGATGCTCTTCCTGTTTTCAGGGAGTACTACGTATTTTGAAAAAATTTCCAAATCTCCTTCACTGAAATTGTTTATATCTGTGCTTTACACAGCATTACCCCCCACCCTGAATCCTCTCATCTATAGTCTCAGAAACAAGGACATGCAGACAGCCCTAGGAAAAGTGATATTGATAAAACTTTCAAAATGATTTCTTAATTTTGGCAGTTTGAATTAATATGAATAAATTTTCAAAATTAAGAGACACCTTTATTTTCCCATTTCTAATCAAAAGTATTTAGCAATGTGTACCAGGTCAAAATTTTATTAATTTATTTTAGGTATCGTAAATGAGTGACTTGGAAATACTGGGTTTAATGCTTCTTTTTCCGGTATCAATTTCATATTATGATGTTCTATTTGGGAGCAAATTCTGGATGTTTTACAATCACTGTCATTGTTCCCAAATAAATTGCCATCTCCCAACATTTTTAGGGTTATCATGAAAATAGCATTTAAAAATTTTTTTATTTCCTGAAATATATTTTATTTTTAGGGCATTGGTAGTTAAAATAGGGATGTGTAAATATCCATACCTTGCCTTTAAGAATTCTACTTAAGTATTCACCTGTGGACTTCAGAGCAGAACCTTTATAGGATTTGTCAAATTGTCATGATTTCTGGTCACTTAAGAATTAAGAATGTTATAAAGTTGGTGAGGACAACATTCTTATTGACACCCAAACTCAGGTTAGCGAATCATCAGGAATGGTTTGTTTAGTTATATGTCCTCACAGTCTATCACAGTTCTGAAATAATTCAGAACATGTCTCATCTCCACATATTTTTTACTCTAGTTCTCCTTTTCCAAATACAATATCCTACCACAAATTTCTGTGCCACACTTTTTCCTTTCTTTCTTTTATCCCCCTTTATTCTGTAATTCTTTCCTTCATCCCTACTTTCTATCCTTGACTTTATGGTTTCCCTTTCCTCTTTCTCTTGTTTATTCTTCTCATCCTCAGTATTTATTTTCTCTTCTACACTTTAAGAATAGACTCATCATGTCTTCACTTAATTATAAGCTCATTTCACTGTTACTTGTTATTCTATTCATATTCCAACTCAAATTATCCTGTAACCTACAGAAAACTCATATTACTTCCATATTCTCTTTGGTGACCTTGATATATTCAATTGGTTTATTATTACATGCAATTATTATTACATGCAATTTTCAGTTCAATTACTTTGCTAACTTTTCCCTTCAGAAATTATTTTTCCCCCTTAAATTTCTGTTTGAGATATTTATGTATTAACACGCAAAATTCACATTCCATTTTGGGAAATACTATTGCTTTATAGTTTGTTGATTTTTGTTTATAATGCACACTAGTACCTAAAAAGCTAAACATATTTCAAATACCCAAAAATATTTTTCTAAAATGTATTCTTTGTATAAATTAAATTTCTGCCTCCTGCTACATTTAACTCTAACATTCTCTTTGGATTCTATAAACATATGGCTTATTTATACCAGTCACAAATTACTCAAAATTTAGATATACCCCCAAAATGAAGTTTAGTAACAATTTTAAGATATGTAATCTAGAGTAATTACCAGCTTTTCTCTATTGTTTTGGTATTTATTTGAATTATAAAAATACAAAACAATTTTTGATCATAACAATGAGAGCAGTAACAGAACATAAGGGCAAATAACTGTATAATTTCTCTTTCATTGTGAACCTAGGGCTATAGGCCGTGTTACATGAGGTACTGAGGTATTTATAAATTTTTCTCCTTATTTCAATTTTCTGGGCTCCTTCATCAATTCTGCTAATTATTATTTTTTGGCTGAGTACAGTGTATTTATTGATAGTACATGACAAGTTAGGGTCCTCTGAGCCCCTCGCCACTTTCAGGGGTCTGGCATGGAAGCTGTGGGGATGGGTGATTCTCAGTTGTGAGGGATGTAGTTGGGCTAGGGCTCCCCAGCAGTGACTGCTTCTCTCCTCCTCTCATGCTGTTGCTGGGGCTGGCGATCCCAGGGGCTCTTACTCCTTGGAGGTCGTGTGGACCATAAGGTCCACCACCCTGTTGCCAGAGCCTAATCCATTGTTATATCAGATGAGCTTGACAAAGTGTTTGCTGAGGGCAAAGTCAGCCTCAGCCTCGAAATTGGAAGATTATGTGCCACTGTTAATATCTCAGGAGACAACCTGGTCCTCGGTGTAGCTATTCAGGGCGCCATCTGATGCCTGCTCCACCACCTTTTCATGTCATCATATTTGTCCACATTCTCCAAAGCAAAGGTCAGATACGCGTGGCAGCAGGGTTAATAAATGAATACAGAAACACTTTCCCCAATTATTGCATTATTTGAGAATATGTTAGTCCCTACCATGAGCCACAGTTTATCCTTGAAAAAGGTTTGCAGAATTTTAATATTACTTATAGGATTTAGAAATGGTATTCTCTAACTTTGTTGTCCAATATGGCAGGAGCTAGTAACAGCAATTTAAATAGTTAAAATTAAATAAAATTAATAATTCATTTATTTAATCAGACTAGCTTTATTTCAAGTGTTCAATTATGAAACTTGCCTAATAGCTATCATATTGGATAGAGCACATAAAATATTTTCATCAACCCTGAAACATTTAACGGATACCTATTTGTTTTCTTTTATTTCCTTATCTTTTTAGGAACATTGAAGGTCTCAGATAAGTCTGCAGAGATTTAATTATATTACTCCCATTAAACAACACTTATTTCCCGTTCAGAGGCCCCTATTTTATCTAAGACTGCTCTATTCTGAATTACTTTAAAAATTTCATAAGCCTCTTTGGCAAGAGTTCAAAGAATCCATCAATTGATCTCAAAAGTTCATTAATCAGTAATATTGAAATGAATGCGCCAATGTGGCAAAACCATCCTTTTCCTGAGCAGGGGAAGAAAGTCAATGGTATCTCCATTTAAAAGAATTTGCAGGCTTAGAGCCAATATTTGTTTTTGCCTTCCTAGCATTTACCTACAATTTACAGAGTTCAAAATTATTGGAAGGCTAGAATTAGACGGTGAGGACAGATGTGATATAAAAATTACAGTTTTCCAATGAGGCACAAAATATTCCCTTTAGTTTTTTTTTTCTTTTTCTCTTATTCAAGTATATCATTCATACATGAACACACATAAACAATACGTGTATAGTAAAGTTTGCAAACTTACAAAATAAATATACATAACATCACACAAGGGTCTCATACGTTACCCCTCCACCAACTCTTTGCATTGGTGTGAAATATTTGTTACAAACTAAGCAAGAGCATCATCAAAATATTAATACCTGCTGTGACCCTGCAGCTGAACAGTTCCTGAGGAGGGAGGGGTGCGAGGCTGAAGAAATGAAAGACACAAAACAGCGGGGCCAGGTGGACTGTGAAGAGCTTGCAGGTACCTCCGGTCCCTGGCTTACTCATGCACTTTATTGTATATCCTAAGTGAAAACAGCACATTCAGGAGGTTTGCGTTTCTAGGTCACTACAAATATAAAAGTTATTCTTCTATTCATAAGCCCATAGATAACACAGTTTCTTTATAATTCTTTTCCACACTCAGCATATTTTGTTCAGCACATGACCTTGCCCAGTGGGCACCTCCTGTTTTATCTCGAGTCTCTCCAGGTGCACTTTTTTCTTTATCTACATTCTCACTGTGAGCCTTAGAGCCTGCTTTGCAGGCTTCTGGGGACCCTGCTTTGCAGGGCTCCCCACAACTACCAACTATATTCCTTATCTTACATTTGATGTACTTTCCCCCCAACCCATATTATTTTTTTAAAATATATTTTTGTTACAGATATTGTGAACTTGCAAAACAATCATACAGATGTGTAGGTTTCCCATACAACTCCACACCCTGGTGGAATATTTGTTACAGATTATGAAATAATATCATCAGATTATTACCACCAATCATGGTCCATAGCTTACATTTGGCACACTTTTTCCGTACACCTCCATTATCAACACAGTACAGCTTGGCATTGATGCAGGAATATTATAGTATTGCTGTTAACCACAGTCTGTAGGTCACACCAATTGTAGTTTTCCCATGTTTCTCCATATTCCCATCACCATGCAATAGTGAGTTTTGATGATTCTAATCTTACATTTTTATTATTCCAGGTCTGGATCTTGCTAGTTGCTCCCTGAAGTTGGTATTTCTTCAAACTGTTTAGTCCTCCAAAACTTGTTTAACCATATCCTTACATAATCTTCTTGCTGTTGAAATCATTATTCTGTTTCATATTTTCCTGAGTAATCTCTGTCTTATTCTGGGTTCTAAATTATATAATACTCTTGAACTGAAAGTTAAATCCCTGAGTTTGGCATTCTCTTTCTGTCAGTCAGAATCAGCTATAACAACTCACAATCTAATTACTCACCAATATTAACTTATCAGCCAAGTGAGCCAGGCACATAGTTCTCAGTGCACTTTCCTCAAGCAGGTAATTCAAAATCAACAATGCATCACTATCTTCCCTTTTCTCTTTAGCCAACCTCAACATTGTATTCCAGGACAAGGCAAATTAAATCAGTCTTAGAGTCCTACCTTTGAAGAATGATTTCCAGGGGACACACATGATATCAAGTACTATGTAGAAAAATGTTGATAAAATGGATTATACTGAAATGAAAATTTTGTGATCATGAAAAGAACACAATATGATAGTCAAAAGATAAGCTTTATAATAGGTGACAGTTTTTAAACTGTATGCATGGATATATATTTCACAAATGACTTATTTCTAGAATATTGAAATAAATTCCATAAATCAAAAAGAAAATGAAGATAAGTTGTATAGAGATGTATAGATTTGGAAATACATATATATTATATATAGAAATATAGTTATATTGAAGTTCATAGATATAGATAAAGATATAGATAGGTATATATTTACTTGGACATATTTCTATGTGGAGAGAATCATGAATATGATATTTTTATTATTTTATTTTTTAAATATACTTAAAATTTTTAAAAAGATGTTTAGATTTCATATATGCTACATTAAAAATGTAGGGGATTCCATATGCTCCACTCCCTTGCCTTCCACGCTTTCCGATATTAACAGCACCCTTCCTTAGTTTCGTATATTTGTTACAATTGATGAACACATATTGGAGCATTGCCTCTAAGTGTGGACCCAAGTTTAGACTGTAGTTTAAACTCTCTCCCTCACATTTTTGGAAATTATGACAAATATGTTATGGCCTGTCATAAGTTCACTGCAACATCATTCAGGTCAAATTCACTGACCTGAAAATGCCCCCATATTATACCTATTTTTCCCTCTCCCTCTACTCAGAACCTCCTGTGGTCACTGCCTTCAGATCAATGATAAAAGTTCTTCTATTGCTAGAATCACAAGTCTATAGAAGACTAATAATAAGTCCCCTCTAGACCATTGTTCATTAATCCTGAGGATTCTTAAATGCTGATGCCTACTCCACCACTAATAAAAAGGAGCTTAGACCCCATGGCTCAGATGGATGGGACTACATTGACTGCAGTTCTAGATGCTCTCTGTTCCTTGAGATGATTGATATCCATCATTATCTCCTTGTTAGTTGTCCTGGGTGAGTCCATAGAACTAGAGAGGAGGTGTTGCAACTTTGTTGAGATTCTGGGCCCAAATGGCATATGGAGAACCCAAAGATTTAATTCTCCTGGACATAAACCTATCAATTCTAGTATTAACAATATGTTCAAGTAGAAGGAGCAGAAGGGCTATGTGTAGGGAAACCACAACTGAGTCCAACTCTATCACACTGAGAAGCATAAATTCCAAATTAGGGCCCACTGACATGGTGCCAAACTTCTGAGCTGTCTGTCCTACCTGTAGTGTCTGATGTCTCCAGAGCCCTCAGGAGCCCAGCTATTTGAGGCAATATTTACTGTGGAGGTCAATGAGATCCTGCTGAGATGTGTATAAGGGTAACCTCTGGAATGACCTCTCAGTTCACTTTGAAGTCTCTTAGCCATAAAAATTCATTTGCCTTTACTCTTTCACCTTTTTGTCCAAGGTCTTATTTCAATTGCATTGCTAGTTGGGGCTTGGTAGTAACCTCTCATTGCCAGGGCAGCTTGCCCCTGGGAAACGTATCCCACACTGGGGGGAAGGCAATACATTTATATGCTGAGTTTGGCTTAGAGAAAGGCCATATTTTAGCAACATGAAGGTTCTCAGGAAGTAATTCTTAGGCAACCTACAATTCTAGGCTGTTTCAATTTCAAAGAAAAGAAAGGTTCATAAGTACAGTCATCAATATCTAGTGCCCATCAATGGTCCATCCTCCTTCACTAGTCACTGCCCCTGTACTCACGGGATTCTTGTTGCCGCACTAGAGAATATGGCAGACCTCCCCAGGATGGGAACTGAATATTCTTTTAGTTATTGTGTGGATCTTCACTCTCTGTGACAATGCCATGTGAACACTTCAACTCATTCATATGCCTTGTAGGAATGCCTCAGGTGACCCTCCTCCCTAGATGATACTTTGAAAAATGCATATATTTTTGTGTTTTGTTTTCTCCCTGACAGCTTTTGGGGGGAAGAGGCCTGATTTTAAAATATTACATCAGTTTTCTTTTGGTGAATTTTTATCTGCAATGACATTTTCCTTACTTTTACTCTCAACATACCTATTTCCTCTTGTTTTAGTTGTATCTCTTATAAGCAGCATAGAACTAGCCTTGACATTTAAATTACATTTGAAAATACATGTATGAGAAACATGTAGATATCTTTTTTACATTTAATCATTATTTCAGTTTGTTCCATATTTAATGTTTGTTTTTAAACATTTCTCATTTTTGAAATCTATAGTTCCTCCTAATAAAGACAATACTTTTAGCAAGCTCCTACAACATGGTCTTTACTTACAACACTCATCATATTGTTACCGTCATGATTTTGATTTCTTGGCTAATTGGCATTTCTCCTTAGAAATAATTTTCATTTATTTGATCTCAACTATTTTTAAAGACATCAATAACCTTCACCAAGTTATTTATTACCCATAATTCCTCCATTTCTGGGCACATCGTGTGATTCTTTTTCTTCTTATTTAAAATTTTCTCAAAATATTTGAGTTCTACATCTTAATGTGGCAATTCTTGAGAAAGCTTATATTTGAGAATACATTTTGAGCCTTTAATTTTGTAAATGACTATGTTGAGATATAATTCAGACTCCATAAAATTTAGTATTTGAAGTGTATAATTCAATGTTTTTGTGTGTTTTTAAATTTTGTTCAGAGAGTTGCACAGTCATCAACACAATCTAATTTTAGATTATTCAGAGATACTTCTCACCTCTGGAAATTTGCAGGACTAAGCTCATAAATCGCCTACATATCTTATTAAGATGGAGATTTGCTTGTGTAGGTCTGGAGAGGGGACTCTGATTCTGCATTTATAACAAGCTTCCTGATGATGTTCATGATGCTTCTCTGTAGGTTAATTCGTGAGCAAGTAGAGTTGTTCTGCACCTGTTTAACTCAGTATTTGAGACCAAAGAAGCTCTAACTACTGCAAAAACATGACCTAGTCTTTTGAGCCATTGCCAAAATTTCAAAGATAATGAAGAAGAAAGATTATAAACCCCATAGAATCTATTTTAAGCCCTCTCCTGCCTAACTGACTTTCCTCTCCTCTAAGCTACAGCCAACTGCACACACAGGCAATTGACAAACACAAATACCACACAGCCTTTTCTCTCCCCATGGCCTTTTCAGAGTTTTCAGTTTCCTCCATTATTTCTTAGATTATTTTAACATTTAAAAAGTTTTAAAGAAGCTTTAGATTACATCAACGTTACATAGAAAATATAGGGGATTCACATGTGCCCCAACCCCTCCCCCTCCCAGAATTTCCCCCATTAACATCATCATTCTTTAGTGTAGTAATTTTGTTAAAACTGATGAATACATATTGAAGCATTGCTACTAAGAATGTAAGAATGGCTTATATTATAATTTATACTTTGCTGAACACAATTTTATAGATTTTGATAAAATGTAAAATGGCCTGTATCTGTCAGTGCAATGTCATGCAGGGCGATTCCAATGTCCCAAAAATGCCCCATGTTACAATTATTCTTCCCTCTCCCTCCCCTCAGAACCTCTGGTGGCCACTGCCTTTATATCAGTGATACAATTCTTCCACTTCTAGAATGGTAAGTTTACTTTAGTCTACAGTTGCATTCCCCCCATGTTTTTTCATTCCTCAATCCTGAGGATTTTGGAATGGTATTGCCCACTCTATTTCTAATTGAGAGGCGGCTTAGCTATTTTTGATATTTCACTTCAAGATTTACTTTGGTGAAGGCACTAGAATATTTTGGTACAAATTGTTAGATTTAGCCCTATTTATTTCATACATTTTTGACATTACAACTGATTTCATGCTTTTAAATTATACTTTATCTTTTGAGAATGGATTTTCTATTTTCTTGAAAATCTGCATTCAGAAGATGAGAACTATCATATCTCATTAATTAGCACAATATTTTTTATGTTTATATAAAAGTAAACATGCAACAAAGACCCACTAACATGCACAGGACAGCACACTCATATATATTTCAAAGAATTACTTTGGGATTGAGTTGAGAGAGGGTTTTGCACTAAACTTAAACAAACATTAATGCCGAGCACGCACATAGAATGTAATTTAATTGCCAGTTTGAAGAGGAGTACCTGAAAACACTGTAATGGATCTACAAATAAAAGGACAAGACATTAGAAAAGAAAGGGAATCACTATATTACTTAAAAGAAAAAAGGGAAAATGATACTGACTTGGGAAATATCAGTTTTATTTTTCATTTTTGTTTCTGGTCTACTGATTCTATCATCTCTTGGTCCTGAGTTCTTAGGAAGGCTTTCAGGTTTGTGGCTTTTCTTGGAGACTGTAAGACACTAAAAGAAAGAACGCGCTCTACCATGAGACGAAGGAAAATAAACCTCCCATGACCCAGTCCCCCATTTTCTGTACTGTGATTTAATTTCACCACCACTTGGTCCATAAATAGTGACTTTTTACTTCATGATAAACACTAGAGTCCACCTCTTATTACTTAAATTCATTTCTCACACATGCTGTATTTAACTCTGAAGTATTTTAAAGCCTATCCTGATGTTAAGATTTTTTAATTTGTCTTGTTTTCTCTTCTAAGCTCTTCCAACCCAACTCCTGAAGGGCACAAGTTGGTGTGGCTGCAAGACCAAAGAATGCACCTGGCACAGTCAGACTTAAGCTTTATTGGGACTTACAAATAGGAGAGAGTCTCCAATGGCAGCCATTGGAGAATGAAGATAGCACTCTGCAGAGATGGGAAAACGAGGGGGTAATATAAAGGTTTCAAAACAAGGGCATTCCATAGGGTATGAGAACAGTTTCTGCTAGAGTCCGGTGACAGTGCACATGGGGTTTGGTGATGTTGTCACGGGAATGATGTTTTACCACTCTGAGATGATTTGGGTTACAATACTATCTATATGTTATCTCCCCTCCAGGGAGGGTTGTTAACCTTTAACTTATGTCTAAGTCATGCAGTTGGCTACATGCTGAGGAATTTGGGGGAGTACCAGCCATGGATTCCCATAATCCACCCCCATGTAGCAGCCTACATTGACTATAGGACAAGTATGGCATCCACATTCCACAGCAACAATATAAAAGGCAACAGAATAATAGGAGTTCTCCACCAAAAATTAGTGGACCTACAAAAAGATATAATCAGGGTCAAGAAAGGAAATTAAACCAATCTGATAGGGGCTCAATAGCTAATTCATCAATGTATTTTATGTGATCCTGCATATGATTTAGAGCTTGTGAAATGTTATGGGAGTAAACAGAAATATATACACATTTAATGTTAATGAGGGCACAGGTCCCACTTACAGGAAGAATACCTAAAACCACCCTGTTTTGTAAAACCATTTCTTGTAGTGGGGTAGTTTCTTAGTTTAGTAAGATAACTGGTACTTTGGAATCATTAAGATATTGAACAGTGTGATTGGCTAAAACTGGTGTGTGTTTTTCAGTACAATTGCAGCACCATCTGACACAAAAATGACTAATGAGTAGAACCACCAGGATATACACTTTACTCTATATCTAACCTTAATCATTTCACAACTACTAGGAGTATGAGATAATGAGTCATATAGGGTGGTGGAGACAAATATCTGTCCCCACATTCATCATCCAGTCCAGTTATAGGGAATATTTGACCACAATTTGTCCACAAGTCCATAGCAATTCTTTAGGGGATGGTTAAGCCCCAGTTAATAAGTGGTAAATCTACCAGTGGAAAAGACTATAGTTTTCTAGTTTGACAGTAAAATTACACAACTCAAGGGGTCACCACCCAATATCCTGGATTCCCTCATGTCCTTCCATGCAGTCTAGGGTGACAGACTCAGCACTTAATTATCCTAAATAGACCATCATATTTAGCATATCCTTATAAAGGCCTGGGCTTATTCATCTGTTCCCTTATAAGGTCTAACAGTATAAAAGCAAACTTTCCATCAGAAGATAAATTAACAGGCAGGAGAATCTTAATGAGGAGGCTTCCAAAACCACATATTTTCCCTTTCCTAATTCTCTAAGTTTTCTGTGGTGACATTAAAAACTAGTTTAGGCATAAGGAGATTTCACATAGACACACATAGGGCCCCAGCAGGAGTAAAAAGTCCCTGATTACTAATAAAGATTTTTAATAGCATTTTTTTTGTATGAACTGTGGTCTTGTAACAATCCTTTAGGTAATTCTTATTATCCATGGGCTTAAGGTTCCCAACCAACGATGCTGCATAGGCCAGTACCATGGCCCAAAGACCTCAGTTTGTAAAACTTGAACCATAGGCCACAACAGATTATTATTACTTCCCCTTTTGGGCTGTAGGGCTGCTGACAATTTAACTTCTATTCTTTTTTTTTTTTAAATTTTTATTCTTTTTTAAAAAAATATTACATTCAAAAAATATGAAGTCCCATTCAACCCCACCACCTCTACCCCCCACTCCCCCCACAGCAACACTCTCTCCCATCATCATGACACATCCATTGCACCTGATAAGTACATCTCTGGGCATCGCTGCACCCCATAGTCAATGGTCCACATCATAGCCCACACTCTCCCACATTCCATCCTGTGGACCCTGGGGGGATCTACAATGTCCCATAGTTGTCCGTGAAGCACCACCCAGGACAACTCCAAGTCCGGAAAATGCCTCCCCATCTCATCTCTTCCTCCCATTCCCCACACCCAGCAGCCACCATGGCCACCCTTCCCACACCAATGCCACATTTTCTCTGTGGACATTGGATTGGTTGTGTCCATTGCACATCTATGTCAAGTGGGGGCTTAGATTCCACATGGATACTGGATGCAATCCTCATGCTCTCAGTTGTAGGCACTCTAGGCTCCAAGGTGTGGTAGTTGACCTTATTCAACTCCATGTTAGCTGAGTGGGGTTGTTGTAGAATTTGGGAGAAGTTCAATTATTTGAGTATAGAGAGGCCAGGACTCCGGAATGATTTTGAGAAGGAAAAATGGTTTATTGATGGCCGGTCAGACTCGGGAGCTTTCTGTTTGAATCCCGAGCCCTGAACAAGATTTTCAAACGTCTTTTATACAGAGAGGAAAGGCCAAATAGTCCCTTTGTTTCAGTTCTCAATAGGCTTCAATTAGCATATGTATCTTCCACATCTTAGGTAAGCTTTCAGCATGGACTCCAGATATTCTAGATAAGCTTTTAGCATATTTGGTTTTTGCATTTCCCCTAAATACTTAAAAGTTTATAGCCCTTGCATTGTTAAACTGTTTCCTGGGACTGGAGCCTGTTGCCATAGTCCCTAAGGGCAGGACTGCAGCCTCTTACCATTCCACACCCACAAGTCAAACAGCTTAAGTTATCTCTGAAGAGACAAAGAGCCTTCCACCCATAGCCCACATCAGGGTAAGTCCAATAAATCAGAGTGTAGGAGCTGAAGTCTGTTGAGGCTCAGGGCCTGGCTATCATATTGTCAGTCCAGAGATTCAAATCCCCTAAATATATCTTAAACCCCAACACCAACTACAATTCCAGTAAAGTAGCATGAAAGTCTTGTGAAAAGAGATCCCATCTGAGTCCAGTTCCATCATGCATAAACACCAGCTCCAAAGAAGGGCCATCTGACATGGCAGTGAACCCCATCTGCCATGACCATAGAACCCGTGGGTCTCTTTATCCCTCAAAAGAACCAATACCTGGGGTTGTATCTACTTTATCTGTCTCTGAGACTCTGCTCAGGTGTGCATAAGGGCAATCCTTCTGACATCCTCCAGACTCTTTTTTAGAAACTCGTAGCCATATAAACTCATTTCTCCTTTCCATTTACCCCTTACATTAGGTCAAACAGCATTTTAAAGTCATGTTATTATATGTAGATGGGGATATTCTGCTGATCCACATTGAACCTTTAATTCAAGGTCATTTTCTAGTTGCATCTTTAGCTGGTATTTGCTAGTGATCCCTTGGTGTCAGGGAGGCTCATCCCCGAGTTTCATGTCCCATGCTGTGGGGAATGCACTGCATCTACATGCTGAGTTTGGCTTCGAGACTGGCCAAATTTGAGTAACATGAAGGCTATCATGAGGAAACTCCCAGGCACAATGCTGCTCTAGGCCTTGTTCTTATTGCAGGCGTATAGGCTCACAAGCATAGTCATTAGTATCAGGAGCCCACTGTTGGACCCTCATTGCTTACCAACTTCTATTCTTTTTATTTATTTATTTATTTATTTATTTATTTATTTTTTATTGACTTTGTAATAATATTACATTAAAAATATATATGTGAGGTCCCATTCAACCCAACCCCCCCACCGCCCCTCTCCCCCCCCAACAACACTCGTTCCCATCATCATGACACATCCATTGGATTTGGTAAGTACATCTTTGGGCACCTCTGCACCTCATATACAATGGTCCACATCATGGCCCATACTCTCCTCCATTCCATCCAGTGGGCCCTGTGAGGATCCACGATGTCCGGTGATCACCCCCGAGGCGCCATCCAGGGCAGCTCCACGTCCCAAATACGCCCCCACCTCTCATCTCTTCCTGCCCTTCCCCATACCCATCATCCACCATGCCCACTTTTCCCAATCCAATGCCACCTCTTCTATGTGGACATTGGATTGGTTGTGTCCATTGCACCTCTATGTCAAGAGGAGGCTCAGATTCCACATGGATGCTGGCTGCCATCCTCCCATTTTCAGTTGTAATCACTCTAGGCTCCATGGTGTGGTGATTCTTCCAACTTCTATTCTTAACCCGTGCATTGGTCCTGCTGTTAGCCCTTCAACTGGAGCAGGGGCAGCAGCCCTCAGCACTGAATTTAAATGGATCAAGACTGCAGTCTTTTAGTCCATTGTTGTAAAGATCCCAAATGACCTTTTATTTGTTTCTTTAAAAGGTCATTCATCCTTTCTATAAGGCTTGCTCCAGTGAGGTTATAGGTTGTATAGAATTTCCAAGCAATGTCTTTGTCCATCATCCAAGGCTATGTGAGATGACTGGTTAATGGAGTTCCTCAGTCACTGTCAATTTGGGCTGTCACCCCTTATATGGCATATATATATTTTAAGCAGCAAATAATGGACCTTTCCTATTGGGAAAGCCATCAAGACTACTGTGGCAGTGTCTGCTGCAGTCAAAGCATATCTTGCCCCTTCCAAATGTGGCAGGGGACTAATGTAATCTACTTGCCATCATGTTACTGGGGTCTGTGCTTAGACCATTATGTCACATCCAGTGAGGTAATTGTTATGGTTATTAGTATGAGCATGATGAACATTCATACGTGATGTCCATGAGTTGCTGGTGAATAACAGGCAGCTGAAACTGCTGGGCTATGCACATCAGGGTGTGGTAGTCCACAATGTCTGCTTTTTCTGTGGAGCCATTGTGTTAATTCTCAGGTCTCAGTGGTATGGCTTTGCCTCAACATTCCCAAGGGGAGGTTTTAGAGGAGTGGGCAGGGACATTGTATGGCATTTGTCTCAATATTCCATAGATCTCCCCCATAGAGTACAACCCATGACAGTCCATTTCTCTTGTTTCCAATTTTCCATCCAGGTGGTAAGGCCTTTGTAGACTGCCTAGATATCAGTACAGATTGTTAATGTGTCCCTGTGTTTGTGTACAATATCCATCCACACAGTTCTTAATTCAGCCCAAAGACTACTTTGTGTGGTGCCATTTTCCCACCAAATAGCGTAGTGCTGGACTGCACAGCCACAGATATCTACACAGGAGGCAGTCAACTAGTCAATTGTCCATGTACCACGAATTCTCTGGAACTGTTCCTGTGCTTTATTACTGGGCTCATCAACAGCACCTTGGGGGTGGTAATTTGGGCTGAAGTATCTTCCACATATGGAACTGGGCCTAGGAATTCATGCAATTTGGCACTAATGGGCTAATATTGAGGACACTGTGCTGCAGCAGGTAAGCTTTCCACTTTATTAAGGTACTTAAATGTGCAGTGCATGAGCAAGGACTGTTCCCAGTATCTGTGATCCACCCCTGGATAGAGATGCAGTCTTCAGAATGACCAGGCAGTTTTGGGTTAAACTTTCTACTTGCAACAAGACGTTGTATGCTGCACATAGCTGCTTCTCTAAAATGCTTTATTGTAATTCATTCCCTTTCCATAATTGTGAATAAAACCCAAGGGCTACTCACTTAGACTATTGCCTTTGTCACAACCCCCACCCAAAGCCAGTATCATTGTTAGCTACATCCAATTCACACGGTAAGTCAGGATCCACCCAAACCCATAGTAATTGAGGGAGACTCTGCTATTGCCCTCTTTGCTTCTTTAAAAACAGCCTGCTGAGGATCTTCCCACTCCCATATACAACCTTTCCTGATTAACACATACAGTGGTTTCAATATTTGATCTAAGTGAGGGATGAAGAGTCTCCAGTACTCCCAAGGAAAGCCATTTACTCTTTTGGTATTTGTAGCATGAGAAAACATTGTACTTTATTGATTACAGCAGAGACTATAGCTTTTGTCTTATCTAACCAAAACACCCAAGAACTTAACAGAGCAGCCTGAGGCTTGCAATTTGACCTGACTGATTGCTCATCCCTGAATCTCAAGATGAGATTGTATAGTTTCTAATGTCTCTGATGATTCTTTTAATTCTGAAAGAGAATCACTGTTTGACATAATATCATCAATATAATGAAATACGGTTACAGCTAGAGGTTTCTTCAACATCACCAGATCTTTTACCATGAGGCCAGGTGAGATGGTTGTGGTATGCAAATAGCCTTGGGGAAGCACTGTGCAAGTCCATTTTTGGCCTTCTGACATGAAGATAAATGCAGGATGATGTGACTCTCTAAGGAAATACTAAAGAAAGCATTAACAATATCTAAAACAAAGTTATAGTGATAAAACTGGGTACTAATCTTTTCAATAAATCAGCAATATTTGGGACTACTGCATACAGTGGTTATGTTACCTTGTTTAGCCCAGGATTATCTACTGTCAAGCACTACTCAGTGGCAGTCCCCTGATGACCACTGTTTTTATGTAGCCATAGGCTGCTTCTTCAGCAGCGGTGGTATAAGTTAGACAAATACATGCCAAAACATTGCCATTTGATTCCCAGGGGGAGAGGTTGTTTCTGTGACATACAAACCTTTAAAATAATTAAAACCATGATTGACAAAATTATACTGTTATATAACCTAATGAAGGAAACATTGTTAAACATCTAGGGATTTTATAAACTTTTTAAGTATTTATATGAATACTTTACCCATACAAGTTTAAAAGTTTTTGTACAATTTCTAAACACTGTCTATTCAATTTATGGCATTAAATGAATCTAGTTATTTTTCTTGAATATATATTTATTTTTTAAGAGAAACAGATTACATAAATGTTACATTAAAAATAAAAGGGATTCCTATATGCCCTACTCCCTACCCCTCCCATGTTTCCCGACAGCAACAACATCCTTCATTAGTGTGGTACATTTGTCATAATTGCTGAACACATCTTGAAGCATTGCCACTAAGTGTGCATTATAATTTACATTGTAGTTTACACTCTTTCCTGCACATTTTTGTAAATTATTACCAGATATACAATGGCCTGTATCTGTCATTGTAATGTTATTCAGGGAAGTTTCCACATTCCAAAATGCCCCTAAATTACATATATTTTTCCCTCTTCTTCCACTGAGAACCTGCAGTGTCCACTGCATCCACATCAATGATAGAAGTTCTTCCATTGCTAGAATAACATTAAGTCTATGGTAAAATAACAGTAAGTCTACTCTAACCTATTCTTCATTTACCAATCATGAGGATTCAAAGGTGGTGATGCCCACTCTACCTCTAATTGAGAGGGTGTTAGATCCCATGTATCAGGTGGATGGGACTATCTTACTTGCAGTAGCAGACTCTGATCCTTGAGATAGTAGTTGTCAATCATCATCACCCTGTTAGTTGTCCTGGGTGAGTCCAATGAACTGGAGAGTAAGTGTTGCAAATCTGTTGAGATTCAGGGCCCAAATTGTACATACGCAGCCCAAAGGTTTAAATCTCTTGGACATACACCTATCAACTCTAGTACTAACTATAGGTTCAAATATAAGGGGCAGAAGAGAATGCAAAGGAAAAACAAAACTGGATCCCACTCTGTCACAGTGGGGAGCATAAATTCCAAAGGGCCCACTGGCAGGGTAACCAAACCTGAGATGTTTGCACTGTCTACAGTGTCTGGAAGTCTCCAGAGCCCTCAGGAGCCCTGCTATTTTATGGGAATATCTTCTTTGGCAGGCAATGAATTCATGCTGAGTTGTGCATAAGTGTAACCTCTGGAATGATTTTCCAACTCACTTTGAAGTCTCTTAGCCATATAAACTCATTTGTCTTTATTCTTTCTCCCTTTAGGTCAAGGTCTTTTTCCAGTTGCATTGCTAGTTGGTGCTTGGTAGTAATCCCTCAGTGCCAGGGAGGCTCATCCCTGGGAGTCATGCCCCATGCCAGAGGGAAGGTAATGCATTTATATGCTGAGTTTGGCTTAAAGAAAGGCCACATTTGAGCAACAAATGTTGCTCAGGATGTACATCTCAGGATGTAATGCTTAGGCACCCTATAAAACTTAGCTACATTTTAGTTTCAATAGTACAGGCTCATAATATAGTCATTAGTATCTAGGGACCACCAATGATTCATTCTAATTCACTAATCACTGCCCCTGTACTCAGGGGATTCTTGTCGTTTCATTAAAGAATGTGGCAGTATGCCCTTGGATGGGAATTTGATATTCCTTTGATTGTTGTGTGAATCTTCACCCACTGTGACCCTACCCCATGAACACGTGAACACATTCATTTCCCTTAAAGGTATGCCTCAGGTGAACCACAGCCCATGCATCCCCCATCACTGACAGCCCACACTGATGATTCTCCCTTGCCACAGTTGTAATCCTTCTGTGATACAAAACTTCTTCAAATTGAAACCAACAATATAATGAAATACAGTTATATAATGAAATGCAGTTATATAATTATATAGATTTAAAAATAATGAATACAATACAAAAGAAAATTTTAAAAGTTTGAAATAGTAAAAAAAATTAAAAATTGACATTAAGTTTTTCCTCAGTTTAAGATCTGTTGTACTGTATGTACAATGACATTTTCTTCCATGTATTTGCCCAGTGTCTTCTTTTTCCATTTGGTCTTCAAAGAAGCTTTAGTGTAAAAAAAAATCACATACAGAATATAGGTGATTCCCACATACCCACCATCCTCCTTCTTTTCCCCTTTCCCCTATTAATATTTTACATTTGGATGGTACATTTGTTACAATTGTTGTATAAATATTGAAACATTACTACTAACCATGGTCAAAGATTTACATTATGGTTTACATTTTGGACAATACAGTTTTATGGATTTTGATGAAGTTTGACAAGGTCTGTATCCATCATTGGAAGATCATGTAGAACAATTCCATCACTCCCAAAATGCCCCATGTTCCATGTATTATATTGCTCCTTCCGTCTCCCCTAGAGACCCATGGTAACCACCAAGATTAACTCATTGAAGGACAAGATGAATGGTTCCTTGCAATGACACTAAGGGCTTGGCATACTGGCCTGTCTTCCCCTATGAGGTACTTCCTATGCTCTCAATAGTCTCCTGCCCCTCTATTTAAGATCATAGCAGGACTCCACAGGATGGGGCTCAAAAAAACTTCCTGCTAATTATGCGAATTTTCATCCTCTGATATATCACACTATGACAAGATGAATGCTACCACTCCCTAGATGCCTGCCCCAGGTGTTCCCTGTCCTTCATGCCTCCAACATCCACCACATTAAACCAGTAAACCTCCCCTGACATATTTGACAAAGGAACATTCCCAACACTGTAATTTCAAGCACATACCAACAAATACCCATAGTTCAACCTATACCTCCCCCAACCCTCCTCCGAGTTCCATGGACAGTCCAAACAATGCTCCCCACCCTACCACCCTCATAGACCAGCATCGCCCATCCCAACAGCATCACTGCACCACTGTTATGTGCATGCACAGCATAACTACAAAAATCTTCCACCTTATACAGATTTTGTCCTATGAGCACTGACTCACAAACTTCTCCCTTTCTGTTTCCTGTAAACCTATCATTGAGACTCTAGCTCTGTGAGTCCCCTCACTTTGCTTAATTCATACCAGTGAAGTCATGTAATATTTGTCCTTTGGTGCGTGGCATGCTTCACTCAACGTAAAGTCTTGAAGATTCATCCATATTTTCCCATGCATTAATACTGCATTCCTTCTTACAACTGAGTAATATTCCATGTCTATATACCACGATTTGTTTATTCATTCATCTGCTGATGGGCATTTGGGTTCTTTCCAACTTTCAACAATTATGAATAATGCCACTATGAACGTTGGTTTGCATGTGGTGTTCATGTCCCTGCTTTCAATTCTTCTGGGTATATAACCAGCAGTGGGATTGCTGGAACACATGGCAGTTCTATAGTTAGATTCCTGAGGAACTCCCAAACTGTCCTCCGCAATGGCTGCACCATTCTACATTTGCAACAACAGGGGATAAGTGTTCCCCTTCCTCTGCATTCTCTCTAAAAGTTGTAGTTCTCTATTGTTTTTTTAATAGCTGCCAGTCCCAAGGGAGTAATATGATATCTCATTGTGGTTCTGTTTTGCATCTCCCTAATAGCTAGTGGTGTTGAGCATCTTTACATGCACTTTTAGCCATTTGTATATCTCCTCTGGAGAAGTGTCTATTCAAATACTTTCCCAATTTTCAAATAAATTGTCTTTTTATTTTCAAAGTGTAGGATTTCTTTATATATTAAAGAATATTAAACTCCTATCAGATGTATGGTAACCAAATATTTTTTCCCATTAAGATAGCTGCCTTTACACTTTCTCAACAAACTTTGTTGAGGTGCAAAACGTTTTAATTCTGAGGAGGTTCTATTTATCAACTTTTTCTTTCACTGCTCATGCTTTGGTGTAAATTTCAGAAAACATTTCCAATTATAAGATCCTGTAGATGCTTCCTTACATTATCTTCCAAGATCTTTATGCTCTTGGCTCTTATATTTATATCTTTGATTCATCTTGAGTTAATTTTAGTATAATGTGTGAGGTGGTATTCCCCTCTCATTTTTTTTTGATATGAATATCTAGTTCTCTAAGCACCATTTGTGAAAGAGGCCATTCTTTCTAAGTTGAATGGGCTTGGTGGCCTTGTCAACTATCATTTCACTGAATATGTGAGGACCTAGATCAGAACACCCAATTCAGTAACATTGGTCAGTAAGCCTATCCTTGTGCCAATACTATGTAGTTTTGACAACTGTAGCTTTGTAGTTTGATTTTAAAGTTAGGTAGTGTGGTTCCTTTAATTTCATTTTTCTTTTTCAGTATATCTTTGACTTTTCAGGGCTCCTTGCCCTTCAAATGAATTTCAGTTAGCTTTTCCAATTATTATGCTGTGGACTGATGGGCCCTTGATATTGTCAATTATGCTTATGAGCCTTTGCTCCTGAAGTTGCAACTAATCCTAGTGCTGTAGGGAGCTTAAGAGTTACCACCTGATAGCCCCCTTGGAGCTCAAATGTGGTCTTTCTCTAAGCCAAATTTATCATATAAATGTACTACCTTCCTTTCAGCATGGGACATGACCTAGGTTTGAGCCTCCCTCGCACTGAGGGATTGCTACCAAGCACCACTTAGCAAGGCAACTGGAAAATGACCTTGAATAAAAGGGGAAGAAAGGTAAAGACAAATGAGTTTATATGGCTAATAGACTTCAAAGTGAATTGGGAGGTCAGCCCAGAGGTAATGCTTATGCATGTCTCAGCAGGATCTCACAGACTACCAAAGTAGATGTTACCCGAAATAGTGGGACTCCTGAGGGATCTGGAGGCACCCAGGTCCTATAGCTATGGTGCCCGGTGCCTTGTCAGTACGCCCTGCTTTGGAGTTGGTGTTCCCAGTGTGAGAGTTGGACTTAATTGTGACTTCTTTACATGTGCCTCTTCTGCCCCTTCTATATGAACTTATATTTGGTGCTGGAGTTTGTAGGTGTATGTCTAAGAGACTTGAATCTTAGGGCTGTCCCTGTATCAGCTGAGTCCTGAGCTTTAGCAAAGTTGCAACACTTAATCTCCAGTTCACTGGACTCACCCAGGACAACTAACAAGGAGGTGAGGATGGGAAACCACATACCAAGAAACTGTGGGAGTCTAAAACTGCGAGTAAAAGAGTCCCATCCAGCAGGTATATAGGTTTGAGGTCTTCTATCAATTAGAGGTGTAGTGAGCATCACCATCACAGAAACTTCAGGAAAGGGGAATAAAAAATGGACTAGAGTGGACTTACTGGAATTCTGCTATAGACATTGTGATTCTAGGAAAGGAAGAAATGATATCATTGATGTGAAGATAGTAGCCACTGGGTATGCTGAAGACAGGGAGAGAGTAAAGAGGTGTAATATGGGGGCATTTTCAGGACTTGGAATTGTCCTGAATGTCATTGCAATGACAGATACAGGTCATTATATATCCTGCCATAATGTACAGAATTGAGTGGGAGAGAGAGTAAATTGCAATGTAACTATATTCCATACTTAGTAGCAATGCTCCAAATTGTTCATCAATCACAATGAATATGCTACACTAATGAAAGAAGTTGTTAATTTGTGGAAGGCTGGGAGATTAGGGGAATAAGACATATGGTTATCCCTTACATTTTTCTGTATAATGTTTTGTATCTTTTTTAAAAAGTAACATTTTTAAGTATCTTTAAAAAATAAAAAATAATAAAAAATAAAAAAGTGCTGTGGTAATTTTTATTGGGATTGCACTGAATCTGTAAATCAGTATGGGTAGGAAAGACATTTTAATGATGTTTAGTCTTCCTATCCATGAACAGGGGTTGTTATTCCTTTTGTTTATGTCTTCTTTGACTTCCTTTAACTTGTTGTATGTATGTCTGTGTACAAGTCATTTACATCTTTACTTAAATTTATTCCTAGGTTTTGATTCTTTTATATCACTATTGTAAAAGGGAATTTTTTCTTGATTTCCTCCTCAGTTTACTCATTATTAGTGTACGGAAATGTTACTGATTTTTGCACATTGATTTTATAACCCATCAGTTTACTGAACTTATTTCTAAGCTGTAGAAGCTTTACTGTAGATTTATCAGGGTTTTTTATGTGTAGGATCATGTCATTTTAAGCAGTGAAATTTTATTTCTTCTTTTCAAATTCGGATGCCTTTTATATCTTTTACTTGCCTAAGTGTTCAGCCAAGTACTTCTAACACAATGTTTAAAAGGAGCAGTAAAAGTCAGCATCCTTGTCTTGTTCCAGATCTTAGAGGGAAAGTTTTTAGTATTTCACTACTGAATATGATGTTAGTGGTGGGTGTTTCATATAAACCCTTTATCATCTTGAGGAAGTTTCATTCTATTCCTAACTTTTGAAGTGTTTTTATTTGGAAAGGGTCCTGTATTTTGTCAAATGCTTTTCTGCATCTATAGAGATATTCATGATGTCCCCGTCTCCTTCCCGCCCAGTATTGGCAGCCGGCGCTGCCTCTCCTTCTCTCCTTCTCCGTCTTCCGCCTAGCCATTATCTAGACAGCCCACACTTTCCCCTTCCCCTCCCTTGCTCCTAACCCCTTAGCCAGCTTACTGTCCAGTAACCGCCTACTGTCCAGTAACCGCCTACTGTCCAGTAACCATCTACGCAAGCAACAGCACCCGCCGGCACCAATCAAGTCCCTTTACGTATCCCTAGACCCTATAAAACCATGTCCCCTTCTACAATAAAGCAGACTTGTGCCCAGACCTCGTCTCCGTGGTGTTTTTGCTTGCACTGCACGTCCCCCGTGCCTAAGCGGAGAGAGTGAGGGCCCAACGGCTTCATGCCGACCCCCCTCCTCTCCTTTGACCGTGGGGCAGCCCCCGTCTGGAGAGCTCGCCCGGCCATCTGCGTCGACCCTCCCGGAGGCCCGCAGCTGCCCACATTTGGCGCCCAACGTGGGTGGGGCCCACTCTGACGCCTACCCCCCACCCTTCGCTCAAGGTAGGGACTCTTCGGCGTCTCCCATTCAAACCAAAATGGGTGCTTCACTCTCCTTCCGTCAGGTCCCGCAGGTTCGGGCCCTGGCTGCCCTCCTGGAAACTAACCAGGTTAGAGTTTCCGTCCGCCAGCTTCAGCACTACTGGGACTTACTTCTCCCGTTCAATCCCTGGCTCATCACCTGCCCGCTCTGGAATCCTCAGACTTATGCCCGGCTAATCGAACGAGTAGCCTCAGCCATGGAACATGAGGGCCGGGTCTTTCCCCCCGGCCTCCTCCCCGCTCTTGTAGCCATTTGCGCTTGTTTGCAAGGCGTGCCCGCTCCCAAGGCCAAGGCCTTCCCGTGCGATACCGTGGATGAGTCAGGGGAAGGGCGCGGCCGCCAAGACGGCGCTCCCGGTAATGACTCCAATGCCGAATCGCTCTTGGCTCAGTTGGAGGCCGCGCTTGAGCTTGACCCCCCTTGCGCCGCTGATTCCGACTCCGACCAGGATGGCGCACTTCCGCCTTCTTCCTCACGAAACAAAGAAAAGCCCACCCAAGAGGGCGCGCTCCCTCCTTCTTCCTCCCAAAAGAGGAAGAAGCCGCACTCCCCGCCCCTTCCTGCTTCTTCACGGAAGGACTATCCACCATTGTACCCTCCCCTTCCTGCCTCGGCGCCATCTTGCCCCTACCCGGAACCGGCATAATCTTGCCCTTACCCGGGACCGGAAGCGCTTCATCCACCATCTTCTGATGACGACCTAGATGATGCATACGAGCGCCTGCCGTCTTATGTGCCGCCAAATAGACACCCCCTCCCGTGCTCTAATAATCTTCTCTTCGAGCCCCCCACTGCTCCAATTGCTGATATGTATCCACTAAATCCCAATCGTTCTCGAGCAAACCCCCAAATATGGGTTCCCTTCTCCCCAAAAGACGTGCAAACCCTCCGCAGCGCTATCCGAGAGGATGGTCTCGCCAGCCCCCATGCTCAAGACCTCCTTGAACGTATGACCTTTGCCCGCTGTCTCCCCTATGACTGGATATCCCTGGCGAGAGGCATACTTCCCTCGGGGCAGTTTATTGACTGGCGCGCACATTTCGCTGCCGAGAACGAAAAACAAATCGCCGAGAACGCCCACGACGGCACCCGATATCCTGCCAATGCGTTCCTCGGACTGGGGCGCTACACCATGCCACAGAGCTACGTCGCCCTCCCTCAAGGCTTCTACATCCAGCTAAGGCAGTGTGCCCTCTGTGCCTTCCACAACTGCGCCGCCTCCGTGCCCGAGCCACTCACCAGACTTTTCCAGAAACCAGAGGAACTGTTCTCCGACTTCATGGTGCATGTCCAGGCTGCGGCTGAGCGCAAGGTCGTCAGCACGCAGGCCCAGACCTCCTTCATCAAGGACATTGTTCAGGAGGGCGCAAACCCAACTTGCAAGGCGATCATCAGGCCGCTGAGAGACAAGTCCCTCCACAACTGGGTCCTCGCCTGCTCCGGAGTCAACGCCCAGGCCTCCGCCGTGGCCCAGGCTGTCCTCGCTGCCATCTCGGCCTCCAACGAATGCTTCCGCTGTGGCGAACTCGGCCACTTCGCTCGAGACTGCCCCAACAAGCCACGGCCACCGCCGGACGTGCCCAACATAGACCATCCACCACGGCCTCCTTCCACTCCGTGCCCGCGGTGCGGAAAAGGATACCACTGGGCCCGCGACTGCCGCGTCCCTAACTCCAGCCGCCAGCCTTTAAATGGCCATGGGGGCAGGCCTCAGCCCCACAACAAAGAGGCCGCAATGACTCAGCGCCCCCGCCCATGAAAGTACTCTGGTCTATTCCCATCGCACCCTCCACCAGGCCTCTTCTCTCTATCCAAGTCTCCGGCCGCTGGCTCACAGGGCTACTCGACACAGGAGCAGAAATTTCCTGCATCCCACTCGACCAGGCCGGGCACCTCCCTCTGACCGATGGCCCCCTAGTGGTGGGAGCCACCGGCCAAGCGCCCTCCCAGCAAGTTGCCCAGGACGTCATCTGGAGAGACGCAGAAGGTCGACAGGGAACCTTCCGCCCCCTCGTTCTGAAGGAAATCTCGCAAGTTCTTTGGGGCCATAATATCCTGCATCAGTCGGGAGCCGTTCTCACTGCCACGCCACCGCAGCTGCCCCCCCAATAGTTTCGGCCATTGCTCGCGTTCAACCTCCAGCACCCGTTCCTCTGCAATGGGATACAGAGGAGCCCATTTGGGTGGAGCAATGGCCTTTCCCAATCCCTAAACTGGACATTCTTAAGGGGCTTGTTGATGAGCAGCTTCACGCGGGCCACATCGAGCCCTCCACCAGCCCATACAACTCGCCAATTTTCTTCATTCAAAAGAAGAACGGGAAGTCCGGTCTACTTCAAGACTTAAGAGAAATCAACAAACACATCAAGCCTATGGGATCGCCGCAGCCCGGCCTTCCCCACCCTACCGCGGTGCCCCGGCATTGGTTTGTTGCAGTGATAGATATTAAAGACTGCTTTTTCTCCATCCTGTTGCACCCGGACGACCGACCAAAATTCGCCTTCACGGTTCCTCAGACCAACCATCGGGAACCGGCACTGTGATACCACTGGCGCGTTCTGCCTCAGGGCATGCGAAACAGCCCTGCCATTTGCCAGATGTATGTACGCGAAGCCATCCAGCCACTCGTGAAGTACGCTAACATCATCCACTATATGGACGACTTGCTCGTGGCCCATCCCTCAGAGTCAGGCCTGCACGCAGTCCTGGAGCAACTGCTGCGCCACCTTCGAGACCTAGATCTCAAAGTCAATACACAGAAGCTAACGGTTCATCCACCCTACCAGTTCCTAGGGTTCTCCATCACTTCCACTGTTGCGCCCCAAACGCCACACATCAGAATTCCTGACCTGCTTACACTCCTCGAATTACAACAACTCTGCGGACAGATCAATTGGTTGCGCCCAGCGCTGCTGCTTACCATAGAGCAACTCCAGCCCCTGTACCGGCTACTCTGCTCCAACGCTCCGCCATCATCCGCACCCGGAAAGAGGATTCGCCTCACCAACGAGGCCAAAAATGCCCTGGCCCGGGTAAATAGAGCTATCGAACAGTGCCAACTCCAGCGACATGAGCCTGGGAAACCGTTGTTTGGCCTAGTCTTACCCACTCAGGGAAAACCTACTGGCCTTCTTTGGCAAGACGGACCGCTCCTCTGGGTCCATATGGCAAAGAGCAAGCTCCGAAAGATTGGACCTCAAATCACCCTACTCGTTCAGCTCGCCACCGCCCTAGTCACACAAGCCACCCATCATTATGGGTGCCCACCTGACACCATTGTGTGGCCCTTCACCACCGGGCAAGTCACCACCCTGCTACGCAGCTCCGTTGATATGCAAACTCTTATGGAGCTTTATCATGGCAACTTCGATAACCACTTTCCACAGCATCGGTTACTGCAGGGCCTTCCCCTGCTAGAAATCGCCGCCCCCAGCCATTTCCCTTTTCCATCCAGCAAGCCTCTTCCAGACACCACCATCATCTTCACAGACGCCTCCAAGACTATGTTTGCCGCCGTTGTCTTCGCACCCGGCGAGCACCAGCCACGTTCACACGTGCGCCTCCATCAATCCTCTGTGCAAGTGGCCAAACTGCGTGCTGTCATCTTAGCACTCCAAACCCATCCCCACTGTCCACTGAACATCTTTACAGACAGCCTCTACTGCCTACAAGTCTGCCAAGTCATCGCCTTTTCTGCGTTTTTTCCGCCCGACAACTCAGCGAGTGAAAGCATTAACGTCGCTCTCCTGGACCTTCAAGAGCTCATTGAGAACCGCCGACAGCCTTGGTTCATCGCTCACATCCGCAGCCATTCCGGCCTTCCCGGGCCCCTGGCCCACGGCAACCACCTTGCTGATCAGGCCGTTCACCTGCTTCCAGCCGAGACCACCGTCGCAGTCAGAGACCTCATCAATCAGGCCAAGCTGCTGCATGCCAGATTTCACTTCTCAGCAGCTGGCCTCCACAAACTCTTTCCAGACCTCCCAATCCATACCTGCAAACACCTTGTGCGGTCATGCCGAACGTGCGCTCCATTGCTGCCCTTGGGGCCGCTCCAACCGCAGGGAGTTAACCCTCGTGGGCTCCGCCCCAATTCCTGATGGCAACTGGACGTCACTCACGTCCCCCAGTTTGGTCGATGGAAATACCTCCACGTGGCCATCGACACCTTCTCTCATCTCTGCTACGCAACCGCGCTCACCGGAGAAATGGCCAAGCACGCCATCCAAGTGCTCAGAGAATCTATTCTTTTCATGGGCGTTCCATGGGACATCAAGACAGACAACGGACCTGCCTACCGGAGCGCCTCCTTTGCCGAATTCCTCAAACTCTACGACATCACCCATCACTTCGGCATTCCCTACAATCCGCAGGGACAAGGCCTAGTAGAGCGTGCTCACCAGTCTCTCAAAACCCTCATTCTCAAGACATCTGCCGACCAGCCGCGTCGCACCCCTCGCGACATCGTCACAGAGGCCCTAATCCGACACAACCTGATGACCTTCAATGCCCAAGGCTTTTCACCGGTCCACATGCACTGGGGGCCTACCTTCCGGCCCACCCCTGCACCGATTGTCCTCTGGCGTGACCCGCAGACCACCCAATGGCATGGACCTGCCCCTCTCTTAGCCCAAGGATGGGGATTCGCCTGCGTTTTCCCTGAATCAGAGCCGCAGCCCATCTGGGTCCCAGGACGTCTCATCAAGTCCCACACCGCTGAGGCTTCCGCTAACGCTGACACCAATGATCCTCCTAACGAGTTGCCTACCTAACTTGTCTCCTTCCCATCGCTGTTACCTTTGTAGTTTTCTCTCTCTCTTTTGTCTCCACAGATGATTCGCCGCAATGCGGGTAGTTCCGTTCTTCCCATTGCTCTCATCGTCATGCTTCCCTTCATCTCCCCGGCCGTTGTCAACTTGCCCCATCAACGCTCCAATTGGACCCTCCAGCGATGGCAAGAGGAAGCCTTCCTCATCATCAGAAAACTACTGCCCATGCCTGAATCCCCACCCCTCGCCATTGGCCCCAATAAAGTCCTCAATCCCCCCGCCTCCCCACCCTTCCAGCGGCACCCCCCCTCGTCCATCACTCCCCAGCTATGGCCCCCCCCTACCAAGTATTCCAGTCCCCTTCTCGCGTTAATCTATGCATCCTACTTATCTCTAAATACTTCTCAACCCAACCTCACCAAGAACTGTTGGCTCTGCCTCTCCCCCTCCCTTCCTATCTATGAGCCTGTCGCCGTTAACCTCACGTTCGACGAATCCACTTCAGTAGCCCCAGCCGAGTGCAACTGGAACACTTCCTCCATCCCCCTAACCCTTCAATCTGTTTCCTCCACAGGATGCTGTGTTCATTCTCGTCAAGGTTCCCACCCCTCCCTTAGTGCTTGCTCTAGCTACTCCTCTCCCAGCGCTTCTGCCAAGTTCTTAATCCCCCTTAACACCTCCCAATGGCTTTGCACCTCCACCGGGCTAACCCCCTGCCTCAATGTCGCCACCCTCAATGATACCCACGAGACTTGCCTGCTCATCCTTCTCGCTCCTCGAGTCGTTTACCATTCTGACCACGAATTTTTCCGCCACGTGCTGAGCAGACAAACCTCCCTCCACTTACAAAGGAGAGAGCCTGTCACCGCAGTCCTGACAGTTGCTACCCTTCTAGGTCTTGCAGGGGCAGGCACAGGGATCGCCGCCCTCGCCACACAGTCCTCTGCCCTCTCCTCTCTCAGACAGGCCATCGACGAAGATATCACCTACCTTCAAAATGCTGTAAAACATCTAAAAAATTCTCTCAATTCTCTCTCTGAGGTAGTCCTCCAGAACCACCGCGGCCTCGACCTCCTCCTCCTTAAGGAAGGGGGTCTCTGTGCCACCCTTGGAGAGGAGTACTGCATATACGCCAACTCCACCGGCTTAGTCGAGGACAACCTGAGAAAAGTCCAGGAGGGATTGGATAAGCGCCGCAAAGAGCGAGAAAATGCGAACTATTTTTCCAGTGTTCTCCATACCCTCCTCCCATACCTCCTTCCATTTTTAGGCCCACTCATCATCATCATCTTAGCCCTCACTGTAGGACCCTGGGCCGTCAAAAAAATAGTCCGCCTCGCCAAAGACCAAGCCAACGCAGTATTCAGCTCCTTTGTGCAGGTTCATTATCAACGCCTCGCCACTAAAGAGCCACCACCAAGCCACCCGCCGCACTCCTCCCGCCCCTGCCACAAACACCGAACCACACGCCTGTAACCTCCTGTCTCCCTTTCCTCACTCATCTCCCTCCTTCTCCCCCAATCGGGCGAGGGGTTCAGGAACATCACGACCCCGTTTTGCTGGCAGAGCTCGGCGCGTGCCAGGCGCCAGCGTGCGCCAACCCCAGCAGCAGGCACATGCGTCCTGGCCAGACGCTGTGTCCTCTGCAGCTGAGAGCAGCTGGGAGGGCCCTCTGCTTCTCGCCGCCAGCCGGTCCTCGTGGTCTCCCTCCTCCCCTCGTCTTACCCCAGTACCCCGTCCCATACTGCCCCTGCTACCACCAGTTCACCTCCCCCGAAGCACATACTTTTAAACAAAAGGGAGCAATTGTCCCCGTCTCCTTCCCACCCAGTATTGGCAGCCGGCGCTGCCCCTCCTTCTCTCCTTCTCCGTCTTCCGCCTAGCCGTTATCTAGACAGCCCACACTTTCCCCTTCCCCTCCCTTGCTCCTAACCCCTTAGCCAGCTTATTGTCCAGTAACCGCCTACTGTCCAGTAACCGCCTACTGTCCAGTAACCGCCTACTGTCCAGTAACCGTCTACGCAAGCAACAGCACCCGCCGGCACCAATCAAGTCCCTTTACGTATCCCTAGACCCTATAAAACCATGTCCCCTTCTATAATAAAGCAGACTTGTGCCCAGACCTCGTCTCCGTGGTGTTTTTGCTTGCACCGCGCGTCCCCCGTGCCTGAGCGGAGAGAGCGAGGGCCCAACGGCTTCGTGCCGACCCCCCTCCTCTCCTTTGACCGTGGGGCAGCCCCCGTCCAGAGAGCTCGCCCGGCCATCCACGTTGACCCTCCCGGAGGCCTGCAGCTGCCCACACATGTGATTAGTTTTCTTTCAATTCATTTATGCTGTGTATTGCATTGATTGATATTCTTATATTGAACCAGCCTTGCATACCAGGGATGACGCCCACTTGGTTGTGGCATATGTATTAGTCAGCCAAAGGAGTGCTGATGCAAAATACCAGAAATTGGTTGGGTTTTATGAAGACTATTTATTTGGCATAGGAGCTTACAGATACCAGCCTATAAAGCATAAGTTACGACCCTCACAAAAGATTATTTTCACATGTTGGAGCAAGATGGATGCTGATGTCTGTGAGGGTTCAGGCTTCCTAGGTTCCTCTCTTCCAGGGTTTTGCTTCTCTCTGGGTTCAAGATTCTTTCCTTCCTGGGGCTTGCTTCTCTTTCCTCTGTGTGTTTATTTCCCAGGCATCAGATTAAGAATTCAGCATCAAATTTCAACATCAAAACTCCAACATTAAGAACCCTCAACTCTGTTCTTTGCCATGCCTTTTATCTGTGAGTTCCCACCCACCAAGGTTGACCTAATGACATGTCCCAATCAAAGTATCTGTCTTAAGTCAATCATACCCTGGTGCAGACCATATCACAAACACAATCCAATATCTAATTTTTGGAATTCATAACCATATCAAACTGCTATAGTGTATAATTCTTTTGAATTCTTAATTGAATTGAATATAATTACAAGTATTCTGTTGAGGATTTTAACACGTTTGTTCATTAGAGAGATTGGTCTATAGTTTTCCATTCTGGTAGCATCTTTGTTTGGTTTTGGTATTAGGGTGATGTTGGCATAATAGACTGAGTTAAGTAATGTTCCCTTCAATTATATGTTTTGAAAGAGTTTAAGCAGGATTAGTATTACTTCTTTCCAGAATGTTTTGTAGAATTCACTTCTGAAGCCATCTGGTCCAGGTTGTTCTTAGTTGGGAGGTTTTTGATGACTAATTCCATCTCATTTCTTGTGATTGGTCTGTTGAGTCCATCGATTCCTTCTTTCATCAAACTTTATGTTTCTAGGAATTTGTCCATTCCCTCTAAATTATCCAACTTGTCAGCATACAATTTTTCAAAGTTTACTCTTTTGATACTCTTTATTTCTGTGAGTTCATTGATGATATCTCCTTCATTTCTTGTTTTATGCATTTGCAGCTTCATCTCTTTTTTCTTTGTTAATCTAGATAAAGATTTGTCAATTTTATCAATCTTCTCGAAGAAACATATTTTGGGTTTCTTTATTTTTTCTAGAGCTCTCTTATTTTCATTTTCAATTAGCTCTGCTCTAAACTTTGTTATTTGTTTCTTTCTACTTCCTTTGGTTTCAGTTTTTTATTCTTTTTCTAATTCCTCCTGGTGTGCATTTTGGTGTTTGATTTTAGCTCCCTTCTTTTTTAATGTAGATATTTATGGCTATGAATTTCCCTCTTAATACAACCTTTGTTGCATCCATTGTTTTGATATGTTGTGTTGTAATTTTCATTCATTTCAAGGTAGTTACTGATTTCTTTCAAGATATCCTCCTTGATCCACTGTTTTTATAAGAGTGTGTTGCTTAATTTCCCTATCTTTGTGCCAAATCTTCTTCTTTGCCCCTTATTGATTTCCAGCTTCATTCCATCTTTCTGAATTCATTGAGGGTTGTTCTGTGGCCTACCATGTGTTTTGCCCCGGGAATGATCTATGTGCACTCAAGAAGAATGTATATCCCATTTTATTTGGGTGTAATGTTCTCATATAATTATTGGGTTCAGATCCTCTAATGTATTACTCAAGGTCTCTGTTTACTGATCCTCTATTGAGATGTTCTTTCTAATTGTGATAATGGTGTATTAATGTCCCCACTAAAATTGAAGAGACATCTACTTTACCTCTTAGTTTTTCCAATGTTTGCCTCATGTATTTTGGGGTGACCTGGTTAGATGCGTAAATGTTTATGTTTGTCTTTCTTTTTGAGAGATTATCTCTTTTATTAATTTATAATGGCATTCCTTTTCTCTTACAATAGTTTGCATATAAATTCTATTTTTTTCTGATATTAATATAGCTCCTGCCCTTTTTTTGGCTATTTGTATGCAAATTGTTTTTCAACCATTCATTTTCTGCCTCCTTGCATCCCTGGGCCTAGAGTGGGTTTCTTGTAGACAGCATATGGATGGGTCATATTTCCTTAGTCATTCTGCCAAACATTGTCTCTTGATTGGAGAGTTTAAACTTTTGCCATTCAATGCTATTATTGTAAAGGAATTACTTAAATTAGCCATATTTTCTTTAGGTTTATGTATGCCTTATGTTGTTATTTCTCTTTTTTATCTTTTTAGTTGTACTTAAACTGTCCTCCAATTTCTCTCTCTCCTGTTTTTTTCTTTTGACCTGAAGGACTCTCTTTAGTATTTCTTGAAGTGCACATCTTTTGTTGACAAACTCTCTTAATTTCTGTTTATTTCTGAATATTTTGAACTCTCCCTCATTTTCAAATGTCACCTTTGCTAGATAGAGAATTCTTGACTGGAAGTTTTTTTCTTTTCACACCTTAAGCATGTCATACCATTGCCTTCTTGTCTCCACGGTTTCAGATGAGAAAACAACACTTAATTTTATTGAGCTTCCCTTGTATGTGATGGGTCTCTTTTCTCTTGTTGCTTTCAGTATTGTCTTTTTGTCTTGAACATTGGACAATTTGACAAGTATATGCCTTGGAGTAGGCATGGTAGGATTTATACTGTTTGGGTTGCACTGCTCTTCCTGGACATGTACATCAATGTCTCTCAGTAGGTCTGGGAAATTTCCAGAAATTATTTCTTCCAATATACCTTCTGTCCCCTTTCCTTTTTCTTCTTGTCTGGGATGTCTGTAGTGTGTATTTTTGTGCATTTCATGGTGTCAAAATTCCCGGTTGGATTTTTTCTATCTTTATATCTATCCATACCAATCTCTGTGTGATTTCTGCTGTACTTTCTTCTGCATCAATGATTCTTTCCTCTCCTTGTTAAAGTTTGCTGTTACATAGTTTCATAATTTTTTTTTACTTCTTGCATTTTGTCATTCATCACCATCATATCCATTATATTTTTATGTATATTTACAATTTTTTGGTTTGTTCTCTGAGTGTCTTGTTAAAATCCTTAGTTTCTTCTTTCACTTCAATAAGTTGATTTATCATACTTGTTTGGACAGCTCTGATTAATTCCATGTTCTGGATCTCTGCCTCATTTTAGTTTGTTTACTGGACTGAGCTATGTCTTTCTGTTTCATAGAATGGCTTGTAATTTTTTTGTTGGTGGCTAGGCACCTGTTTATCTTGATGGGTCCAATCAGTTGATTGACTTCTCTTTCTACTTTAGCACTTTATTTTAGCTTTATTTGTGTGTATGTGGGGGGGGGAGTTTCATTTTCACACTTTATTCCTCTCATTCTACATCCTTGTTGTCTATGTTCACTTGAAAAAAATGATAAAAGAAAAGGAAAGAGATAAGAAAAGAAAAGAATAATTTTAATAATAGTATAAGGTAGAGGTGGAACCATGCAAGACCTAGGAAAATGAATAATTAACATGAGTAAGAAGTACAGAGTAATAAAAATTATTTAAAGTGGAATAGAAACAATGAAATCAAAAGCAGAATAGAGAAAAATAATTAGAATGATTTAAAGGACAGGAATGCTAATAAGAAAGGAAAAGAAAAAAGAAGAGAGATAAAAGAAAAACAAAAAAGAAAGGAAAAAGAGGAAACAGGAGAGAGAATTAAACAAGAAAAACTGAAGACCAAACAAAAAGAGGTGTTTTAAAAGAACAATGATACAAAACAGAAGATGGGGAAAAAATGAAGGAAAGAAATAGTACAGATTGAAAAAATCAGTAAAAGAAAAAAGGGAAACAAAGAAAGGGGAAACAGAACAAACAAGAAACAAGACAACAGAAACTAATTAAAAACAGGAAAAGAAAGAGAAAAAAATTTTAAAAGTTTAAACAGCTTTCCATCTAAGGCCCCTGTAGCATTTTGATATGGTTATGAATTCAAAAAATAGATATTGGATTATGTTTTTAATCTGGTCTGTTGCTGGGCATGATTGAGTTATGATTAGGGCTTTGACTGGGCCACATCATTAGGGCATTGAGTCCCCACTCCTTGGTTGGTGGAAACTCACAGATAAAAGGCATGGCAAAAGACAGAGTGGTGGGTTTTTGATGTTGAAGATGCTGAAGTCTTAAGCTGGAAACCCAGGAAACAGAGGAAACAGAGCTCACAGAGGAAAGAGAAGCAAGCCCCTGGGAAGAGAGGAACTCTGAACCCAGAGAGAAGCAAGACCTTAGAAGGGAGGAACCCAGGAAGCCTGAAACCTCACAGACATAGGCAGCCATCTTGCTCCATCATGTGAAAATAGACTTCGGTAAGGTAAGTAACTTATGCTTTATAGCCTGGTATCTGTGAGTTCCTACTCCAAGTAAATACCTTGTATAAAAACTAGCCAATTTTGGTATTTTGCATCAGCACCCCTTTGGCTGACTAATACAGTCCTTAAATAGTATTTTAGGATGCTGTTGTTCATCAATCAATCACCCTGCAGCCTACCCTCTGCAGGTTTTTAACAGGGATTTAGCAGTAAAATAAGGAAAATTTTAAAAATGAATTAAAAAAAATATATACGAGACCCAAGAAAAGCTAATACAAAAGAGTCTATATGTTCCCTATCATAAGATGTTAACTGGATGCCTGATAATATGGAGGATCACTTCTCTAAGAAGAGCTGGGAAAGGAATGAGGGACTCATATATGCAAGGCAGGAATTCCTTCATTGAGCTAAAATGTCTCCTTAGGCTGTTAGCCTTTCAGAAAGGTATCCACTGCCTTTCCCTAGGGTAGGTTAGTTTCCTAGCAGTTTGCTAGAGTACTGCTTATTAAGCACCTGTCTGTTCCCACCCACTCTCTAATCTAATTCCTCTCTTTATCCAGGTGGCTGTGTGTGACAGCCTGTCTGAGGATACCATCCTCCCCTCCCCTGTCAGGTCGGAGTCCCTGCTGAGATTCAAAGGGGTCTCAATACAACCCCAGGTATTGGTCCTTTTGAGGGCTAAAGAGACCACAGTTTCTATGGTCATGGCAGATGGGGTTCACTGCCATGCCAGTTGGCCCTTCTTTGGAGCTGGTGTTTCTGCATGATGGAGCTGGACTCAGATGGGATCTCTTTTCACAAGGCTTTCATGCTACTTTACTGGAATTGTAGTTGGTGCTGGGGTTTAAGATATATCTAGGGGATTTGAATCTCTGGACTGACAATATGATAGCCAGGCCCTGAGCCTCAACAGACTTCAGCTCCTACACTGTGATTTATTGGACTTACCCCACTCAGCTAACATGGAGTTGAAGAATGTCAACCACCACACCATGGAGCCTAGAGTGCCTACAACTGAAAGCAGGAGGATTGCATCCAGTATCCATGTGGAATCTAAACCCCCTCTTGACACAGATGTGAAATGGATACAACTAAGCCAAGGTCCATAGGAAGGAGGAATACAGTAAGGATTAGAGTGGACTTAATGATATTCTATTCATGAACTATTGTGGTTAATAATCGAGAAAATGTGGCATTGGTGTGGAAAAAGTGGCCATGGTGGCTGCTGGGTGCGGGGAATGGGAGGAAGAGATGAGATGTGGAGGCATTTTTGGGACTTGGAGATGTCCTGGGTGGTGCTCCAGGGACAATTGCCAGACATTGTATGTCCTCCCATGGCCCACTGGATGGAATGTGTGAGAGTGTGGGCTATTGTGTGGACCACAGGCCATGGAGTGCAGCGATGCCCAGAGATGTACTCATCAGATGCAATGGATGTGTCATGATGATGGGGGAGAGTGTTACTGTGGGGGGAGTGGTGGGGTGGGGGCAGTGGGGGTGAATGGGGACCTCATATTTTTTGAATGTAATATTTTTTAAAAAATGGATAAATTGAGTAGAATTTGGAAAAAAAAAAAAAGGGGGTCTCATCTAGACAAACTCACCACAAATGAAACGTTCACCACCCTCCCAGACTCTCTTCCTCCATTTGGAGCAGGGAGGAAGCAGCTCCACCTAGTCTATTTGCCCTAAGGGAGGGGTACATTTGTCACTTTTATCTCGTGGAAAAAACATTTTTTTTGCAATAACTTGGAATAAAAAAATACCTTTGAGGGTTTTCCTTTGAGACACCAAAGTGTTAAAAGTGGTTAGGTTTGAACATCATATTCTGTTAAATGTGAAAACACGTTTTTCTTAAACAACCAAGTACACAATAAATTTAGCATAAAGTACAAAAAGCAATTTTTATAAAACAGACTTTCTCCTTTGTATAATGATTAGTCAGGAAGAGATGCATTATAACCTCCTATTAAAGCAGACTAATGAGTTAATAAACTTTTTCACTTTAACAGAGAAAGAAACAAATTGTAGTTTGCATCAGTATACTATTTGATACTAATTATTTTTAAAATTTTAGATTCATCAAATCTTACCCAAATATGATCACAAAAATTCCTTTTCCATGAACCTTATGTATTTTATGTATTCATTCAGCTTTTGTCCCATGTTTGCCTCTTTCTTAAAAACAAGTTATTTTTTCCTAGGACAAAATAACTTTCATTTTCCTTAATAAAAAGAAAAAACACATTCTATATAGCCTACATACCTGTTACCAAAATTAATTTGGAAATTTTCTCCAAGCAAACCTCTTCAATATATAATTACCATCAAAATTAAACAAAACTGTCAGGCTAATGATTCAATTTAGTATGGGCAAACATAACTTTTCTTCTCTTTAAATAACTAGTAACATGCAATACTAGAACATTGAGGACTCATACTGCATGGCTTTCTAGAAATATATGCTTTCTTTTGGTTAATATTTATCAGTATTTTGGTGAGATATTTTATGAAACATTAATAAATTAGCTATTGACCCCTATCTGATTGGTTTAATTTCCTATCTTGACCCTGGTGACATCTTTTTAAATGTCTACTAGTTTTGGTGGACTCCTATTATTCTGTTGTCTTTTATACTGTTGCTGTGGAATGTCGATATGATGCTTGTCCTGTGGTCAATGTAGGCCACTACATTGGGATGGATTATGGGGATCCAGGGCTTGCATGCCCCAAAGTTCTCAGCTTGTAGGCACCTGCATGACCTAGACATAAGTTAAAGGTTAGCAACCCTCCCCGGAGGGGAGATAATATGTAGATGATATTATAAACTGAATCTCCTCTGAGTGGTAAAACATCATTCCTGGATAACATGAGCAGACCTCATGCGTGCTGCCATGAGACCCTAGCAGAAACTCTCTTCACTTACCCTCTGAAATATCCTTGTTCTGAAACCCTTATATCACCCTTCATTTTCCTATCTCTTTGTAGAGTGCTTTCTTCATTCTCTAATGCCTGCTGTTGGAGATTCTCTCCTGTTCACAATTTCCAATAAAGCTTGTGTCTTGCTGTGCCAGGTGCATTCTTTTGTCTTGCAGCCACACCAAATCATGCCCTTCAAGAGTTGGGCTGGAACAGTTTAGAAAAGACAAGAAAAATTTTAAAAATCTTCACATCAGGGTAATCTTTAAAATATATAAGTATAGAATGTGTGATGCTATGAGAAATGAATTTAAATAATAGGAGGATTCTTGTGTTTATAATGAAGTAAAAAGTCACTATTTATGAAACAGGTGGTGGTGAAATTAACTCACTGTACAGAAACTGGGGTACTGGGTTATGGGAGGTTATTTTCCCTCATCTCATGGTAGAGGTCATTCTTCCTTTTAGTGACTGACAGCCTTCAAGAAAAGCCCCAAAGCTGAAAACCTTTCTAAGAACTCAGGACAAAAAGATGATAAAGTGTCAGTGGTCCAGAAACAAACGTGAAAAATAAAACTGGTATTTTCCATAGTCACTATTATTTCCCATTTGTTCTTTTAAAGAAATATAGTGATTCCCTTTCTTTCCTAATGTCTTGTCCTTTTATTTGTAGATTCATTACTGTTGTCAGTTATTCTTCTTCAATCTAACAATATAATTACATTCTTTGTGTAAGCTGAACATTAATGTTTGTTTCATTTTAGTGCAGAAGCCCCTGTCATCTCAATCCCAAAGCAATTCTTTGAAATATATACAAGTGTGCTGTGGTATGTGTGTTGGTGGGTCTTCTTTGTACAATTACAGTCAAATAAACCTTTAAAATATTGTCCTAAGAAATTATATGTGATAGTTCCCAGATCCTAAATGTAGATTTTTCAAGAAAGTGGAAAATCCATCCTCAAAAGGCTAAGTGTAATTGAAAGTGTAACAGTTATAATGTCCAAAGCACATAAAATTGTTCAGTCTAACAATTTGTACATAAATAACTTAGGACCTTCACCAAAGTAAACCTTGAAGTGAAATACCTAAAATATCTAAACAGTTGGTATTATCATCCTAAAATCCTCAAAATTGATGGATGAACATACATAGGGGGGAATGCAACTATGGACTAAAGTAGACTTACTATTCTAGCATTGGAAGAACTTGTATCACTGATACAAAGGCAGTGGGCACCAGAAATTCTGAAAGAGGGAGAGGGAAGAATAGGTATAACATGGGGACATTATGAGGACATTGGAATTGTCCTAAATGACAATGCAATGACAGATACAAGCCATTACATACTTTATCAATATCTATAAAATTGTTCAGAGCAAAGTGTAGACTATAAATTTTAGCCCATGCTTAGTAGTAATGCTTCAGCTTGTTTTCATCAATTGTAACAAAACTACCACACTAATGAAAGATGATGTTAATAGGGGAAAGTGTGGGAGGGGAGGGAGTGAGGCATATAGGAATTCCTTACAGTTTCAGTGTAACATTTATATAATCTAAAAATTCTTTAAAAAATAAATTTTAAATGTAAAACAAATCTAAGAAATACTGAAGGAAATTATGAAACCTCTGAAAACCACTCTGAAAAGATACATTTGCATGATATATTTGAGTGTGTGGATTGTGTGCATGCACAGTTGGTTGTAGCTTGGAGAAGAAAGCCAGATAGGTGGGGGAGGGTATAAAATAGACTCCAT
Source organism: Dasypus novemcinctus (assembly GCF_030445035.2). NCBI lineage: Eukaryota > Metazoa > Chordata > Mammalia > Cingulata > Dasypodidae > Dasypus > Dasypus novemcinctus. Next base: position 6,230,515 of record NC_080694.1, on the reverse strand, counting down.
GGTTTATAATCTTTCTTCTTCACCATCATATTGCAATAAACTATACTGAGCCATTACCTTTGAATTTTTAGCAATGGCTCAAAACAGAAGGGATTGTTTTTGCAGTAGTTAGAGCTTCTATGGCCTAAAATGCTGAATTAAACAGGTGCAGACCAACTTTACTTGGTCACAATATCCTTGTTGCTCACAGAGTGGCCTGTGGAGGGTCATCATGAACATCATCAGGAAGCTTGTTATAAATGCAGAATCAGAGTTCCCATTCCAGACTTACACAAGCAAATCTGCATCTTAGTAAGATCTCTAGGTGATTGGTGATCTTAGCCCTGCAAATTCCCAGATGTGAGAAGTTTCTCTGAATATTCTAAAAGTAGATTGTGCTGATGGTTGTGCAATTCTGTGAACAAAATTAAAAACAACAACAACACTGAATTATACACTTTAAATGAATGAATTTTATGGTGTCTGAATTGTATCTCAACACAGTCATTCACAAAATTAAAGGCTCTAGATATATTCTCAAATATAAACTATCTCAGGAATTGCCACACTAGATGGAGAGCTCAAACATTTTGGGAAAATATTTAAGTAAGAAGAAAAAGAATCACACAATGTTTCCAGTAATTGACGAATTATGGGTGGTAAATAACTTGGTGAGGCTTATCGCTATCTTTAAAAATAGTTGAGAACAAATAAATTTAAAAAACACTTCTAAGAAAGCATATGAATTAACCAAGAAATCAAAATCTTGACAGTAACAATACAATCAGTGTTGGAAGTAAAGACCACATCATATAAGCTTGTTAAAATTATTGTCTTTATTAAGAGGAAATACAGATCTCAAAAATGACAAAAATTTTAAAATAAGCATTAAATATGGAACAAACTAAAATGATGAATAAAATGGAAGAGATTTACACGTTTCTCAGACATACATTTTCAGATGTAATATAAATGTCAAGGCCAGTTTTATGCTGTTTATAAGAGATATAACTAAAGCAGGAGAAAATGAGTATGTTGAAAGTAAAAGTATGGAAAATGTCATTTCAGGCAAAAACACACCAACGGAAAATTGAAGTTGCATTTTAAACCAGGCCCCTTCCTTTTGAAAATGTAGCAAAAAAAACCCAAACAAAATTATTATGAACTATGTGATATAAGAATCAAGTCAGGGAAAATATAGAACATATATAAAAATATATGCACTTTAAAAAATATCCTATACATATCTCTCTCCAGTAGAAATATCTCCAAATAAACATATATCTATATATCTATAGCTATCTATATCTAAACCTCAATATAACTATATTTCTATATATTATATTTGTTTCCAAGTATATACATCTCTTTATGTAATTTATCTGCATTTTTCTTTTTTGATTTATGGGATTTACTTGAATATTCTGGAGATGAGTTCTTTGTCAAATATATATCCACATATATATTTCAAAAATTTTCACCAACCATATGGCTTATCTTTTTTTCGTCTTTATTTATTTTTTTAATATTACATTTAAAAAAATGAGGTCCCCATGTATCCTCCACCCCCCTCACCCCACTCCTCCCCCCATAGCAACAATCTCCTCCATCATCATGAGACATTCCTTGCATTTGGTGAATACATCTCTGAGCACCGCTGCACCTCATGGTCAGTGGTCCACATCATAGCCCACACTCTCCCACGTTCCACCCAGTGGGCCATGGGAGGACATACAATGTCCGGTAACTGTCCCTGCAGCATCACCCAGGACAACTCCAAGTCCCAAAAATGCCTCCACATCTCATCTCTTCCTCCAATTCCCCACACCCAGCAGCCACCACGGCCACTTTCTCCACACCAGTGCCACATTTTCTTTGATTACTAATCACAATAGTTCATGAATAGAATATCAGTAATTCCACTCTTTTCCATGTTCTATTCCTCCATCCTGTGGACCTTGGAATGGTTGTGTCCACTCCATATCTATATCAAGAGGGGGCTTAGATTCCACATGGATGCTGGATGCAATCCTCCTGCTTTCAGTTGTAGGCACTCTTGGCTCCATGTTGTGGTAGTTGACCTTCTTCAACTCCATGTTAGCTGAGTGGGGTAAGTCCAATAATCCAGAGGGTAGGAGCTGAGGTCTGTTGAGGCTCAGGGCCTGGCTATCATATGGTCAGTCCAGAGATTCAGGTCCCCTGGGTATATATTAAATCCCAGAATCAACTGCAGTTCTGGTAAAAGTAACAGGAGAAGCTTGTGAAAAAAGATCACATCTGAGACCAGTTCCATCACCCAGAAACACAAACTCCAAAGAAGGGCCAACTGACATGGCACTGAACTCCATCTGCCATGTCCATAGAACCTGTGGGTCTCTGTAGCCCTCAGAAAAACCAATACCCGGGGTAATATCTACTTTATCTGTCTCTGGGACTCTGCTGAGGTGTGCATAAGGGCAACTGCTCTGATAACCTCCTGGCTCTTTTTGGAGACTCATAGATTTGGCTTATCTTTTGACTATTCTTTGAGGTCTTTTGATGATCACAAGATTCTAATTTTAGTTTAGTAAAATTTACCAACATTTTCTGACATAGTATTGATATCATGCATGTTCCCTGGAAATGGTTCTTCAGATTAGAGCTGAAGGACTGATTTAATCATTTCTTTGGCCAGAAATACAATGTTGAGTTCTTGTTAAAGAGAAAAGGGAAGCTAGTGATCCATTGCTGATTTTGAATTACCTGTTTGAGGAGAGTGCCCTAGAGACTAAGTGGCTACATCACTTGACTGATAAGTTAATATTGATGAGTAATTGCATTGTGAGTTGTTATAGCTGCTTCTGACTGAAAGAAAGAGAATGCTAAACTCAGGGATTTAAAATTTCAGTTCAAGAGTGCTATGTAATTCAGAGTCCAGAATAAGATGGGGATTACTCAGGAAAAGATAAAACAGGCTAATAACTTCAGCAGAAAGAAGACAATGCAAGGATATTGTTAAACAAGTTTTGGAGGACTGAAAAAATTGAAGAAATACCAACCACAGGGAGCAACTAACAAGCCCCAGGCCTGGAAGAATGAAAATATAAGATTAGAACCATCAAAACTAAAACAATAAGCCAAACTAAGCATATAAATGCATTAATCCCCCCCCCCCCCCAGCATAGGACTTGACTCCTCAGGATGAACCTCCCTGGCACAAAGAGATTACTACCAAGCACTGGCTAGTGATGAAACTAGAAAAACACCTTGAATAAAAGGGGGAAATGATAAAGACAAATGAGTTTATATGGCTAAGAGACTTCAAAGTGAGTCAGAGGTCATCAGGTGGGTCACACTTGCATCTCAGCAAGATCTCAGAGACAGCCAAAATAGATACAACACTGGTACTGGTGCTCCTGAGTGCTATGGAGATACCCAGGTCCTATTGTCATAGCATATGGCTCTGGAGTTCAGTGCCTTGCCAGTGGGCCCTAGCTTGGAATTTGTGCTCCTGAGTGTGATGGAGTTGGACTCAGATGTGACTTCTCAACACATGCATCTTCTGTCACATTTACTAAACCTGTGGTTGGTGCTAGGGTTGGTGTATGCCCAGGAGACTTGAATCTCTGGACTGTCCATGTGCCAGCTGGGTCTTAAGCCTCAGCAGAGTTGCAACACTTACTCTCCAGTTTGCTGGACTTGCCTATGTAAGCTAACAAGGAGGTGAGTTTGTTCAATCACCACATCAAGGAACTGAGAGAGTCTACAACTGCAAGCAGGAGAATCCCATCCATCAGCCATTTAAGATCTAATCCTTCTCTCAATTTAGAGGTTGAGTGGGTATCACCATTCCAGGGTCCTCAGGATGGAGGAATAAAATATGGATTAGAGTGGACTTACTGGTATTCTACTATAGAATTAATGTGCCTCTAGCAATGGAAGAAATTATAACATAAATAACATAAAGTGGCCATGGGAGTTGCTGAAGGCAGGGAGAGGGAAAAAAAGGTATGATATGGGGACTTTTGGGAGGCTTGAAGTTATCCTGAATGATATTGCAGGGACTGATGCAGGGTATTATATATCCCGCCATAGCCCAATGAATAGACTGAGAGAGAGTGTAAACTACAACATAAACTATAAACCAAGCTCTGTAGCAGTGCTCCAAAATATATTAATCAAATGCAATGAATGTACCACACTAATGAAAGAAGTTGTTGATGTGGGAGGAGTGGGAGGAGTGGGGATTAGGGTATACGGGAACCTTTTATATTTTTAATGTAACATTTTGTGTGATATATGCATCTGTAAAAAATGATAAAAATTTAAAAAATTAAAAATACTAAAACTAAAACTATATTATGTTTCAATAGAAAACTATGTAATACTTTATATCATACTTTTCCTCACTGTCTAATTCTAGTCTTTCAATGCATTTGAACTCTGTAAATTATAAATTATAGAAAGGTAAAAACAAAAAATTGGCTACAAGCCTGCAAATTCTATTAAGTGAAGATACCATTAACTTTCTCCTCCTACTCTGGAAGAGAACAATTTTACCACATTTGCACATTCATTTCTATATTACTGATTAATGAACATTTGAGATCTATGGATTCTCCTTTGAGCTCTTACCAAGGAGGTTTATGAAATTGTTAAAGTCATTCAGAAATTGAGCTGTCTTAGATAAAATAGTGGTCTCTGAAGGGGAAATAATTACTACTTAAATCCCTGCATACTGCTCTGAGCCTTTCAATATTATTAAAACAATCAGGAATGTAGACAAAGAAAAGAAACAGTTATCAATTAAAATTATCAGAGTTGATGAAAATGTTCTATATACATTATCTAATATGGTAGCTATGAGGCCAATTTCATTATTGACTACTTGAAATATAGTCTGAATAAATGAACTATTAATTTTATTTAATTTTAATTAATTTTAATTGTTATCACTAGTTCCTGTCATATGGCACAGCAAACCTAGACTGTGCCATTTCTTTATTTTTTAATTTTTAAATGTCATTATTTTTGGCATTCTTAGATTACTTTGAGCACCCAGAAATGACAAACAAAACAAAATTACTTTACTACACCACATATCCCACTTCTGGGTTTGAAAATATATTCATAGTAATTCCAGTATAAAGAGTTAAGAATTACTAAGGGTATGTATCTTTATTACATTAAAGATGTAATGTCTTTGCAGCCTGTACATCTAGATTGTCTCTGCAGCCTGTACATCTAGATTATTTGTAGTGAGTAAGAGATAGGTTATAGTCCAGTACCAAACTATCTGATATGTTATTATAAGATGCCAAAATTCAGCTTAAATTCAATATCACAAAATAAATAATGGTGTCAAGTAATTGTTGCAGCTGCCTCAACTCAGATAGTGATTCAATTTTTAATAAAACAGAAAATCAAAATGACTGTCTTTCATCTCAATTTTCTGTGCTGAAATTTCAATACAATTCTTAGTACATTTACAGAATGTTTTAATGCATTTACTGGCAAAATTTGGAGATATGTCCAGAATTTTAGACAACCAAAAATCATAATGATTAAATTGGAGTTGAGGTTAAGCAATGGTAAAATATTATTATTGATAACATCTAAACTTGTGAGGATGCAAAGATTATTTTTTCCTCTTAAAAATATTTATAATACTGGACAATTCAGTACCTGAAAAAATTAGCTTCCATGAATATCTGTCCTTTGAAATATAAGAGGGGATCCTTTACCAAATACAGATTTAATCTACTCAAGAGTATGCAGTGTTGAGCGCTGACTTCTATAGGCTATCAAATTATTTACAAAAATTATTTCTTCATCATCAATAGACAAATATTGGTTTTGTGCTTGAATTGCTGAACACTTTATAAACAGATGATATGTGTAAAGACTTCACTATAGTCCTTATGGGTGTATAAGCTGGCACCCTTTACTTCAGTGTAGGAGTTTGGGTTTGTACTCAAACAATTGCCTCAAATTCATGTTAATCTGGATCACCATTCTAATAATTGTTTTCTTTTCTTTCTTTTCTTTTCAAGGAAATCCTCCACAAACAGGCTTGCTTTCCATTGATCCAATACCAAGATATCTGCCATTCCTCAAACTGAAACAACTGAGACTCTTGTCCTTGGGTTCTGAAATTTATCATCAGTAACTCCTGCATGGAAATTTTCATCTTGATATAAACATGAAGGAAACTGAAGCAATAGTCTCTGTAAAACTTCTAAGTTCTCATGTAGTCTATTGCACAATATTCGAATGTTGGAAATATATCTTCTTTCTTTGACAGGAGTATAAATTTCAACAGTTTCTTCTAAAGATTTCATTCCTTCTGTGATACCTGTCTGGTATCTATTGGGCTATCAGCCTCTGAGGTAAAATTGCCTCCTATGGTGCTGCATTCAGCTCACAATAAGTTGGCTCGAAAGGAAGGCAATGCAGAAATAAAGGAAGAGACACAAGAGGGAAGACAAACTTGGGACCAGGAGACTCAGAGCTTCTGGAACTGAGAGCCCCAACCCTAGTTTTCCCCTTGCACTTATTGGGAAACTGCCAAGCAGCTGTTTGCTATCTGAACTGCAACATCATATACAATAACAGGGAACAACTGCAACATCTAACAACTGCTACATTTGACAGGTGTCACATTTACAGTAACAAACAGGTAAGCCAGTTACAACACTATGGTTCACTGCTGGGAAAGTTGGCCATTTCTAAATACTATAAATAATGTTAAACTTCTGCAAACATTTCTCAAGGATAAACTGTGACTCATTGTAGTGATTAACATAATCTCAAATCATGCAAAAACTGGTGAGAGTGTTTTTATCTTCAATATCTACCCTGCTGCTTTGTGTATCTGACCTCTGATTTGGAGAAAGTGGCTAAATACAATGACATCAAGAAGGTGGTAGCAGGCTTCAGATGGTTCCTTGAATGGTGGCCTGGGCTCACTGAGGACTAAGTTGTCTCCTGAGCCTTTAACAGTGACACACAATCATCCACTTTTGATGCTGAAGCTGGTTTTGCCCTCTGCAAACACTTTGTCAAGCTCATCTCCTGGTACAACAATGAATTAGGCTCTAGCAACAGGGTGGTGGACCTTATGGTCTACATAATCTCCAAGAAGTAAGAGTCCCTGGGACCACCAGCCCCAGCAACAGCATGAGAGGAAGAGAAAAACAGCCACTGCTGGGGAGCCCTAGCTCAACTTGACAACTGAGAATTGCCCATCCTCCACAGGTTCCATACCAGACCCCTGAATGAAGGAAGGGGCTCAGAAGCCCTACCTTGTCATGTACCATCAATAAAGTACAACTTACCCAGCCAAAAAAATAATACTTAGAAGAATTGATGGAGTCCACAAAATTGAAATAAGAGAAAAAAATTAGAGATACTTAAGTACCTCATCTAACACTGCCTATAGCCCTCAGTGATTAAAAGTAGTTAGGTTCACAATGAAAGCGAAATTACATTCAGTTATTTGCCCGTATGTTCTCTTACTGCTTTTATTGTTGTGATATGTAATTTTTAAAATTTTAATAATTAAAATAAAATACCAAAACAATAGAGAAAACTGGTAATTACTTTAAAATACATATACTCAAAACTGCTAGCCAGCAAGTTAAAAAAAAAAATCTTCATTTTGTAGCTATTTCTAAATTTTGACTAATTTGTGATTGGTGCAAATAAGCCATATGTTTTTAAAATCCAAAGAACAGAGTTATAGTAAAACCTAACCAGAGGAAAATATTTAATTTGTGTGAAGAAGAAACTTTAGAAAGACATTTTTGGATATTTGAAATAGTGTGCATCATATACAAAAATTGAAAAAACTACAAAGCAATAAAATGGAATGTGAATTTTACATGTTAATACCTAAATATTTCATACAGAATTTTAAGGAGGGAAAAAAATCTAATTTCCAAAGAGAAAAATGGGAAGAGATTGGACTGAAAATTTACAAATTAAATTTTACACGTGAAATATACAAGCAGAAAATTTAATGTAGTAAAATAATGTGTTAATACATCACTAATTTTTCCAAATGAATAAAAAATTAATTTCAAAAACAGGTATTTTAAAGTTGGTTAAAAGGCAATGAGACAGATACTCTGACACTCTGTTGATAGTGGAAATTGACTTTATATTCTAGGAGTTACACATTTTAGTGTAACAGTCAACTTAACAAATCACATTTACTGGCCTGGAGGTTGTATTTTCAAGTATGATTTTGAAAATAGTCATAAATATAAACAAAAATGTAAATTAATTGAATATACCAAGGTCACCAAAAAGAAGCCAGTAGTAATGTGAGCTTTCTGTAGGTCATAGGATAATTTGAGGTGGATTATAAATAGAATAACAAGTAACAGTGAAATGAGCTTACAATTAAATGGAGTTGTGAAGAATCTACTCTTGAAGTGTAGAAGATAAAAAAAGATTTAAGATCAAAAGGAAAATTGTCAAGAGAAAGAGAAAAGGGAAACCATAAAGTCCAGGGTAGAATGAAGAGAGGAAGGAAGGAATTACAGAATAAAAGAGGGAGAAAAGAAAGAAGAAAGGAAAAGGAAAGCATAGAAATTTGTGGTAGGATATTGTATTCAGAAAAGGAGAACTGGAGGCATAAATATGTGGAGGGGAGCCATTTTCAGAATTATTTCAGGACTGCCATAGACTGTGATTATGAATAACAAAACAATTCCAGATAATTTTCTATTCTGAATCTGTATGTCAATAAGAATGTTGTCATCATCCACGCTATACACTTAATTCTTAAGTGACCAGAGACCACCACAATTTGACAAATCCTATAATGGTCCTACTCTGAACTCCACAAGTAAATATTTAATTAGTGTGGAGCAACAGAATGCTTACCGACAAGTTATGAATATTTATGCATTCCCATTTTAATTACAGATGCCCTAAAAATCAAATGTACTTCCAGAAATAAAAATTCAAAAACTATTCTTGTGACAACGCTAAAAATGTTGGTAGACTGCAGTTTATTTGGAAACACTGTCAGTGATTGTAAAAAATACAGAATTTGCTCCCATATATAACAAGACAATACAAAATTGATAGTGTAAACTGAAACATTGAGATAAGTATTTCTAAACTACTCATTTACTACGCATAAAATTTTGAAGTTGTGCACTCTTAACATGCCACATTGTTGAATTCTGTTGATTAGAAATAGGAAAATAGAGGTGTTTCTTTATTTTGAAAAGAAGTTCACATTAATTAAAACTATCAAAATCAAGAAATCGTTTTGAAAGTTTTATCGCTATCATCTTTCCTAATGGTGTCTGCACGTTCTTGTTTCTCAGCCTGTAGATGAGAAGATTCAAGATGGGGGATAATACTGTGTAAAGCAAAGATATAAACAATTTCAGTGAAAAAGATCTGAAATTTTTTGCAAAATATGTAGGACTCCTGGAAAACAGAAACAGCATCACCACGATGAGGTGGGGCAGACACGCTGAAACAGTTTTTTGTCTTCTCTTTACAGATGGGATTCCTAGAACAGTGGTAAAAATGTGAACATAAGAAACAGCCATTAAAATGAAACACACAAAAACAAAACAACAGCTAAAAATAAAAAATGCATCTTTTAAAATATGCTCTCCAGAGCAGAAAACTGTAAGCGGTGATGGAATATTACAGAAGAACTGATGGACTATGTTGGACTCACAGAAATTGACACTGAACGTACCTACTACATGAGTGGAGACATAAACACATCCACTGAGCCATTATGCTGTCGCCACCTGCACACAGACACCTCTGTGCATAATGCCATCATAGTGCAGAGGGCGGTAGATGGCAGCATAGCGGTCATAGGACATCACGATAAGGAGGGCAAACTCTGTGCCACCAAAACCAAAAGCAAGAAAAACTTGCATGGCTCATCCTAGGAAGGAGATGGAATGACTATTGGTCAGAGAGCTCATGATGGATTTAGGGGCAGTGACAGAGATGTAGTAGATATCAAGCCAGGACAAATTCTTCAGGAAAAATTACATGGCAAGTTGGAGATGCTGGTCAGTGATGGTGGCAATGATAATGAGGAGGTTCCCCATCATTCTTCCCAGCTAAATGAGAAAGAGTGTGGCATACAGTCTCTGTAGCATCCAGTCATTAGGGAATCCTATGAGCAAGAATTCCATTATGGTGGTCAAGTTGATAAATTTCTCAGGCATGCTGATTCTTCAGAGTGAAAATAGAAAAACAAAGCACAATATTCTTATTCAGAGCTCTCCACCTTTTCTCTTCTGCTACTTCCTTAATGCTCTTCTGTTTTGAATGGTGTGCTTAGAGTTATCAGTCGACTGTGGAGTAATTCTAACATGTGGAATTGATTTCCTTTTAAAATATATAGAAAGAGTAATAATAATATTGTGAACTTTAATAAATCTGCCTATGAGCTGGGCATGAACACAGAATTGCTGTATCACTTACTGTGCCTTTGGACTCTGGAAGGCAGAAGTAATGGTTCTGAGCATATTCTGAATATCCAAGGGCTAAATTTCTTTACTAAAATGATCAACAAAATATGTTCTCCTTTTCATACAAAGTTTTCTTTTCTTTCTTTCTTAAAATTCCTTCGATATTTGTGGACTCTTCTTGGCCTCCAGCAGAAAATATTTCAATTTCCTAAGAATAGGGAAATGCCCTATACTTTCAAGAGCTGTGTAAAATGTTACAGTGAAATAAAATGACAAAATAAAGAAAATATATATTGGTATATAAATCGGGCAAGTGTATATGTAAAAATTCTATAAGTGTGTGTTGAGTTGTGTAAATGTGTGTGCACATGTAAGTATTTGTAAAAATTTATGCAATTAGATAATTATATGTGAATGATATGTGTATCTGTGTACTTATATTTGAGAGTGCTATTGGAAAACTTTCCATATATCAGATCTAATCCCTCTCTTCACTTTTCCAAAAACAATATTGGACCTTACTCTAGGAGCTACAGTGGTGGAATTAATATTTCAATTACCAAGTGAAAATATCAGAGTGAGAACATCAGAATCTGATCCAATTTTTTTTCTGGCTTGTATAGGGAAAATATTATGTATCTGGTCAATGTAATAAATAAAGAGAAATTAGGAGAAATCAGTTTGTTGGAAACTGACTTGGCAAAATGTACTGAACTGAATTGATTTGACAATAGTCCTAACTACCAAGCATGGTGTCATCTCTGAGTATTTCATCATCCTTATTTTGAGGAAAAAGGAGCAGATGGAATAAACCAACCTGTACAGTATATTTTTAAAATGTAGCATGTCCTTTCCTAGCCTTCTGCTCTCATTTGGACTAAAAGCATGTGGGAAGCCCAGGGTGTAAGGAAGCTGTCCCTCATCATGGACTGAAACTGGTTCACCATGTAGAAATCAGAAGTCTTTCAATTCCATACCTCCCTTAAAGGCATTCTTTATGCAGTGTAAATCTGGAGGCAGAGATTAGAATAGTACTATCTATATTCATACTCACAACTTCTTGAGAAATTGGTTCTGGATCAACAGGATTTTATCATTTTACTTGTGTGCTTTCTAGATGCCAATTCAGCACCAAACTGCATTTTCTTTAAGTGTTTAGATCTAAAATATCATAAGATGTATGCATTTCCTGGAGTCCCAAATGGCTGGATCTAACAAACTAGGATCTAACTTGCCAAAAATTGAGTCCAATGGCTTGCTTTCCTGTAAAATGATGGACAGCTGGGGATTTTAAGCCAATGAAGCCCAGATTTTCAAACCAGTGCTGTGATGGTTAAATTTGTATGTCACCTGAACTATGTGATGGTGTCCAGTAGTTTGGTGAAGCAAGCACTGGCCTGATTGTATTTTGAGGACTTAAATTATCAATAAGTTGACTTCATCTCCGGATAGTTATATCTACATTCAACTGAGGAGATTGCTTTCACAAAGAGAGATGTCTTGTACAATCTGTTGAAATCCTTTATAGGAGAAGTGATGATTTCATCAATTCAGCCAGGCAGATTTTTCTGGGAATTTCAACAGAAACCTTCATCAGACTACCCAGCTGTGGCATCCCCTCAAGAATTTACACTTTCGCAGTCCCACAGCCACACGAGCCAGTTCTTGTCAAAAAAATTTCATAATACACACACACACACACACAAACATATATATACATCCCGACAGTTCTGCTTCCCTAGAGAATCCTGACTAATACAAGTGACATGTCATACATAGGGATTTATGTGAATCACATTGAATAAATAGGAACCATATCAGTTGTTTTTCTTATTTGGATAGTAAATTGTTATGGCCATTGTATTAGGAACTTTTTCAAGAACTGAATTCAGATGGAGGTATGCTCTATATTCAGTAATTATACATATCTGAGTGCTTTAGTTATCTTTTTTTCTTTTTATACATAAAATTATATTAAAATATTCTCTATAAAAATTATTTAAAAGTTAAATATAAAACATAATAGGAGAGCTGATATGGCTTAGTGTTTGAGCACCAATTGGGTTCAATCCCTGGCACCAGTACCTAAAACTATTTTTTTTTAAAAAGTAATAAAATTGTAATCTTTAACCCCATAATAAATATAATATATTGCATTGCAATGGTCAAAATCACCAATTAAAAAGCAGAAACTGTCAGAATTGATTTTTAAAAATGATTCAACCATATGATATAAACAAAGAGACAAAAATCATTTCAAATATAATTCTAAAGATAGGATAAAAAGTAAAAGTAAGAAAATTATACTATGCAAATCCTAATTTTAAAATGCTGATATAGTTCTATTATTTTTACAAATAAACTAAAAGAATAGAGGAACTGTGACAGGATAAAATGATCAGTGTACAAAAAAGACATAATCTTAGATGACAGCAGAAAAACAGATGAAGTAGAAAGTATCACAATTGAAAGTAGAAATAAAGAAATCTCCAATTACAATTAGAGTTTTCAACACTCCTTTCTCAGCAATTGCTAGTAGAAAGAACATCTACAAAGACAGAAAAGCTGAACAATGTCACTGACTAACTGTATCTAAGTGACATTGCTAAAACATCCCACCTAACAACTGCAGAAATCACATTCCTTTCAAATTTACATAGACTATCCATAAGTGTAGAACATGCTCTGGTTAGTAAAAAAAAACCTTAATAAATTTTAAAAAGTTAAAATTATATGAAGTATGTTATTTTATTTAACAATAATGAAATTGAACTTAAATAAAAAATGGAAAGATAAGAAATACTCTATACAATTCAAAATTAAATTACCAATTTCTAAAAAGTCCATTTGTCCCAGAGAAATTGTTTTGATTTGAACTTAAGTGAAAACACAACTGCACAATTTGTGTAATGCAGCCAAGTAAGTGATTAGAGGCCTTTTGGGGGAGTGTTACAGATTATTAATTTTATTTTTAAAGAAATTTTCTATTACATAAATGTTACATCAAAAATATAAGGATTCCCCTATGCCTCAACCCCTCCCCTCCCACATTTTCCCTATTAACATCTTTCGTAACTGTGGTACATTTGTTAGAAGTGATGAAACATATTGAGGAATTGCTACTAACCATGGTCTATAGTTTACATTATAATTTACACTTTGCTCAGTACAGTTTTATAGGTTTTGACAAAATGTATAGTGGCCTCTATCCATCATTTCGGTGTTATGCAGAATAATTCCCATGTCCCCAAATGCCCCATGTTACACTTATTCTTCCCTCTCCTTTCCCTCAGAACCTCTGATGATCACTATGTTTGTATCAGTGTTACAAGTTCTTCCATTATTAGAATAATAAGCTCACTTTAGTCCATAATTATACCCCCCCTTATGTTTGTTCATTCCTCAGTCTTGAGGATTTGGGGATGGTGATGCTCACTCTGTTCCCAATTGAGAGGGGGCTTAGATGCCATGGGGCAGATGGATGAATCCATCTAGTTTGCAGTTGTAGTTACTCTGTTTTATGGGATGGACGTTGTCCATCATCCTTTTGTTAGTTGTCCTGGGTAAGTCCGATGAAATGGAAAGTACGTGTTGGCTACAACAATGTTGGCCTTACTAGCATATTAACATCTGTAAGATTTAAGTCTCTGGGCCACATACTTAATGGGTATAGTGTGAATTATAGGTTCAAATAAAAGAGGCATAAGACCCAAGTGTAGGAAAATTATGAATCTAACTCTCATACATTGGGGGATAGATTATCATATATTCCAAGATAAGACACACTGACAGCGTGCTAAATTCCTGGGATTGTCTGACCTGCTTTTACTGTCTAGATACATCTAGAGCCTTCAAGAGTCCCCATGCCTGAGGTATTGTTTACTGTGGCAGTAAACCTCTGGAATAAGCTCCCAATTCACTATGGAATTACATAGCCACAAAAACTCATTTGTATTTAATATATCCCCCTTTTCATCAAGTTATTTTTCCAAATGCATTGCTGGTGGGCACTTGACAATAATCCCTTGGTGCCAAGGAGGCTTATCCCCAAGAGTCATGTCCCATGCCAGGGGGAAGGTAGTAAGTTTGTACACTGAGTTTGGCTTAGAGAAAGGCCACAGTAGAGCAACAAGGAGGCTTTCAGGAGTTAACTTTTGGGCAATATAAAATATTAGGTTAAGTTTCAATTTCACAAAAATAAGGTTCATAAGTACAAGCATCAAAATCAATGGCCTGGTGTATTGATCTGTCCTCTTTCACTAGCAACTGCCCTTGTACTCTAGGGGTTCTTACAGCTCTATTGGAGAATGTAGCAGGACTCTCCAGGATGTGAACTGAATAGTCCTTTGGTTATTCCATTCAACAAGACAACACACCATGGCCACTTGAACACATTCATATTTCATAGAGGTATGCCCCAGATGCACCCCTCCCAAATATCCCCACCCCACTGACATCCTGTACCAGTAAGCTTCCCCTGACAATATCATGCTCATTCTGTAATTTAAAACATATCCAAAAACAAAGACAAAAAATAAAATGAGAAAAAAATTTTGCCTTGTGTCTTCATCACTATAAAATCTGTTATCTTTTATGTACAGTAACAATTTCTTCTGCATATTACCCCAATGTCTTATTTTTTTCACTTTATTTTCAAAGAAGCTTTATATTATAGAAAAGTCACATAGAAAATATAGGGGATTCCCATATATGTCACCCCTCCCCTATTAAAAACACCTTACATGAGTATTGTACATTTGATACAATTGATGAACAAATATTGAAGCATTGCTACTTGACGTTGTGGATGGTTTTCATTTTACATCATACAATTTTATGGGTTTTGACAAAATGCATAATGTCCTGTATCTGTAATTATAAGATCATGAAAAATATTTTCAATGCCTTAAAAATGCCCTATATTCTATCTATTCCTCCCTTCTCTTCCCCTTGGAACCTATGATAACCCAAAGGTTCGATTTTTGAAGAATAATATTCACAGATACATGCATTAGTATTGAAGGTTTGACATATTGGTCTGTTTTCTTTTATTAGGCATTGTCCTGTTCTCCAGATATACTTGTGTCTCTAATTGAGAACATAGCAAGACTGTCCAGAAGGGGAGTTTATTTTTCTATTTATTGTCTGGGTCTCCACCAACTAAGATAAGCCCTATGACCAGATGAACACTTTCATATTCCATAGAAACATGTCCCAGGTGCACTCTCTATAAACTTCTTTCATAAATTTTCTGTGATCTTTCGATTGCTTACATGTGAGTAAATGCCATAAACATTACAGTTATTTATTTTTGGCAGTGTTTCCCATTTTTCTCCCTTTATATTTTAATTTCCTTTCATTTTTCTAGTTTTCACACTGTGGGGTAACTTTAAACATTGTTATATAAAATTCATATTCTTACATACATTAAAACTTGATTATATAATCAGGTTTTAATTTAACATAGCACTGTTATACAACATAAATTGATGAGAAGTAACATATTTCTCTCTACAAATTTGTCTTTATTTCCTTTGCCTGGAATCTAAATTCTAATCACCTGTTTATGAGTCTTAACATTGTGCTTACATATTCTGACTCCTTCCCAAGCTTAATTGTCTAATGGTAATCCAAAATTAAATGAATGTTTTCATATACCTCTATATTTAGTTTAAAATTTGCTACCTCTATGGATGGAAAAAATTGAAAAAGTATTGTAAAGGCATTATAATTTTCTAATATTATAGTTGAGATTTTATTTGTAAATATCTGTGATATGGCTTTTCTTCTCCCCAACTCGTCATCTTTCTCTATAAATTTAATAATTTGATATTTCAATTGATTGGAAAATTGCAAAGATAGTATAATTGTTTATTAAAAAATTGGAGTGAACAAATTCAGTTTCAAATGCTGAAATCATAAGACCCTGGGATGTTCAAAAGTACAGAGTAAGCAGTAATAAGCATTTGCTACAAGACTTTGTCATTTTTTATTGAAAGAAATTTAAACACTTCATTTTAGTTCTGTAATCTCTTTAAGATTTTTTTCTTTACCTTGAGATTGGCCACAGTATTCTTAGCTTTCTTCCCAAAATCATGAATTATTTTTCTTTATCTCTTCATTTTGTACTTTAATTAGCAAAATGTGGTGGAAAGTACGTGAACTTATGAACTATTGTCACTGGGTTAAGTGGTAAATAATATTTGTTCTTATCTTCATTAGAAGAAAACCCCTCAAAACCATCCATTCCTAAAGCATGCCCTTTTAAAGGTTATAAAATCTACATTCTCCAATATATTAAAAGAATTATATGCTGTGATCACTTTGGACTTATCCCTGGCATGTATGGTGGTTTCAATAACCATCCTAGGGTCTACAGGATGGAGAAATAGACTATGGATTAGAGCGGACTTCCTGATAGTCTACTATGGAACTATTGTGATTAGTAATGGAAGAAAATGTAGCACTGATGTGGAGAAAGTGGCCACAGTAGCTGCTGAGGGTAGGGAGAAGGAAGAAGAGATATGATGTGGGGCATTTTCAGGACTTGGAGTTGTCCTGGGTGGTACTGGAGGGACAGTTGCTGGACATTGTAGGTCCTGCCATGGCCCACTGGGTGGACTGGGGGAGAGTGTAAACTACAATGTAAACCACTATCCATGTGGTGCAGCAGTGCTCCAAAATGTATTCACCAATGCAGTGAATGTGCCACGATGATGAAAGAGGTTGTTGATGTAGGAGGAATGGGGTAAGGGTGGTGGGGAGTATATGGGGACCTCATATTTTTTTAATGTAACATTAAAAAAATAGAGGGAAAACTTTAAAAATAAAAGAAAATCAACTAGGTAACAAAACTGAAGAGAATGTGGCCTGGTCACATGACCAGGCACCAGCCCTGCACTAGCGATGGAGCTGGAAGAGGGGACTCCCTTGTAGACAGCTGCAGAAGTTGCCATTCTAGCTGGGTCTGCAGTTTCTTCACAAAATAATTGATGGCATTTGTGGCTGGGCTCATCCTCTCCAAAAGGATTATCACAATGCTTGGGATTCAACAGAATGGCTACATGTTCTGGAAGATATTACCAAATTTTTCAAAGCTGTAGTTAGTAAAGATTTATCTGATGAAGAACTAATTCAGCAGTTGAATTGGTTGAATTTGTTTCTTCAAGAAGCTACCTTGAAATGCTTGAAAAGCAGGAAAGATGAAATCAAACAGACTCTGCTAGGAGAAATAGTTGATATTTCCTCTGCACAGCTGCAGGATTTTGATTGGCTGTTAAAGCTTACACTTTCTAATGCCAAGATTGCTACATTACAAATGCCACTTTTAAAACCTTCATCTAGATGTAAAAGAAAATTGTGACGTTAAACCGTATTCTGTTGAAATGAGTAAAGAGAACCTGCAGAATCTAATAAATTCCTTGGAAGCAACTAATAAGGTGGTCCTGCAGTTGAAATAACTGGAAAGATGAATACCAGCACTCTCAGATTTTATTGCTACAATGATATGCAGAGCAAATACTGTGTGTTCAGAAAAGCTGCAACATATTTTGCTAAGCTAAGAAAGCAAAAGTGATGAGATTACAAAGATAAAAATTTATCAGCTTCCATAAAGAACAGGAAATTATATGGTTAACAGGAAATGCATAAAAAATGAAGTGAAGATGATAAAGCTATAGTAGCAGTTTATATTTTCATGACTGTTTTGTCTCATTTATTAAATATTTGACAAATCTTTGTAGATGACAGTTTCATTGAAAGCAAAAAGTATGTTCTAAAGTAATGTAACATATAAAGCACAAATATACTTGAATGTTGCTTAAAGAAGTAGATGAAAAGCAAGGCCATGTATACAGATATATAATCTTAATTTGTGGTATTTTTTTAAATAACTTTTTTAAAGAATTGATAGGCTGCATATATAACTCAGGATACCCCATATTGTTCATATTTCAAAGGAAAGATTATAAAGTACAAAATTAATACAAAATTTGTTAGAGAAAGAAGCTCTGCTTCAGACATGAACAAGGGCAAAATACTCTAAATTTGTGTGAACGATTCTGTGTTTGTAAATTCTAGAAATGAAAATCTTGTACCCAGGAAAGAATTAATATAATGCTGTAGCTTTTTTAGTTCTGTATCTGATTGGGTGAATATATTCTGATAAAAAGAATAGATGTCATTGTTTGGTGTATATATTACTATTCAAATTTAACAATTTTGGATGTTGACTTCATTGAAAAGTGAAACATCTTTAACTTCAGTTAATCTTAAAATCAGGTGTTCTAAACAAATAAAGAATATTATACTTTTAATAAAACAAATTGATGGAGAAAAGTAGAGAACAAAATCCTGAAGCATTTCTTGGTTAAAACACTTAGTGCACTGGTAATAGAGGGAAACTTACTCAACATGTTAAAGAGAACATAGGAAAAGCCCATAGCTAACATTCTACTTTATACCGAATGATCAGGAACAAGAGTGTGACCACTTTCACTGTTGTTATTCAAAGGTGTATTGGAAGTAGGGCCATAGCAATTAGGCAAGAAAAATAAGGCATCCAAGTAGGAAAAGAAAATTTAAGACATCACCTATTTGATGTCCTGGCCATAATCATGGAATATCCTGACAAATCCTCAACCAAACTGTAAACCTACTAGTTGAATTCAGCAAAGTGGCAATTTACAAGATTGACACAAAAATCAGAAATGTGTCTATACACAAATATTGAGCAGTCAGAAGAAAAATCTGAAAGAAAGCAACTGCCAATAGCAACAAAGGAATCAAATATCTAAGAATAAACCTAACCAAGGATATAAAGGAATTGTATACAGAAAAACTAAAATATTGTAAAAGGAAAAAAAAAGACTTACATAAAATGCAGAATGCTTGGTATTCATGGATTGAAAGAGTAAATATATTTAAGATGCCAATCCTACTTGCAACAGTTTATAGATTCAAAGCAATTCCAATCAAAATTCAACTTTTTTTGTAGAAATGGAATAGGTGAAAGTACATAAGAGCAAATTTGAACAGGATAAGAAAATATTTAGGGATGTTGAAAATAGAAGGTCTGAAATCACACAAATAGTAGAAAAGATAGATAAAAAATAGAAAAATTCCAGCAGGGAGTCAGCAAATTGAATGACAACATGAAATGTACAAACTATGTGTTGCAAGATTAGTAAAGTGGCAGGATATAAGGTCAACACACAAAAATAAGTAGCATTTATGTATGCTAATCATGAGTAATCAGAAAGGAAAGGAAGAAAAAAATTACATCTGCAATTGCAAATAAAAGAAACACATATCTAGGAATAAACTTTACTAAGAATGTAAAGATCTTGTACACAGAAAACTACACAACTTTGTTAAAGGAAATCAAAGAAAACCTAATTAATGAAAGAATATTCCATATTCCTGGATTGGAAACCTAAATATCATGAAGGAATCTATTATATCCAATTAATTTACAGATTAAAAAAATGACAATACAAATTACAACAGCATTTTTTACTGAACTGGGAAAGACAATTATGAAATTTATTTGGAAGGGCAAGGAACATTGAAAAGACAAAAACATCCTGACAAAAACTTGGAGGAATCAAACTATCTGACTTTAAATCATACTATAAAGCTACAGTGGTCAACACTGTTTGGTGTTGGCATAAAGATAGATATACTGACCAATGGAACATAAATGAGAGTTCTGATGTAGACCTATGCAAACAAGGCCAACTGATATTCAACAAGCCCATCAAACCAACTCAAGTAGGAAACAACCGTCTCTTCAACAAATGGAGCTGGGAGAACTGGATGTCCATAACCAAAAGAGTGAAAGAGGATCACCATCCCACACCCTATACAAAAATTAACTCAAGATCAATCAAAGATCTAAATATAAGAGCCAAGATCATAAAGTTCCTAGAAGATAATATAGGAAGTATCTATGAGATCTTGTAGTAGGAAATGATTTCATATACATCACATCCAAAACTCAAGCAGCAAAAGAAAATAATAGATAAATGGAACCTCCTCAAAATTAAAAACTTTTGTGCTTCAAAGGAATTTGTCAAGAAAGTGAAAAGACAGCTTACTCGATGGTAGAAAATATTTTGGAACAAATTATCAGATAAGGGTCTAATATTCATCATGTATAAAGAAATCTTACATATTGAATATGAAAATGTGAAAAACACATTTTTGAAATGGGCAAGAGATTTGAATAGACACTTTTCTGGAGAGGAAATACAAATAACTACAAAGCATATGAAAATATGCTCATCATCACTAGGTATTATGGAAATGCAAATCAAAACTATAGTACGATATCTTCTTACTCCTATTAGACTGGCTACTATTTAAAAAAAAAAAGCAGAACAGAAACCTAGAGATATTAGAGAAGATGTGGAGGAATGGGAACACATATCCACTGCTGATGGGAATGAAGAATGGTTCAGCCATTGTGGGTGATGGTTTGGTGGTTCCTCAGAAAGCTAACTAGAGAATTGCCATAATAGCCAGCAATCCCACTACTAGATATGTAACCAGTAGAATTGAAAGCAGGGGCAAGAACAGATATATGCACACCATCGCTCATAGCAGAATTAGTCACTGTTTACCAAAGCTGGAAGTAACCTTAGTGTCTGTCAATGGAAGAATGGATAAGCAAAATGTGGTGTATACATACAATGTAATATTATTCAGCTGTAAGAAAGAATGAAGCTTTGACACATGCAACAACATGGATGAATATTATGTTGTGTTAGTCACTAAAGGACAAATATTGCATGACCTCACTGATGTGACCTAAAAATAATGAACAGACTCAGAGAGAAAGAACCTGAAAGACAGGTTACTGGGAGACAGAAAGGAGTATAAAGTGGTGAGATGATGCTCAATTTAAGTTTTCCATTGTTTTCCTCACAAATTTCAAGATGCCCTGGTTAGGAGCATAAATGTTTATGATCGTTCTTTCTTCCTGAAAGATTACCCCTTTTACTAACATGTAGTGTCCATCTTTGTCTCAAAATAATTTCACATTTAAACTCTATTTTGTCCAATATTAGTATAGCTACTCCTGCCTTTGTTGTTGTTGTTTGCTTGTAAGATAGTTTTCCAGCCATTCCCTCTCAACTTCCTTGAATCCCTGGGTCTAAGGTGGGTTCCTTGTAGACAGCATATATTTGGGTCATATTTCCTTATCCATTCTGCCAATCTGTGTCTCTTGACTGGTAAATTTAATCCATTAACATTCAGTGTTATTACTCTCAAGAAATTAATTACATTAGCCATATTTT
This sequence comes from Dasypus novemcinctus, assembly GCF_030445035.2. NCBI lineage: Eukaryota > Metazoa > Chordata > Mammalia > Cingulata > Dasypodidae > Dasypus > Dasypus novemcinctus. The sequence goes on along the minus strand of NC_080694.1, from coordinate 6,208,794 downwards.
CTTTGGATTTGTGTATGTCATATGTTGTTTTTATTTCTCTTTTTGACTTTTTAGTTGTTCTTACACTCTCCTCCAACTCTTTCTCTCCTGCTTTTTATTCTTTCCTCCTGCAGAACTCCCTTTAGTATTTCTTGAAGGGCAGATTTCTTATTGGCATAATATCTTAGCTTCTGTTTATCTGTGAATATTTTGAACTCTCCATCATTTGTGAATGCCAGCTCTGCTGAATAGAGTATTTTTGGCTGGAATTTTTTTCTTTTAGTTCCTTGACTATTTCATACCACTGCCTTCTTGCCTCCATGATTTCACATGAGGAATCAGCACTTAATCTTATTGAGCTACCCTTGTTTGTGATGGTTCTCTTTTCTCTTGCTGCCTTCAGTATTTTCTCTTTTTCTTGAGCATTGGATAATTTGACAAGTATATGCCTTGGGGTAGATCTGTTAGGATTTATGCTGTTTGGGGTATGCTGCATTTTCTGGACATGTACATCCATCTCTATAAAGAGTTTTGGGAAGTTTTCAACAATTCTTTCCACCAACATCCCTTCTGTCCCCTTTCCTTTCTCTTCTTCTGAGATGCCTATAATGTGTATGTTTCTGCATCTTGTGTTATCATTCAAATCCCTCATTTCCTGTTGGATTTTTTCTCTTTTTATCTATCAATTCTACAATGTGTTTGATTTCAGATGGACTGTCTTCCACATCACTAATTCTTTCCTCTGCTTCTTCAAATCTGCTGTTATTTGCTGAGAGTGCATTTTGGATTCCTTGGATTGTACCATTCATCACCATCATATCTGTTATCCTTTTGCATATGTTTATAATTTCTTCAGTATGCTCTCCAAGTGATTTCTTAATATCTTTAATCTCTTCCTTCACATCATTAAATTGGTCCATAATACTCATTTGGAGAAGTTTGATTACTTGTTCAATGTTCTGGTCCTCTTCCTGGTTTATAATTTGTTTATTGGATTGGACCATATCATCCTGAATATTGGTATAGTTTGTATTTTCTTTTGTTACTGGTCATCATTTTATCTTGGTGGATTTGTTCAGTTGATTAGCTTCTCCCTCTAGTCTCAGATTTTCTTAAATGTTGTTTTTTTGTGTGTGCTAGTTTTCTCTTTGACACTTTGTTCTTCTTACTCTACTTCCTTGTTGCTGTCTCAGTTACCTTGAAGGCAAAAGATTAAGGAAAGCAAAAGATATAAGAAAAAAAAAGTATAATAGTAGAATTCATAGTAAATGTTAACAGAAGAGCCATATAAGACCTTGGAGAATAAATATTAAACTCATGTAAGCAGTGTATAGTGATAGGGATAAAAAACTGTAGTACCTATAATGAAATGGGAAACTGAATATGAAGAAGAATATAGTATGAATTAAAAGGCTAGCTTGATCAGGAGACAGGGAAAGAGAAAAGAAAGGACAATAACATAAAGAGTTAATAAAAGAAAACTGAAGAGAAGTATTAAAAATAGAAAGTCAGAAAAATTGGGGACTAAACAAAGAGAGGTGGAATGTAAGAGTAACAACAGGGCAACAGACTTGGCCAAGTAGTTAGGGTGCCCGTCTACCACATGGGAGGTCTGTGGTTCAAACCCCGGTCCTCCTTGACCCGTGTGGAGCTGGCCCATGCGCAGTGCTGATGCGCGCAAGGAGTGCTGTGCCACGCAGGGGTGTCCCCCGCGTAGGGGAGCCCCATGTGCAAGGAGTGCACCCGTAAGGAGAGCCGCCCAGCATGAAAGAAAGTGCAGCCTGCCCAGGAATGGTGCTGTCCACACTTCCTGTGTGGCTGACGACAACAGAAGTGGACAAAGAAACAAGATGCAGCAAATAGACACAGAGAACAGACAACTGGGGGAGGGGTGGAAATAAATAAATCTTTAAAAAAAAAAAGAGTAACAACAGAAGGTATAAGGTAGAAAGATGTAGGAAGGAAGAGAGATAGCTTGGTAGTCAAAATCAGTACACACAGAAAAGAGGAAACTGAGGACTAGGAAGCACAGCAAACAATAAACAAGCCAGCAGCACCGAATTGAAAAGAAAAAAGAATAAAAAAGAAAGAGAAAAAATGGGTGGGGGTATAAAGAGGAAGGAAAAACAAGATAATGGGGGGGTGCAGAAAAACAAGCTCTTAAGCAAGGAGTCAACCAAACAACAAAAAAAATAGACTTCTCTCTTAAGATTTTATTTAGGGAAAATAAGAGACCCAAGGGAAGCTAATACAAGGATAATTTCTATAATTTCCCAGTCTCACAGTATCAGTTAATATCCCATCCAGTCACTACTCCAAGAGGAGCTAGGAACAGAACCAGAGACCTTGCACATTCAAGGCTGAAACTCCTCCATTGAGTCAAACCCTCCTTCTGGGTCACTCTGCTCCTCAAAAAAAAAGTCCCCTTCAAGGGGCATGAGAACCTCTTTGTAATTGAATAAACTGATTAGGAATCTGTCCCTCCTCCTTTCTCCCTTTCTCACTTCCCTCTCTTTCAGGGCAGCAGGAAGCCCATATGAGAGCTCCCCTCCAAGATTCAAATGGAACCCTGCTGAATGAAATCACCATGGAAAATAATGACTACCAGTCTGTTTGAGAGAGAGCACCCACACCTTGCCAGGAACCCTAAATGTGCTCTTGGAAACCTATCAAGTACTTCCCACTGTCTCCTCCCTTGGGTGTGTTGCACAGTATTGTTAATTGCCTGGTTCTTCCTTCTCCCAGATGTAACCCACAGAGGTTAGGTAAATCAGGCTGCCTTGGCAGATTTGTCTCTCCCCTCTTCCTGATTTCTCCTCAAGCCAGCTGGTATGCTCCTCAAAGCTCAAAAAACACTCATAGGACTCCTTTCCTCCCTTCACCAGAACCCTCCCACTCTCAGAGTTTTTATCCTCTGGCTGTGTAACCAGAGACATTCAGTAAAGCTGTGGGCTTCTTGTCCAGAGGAAGGAGCAGAAACCTGTGGTTTTACCTTGAGCTATCACTCTTCTTATCACACTCTCTCCAGATTGATGTCCAGCAGCCTCCTCCTTTGTGAATTGCTAAAACAGCTCACTCAGGCAGGATTTTGTCCACACGTAGCTGGGTTTTTTTATAGGAGAGATTATGAAGGTGCACTTACTCTGATGTCATCTTCCATGCTTTTTCCCCTATACTTTTTATGTAACATTTAAGTATCTTTTAAAAAATTAAAATATATATTTTTAAAATGTTAAAAGTGTCATTATCTAATACATTTCCATCCAATATTATCTTTCAGAGCACAGGGTTATATGTTGAATCAATAAATTATTATTTCCTCTAAATTAACCATACTCATTTTTATCACATGAAAATAAACATGAAATAAAAATATAATAATGTTAAAGATGGAAATTTAAGCATGAGAATTGGTAATGAATTATTTTTCCTAAGGCACAGTACAAGTAAGTGGTGGACTGGACTGGAAGAATGTTGTAAAAGAAGGGAAAAGAATGGGCTGTGAAATGGAGGAATCTGATTTCAAAATACTATAGCCCAACTTCTCCATGGCAGCACCTAGGGCAATGTCATTGCAGGAAATCCCCACAAACTCAGGTTTGGCACTCCGGAAATGTCCCTTCCACTACACAGTGATAAATCTCGTTTTTTACTATCACTTTCACAGTACATTATCCCAAGCATATCTTCCACATATCTACCAATCTGTCTGTCTCTCTCTCTCTCTCTCTCTTTCTCCCTCTCTCTCACACACACATCACAACTCCTGGCTATAAATGATCATAATCTGGAGTTTTGCCTGGATGCAATGTTATTAAAATGAAGTTCATCTTTCACACTTCTAAGGCATATGCTTATACCTCCATTGGTGTATGTTAAGATTAATAAAATTTGGGGTGTTGTGGAGACCCAGGGTCCTGACTCCCATCAAGTACTCACCATGTAGCTGCCTGCATGACCTAGGCTTAAGTTAAAGTTAACAACTCCCTACTCCCTGGCAGGAGAGAATGTCTTAAACCAAATCTCCTCTGAGTGGCAAAACCTCATTCCTGAGATAATCTCAAACCCCAAGTGCACAGTCACGGGACCCTGTTCTCATGCACCATATAATGCCCTTGTCCTGATGTCCCTTATATTTCCCCCTCCATTTCCCCCTTCTTTGAGGGGCACTAACTTCATTCTTTGATCAGGTGTCATCATAAGTCTCAATAAAGCTCACATCAAACACTTAGTCTAGCATGTTCTGTGTTCTTATGACTGCCCCAGCCCCTGCCCTTCAAAATTGGGTTGAATCAGAAGTCCAAGACTCAAAGACATCTTTGCTTCTTGGAAGTAATCTTTTCCTCTGGAGTATTGTTAATAAGTTTCAACAATTGCAAATGGATAGTGAAAGAAGCCATAGCATATATTCATAAGCTCTCCTGGGAGAGATTCAAGATGGCAAATTAGGGAATAGCAGGCTGCACTCTTCCTTGAGAAACTGTGGGAAGGTAGTCAGCCTAGCTGGACATAAGAGAAGCTCAGGAGTTTGTGGGTGATAGGAGAGGCTATCTGGAGATTGGGGGGCCCAGCTGAATACCAGGGAAATGGGGAGCTGCTCAGTCAGCCCCAGAGAAGAAGGCAGAAGACCAGCTAGAACTGGAGGAGGAGAAAATCACACAGCCAGCTCTTGGGGAGAGGGAGCTACTGAGGTGTGAACCCAGCTTGCTTAGAGTAAAAGGAATGGAGTGAGGCTCAGGGAGAACTGAGACAGCATAACCATGTTTCTTTCTTTCTCTCTTTCTCTCTCTTTCCTGTTTCCTGTTTCCTTTCATTTTTTTTTCTTTCTTTATCCACATACTAGTGGATTCACAGATGACATTACACAATTTATTAAAAAACCCTAAAGAACCCCGACATGCACTGATGTACTTTTAACCTGTCACAATCCATTGGTTCACATTTGTTGTACACAGTGTCTGCAGCCTTGACTGACATGGAGCTGTCAAGGAAGCTACTGGAAATAGTAAATGAATTCAGCAAATTTGTTGGGTACAAGAACAAAACCCCCAAATTAAGTTTTTTTAAATGCACATTAGAAGTAGCCATTCTGAGATGGAAATTTTTGAAAAAAGCAAAATAATTCTAAATGATTTACTCAAGGAGGAAAAAGAGTGGTAAAATGAAAATTAGAAAACAATAATGAAATAAATTAAAGGCATAAAAATACTGAAAGATATCCTATGCTCATTGACTGGAAGACTTAGTATTTTGAGGATATCAATATATCACAAAGTGATCTATAGATTCAATATAATCACTACAAATACTCCAGGAACCTTTTTGCTGAAATGAGAACCCTACCTGCAAATTGAAATGTAAATGCTTGAATAACAAAACAATGTTGGGGAAAAAAAACTTCCTGTACTGTTTATGAGAATATAAAATAGCACTGCTGCTGTGGAAAGCCGTTTGGTGTTCCTCAAAAAGTTAATCATAGAATTACACATAACACTGCAATCAAACCCTTACGTATATATGAAAAGATATTTCAAACATGGAATTACTCAGATAATCATATGTCTATGATTATGTTAGCATATTCCCAATAGCCAAAATGTGGGCAACTCATATGTTCATACACAGATGAATTATTGATATTATAGTATGCAAATAGCATGCAATATTATTCAGCTGTGATAAAGAATGAAGTGAGTTCTGATACACACTACTATTTGTGTGAACCTTGAAAACATTATGCTGAGTGACATTAGCAAGACACACAAGGACAAATGTTTCATAGCTTCACTTACATGAATTATCTAGAATTAAGAAATTTACAGAGATAGAAAGTAGACTAGCAGTTTCCAATGGCTGGGGAGGGGAAGAAGGGGGTTATTACTTAATGATTAGGGAAATTCTGTTTGGGGTAAGTAAAATTTTTTGTAATATATGGGGATGACGGTAGCACTATATTGTGCATGTAATAAATGCAATATCATTAATGCCATTAAAATACATATGTAAAAGGGGAAAATGTCAAATTTTATTTAATAAAATAGCTAACTCATTAGTTGGAGCAAAAGTTTTCTTTACTATTGTTTTCTTTAATTAACTTTGGCTTCATGTGAAATTATTGAACAGTATATTGCACATGATCTAAGCCACAATTATGTCATTTTCCTTTCCATCCCCTTTATGAAGGATGACATTCTCCATTCATTTATACTCAAGAACTTAAAATTTGTTATTACGTCTTGAAATGTCATAACTTCTTCCATCAATAGCAAATTCCACATATTACCATAACAACATCTCTCACTTTAGAGCTTTATGCTTTTTATACTCTCAGGAGCTGCACCTGGTTTTAATGGAAGTATGACTAGTTAAAATATTTGTATTTTACAAATTTTCCTTCCCAAAAAATATTGACTTGTTTTTGCGCCTCTTATTTGGTTAATAAAGGTTCCAAACTCTTCTTACTAAAATGGGTTTTCTTTTCAAATAAACAGATAAGGTTATAGAAAAGACCCTACACATACTAAAAGAGACATACTTCAGATGACAGAAACTTTAATAGGATGTTCTTGCCCCAGCAACACTGAGCAACATACTCATCAGCCAATACATACTCTCATAATTTTGTCCCTCTAATTCTCACTCAGAAAATAAGCATAGATAAAGTAAGCTATTACCACATGGAAAATTGGAAACTACCAAATGTTATGTTTCTTATTGTTGAAACAAGAATATATATTATCAAGACAAAAATGTATGTGCTTAAATATATTAGTATTTTATTAACTCAAGTAACATCCACATGGGTGAAGCAGATCTGGTTCTTGTCATATTCCATTAGACAATAATGCAATAATCTCCATATTACAACCTTTCGTCCCTCTCTCCCTTCCTCCTTTCTTTTCTCTCCTTCCTTCCTTCCTTCCTCCCTCCCTCCCTCCCTCCCTCCCTTCCTTCCTTCCTTCCTTCCTCCTTCCTCCCTCCCTTCCTTTCTTCCTTCCTTCATTTATCTTTCTTTTTTTCTTTCTTTCTTACAATTACTGGTGTTTGAACCTGGGACCTCATATGTTTTCTTGAATCAAAGGAAATATGAATTTCAATACTACAACAATTTGCATGTTAGCATGGTGGAAATGGATTTGCAGTTAGTTTTTGGGTTCTACATTTAAATTAGTATTCACTTCTCCCTAGGTATCGCTAAAATGTTTGTTATCGGAGAGCCTCTTCTTGTGGTTTCATAACCATAGTGATGTCTGCCAGGGCTCACAAGGACTCCTTGCTGAGACATATGAGGAAGCACCCTCCATTCATTCCCAGGTTGCTCCAATGAGCAGCCTGTTTTCTTATCACTGGAGCTCTATGGGTTCAATCACTTCCCCAAGACTTGAGTTTTCTCTCTTTGGAGACTATGCATTTTTACAATGGATTCATCCATACTACCATAATCCAGATAAAGGAATAAATCTGAGGAGCACCCCAAAAGCTCCTTTCATGTGTCATTTTAGTTATAAACCCCAAGATGAATGTCCTGTTTTCTGACATCATTGAACCTTTGTTTAAACTTAAATAAATAATATACAAGGTAAATTCTTCTGTGTCCCACATCTTTTGCTAAATATTATGTTTGTGAGATTTGCTCATATTTTTCTATATTGTGGTAGATTATTCATTCATCCTGATGTTTACAGTACTTGCTTATTTGGTTTTGTCAAACTTTTAACCACTCTGTATCTCATAGATGATTGGAGAGTATCTAGTGTCCAGTGCATAAATACGGGCAATATTTCTGCCTTTTCTGCTCTATCCTAAATTCACAGCAGCATGTTATACAATGATATTGAGACTTTAGGTTTTATGCAATTTATTAGTTCTTTATTGCTGTTGTAACAAATTACTACAAATTACAACAATGCAAATTTATGACAGTTCAGTAAATTAGAAGTGTGATATGGGTTTCACATTTCTGAAGGCTCCAATGGAGAATCTGTCTTGCTGCTTTTTTCCAGTTTCTAAAGGTCTCCTGAGTTCATTTGATAATGGTCCCCTTTCTCTTTCTTCTGAATATGCAATGCCCAATCCAGTACTCCTTATGTTATTATTTCTATGACTAGAATTGGAAAAGGTCCTCTGCTTTGAAGGACTTAGGTGATTAGATTGTGCCCACCTCAATAATCTGATATAATATTTTTATAACAAGGTCCTTATTCTTGGGTACTCAAAGTTACTTTTCTCATATAAGATAACATATACAGAGATTCTGGAGATAATGTTTGAGGGTCTGAGACATCTTTGGGGGTCTTTATATTACCTACCATATGCTACATTCCAAATGTCCACCCTTATAAGAAAAATTGCCTGGATGTGTAAATCCCAAGTACTTGGTCTTGAGGGAAAAGTCAATAAGTCTATCCTAAGAAAGTATAACATAGATTATAAGTGGAAAGAATGGGGCCTCCTGCATGGGATCTGGTCAGTTCAGTTATTGCACTTGGTATATAATTGATTGGAAATAAGCCAATATATTTCACACAGAGAATATTTTTCCAAGAAATGCAGACATATTTATTCAACAATAAAAATGCTTGCTCTATTTATTGCACAAATTCTACGTTCTTTGTTCCTATGAAAATAGAGTTGATCATGTAAACTAGCAACATGCAAAAGGACAGTATTATCACAAAAGTTTTGTTATAAAGCTTTTCTTTGCAATGAATTTACAATTCAATTCAAGGCAAATAAAGACAATTATTATGAGTTTAAATTAATAATAATCAAAATGGGCCCATCAATTCATTTTAAATCAATATCAGAATACACAATGAGCATCATATAATTCTTTCACTTTAGATGCTTACTATCACTCAGTATGATAATTATTTTAAAAATTGATTTATGGCACAAATATACCAAAAATGGGGAGTAAAGAGATACTAAAAATTTTTAAAAATAAGGGTAATAACAAAATTTTTCTGGGAATAATAAAATAAGTGATATTGTCCAATAATTCATTTATTTATTAAATACCTGTTTAGTCTTTCCTCTATGTAACACACTAAGCTAGTACAGGAGATATATAGCTCCTGTCCTCAAGCATAACATAGTTCCATAATGGAAAGGGCCATATGCCAAAGGCTTATGGAAACAAATACCAAATTACAACTAAAATATTGGTATGATGGTGAGATAAATCTTGTTTAAAAGTATCTAAAAGAGACTTCAAAATGAGTCGGGAGGTCATCAGAGGGGTTGCCCTTATTATGCATGTCTCAGCAGGATCTCAGAGACAGCCAAAGATGATACAACTCCAGGTAGTGGTGCTCATGGGGGCTATGGAAACACCTAAATCCTACAGCCATGACAGATGGCTCTGTAGTTCAGTGCCATGTCAGTGGGTCCTACTTTGGAATGTGTGCTCCTGACTGTGATGAAGTTGGACTCAGACGTAACTTCTCTACACATGCCTCTTCTGTTACTTTTACTGAACCTGGGATTGGTGTATACTCAGGACACTTGAATCTCTTGACTGTCCATGCCAGATGGGCCCTGAACCTCAGTAGAGATGCAATTCCTACACTCCAGTTTGTTGACCTTACCAGGTCAGCTAACAGGGAAGTGAGGATGGTCAGCCACCACACCAGGGAACTGAGAGAGTCTTCAACTCTAAGTAGGAGAATGGTATCAATAAACCACATGGGGGAAGCAGACTTGGCCCAGTGGTTAGGGTGTCCGTCTACCACATGGGAGGTCCGCGGTTCAAACCCCAGGCTCCTTGACCCAGGTGGAGCTGGCCCACGCACAGTGCTGATGCACACAAGGAGTGCCCTGCCACACAGGGGTGTCCCCGCGTAGGGGAGCCCCACGCACAAGGAGTGCGCCCCATAAGGAGAGCTGCCCAGTGTGAAAGAAAGTGCAGCCGCCCAGGAATGGTGCCACACACATGGAGAGCTGACACAACAAGATGACGCAAGGAAAAGAAACAGATTCCCGTGCCGCTGACAACAACAGAAGCAGACAAAGAACACGCAGCAAATGGACACAGAAAACAGACAACAGGGGGGAGGGGGGAGAAATAAAATTAATCTTTAAAAAAAATTAAGCCACATGGGATCTAAGCCCCCTCTCGATTTAGAGGTGGAGTGGACATCGCCATCCCAGGGTCCTCAGGATTGAGGAATAAAATATGGATTAGAATGGACTTACTGGTATTCTACTATAGAATAATTGTGACTCTAGCAATGGAAGAAACTGTATCATTGATCTGGAGGCTGTGACCATGGGGATGCTGAGTGCAGGAAGAGGGAAGAAGAGGTGCGATATGGGGGCATTTTGGGGACTTTGAATTGTCCTGACTGATATTACAGGGACAGATGCTGGACATTATATTCCTGCCATAACCCCCTGAATGGACTGGGAAAGAGTGTAAACTACAACGTAAGCTATAATCCATGCTGCATGTCAGTGCTCCAAAATGCATTCATCAAATGCAATGAATGTGCCACACTGATGAAAGAGGTTATTGATGTGGGAGGAGTGGGAATGGGTGGGGAGTGGGGTATGTGGGAACTTCTTATATTTTTTAATGTAATATTTTGTGTGATCTATGTACCTTTAAAAAAAGATTTAAAAATTTTAAAAAAAGGAAAAGCTGATCTAGATTGTAGTAGTTCAAAGCATAATGAAGTCTCATGATCAAATAGACCAGGGCGGAAAATATAACACTAGGTCTGGAATAAAGAAATTGTCCTAAGATTACAGGGTGTTTTATATCAAGAAATTATGAAGATCTGCAACTCTAGCTGGCAGTAAAATAAATTTGTTTGTCTATTGTTTTGATCTCCACAAACATAACTAATCCTTTAGCTATCTGATAAAATATACATATAACTACTTTCTCTTCATAGCAATAATTGATCAAATAATCAATTGATCCCACTCTCTGTTTGACACTCTTAGAATCTTGTCAAACCCCTTTCTACTCTTCCTACTCCATCTCCTCCCTCTTTCCTTTCATGACCAAGAACATTGTGATTCCCACTCCCAGACCAGGCTCTCACTCAAACCTACCCTAAGCTATTTCTGTTTTGTTTTGCTTCCAACTCAGCCTTTACTTTAGTCCCCCAACCTCTTCTGAGACTCAGAACTTCTCTTCCTTTAAAATAAAGCTTAGGCGTTCACTTTTCCAAAACAAAATGCTTCATATATTGCCTTCCAACATCCACATTCATTTTAAGAACCCCTCTGGACTTGTTGCCTTAGTCTATGAAAGCTTGTTTTCATATTATTATAACTGTGTGAACCAAAATATAATAAAGTTGAATTAAAATGTCCCCACCTCTTCTCACTAAACTGAGAAGATTAAATATACATCAGAAAATGGTATAAAGTAGGTTTGGGAAAGGAGAAAGGAAGACAATGGACAAAAGATGGCCCCCTAAATCTTGTGTCATTTAATTTGAGAATAAATTATACATATCACTCTAGGACATAGTATTTCACATACCCCCTTTGCTAAGAGTAACCATACATTTCATTTGCCTGAGAGAATCCAGGTTTATTCCTGATATCCCAACATCCTGTCCAGTTTAGCATTTACAACAGATAAATATTTCCATGGTGATCATACATAAAATACCAACATATTTTTTTCTAATTCCAAGTGAAACCCTACATTTTGCCCAATCTACTAGATTTAAGCATAGAAGATGCTTCTTTATATCAGCTCAGTGAGTACATCTGTCTTTCATATGATAATCATACTTTAAATATTCAATATTACCACCAGATTTTCCAATCAGTTTGTGTCAGTGAACAAAAAGATCATGTCACATCTGACCACATCTCTTCCAAGGTGAATGACAATATCTGTTCATTAGCAGTTTCCTCAGTGCAGTCTTCATGTTTTTATTTCTTAGACTATAGATGAGGGGATTCATGGTGGGTGGCACAATGGTGTAGAATACAGACACTAGCAAGTCCAAGTCTGACGGAGATTTGGGAAGAGGACGTAAATAAGCAAAAATCCCAGAAGAAAGAAACAAAGTCACAATAAATAGTTGAGGCAGGCATGTGGAGAAAGCTTTGGACCTGCTTTCTCTTGATGGCATCCTCAGCACAGTGGAGAAGATGTTAATATAAGAAATATCAATAAACACAAAACAGACGATATCTAATACAAAATTCAACCCTATGATTACTAATTCTCCAAAGTTATAAGAACAGGAAAGAGAAAGAAGTTGGGGAACATCACAGAAGAACTGATGCACCAAAAGAGACCCACACATGGGCACTGAGAAGGTGGCAGCTGTGTGCACAACTGCACTGAGACCTCCACTGACCCAGGAAGAAGCTGCCATCTGAACACAGGCCCTGTGGTTCATGATGACTTCATATTGGAGTGGGTGGCAGATGGCCACATAGCGGTCATAGGACATCACTGTGAGGAGAGCTACTTCTGTGGAGGCTAAGAAGAAGAAGAAAAATACTTGTGAAATGCACCCCAGGAAGGAGATGGTGTTGTGATTAGTCAGAGAGTTAGTGATGGATTTGGGGACAGTGATGGAAATGCAACAGAGATCCAGAAAGGACAAGTTCTTCAGGAAGTAGTACATGGGAGTGTGTAGCCGATGATCCTTGCTGATGAGAAATATGATGAGAAGATTCCCTAGAAGGGCTGCCAGGTAAATTACCAAAAACAGCACAGCATGTAAAATCTGGATTTCCCGTACTTCAGAAAACCCCATGAGGAAGAATATGGTCCCCAGGGTGAAGTTGTTCATTTCTCTAGACATTTCATTAATTTCCCTAAAAAATAAACAACTTGAGAGTGGATTGAAATAATTTATTGTGTAATGATTTTTTTATTTGTGTAAAAATACTTATAATCACTCACCAATATATTTATCACAAAATTTGAGTCCAGGAGACTAACCTCACAAAGTTGTCACCAAGGTAATTTAATAACAGGTTTCAACACAGATTTTTTACTTAAAGAGCTATCAGTTTCAAATTTTCTACTTGAAATTCTATTTATATTAAGGTCTGTTGTTTACATCCTACCATAATAGGATTTTGTATTTTTTATGTTGCAATATGTACTAATAAAAGGTATTGGTTCTTGAATGGTCAGTATGAATACAATATTAGCTCAACTGTTTACTAGCATTGTACCATTGATAAATTTTTTGTATCAATTTACATGTCTTTCATCATTGTTACCATTATTCCAATTCAAAAATAATGAATCTTTTTTTCCTTATGCCAGTAAGAGGAAAAATTGTGAGAAAATTTGAAATTAGTAAAAAATAACACAAAAAATTACTGAGTCCTGCTCATTGCTCAATTTCTTCATTGCTCTTTATTGTTTCTGAGCTATTTTCCAATTCTGAAAGTTGCAGAAAACAGTAATATAAATAATTATTTTCCAAAGAAATACAAATTAGCTGTGCTCTGGTATAATGTAATTGATTATAGCTCTGTAGACAGATGCATTTTACACCAATTTGAAAATCCATTCTGTAAATTTTTATGTGCTTTCATGTGTGGTAATTTGATTTGTCTTCTGAGTGAGTTGTAATATCATTCTGGTTTCCTTATTAATAAATAAATTAAATAAGATCTTTTGCATACTTTTTTATTTGTATGGGAGTAATGATTTTATGCTTTTTAAAAATATATAATTTAATTTCTGACATGAGTAAATATTTATACTTGGAGTCAAACATTACAATAGGACTTGAGCTATCTTAGATAAATACATTTAGGCAATTTATTAAGTATATAAGCCATAGAAATCTACTAAATATCTTTGTATTTTTCTTGTCATATTTTATTTGACAAAAAAAAAACTGGTCCTAATATTAGCAGTTTCTTTGAAGTATAACAGGACTACCTGAAATGTACAGCAAAATATTCATATATGTCTTACATACATTAGAATCTTTTTTAACCTTCTCAGTGGATTCTCCATTTTAACTCCTGTGGGCTTGAGTTTTTTAACCAAATCAACTATTTCATTACCTGGTAATTTTTAACCAAATTTTTAACCAAATCTCCTATTTAATTACCTGGGGGTAAAAAACCCTCTGAATACTAAGTGCTTGAACAGATTTCCTTTTCTCCCTGGTGTTCATCCAGCAGCCCTTTGCCTTTAACACTGTCCCTATTGCCACCATTCTCAGTGGGCTTCCCCATCATTGGTGTCACTGAGAATAGTAAATGTTTCCTCTATGTCCACATTCACCTGTTCTCTTCTTGCTCATTTCGCTATTCATTTCGTTATTATTGTCTCAAAAGAAGAATAGCTCCTTCCCATATGAAGTTTTAGTGCAATATCATACACTGGATATTCAGGATGATGAAACTTAGTAAAACCCATTTAATTTACATATTCTTAAGGGGTGAAAGCCTACACGTGATCCCATTATAAAGCTACTTCAAGTTGAGCTAGGATTTTGCAAGTATTTCCGAGTGTGAATATATTAACTATTTGTTCAATGAATGCAGCAGTTTTTCTTGAAACAATTTCTGCATCTGAGGATTTGCTCTTTCATTTTTTTACCTCCCTCTCCTTCAGTTTGAGTATAAACATTGAAAAACTCACACATAAATTCAGGAAAATGTTGGTTTTCATAATTTTAACTGCATATACTCTATGGAAGAAATACCAAAATATTGTATTCTAGCAAAAATCTTTACATAAAGCAAATAAAATGCAGGGCAATGCAATGAGTAGGAAGCTCAGGTTTAGAAAATGAGTGGCATTTAGCTTTCAAAGTCAATTATATTTGAGCAATATCCTGCATAGTTCTTATAACAAAAGAACATTTTCATATAAATTTTTAAAAATCTGGGTATCATTCTAATTTCTCCCACCAAACCAACCAAACAGCAAACAAAACATAAAATGAAGTTTGTAAATGACATTCTATTATCCAAGGTCAATGTGAGGCTTCCCTATGACCTCTCTTTGTGATTTACAAAAAAAAAAAAAAAAAAAAAGGCTTATTTCTCTTTATTAATATCTCCTCTGTTGGCCTCCAGTGGTTTGAGATCAGTGTTTTTCAAAGAGTGGAACCAGGTTAATCAGTCTCAGCATCATCTGAGAACTTGTCAGAATTGCAGATCCTGGGGTACCAACCCAGACCTACAGAAACTGAAAAAATTGGGTGAGGCTTTTGAGATGAGAGTCAATGATTTCCCCAGGAACTCGCCAGGAAAGTCAAATGCTTGAATTTAAATGCCACTGTCTTAGAATATTCTGGTTTGCATCTAATAATTCATAAAATATCTTTAGCTGCTTTACTATAAGCATTTTGCCTCTAAGTCAGTCTCCCCAAAAATTAGATTTGTCCTTTTATCTCCAAATAATCACCCTACATTTGCTTGCTATTCAAATAAAATAATACATTGTTCTCCTAGCACAATATATCGTTTATTTAAAAGTTATAACAAGCATATAGGATGATGTTTATTAGGCTAAATTATCACAGGCAATAAATCCTTTAGGAGTAATGAAGGAATCAGGGTGGACTTGAAGTACAAATGTGGCAAATGAAATGGTTAATCACTGAAAATTTTTGGAAGAGAAAAATGGAAGACAAAGTCATTTAAGTGAGGATATACAATAGAATCAAAACAGAAACTTAGCAGCCTGAAAGGTGTAGAAGGAGAACACGCTAGCAACGTTTCAAGAAAGTGATCTGCTTAAGAGGGATGGGAGAGTTGAGGGGCATGAGCAGTGGCCTCAGAGGTTTAGTTTTCTCTTGTGCTTTTATTGAGAGCAAAGGATGCTTCAGTATCTAAAGGTGGATGGCATTGTGGAGGGAGCATTTCCTAGAAATAGAAATAAGGCTATTTGTAAGGCAGAGAAACCAGTCAAGATATAATTCTTATAGTGTAGATAGAAACTATAAAATGATGACCTCGAATGAGTGGTCATGATAAGAATTAAAGGGGAAGAGAAGACAAAAAATAACTTATACAAGATAAAGAGAAAGCATAGAAGGTTTCAATATGTTATTGACTGAATGAAAATTAAATAAAGGTTAAAACTGAATTCTAGGTACATGGGTATAGTTATAAATTTCCCCATCTTTGTTCCCAAACTGGGAGGAAGGTAGAATGTGCTTGTCTGTGCCAGGCTCGCACCTCTCCCCTTTGCTCACTGTGGCTCATCTTGCCCAGGCTTGTCCTTGCTCTGGACCCAGCATTACAGCAAATCCTGCTGCTAAGTAGGCTTTGAAAAAGGTGTTCTCTAGGACTACAGGAGTGTGTTCTCACTTTGAGAGGATGAATAGCATGATTTACTGCCAATATTAACTGTTTATGCAGGTCTTTATCTTTAATTATACATAAAATTCAAATATTATGACTGGTCTTAGAAAGTTATCACAGAAATGAAGGGTTATTAGATCTGGTTTATAGAAAAGAAAAAGGTATTTCTCCTGTGAAACACCTGCAGACTTCACATGGGATGATTTGTGCCTGGGCTCAGAATGGAGACTTGCTCTCCACTTTTCCCTTCCATGGAGCTGCCACTAGGAGAAAGACCCCAACTTGTGTTTGTGAAAACAAGATTGAAACACTTATTTGTCTTTGACAAACCCAACATATTAAGAAAAGTTCATTATTATGTGGATTTTTACAAGTCCATGAAAACAAATCCCATTCAAAATGAGTTTCTGATATTTCTTATATTTGGACAAGCCTCTTAAAATATTCTAGGCCCTCAAATAATTTTGCTTGTGAACCATTGACATCTTATCTTTCAAAATAGTAAAAGGGTCAAGTCCAAAGATCATATCTGTGGGGGAGAGTGTAAACTACAATGTAAACCACTATCCATGTGGCACAGCAGTGCTCCATAATGTATTCACCAAATGCAATGAATGTCCCACGATGATGAAAGAGGCTGCTAATGTGGGAGGAGTGGGTGAGGGGGTGGGGGGTACATGGAGACCTCATATTTTTTTAATGTAACATTTAAAAAAATAAAGAGGGAAAAAATAAAAAAGGGAAAAAAATTTAAGATCAGCATAGAAAGGCCAATATATGAATACAGCAGGGTTTGAATGAGAAAATAAAAGCAAATACTTGTAGCAAAAAAAAAAAAGAAGCATATCCAGCACCCCTACCTTCCCACTCTAATCCTCCTAAGAACAGGTGGTTGTTTTATTTACTTTAGTATAAAAGGACCTCAGAAGTCATACATTTTGGTAGGAGTTCAAAGTCAAGAAGAACAGACAGCTTGAGAAATACACTAGTGAGTAAGTGACAGATCTGATCACTTACCCTGTAAAAGCCACATGCTGTGATATTTCCACGCATTCTTTAATATAATATGCACCATTGTTCAAAATCACCCATGATATTCCCATTACATGGATGGATCAGACTTTTAGAGAGTTAAAGAATTAGTCCAAGTCACACTGTGGATGCAAAGTAGAGTGAGGATTTCAACCCAGGAAGCCTCAATCTAAACCTCAGGATTTTGTTCACCATGCTAGAATGCCTGCTACAATAATACAGCCTCAGACACACGCAGCTGTGTCTCTGATTACCATCATTAAATGCTACACTAAAGATATTATACACTTATTGTTTATGTGTGTTTATATATGAGTGATATATTTCAATAGATTAAAAAAGAAAAAAGATATTAATGGGGGAAAATGTGGAGGGTATATGAGAATCAGCTATATTTTCAATGTAACATTTATGTAATCCAAAGCTTCTTGAAACAAAAAAAGAACTACTGCAGAGGTGACACACTAACCTCTTCAACATTGTGCCTCTTCTTATTTAGCAGACTTCAACCCCCAATGTTTCTTTATTCCTTAAGTGAATGGGATACACAAAGATCCAGCAGCTGGCAGAGAGATGATTTTGTGGAGTCCCCTCCTCTCTATCTCTTCTCCTGAATTTCCAGAGGATAAACTAAGAGCTACTGCCCATTACATTGCTGCTCTCTCCACCTCACTCTTCCGAACTTCACAGCAGACCTATTATCTCCAGTTTAAAGAGGAGAAAACTAATACTTACAGAAACAAAGACATCTGACTAGAGCTGTGAAGAAAATAGGTCTCAAAACAGGTGAAAACCAAGGAAAAGTCCTATCTTAGCCAGATTTGTTCAGCTGCAGTTCATGATCTTCCACACAACCTCCCCGGAGAGAGTAGACTAAGAACCATGGATTACTAGCCTATGCTTCCTCCTCATTTTAAAGTGCTTCTTCTTGAGTTGAGTAAGGAAAAACCCTGGGGATAGAACCAAATTAATTACCACATTTGCCCCCAGAAGTTAGGGACATTAAAGGAATACCTTATTTATTTCCAGAGCTGCAAAGAAATCTCAAAAGGCACAGGTTATTGTAACTCTGTATCTGGGGCCAACATTACTTAGCTGTTTTATTAGAATTATATAATGCCCCATAGTCTTGATGTGTCTATGTGAGGAAGAGTAATATTTTAAAAATATACTAGCCATTTGTCTTACTGTTTATACATATCCTTCCATAACTTTTTGCTATGTTCATTGATTTTTATTGCTACTAAATATTGATAAATTTAGACTATCCATCTCATGCCTACAATATATAAAAAGTTATGTTTGTACTTTAAGTTTGAAATATATTGCCCATAGTATTTTATTGAACTGAATCATATATAATATCCCTTTACTTTATGACCTCTGGCTTTCAAGTCTTGCTTAAAAAGGATTGTCTTTATTGTACCATATTTGGGGACATGATATCTAAATTCAAGACACAACTTTCAAATACCCAAACTTTGTCTAGAAATTACTCATTAGTATTTTCTCTTTCTTTAGCAAGATAGAATACAAAAAAGTGCAAATGTCCTTTATTTCTTTTCCGAAACATTTGACTACTCATTTTTCAATCTGTTGGATTCATTCTTCCATTATACTTCATAGGTATTAGTAGCCTAAATATATATGAAATAACAGCTGATTTATTCATATATTTTGAGTCAATTTTTGAATTATGTTATTGTTTCAGTAAGTTAATTTTAATTTTCCAGGTATGCAATAATAACCGTATAAGAACAAAGACAATTTTATCCCTTTCTTTTAGTTTTCAGGTCCTATATTTATTTCACATATCTAGTTTTACTCACAAACAGAATTATATTGTATAAACTCTATACTCTTCTTATTTATTATTTTTTATTGGAAATATGTGTCATTTTCACCTTTGAACTTCATGCAGTTTTATTAAAGGTAAATATATTGCTTAATTAATAATTTAATTAGCAAAAATACTGATCTGATTATGAAAATCATTTTGATGTTTAGAATGAGCCAGTTTTTCATGTTTCATCTGTTTGTAGAAAAGAGTTAATTTTACTTTAGCCATGTATGTTTCCTTGCTATTCAGAAACATAATGTGTGTTTGCATAGATCTTTTTCTTAGTATTTTATAAGTGATTATTAAAATATCTATATGAATTTGTATATCTATCTATATATATATATAGAAAATGCATACATAAGGAAAAAATAACAAAATAACAATTGGTCTCATAATCATACAATCCTGTTAAATAAGTCCTGCATATTTTTAAAGCAAAAAAATACAGAAACATTCCAAATGAAAAGTAAAATCCTGCGATTAGCCTCCAGTTTCTCTATCCCAAATTACTGACACAAGCTACAATATGGATGAACCTTAAAAACATCACACTCAGTTATAAAGGCCAGATATTATTTTCAGTGATAAAAAAACACATTGTATTATTCCAATTACACTTGATGTCCAGAATAGGAAGATCCAAAGGGACAGAAAGTAATTAGTGGTTGCCAGGAACCGGAAGATAGGGGAGTGGGGAGTGACTGCTAATGGGAATTTCTTCATGGGGTGATGAAAATATTCTAAACCTAAACTGTGAATATGGTTACACAACTCTCTAAATGTACTAAAACCAACAGAAATGCGCACTTTTAAAGCCTTAAATGTATGGTGTTTAAATTGAATCTTAATAAAGATGCTATATTAAAACAAAAACAAAGTTCCCCAAATATACCATGTTTTGTACATATTTCCAGACTGTATTAATGTACAGATCATTATATCAAGATAATTTTTATATTGTAAATGATATATAAAAATGCAGCTATATACGGTCCTTTTTAATTCTTTTCAACAGTACAGTTGACTTTCTTTTATGTATGTGCTTATTTAACCAGTCTCATACTAATGAACATTTAACCTACTATTTCTATTGCTGTCATGAAAAGTACATTCTTAAACAATCCGTTTATCTGTGTGAATTCTTATAAATGGCATCTTTTGATCAACTTCCTTCACTTAAGTTACAACCCAGTTGAATCAGGGTGGGTCTTAATCCTCTTACTGAAGGCCTAACAGAAAATGTCAAAGAGTGAGAAAACTTGAGGGAGAATCCAGAAGCTGCAAGTTGATGGAAACAGAAACAAGGTAGAGAAGTCAGGAGAGATTGTCATGTGCACTTTCAAGTCATATAAAAGTCAAGAAACAAGGATTACTTTCATCTGGTTCAGATTGCCACAATCTTCTGGAAGAAGGTGTCAATTTGATGACACCTTGATTTTGGATTTCTACTAGTCTCAAAACCTTAAGGCAATAAATTACCATTACTTAGGCCAAATATTTGTATGTTATATATATTGACCTCTAGGAAATTAATACAAAGAGCAATTAGAGCTCTCACCAATTGTTCATGGGAATGCAAAAAATGACAGCCACTTTGGAAGAAAGTTTGGCAGTTTCTTACAAAGCAAAACACAAACTTACCATAGGATCTAGGACTCATACTATTGGATATTTATTCAACTGATTTAAAGGCATAATCCACAAAACCAGCAGGCAAATGCTAGTTTATTCATAATCACTAAATAATGGAAGTAATCAAGGTGTCCTTTAAATAGATACATGGTAGTATGTAAATAACATTGAATATAATTCAGCATATTTTTTAAAATGTACTATCAAGCCACAGAAAGACATGGGTGAATCTTAACTTCATATTGCAAAGTTAGAGAAACAAGTCTGATAGGATTATATACTGTAAGACCCCAATCATATAAAGGTATGGAAAAGCAAAATATATGGATGATAAAACAGCCAAAGGATGCCAGGTTTAGCTGGTAGGCTAAGATGACTAAAAAAGCTACAGCAAAGGGAAGTTTTTAGGATGATGAAACTATTCTGTATAAAACTGTAATGTTGGAAACATGATTGTGCAATTGCGAAAATTTTTTGATCTTATAGAATAAAGGGTCAACTTTACACTAATTAAACAAAATACTAATAAAGGAGTTTGGAGGATGTCAGATTAGAATGCAGGACGTGAGAAAATAATCTAAAAAAATGTATGAAACAACCTCCATTAAAGGTTAGGGAAAAATTGGTATTCTAAATGATTTTTAAAATTTCTTTCCCCTTTCCCACCTTGTACCCCCCTGCCCCAAGTTGTCTGCTCTTTATGTCCATTCACTGTGTGTTCTTCTGTGTCCATTTGTATTCTTGTCAGGCGCACTGGAAATCTGTGTCTCTTTTTGTTGCATCATCTTGCTGCGTCAGCTCTCCATGTGTGTGGCACCACTCCTGGGCAGGCTGCACTTTTCTCGTGGAGGGTGGCTCTCCTTACAGGGTGCAATCCTTGTGTATGGTGCTCCCCTACATGGGGGAACCCCTGTGTGGCACGGCACTCCTTGCATGCATCAGCACTGCTCATGGGTCAGCTCATCACACAGGTCAGGAGGTCCTGGGTTTGAATCCTGGACCTCCCATGTGGTAGGTGGATGATCTATCTGTTGAGTCAAATCCGCTTCCCTAAATGATTTTTTAAATGAATGGAATTTGTAAAAGTAAACCAAGTGAAAATTTACTTAAGTATTGTACTTTAGCTTACAAAGTTATCACATGGTTGTGAGTTAATAATTTGGACGCTGATATTCCAAAATTAGGTAATGGAATTAGGATGGCAGATTGTGGGAGCTCAGATTCTCACTATTGGAGAGGGATGGTATAAATAAGCAAAGAGGGGAGATTAGAGTGATCTGTTTGTTAATAGATGACAGCAGCATTAAAGTGAACTCATATTTAGCTAAGATACATATATTTATAGGCATGAGTGTATATAGGGATTAGTATACTGTAGTCTATATTCTGTCAGCAAAGATGGCGTAGAAGCAATGACAACAAAAGCGCAAGGAGTATATTTTTCACCAATATATTGCTTTTTATATCATTCTTGAATAGCAGAACCCAGGACTCCTTGGACAAATGGTTTATAATAGGACTAGGGCAGGAAATATACAAGACAAGTGAGAAGAATATTGTAGTATCAGAAGTAAAAAGAGAAAAATGAGAAAAAAAGATGAGGGCATGAAAAAGGAACCTAGAAGTTAAATGAAAAAGCTCCTAATCATCAAAGATGGAACAATCTTACCAAGGAAATACACAGTAGTGGTTATAACACAAATTATAAAATATCCAAAACACCACACTGAAATAAATAAATAATTTAATACATGAATTAATGGGGGAGAATAGAGAAATAGCTCATGCAGAAAACTTCACATAATTTATATAGATTCTCTGTCCTCAAGGAGAAGAATATAAATTCACAACCTTAACTGTAGCTTTTTTCTAGTCACTTCACCCAAACAAGTCCAATATGGAAAAAAGTAAAAAATAGAGTAACTTCTCAATGGGAAACCTGAGTAATGTTACTTAATTAAAGTTATCAAGGTATTATTAAAAGCAGTAAGTCATTTTGGTAGTATATGCCCTTGATATGATGTGATGAAGATGGTACCGCACCTCTGTGGTCTTTCTCAATAAAACACATTACCCAAGGCTAACCATATGAAAAATATCAAATAAATGTAGAGTCAATACATGTTCATTTCTTGGGAGAATCAGCATAGCAAAAATATTGTTTCTCCTCAAACTGATATAAGGCACCATGTGATTCCTGTTAAATACTCATACAATATTTTTGTACATCTAGAAAGAAAAATTATACCAACATTTAAATGGTTTATCCTGGGGCAAAATTCCTCTGGGACGTGTGAAACCCAGAAAACAAATTCTCTATTTCCAAAATACAATTGGGGAACAGGCATAGTATAAATATTCTCATTCCAAAACAGAAATTGGAGGGAAAGAAAACAAAAGAGATTACTTTGCCAAGAAAATCAGAAACTCATCAGTGTGAATTCCTTTAGATTTCAAGGTCTGGGAGTAATCCTCAGTGGCTCAAGGCTCTGTCCCCCTGGCCCACCAGCAGTGGGTCCCCACTCTCCCAGCCTTAGGTGCCCCCTTTGACCCAGACCCTGATCAATGGCTCTGTTGTTGCAGGCACTCCTCCTACATGTCTTCATTTCCCTCCCTATTTCAGTCCAGGCAGGAATTATTCCTGCAGGTGCACAAGTCTCAAAAACCTTTTCAGTCCCCATGAAATTCATGGGGATACAAGTTGTCAGACAAGAGTGTCCCCCAAAAAAATCTATTTCAAAGAGCTGTATCT
Source organism: Dasypus novemcinctus (assembly GCF_030445035.2). Classification (NCBI taxonomy): domain Eukaryota; kingdom Metazoa; phylum Chordata; class Mammalia; order Cingulata; family Dasypodidae; genus Dasypus; species Dasypus novemcinctus. The sequence continues at coordinate 6,185,287 of NC_080694.1, read as the reverse complement.
TTATTTCTGACTTCTGCTGAGATGGCTGGCTGTAACCTTGAGTTACACAGTTAATCTTTCTATAAGAGAGTTCCTCATCTGCACCTTTGACCCAGCCTATTCAAGCTATGCTATTTGAAATGGTTAACATATTCCAAATAATTAAATGCTGGTTCTTTTTTGGTTAGCAGTTCTTTCCTCAACCTGTTTTCTCCCATACTTTACTAGGAGAATTTTCCATATTTTTCTTATAAATCCCTTCTGCTAAACATCAATCCCCAATTTTTACAAGTTTTTCTTTCTACTCACCAAAATATAATTTATCCTTGTTCTCTGTAACTTTATAAGGATCACCTTTGCTCCAATATTCAATAACATGCTTTTCACTTCCATAGGAAGTGTCACCAGAAGATCATTTAATATTCATATTTTAGCAATTTTGTGCTCATGGTGATTTATGTATTCTCTCAGATGATAGAAGCTTTCTTTAATTCTTTCATCATTTCCTTCTGAGCCATGACTAGAAATGCCTTTAACATCCATATTTCTACCAAAAGGTATTTCTAGGCAATCAAGGATTTTACCACCAAGCACCTCAAAAATGCCACTTACACCAAAAACGTTATTAGTTACCTGAAACTGCCATTATGGTATACCATGAAATCAGGGACTTAAAACAAGAGAAAATATTGTCTTACAGCTATGGGGCTAGAAGTCCAAAATAAAAGTGTCAGCAGGGCCATGCTCTTTCAGGTATCTGTGTGAAGGAATTCTTCCTTACCTCTTCCTAGATTCTAATGGACTTCAGTCAAACCTTGTTTTTCCTTGCCTTGAAGCTGCAACACTTCCATCTCCATCTTCATGACTGCATGGCACATTTTCTTAGAAGGACAACTTTCATATAGGATCAGGGCCCTTGTCAATTCAGTTTGGCATCACATTAATCACATCTTAGAAGTCCACATTTCAAATATGATTGCATTCACAGGACTTGAAGGCAGTTAACATTTGAATATATCATTTTGAGGACACAATTCAACTCATCAGTTCATCAGTGTTAAAAGGATCTTTATCATTATTACATTCATACATATCAGTGTAAGCAAGGAGTGAAAAAAAAGAGCTGTAAAAAGCCTGGCTGTGTTGAAGCAGTACTCCAATGGGAGCAAATCTATATAGACTGGAAGACTATTTTCTACTTTTCTTTTTTCCTGTATACGATCTTGTGCAAATCAAAATAAAGTTAGTGGATGCACGCTTACTGATCCCCAGACTAACTACAAGCTACAGTAATCAAAACAGGCAGAAAGATATACATATAAGTCACTGGAATAGAATTGAGAATTCAGAAATCTATCCACACATCTATAGTCCAATTAATTTCAACAAAGTTGCCAACATCATTCAATAGGGAAAGAATTGGTTTTTCAATTTTGCTGGAACAATGATACATACATATGCAAAAGAATGAAGTTGGAATTTATTCAAGGCACATATTCTGATGTAGATAAAATTTAATGGAATTGGATCAAGGACCTAAAAAATAGCTACAACTAAAATATCAGCTAGAGGAAAAAGCTTATGTTCTTCTCATATCTTTTTGAGCACACATCTTGCCTTGGTCCCTGTAATACAAAACAGCTATTCGAAGTCCCCATTACCTAAATTAATTCATCCTTTCTTCCCAGGCTTTATGCATATTTAATTTCCTCCAACTGTAATATTTTATTCTAGTCAGCAGTGGCTTGTTCATTTGCCTTTCAGCATTTCTGTTGAATGTCCTCTGCTTAACCACTTTTCTACCCTAAAAGTATTGAGTTAGGTAAGCACCTTCTCTGAGGCCTTGGGGGAACACGCTGACAGATCAAAGCAGACAAGTACAATTCTTTGTTATTATAGTTCACTGTGCTACCTCTGGAACCAGGTTATGTCAGTAAAAATGTGGGATGTGATCTTTGAGACCACTGCGACACTGGAGAGGGAGATTAGGGTAGCTGATTTAAAATGCCACAATGCTCTCTTATGATTTATAAGTCACCTACTTCTTATTAAGCATTTGCTTAGTTGCTTTAAATGTCTGACTGTTTTTTAGATTTCCATTAAAGTAGACTCTGACAGTATTGCTCAGGTTTTCAGTGCCTCTTTGTAGAAACAGTCTCTGGGAGGTATTTAGTCTGTTCACTAATCAGGTATTTGCTATGGAGTCAATCTCTATTTGTTACAATTCTGTTGATATTTTCTATTTCTTTTTGAGTCAATTTTGGAATCTTGTGTTATACTATGATTTTGTTCATTTCATCCATATTATCTCTTTTATTGGTATACAATTGTTTGTTGTCTTCTGATATAATCCTCATTACTTCTATATGATTAATAGTAATCTCCTCACATGCATTTCTGATGAAGGAATTAGTCTCCTTCCTTTTTTCTTGCTTAATATAGATAAAACTTGATCAATCTCCTTGACTTTTCCAAAAAACAAACATCGGGGATAGTTCAGTCTATTGGTTTTCTGATCTCTCTTTTCATTATCTTTGGTCTAATATTTATCATTTTGTTCTTCTAGATAGAGAATAATTTTCTCTCCTTTATCCAAGTCTAAAGAATATGAAGTTATAATATTTCTTTGAGAGCTTTATTAATGTAGGTGTTTTCACTTTTAAATTTCCCTTTGAGAACTGTTTCACTGCATCCCATAAGATTTGGTGTGCTTTGTTTATTTTGTTTGATTTTTACCCACCCCCCGCCCCTTGTGGCTTTTTGCATGCTCTCTTCTCTCTGTGTCCATTTGCTGTGCCTTCTTCTGTGTCTGTATTTTTTTATTTATTTCTGCCCCCACCCCCTTGTGGCTTGTTTGCTGTCTGCTTTCTGTGTCTGTTCACTGTGCGCTCTTCTGCATTTTTGCTTCTCTCCCTTTTTGTTGCATCACCTTGCCGATTTGGCTCTCTGTGGTGCTGATGGGCCGGGCAGCACTCCACAGCACCTGGGCTGGCAGCTCTCTGCAGCATGTGGGCGATTCTGCCTTCACAAGGAGGCCCAGGGACATGAACCCAGGGGCCTCCCTTATTGTAGACAGGAGCCCAACTGATTGAGCCACAGCCGCTTCCCTGGTGTGCTTTGTTTTTGCTTGCCTTCATTTACAAGTAGGCTCTAATTTTTTTTATTGTATTCCTATTTTATGGATTGGTTATTAAAGTGGTTTTTAAAAAATATTTCCACCTATTTGTTAAGGACTTATATACAAATATCTGCATATATATATGTATGTGTGTGCATATATATATACGGCAGATGTTTGATATCACCCACCAGGAAAACTTTTCAATTATGAATAAGACCGTTGGAATAGACACACTCAGCCACTGGCAAAACTTTATATTGTCTTCCACACAAGTGGACTGATTGACATTATGGCTTTTGTTATATAATGATAACAAAGTCTCACTCACAGAAAGTAATAAGCGTCAAATTTCATGCATGAATTTGTGAAGTTCAGTTTATCTGGACTGATGCATTGGTGAGTTAGTTTCCATAATGCAAACACAGTTACTTATAGTTACATAATTGTTCTTACCCCTTGAGCATCTGTTATGGATTTTTCCCATCTTTATTTTATTTATTTATTTAATTTATGTAATAAATTTATTTTAGAGAAGTTTTAAATTTACATTTACAGAAAAATTTACAATGAAAATATAAGGAATTTCCACGTTCCCCCAACACACCCACACACATATTTTCCCCTACTAATACTAGCTTAGTGTGGTAACTTTATAATTAATGAACCAGTATTGAAGCATTATTACTAACCAAAGTCTATAGTTTACATTATGGTTTACATTTCATGCTATACAATTCCATAAGCCCTGAAAATGCATACTATCATGTATGGCACAGCAGTATCACACAGAAAAATATTGCCACCCTAAATATGCCCTCTGTTCCACCTACATATCCCTCCCTCTCCCTTCGGACACTCCAACCAGTGTTTTTTAATATCAGTGTTACAAGGTCTTCTGTTAACTAAGATAATAATTACTATGACTATAAATCTACTTTGATCCATGGTTACATTCTCCTCTTATGTTTGTTCATTCCTCAGTCTTGAGGGAATTGTGATGATTTCTGCTCTGACTGCTTCAGGCTGAGAGAGGACATAACTCTTATGGGGCAGAAGGAAGGAATTGTTTTGCTTAGAGTTGTAGATACTTCTTGGTTTTGGGGGTGGGGTTTGTCCATCATCATCATTTTTGGTTGTCCAGGGCAATGAGGAACTGGAAGAAGGAGTTGGCTGCTACTCTGCTGGGATTCTGGGCTCAATTGGCATATGAACAATCTGATTTAAGTCAATGAGAGATTTATTTAATGGATCTACTGAGATGTATAGGTTCAAACAAAAGGATTAGAAGAATCATGGGTGAGGGGAATATAACCATGTTCTCTTGGGGAAATAGAATGTCATATAATACCAACTAGGTCCTGCCAAAGGGCTGTCAATGTCATGAGCTGTGTGCTTTGTCTCTGGTGTCTGGATGCCCCTAGAGCCCTCAGGAGCACTCTTGTTGGAGGCTTTGTTTACTGTAGTAGTTAGAGAAATCTGGCCGAAACCTGCATAAGCATAACCTCTGGAATGACTTCCTGACTCATTTTGACATACTTAGCCATAAAAACACTTTAAAAAAATTAATGTTTCCCCTTTAAGGTCAAGGTCTTTTTCCAAATGCATCACTGACTAATGCTTAGTAATAATTCCTCAGTGCTAGGGAGGCTTACCCCAGGGAATACATTGAGTGGAAGGTAATGTGTTTATTTGCTGAGTATGGCTTAGAGAGATTCCACATTTGAGTAACAGGGAGGTTTTCAGGAGGTATCTCTAAGGCATTAGGTATAATTAGGCTAAATTTCATTTTCACAGGAAGAAGGGTCATAAGCACAAGCAAAAAGGTAGAGAATTTGGTGTAATGCTCCATATTCCTTTATTGGGCAAAGCTTATATATTCCAGAGATTTCTGTCATTTTATTTGAGAAAGTAGCAGGGTTTCACCAGGATGGAAGCTTAATATTTTGTTAGCTACTATTTGGGCATCTATCTATTGAGTAAACATACACATGACATCACAAACACATTCCTATTTCTTAGAAGTATGTTTTATGTGCATTTTTCCCAATATACCACCCCACTATTACAAAAGGTGTGCCACTATTACAGGGTGCTGATATCAGGAGCCAATGACTTTTGAAGACTATTTCCCATAATATAAGTTAACCTCAGGGGAACAAGGGACATAGGACAAATTAGAACACAAACTGAGGCATGGTCTCAAGCCCATGTGAACTCAGCCCAAAAGACTCTTTTATAAGGCAAAAGAAAGAAGCGGTATACTTGAACTAGGATAATTTAAATCAGCCAGTGTAGGGGAAAGAAAGAAAAAATAATGTAGAAAAATAAACAGAGTAAAAGTGAATTACTGGAGACCATCACATATAAATAGATATTCACTATGGGGTCCCAGAAAGAGAAGAGAGTTCATAATGCGAAAAATAAATATTTGAAAATATAATGCAGACAACTGGGGTGGAGGTAGGGAAAGGGGAGAGAAATAAATAAAATAAATCTTTAAAAAAACAACAAAGCCCCCTTATGTCTAGTATTTGGAATTGCAGATGATCAGTTTTGGATATGAATCAGTGCTAAATATTGGTAGCTGGTTAAAGCTGAGCTGCTCTACCTAATACAGATGGGAACTTAATTTCTAGGTTGTTCTCAAGGTAGCTAGTTTTTAAAATTGTCATACCATTATTTTGTATTTCCTTCTCTGTTCTATGCTTTCTTTTATTGTAGATTTATAATTTTATATTTTATATAATTATATATATATTAGTTCTAGGATATGGTATTTGGTGAGAAACGTTTAGTACTTTTCAAAGTAAATAATGAAAAGAAGTAAACATATATTCTTTTTTAATAATTCAAATATTAGGGATAAATATTGAATGTTATCTAGTACATTTTACACCTAATAACTTTGTCATATTAAATTTACTTCCATTAAAATCATAATGATGTCTATTAAATTTATTATTAATGTTTGGAATAATTATTATTTAGTTGGATCATGTCTTTTTTTCATGAGAGGAGACGCAAACAAAATAACTATATTAGAAAATCTCCAGAATAAAACTCATGGGTTTACAAGTGTGTGTTAAATAAACTTTGGAAAAGTATAACAGCCCTACAGAAAAAATTAACATATCATAAATGTTTAATTGTACTGCACAATTATTGAACAGTAATGAATAGAAGTAACCATACAAATATACTGTTCATTCCCTTACTTCGATTGGAAAACAGTCAAAATTTCACCTTTAAATATCTATATTTTTCATTTTTCTGTCACTTTATAAATAATTGTGATTTTAAGTTTCCTTATTTTTTTAAGATACTCAAGATTCTTTTTCCCTAAGTGTGACAGTTTATCTCTTTTGTAGACCTCAGAAAATTCTGTTAAAGCAAATCCATTCCTATGTCTATAAACCTAGGGTAGGTGGGAGTTTTTGATCAAATTACTCCAGTTAAGGGACTTTTATTTGACTGTGTATTCAGGGTCCTCTTACTGTAGTTCTTTATAAAGGGAGGAATAAAAAGCTGCAGATACAGAAAAATGTCATGAGATAGAGAGAACTTCCACAAGCTGAAATCAATGAACATGGGAGAGGTAAAAGCCACAGATAGAACAGCCTGAAGCTGAAAGCAAGGAGGCCAGGAAGAGAGGAGAGATGACTGGATGCTGCCATGTGCCTGACCACCCATAGCTGTAGCTCAGGGAGAAGGATATCCTGAATATGCCTTGATTTGGGCACATTCATGGCCTCAGAACTGTAAGCTTTTAAGCTAATAAATCCCCATTGTAAAAGTCAAGCCATTTCTGGTTATTACTTTGGCAGCATTTAGCAAACTAAAACACTAGGAATGGGGTTAAATTTTATAAAATGCTTAGGATTAAAATGATGTTCTTTCCTTATATTTTAACATGTTGAATCACATTGACTTATTTTTGACTGTTAATCCAATGCATTAGTTTCTTGTCTGCTAAGGCAAACATCACACAATAAGTTTACTTAATAACAGGGAATTTATTGGCTCACAATCTTTAGTCTAGGTGAAGTCCAAACTTGAGATGTCAGCAAGGCAATGGCTTCTCCCCAAAGTCTATGGCCTTCTGTGTTTAGATGTTGTTGATCCTTACATTCTTGGCTTTTCTCTTATGTGGCAATGTACATAATGATATCATCTGTTTACTCTTCCAGGTTCCGTAGACTTCCACCATGTTGCTCTACACATGGCTTTCTCTGTCTGAATTTCATTGTGCTCCAGAAATTCATATAAGACCCACTCTGTTCAGTTGGTCATACCTTAACAGAAATAACTACAAAAGACCCTATTTACATTGAGTTCATACTCACAGAAGTTGGATCAACATGAACTTTTTCCACCTGGGGTACATAATTAATTCCACTATAGCCAACAATGCTTCTTTCAGATAAACCAAACGCAATAGTAATTACTTATTTTTAATTAATTTTATTTCATAGATTTGCATCTAATTAATAAAAATAATGACTTATAATTTTCTCTTTTTGTACCCGGTTTATCAGATTATGCTAGCTTTCTCAGGTGATTTGGAAGTATAACCACTTCTTCTACACTCTAGAATAATTTATATAAGAATGTAGTTATTTTCTCTTTAAACATTTAGTAAAATATGTTAAGGATACCATCTATGCCCTATATATTTCCTTATTGGAATAATTTAATTATGGATTTATTTTTAATAGCTCTAAGATTATTTCAATTTTCTATTTATTCTGGTGCATAGCTTGATAATTTTTATTAGAATTTGATCATTTTATTGACGTTTCCAAACATATTTTATACAATTCTACATAATATTCAACAATTACCTGTTAACTGCCTTCAGGAAAAATAGCAATTTATTTATTTTGTCTTCATTTTTCCAGGTATCCTGTGACCACCACCATGCAAATAACCCAGGCAAGCTCACTGGTATTAAGATACACACTGCCCAGTTACCTCCTTGCCCGAGCCAATAGTCATCCAACTTCCAGACAAATAAAGGATCCTATCTAAAATCAGTGAAAGAACCTGCTGAGCCAAGCCTAAATAAGAAGGGCCAAATAAATGTGTGGTTTGATTTCCTAAGTTGCTACATTTGAGGGCAGTTGCCTAAAAAATCACAACAAACTACTGATATTTGAGCACTAGAACAATAAAAATATCTTTGAAAATTTGGTTTAGATGTATTGATAACTGAATTATACAGCCAAAACTTGTCTTAAATGGACTGGGTGTTGCTGCAGTCAAGGGCAGTGGAGAGGGAGAGCAGGGAGTGTCCAGGGCCTGCTGAGTATTCAAGACTGAAACAAGATTGGAGGCCTTTCGGGAATTGGGGTCAGTAGGCTAGTGTGGATGGGGCTCTCTGATTGGTGAAGGGCCTGAGTACCTCCTGGGCTGGGCATTGCGGGGGGTGGGGGTGGGGATGAGTAGCTGTGATTGGGTTGGGACAGGGTAACCAGGTTGTGGGTGTATTTTCTCCTTCCTGGTTTCATCTGCCTGGCCTCCGTGCTGTGCGATAGAAAATGAGCCTTCCTCAGTTTCCTAAAAGGAGGAAGGTGCAAAAGGACACCCCCCCCAGGGCAAAATTAGACAATATTAGGGGCGAACTGCAGTGTAACAACCAACCCCCTTCCCTATCAGTCCTTTGCCTCATGAGCCAAGTGGTTGTAAAGTCTCCTAAGAGGGCTCCTGTTTTTCTCCTGAGTGGGTTGGAGGGGAAAGGGGATCCTGAACCCAGTCCACAAGGCAGTGGGCCCAGTGAGGGCTTCCTGGTAGTCTTGGATGCTAGTTCCTGCTCCACCGTCGACCTGCTACATGACCTAGGGCAAGTTGCTTCACTAACCTGAGCCAAAGTTTTCACTAAACTGTAGGCTAATAATAGTTCTCCTGGCCTGGTTTGGTGGTTGTGAGAACTGATTGCATCAGTAATGCAAGTAAAACAGCAAGCATCTTGCCTATTGTAAGGGCCCAGTAAATATTATCTGTAATTGCTGAGAGTGGTGAGTAAAGGGTCCCATCATTCCTCACATCCTCAATTTCCCCATTTATATAACTGAGGTGGGTGCACTGGGAAATCTACCCAATGCAGAACTCCAAGATTGTAGTTGCATCACTGATTTTGGAGACAGACAAGTTTCCCCTTTGTCAAAAGAAAAATAGCAACAGTGCTCAATAGATTGGCCTCAAAAGCACCAAGAAGCTTTCTACCATTGCCTTGTCCTGGGTGTCCCAAGGATTTGCAGCAGCTTCTGCCTCTCCTTACAGATATGGAAACTGAGGCATTTGTTTCTGTAAACCAAAACGGGAGGTGAAGGCATTTGTTTCTGTAAAGTAGGGAAGTGAGGTGGTGACCAAGGGAAGACAAATTGTCCAGTCATTTTAGCTCCAAAACTCAGCAGTTTTGGTGAGTGGCAGACAGCCCAGATTCTGGATCTCTAGTACATGGGTTCAAATCCAAATTCTAACATTCATTAGCTGTGTGACCTTGGGCAAGATACTCATGTCTGAGGATCATATTTTTCATGTGAAAAATGATGAAGTACTCTAACCTAATGTAAAGCTTAAATAAGGACTTATGACTGCCAGGTATAGGGTGACTGTATTAGTCAGGGTTCTCTAGGTAAACAGAATCTATAAGAGATATCTGTTAATAGTAAGAGATTTTATCAGTCTCTCACATGATTGTGGGGATGCACACATTCAGGTTCTGCAGGCAGACCACAACCAGGTGCTCCAATGAAAGTCCAATGAAGGTCCTTGATGAGTTCAGGCAGAACTTGGCTGTCCAAAAATGAGCTGGGAAATTCTCACTCAATGCTGGAATCACATTCTCTTTTAAGGCATTCCACTGATTGTATAAAGTTTCAATCATGGATGATGGGATTCTCCCTGATTGATGAAATGGAAATCAGCTATGATTTACCACTGCAGTAAAGTCAATGGTGACTAAAGTCATAAATGCCCTTGTATTAAAATTAGCCCAATGCTTGCTTAACCAAACAACTGGGCACATTTACCTAACTGAGTTGACATATTAGACTAACCATCACAGTGTTACCTCTTGTCAACTCAGCAACCATACACATTACCTTAAACCACACTTAGTCTCTAAGTAAAAACAATGACAGACATGCATATATATATTTCAGCCTAACAATGTTCAACTCTTCTGTGTACAACCAGAAATGCATAAATTCCCTACAGAACAGGGTGGGTGTTCTTGGGTAATATTCACTCTTAACCTTGACATCCTCAAATATTATGACATGAAACTGATACAACGTGTTATACGATAGGGGAAAAGTTTGGGGAAGAAAACAAATTCATTTTGTGTACATATACAATCATAATCATAATGAATCAAGGAAGAAATATTCATGACCATTACAACCTTCATTTGTATAACTGGTCACATGGTCAAAGTTCATATTTATCACTACTGTCTTCCACTACCCATTCCATATTTCTATTACCCTCAGTAAGCACTTCAGCTGGCCATGGTTCTTTGCCTGGGGGGGGTGACCCAAATTTTCATTCCTGAAGATTCTGGCCATTGTTAGTCTTGCTTGGATTGGGTTGTTGCAATTTTCCATTGACTTTAATTATAGGGCATGGCAGTATTAGGAGATTCCCTAGAGGATCTCCAGTATTCCAGCCAAACTCTTCTTTATCCCCATTATGTAGATGCCATTCTATTTCTACCTTGACAGTCAGGATCAATTGCCCCAGTCAGTACAGTAATTCTCTTCTTTGCCTGTTGATTCAGAGGTAGGAGGGGCGAAAGTGGACAGGAGGCAGTCTTAACCACCAGTTCAATGGAATCATTGTTGTGTTCCCTGGTGGCAGCACTTTTTTCCTTTTGGGACTAAAACCTGTAGACCAGCAGAGTTTGAGGTTGCAGCGACAGGAAGAAAAAATTTACCTACTAGGCCTTTGGGGGTAATAGTGAGTGGTGCCACTCCCATTTCCACCCCTTGATTCCTGGACTAATGGATCCTGGTTGTGGGAAGAGCAGCACCATAGAGTGGACACTGATTTAGAGCATACACAGCCTTCTGAAGAACATTGTCCCAGTCCTGCAAAATATTGCAATCTAGTTGGCACTATAATAAAGTCTTCAAAAGACAATTCCACCATTTTATCAATCTGGCTGCTTCTGGGTGATGGGGAATATAGTAAGACCAGTGAATTCCATGGGCATGTGCCATTCTTGTGCATCATTTGCTATGAAATGGGTTCCTTGGTTAGAAGCAATGCTGTGTAGAATGCCATAGTGGTAGATAAGACATTCAGGAAGTCCACAGATGGTAGTTTTGGAAGAAGCATTGCATGCAGGAAATGCAAACTCATATCCAGAGTATGTGTCTATTTCAGTTAAAATTAATTGCTGTCCCTTTCATGGTGGAAGTGCTCCTGTGACCAGGTAGCAGACTGGTCGCCTTGAGGAATTGTGCCATATCAGGAACTGAGTGTGGGTATCTGATGCTGGCAGGTTGGGCACTCAGCAGTGGCAGTAGCCTAGTCAGACTTGGTGAGGGGAAGTCCATGATGCTGATCCCATGAATAACCTCCATCCCTACCACCATGGCCACTTTGTTCAATGACAAGAATGGCTAGGGAAAGAGGCTGAGCATTATTCACAGCATAGGTAATCTTATCCACTTAATTATTAAAATCTCCCTCTGCTGAAATCACCCTCTTGTGAACATTCACATGGGACATAAATATTTTCATGTTTTTTTGCCCACTCAAAAGATCTTTCCATGTACCTCTTCCCCAGGCTTCTTTGTCACCAATTTTCTAGTCCTGTTCCTTCCAATTCCCTGATCATCCAGCTAAACCATTGGCAACAGCCCATAAATCAGCATCAAAAGCACCTCTGGCCATTTCTTCTTCCAAGCAAAATGAGAAACTAGGTGAACTGAGAGGACATGCCCTCACCACTATCCTTCAGGGATGTCCCAGAAAGAGGCTGGAGTGATGCAGCTGTCCACTTTCAGGTAACACCTGCATATCATGCAGAACTATTTGTAAACCAAGCCCGAGTTTTCTCATCCCCAGTCAATTGATTTTAAGGGACTCCCCAAGATGCCAAAGCTGTGGGCTGGGAAAGAGAAGGGAATATGGCAGGAGTGGTAGTCTCGGGCATTTGGGCTACTTCCTCATGTAACTTACTTGTGCCTTCAGGACCTGCTTGAGCCCTGTCTTGTATATACCACTTCCACCTTATTATGGAGTGCTGTTGTGCATGCCCAACTATATGGCTTGATGGGTCAGACAATACCCAACTCATGATAGGCAACTGAGTTCTAATAGTAACTTGATGTCCCATGGATAAATGTTCAGTCTCTACCAAGACCCAGTAGCAGGCCAAAAGCTATTTCTCAGAAGGAGAGTAGTTATCGGCAGAGGATGGCCGGCTTTGGTCCAAAACCTAAGGGTCTGAATTGTGATTCCCCTATAGGGTCCTGTCAAAGGCTCCAGACAACATCTCTATTTGCCACTGAAACTTCCCGCACCATTGATCTACTGGAGCATATGGCTCAAGATGTAGTGCAACTTGCACAGCAGCCTTGACCTGTCACAGAGCCTCCTCTGTCCCTAATCAAAACCAGCAGCTTTTCTGTTCGCCTGGTAAATAAGCCACAGTAGCATGCCCAAATGAGGAATGTATTATCTCCAAAATCTGAGGAGACCAACAAAATCTGAAGAGAAGAATGTTTGCCTCTTTTTTGGTCATAGAAGGGGCCAGATGCAACATCTTATCCTTCTCTTTAGAAGGGATAGCTCAACATGCCCCACATCACTGGATACCTAGAAATTTCACTGAGGTAGAAGGACCCTGTATTTTAGTTGGATTTATCGATCATCCTCTCTCACACAAATGCCTTCCTAGTAAGTTTAGAATCTTTGTCACTTCTTGCTCACTAGGTCCTTCTGACATGATATCATCAATATAATGGACAAGTGTGATGTCTTGTGGAAGGGGAAGACAATCAAATTCCATACAGACAATATTATGACATAGGGCTGGTAATTTGATGGACCCCTGAGACAGAACAATGAAGGTAAACTGCTGGCCTTGCCAGCTGAAAGCAAGCTGTTTCTCATGGGCCTTACTAATAGCAATTGAAAAAATAGCATTTGCCAAATCAGCAGCTCCATACCAGGTACAAGGGCATGTGTTGATTTGTTCAAGCAATGATATCACATCTGGGACAGCAGCTGCAATTGGAGTCACCAACTGGTTAAGTTAATGATAATCTCCTGTCATCCTCCAAGATCCATCTCTTTTCTGTACAGGTCAAATAGGAGAGTTGAAGGGGGATGTGATAGGAATTATGACCCCTGCATCCTTCAAATCCTTGATGGTGGCATTAATTTTTGTAAAACATCCAGGAATCTAGTACTGCTTTTGGGTTACTATTTTCCTAGGTAGGTGCAACTCTAGTGGCTTCCACTTGGCCTTTCCAAACACAATAGTCCTCACTCTGCAAGTCAGGGATCCAATGTGGGGATTCTGCCACTTACTGAGTATGATTATGTCTATCCCAATTATGCATTCTGGAACTGGGAAAATAACCACTGAATGGGCCTGTGTACCCACTGGACCAACTGTGAAATGGACCTGAGCTAAAACTCCATTAATCACCTGACCTCCATATGTCCCTACTCTGACTGATGGACCACAGTGACACTTGGGTCTCCTAGAATTAATGTCATTTCTGAGCCAGTGTCTAATAACTGCTGAAATGTCTGATAATTTCCTTTTCCCCAACACACAGTTACTCTGGTAAAAGGCTGTAGGTCTCCTTGGGGAAAGGTGGGAGGAAGATTAACAGTACAGATTTTTGGTAGACAGGATCCTTCCACATGGGGACCTGGTTTTCATCTCATTCAAAGGGCTCTGGGTCTGTAAACTGTCTCAAGTCTGGGAATTGATTAAGAGGCCATGATTCTTTGCATTTGTAATTTGAGTTAGGATTTTGTTCACTCAACCTAGAACTCTTCCATTCATACAGGTCCAGAAGAAATTTAGTAGGCTGCCTGTCTCTCACGTCTAGGTATCCCATGATGTATTAGCCAATGCCATAACTCTAAGTGACTCAGAGCATTTTGAATGCTTTTATCAATCTGTCTTGCATTGCAGTAGACAAGCCCACCTTGTCTTCAGTGATTAACTGCAGAGAGTTGACTTTAACCAGATGGACATCTGATCATCCCCATAATGTTTAAGGATTCTAATTCCCATCACAGCCCTCTATACAGTAATATCTGGTCTACAGAGAAGAGCAATCACAAATCTCTTTAGGGAAGATGAAGTCTTACAAATTTATTCCCCACAGTCCTGTTTAAAGGTGTGTCCTCTGGACATTCCTGGGGTGGGTGGGCAGCTCTCAAATTGTAAATCCTTTCTAGCATTCCAATCTTTCTAAGCCTCTGAATTCCCTTTTCTACAGGATACCAGGGCAAATCAGGCATCTCAACCTCAGACATACTAAGCCATCTTTTGGTCCATGTTTCAATTGGCCACCCAAACAAACTGTTAGAGTCCTTTTAAACCCCTTGAGCTATAGCAGTGAACCCAGAATTTCTGCTTCATGGGCTCATATCAATTAATTCAGCCTGATCCAATTTTATATTCCTTCCACCATTATCCATACCCTTAGTACACATTTGCACACATATTCCCCTGATTTCAGTCTATATAAGTTGGAAAACTCATGCAGTTCTTTCAGAGTATACTTTACTTCCTCATGGGTTATACTTTGTATTTCACCTTTCAGGGCATGTTGTGATTTTAGTCTAGTAATAGGTCTCAATGTCAAGAGAGGTGGTGGAGTTGGGTAAGGAGAAGGATTAGAAATGCCTTGCAAGCTACTGACCTCAGGGCATTCCTTTGCATTTTCCTCTGGTGAGAAAGGATTAAACGCTTCAGGCAGGGGTTGGAGGGCAATTTCCTCAGGGCAGACTGGAGGCTGGGCAGTGAAGGCTTCAGTTTGGCTGTTATCCTCCTCAGGGGTAGAAGGAAGTCTGGACTCCCTGGAACAGGCTGAGGCTGGATGATACAAGGTTGGAAAGATGAGGTCTCCACAGGGCAGGCTATCACAGCCTCATCTGCTAAAGTCTCAGCAGAATTTGGGTTGCAGTGTCCCCACCAATAGTATCATCATCCCATATGTCTCCATCCCAATTCTCTGGGTACCATTCTTTTCCAAGCAATGCCTTCACTTACTGCAGAAACCCTGTGGGTTTGAGATTTTAGTTTCCTTTTTAACTCTGTTACTCACACAATGATAGTCTGAGTTTGGTTCTGAGATATTTTGAGCCCATGGCTACAGGAGACAAGATATTCTCTCAGAGCACACATAGAAACTTTTGCATCATTCATGCAGTATTTGAGTTTCAAATTTGAAGACTTAAGTCATCTCTTTCTTTTGTAACAGTTTCCAGAATATCTAGGAGGACCAGCCAACATCATTATACCTTTTGACTCCACAAAACTCTGTTAAGATGTTGAAAACACTCTCACTTAAATCCTTGCTTTTTAATAGCATGGAAGTAGTGGAATCTCGTGGTGATATTTTGCATATTACAAATGCCAACTCATGCCATGGACCATTAGTAGCCTCATCATTATTGGAAAGAGAGTCACTAGTACCCTTGAGTGGAATTAGAGTAGAAGTACAATTGCCAAACTCCCAGAACCACCTCACACATCCCATGTTTAAGACTCTGTTCCACAAGAAACACTCCCAGTACCAAGTGTATTAGTCAGGGTTCTCTAGGGAAATGGAATCAACAAGGCAGACCACAACCAGGTGCTCCAATGAAAGTTCAGTGAAGGTGCTGATGAGTTTGGAGAGAACTTGGTCACCCGAAAATGAGCTGGGAAATTCTCACTCAGTGCTGGAATCACTTCCCCTTTAAAGACATTCCACTGATTGGATAAAGCATCATTCATTGCTGATGGGAATCTCTTTAATTGATGAAATTGTAATCAGCTATCTGTGATTTACCATTGCAGTAAAGTCAATGGTGACTAAAGCCCATAAATGCCTTATTATTACAATTAGCCCACTGCTTCCTTAACCAAACTGGGCCCAATTACCTAGATGAGTTGACACATTAGTCTAACCATCACATTGAGCATGGCCTGACTGTTAGCTTCTGGGCTGGTCTTACATTGGTGGTCCATGAAGATGCATGTAAGAATCTAGTGTTCCCCAGACTGGACCCCAAGGACATCCTTAGTCACTCTTTGTTCTTATTCTCTTATTCTCCTTACTACAACATACTCATTCTTCTAAATGACAGAAAAAGAGGAGGTACAAGACATGAAGGGAATGGAGGTGTCATTTTTGGCAGACAAGGGAGCTGTGGCTGAGAAGTGGAGTGACTGACCTCAGGTTGGGGGCATGGCTGGGTTTCAAACCCACATCTGCCCAACATGTTTTCCTTCAACTTTGTAGTCATTACATTACTCCCCTGCCCTAGATATTATCCTGGTCTCAGCATTCAGAAGCACTCAATCTTTTGAGTTCTGTAATGGTAGCTATGTGGTTTGTGGTCATCTGCTCATTATCATGTATGTACATGTCCCAGGGCACATGTAGTTGGGTACACCTACTCCCCATAGTAGGCTGTCTCAGTGTAGGCAAGTCACAATCACACTTTATGGCTCAGCTTCAAAATTTGTCAAAAATTTTATTAGCTAAAATTGCAAAAGAAGCATGTCCATGTTACCCAGATTGGGGCTCCTACAGTCCTGAGATCCTGTCATAACTGAAAAGGAAACTTATGATGTTTGAACCCCAGAGGTCCAGCTGAAGAAGAAGGATGTCCCAGATTCCTTGCAGCATGCAACAAATAAGTTGGCACCAGGGTCAACTACCATATGGAAGAGTACATTTACAGAAGGAAAAGTGATGGCTTTTACATCATAAATCTGCAGAGGACCTGGAAGAAGCTTCTGCTGGTGACTTGGGCCACTGTTGCCATTGAAAATCCAGCTGGGGTCAGTGTTGGGTCTTTTAGGAACAGCAGGCAAATTGGTTGTACTGAATTTGCTGCTACCCCTTAAGCTCCTTCTGTTGCCATACATTTTGATCCTGGAATCATCAGTGAACAGATCAAAACAACCCCTAGGGAGGCTCATCTGCTGGTGGTGACTGATCACAGAGCTGACCACATACCCCTCAGGATTGAATCTTGTTTCTACCTACTAATCATTGCTCCAGGTAACAGATTCTCTTCTGTTCTATATGGATATTGCCATTCCCTGCCACAGAACACGAGCCCACTTCAGGCCAGATGAGGGGGTGCTGGTCCATGAAGTTCTGAGCATATTTGGCACCATCAACCTGAAGCATCCATGGGAAACATTCCTGGTCTTATTATGCATAGTTAGAGAGGAGAAGTCAATGTCTGGCATCAAAGCTTCAAAACACAGGCTGACACTTTTGTAAGGGACTAATGCAAGTGTGACCTTAAGTTAAAGCCAATACTCATTTACCATTCTGAAAATCCTAAGATCCTTAAGAATTATGTAAAACGTATTCTGCCTGTGCTATCTAAATGGAACAAAGCCTGGATAATATCACATCTGTTTACAACAAGGTTGTCTGAATATTTTAAACACACTGTTGAGAACTGCTGCTCAGAAAAAAAAAAAAAAGTTTCCTTTCAAAATATGACTGCTCCTTGAAAATGCACTCATAACCCCAAAACTCTAGTTGATATGTACAATGAGATTAATATTATTTTTTTGCCTGATAACATATCAAACATTTTACAGCCCATAGATCTATGAGTCATTTTGATTTTCAAGTCTTACTGTAAAAAAAATATATTTTGTATGGCTGTGCCTGCCGTAGACAGTGATCCTCTGATGGATCTTAACAAAGTCAATTGAAAACCTGCTACAAAGTATTTATCATTCTAGATGCCATTAAGAATACTCATGATTCATAGGTGCAGGTCAAGATATCAAGATTAACATGAGTTTTGAAGAAGTTGATTCCAACCCTCATGGATGACTTTTAGTTATTTAAGATTTCAATGGAGGAGGTAACTAGATGTGGTGGAAATAGCAAGAGAATTATAATTAGAAATGGGGCCTGAAAATGTGACTGAATTGCTGTGTTATAATGGTAAAATTCTAATTTGCTTCTTATGCCTGAACAAAGTGGTTTCTTGAGAAGGAATCTACTCTTAGTGAAGATGATCTGAACGTTGAAATGACAAGTAATTTAGAATATTACTTCAACTTATTACACAAAGTAGAGGTAGGGTTTGAGAGGGTTGATTTAATTTTGAAAGAAGTTCTACTGTGAATGAAATGTTATCAAAGAGCATTCCATGTTATAGAGAAATCTTTCCTGAAAGGAGGAGTTATCAAAGTGGGAAACTTCATTTTTTTCTTATTTTAAGAAATTTCCACAGTGATCCCAACCTTCAACCACCACTAGCATGGTTAGCCAGCAGCTATCAACGTTGAGACAAGACCCTCCACTAGCAAAAGAATATATATATAAATATATATATATATATGACTTGCTGAAGGCTTAGATGATAGGGAGCAATTTTTAGCCAAAAAAGGATTATGTACATTTTTTAGACATAATGCTATTGCATACTTGGACTATAGTATACTGTGGACATAAATTTTATATGCATTGAGAAATCAAAAGGTTTGTATGAATCATTTTGTTGTGATATTCACTTTATTGCGGTGGTCTAGAATCCAATCTGCAATATCAAGGTACATCTGTATGCAGTTCAGTGATGTTAATTACATTCCCAATGTTGTGCTGCCATCACCACCATCCCTTACTAAAATTTTTCCAACATCCCAAACAGAAACTTTATGCCAATTAAGCATTAACTTCCCATTTCCCTAACCACTCTTGCCCCTGGTAACTCACAGTCTAATTTCTTACTCTGTCTTTTCCTGTGAATGTGCATATTGCAATTATTCATATAAGTGAGATTATATAATTTTAAAAATTTATCTTAAAAGATCATATCAAAATGCCATTATTATAATCACAGTGAGAAATAAATAAGGAAACAGAGGTAAAATTATAAAACATGATAGAATATGTTACCAAAAGACTAGATTCTCAAGAGATGCTAAAAGGTGTGCTGAAGACTGAAAGGAAAAAAAAAAAAAAAAGGTGAGGGGGGGGACTTGTAGAAAAGTTTAGAAATGAAAGGTATTAGGAAGGGTAAAATAAAGGACAGAAGAGAGACAAAAGACTGATTTGACAACAGAAAGCCAAAGGACAAAATCGATGAAGAAAGTATGCCATTTGATTGTTAATGGATTGAACTCACTAATCAAAAGACAAAGACTGATAGAATGGATAAAAATTTATGAGTCATCTATATGTTGTCTACAAGAGACAATCTCAGATGTAAGAACACAGGTTAAAAATAAAAAGTTGGAAAAAGGTTTTCAATTTAATAGTAACCAAAAAAGAACTGGAGACCCAATGCTAACATTACACAAAATAGATTTCAAATGCAAAACTGTTATAAGAGATGAAGAAGGTCATTATATATTTTAAAAATGGGCAATTCACCAAGAAGAAATGACTATACTAAATATTTATACACCTAACCTGAATGCCCTAAGATACATGAGGTGCACACTAGAGAAACTGAAGGGAGAAACAGATGTTGCTACAATAATAGTTGGAGACTTCAATACACCACTCTTGGTAATGAACAGAACATCTGGACAGAGGATCAATAAAGAAAAAGAGAGTTTGAATAATACAATAAATGAACTGGACCTAACAGACATCTATAGAGCATTGTACCCCAAAAGAGTAGGATACATTTTCTTTTAAAATGCTCTTGGATCCTTCTCCAACATAGACCATAAGTTTCTTCATAAGACAAGTGTCAATAAATTTAAAAGATAGAAATTATTTAAAAACTCTCTTTCTCTGATCACAATGGAATAAAGTTAGGTATCAATAATGGATGGAAAAAGGGAAATTCATAAATATATGGAGATTAATCAACACATTCAAATAATCAATGTGTCAAAGAAGAAATTGAAAGAGAATTCAGCAAATATCTTGAGATGGATAAAAATGAGAATATGATATATAAATATCTATGGGACTCTGCAGAGGCAATATTGAGAATAAAATTTATAGTCCTCAATGCTCTCATTTAAAAGAAGAAAGAGTTGTAATTGAAGACCTATCTCCATGTCTGGATGGACTAGAAAAAGAGCAGCACCAATCCCAAACCAAGTCAAAGGAAAGAAATAGTGAAGACCAGAGCAGAAAAAAAAAAATGAAATCAAAACAACAATAACAAGAACAAAACACAATAGAGAGAATCAACAAAACCAAAAGTTGGGTTTTTTAGAAAATCAACAAAATCAACAAAACCTTAGCTAAACTGACAAATGGAAAAGAGAGAAGATGCAAATAAATAAAACCAGAAATGAGAGAGGGACATTGCCAATGAACTGCAAAAGTAAGAGTGCTAATAAGAGGATACTATGTACAATTGTATGTCAAAAAATAGACAATGTAGACGAGTTGGAGAAGCTCCTAGAAACATACCAACAACCTACACTGAAATTCCAGCTTCCTTTCTTGAATGTGGATATCCAAGTGTTCCAACAACATTTCTTGAAAAGCATATTCTTTTCCCATTGAATATTGTTGGTAACTGTGTTGCAAATAAGTTGACCACAGAAGCCTGTGTCAATTTCTGGACTCTCATTTCTATCCCACTGACATGTATGTGTACCTTTCTTTCTATTTTGATGACTGTACCTTATAGTAAGTTTTGTGTTCAGAAAGTGTGAGTCCACTAACTTCATTTATTTTTTATAATATTATAAAGGAAAATTACTCTCTTTGTCAATTTATACTCAGTAAGGCCCACCTTCAGCACTGAGCCAGCCTGTTTCCTAATGTCTTTGCCTTCAATCCCTGCATGCATTGAACCAAAAATCCTTTATTATTATTTAACGAATGGGTTGAATTATGTCCCCAAAGTATATGTTTAATTGCTTACCCTCTTCAAGGTCTGTGAATGCCATCATATGTGAGATAGGGTCTCTGCTGATGTGATGAATTTGATGCCAAACTGAAATAGGGATGAAACTAATTGATGAGGACTGTTGTCCTTAGAACAAGGAATTTGTATTTGGACACAGCAGAGAGAAAATGCCCATGTGATCATGATGACAGAGACTGAAGTGCTGTAACTTCAAGCCAAGGAACAACAAAGGTTTACTGAAAACCATTTGAAGCTAGGAAGAGCTAAGGTTCCTGAGGGAGCATTGCCCTGATAATAATATAGTCTGTGCATAAATTCAAACTTATTCTATATCCAAATATGCCTAGAAAGCCAATTGAGAAGTATAAACTCATAGGTTTTGGATATTCAGGGAGGATGCAAGTCAAATGTGTCAAGCTTACCTGGAATGTGGGGGATATGTGTTAACTCAAGCTTACCTGGAATGTGGGGGATATGTGTTAAATCAAGCTTACCTGGAGGAAATAACCTATCTAATACTCAGATAAAACACTTGAAGACTAACAAAAAGTCCTTTTGCATACAAGCACTATTTGACTCCCTACTCTTATATCCTCTTTATAAAAGGGACCCA
The DNA here is from genome assembly GCF_030445035.2 of Dasypus novemcinctus. Lineage (NCBI taxonomy): Eukaryota > Metazoa > Chordata > Mammalia > Cingulata > Dasypodidae > Dasypus > Dasypus novemcinctus. The sequence goes on along the minus strand of NC_080694.1, from coordinate 6,163,526 downwards.
AAAATTCTATTCAGGATTCAGTTTATATCAGGACAAGAGTCCGCTGAGTTTGGCCAGTTAAAATAAATCATCTTCTTTCTCAGAATTCTCACATTCTGGCCTTCGATACTGCATACACTTGACTTCTCTCTGCTTTTACAATAACATCTTACTTTTGGACTTCTAGCCTCCATTGCTGTGAGACAATGTTTTGTTTTGTTTTTTGTTTTAAGCCACCAACTTTGTGATACACCTTAATAGAAGCCCCAGGTAACTAACATAGATTTGGGGAGAAGTGGAAGTTTTGAGGTGCTTGATGGTAAAATCTTTGATTGCCTTACAATGTCTGTTGAAGACTCAGAAGGGAAGTGAGGAGTTAGAGAAAGTGTCTATCATCTAAGAGAATACAAAGAACATCATAAGCAGAATATTGTTAAAATATTAATGTTAAAGGTGCTTCTAGTGAGGCTTATTATGGAAATTAGACAGGTTTTTGAACATTGGAGGAAAGGGTATAATTATTATAAAGTGGAGGAGAGCATGGTTGAATTATGTTTTGCATGGTGGAAAGCAGAACTTGTAAAGCATGAATGTGGATATTTAGCTGAGATTTCCAAGTAAAATATCGACTGCCCTGGTTTCTTCATGCTGCTTGTAGTAAGGTGTGAGAGCAAACAGATTGTTAAATAGGGAACTTCTAAACAAATATGACCCATCACTTGATGATTTGGAATATTCTCAATCTTCTCAGATAATGTGGTTTTGGAGAGACAGGGACTAAGGTGTGCATGGGCAACAATTTTATATAAAGATTATCTGTGTGACTCATGGATCCAATAAAGCATCTCAGGAGAAATCAGGAACAAAGATGCTATTATCCAGGAAAGATCTGTGGGGAACACTCTTGTCTGAAAACTTGGACTCCCATAAATTGCAGAGACTGAAAAGTATTTGAGAATTGTTGGCCAGCACATACACTGCCCACTAGGACCAAAAGAGAGAAACAGGAAGAAATGAAGGAAGAGTGACTCCAAGTCCAGGGTCATGGCTGCAAGAGTCTGGGCCAAATGGACCACCTCAGGCTGGGAGAGTGGGGAATCCACTTCTGGTAGATGAGGGCAGAGCATTGAGCCACAGAGGAATATTCTCAGACTTTGAAATCTAAAGGAATTTGCCCTGCTGGTTTTCTGATTTACTTGGTATCTGTGAATTCTTTTTCCCTCCATGTTTTCCCTTTTGGAAAGGGAAAGTTTTACCATGCCTTTTCCACCATTGTATTTGTAAACATGTACTGATGTGGAGGAATTTTGCCCCTGGATGAACCATATAAATTTTGGAATATTATTCTTTATACATTCAGAAAATCTAGTGTATATTTAACATGGATCACATTGCTTCTTGTATGAATTTGGGAAGGATTGGCCATTTGCTATGGTGAATCTCCCAATTCATGAACATGCTGAGACTCTCCATGAATTTATAGAGTACTGAATTTATTTCATCAGTGTTTTGTAGTTTCAGCATATGATTCCTGTATACATTTTGTACATATTTTGTTGTAAAACTCAATGGAGAAAGAAGAAATGGGAAGCAGCCAAACCTGGAAGTGAATGAAAAAAGTAGAAAAAAATTCCATGTACATGGTCATGTAATAGAATTCCTTCTTCCCAATGTCTGTGAAATTGCTGTCATTATTTCATTTGTCCATAAGCTATAGTCATTATTCATTGTTGCTCTTATGAATTTAAACAAAAATTATATTTTATATCACTAATAAAGAATAAAATATTTTATTTTACTGACATTTATTACTTCTATGACACTTTTCCTTTGCTGTTGCTAATCTAATTTTCTGGCCTATATAACTTTCCTGCACCATGAAAAACTTATTTGAGTTTATTGATGAGTTCTGCTGGTGATGAGCTGTCACAGGGTTTGTTTGCTTGAAAATGCATTAAATATTTCCAATTTTAAAAGATTATATCACTGGATAGGGAATTATGGGTGGCATTTTTCAAATAAAATATTTTAGCATTTCATTCCACTATCTTCTTACTTAGTTGGTGTATTAGTTAGGGTTCTTTGGATAAACAAAAAGAATATGAAACATTACAAATGTCTATATTAAGGTATTTATTATAGGAATTTTGCTCACTCAACCCTGGAAATTGGCATATATGAATTCCATAGGGAGGCCAAATGTTGAAAACTCAGTGAAGGTCCTACTGAACTCACTAGAAGTGGATTACTGAAGTAGAGATAAAAGGTTTTCTTTCTGACTTGGGCCTACCTAGAGAAGGAGGACTGACCATATGTCAGGCTCTTAATACTGATGGTTGTACTTATGCAACTTTTCTAGTGAAATTGAATCTTTGTCTGGTACTATATATTGCCTAAGAGTTACCCCGAAAGCCCCTTTGTTGCCCAAATTAGGCCTCTTTCTAAGCCAATCTCAGCATGTAAACTACCACATTCCTCTCAGCCTAGAATATGACTCTGAGGGATGAGGCAATGAGGGATTATTACCAAGCACTAATGATGCTTCTGGAAAAAGACCATGACCAAAAGGAGAAAATATTGAGTAAAAACAAAACACTTCAAACTGAGTTGGGAGGATATTCCAGGGGTTATTCTTATGCGTGTCTCAGTAGAATCTCATTGACTGCCACAGTAAACATTTCCTCAAACAGTAGGGTTCATGAGGGGTTTAGAGACATCTAGGCACATGAGGAAGGGCAGAAAATCTCAGGAATTCAGCACCTTGTCAATGGGCCTTACTTTGGAATATATGCTCCCCAGTGTAACAGGTAGCATATAATTTTAATTTCCCTACACATGGCTCTTCTGTCCCTTTTATTTTATTTTATTTTATTTAAGGTTTATTTATTTATTTCTCTCCCCATCCCATTATCTGCTCTCTGTGTCCATTCGCTCTATGTTCTTCTGTGTCCACTTGTATTCTCATCAGTTGGCACTGGGGATCTGTGTCTGTTTTTGTTGCATCATCTTGCTGTGTCAGCTGTCCATGTGTGTGGCACCACTCTTGGACAGGCTGTGGTTTCATGCAGGGTGGCTCTCCTTGCACAGGGGCCACTCCTTGCTTGGGGGGGCAACCTTACATGGGGGCATCCCTGCATGGGCTGGCACTCCTTGCAAGCAGCAGCACTGTGCATGGGTCAGCTCACCACAAGCCAGGAGGCCCTGAGTATTGAAACTTTGGACCTCCTATATGAGAGGCAGATGCTCTATCTGTTGAGCCATATCCACTTCCCTTCGCCTTTTACTTGAACCTATAATTTGCACTATACTTCTTAACTATATGCACCAGAGACTTAAATCTTTGGTTTGTTCATATGCCAGTTGAACCCTGAATCTCAGCAGAGTTGCGTATCTACTTTCCAGTTCACTGGACTCATCCAGGACAACAAAAAAGGGATGATGATGGACAATACCCATCCCAGGAAGCAGAGAGTGTCTGCAACTGCAATTACTGCAGTTATACCCACCTACCCCAAGTGATCTAAGCCCTCCCTCAATCAGAGACAGAGTGGGCATCACCATCCCCAAAATCTCAAGATTAAGGAATGAATAAACATAAGGGTAGAAAGCAACTGTAGACTTAGAAGACTTATGATTATTCTGGCAATGGAGGAACATTCATCATTGATATAAAGGCTGTGGCTACCCAAGTTTGTGAAGGGAGGGAAAAGGAAGAATATGTGTAACCTGGGGATATTTTTAGGACACTAGATTTGACCTGCATGACATTGCAATCATGGATACAGGACATTGCACATTTTGTCAAAACCTATAAAATTGTGAGGGGCAAATTATAAACTATAATGTAAACTACAATCCTTAGCTAATATGTGTTCATATGTGTTCAATATGTGTTCATCAATTGTAACAAATGTACCACACTAATGAAAGATGTTAATGTGGGAAAGTATGAGGGGTGGTGGGGATGGGTTATATGAGAATCATCTATATTTTTATGTAATATTTGTGTAATCTAAATCTTTAAAAATAAAAATAGAATTTAAAAAAATTACCAGAAATTCAAATCATGTTTAAGAATAGTTGAGCACAAACTTAGGAATTTTATGAAAAATTTTATAATAGGTTTCCCTAACTTCCCATCACTTGATTATCTTAATCTCTCAACTCTTTGTGTCTTTATTGAGGTATTGGAGGGGATAGGAATGGCATTGGAAGCCCTCACAGAGACCAACTTGTCAATAACTATGAAAAAGATTATAAAATTGAAAGGAGACAGAGAATGCGATCGAATACTAAGAACAGTTGGGAAATGTCCTATCAGGTAGATGCTGCATTGAGACCCCCACACTGACCATCTGCATGTTGTAATCTAGACTTTCATCTTCTTGTCTCCATCCATCAGCCACTTAGCCTTGTCTTTAATGGTTCATTAAAGTGTTCTATCACCCCTGTGGCTTCAGGGTGATATGGAGCATGGAAAGTTCATCAGATGTTCCATCATTGGGCCAGTGATATATCATTGGGTAACAGATTTCAGGCAATTATCATATACTATATGTTCAATCAACCCAAACAGGAAACAAATGTGTCCTTGTAGCACCTACGTAGTGTGGACTGCATCTATGGAACACGCAGGAATGGCTAGACCAAACCTGGAGGTAACGTCAACTGCAATAAGGATCCAGCAAGTCCTACTGGAAGTGAGGAGAGGCCCACTATGGTGTACCTAGTTCAAACGTCCTGGCCTAATGGATTGGAAATATGTCTATGGGCAGTATTTTTAGCCTTGGCCAGATTCTGGCAGGTGGGACAGCTTTTTCGTGTTGTATCAGCATCTTCTGATGATTGTGGTGTTCTGCACATGCTAGCCGAGTGAGGATGGTGTCTGAATCCAATGGATCATCATATCATGGTTCCACATGGCAATAAGCCATATGTTTCTTTAATCTGTGGCAGAGGACTATTCAGTTTTTCCATTTAGCTAAGACATATGGTCTGTTGACAGTTTTGTTCCTCCTCATCAGCAGAGGGGCCTTTATGGTAAGCATCCTGGGTAACAAATTGCTTATTTAGGAGTGAAATATCTAAATGCCTTATTTAGGAGTAAAATACCTGGGTAACAAAATGCTAATATAGGAGTAAAATTCATTTTTATCCGCATATCACATCACCATGGAGGGGACTGTCAGTCAGAGGCTTGTCAGTGGCCTGAATAAATGGCCAGGCAAAGACACAGCCCATGAGTCAGTGAAAACATAGCTGAGTAGGTTTACAATCTTTCATACATCCCTTTAAATTTGCCCTGGTCACATTAATTTCCATTAGTGGTTGGAGGTTAAAGTTTGCAGGGGTGCACATAGACAATACATCAATGTCAATAGTACATTTAGTAGTGGAGGCCATGCACCTGAGGCTTGTGGGGTCCTGAAGGGATGCTCCAATAGTTGAGCTTGAGCATGAGCCCCATTGATGGTAGCTTTGGACCCAAAACAAGAGAGCACCATTTGTTCTCTCTCCACCCTGCTGCTTAGGAGTGGTAGGTATCACCATCAACTGTAAACCTGTGTCTAAAAGGCCTAAGAAATGTTACCACCTCTCCCCCGCTTCCCACTTGAACTCTAAACTTTGCACACAGCCAGGAGACAACAGATTTTCAGTGGAGAAATTCTAAAAAAAGCCTGTGGGACCCTCTGTTCCAGCCCAAGTTTCAAAGGGAGAGGTGGAGGGAATAGCCCATGAGTCAGTCACAGAGGACACCATAGTGGAGACCCCAATGGTAAAACCTTTTTTTTTCCAAGGAGATAGAATCAGAGGGAGCAGAGAGTATGGCTGAGCTGCTATTTTCCAGCCAGAGTTCCCAAGGTAGCACAGAGCCAGGCACACCAGGCTTGAAACTTTCATATGAGAAAAAATGCCTGGAAATCTATGGCAGGCAGCATGGACATTTCTCCTGCCGGTGATGACATTGCTTTTGAGGTGGAAGCAGCTTTCACATGGTAGTGATGATGGACCTGGTCATGGGAGCTTTTTCCACTTCTGGCTGCTCTATCTCTGCTGTTTTATCTTGAAAAGCCTCATTGTGGCACCTGAGCCCCCACACAAAAGAGGTCACACCATTGCCCACCATGAAGCCAAGCATTTAAGGCATGGGCCACATGGCACCATGGCTACCAGACAACAGCCTGACAGGGACAATGCCGCCACTGCAGCCACCTCCGATGTGGTTACTGCTCAAGTGTGTGCAGTAAAGAGCTCCCTGGGTGTGGGACAATGTGTGTGGACAACCCCTGCCACTTCTGTAGCAACCACCATTGCAGTTGGAGCTAGTCACTCTCAGGGCACTCTCATGGGGGTAGAGGATGTATCTTCCCTCTCAAAGTGAAACTCTCCTTTACTTATTTTAACAGGATTACATTTTTTATTGTGGAGGAAAACTAAGTGGATAAGTTCTCTTTGGGCCATATGGAAGTGATCCAGAAGGGACCTACATTCTTTTTTATATTTCAACAAATTCCTGGCAACATGATGTCTACCAAAATCACTGACTGCTCAGCTGATTTCACTGTTTGGGGCCTTAAGGAGTGAGGGGAAAACTCCTTCAACAGCCTGTCTCAAACCCTTCTGTTGGATGGCTATTCACACCAATCCCCCTATTCTGCCAGGATGGCAGGGCTAAAGATCTGGGTCAATATTTCCCCTGATAACCTCAGACTTATATCCATACTCCACCAGCATTCCCAAGAATGTCCCTCAGCTTCTGTAAACATTTCCCCAGACACACTCACATGGCTGGAGAATTGTCCTGGGATCCACAAGTATCCCTCCAGAGAGCTCCAGGAAGTATTCCACCAGCTCCTCCCATAGGCACCCTACAAGGTCTCCAGTCCTTCTGCTTTTGCACATCATGCTCAATTGGCTACCTTGCTCAATAAGCCAATTTTATCAAGAGCTGAGTGGAGATACAAGGTTTCAAAGGTAGACAATTTAAACAAAGTCAAAATGAAAGTAAACAGTCATACTTTTAGTCTCTTACTGTGATGGTACAAACTAGGGAGCAATCCAAGGCAAGACTCAGACTTGATGCTGTTACAATATCATGTGGAAGGGTGCCACTGGGGGAGGGGTAGATGGATCAGCACAGTCATGAGGATCAGCTCCTTGTTGAGGGAGCACCTGACAAAAGGCTTCTGCAGATTTTTATTTTTAAATATAAACACATTCATTGCAGAGAAAAGCCAGCAGTAATTAATTATAATTATGAATGTCCTTAACTTCATTTACAATGCAATTGCTAGGAACTTATAGATACCATTGGGAGGAAATATTTTGACAGAGAATAAGCAAAATTAACTACTTAATAATAATAAAAGCAAAATAGCTAATACCAGACTACCTGATAATTCTAACCATTACAGAAATATTTGGTAAAGAGCATTCATAACATGTCTTTATACTTTAAGTTTGCATTTACTTCCAGTCATTTAGCTACTTATAGGGCAATTAGTATCCCAAGACAGAATATTTTACTTAACTACTCCTGATATTTTTTGGTCCCCTGGGCTAGGGACTTAAAATATTGGGTAGTGAGGAGAGAAGAAAGTGCCCTCAATGTCTCCCGCTCCCTCAAATAAGGAGCTCTCAGCTGAGGCACCTGATGAAGACCCGGGCTGTGGGCCTGGGATCAGAGACTCCTAACGCAGGCACCTGCAACTGGAACGCAGCTGTGTCAAGAGCAAACCCGGCCAGGCGGGCCTGAGCCCTTGACTGCAACCCCCTTCAGGCACCGCCACACACTGGCTGGGCACCAAGTCTGGTGAGGTGGGGCAGCTTCGCTGAGGTGGACTGTCAGGTAAAGCCTTTGTAATTACCCATGGTCAGTCCAGAACAGAACGCTCACAGGTTAGCCAGGAGCTGGACTCCTCGAGGTATCAAATATTGAGGAAATTATAATGAATGTATTTCAGGAATCAGGGATAAATATTATTTGTTTGTTTTTACCTTAACCTCAAAGAAATTAATAAATATTAATGGACGTGTGGTGACTCTTTTGTACAAATTTTAACACTAAATTTAATCTACATTTAGCAGGGGATTTGGAAAGGAAGAATATATTATCTTCCAGGTCACATTTAAAGTTAAACCTGTAATTTTAAAATAGTCCAAGGGCAATCACCACAGAATCCTAGGGATTTTCCGTGTTTATCTCCTTTTTCATGACTGTTTCATCCATCATGCAGGTAACTACTCTCTTGACTGGAAATGCGGGATCTTAGTATGTGTACCTGAAATGTAATGAATAAAGCTGAGTTTGGACCATTATTCAAAATATCAGCTGCCCCTTCTATAACGCCCCTTTCTGTAGAGCCCTTGTAAAGTTGGGGGAATTTGGGAGATAATGGATTCCCCCAGGTTCTTGGTTATGTTACATAAAAGAAAAGAACACATCATAGGGTAGGCCAGTAAAAGGAGTTTACTGAGAAATGGGAGAAAAGTACAGAATTACACACCCCCAGCTGGAGGTATGGACTACCTAGTCAGAGAGAGAGTGTTTGGGCTTGTGGGGCTGCCCTTACTAAGCGTTATTACCTCCTTCCCTTCCTAATGCTGGGGGAAGGGCCCCAGGTGTTTGCTGTTCTGCTTGGTTACTCCACCTGTCAGTTCTCAGGGGGCCAATGCTGAGGCCTTTTGAAGGCATCCAGGTCTTTCCCTTGACCCAAATGGGACTTCGAGGCAGGGGTCTGTGCAGGGTTTGACAGTCACGTTCTCTGCCAGGTCTCAGCTGTGGCCCACCTTCCTTTTCCCTAAACTATCCTGCCTCACTTGTAAGAGGGAATTATTGTGTCCCAAGTCATTACTCACGGAATGAGCCACAAGATGGATTTCAGAACTAACTTATGTGTATGTCTTTACATATCTCTTCATTCAGCAACAAGAACCAGTGATGTTCCATATACAAGCTGTTCCAGGTGCCTGGAGAAAGAATGTGGATGGTGTGTAGTAAAGCCATAGGCAACACACGTGGAACATGTGTAATAAGTAGAAAGTAAGCTTTGTTGCTATCAGCATCAAGAATTAAGAGTTTTTGGTCATTGCAACCTAACATGATCATACCTGACTGAAACAATATCAAATGGTATTCCACAGCTCCCGTACCTACCAATAATATATATGTAGTTCCTTTGTTCCACATACCCACTAGCAGTTGGTGTTCCCAGATTTTTTTTGCAACCTATTGATATTTTAAATTTTAATCTAAACATAGGTACTTTATTTACAAATATTCAGATTAATAGCATTTGTTAAAAGATTCATTTATTTATTTCTACCCCCTCATTGTTGTTTGCACTCCCTGTGTCTGTTCATTGTATGCTCTTTGTGTCTGCTCACCTTCTTTTAGGAGGCGCTAGGAAATGAACCCAGGACCTTCCATGTGGGAAGCAGGCACCCAACTGCTTGAGCCACATCTACTCCCCCTAGATTAAGAGCATTTTGTTACTTCAAATGCAGAGTACAGCAATCTAAATAAATCCTTTTGCCATAAAAACAATAAGAATCACTGTAACTAACTTTGATAATCAGGATATTGCACCTAAACAAGAAGCCACAGTCCTGAGTTTGTGATCGCTACCTTATATTTCAATGGGTGGATGGTTTGTTTTGTTTTTATAAATATATACAACTTCCAGCAGGCCATGGTCTCTGGGTGAGTCCCTTGTGCTACAACAGAATAACCAGAGTGGATCACTAACAGTCTTTAACAGAATATGCCAATTCACTTTAGGAATCTTGTTCTATAAAAAACTGAACAAAGACAAAAATAAAGATGAGTCCACAAATGAGCTGAATCCTATTTTCTGCATCTTCCAGTTGTAGCTTTTATTTATCTCCAACTATACAGTAAATCTCAGAAAGATGTGCTTTTACTTTTATGTCTTTTATTTTTTCCAACCTACTGAATTTGTGGCAGTACCTCATTGTGGTTATGTTTTTATTTTCCTTAAGTATGAATAGTGCAGAACTTATTGTTATATGGAAATGAGATAAAGATTTTAAAAATTTATACTGAATAGCTGTAATCCATCATTTTAGCTCACATTGTAAAATGAAGATTTGCTATAAAACTTTTAAACATTTATCCCTCCTTTCCATCTATTAAATCATCATTGTTTCTTTGTGTATTTTTAAAAAATTTTCTTTGCATTTAGTATTAAGCTGCAAACATCATTATTTTTTACTCCTAAACACATTAGAGTATTTATCATTAATTGAAGCTTATTATTTGAGTATGGTTCTTATTGTTTTAGGCTAATTCTACAAGCAAATGCAGGCATTGTAAATTCTTATGTTTCATTTAAACTTGACAAAAAATCACCACTATAATCTATAGCCCTATCAAATGAGCATTTTTATCAACATTCCACTGAGTTTCCTCTTCTTCCAGGTTAATCCTCAAAAAAATTCCCCATTACTCAGGAACAAATACTAGTCTTCATTTCATTTCATTTCATTTAATTTCATTTCATTTCATTTCATTTCATTTCATTATTTCGTTTCATTTCATTTCACCTAACAAATGTTTATTCCAGGGCAACAAGAACAGAACCTGTATCCAGGATATGGGCTGAGTTCCAGGGTCGCCGCACGGTCAAAACTGGGGATGCCAAAGGAGGTCCTGGAAGGCTTCCTGGAGGAAGGGCCATCAACACTCAGGCACCAAGGATGAGGCATCTGCAATCTGGGGAAGCCAATCCAGGCAGAGGGAACCGGAAGAGCCAAGGCCAGAACTAAGAAACTGTAGGGGCTGGGGGAAGCAGGACGGGGGCCGACCCCCCACCCTAGTATGTCCCATCCACCTGGCTGCCAGGGAGCTCAGAAGTACACAAAGCCCTGGCTGTCCCCTCATTTGTCAAATTTCTGTATCTGCCTCTTGAGGTGCCTCGGTTCACCCTTCAGGTAGTGGAAACGAGCCTGCTTGTCCAAGAAGCCGGGGTCTATCCACTTCTTCTCAAACTCCCTCCAGACACGGGCGGTGACCTGGGCTCCTTCTGGCTCCGGGGTGGGGGCAGTGAGCTCAGCAGGGCCTCCAGCTGCCAGAGCTTTGCCTGGGCGGTGCCCACCTCCTGCTGGGGCTCCAGGGACTCCAGTTTCTGGTCCTGGAATACGCCACGAGCGGCTCCGCTGCCTCTCACTGCTCACTGGTGGGTACTTAAGCTCATAGTCAGGCACCGGGTGTGGGCTGGGTATATGCCCCCCAGAGATGGCTCCGATAGGCTTCTTGCACCCAGGAGAGCCTGGGTGGGCAGCTAACCTGCAAACGCAATCTTCTTGGGTCTCGACCTCTGGGCTCCGTTTAATTTTTTCCCGCTATAAAACTTTATATAGATTAAATCATGGTATAGTCACTTTTTGGTGCAAGGTGCTTTTTAGAAAACTCAAAATATTTTTGAAATGCACGCATAGTGTTGGTTGTGTTAGTTGTCTATTACTTTAGAAGTTTTGTATTATTCTGTTGCACAAATAAACCTGCATTATTTATCAGTTTTTCTCAGATGCACACCTACACCATTTGCACATTTTAGTTAATATGAACCAAGTAACTATAAAAATTCTTATACAATTTTCTTCTGAATGTATACATCCAATAATCTTGAGTACATTATTTTATGATAAACTCTCCAATTTTTTGTGAATTATTGTAGGATCGTCACTACCAAAAAAATGCATAAGTTGTTATGTTGAGCAATATCATCATAATCATTCAGTGTTGGTGTGATTATTAATTTTACAAATTCTAGAGTTGTGTATTAACATACCATTATGATTTTCATTAGCATTTCCCTTGAAAATATACCAAGATGGAACACATACTGAGCTGTTAAACAAGTATCCATGATTCAAAAAGACTTACTTTTGCATATTTTCTCTAACTGCTATGGAATTAAATTAGACACCAAAAACAACAAAATAATTGGAAATTTAGTAACATAAATTTACCAAACTTGTGGGTCAAAAATAAATCAGAAGGAAATTTTGAAATATTTGTATATATATTTTCATGCAATAGTAAAATAAAATATATCGAAAGATGTGAAATAAAAACAAGGCAATCCCTAGAGAGAACTTTACATCTGTTAGTGCTTATTCTTAGAAAGGAGAATGTCTAAAAGCAATGGCCTACAATTACCTCTCCTAAATCCAGGAAGAGAAGAGCAAAGTTAACCGCAACTGAGTATAAAAAAAGAAGAAAATAAGAAAAAATAATAAAAATGAAAGAGTTCAAGTAAATGCTATATATGAAGAGAAAAAAAAAAAACTAAGAAAAAGTGACAAAATCAAAAGATTTTCTTTGAAATGATCAATCAAGTAGATTACCTCCCTCCCTGATCTATCAAGAATAAAAGGAATTGGAACAAATTGCAAATGCCACTAACTAAATATGGGTTATTAGTAAAAGACAGTCTACAGCAAAATATACTTTACTGCTTGAGAGGTCTTTTCTAAAAAAGGAATGTTATGGAAACAATTAACAAAAAATATTTGCTAGTGGTAAAATTTGAGTTTCAAAGGAATTTTGGGATTTTAAAGAACATGAACATGCAAGTTTCCCCAAACTTAAGGAACTTAAGGATAAGGTTGATGTTGGTCTTGAAGGGGATCCCTGTGGCTTCTCTGGGTCCTGGTCCAGTGCAGAGAACTGAAGTCCACACCAACACTTGATCGCAGCAGGGCAGAAGTTTATCCAGAAGCCGGTGGAGGTCAGGGAGCAAGTCTCAAATCTGCCCGCCTGAGCAAAAGGGGCAATGGTGTTTGTCAGAATTAGGCAAATAGCAGTGGGGTCAGGGGTGCCATTGGCTGAGTCCCCCTGCCGCCTGGGGTCTGCAGTGTGGCATCAGAGGAGGGGAGAAGGGTGACTCATAGCCTCTGTTTTTGCCCACCTTGACTGTGCTCCTTAAAGTGTGCTTGGTCTCAGCCTCCTCCATCCAGTGTGTTTTATTAGGGGGAGAAGAAAACAAGGAGCTTGTTAGGGAGCAAGAAATAGGAAATTGCTAGGGAGTGGAAAACAGGAACCTACTTTGTGACTAAATACATTTTTCATGAATAAATAATGATGCACAGCTCCATGCAGAAAAATACAGGAGTAAGATTATATATTGAAAACCAAAATATCATTTGTTAGCTCAATCTAAAAATTAAAGCTCAAGTGTAAACCATATCATATGATTGCTTTTGTTCCTTTCAATTTTAATAAATGTGACTTACCATTGTAATATATAGTGAAATACATGGTATTTGGAATATCTGCATCACTCTGTAAACCAATATTTTCCAGTTGAAACTTCATGATATTATGAAATAATGCATGAGTAAAGATATACTCAAAATTCTTTAAAAGAGCAATGAATTTATATCCTACAGAGTATGAAATTTGTTAATATGATATTAGATTAAAAATCACAAGCCTTCTTTAAGAAACCACCATTTTCTGACTTTTGGTGTAGCATCAAAAGAATATGACAATTTTCCGAAAGTGCTATGAATATACTTCTTTAGTTTTGTAACCTTATATTTGAGTGAGACCATATTTTCTTCATATTTTCAACCAAGAAAATATTGCAATAGTTTAAATGAAAAAGTCAATACAAGAATCCATTTCAGTTCTATTAATTCAGAAATTAAAGAGGGGTCAAAATGTAAAGGGGGATTTCTGCTTCTATAGATTTGATTTCTAATCACTACTCACCAAACTTCAGCCTGACTTTTATAACTCTGGTGATAAACTATAGAGGTACAGAAAGACTTCTATTTTTATGTCTTCATTTCCAGGATTTTCCACAGAGTTTCTTAGCCTCTCACACATTATACTTCTCTCCAGATTGCCAGACAGTAATAAAAATTTCAGAATAATTTCTATTGACTCTTTTCTTAAGAAAGTCTTCTTAGGGGTAATGATTTACATTCTGAAGGAAGCCTAACTTCGGTGATCACATCCTATGAGTGAAAACCTGTTTCAAAAAACATTTGGTGAGTGAGTTACACTCTGCACCTCAGCCACTCTTTAATTTTTATTTTTTACATATTTTTCTTTCGAAAATCAATTCTCGAGTATTTCATTTTCTTAAATTTAGTAGTTATTCCAAATTGATTTTTACTTTTTCGGTAAATTTTAATCTGCATATGATTTTCCTTAATGCCATAATGTTAGTACTCAATTCTTAAAAAATGAATTTTCTTATGGTTAACAAGATTTCAGGTATTTTCCATATAAAAAAAAAACATTTATATTCTGATACAAAATTGAAAATGTATTGATTTGCCTGTGAATTTGGAAACAATAATGAGTAGTCCAAAAATTCACTAATTTTATTTCAAAGAAACACTACTGTAAATTTAATTTACCTCAAGGGTATAGAGAAGGAATCCTTACCAAGCAGGAGTTGAAGGAAAGCTGGTTCTCCTGAGATTGAGATTGACAGTTAACCAGGTCTCACGGGAGGTATGACCCATAAGTGTCCTTCCAAGAGAAAAAAAATATGTATATAAAGAATCCAGAAGCAGAATGCTTGTTAAAAGTGTATCTACATGATAAGGGATTCCATGAATTTTATTCAGTGAGGAATAGGCAAGATCATGAATGTTATCCGTCTTTTAAATATTTCAAAGATATATTCATGTAATGGAAGATAATCTTCTCTCACTTTTAAGTATATTTGTATATTATATTTGATTTGTTTCTTTGATATTACCAATGAATAATTCTCTTATACAACACTGTTATGCCTCAAGATCTTTTGCACATTTAATTATTTCTTCCCCATCTGACACATTTTTGCTCATAAGGTAGGCTGGATTTTTCTGATTCAATTGTTAACTTTATGTTACTTTTTAATATGGTAACTGAAAATCTGTGTCTGAGTACATAGTTTGACTCAAAATAGTGGAAATATAATGATACCAAAATTCCCTTGATATTGAAATAGTGGAAGCAACAAGTATGAGATATTTCTTGAACCAGATTTAAAAGTAGAGCTAAGAAATTTATAGGCCAAAAAGAGTGATGGTGTCATTTCATGAAAATCTATCAAAGTAAATAAAAATCACTATTAAAGTATCCATGGAAATGTAGATTTCCAGTGTAGTTTTACAATGAGCAATTTCTGATACTTATTTGCTGGATATTATGAAGCAGCCATGCTCTCTGCTGATCATTTTAATACATTACTATATATCATCTTTTTAAAAATAGACAAGGAATTAGCAACCCCACTCATTATGCTATTGTCCACATTTTAAAATTATGAAGTAGATGTTTCCTAAAGACCCCTGAGGTATTAAGGCATTGAAGAAAAAACCTGAACTTTTGGTGTAACCATAACTTCATTTGACCATTGTGGTACATTTTGAAGGAGAAATTGTGTGGTAAATGTAATATAATTAAATTTGAGAATTTCTATAGACCAAGGAAAAAGATGCAATCTGAAGAGATAGAAGATAGGAAGGAGACTTTCATGATCAAGGACTAATGCATGATTCTGATAAAGCAAACATTAAAAAAAAAATTAAGATGTACATCTGGGTTAATTCAGTAACATTCCCCATAGGTCATTTGTATTCACCTTAACCACTGAGCAATGTTTTCATAAATAATAAAGTTTTCTACTTAACATAATTTCTTTATTCTAGAAATTGAGAATATTAGAAGAAACTGCATATAGTTGAAAGGATATTAAGGAAAGAATTCGCACAAAATATTTTAGAATAAAGTAGAAATTCATCTGGATAAAACCAATGTAAGCAAAACAATATTTTTAGTACTATATGTAAAAAAGGTCACAAAAATCGAACAATATATTGTAAAGACAAAGCATTTTCTATAAAGAAAATATTAATAAAATATCAATTCTAAACATGTATAATTAGAATTCCTTAATTCTATGTTTCTGACAAATGAAAATTAAATACTACTAACGTTCTACTTCAACATAACTATTTTAGCAATAAAATATAATGTTAAAATAAGAGTTCTTTATGTTTCAAACTGCTTTGAGACAAGCACAATTTAATACATTATAGTTAGCATATTTATTTATGAATGAGGAGATTTCTACAACCTAGAAATGCATATAGGAAAGAGACTTGACCAGAATGTGAACTTCACTCAATATTGGAATTTCATGCTATATGGTGAAAGGATTTTTTGTGTATGACTATTGTCAGCTGTGCAGGTGAGAAAATTAACTAGAGTGAAAACAAGGGAACTCTAGATACACACTCCCATCTAAATCAAATATAATTTTATGGACAGTATCACAAAGGAGGAATGAAAGAATTCATCTATGTTTCCTATAAAGCATCTAAAATTAAAGAATGTTGATGAATAATTATTTGTCTCATTTGGAATAAAACCTTAGACAATCCTCAGAACTATTCATTAACTTTATTACAGAAACAATTTCTATGCCATTTCGCCATAGCTGGGGAGATAAAGACATCCTTGTTCATGAATAAGATTCACTAACAGCTGTGTAATGGTAGAATCCTCTGGTCTATAAACAGACTTTCTCACAGAGCATGTCTGCTTTAATATTTGAAATTGTAGAAAATAAGAATATAACTGGATGTATTCAAGCTTGGTTTTAGACATATTTTAAGAAATACTGTAAATGGGGCTCAATGACTGAAAGATTATTCAACTTTAAATCTCATAGAAAATCTTTATATTTGCATATATTCTATTCTATCATGAGTGTTGTAGTTACTATAGTTCAGCAGAGTTGGGACAAAAAATGAAAAAAGAAATACCATTTATTGATTTTTAAAGACTCCCATTTCTTGATTTCCTGTAACCTGATTTCTCAATTAGAAATCTGACCTTGATGCCAATGTTTGCATATTATTTGTTGATATTGTGGATTGGCTTCATTTTGCTCTTTAGTGTTATCTTATAATTTTATACTTTGACTTCCACGTTGACTGTAGATTAAAAAGTGCACATGAGCAACGTCACCATCTTCACAGAATTTGTCCTCATGGAGATCTCAAGCTCCCGGGAACTACAAGTTGTGCAAGGTCTGCTCTTTTTAGTGATTTATCTGGGTGCATTGACTGGGAATCTTGTAACTGTTACTGTTATTGTGACTGACCCTCATCTACACTCTCAAATGTATTTCTTTATAGGAAATTTATCCCTCATCGACCTTTGCTGCATTTCAGTTACTGTTCCCAAATTCATTGTGAATTCTCTGACAGGCAGTAAACTGATTTCTCTCCCAGCATGTGCTGCTCAGATTTTCCTGTTTCTCTTCCTTGCAGCCACAGAGCTGGCCTTCCTTGTGGTGATGTCCTATGATCGCTATGTAGCCATTTGCCACCCTCTGCACTATGGACTCACCATCACCCCACGTCTGTGCACACAGGCTGCTGGTGGCTCATGGGCAAGTGGGCTGGTCTATTCTTCTATCCACACAGGTGCCATGTTCAGGCTTCCCTTCACAGGGTCTAATGTGATCCATCAATATTTCTGTGATATACCTCAAATTTTGAGAATCTCATCTTCAGATGTTCAGTTTTCTGAGTTTGTTATCGTAGCTATAAGTATAGGTCTGGGCTTATTATGTTCTGTCTTATTGTTTATGTCATATAGTAATATATTTTCAATGGTGCTTAGCATGCGTTCCGTGGAAGCCCGGAATAAAGCCTTATCCACCTGCACGCCACAGTTGGCCATTCTACTTATATTTACAATTTCTGGAATTATTGCTGCCTTAGGTCCCATTGCAGATAAAGCGTCTCTTAGCAATTTGCTCACAGGTATGTTCTACACCATGGTGCCCCCAGTTATAAACCCCCTCATCTACAGTCTCCGGAACAGAGAGATTAATACTGCTATCATAAGAATGTTCCACAGATATTTTGAGTTCCCAAATAGAGCTTTCTTTGGGTAAAAAAAAAAAAAAAAAAAAAATTAAAAATACAATTTCAAAGAAGTTTAATTTATATTTTGTATGTTTTAAAATTTGAATCTTTCCCTATAAAATTCTAAAGCTTTATACATATCTTGATATTAACATGTAACAATAACATAGAAAACTCTATCATAATTTTTCATTCTCAATTCTATATTTGTGTAATTCAAGTATTCTTCTTGAATAGGTTTTCAAATTCTAAAAATGTTTTGGAAAATTTTTATGATAGTTTAGAGCAAAATCAATGTGTGGCACCAAAAGGAAAAGATCATGCCTTCTATATCAGTGCCTAAACAGGTGCCGATGCTTCTTTTTGTATTTCCATGGTACTGGATACTGCCACCCTGAAAGAAAACATTGAGTGTTTTGGTTTAGAGAAACATTCTTTGTAAATTGCTCTCCTCAATTCACTCCCATGCATGTGTCTGCTCAAAGTAATAAAGTGATAAGAACTAGGAGACAACTATGGGATTGAGGACTCAGCATGGGTATAGCACAGAGACCTGTATTATTGTTGGAATACTAGAGATTTGTCTGCCTCATTCAAAAGGGGCTTATAAAAGTCCTGCCCTTTAACAGTATAATTTGCAAGTTTTAGGTTTTATTTTTCTCTGTGTAAAAGATGTATGCTACACTTATTTCATTCAAGCTTTTGAAAGAAGAAAAACAGGATTCATTAGTTATAAAATAGAATAGATATAGCAATAAATGATAATGAATTTGCCTGCAGAACACCATTCTTGCTAATACTATGTGATTCACTCTCCCCATAAGTAAGAGATAAAAGTTATACTCTCAAGTTTGAATGAGTTTTATTTTTGATTCCTAAATTCTTAGCCAGCATTCTTATAGCCTAAGAATATATTAGCCCTTTTATATCCAAGAATTTAATTCTTTGACGACTTCCTTTTGAACTCCAGGATCCTATGTAGAAAATGTTTACTCCATAGGAACTTAAGCTCATTTATATTCAGCTGCAAGTTGAATTTACCAAGTCTCATTATGGCTCAGTATGGATTATTTGACATAGAAGCAAGAAGTTGATCATGAACTCAGTCCTTAGTCCTCCTTTCATCAAAAGTAATAATCCTAGGAAAAATCTGAACTTTGTTAGTATTCATCTAATGTGTGAAATATATACTTATATTGTCAGTGTTTTGACAAGTGAGTGGAGCATCATATTTCTCTGTAAAATTTAATTGTTCCTGCCTGAGTTTTCTTCCTAGCTGTTTCATCTATTAAGGCATCACTGACTGATTTCCTATTCAAGTAACAACCTTGCAAAGATTAGCTATACCCTTTTGGAATCATTGCATGTGTGAATAGGTCTTTATATCTCATCAAGTATTATTTATATTTATGTTTCTATTCACATGTATAATTTCTGTCATAGTTAATTCCCTCCAGATATTTGACTATCTAGATCCATTGAGTTCTATTTCTCAGTGGCTCCTGATAAAAACCTAATAATCCTCAGGTTCTACTTCTTTCATTTTCTTGGTTATGTACATTTCTTAATATTTGATATTTCTAATTAATGTGCCTGATATGTAGTACGCTATCTTACTCAGAAAACTTAAGCTTTCTATTTCCGAAAATTTTTCTGTGGATTTTATTTATGTAATATTTAATCACCAATTTCATTTTTATCTCAGGAATAGTATGATCATTTATTTTGTCCATATTTTCAACACAATTTATTATAAAGATGTATTATGAGAAATATTCTTAACTGTTTCTTCAAACATGTGAAATGAACTTCTGATTAAAGAAATTCTCTACACATATACAATATCCTCTAATATTTTTTCTCTCTTTAGTCTGTAATATATATTTCTCATGGAACAATGCAGATGCAAAATTAGCCTTTATGTCTTTGAATATATTAATTAGACATCTTAAAATGTCATACTTTTCCATGTATGGAAAAGCATACTTTTGGTCACTTAAAATGATATCTTTATGTTTATTCTCATCAAAATCTTTATTTCTGCCAATGGTGTGCTTTATTGAGATATTTGTTCACAATTTTAAATTAGATGACTGAAGCTGCTGAGGATTTGATTTTCTCCATGCAAAGTCACAATGTTCTTTCCCTTTCTCACAGGCTATAAATTTCTCATTTTTAGGAGTCCAAAACCATGTGTTCCTCAGTCTACTTGCATGCACACTATCACCTAAGCTTCTTCCTCCATACATTGGACACCACTTTTCTTATATTGATTTCAAATTTATTAAGTCCACTCATGAGTATCTTCCTATTATATTTACCAATGATATGTATACATTCATTTTTCCTTACTATTATTTTGATGGTGTCCACATCACAATAGGAAAAATTACATTCATCTTAGACCAAATATCTATGGAAGATTTTAAGAGGACATATAACATGTAGAAGTGTACATTTCATTAAAAAATGAAGGAATGATTTCTGAATCTTGAATAGATAATCTGATGGTTAGAAACTGATTAGAGTTCAATTGTTTGATTGTTATGGGAACTCAGGAAATACTGTTTCATCTTTAGAGCATTTATGTATCCCCTTAGGTCCATATTTTTCAATTCTTGCTATGTTAACATGTTAGAATCCTGGCTTCAGGTCTAGTTGATCTGTGTGTCCCTCTCCCATCATTCTAGAGATTAGGAAATTCAAAGTTTAAATATGTCCAATCAAGAAATACACAATCCACTAGTGAATTAATGAATTAGTAAAACCCAGCTCATGATGCTACTTGTGGTCTTATGTTCACCTGTCCCATAGTTGTGTGCTAAGTATTCAGTAGGGCCAACAGCTCACAGGGGAATTCTCTCAAATACTGAGCGGTTAACAAGGTGCAAACTTGTTCCAGAAGAACACATCCATGCACATTTATCTATCACATCAGAGAAAATAATACAATAGTTCTTGGAAATGTGAATTAATGCTGTGAGCCAATTTTAAAAGAATTAATGGGGTGAATGGGGACCTCACATTTTTTTAATGTAATATTTTTAAAAAATGAATAATAAAAAAAAAAGAATTAACTACGAATTTTAGTACTAATGATTTGCACCTGTAACCATCTCTTGACATTAAATACTACATTATCCCAGGAATGCTAGTTTCAGTTTCCATTAAATAGAAAATTTTGTTTCTTGTTCATAATGAACGCCCATTTTGCATTGCCTGTACAGATCTTTCATTTTAATAGAATATGCTGCATATGGGTTTTTTTTTTCAGTATTTTTTTCTATTTAAAAAAAATTTTTTTAAAGATACTTAGATGATACAAATGTTGTAAAAATATAGTCGATTCACATATGCCCCAATCCCCACACCTCCAACATTTTTCCACATTAACATCATTCATTAGTGAGGTACATTCATTGCAATTGATGAACACATTTTGGAGCATTGCCACTAAGTATGGATTAAAGTTTACATTGTACTTTACACTCTTTCCCACCCAGTCCTGTAGGTTATTGCAAGATATATTAATGGCCTGCATCTGTCATTGCAAAGTCATTCAGGACGTTCCTAAGTCCTGAAAATGCCCCTATATTACAACTGTTTTTCCCTCTCCCTGATCTCAGAACCTCCAGTGGCCACTGCCTCCACATCAATGACACAATTTCTTCCATTGCTTGAATCACGATAAGTCTATAGTAGAATACCAGTAAGCCTACTTTAGTCCATAGTTCATTCCCCAATCCTGAGGATTCTGGGATGGTGATGTACACTCCACCTCTAATTGAGAGGGGCTGCGATCCCATAGGGCTGATGGATGGGACTCTCTTACTTACAGTTGTAGACTCTCTTGGTTCCTTGGTATGGTAGTTTGTCCATCATCACCTCCTTGTTATTTGTCCTGGGTGAGTCCAAGGGACTGGAGAGTAGGTGTTGCAACTCCATTGAGATTCAGGGCCGAGGTGGCACATGTACAGCCCAAAGATTTAAGTCTCTTGGATGACCACCTACCAACTCTAGCACTAATTATGGGTTCAAATAGAAGGACAGAAGAGCCATGTGTACGGAAACCACAACTGAGTCCACCTCTGTCACCCTGGGGAGCATAAATTCCAAAGTAGGGCCCACCGGCAAGGCACCAAACTCCTAAGCTATCTGCCCAGACTATAGTGTCTGGATGTCTCCAGAGCCATCAGGAGCCCTGCTGTTTGTAGTAGTAACTACTTTGGCAGTCAATGAGATCCCGCTGAGATGTGCATAAATGCAACCTCTGGAATGACCTCCTGACTCACTTTGGAGTCTTATAGCCAAATAAACTCACTTGTCTTTACACTTTCTCCCTTCTGGTCAAGGTCTTTTTCCTGTTGCATTGCTAGTTGGTGCTTGGTAGTAATCCCTCAGTGCCAGGAAGGCTCATCACTGGGAGTACATGGTTTTTCTTAGTCTTAATATGGGTCCTCATGGAGAAGTTCCTATAGAACACCTGCAAGACCCTCTTGCCTTTCCAAGCCTCATAAACTGGGGTGAAGAGAACAGTCCTTATATTGGTCACAGAGGACACCTTGGTGCAGAACCCAGCAGGTAATGAGTTTTTAGGGGATGAAGACAGAGGGAGGCGAGAGTCCCACTGAGCAGTTCTTTGCCAGCTCTAACTCCAAAGGTGGCACAGGCCAAGAACCCCAGAGCTCAGACTTCCCTGGAAGAAGAGACAATATCTGGAAATCTGCAGCGAGGCAGGCTGGACATCTGTCCTGCTGGAAATGACATTGCTCCTGAGCTGGAAGTAGCTTGGCAAAGGTGGTGATTGTGGGGGTATGTTGTCACTTTAGGTTGCTCTCTCTCTCTGCATTTTATCTTGGAAAGCCCTATTATGGCCCTTAGACATACACACACAGACCACACCATTGTCCCACCACGGAGCCAGGTGCTTATGATGTGGGGCAAATGGGTTTCTGGGCACCTGACGACACCATGATAGGGACACTTCTGCCACTGCAGTCGGCTCTGATATGGCTGCTACTCACATGTATGCAGAATAAGGCCTCTCTAGTGTGGGACAATGTGGGGTTAGACCACCCCTGCCTCCACTGTAGCAGCTGCCATTGCTGTCTTGGTGCTGATCACTCTCAGAGCACTCTCATGAGGGTAGAGGCTGTAACTTAACCCCAAAGTGAAACTCTCCCTTGCTAATTTTAACAGGACTTTAAACAATTGCTATTTTAACAGCTTACTGGGTAATATGTCTAGCAGGGCCAGGGACCTGTTTATAGTTGCTCAGCTCATGGTTTCCTCCAACTTTCTGTAGTTTCACTGTTTGGGGGCCTTAAGTAGTGAGGGAGACCTCCTTCAACAGCCTATCTTAAACCCCTCTTTTGGCTCCATAATCTCACCCATTCTCACATACCCAGGAAGTCAGTGCTCTTTCCCCCTTGGAATTTAAAAGTGGTATTCTCGCTCCACAAGCATTCCCCAAGAATGTCACTTGTCCTTGATAGCATTTCCACAGACCACTGGCATGGCTGGGGAAATGCCCCAGGATCCACCAGCACCCCTTAGAGAGCCCAACAGATCCCACCACCTCCTCCCACAGCATCTGGTTTTCCAGAACAGTGTCGTGCTTAATTGATTACACTCCTCCTTGTGAAAATTGTATTAAGAGCTGAGTTCAGCTGCCAGGTGTAAAAAGTAGCTGATTTAAATACTCAAAGCCAAAATGGTAGTAACAAGTGGGGCCTTTAGTCACTTACTGTGAGAGTATAAGCAGGAGGGTAAGCAGGAAAGACATGGACTGAACCCTGTCTCATGATGCTGTGGAAAGCTGCCCTGCAGGAGGGACAGATGGATCAACACAGACATGGGGATCAACTCGCTGCTGAGAGAGCACCTGACAAAAAGCTCCTGGAGTTTTATGGACCCTCGGCTAGGAGTTTAATGTACTGAGTACTGAGGCGAGAGCTTGTCCTCAAGGTCTCCCCTACTTCCCCCCAATAAGGAATGCTCAGCTGAAGCACCTGAGGAAGACTTGGGTTTGAGGCCTAGGATAGAGGCTCCTAGTGGAGGCACCTGGGATAGGAAGGCAGCTGTGCTCAAGAGCAAGGCTGGCCAAGGGCTCTGAGTCCTTGACCACCGCTTCCTTCAGAGACTGCGGCACACTCGCTGGGTGACGTCTGTTGTGGAGAGTGTAGCGTCACTTATCTAGACTGTGAGGTAAAGCCTTTGTAAGTGCCTATGGTCAGGCATGAAGAAAACACTCAGATTTTAACCAGGAGTTGGACTCCTCAGAGGGAACAAATATTGATGAAATTAGAATGAATATGTTTCAGAAATCAGGGACTAATGAAATTCAAGCTTTTTACAGTAACCTAAAATAAATGAATAAATATTAATATATATGTGATAACTTTGTGGGACAAAGCTGAACACTAAATTTAATCCGTATTTTGCAGAAGACTTGTTAATCAGAAAGTATGACTGTATTATATTCTAAATCAAAGTTTAACTCATAATTGTGAAAGTAATCCTAATGTAATCACCACAGAATCCTAGAGATTTTCCATGTTTATCTCCTTTTTCATCAGCTTTTATTCCACCCTGAAGGTAATCACTCTCCCTAGTGGAAATGCAGGGTCATAGCATGTGTATATGAAATTTAATTTATAAAGCCTTGTTTGGATCATTATTCAAAATATCAATGTCCATTGAGATGCCCCTCTCTCAGTGCCCTTGTAAGAGTGAATTATAATGTCTTAATTCATTACTGCCAGACTAGGCTATATATGTAAGTATTTACAATAACCTCATTCTGTCACAAAAACCAGTAACATCCCATATACAAGCTGCTCCAGCAGCCTGGGCAAAGAATGTGAATGGTGTGTAGCAAAGTCAGAGCTGACACACAAGGGAAATGTCGTAAGTCAAGAGTAATCATTGTTTCTCCCAGCATCATGAATTAAGACTTATTGGTGACTGCAACCTAACATGGTCATAGTTGACTGAAACAGTGTAAGCAGTTTTCCAAAACTTCTGTGCCAAATTATACACACACACCAGTTATCTATGAACAGTTCCTTTGCTCCACATCCTCAGCAACAATTGCTGTTTCCAGATTTTTTTTTTTTTTGCAATCTACTGAATTTGTTGTATTACCTCATTGTACTTATACTTTTTATTTTCCTTCAGTATGAATGTTGTTAGGTGTAAATGAGATATTAGTGCTTCTCCTTCAAAATCCTTTTCTAGGCCTTATAAGTGACATTTATTTTCACTTGATTTATGGTGTGAGTTTCTGTGCTCTTGTGTTGCATTTAGGAAAAAAAATTCTTCATTTTAAATGCATTCAAGTTCACAAAAATTTTCCAGTTGTATTTTTGTATCTTTTTTCCTCCTCCTTATCCTACTTTTCTTTCCTCTCTGTAATTCTTTCCCACTTTAAGGTTCAGAAGATTTCTTCCAAAAATATTATAATAATGTTTCTCACACTTTATTATTCAGTTCATTTAGAGTTGATTTGAGAAGGCTGGGAAATATGAATACAATTTGATTTTTCAAATATTTTTAAAATTGTCCTGGCATCATTTACTAAAATATACATAGTATTCCTACACTTAACAGAGCTGCATCTTTAATTACTTGAATCTTCTTATATGTAACCTTTACTCTATTACATTTATTAGTCTACTTCTATCCCTGAAGCACAATGTTTAATTACTATTATTTTATAGCAAGATTTCTTATGTGTTAATTAAAACCATATAACTTTTTCTTCCCTATAGTTGTTTAGATTATTTGCTATCTTATTAATTTGTAGGGTCTACTTGTCAAATACTAAATAAGTGGTTGCTGAGATTATTATACTGGTATCACTTCTAAATTATTATATTATTTACATCTTTATAATATTGAGTCTTCCAATTCATAAATATGCTCAATCTCTTCATTAATTTAATTCTTCTTTAATAGTTCTCAATGAAATTTATAATTTTATACATGAGGTCTTGTATAGGTTTGGTACATAGCTCCGTGTATATGTTTCATATTATTTTCAATTGTTTCATCTAAAATTCCATTTTATAATTTTTGTTTTCCTTTTATAGGAATTTGATATTTCTTTGATGGCTTTTAGCATCCAGTTGCCTTTCAAATCTACTGAATTAATATTCTCAAATATTTGCTCAGATTTTTTTTATCTTTCACATTTCCAGGTAATAACATATTGATTCAGTCTCTTTGGACTCCTTATATAGGATTTTCATACAATTTTCTCTGTTTGCTGTCTTAGGTTTTTACAATTTTTTTATTAGAACAATTGTAGATTTACAGAAAAATCATAGAGAAAGAACAGAGTTTGCATATACCACCCTAAAACATATAAACACCTTTTCCAGTTACTAATATTAATAATTTGAATTAGTGTGATACATTTTTAACAACTGATAAACTGATGTTATTAAAATTATATAATAGACTATCATCCATAAGTTATATTAGAACTTACTATTTGTGTTGAGCCATCTAATTTTCTTTAAATTTTTGTTTTATATATATACACAAATATATATAACCAAATTAAATTAATCATTTCAATAACATTCAAGTGTACAGTTTGGTAGTGATGAATGCATTCATAATGTTGTGCTCCATCATCACCAACAATTAAGAAAATATATCCACCATCTCAACTCTCAATTCTCCACCCCCAAGCACACCCCTGGTAATTGCTAGTTGCTAGTTTCTGATTCTTTGAAGTTATAAATGTGAGATCACAAAATATTTGTCACTTCTATCTGGTTTATTTCATTCAACATGATGTCTTTGAGGTTCATCAGTGTTGCAGGATATAGAAGAACTTCATTTATTTTTACAGCTGAATAATATCCTTCTGTAGGTAGATGCCACCCTTCGTTTATCCAACCTTACATTGATGGATATTTGGGTTGTTTCGCCCATTTGGTAATTGTGAATAATGCTGCTATAAACATCACTGTGCAAATACCAGTTCAATTCCTTGTTTTCAATCTCATGGGCATATACCTAGGAGTGCTATTGCTGGGTCATATGGTAGTTCTATATTTACCTTTCTGAGGAAATGCCAAATTCTTTTTCACAATGGCTGTACAATACCAGCAACAACACACCAGGACTCCAATTTTTTCACATTCTTACCAACATATATTTTTCATTGTCTAAATAGTAGCCATTCTAGTGGGTTGGAAATCCTATCTCAAATTAGTTTTGAGTTGCATTTTTCAAATGTCTAAAGATGTTTAATGTCTTTTCATGTGCTTATTGACCATTTGAATATTTTCTTTGAAGAAATTTCTGTTGAAGTCCCTTGCCCAATTTTTAATTGGATTATTTGTCTTTTGTTGTTGAGTTGTAGGATTTCTTTCATAATGTGGATATTGAGCATATCATATATGTGGTTTCCAAATATTTTCTCTCATTCCATAGTGTTTTTCACTTTCCTAACATGGTCTTTTGATACATAAAATGTATTAATTTTGATGAAGTCTCACATATATTTTTTCTTTTATTGCATGAAGTCTCATTAGGTATATATACTTTTCTTTTATTGCTTGTGCTTTTGTTGTAAAGTCTAAGAAACCATTGCCTAACACAAGGTCCTGAAATGTGTCCTCACATTTCATTTTCTTCTAGGAATTTTTTAGTTTTATTGTTTCTATTTAGATCTTTGATCCATTTTGAGTTAATTTTGGTATATGGTGTGAGGTAGAGGTACACTCATTTTTTTTTTCATGTAGACTTTTTTCCAGCTTAATTTGTTGAGGAGAATGTTCTCACATTGATTGGACTTGGCAATCTTGCCCAAAATCAATTGGCTATCTTCCAGAAGTGGAAAGAAGACAAGATCTTCCCATCCATAGGGGGAAAGGTGGGGCACAAGATGAAAGTTACGCAGGTGGCTGGTGAGTGGGGGACTTCCTGGGCATGGGGGAAAATGATGGGGCCATGGCATGAGTGGTGCATGGGCACCTGACAAAGGAGGGCCTTGCTGGGCATGGGGTATACTGGCACAGCCATGGGGCAAGCAGTACTTGGGTGCCAGAAAGGGAGTCTTGTTGGGCACAGGGGTAATTGGTGGTACCATGGGGGAAGAAACATACAGGAGGCTGGTAAGGGGGGCAACTTGCCAAGCATGAAAGGAAGGGGCAGGGCCACTGGGCAAGCAGCACATGAACTGTCCATGGACAACTCCTTGCCAAGTGTGTGGGGAAATTGTGGCTGCACAGGGCACATGGCAAGGCCAGCAAGGTAAGCCTTGTTGGGAGCAGGTTGAAGAGACTGGGTTGCCTTTGAGGGAAGCCTCACTGTCATGGGTAAGTGCAGGCAGACACAGGGAGAAAAGGGCCAGCTGTGCTCAGATTCTGGAGCCAGGGGACCACAGTGCAAGATCCATGAAGGTGCAAGGACATGGACACTGAGAGGCCAATGTAGAGGAATTGACTTTTTGAAGTGATCTATGCCATTTTCATGGGTCCATGGTCTGGTTTTTACCAGGTTAACATAGGCAATTCTAAAAATTTAAAATAAACTGCACCATGTATAAAAGAATAGTGTTAATACAAATCCAAACAACAGCAACAAAATAATCAAGAGAAACTGACCAACAGAGTAAACTCATCAAAATAAACAGATGCCTAAATATCAACAAAAAATGACAAGTCATACTGAGAAAAAGGAAGATGAGGCAGAGTAAAAGGAACAAAGTGAAAATACAGAGGAAAAACAGAATTTGAAACAATTAATTAAAGATATCCACTAAAACCTCCCAATTCAACTCCAGGAAATGAAAGAAGAGATAAAGGATATTAAAAAGGCACTGGGTATGCATACAGAAGAAATTGTAAAGGTACATAGAAAAATAACAGATCTTATTTTAATGAAGGCACAACAGAAGAAATTAGAGACATAATAGAAGCACACAACAAATTTGAATAGGAATAGGAAAGCATTAATGAATTAGAAGAGAGAACATCCAAAATCACACAGGTAGAAGAGCAGTTTAAAAATGGAAATAACTGAGCAGGGTCTCAAGGAATTGAATAACATTATGTAATGCACAAACACACATTATGAGTGTCCCAGACAGAAATAAAAAGGGGCTGAAGGAGAGTTTGAAAAAATAATGGCTGAAAAATTTCCCAACTCTTATGAGGTACATAGATGTATATGTCCAGGAATTGCAGCATACTCCAAACAGAATGAATTCTATCAGAACTTCTCAGAGACACATATTAATCATATTGTCAACTGCTAAATATAAAGAGGGAATCCTGAAAGCAAGAAAAAAAAAAAGCAATCCATCAAAATTTAAAAGATATGTGATAAGATTAAGTGCTTATTTCTCATCTGAAACCACAGTGGGACAAAGGCAATGGTTTGACATATTTAAGTACTGAAAGAGAAAAACTGCCAGCTATGAATACTGTATGCAGCAAAACTGGCCTTTAATAACAAGGGAGCAATCAAAATATTGAGATATAAACAATTTTAAAAGAATTTGTCAAAAAGCGTTCTGCTCTTCAAGAAATACTAATGGGAGTTTGGTGTGTGCTGAAAGGTAAAGACAGGAAAGAGTGGTTTAGAGGAGAGAGTAGTAATGAAAATTATTAATAAGGGCAAATAAAAGTGTAAAAAGAGAAAAAAGCAAACATATGATATATAAAACACTAAAGATAAAATTCATTAAGTAAATACTGCCTTTACTTCAATAAAATTGAATGGAAATGAATTAAACTCCCCAATAAAGAGGCACAGATTGGCAGAATGGATAAACAATGTTCCAACTGTCCAAAATATACTGTCTAAAAGATACTCACCATAGAATTAGGGACACAAATAGTTTGCAAGTGAAAGGGTGGAAAATGATTTTCCATGCAAACAGTAACCAAAAAGAGCTGGGATAGCTAATGTAATATCAGACAAAATAGGCTTTGAATGCAAAACTGTTATAAGAGAAAAAAGAAAGACACTAATATGAATAAAAGGGTCAGTCTCTCAAGAAGAAAGAAAATCATAAATATCTATTCACCTAACCAGGGTGCTCCAAAATACATGAGGCAAACACAGGCAAAATTGAGGGGAGAAATAGATGCCTCTGCTATCTAGTGAGGGATTTCAATAGACCACTCTCATCAATAGAAAGAACATCTACATAAAGGATAAATTTAAAAAGGAGATTTTGCATAATATGATAAATAAACTAGACCAAATGACACATCCATAAAATTGAACTCCCAAAGAGCAGGATATACATTCTTTTCAAATGCTCATGGGTCATTCTCCAGGATAGACCATATTAGGTCATAGAGCAAATCCTAATGAATTTAGAAAGTTTGAAATTATACAAAACACTTTCTCTGACAAAAAAACAGAAAGAACCTGGAAATCAATAATGGGTGGAGAACTGGAGTATTAAAAAATATATGAAAATCAAGTCATGCATTCTTAATCAGTTGGTCAAAGAAGAAATTGTAAGAGAAATCATTTAAAATCTCCTGGCAAGTAAAAATGAGGGCACAACATACAAAACTTAGGGACACAGTGAAGGCAGTGCTGAGAGGCAAATATATAGCCTATAGGCTTACAGAAGAAAAAAAAGAGGTGGGATCCAATAGGGAATGGCAGGGTGTACTCTTCCTCTAGAAACTGTGTGATGGTAGGCAGGTTTGCATGACATACAGGAAGCTGGTATTTCCTTTTGGTGATCGGAAAGGGAGTCTGGAGAGAGGGGGTTTCCTAGCTGGGCACCAGGAAAAGGGGAGTGACCCAGCCAGGCCAAGAAGTGAGGAAAACTTTCAGCGAGCTCTAAGGAGACAGGACAGGTGCTGCTGAGTGATCCTGCAGGCTGGCCTATGCCCATTCTACTTAGGGTAGGGGACTACTGGGAGAGAGCTGAGGGAATTTAGCCCGAGGGTTTTTTCCTCCTCTTTTTTCCATATTTCCTTTTTTTTTTTTTTTTTTTATCCGAATATTGACAGAGAAGCTGGCTGTGAATCATTGATGGGCAAGTAGAAGCAGGTGGAGAAGAGTACACTATTAAGTCTCTAGTGGCCTGAGAGAGTGGCCTCTTTCTTCTTTTTTGTGGAGGGTGGTCAATTTTCTCAAATACATAGCCTGAGAAGTGAAACTTAGCCAGTTTGATGGTCTGAGATGGAGTCCCAGATTTTGTTTCCTTTTGCTTTGTTTTGCTTTGCTTATTTTTTCTTCTCTACTTCCTTATTTTCCTTCCTTCTGCTGTTTTTTTCTACTTTTTATTCTTCTATTCTCATTTCCCATGTCTTTTATTTTTAATTTTTCCTCCCTTTTATTATTTATATTATTATATTTTACTATCTTTTTTCCTTCTTTCTTTATTCTTTTTTCTTTTTTGCACTTTTCCCTCCTATTTTCTTTTTTATTTTCTACCTTTCTCTGTTTTGTCTTTCTTTATTTTCTTCTCAATTATCTGGCATTTTATTTTATTTTGTTCTACTCTATTTTATTCCATTCTATTCTAATTTTTTCCTGTTTTACCTCACCTTTTAAAATTTTTATTCCCATTTAATATAAACATGACCCATCTATATGCTGTCTGCAAGAAATTGACCTCAGATTCACATTGCAAGTGAAAAGGCTGGAAAACAACTTTACATGCAAACATTAACCAAAAAAGGGCAAGGTTAGTTATAATAATATCAGGCAAGATAGACTTTAATGCAAAACTATTATAAGAAACAAAGAAGGACCCTATATATTAATAAAAGAGGTAATCTACTAAGAAGAAAGAATAATCATAATATTTATGCACCTAACAAGGGAGCCCCAAAATACTTGAGGAAAATATTAGCAAAAACTAAGGGGAGGAAAAGATGCCTCAAATATAGTGGGAAAACTTCAGTACACCATTATCACCATTAGACAGAAGAGCTCAATAGAGGCTCAAAAGTACAGAGGCCTTGAAATCTACATTATTGGAACTAGACATAATGGATTTGTAACAGAACATTCTACTCAAAAGGAGCAGGCTATATATCCTTCTTGAGAGCGCTAGCATCATTCTCCAGAATAGACCACATGCTATGTCGTAGAAAAAAATCTCAACAAATTTAAACAGATAGAAATTATACAAAGCACTTTCTCTGAAGATTAGTGAAGCTACAAATCAATAAAGGAAAGAAAAATGGAATAGGCACAGATTTGTGAAAGTTAAACAAGAAACTCTTAAACTACCAGTAGGCGAAGGAGGATATTGCCAGGGTAACTGTTTAGAAGCAAATGAAAATGTGAATGCAACATATCAAAATTTATGGGATGCAGCTATATCAGTGTGGAAAGGGAAATGTATAGCCCTAATCCCTACATTTAAAAAGCAGAAAGCTAAAATCAAAGACCAAATTGCACACATGGTAGAACTAGAACAAGGTCAATAAACTATTCCCAAAGCAAGCAGAAAGAAATACCAAAGATTAGAGCAGAATTAAATGAAACTGAGAAAAAAAGAAGAAGCATCAGAAAGAATTAACAAAACCAAAAACTGTTTTTTGGAAAAGATGAATAAAAATGACCAGCCCTTAGCTAGACTAACAAAGAAAAAGAGAAGATAAACATAATTCAAATAAAAAATGAGATCAGTGATACCATTACTGACCCCTCAGAAATAAAGAGGATCATAAGATTTACATTGTCCAACAAGATGGACAATTTACATGAAATAGATGAAGTTCTAGAAACACATAAGCAACCTACATTGATGAAAGAAATAGAAGGCTCAACAGACCAATCACAAGTAGTGAGATTGAACTAGTCATCAAAAGCTTCCCACCCAAGAAAACCCTTGGACCAGATGACTTCACAGGTGGGTTCTCCCAACCATTCCAGAGACAATAACACATTTCATGCTGAAACTCTTCCAAAAAAATAGACATAGAGGGAATATTGCCTACTTAATTCTGCAATGCCAACATCACCCTAATTCCAAAGCCACATGAAGATGCTACAAGGAAAGAATAAAACAGAACACTCTAATGAATGTAGATGCTAAAATCCTCAACAAAATACTTGCTAATCAAATATGACAATACATCAATGGAAAAATACACCATGATCAAATGGGTTTTATCCCAAGTATGCAAGGATGATTCAGCATAAGAAAATCAATTAATTCAATACACCACATAAGCAGATTGAAGGAAAAAAACACATGATCATTTCTGTTGATGTAGAAAAGGCATTCAACAAAATACAGAATTTTTTTTAATAAAACCCTTCAAAAAATAGAATTGGAAGGAAATTTCCTCAACATGGAAAATGGCATATATAAAAATCCCACAACTGACATCATACTAAATGGTGAAACGCTAAAGATTTTCCCTCAAGGATTTGGAGCAAGACAAGAATGCCCATTGTCACCACTCTTATTTAGCATTGTTTTAGTAGTAGTTGCTTGAACATTTAGGCAAACAAAAGAAATAAAATGCATCCACATTGGAAAGGAAGAAGTAAAACTTTGACTATTTGCAGAACACATGAACCTATACCTTAAAAGTCCTGAAAAATCTATAACAAAGCTTCTGGAGCTATAAACTAGTTCAGTAAAGTAGTGGGATATAAGATCAACATGCAAAAATCAGTAGCATTTCTGAATACTAATGAGCAATCTGAGGAGGAAATCAGAAAAGCATTTCATTTACAATAGCAAATAAAAGACTCAAATATCTAGGAATAAATTTAAGTTTGTAAAGGACTTGCACTCAGGAAACCACATATCATTAAATGAAATCAAAGAAGATCTAAATAAATGGAAGAATATTTCATGTTCATGTATTGGAAGACTCATTATCTTTACTATATCTATCCTAGCAAAGTTGATAAGCAGATTTCATGCAATCCCAATAAAAGTTCAAACCACATTTTTTACTGACCTGGGAAAACCAACTATCAAATTTATTTGTCAGGCTATACAACCTAGAATAGCCAAAAACATCTTGAAAGGGAAAAACAAAATTTGAGTAATCACACTACCTGGCTTTAAAGCATACTACAAGGTTACAGTGATCAAAACTGCATGGTATTGACACAAGGATAGACATAGCGACTGAGGGAATCAAATAGAGAGTTCAGATATAGCCAATTGATAAGGACACCAAGCCCATTCAACAGGGACAGAATATTCTCTTCAGCAAAAAATGGTGCTTGAAGAGTTAGATCTCTGTATCCAAAAGAATGAAAAAGGATGACCATCTCACCCTATACAAAAACTAATTCAAGATGGATCAGAACAAAATATAAAAACCAAGACCATAAAGATTCTGGAAGATAATATAGGAAGCATCTACAAGATATAATAGTAGGAAAAGTTTTCATAAATTTTATACCCATGGAAAAAAGTAGGTAAATGGGACCTCCTCAAAACTGAAAACTTTTGTTGTTCTAAGGAGTTTGTCAAGAAAGTGGAAAGGCAGTCTACTGATTGGGAGAAAACATTTGGGAATGACCTATGTGATAATAGCCCAATATCCAGCATATATATAATAAAACCTTACCTCTTGAAAATAAAATGACAAACAGCCCATTAACATATAGGGCAAGAAATTTGAAGAGACACTTTTCCAAAAAGGAAATACAAATGACTAAAAAGCACACAGAAATATGTTCAATATCACTAACTAATAGGGAAATTCAAATAAAACTACAATGAAATATCATCTTTTGCCTATATTACTTGTTGTTATTTAAAAAAATCGAAAACTATAAGCATTGGAGAGGATGTGGAGGAATAGGAACACTCATCCACTGCTAGTGGGAATATAAGACTGGTGCAGCCACTGTGGAGGTAGATTTGGCAGTTCCTCACAAAGTTAAGTATAGAACTATGAAATGATCTGGCAATCGCACTAATAGGAATAAACCCAGAAGAATCAAAATGAGGGGCATGAATATTGGACAGTAATGTACATCGCAGCATTTTCACAACTGCCCAAAATGGAAACAACCCAAGTGTCCATAAATGGATGAGTGTGTATATATATATATACACACACTCTCATATATATATATATATATATATATATATGATGGAATATTACTAAGTTGTCAGAAGGAATGAAGTCTTGACACATGTGACAACATGGCTGAAACACAAAGACCCTTATGATGACAGAAGTAAAGTACAAGTATTAACGCTTGTAATTATGAATTTTATACTTGTCAAATTCAAACTTTGTCTGATAATATCTATTGCCTGAGAGTTACCTCCTGAAAACCTCCATGTTATTCAAATGTGGCCTCTTTCTAAGCCAAACTCAGCAAACAAACTCATGACCTTACCCCCAGTAATGAGCCTACCTAGCACAAAGGGATTATTACCAAGCGCCAACCAGCAATGCATTTGAAATGACTTTGACCAAAGGAGGGAAAATTTTAAATACAGAAGAGTTTTTATGGCTAAGAGATTTCAAATTGAGTCAGGTCATTCCAGAGGTTACGTTTTTGCACAACTCTGGTGGATCTCACTAACTGCCACAGTAAACAAAGCCACAAGTGGAGGTGCTCCTGAGGGCTATAGACAAATTTGAAAATTTTGGGCAAGGCTTTACCTTGGAATATGTGATAACCTATTTCCCCAATGTTAGAAAGTTAGGTTCACTCACAATTTCTCTACACATGATTCAGCTATCTCCTTTATTTGAACCTATAATTAGAAATATATCTGTTATATATATATCCCAGAGAATTAAATCTTCAGTCTGTTCACATGCTGGTTGGGCTCTGAATTTCAGCAGAGTTGTTCATACTCTCCACTTCATCAGACTCATCCAGGACATCTTACAAAATGATGATGGGTAACCCCCATCCTAAAAAGCAGAGTATCTACATCTGAAGGCAAACCAGTTCCTTCCATATGCCCCAAAACACACAAGCCCCCTCTCAATCAGAAGCAGAGCAGGTATCATCACCCCAAATCCTCAAGATTGAGGAATGAACAAACATAAGGGGGAGAATGCAACCATGGACCAAAATAGGTTTATTATTGTAATAACAGAAGAAAGTGTAACCTTGATATAAAGACAATCGTTACCAGATGTTCTTAGGGGAGAAGGAGGGAAGAATAGTTGATATGTAGCACTTTTTAGGGTATTGGAATTGTTCTGCATGATATTACAATAGACCATGGTTAGTAGCAATGCTTCGATATCTGTTCAGCAATTGTAACAAATATACCATACTCTTGTGAGATGTTATTAATAGGGGAATATGTGAGAGGAGTAGGAGAGGGGGTATATGGGAATCCCCTATATTTTTATGTAACTTTTCTGTAATCTAAAACTTCTTTAAAAACAATGTTCAAAAAAGTAAAGGAAAGAAAAGTAGTGCTAAAATAAGAGTTAAATACACATCTGGATGAACTAGAAAACAAAAAAGCAAACTAATTCCAAAGCAAATAGAAAGAAACAATCAAGGTGAGAGAAGAAATAAATGAAATTGAGAAAAAAATGAAGACAATGAACAAACACAAAATCCAGTTTTCTAAGAAGATTAATAAAATTGACAAACCCACAGCTAGAGCAGCAAAGAAAAATGTGAGGAGATGCAAATAAATTCAGAAACAAGAGAGAAGTTATCACAATCTACCCCACAGAAATAAAATGAATCATAAAATGATGCTATGAACAAATGTATGCCAACAAATTAAACAACTTAGATGGAATGGAAGAATTCTTAGAAACATAGGAACAACCAGCACTGAGTAAAGAAGAAATAGAAGACCTTAACATACCAATCACTCCTAATGATGTTGAATCGCTTATCAAAAATCTCCCAACAGAGAAAAGCCCAAGGTCAAAATGGTTCCAAGGTGAATTCTAAAAATCATTCCAAAAAGAATAACAATCTTGTTCAAATTCTTTCAAAATAATAAGGAAGTATAGTAGTATAATTAAGTGGTGGGGCACATTCTTCATATGTACAAGGTCCCAGGTTCAGTCCCCATTACCTCTTTAAAAATATATTGATGAGGAGGGACTATTATATAATGCATGGTATGAAGATGACATCACACTAATAAAAAAGCCAGATAAAGGTGTTACAAGAAAAGAAATATACAGACCAATCTCCCTAATGAACATTGATACAAATATTCTCAAGAATATAGTTGCAAACTGTATCCAACAACATATTAAGTGAATAGATACCATGATCAAGTGTTTTAAACAGGTATGCAAGGATGGTTCAACACAAGAAAAGCAATTATTGTAATATACCATAATAACAAATTGAAGGAGAAAACTTACATGATCCTCTCTACTGATGCAGAAAAGTACACAACAGATGCAGAAAAGAAATCTAAGAAGAACTAAGTAATTGGAAAGACATTCTGTGTTCATGGATTGAAAGATTAAATTTCATTAAGATGTTAATTATATTCAAATTGATTTAAACATTCAATGTAATCCTAATATAAATTCCAACAACTGTTTTGCTGAAATGGAAAATCTTATTATAAAATTTATTTGGAAGGATAAAGAGTCCCAAACAGCCAAAAATTCTTGAAAATAAGAATGGAGTTGGAGGATTCATACAACCTGACTTTAAAGCCTACTACAAGTGTTCAAAACTGCATAGTATTAACATAAAGATAGACATATTGACCAACAAAATGGTATTAAGAGTTCAGAAATAGACCCACACATCTATGGCCAACTGATAATTTCACAAGGCTGCCAAGTCCACATAACTGGGACAGAATAGTTTCTTCATAAAATGGTGTTGGTAGACTTGGATATCCATATATAAAAAAGCAAAGAGGATCTCCATATCACAACCTGTACAAAAATTAACTCAAAATGAATCAAAGACCTAAATAAGAGAGATGGGACCATAAAGCTTCTAGGAGAAATTGTAGGGAAGCCCCTCTGAGATCTTGTAGTTGGCAATGGATTCATGAACTTTACACCCAAATCACAAGAAATGAAAGAAAAATTGGATAAATGGAACATCCTCAAATTTAAAAAAAATACTTAAAAGGAGTTTGTCAAGAATGTGAAAATTCAGCCTACTGAATGGGAGAAAATATTTGGAAACCGTGTATCTAATAAGGATCTAATATCCAGGATGTATAAAGAAATCATACAACTCAACAATAAAAAGAAAATTTCATTGAAGAATAATCTTGAAGATAGGTTACTAGGAGAAAGAAAGCGAGTAGAGAATGGGAAGCCAGCTTAATCTGTGCAGAGTTTATAATTAAGCTGATTGTAATGGTTTGGAGATGGACAGAAAAGATGTAATTTAACAGAGGGATTGTAATTAACAGCAGTGAATTAATTAGGTCTGTGGATGTGATTGAAAGGGAAAGGTTTGGGTTGTATATGTTGCTAGTCAGAAAGCCAAAGGATCAATGTGGGCTTGTATAATACAATGAACCTTGTGGTGGTGGAGAATTGTGGTTAATGATGCAAATATAGGAATGTTCTTTCAGTATCTATAACAAAGATATGTCACTTGTACAGAGAACTGATGGGGGTGTGGTAAATGGGGAAAATGCCTCTAAAGCAGCATATGGCCCAAAGTAATATTTTCCCATCCTTGCATCAATTGTAAAAAGGTAGTAAACCAATGGTAAGTGTCAAAAATAGGAAGACGTTATAGGAATGCTGCATATTTTATTCTTAGAAAGATGTTATACACCACAGAAACAAACAAATTTCTTTGTGAGCCATACTGTGTTGCACTGAGTTTTCTCTCAAAGCACATGTAGCCTGCTACAGGTCGAAGTCTCATCTTTAGGAAAAAAAAAGAGAGAAGAATAAGAACTTTGCACAAGAAGCATGCCAAGTTTCTAATTTATGCTCTACTTGCCAATTAATATAATCCTGGTAAGAAAGTAAAGGTTGGATCTTGTTAGGTGTCCTGATAGGGCATTTTCAACATCTTGAAAGTCATATAGGTAGATATTTCTGTGGGATAAATGTATCCTTGCTGTGATAGGTATGTTTTCAAGATAGATATAGGCACATATACTGGCTGACAAAATATTAAATTTTCCTTTAGTGATGTCCTGCTACTTTCTTAAATAAGATGCAAAAAGCTCTGGACTATATATGTGTTGCTTAATAAAAGAAAAGAGGCCAATAAGCCAAACCTTGAACTTATTATGGCTTATATTTACGAACCTTGTTCTTGTAATAATGAAGCTAAGCCATAGGGACTCAGAAAATCAACACCCTCTCAGGGGCCCTATCTAGGAATATATGAAAACATATTTTCCCAATATAACATAGATATGCTCATTCATACCTCCCTTAATCATGATTCTTCTTTTTATCTGAATATATAATTTTCAATTTGCCTGTCAAGTACAATTCTCAGGGATAAAAAGTCCTTTATCCATTCTCTATATTTTCCTTCATATCCTTGAGTATTTTTAGATCATATACTTTAAAAGGCTTTGTTTGTTATGTCCAAATTCTTGCCTTCTTCATTAGCATTTTCTGTGTTTTTACCCTCTTCCTTTTGATAAGCCATCATTTCCTGTTTCTTTGTTTTCAACTCTTGTTGAACACTAGGATTAGTGTTAACTCTAGGATTCAGTCCCAGTGTATTTCTTGTTTTTTTAAGCAGTTGGTGATAAGACACAGATTTTCTTGAGCTACAACCCTTTCATCAGGAAGGCCTAACCAAGGTGAATTCAGATTGCAGCAATTTCCCTGTCTTTCTGGACCACTGTATTGTCCTGGGCTTTTGCTTGTTAGTTGCTCTGGAGTTTCTCTCTTTATAGGAGATGGGTGGTCCCTTCAGTTTCCTAGGAGTCATTTCACCCTCTTCAGGGTATTTGACACTGGCAGGCCTTTTACCCAGTAGGAAATAGTTTTTTTTTTCTTTTTTAATTATCTTTTTTTAAGTTAATAGATCACACAAAATGTTACATTAGAAAACATAAGAGGTTCCCATATATCCCACTCCCCATCCTCACCCCATCACTTTTAATTGTATTTTTTGAAGATACTTAGATTACAAAAATATTACATTAAAAAATGTATGAAGTTCCCATATACTCCCACCCCTCACCCCACTCCTCCCACATCAACAACCTCTTTTATCATTTTGGCACAGTCATTGCATTTGGTGAATACATTTTGGAGCATTGCTGCACCACATGGATCATAGTTTACATTGCAGTTTACACTCTCCCCCAGTCCATTAAATGGGTTATGGCAGAATATATAATGACCAGCATCTGTCCCTGCAATATCACTTAGGACAACTTCAAGTCCCCAAAATGCCCACATATCACATCTCATCTTCCCTCTCCCTGCCCTCAGCAAACACCATCACCACTTTCTCCACATCATTGCTTTAGTTTCTTCCATTATTAGTCACAATTATTCTTTTCTTCCATTACTAGTCACAATAGTTCCATAGCAGAATATCAGTAAGTCCACTCTAATCCATATTTTATTCCCCATCCTGTGGACCCTGGAATGGTGATGTCCACTCTACCTCTATATTGAGAGACCAAAAAAGAAGGGTGGTCCAACAATTAGCCCTTGATACTGATGACAATGCTTATGAGCCTGTGCACCTGAAATATGAACTAGGCCTGGAGCTGCAGGGTGCCGAAGAGTTACCTCCTGAGAGCCTCCATGTTGCTCAAATATGGACCCTCTCTAAGCCAAACTCAGAATGTGAATGAATTATCTTCCTCACAGCATGGGACATGTCTCTGGGGGATAAGCCTCATGGTGCCAAGAGATTACTACCAATCACTAACTGGTTATGCAACTAGAAAGAGACCTTGAATAAAATATTCAACTTAGACCAACAGAATATCTCAGCCTACATGTATGATCATGTGTTAAAAACTCCTTTTTTATCTTGAATAAAAGGAGGAAATGGAAAAGACAAATAAATTTATATGGCTAAGAGTCTTCAAGAAAGAGCCAGGAGGTCATATCAAAGGGGTTACGCTTATGCACAGCTCACCAGGATCCCAGAGACAGTCAAAGTAGATAGAACCCCAGGTACTGGTTCTCCTGAGGGCTACAGAGACCCACAGGTTCTATGGTCATGGCAGATGGCTCTGGAGTTCAGTGCCATGTCAGTGGACCCTACTTTGGAATATGTGTTCCTGAGTGTGATAGAGTTGGACTCAGATGTGACCTTTCTACTCATGCCTTTTCTCTCACTTTTACTGAACCTGTGGTTGGTGCTAGGGCTGGTGTATAGTCAGGAGACTTGAATCTCTGGACTGACCATGTGCCAACTGGGCTCTGAGCCTCAGCACAGTAGCAACTCCTACTCTCTGGTTCATTGGATTTACTCAGGTAAGCTAACAAGGAGATGAAAATGGTCAACTACCACACCAGGGAACCAAGAGTGCCTACGATTGCAACAGGAGAATTGCATCCATCATCCATGTGGAATCTAAGCCCCCTCTCAATATAGATGAAATAGTTTTGAATATTAATTTTATTGTCTCATGCTGCCTGTGCCTGGAAGGCAAATTCTCGGACCACATCAGAGAAAACTCTTCAAAGTCAGTCTTCCCCCATAAAAACTGGGCCATGGACACAAAAGGGAGTGCAGACATGCTCAACATGCTACTCTTTGGATATTAGGAGGGACTCCAAAAACTTCTCAATGGCTTCATTTGACTAAGTTGCCTGGTCTTTCCAGCAAATGCAGACGCTCAATAAAGTGTGCCCTGCAGCCTCGAGGAAGTACTGACTCTTTAAATCTCCCCTTCCTCTGCTTATGTCTCGGAAGGATTGGAAAAATGACTGCCTTTGTCCAGGGCAGGATTGTAATAATAGCACCCTCTGAGCTGGGACCAGCAAAACAACTTCACTAATCAAAACAACTTCACTAATGGTGATCAGTGATTGTCCATGCCCATCCTTAATCTTGGGGAAGAGTATTTTTAAGTCCCTTTCCATCACCAGCAGGAGCCAGGAACTGGACCCCAGAGCAGCCAGTCATGAAAGTTGGTGTATGGATGCTGGTAGCTTCTGCATGGAGAGACCAATTTATGGTTCTTCATTGTAATTTATCTGCCTCTTTGACCTGCTCTTCCCTCAATGTTGTACAGTATTCTTATGGCCTCTAAAGTTTCAAAATAATTGTTTCAGACAGTTCCTGCCTGTTTAAGAGT
The DNA here is from genome assembly GCF_030445035.2 of Dasypus novemcinctus. Classification (NCBI taxonomy): domain Eukaryota; kingdom Metazoa; phylum Chordata; class Mammalia; order Cingulata; family Dasypodidae; genus Dasypus; species Dasypus novemcinctus. Next base: position 6,121,483 of record NC_080694.1, on the reverse strand, counting down.
TAACTTTGCCATCTTCCCCAGAAGTCTGTTTCAATATTTTAACTCATGTACTTTGTCAATGAAATTAGATTTTAATATAATATCACCAAGTACAGAACATAGTAAATAAGCTCAATAGTGCTACATTTCTTATTTCCAGGGAATCATATGCTTTCAGAAGCAGAATTTTTTCAGGTAAATCTAAACATCCATTGATAATATTTAATTATTCTGCTACCATGGAATCACAGAAGAACATCAGGTTCCTTTAGTCAAAGATATGGAAGCACATCACCTGAATTTCTCATATCCTGGGAAGATAAGGCTTTGGATGAAGATAATATCATCATTTACCCAAGTACTTCTAAGTTCTCCCTATTGTAAAATAAGAAAATTTCTGAATCAAGGCAAAGAACTAAAGTTACTGTCAAGAATTGCTATGCTCTCTCAACCTTTACTCGATATGATATGTAAATCTGAAAATAATATTGGAACTTCTTCTTCAACCTAGACTCTGGAGGTCAGTGCTAGGAGAAAGGAATAAAATAAGGCTCATAGGTTACCAGAGTTTATTCTATTCTTGTTTATCTTGTGGAATTGTTCTTGCTCATAACTATTAAATATTTCCAAATATGGGGTTTCCCAACAATTTATGTCCATTAAGAATTCAAAAGACTTTGCTGTGCAGATTTTGACAAAAATATTGTGTGAGGCTGTTACAGCACAATTACTATATGGAAGTGTATTAGGTAAAGGAACACTGATGTAAAATACCAGAAATTGGTTGGTTTTAATAAGGGGTATTTTATTTGGGGTAGAAGCTTACATTTACCAGGCCGTAAAATGTAAGTTACTTCCCTCACCAAAGTGTTTTTCCACATGTTAGAGCAAGATGGCTGCTGACATCTGTCAGGGTTCAGGCTTCCTGGGTTCTTGTCTTCCTAGGGTTCATTTCTTTCTGGGCTCAGCTCCTCTGTTTTCTCTACAAGGTCAGCAATAGACTATGAGGCTCTCTAGGCTTTACCTCTCTCCACAAAGCCAGCTGTAGACTACTAGCCATATAAACTCATTTATCTTCACCCTTTCCCCTCTTGGTCAAACTCTTTCTCCAGATGCATTGCTACTTGGTGCTTGGTAGTAATCCCTCAGTGCCAGGGAGGCTCATCCCTGGGGTCATGCTCCATGTTGGGGGGAAGTTATTGCATTTATATGCTGAGTTTGGCACATTTGAGCAACAAGGAGGCTCTCAGGAGGTAATTCTTAGGTACCCTATAATACTAGGGTAAGTTTCCATTTCAAAAGTAAAGGTTCATGAGCTCAGTCATTAATATCAAGGGCCCATAAATGGACCATCCTCCTTTACTAGCCATTGCTTCCATGTTTGGGGGATTCTTGCTATTCCATTAGAGAATGTGGCAGAACTTCCCAGGACCATGAGTCTGTAGAAGGAAAAGTATTATTGGAAATTTGAGGGAAGGTGATCCATGTTATAAAGTAGCTAACAACTAGGTGAAATTGTGTCGAAATGTTGGATTGAACTGGAACTTGTAAGTAATGAACTTGGATGTTTAACTGAAGAAATTTCCAATTTAAATGTGAAGGGTACAATTGGATTCTCATTGCAACATACAAAAATATGTTAGAGGGAAGCAGATATGGTTCTGTTGTAGACATCAAGAGAGGTTCAATTATTTGTGTGTGGAAAAGTCATGACTCAGTAATAATTTGGGAAAGGAAAAGAGAATTTATTTATGACCAGTCAGTCTCTGGACCTTTCTGTTCAAAATTCGAGCCCTGAATAATAACTGGAGTTGTTACCATGGTTACCAAGAGCAAGGCTGCAGCTCTCACCATTTGACACACACAGCTTAGGTTATCTGTGAAGAGATGAACAGCCCCCACCCATGATTTATATCAGTTCAACCAGTTGGTCACCCACCGATGACATGGGAGTTCCCTGGTTTGAGTCCCAGTGCCTCCTAAAGAAGACAAGCAGACACATGCCCCCACCTTATTGAGAGCTAAATGCCCGTGTCCTGCTGCAATGAGAGTTAGATGCTGCATCGCACTTCAGTGAGGAGACCCCTAAACAAACAGATGCCACAGGTCAGAAGATGCTGCAGCCCATGTGGAGTAGGTGTGGCTCAGGCCATTTGGTACTCACATCCCATGTGGGAAGTCCTGGGTTTGGTTCACAATGCCTTTTGGAGAAGACAAAAAGCAATGAGCAAACAGTCAAAAAGCCATCTGGGGGGAGACAAATTAAAAAGAAAGTTAAAAAAATAAAATAGTATCACTGTTAAAAAATAAATTAGAGGAAATTAATAAGCTGAAAAATAAACAATTAAGACCAGAGAAAAGCAGAAATTATTGATTTTGAAAATATTCAGCCTATCCAGGTAATGTGATCTGAGAGTTGGCTCAGAAAGGACTCTATCAGGGATATCCCTGAGTGTTCAGGAATTGATTCACAGAAAATTGGGTTGCATGTGAGGATTTAAGTGAACAACCATTTTATTCAAGAAGGTATAGCTAAGCATGGATCCCACAAGCCATTTAAGTTGAAGACAGGATTTAAAATGCAGTTGTCCAGGAAGTAGTTCTCAAAAGTCCTTTTATCCAATGTTAGGACCCCTTGAACTACAGGCAAAGATGACAAGGTTTTTACAAAATTGGTGTGAACAGATGCACTACCACACTGAAAGGGACAGAGAAGGGACTTACTGAAGGTAGATGATTGTCAAGGACTGAAATATTGACACATATCTGGACTGAAATGTATCTCTCCTGCCAGGACAGCGTAACCACTCACATTGGTGGAAACAGCAGGTACACTCCTGTACTTGAAGGGGACAGGCCATTTTTCCTGGCACTTGGAGGATTTGGACCTTGAACTCTGATGTTAAGAGAATGCTGCCACCCCAATGTGCCAAAATTATGGGGCCTATATCCCTGATTCAGATGTAGAAACTGTGAAAGAATCTTTAAATCATATTAGAATACTTGTGCAAAGGAAGGCCACATCACACATACAACATCCTGTACAAGCAACAGTGTTAAATAGGGCACTTGTCAGTGAAACCAGGCTTCTAAGAAACTATTCTGCTGGACAGTTAACTGAGATAGGGAAACATTCTGGCAGCAACTCTACAAATTCCGTGCCACCTGGATGGTGCAATTGCAGGATGGTGGGACTAATGAGATTAGTTTAACTATTGGAGAAGTAGAAAAGTTTAGCAACATTAATGTTCTCAGTTCTGTTTCCATGTTAATTCTAATTGAATCAGGATTACCACATTAATAAAATTTGTGCTGTTAAAATTTTATAACTTTCGAGCTGGACAATTCTATGAAAGTGAAAGAGGAAAATAATTAGAAAAATGCTGGCTACTTTATAAGCCTGCAATTCAATACTTTGTAAGCCTTCAATTCAATCATGGCCTAACCCTGATAGCAACCAGCCTCCCCCTGCCAACTTGCCTTCAGAAAACTCTTTCAGAAATGTGTGCTTGTAGATGTTTCATAATATATCTCACAAAAAATACTTATATATACTAAACAAAAGAAAAAATATATTTCTAGAAAACCATGTCTATGAGCTATCAATGTTCTAGTATTGCATGTTACTAGGTATTTAAACTCAAAAAAAAGGATGTTTGCATATACCAAATTGAGTCATTACTCTGACAATTTTATTTAATTTTGATGGTAATTATATAGTGAAGAAATTTGTTTGTAGACAATTTCCAAAATCATTTTGGTAACTTACGTATGTAAGATATATAGGATGTGTTTTTTTTTTCTTTTTATTAAGGATAATGCAAGTAATTTTGTCCTAAGATAAAATGACTGGTTATTAAGAAAGAGAAAAATGTGGAACAAAATTTGAATGAATATATCAAAGTGCAGAAAGTTCATGGAAAAAGAATTTTTGTGGTCAAAGTTGGGTAAGATATGATGGGTCTATCTGTAAAATTTTCAAAGTACTTAGTATCCAATAGTATACTGATGCAAACAACAATTTGGTTCTTTCTCTGTTAAAATGACAAAGTTTCTTAAATCACTAGTCTATTTTAATAGGAGGATATAATGAACTTCCTCCTGACTGATCAGTATAAAAAGGAGAAAGTCTGTTTTATCAAAATAGTTTCTGCTGCTTTATGTTAATTATTGTGTCCTTGGTTGTTTAAGAAAACTGAGGCTTCTCACTTTTAACTAAACATAATGCTCAAACCTATTAACTTTTAGCACTTTGCTTTCTCAAAACCAACCCTAGAAGGTATCTTTTTATTCCAACCTATTGCAAAAAATTGCTCATTCTCCTTGAAAACAGTGAATAAAAATAGTTAAGTTCATTTAATATGTTATAAGTTAAGTGGAAAGTGTTTAAAAAGTGTATAAAACTTAAAAGGGATTTTCTCACCTTCTGTTAATATTATATTATAATATAATGTCAATTGTGGTTTTAATAATTTCAAAGATGTCATATTTAACAAAAACAACCTTTCCACTTGGGAATCAAGAGGCGATTTCCTTGCATATATTCATCAAATTTGCCCCACCTCCATGAAAAAGTAGCCCTATGGCTCCATAAAAGAATGGTCATCAGGGCACTGCCACAGGGTAGTGTTTGACAGCAGATTATTGTGTGTTAAATCAAGTAACACCACTGCCCTATGCAGAAGTCTCAAACATTGCACTTTCACTGCAAGAGATTAGTACCCAGTTTTTTCACTGTAACTTTGTTTTAGATCTTTTAAATGTTTTCTTTAGTATTTCCTTGGGTAAGTCAAGTCATCCTGCATTTGCCTTCATGTAGGAAGGCCAACAATGCACTTGTACAGTGCTTAACCAAGGCTATATGCATAGCCCAAGCCATCTGCCATGGCCTCATGGCAAAGGTCCTGGCCCTGTGGAAGAAACCTATAACTGTAACCCTATTTCATTATATTGATGATATTATGTTAATCAGTGATTCTTTTTCAAAATTAGAAGAAGCATCAGAGACAATAGAATCTCATCTTGAGAATCAGGGATAAGCAACCAATCAGGACAAACTACAAGTACCTGGCTGCTCTGTCAAATTCTTGGTGGTTGTTTGATCAGGTAAGACAAAAGCTATATGGTCTGCTATAATCAATAAAGTACAGTATCTTCCCATGCTACAAAATCCAAAACAATTATAAGCTTATCTTAGGTTGTTGGGGTATTATAGACTGTTCATCTCTCACTTCACTCAAATATTGAAACCACTGTATGTGTTAATCAGGAAAGGTTGTACATGGGAGTGGGATGACCCCCAGCAGGATGTTTTTGAAGAAGCAAAGAGGGCAATAACACAGGCTCACTCAAGCCCTCTGGAGAAGGGGGGAGATCCTGACTTACCCTGTAAATTGGATGGGGCCAAAATTGATATAGGCTTTGGGTATGGTTTGTGACAAAGGCTCCATTCTGAGAGTATTCCCTGGGTTTTGGTCACAATTATAAAAAGGGACTGAATTATGATACAGTCCCTTAGAGAAGAACCTATGTCCAGCATACAATGCCTTGTTGCAAGTAGGTTTAACCCAAAGTCCCTGCTCAATCTGAAGACTGCCATCACTATCTAGGGGTGGATCACAGACACTGGGAACAGATCTGCTCAAGCAGTGCACAATTAAGTGCCTTAACAAAGTGGAAAGCTTACCTGCTGCAGCAGAGAGTCTTCAACATTAACCTATTAAGTTCCAAAATGCATGAGATCCTAGGCCCAGTGTCTTATGTGGAAGATTCTTCACCCCAAATTACAACCCCCAAGGTGGCCATTGATGAGCCCACTAAAGAAGGCATAGGGACAATTCCAGAGAATTCATGGTACATGGATGGTTTGACTAGTTGACAGCTTCCTGTGTGGACTGCTGTGGCTGTAGCCCAGGACTGACACTATTTGGTGAGAAACTGGCACTGTACAAAGGAGTCATTGAGCTGAATTAAGAACCATGTGGATGGTTATAGTACATGAGCCCAGGAACACATTAACTATCTGTCCTGATAGTTGGGCAGTGTACAAAGGCCTTACCATATGAATGGCACTTGAAAACAACAACAATGGACTGTCATGGGCTGTCCTCTGTGGGGAAGACATCTATGGAAGAACATCTAGGATGCCTGCCAGTGGCGACAGGTAACTGTCTATCATATCCCTGCCCACTCCTCTAACAACCCCCTTGGGAATGGTGAGGCAAAGCCATTTCACTAAGCCCCAAGGAGTGGTGGAATAACTCCACAGTAAAAGCAGACATCTTGGCTACCAGACCATGTGGTGTTTTGCCCAGGGGTTCCAGCTGCCTGTCACTCACCAGCAACTCAAGAAAATCACACACAAGTCTCCATCATGCTCACTCCAATGAATGCCACAAACTGGAATAGGCCTTTTGGCCCTGGTACTGCCCTTTGTAGACTCACTGGTTGAGAATCCTAAGCCCATGGGGAATAGGAATTACTCAAAGCATTGTTACAAAACCACAGTTTTTACAAGAAATGCCATTTAAAAACTTTATTAATAATCTTGTATCTCTTATTCCTGCTGGGGATCTATATGTGTCTATGTGGACTCTTCTTATGCCTAAATTAATTTTTGATGTCAGCCTAGAAAACTCAGAGAATTTAAAAGGGGAAACTGTATAGTTTTGGAAGTCTCCTCAAAGGAATTCTCTACCTGGTGCTTTTTCTACTAATGGAAATATTGCTTGTATGCTGTTAGACCTTGTACAGGAACAGGTGACTATGCCCAGGCCTTTATAAGGATATGCTATATATGATGGTTTGCTTAGAAAGGTTAAGTGCTAATTCTGTCACCCTAGACTGTATCACCCCTGTCTGCATGGAACAACAGGAAAGAATCTGTGATTTGGGGTGGTTACCTCCTCAGTTGTGTAATTTTAATGTCAAATTAGAAAATGATAGACTTTTCCAAATTGAAGGCTTTCCACTTACTAACTGGGGCTTGCCCATCCCCTAAAGGATGGCTATGGACTTGCAGGCAAAACAGGTGGCCATATTTGCCCCATAACTGTCCTGGATGATGCATGTGGGAAGAGCCTTATATCCCTGACACCCTATATTAGTCATTACCCCATACTTCCAGTAATTACAAAATGATCAAGGCTAGATATAAAGTGTGTGTCCTGGTGGTTCTACCCACTGGCCATTTTTGGGCCAAGGGGTGCTGCAATTATCACTGAAAAAGACATAATGACTTTAGCTAATCACACTGCTCAAACTCTTAATGAGTCCAAAGTAGCAATTACCTTACTAAACTAAGAAACTACACAACTGCAAAAAGGTGGTTTTATAAAATCAGATGGCTTTAGGTATTCTTACTGTGGGTGTAACCTTTGTCCTCATTAACATTTAATGTTGTGTATATATCCCTGATCACACTCCCGTAACATTTCACAAGCTCTAAATCAGTGCAAGAACACATAGAATACATTTATACATTAGCTATTGACCCCCTATCTGGTTGTTTTAATTTCCTTTCTTGGCCCTGGCAACATGTTTTTTTAGGCCTACTACTTTTTGATGGAAGACTTCTATTATTCTGTTTTCTTTTATACTGTTGCTGTGGAATGTGGATGTAATGCTTGTCCTGTGGTCAATGTAGGCTGCTACATGGGGGTGGATTGTGAGGATCAAGGGCCGGCAACTCCCCCCAAAGTCCTCAGCAAGTAGCTACCTGCATGACCTACATGCAGGTTAAAGGTTAAAAACCATCCCTGGAAGGGAGATAATGCATAGAAGGATAATAAACTGAATCTCTTCGGAGTGGTAAAACTTCATTCCTGTGATAATAATCAGCAGACCCCATGTGCAATGTCACGGGACTCTAGCAGAAACTGTTCTCATACCCTATAGAATGTCCTTGTTCTGAAACCCTTATATCACCCCTCATTTTCCCATCTCTTTGTAGAGTGCTATCTTCATTCTCCAATGGCCACCATTGGAAACTTCTCCTGTTCATAAGTCCCAATAAAGCTTATGTCTGAGTGTGCCAGGTGTGTTCTTTGGTCTTGCAGTCATGCCTATTCATGCCCTTCAGGAGTTGGGTTGGAAGAGTTTAGAAAAAGCAATAACACAAATTTAAAAATCTTAACATAAGAGTAGGCTTTAAAATATATCAAAGCTAAATATAGAATGAGTGATAATATGACAAATGAATTTAAATAATGGGAGGACTCTTATGTTTATAATGAAGAAAAAGTCACTATGGAATAGCTGGTGGTGAAATTAAATCATGGTACAAAAACTGGGGGACTGGGTCGTGGGAGGTTTATTTTCCTTTATCTCATGGTAGAGCTCATTCTTTTAGTGTCTTACATTCTCCAAAAAAAGCCACAAAGCTGAAAGCCTTTCTAAGAACTCAGGACCAAGAGATGATAGAATGTCAATAGTCCAGAAACAAAAGTGAAAAATAAAACTGTATTTCCCATAATCAATATCATTTTCCCCTTTGTGTTAAAGAAATTTAGTGATTGCCTTTCTTTTCTAAAGGCTTGTCCTTTCATTTGTAAACTCATTACAGTGTTTTCAGTTACTCCTCTTCAACCTGTCAATTAAATTATATTCCACATGTGTTCTCAACATTATTGTTTGTTTAATTTTAGTGCAGAAACCCTCTCTCATTTCAATCCCAAGGTAATTCTTTGAAATATATTTGAATGTGCTATGGTGTACGTGGTGGTACCTCTTCTTTGTATGATTATGTTCAAATAAACCTTTGAAATGTTGTACTAAGAAATGACATGTAATAGCTCCCAGCTTCTGAATATAGATTTTCAAGAAAATGTAAAATCCATCTTTAAGAGATTAACTATAATTTAAAATCATGGCCGTTGTAATGTCAAAAGCACCTAAAATTGTTAAATCTAACAGTCTACATAAATATCTCAGTGCCTTCACCAAAGTAAACCTTGAGGTGAAATATAAAAAATTATCTAAGCCTCCTCTCATTCAGAAGCAGAGTGGGCATTTTCATCCAAAAATCCTCAAAATCGAAGAATAAGGGGGAATGCAACTATGGATTAAAGTAGACTTATTTTTCTAGCAATGGAAGAATTGTATCACTGATATAAAGGCAGTGGCCACCAGTGGCTACCAGAGGTTCTGAGGAGAGGGAGAGGGAAGAATGTAAAAAAAAAAAAAAAAAAAATCTAAAATAATGAAGGAAATTACGAAACCTCTGAAAACCACTGGGGAGGAGAGAAAAGACTTGAATGTATGGATTGCATGTCTGTGCAGTTGACTGTTGCTTGGTGGAGAGGAAAGCCAGATAGATGGCAGAGGTATAAAATAGACTCCATGGTTTACGATCTTTCTTCTTCACCATGATATTGCAATAAACAACACTGAGCCATTACCTTCGCATTTTTAGTAATGGCTCAAAATACTAGGGCATGTTTTTATAGTAGTTGAAGCTTTTCTGATCTAAAATGTGGAGTTCAACAGGTGCAGACCAGCTCTACTTGGTCATGATATCCTTGTTGCTCACAGCGTGACAGAGGGGCATCCTCAACATCACCAGGAGGCTTGCTATAAATGTGGAATCAGGGTCCCCACTCCAGACCTACACGAGAAAATCTGCATTAGTAAGATCTCTAGGTGATTGGTGAGCTTAGCCCTGCAAATTCCCAGATGTGAGACAGTTCTCTGAATATTCTAAAAGTAGGCTGTGCAGCTCTGTGAACAAAATTTTTTAAAAACATTGAATTATACACTTTAAATGAATTAATGTTATGGTGTCTGAATTGTATCTCAACAGTTGTTTACAAAGTTAAAGGCTCTAGATATATTCTCAAATATAAATTATCTCAAGAATTGCCACACTAAGATGGAGACCTTAAATATTTGGGGAAAATATTTAAGTAAGAAGAAAATGAATCATATGACATTTCCAGACATAGATAAATTATAGGTGATACATAACTTGGTGAGGCTTATTGCTGTCTTTAAAAATAGTTGAGACAAATAAATTAAAAAAATATATTTCTAAGGAAAAATGTGAATTACTCAAGAAATGAAAATCTTAACAGTAACAATATAAGTATTGGAAGTAAAGACCATGTTATATGAGCTTGTTAAAATTATTATCATTATTAGGAGGAAATATAGATCTAAAAAATGAGAAAAGTTTAAAAATAAACATTAAATATGGAGCAAACTAAAATAATGAATAAAATGGAAGAAAGATATCTACATGTTTTCAGACATGATGTAGTATAAATGTCAAGGCTAGTTTCATGCTGTTTATAAGAGATATAACTAAAGCAAGAGAAAATGGTTATGTTGAGAGTAAAAAGTATGGGAAATGCCATTCTAGGTAAAAACTCACCAAAGGAAAATTGATGTGGTATTTTATACTCAGGCCTCTTCCCCCCAAAAATGCAGCAAAAAGCAAAAATAATTATCATGAGCTATAATTATATGGTATGAGAATCAAGTAGAGAGAAAACAGAACATATATAAAAATACATGAACTTTGAAAAATATCATTTACATGTCTCTCTCCACATAGAAATATCTCCAAATAATATGTATGTATATATATATATGTATCTATCTACATATATACCTATAACTATATTTCTATGTATTATATTTGTTTCCAAATCTATACATCTCTATATGTAATTTATCTGCATTTTTCTTTTTGATTTGTGGGGTTCATTTGAATATTCTGGATATGAGTTCTCTGTCAAATATATATCCATATATATATTTCAAAAATTGTTACCTACCATATGGCTTATGTTTTGACTCTTGTATTGTAGTCTTTTGATGATCAAAAAATTTTAATTTTAGTGTAGTCCAATTTATCAACATTTTCCAACATAGTACTTGATGTCCTGTGTGTTCCCTGGAAATGGTTCTTCAAAGGTAGGAGTCTAAGACTGATTTAATTGTTTTTCTGGCTTGGAATACAATTTTGAGCTCTTGCTAAAGAGAAAATGGAAGCTAATGATCAATTGTTAATTTTTAATTACCTGCTTGCTTGAGGAAAGTGCCCTAGGGGCTAACTGGCTGCCTCACTTTTCTGATAAATTAATATTGATAAGTAATTAGATTGTGAGTTTTTATAGATGCTTCTGACTGACAGAAAGAATGCCAAATTCAGAGATTTAAAGTTTCAGTCCAAGAGTATTATGTAGTTCAGAGTCCAGAATAAGACAGGAATAACTCAGGAAAATATAAAGCAGGCTAACCATTTCAGCAGTAAGAAGATAATGCAGGGATATGGCTAAAAAAGTTTTGGAGGACTAAAAAAATTGGAGAAATATTAACTTCAGGGAGCAAGTATCAAGAGTCAGGCCTAGAAGAACAAAAATATAAGATTAGAATCATCAAAACTAAAGGGAATATTTTGTGCTTCAGTGAAAAACTATGTAACAGTTTATATCACCTCTTTCTTCACTGTCTAATTCTAGCCCTTTCATACATTTGAACTCTGTAAATTATAGGCAAATGCTAAGGAGGCAAAAACAAGTAATTGGCTATAAGTCTGCAAATTCTCTTAAGTGGAGCTACCATTGACTTTCTTCCCCTACTCTGAAAGAGGATGATTTTGCCACATTTGCATATTCATTTCCATATTACTGATAAATGAACACTTGAGATCTATGGATTCTCCTTTGAACTCTTGCTAAAGAGGTATACAAAATTGTTAGAAGTCATTCAGAATCAAGCTCTCTTAGATAAAATAGAAGTCTCTAAAAGGTAAATAAGTGTTGTTTTATGGAAATAATGTACTCAAATCCCTGCAGACTGCTGAGACTTTCAATATTACAAAAAAGATCAGGAAAGCAGACAAAGAAATAAAGGAAAGTAAAGAAACAGTTATTCATTAAGACTTTCAGTTTGATGAAAACGTTCTATATGCACTATCCAATATCACAGTTATTAGGCAAGTTTCATTACTGAGCACTTGAAATATAGCTAGTCTGATTTAATAAATGAATTATTTAATTTTATTTAATTAGCTTGAATTGCTATCACTAGCTCCTGCCATATTGGACAGTAAAACTGGAGAGTGCCATTTCTTACTTTCTTTTTTTAATTTTTAAAATGTCATTATTTTTGGCACTCTTAGATGAGTATGAATACCCAGAAATGGCAAACAAAACCAAAAGACTTTGCTACTTTACTACACCACTTATCCCAGTTCTGGATTTGAAAATATGGTCATCATTATTCTAGTATAGAGAGTTAAAAATTACTAATATCTTGTATCTTGTATCTTTATTATATTGTATTTTGCTGTAACCTTTACACCTAGATTATTTGTAGTGAGTACAACGATGGGTTATAGTCCAGTGCCAGACTACCTGATATTTTATTATAAGATGGAAAAATTCAGCTCATCCACTATCACAAAATAAAGAAATAATGGTGTCGAATAATTGTTATAGCTGACTAAACTCAGATAGTGGTTTAATTTTTAATAAAGCAAACTGAAGTGGCTTTCTCTCATCTCAATTTTCTGTGTTAAAATTTTCAACACATTTTTCAATTAGTATATTTACAGAATGTTTTTACTTCATTTACTGGCAAAAATTTGGAGAAGTGGACAGAATGTTAGACAATCAAAAAACACAATGATTAAATTGGAGTTGAGGTAAAGTACTGGTAAAATATTGTTATTGAAAACATCTAAACTTGTGAGCATACAAGGTTTATTTTTCCTCTTAAAAATATTTACAGTATTGGACAATTTAGTACCTGAAAAAAATTAGTTTCTATGAAGATCTCTTCTTTGAAATCTAAAAGGGATCCTTACCAAATATAGTTTTAGTCTACTCAAGAGAGTGTGCAAAGTTGGTAGATGACTTAAATAGCCATCAAATTATTTACCAAAATTATTTCTTCATCATCAACAGACAAATATTGGTTCTGTGCTTGAATATTTGGACACTTATCTAAATATGTTATAGGTGTAAAGACTTCACTATAGTCTTTATGGGTGTATAAGCTGGCTACATCTACTTCAGTTTGGATTTGAACTTGAACAACTTCCCAAATTCATAGTTAACCTGGATCACTAGTCTAGTAATTGTTTTCTTTTCAAGAACATCCTCCACAAACAGGCTTGCTTTCCATTGATCCAAGACCAAGATATCTGTCATTCCCCAGACCGAAACAACTGAGAATCTTAGCCACAGCTTGAGAAATTTATCATCAGTAACTCCTGCATGAAAAATTTTCATCTTGATATAAATATGAAGGGAATCAAAGCAATAGTCTCTGAAAAGGATGTAGACACTGAGGAAGGAATGAAAGAAGTTGCCTTGCCACTATATATACAGAACAACACCTATTACAGTGATGAATGGCAAAACATCAAAAAGTTTTATGATATTTTACATTTTTAATATCCCAATTTATTCTTTATTTTAGTTTTTCAAAATTAATATGTATTCTATTTCTAACCTTTAAATCTATCATTATTTCATTTTCCTACTAATTGAATTTGGTAATATATTAGGATTCATTTCTGAAGAAGTTTTGGACCACTGAGGTGTTGAACTATGGCAGGGGAGGAATGCTGGTGTGGGGTGTTATTGATGGGGGACATGTGTTTGGGAGGGAGTTCTCCAGGGCATGTATATAGGGTGTATAAAAATGTCCAGATATTCACTGGGTATTTTCATAGTAGTTAGAGTTACAAATGACAACTAAGGGAGTGCTGATTTCCTAGCCAGGGAAGCTCTGTCACATTTCCCAATGGAACAACAACAATCCCCCAAGTGCAAGGGCAAGTCCAGTGAAGAAGGATGGTCCAATGATGGGCCCTTGATACTGATGACTATACTTATGAGCCTGTGTGTCTGAAATTTCAACTAGGCCTGGAGCTGCAGGGTACCTAAGAGTTACCTCCTGAGAGCCTCCATGTTGCTCAAATGTGGCCCCATTCTGAGCCAAACTCAGCATATAAATGCATTACCTTTCCCCCAATATGGGACATGACTCCTGGGGATGAGCTACCCTGGCAACAAGGGATTACTACCAATAACCAGCTGGCGATGCAACTAGAATAAGACCTTGAACAAAAGGGAGAAATGATAAAGAAAAATGACCTTATATGGCTAAGAGACTTCAAAATGAGTTAGGAGGTCATCAGAGGGGTTGTGCTTACACATGTCTCAGCAGGATCTCAGACACAGCCAAAATAGATGCAACCCCAGACACTAGTGCTCCTGAGGGCTATGGAGACACACAGATTCCATGGTCATGGCAGATGGCTCTGGAGTTCAGTGCCTTGTCAGTGGGCCCTACTTTGGAATTTGTGCTCCTGAATGTGATGGAGGTGAACTCAGATATGACCTTTCTACACATGTCTCTTCTGTCACTTTTATTGAACCTGTGGTTGGTGCTGGGGTTGGTGTATACTCAGGAGACTTGAATCTCTGGACTGTCTATGTGCCAGCTGGGTCCTGAGCATCAGCAGAGTTGCAAATCCTACCCCCTGGTTCATTGGTCTTACCCAGATCAGCTAACAGGGAGGTGAAGATGATCAACCACCACACCAGGGAATCGAGAGTGCCTACAACTGCAAGCAAAAGAATCATATCCAACAGCCATGTGGAATCTAAGCCCCCTCTTGATTTACAGGTGGAGTGGACATCACCATCCAAGGGCCCACAGGGTGGAGAAATAAAATATGGATTAGAGTGGACTTATGGTTTTCCATTATAGAACTATTGTGACTCTAGCAATGGAAGAAACTTTATCACTGATGTGGAGAAAGTGACCACAGAATTTGCTGAGGACAAGGGAGAGGGAAAAAGAGATGTGATGTGGGAGCATTTTCTGAACTCGGAGCTGTCCTAAATGATATTGCAGGGTCAGATGGTAGACATTATATATCCTGCAATAACCCACTAAATGGACTGGGGAAGAATGGAAACTACAATGTAAACTACAATTCATGCAGTGTAGCAATGCTCCAAAATGTATTCACCAAAAGCAATAAATGTGCCACAATGATGAAAGAGATTGTTGATGTGGGAGGAGTGGAGGAGTGGGGTGTGGGTTATATGGAAACCTCATATTTTTTAATGTAGCATGTTTTGTGATCTATGTACCTTTTAAAAAAGACAATTAAAATAAATATTAAAAAGGTAAAAAAGTCTCTGTAAAACTTCTTTCTAAGTTCTCATATAAAGAGTCTAATGCACAAAATTTGAATGTTGGAAACATATCATCTTTCTTTGACAGGAATACAAATTTCAACAGCTGCTTCTAAAGATTTCATTCCTTCTGTGATACCTGACCAGTATCTATGAGGTTATCAGCCTCTGAGGTAAAATTGTTTCTTATGGTTCACTGCTGGGGAAGCTGGCAATTTCTAAATACTATAAATAATGTTAAAATTCTGCAAACATTTTTCAAGGATAAACTGTGGCTCATCGTAGTGATTAACATAATCTCAAATAATACAATAAACAGTGTGTTTGTGTTTTCAGTAGCACCCCTGCTGCTATGTGTATTTGACCTTTGGCTTGGAGAAAGTACCCAAATATGACGACATCAAGAAGGTGGTGAAGCAGGCATCCGATGGCTCCCTGAATGGCATCATGGGCTACACTGAGAACCAGGTTGTCTCCTGAGACTTTAACAGTGACACACAATTTTCCAGTTTTGATGCTGAGGTTGGCTTTGCCCTCAGCAAACACTTTGTCAACTCATTTCTGGGTACAACAATGAATTAGGCTATAGCAAGAGGGTGGTGGACCTTATGGTCCACATGACCTCTAAGAAGTAAGAGACCCCTGGACCACCAGCCCAAGCAACAGCAAGAGAGAATCAGTCACTGCTGGGGAGCCCTAGCTCAACTTGATCCCTCACAACTGAGAATGACCCATCCTCCACAGCGTCCATACCAGACCCCTGAATGTGGTGAGGGGCTCAGAAGGCCCTACCTTGTCATGTACCATCAATAAAGTACACTGTATCCAGCCAAAAATAATAATGATTAGCAGAATTGATGAAGGAATCCAGAAAATTGAAGTAAAGAGAAAAATTTGTAGATACCTAAATACCTCCAGTAGCACTGCCTATAATCCTGGGTGCTTAAAAGTAGTTAGGTTAGCTTTGAAAGGGAAATTATATTCAGTTATTTGTCCTTATGTTCTGTTATTACTATTATTGTAGTAATTGTGTACTTTTTAAAATTTCAATAATTAAAATAAAATATCAAATAATAGAGAAAACCTGATAATTTCTCTAGACTACATATCCTAAAATTGTTACTAAACTGCTAGCCTGCAAGGCAAACAAAAAATATATTCATTCTGGGCTTTCTCAATTTTGTCTAATTTGTGATTGGTATAAAAACACCATATTCTTATAGAATCCAATGAAAGCTTTAGAGAAATATCTACCTGGAGGCAGATATTTAATTTATATGAAGAAGAAGCTTTGGAAAGATATTTTTGGATACTTGAAACAGGTGTAGCTTTTTGCATAATAGTGTGCATCATGTACAAAAATTAACAAATTACAAAGCAATAGTATTTCACAAAATGGAAGGTGAACTTTACATGTTGATATATAAATATCTCATCCAGAACTTTAGGGAGGAAAAAAGTGCCTAATTTCCAAGGAGAAAAAAAAGGACAAAGAGATTAGACTGAAAATTTACAAATTAAATCTTACACATGGAATATAAAAACAGAAAAATTAAATTTAGTAAAATAATGTGATAATACATCATTAATTTTCCCATATGAACAGAAAAAACAATTTCAAAAATAGTTACTTTACAGCTGGTTAAAAGGCAATGAGACTGATACTCTGCTACTCTGCTGTTGGTAGTGGAATTAGTCTTATACTATAACAGTCAATTTAACAAATCACATTTATTGGCCTGGAGGTTGTATTTTCAAGTGACTTTAAAAGTCATCAAATATTAACAAAATTTCATGTAATAATAAATCAATTGAATACACCAAGGTCACCAAAAAAAGACAGAAGTAATGTGAGTTTTCTGCAGGTCATAGGATAATTTGAGTTGGAATATAAAGAGAATAACAAGTAACAGTGAAATGAGCTTATATATAAGTGAGACATGAAGAATCTATTCTTAAAGTGTATAAGATAATAAAAAGACAAAAGCTGAAGAGGAGAATAAGCAAGAGAAAGAAGAAAGGGCAATCATAAAGTCCAGGATAGGAAGTAGGAATGAAGGAAGGAATTGCAGAATAAAAGGGGAAAAAAGGAAAGAAAGGAAAAGGAAGGCAAGAAAGAAAGAAATGTGTGGAAAAGGAGAACTAGAGTCATAAATATATGGAGATGAGACATGTTCAGAATTATTTCAGGACTGTGAAAGACTGTGATTACATACAACTAAACAATTTCTGATGGTTTTTTATGCTGAATCTGGATGTCAATAAGAATATTGTCATCACCAACTTTATATATTCTTAATGCTTAAGTGACCAGAAATCACCACAATTTGAAAAATCCTATAATGACTCTACTCTGAACTCCACAAGTAAATATTTGATTAGCTTGGACCAACAGAACTCTTAAAGACAAGTTATGAATATTTATGCTGTCACGTTTTAACTATGGACGTCCTAAAAATAAAATGTACTTCCAGAAATAGAAGTTTTAAAATGCTATCTTCATGACAATCTAAAAATGTTGGGAGACTGCATTGTATTTGGAGACACTGACAGTGAGTGTAAAACATCCAGAATTTGCTCCTAAACAGAACATGGAAATATGAAATTGAACTGGAAAGAGAACCATTGAGTCCAGTATTTCCAAGCTACTACATACAAAATAGGTTAATAAAATTTTGGCCTGGTATACTCTTAACATACCACATTGTTAAATTCTCTTGATTAGAAATAGGAAAATAGAAGTGTCTTATTATTTTGAAAAATTATTCATATTAATTAAAACTAAATATCAAAATCAAGAAGTCATTTTGCAAATTTTATCACTATCACTTTTCCTAATGCTGCCTGCATGTCCTTGTTTCTCAGACTGTAGATGAGAGGATTCAGGGTGGGGGGTAATGCTGTATAAAGCACAGATATAAACAATTTTAGTGAAGATGACTTGAATTTTTTTGCAAAATATGTAGTAATCCCAGAAAACAGGAAGAACATCACCACTGTGAGGTGGGGCATACAGGTTGAAACAGTTTTTTGTCTTCCCTTTACTGATGGGATTCTTAGAACAGTGGCAAAAATGTGAACATAAGAAACAACCATTAAAATGAAACACACAAAAACCAAACAACAGCTAAGAATAATAAATGCATCTTCTAAAATATGCTTTCCATAACAGGATAGTGTAAGCAATGATGGAATGTCACAGAAGAACTGATGGACTACATTGGGTCCACAGAAACTGAGAGAGAAAGTACCTGCTACATGAATGGAGCCATAAACACATCCACTGAGCCATGATGCCGTCACCATCTGCACACAGGCACCTCTATGCATAATGGCCTCATAGTGCAGAGGATGGCAGATGGCAGCATAGCGATCATAGGACATCACCATAAGGAGAGCAAACTCTGTGCCAGAGGAAAATACAAAACCAAAAACTTGCATGGCACATCCTAGGAAGGAGATGGAATGACTGTTGGTCAAAGAGTTCATGATGGATTTAGGGAGAGTGGCAGAGATACAGCAGATATCAATGAAGGACAAATTCTTAAGAAAGAAATACATAGGGACTTGGAGATGCTGGTCGATGGTGGTGATGGTGATAATGAGGAGGTTCCCCATCACTGCTGCCAGGTAAATGAGGAGGAAGAATGTGGCATAGAGTCTCTGTAGCACCCAGTCATCAGGGACTCCCATGAGCAAGAATTCCATTATGATGGTCATGTTGATAAATTTCTCAGGCATGCTGATTCTTCAGAGTTGTCGGTCTAATTTGGAATAATTCTAACAAGTGAAATTGATTTCCTTTTAAAATATAGAGTGAATAATAATAAGAACATTAATAAATCTGCCTGTGAGGAAGGCATGAACATTGGCTTTGCCTTCAGACTCTGGAGGGCAGAGGTAATGGTTCTGGAGCATATTCTGAATACAAAAGAACTAAATTTATTTACTAAGTTGACCAACAAAGTATGTTCTTCTTTATCTACAAAATTTTATTGTATTTCTTTCTTTAAGAAATCCTTAGATATTTGTGCACTGTTCTTGACCCCCAACAGAAAATAATTTAATTTCCTGAGAATAGAAAAATGCCCTATACTTTCTAGAAATGTGTAAAATGTTGCAGGGAAATTAGATGATGAAGAAATATATTTTGGTACATATTTAACAAATCCACTCTTAAAATCTCTACAAGTGTGTGTGGAGTTGTATAAATGTGTGTGCATATGTAAGTATCTGTACATATCTATATGATATAGGTAATCTTAAATGAATTATATGTGTATGTGCGTGCTTATATTTGAGAGTGCTATTGGAAAACTTTTCAAATATCATATCTAATCCCTCTCTTTACTTCCCCAAAAAGGAGAGTGGACCTTGTTCCCTTGGAGCTAAAATAGTGGAATTAGTATTTCAATTACCAAGTGAAAATATCTAAATGAGATCAGAACATGATCAAATTTTTCTATAGTTTGTACTAGGGAAATATGGTCCATCTAGTCAGTGTAAAAATAAACAGAAATCAGAATAGATCAGCTTGTCAGATACTGACTTGGCAAAATGTACTGCACTGAATTGATTTGAAAATTGTCCTAACTATTTGAGCATGGAGTCATCCCTAGTATCTCATCTTCCTTATTTTGAGGAGAACAGAGGAGCTGGAATAAACCAACCTACACAGTATATTTTTTAAAGGTAGCATGTCCTTTCCTAGTCTTCCACTCTCATTTGGAAGAACACCATGTTAGAAGTCAGAGTATAAGGCAACTTTCACTCATGATGGACTGAAATTGATTCACCATGTAGAAATCAGCAGTCTCTTAATTCCACCTCTCACAGGTATTTTTTATGCAAAGTAGTTCTGGAGACAGAGATTTGAATAATGCTATACATTTTCATACTCACCAAGCAGCCCTTCTTTAGGAATTGGATCAAGATGAACAGGATTGTATTATATTGCTTGAGTGGTTTCTAGATGTCAATTCGATATGACACAGCATTTTGTATCTTAAGTGTTTAGATCTAAAAGATTACAGGATGTATGTATTTTCTGGAGTTCCCAAGTGGCTAATTAAACTAAGTTATAATGTGCCAAAATTTGAAACCAGTGGCATGTGTTCCTGTTGGACCATGGACAGTTGGGGATTTGAAGGCAATGGAGCCCAGATTTTCAATCCAGTGCTGTGATCATTAAATTTGTATGTCAACTTAAATAAATGATGGTGTCCAGTCATTTGGTCAAGCAAGAACTGGTCTGATTGATACTGTGAGGGTAAATTATCAGTAAGTTGACTTCATCTATGGCTAATTACATCTACAGTCAACTGAGGAGATTGCCTTCACAATGAGAGATATCTCATATAATCAGTTGAAGCCCTTAAAAGGGAAATGATGATTTGAGGACTCAAAGGGAGAATTTCCATTTATACTTCAGCCAGCCAGCTTTCCTGGGAACTACATAGAAAACTTTGATCAGACTTCCAAGCTTACCATCAAGAATTTTGACTTGCCTATTCCCACAGCCATGTAAGCCAATACCTATTATAAAAATCGTAATACTTACACACACACAATAACATAGAGATCTCTGGCTAATACAAGCGCCATGCCATATGTCATACACAGGGATTTGTGTCAATCACATTAAATAAATAGGAGCCATGTTCAGTTGCTTTTCTTATTTGGGTAGTAAATTGTTACTGCCATGTGATGGATATTCTTCCAAGATCTAAGTTCAGATACTGGTGTGACCTAAATTCAGTAACTTATACACGTCAGAGTGTTTTAGTTGTCACCCTTTATTTTTCCTTTTTATACTTAAAAATTTATATTAAAATATTCTCTATGAAAATGACTTATAAGTTAAATGAAAAACATAATTAAGATGTAATCTTTAACCCCTTAATAACTATAATTATATTGCATTAAAATTGTTAAAAATCACCAATTAAAAGGCAGAAATTGTCAGAATTGATTTAAAAAATGACCCAAGCATGTGATGTAAGCAAAAATCTCATTTTAAATATAATGCTATAGATAGGCTAAAAGTAAAATTAAGAAAAAGATACTGTGCACACCCTAATTTTAAAATGCTGGATTAATTCTATTATTACCACAAATATACTACCAAGAATAAAGGATGTATGACATAATGATAGAATGACCAATTTACAAAAAGACATAATCTTGGATGAAAGCTGAAAAACAGATGAAGTAAAAAGTATCAGAATTTAAAGGACAAATAAACATATCCCTAATTAAAATTAGAATTTTCAATACTCCTCTCTCAGTAATTGTTAGTAGAAAGAAAATCAACCAGGTACAGAAAACATGAATAATGTTTTCTAAGTGGCATTACTAAAACATTCTACACAACAACAGCAGAAATCACATTCCTCTCAAGTTTACATGGAATATCCACAAGTAGAGAACACAAGTATTTAACAAATTTAAGAGTTGAAATAATATGAAGTATGATATTTGACAATAATGAATTGAACTTAAATCAATAAGAGAATAATAAAACACTGAAAATTTCAAAATTAAATAGCAAATTTCAAAAAAAAAAAAAGTCCATATGTTCAAGAAGAATTATTTTGTTCTGAACTTAAATGAAAACACAAGCAACACAATTTGAGGGATGCAATTACAGATGTGCTTAGAGGTCTTTTATCTAGTTCTGGATTTTAAAAAATTATTTTATTCTTAAAGAAGCTTAGAGAATCTCCTCAGACTTCCAGGAAGATGGTGGACTAGAAAGACACAGGACTCTATTCCCCAGAAAAATAGCTAGAGGATCAGCTGAAACAGCCTAGAAAAAGATCTTCTAGGGTTTAAGATACCAGGCAAATGCTAGGCACTACCCAGGGGAGAGAGGGATGAAGGAGGGAAATCATGATGACAGAACTGTGAGTTGAAACCAGTGGCTGCTTCTGCTGGCACCATCCCCCACACTAAAGACATTTTAGAGATCTCAGACTTCTGAGCCTGTGGCTACAAAGGGGGTACCAGGGATCCACCACCCCAGAAAAAGGGAGAGAGACAAACACAGCCTAAGGTTGACTCAGCTTTTGATCCAAAAATTTGGCCTGCTGTGTCCCTTGAGCCCTTCCAGGCTGGATGGAACCACACAATGGTTTGCCCTGGAGCCAGCTGAAAGACTGGAGAAATCTGAGCCTCACAATCTGCCTCTCTTCTAGCTGGGACTGATCATTGAGGATGCCCCAGGATAGGAGAGAGAGAAGGACACAGCCTAAGGCTTCCTCAAGTTTTGACTCAAAAAGTTGGTGGGTATGTCCTAGGAGCCCTTCCAGTCTGGATAGGGCTGTGTCATTGTTTGCCTTGGGAACAGAGAAGGGGCTAAAAATACACAACTCTTCCAATCTCCTTTACTAACAGGGACTGATTGTTGAGACTGAGTGGAGTGGAAATATTTCCAACCCGGGAAAAGGGAGGGGGCTGCCAGAGAAACCTGGAAAACTGTCTCAGAGAAAGTTTGGATTACAAGGATCCTAGCTTCCAGATAGGAAGTTCTATCACATTGATCAGGTCTGTATAGCAATAAATAGCTCTGACTGGGCATTGAACTGAGAGCTTCCAAAGTGCTCCACCTACTAGAAGACCAAGTGAGTGCATATGAGAAAAATAATTTAAGTAGGAGAGGCCTTTTCTGGCCTCTATAGCCTCTTTCCCCAAGGCCCTAGGAAGTGAATCTATAACAGTTTACTGGGCCCTGTGCCCAGTTTTGGGCAACCAACAGGATAATCCTAACAATCCAGGTCGAGCCAAGAATCAAAGAGCAGTGGTAACACACAGACTCCTGCCTATAAATCCCTATAAAAGAAAAATTGAGCATCTAGTAAATTACTTCCTAATCAGATGCCTAGACATCGGCAAATAAATTTTGAGTCTTACTAAGAAAACAAGATATGAACCAAGAAAAGGAATATATCAAAGCCCCAGAAGAGATGCGGAACTTGAGAGAACTAATCTGCAAGTTTACACAAACATCCAAAATCAAATCAATGAGATGAAAGACAATATAGTTAAAGATATAAATGACATCAAGAAGATATTGAGTAAGCACAAAGAAGAATTTGAACTCTTGAACAGAAAGGTAACAGAGTTCATGGGAATGAAAGTCATAATAGATGAGATAAAAAAAACATATTTAATGGTGTATTAAAGTCTACTATAATTGTAGAGGCATTTTTCTCCACTTAGTTTTTCCAGTGTTTGCCTCATGTATTTTGAGGTGCCCTGGCTAGGTGCATAAATGTTTATGATTGTTCTTTCCTTTTCAAAGATTGTCGCTTTTACTAATACATAGTGTCCATTTTGTCTCTCACAATAGTTTTGCCTTTAAAGTTTATTTTGTCTGAAATTATTATAGCTTCCCCTGCCCTTTTTTGGTTATTATTTGCTTGTGAGATTGTTTTCCAGCCATTCACTTTCAACCACCTTGAATCTCTGGTCTAAGGTGGATTTCTTGTAGGTAGCATATAAATGGGTAATATTTCCTTATCCATTCTGCCAATCTGTGTCTCTTGACAGGTGATTTTAATCCATTGACATTCAGTGTTATTACTCTCAAGGAATTACTTACATTATCCAAATTTTCTTTGGATCTATTTATGTCATAAGTTGTTTTTATTTCTCTGTCTTTTGAATGTTCTTACACTCTCCTCCCACTCTGTCTCTCCTGTTTCTTTCTTTCCTCCTGCAGAACTCCCTTTAGTATTTCTTGAAGGACAGGTTTCTTATTGGCATACTCTTTTAGTTTCTGTTTATCTGTGAATATTTTTAACTCTCCATCATTTTTGAATGCTAGCTTTGCTAGATAGAGTATTCTTGGCTGGAATTTTTTTCTTTTAGTACCTTGAATATGTCATGCCCCTGCCTTCTTGCTTCCATTGTTTCAGATGAGAAATCAGCATTTAATCTTATTGAGCTTCCCTTGTATGAAATGGTTCTCTTTGCTCTTGCTGCCTTCAGTATTTTCTCTTTGTCTTGATCATTGGATGAATTTGACAAGTATATGTCTTGGGGTAGATCTGTTGAGATTTATACTGTTTGGGGTGTGTTGCACTTCCTGGACCTGCACATCCATTTCCTCAAAAGCTTTGGGAAGTTTTCAGCCATTATTTCCTCCAACATTCCTTCTGTCCCCTTTCCCTTCTCTTCAACTTCTGGGATGCCTATAATGCATATGTTTGTGCATTTTGTGTTGTCATTCAAATCCCTAAGTCCCTGCTGGATTTTTTCTATCTTTTTATTTATCAATTCTACTATCTGTTCAATTTCAGATATACTGTGTTCCACATCACTAATTATTTTCTCTACCGCTTCAAATTTGCTGATATTTGCAAAGAGTGTATTTTTTATTTCTTTGATTGTGCCATTCATCACTATCATATCCATTATTTTTGTGTGTAAGTTTACAAATTCTTCAGTATGCTCTACAAGTGTTTTCTTAATATCCTTAATCTCTTCCTTCACTTCAATAAGTTGGTCCATGATATTTGTTTGGAGAGCTTTGACTGGTTGTTCGATGTTCTGCTCCTCTCCCTGGTTTTTATCTTGTTCATTGGATTAGGCCATGTATTCCCAATTATTGGTATGGCTTGTAATTTTTTGTTGCTGTCCTGACATCATTTTATCTTGATGGGTTTGTTCAGTTGATTAGTTTCTCTGTCTAGCCTCAGGTTTTATTTAGGTGCTGTTTTTGTATGTGTGTTAAGTTTTATCTTTGACACTTTTTTCTTATTCTATTTCCCTGTTGTTGTCTAAGTTTCCTTGAAGGAAAATGATTAGGACCAGGGAAAGAGGTTAGAAAAGAAAATATATAATAGTAGTATTGATAGTAAATGTTAGCAGAAGAAACACATAGGACCAAGCAGAATGAATATTAAACTCATACAAGCAGTTCAGAGTTATAGGAATAAATAAGTGAAGAACCTACAATGAAATGGGATACTGAATATGGAGAAGAATATACTATGAATTAAAAGGCCAGGGTGATCAGGAAAGAGGGAAAGAGAAAATAAAGGACAATAACATAAAGAGTTAATACAAGATAGAAAACAGAATACAAGTGTTAGAAATAAAAAGCCAGAAAAATTGTGGCTGGAAAAAGAGAGGTGGAATGTAAGAACAACAACAGAAACTGGAAGAGAGAAAAATGTAGGAAGGAAAAGAGATAGCATTGGCAGCCAAAATCAGTATACACAGAAAAGAGGAAATCAAGGATAAGGAAGCACAGCAAACAAGAAACAAGCCAGTACTACCTAATATAAAAAAAAAAATTAAAAAATAAAAGGGTAGGGAGATAGAGGAAGAAAAGACAAGAAAACAACCAAACAAACAAAAAAGACCAGACAAGTACCCAAGCAAGGAGACCACCAAACATTAAGAAAAACCAGACTTCCCTCCCATACCCCTGTGGAGCTTGTGAGTCTGCTTGTGTTCACCAGTCAATCACCCTGCAGTTTTCTCACTGCAGACTTTGAAATGGGTTTCAGTGAGTAAACCAAGCCAAATTTTGTACAAAATTAATCTCTTTTTTTTTTTTAGTCAAAGTAAGAAACCCAAGAGAAGCTAATACAAGGATAATGTCTATGATTTCCCTGTCTCGAAGCATCAGCCAGATGTTTAATATTGCAGTGGTTCACTACACTAAGAGGAGCTGGGAACTGAACCACTAGACAGAATATCTCAACAGAGAACAAATAAAAAAAGACTTTATATAATATATTAGAGGGTCTGAACCTAATACACATATGCAGAACAATACACCCAAATACAGCATGATATACATTCTTCTCAAGTGGACATGGATCAATCTCCAAGATAGACCACATGCTAGGCCACAGAGAAAATGTCAATAAGTTTAGAAAGAGTGAAATCATACAAAATAATTTCTCTGACCACAGTGGAATGAAGCCAGAAATCTGCAAGGGCCATAGAACCAGATTAGGCACAAAGATATGAAAATTAAGCCAAATACACTTAGACAAACAGTGGGTCAAGGAGGAAATCTCAAAAGAAATCAGTAACTACCTTGAAACAATTGAAAATGACAACAACACATATCAAAATTATGCGATGCAGTAAAAGCTGTATGAGAGAGAAATTCATATAAAACAAAAACAAAAACAGAGAAAGAGTCAAAATCAAAGACCTAACTGCACACTTGGAGGAACTAGTAAAAAAACAACAAACTAAACCCAAAGGAAGAAGAAAGAGAGAATGAACAAAGATCAGACCAGAACTAAATAAAATAGAAAGTAAGAGAGCACTAGAAAAAAATAAAACAAAGAGCTGGATCTTTGAGAAATAAAATTGACAAACCCTTAGCTAGTCTAACAAAGAAAAAAAGAGAGAAGATGCAAATACACAAAATAAGATATGAGAAAGGGGATATCCCCAATGACCCCACAAAAATAAAGACTATCATAAGAGGATACATTGAAAAAATATAAGCCAACAGGAAGGAAAATTTAGAGGAAATGGGCAAATTCCTAGAACCACATAAGCAGCCTAATGGACAAATGAAGAAATTGATTATCTCAACAGACCAATCACAAGTAAAGAGAATCAGTCATTAAAACCCTCCAAACTAAGAAGAGCCCTGGACCAGACAGTTTCACAGATGAATTCTACCAAACATTCTGGAAAGAACTAACACCGATTTTGTCAAAACTCTTCCAAAAAATCAAAATAGAAGGAACATTGCCTAATGCATTCGATGATGACAAAATTACCCTAATACCAAAGACAAAAAATGATGCTACAAGAAAGGAAAACTACAGACCAATCTCCCTAATGAAGCTAGAGGCTAAAATCCTCAACAAAATACTTGCTAATCGTATTCAACAACATTTAAAATGAATTATACATCTTGACCAAGTGGGTTTCAATCCTGGTATGCAAGGATTGTTCAACATAAGAAAATTAATCAATGTAATACACCACAAAACAGATTAAGGGGGAAAAATCACATGTTCTTATCTATAGATGCAGAAAAAGCATTTGACCATATACAGCACACTTTCCTGATAATAACACTGCAAAAGAGAGGAATATAATAAACTTTCTGAATATGATCAAGAGTGTATATGAAAAACCCACAGCTAACATCATTTACAATAGTGAGATCCTAAAATCTTTCCTTCTAAGATCAGGAACAAGACAAGGAGGTCCACTATCACCCTCCTTTTTAACATTGTGTTAGAAGTACTTGCTTGAGCACTGAGGCAAGAAGTAGATATAAAACACATCCAAACTGGAAAGGAAGAAGTCAAAAATTCACTATTTGTAGACCGCATGATATTATACATAGAAAGCCCTGAGAAATGTACAACAAAGCTTCTAGAAATTATAAATGAGTTCAGTAAGGTTGCAGGTTATAAGATCAATGTGCAAAAATCAGTAGCATTGCAAAAATAATGAGCAATCTGAGGAGGAAATCAAGAAAAAAATACCATTTACAATAGTAAATAAAAGATAAAATACCAAGGAATAAATTTAACTAAAGATGTAAAAGCCTTCCATATAGAAAACTGCAGAGGAAGTGGACTTGGCCCAGTGGATAGGGCATCTGTCTACTACATGGGAGGTCTGTGGTTCAAATCCCAGGCCTCCTTGACCCATGTGGAGCTGGCCCATGTGCAGTGCTGATGCATGCAAGGAGTGCCATGCCATGCAGGGGTGTCCCCCACATGGGGGAGCCCCACACAGAAGGAGTGCACCCCATAAGGAGAGCCACCCAGCATGAAAGAAAGTGCAGCCTGCCAGTAATGGCACCGCACACATGGAGAGTTGACCCAGCAAGATGATGCAACAAAAAAAAAGAAACACAGATTCCCGTGCTACTGACAACAACAGAAGAGGCCAAAAAGAACACGCAGCAAATGAGCGAACAGACAACTGGGGTGGGGGCGGGAGTGGGGGAAGGGGAGAGAAATAAATAAAAATAAATATTTTTTTAAAAAAGAAAACTATACAACACTGTTAAAGGAAATCAAAGAAGACTTAAATAAAAGATAGAATATTCCTTGTACATGAATAGGAAAAATAAATATCATTGAGATGTCTATCCTATACAAACTGATATTCAAATTTAATGCAATTCCAATAATAATCAACACAGCTTTTTAAAATGAACTGGAAAAGCTATGAAATTTATTTGGAAGGGGAAGAGGCACCAAATAACTAAAGACATATTGAAAAAGAAAAATGAGGAGAGGAGACAAGATGGTCACTGAGTGAACTTGCCTTTGTGGTCTGTCCCAGGAAGAGACGGCTGGGCGCAGCGGCAGGTTCTCCAAGGCGAGGCTTTTTTGGGATTTTTGTAGGGCAGAAGTGCCAGGACATCGATTGGGTGGAAAGTGAACTTAACCAACAACAAGAAACTAGAATAAGAAGAAAAAAGTGACAAAGAGAAGATATAACACCTATGCAAAAATAACAGCTAATTAACCTCCAAGAGCAGACAAAGAAGCTAAGGAACTGATTAAATCCATCAAGATAAAGAGATGACCAGAAAGCAACAAAAATCTACAAACCAAACCAGTAATCAGGAAAACATGGCTGAATCCAATCAACAAACCAATAATCACGAAGGGGAGCAAAACTTGGCACAAGCAATGAAAGATCTCAGAACATTTATCACTGACAAATTTGACGAAGTAATGAAAGAGGTTAACAACATGAAGACATCACTTGGAGGGGAAATTGCAGACATACGCAAAAACATAACAGATATGATGGGAATGAACACCACAGTTCAAGAAATCAAAAATACACTTGCAGCAAATATCAGCAGACTAGAAGAGACAGAGCAGAGAATTAGTGATGTGGAAGACAGTACATCAGAAATCAAACAGATAGTAGAAGGGGTCAATAAGAAGATAGAGGAGAGGGGGCAAGATGGCGGCTGAGTGAACATCCCTGTTAGAGTCTTCTGCAGGGAATCGGCTGGGCGGCGTTGGAGACTCTTTGGGACCGGATTGTTTCGGGATTTTTGCTGGTCCGGAGGTGTCTGGACATCGATTTGGAGGGAAGGTAACAGAGAGGATTCGTCTGTGAAATATACACGGAGATCCCAGCTACCTGTAGAGGATTCCCTTCTTGGGTAGGCGGAGACGAGGCATCTAGCCCCGCTCGGTGGGGCTGAGCCAGGCCGGGCCGGGCCGCGGTAGCGTTTGGAGCCGGGCGGGGCCGGTGCAGGCCCCGGCTGCGGGCCGCGGCAGCGCTTGGAGCCGGGCGGGGCCGGTGCAGGCCCCGGCTGCTGGCCGCGGCAGCGCTTGGAGCCGGGCGGGGCCGGTGCAGGCCCCCGGCTGCGGGCCGCGGCAGCGCTTGGAGCCGGGCGGGGCCGGTGCAGGCCCCGGCTGCGGGCCGCGGCAGCGCTTGGAGCCGGGCGGGGCCGGTGCAGGCCCCGGCTGCGGGCCGCGGCAGCGCTTGGAGCCGGGCGGGGCCGGTGCAGGCCCCGGCTGCGGGCAGCGGCAGCGCTTGAGCCGGGCGGGGCCGGTGCAGGCCCCGGCTGCGGGCCGCGGCAGCGCTTGGAGCCGGGCGGGGCCGGTGCAGGCCCCGGCTGCGGGCCGCGGCAGCGCTTGGAGCCGGGCGGGGCCGGTGCAGGCCCCGGCTGCGGGCCGCGGTAGCGCTTGGAGCCGGGCGGGGCCGGTGCAGGCCCCGGCTGCGGGCCGCGGTAGCGTTTGGAGCCGGGCGGGCCCGGGTCAGGCCGTGGCGGGTACGGAGCCAGGCAGGGCCGGTCCAGGCCGCGGTGGCGGGAGGTGGATGCCGGAGCCGGCTGGGCCGCTGTAGCGAGCGGAGCTGGGCGGAGCCAGGCCAGGCCAAGGCGGCGTGAGGAGCCGGGCAGAGCCGGTCCAAGCCTCCGCGGCGGGCGGAGCCGGGCCTGCGGAGGGGTTTCTGGTTTTTTTTGGGTTTTTTTGTTTGTTTTTTTTTTTTTTTTTAATTTTACTTAATTTTTTTTTTTTTTTTTTTTTGAGCATCTGCAGTACTGGGGAGTTCGTGGCCCCTGGGCGGCCTATTGGGGGTTTGTGGGAAGGGAGGTGCTTGCAGACCCATTTGGGCAGACAGACGGGGGGGTTTTAGGGCAAAGCGGGGGGAAGTTGTTGTTTTAGATAGTGTTGCAATTGTGACACGTGTGTACCTGTATCTCTCTTCTCCCTATCCGTTCCCCACCGTTTGCCCATCCTCTTTTTCTTTCTTCCTTTCTTCTTGCCTTTCTTTTTTCTTTATTATAATTAGTTTTTTTTTTTTTTTTCGGTTTTCTCTTTCCCTCTTGTCCCTCATCTTCCACTTATTTTTACTTTAATTCAAGTATACAATAGGTGCTACAGGGAACACCTCACATTTGCTGGGTTTTCCCATCCTCCACTGCCTCATTTCTGTGTGAACTGATTTAGGCTACCTACACTATCCCCCTTCCCCTGCATCTTGATATCCACTATCATCTACTGTCTCTCCTATATTCCACCCCCCACCTCCCGTTCTTTGATCCACAAAGTGTCTAACTCTTAATTTCTAATACCTTTGTTCTGTTTTCTGTCTATTATCCACTCTTGAAACTATTACCTTTCTTTTCTTTTTCCCTCTCTCATGAAAACAATAGCTGTGTAGTTCATACCATATTCCTCCCAAATTCAGTCATCAACTTCATAAAAGGTACTCTACCTACAGCTATAACCCTATACAATCTACATGAATCTAACCTCCATCCTTCCAGATCTCATATTCCTGCTTTATTAACATACATCACCAATACAACTTTACACTTTTCCCTTGCTTACACAATTGCCTTTCCCCAACACTAATACTTTCCTCTAAAGTGAACTTAACCAACAACAAGTAACTAGAATAAGAAGAAAAAAGTGACAAAGAGAAGATATAACACCTGTGCAAAAATAACAACTAATTAACCTCCAAGAGCAGACAAAGAAGCTAAGGAACTGATTAAATTCGTCAAAATAAAGAGATGACCAGAAAGCAACAAAAATCTACGAACCAAACCAATAATCAGGAAAACATGGCTGAATCCAATCAACAAACCAATAATCACGAAGGGGAGCAAAACTTGGCACAAGCAATGAAAGATCTCAGAACATTTATCACAGACAAATTTGATGCAGTAATGAAAGAGGTTAACAACATGAAGACATCACTTGGAGGGGAAATTGCAGACATACGCAAAAACATAACAGATATGATGGGAATGAACACCACAGTTCAAGAAATCAAAAATACACTTGCAGCAAATATCAGCAGACTAGAAGAGACAGAGCAGAGAATTAGTGATGTGGAAGACAGTACATCAGAAATCAAACAGATAGTAGAAGGGGTCAATAAGAAGATAGAAAAAATCCAATTAGGATTTAGGGACCTGAATGACAATGCAAAACGCTCAAACATACGTATTATAGGCATTCCAGAAGGTGAAGAGAAGGGAAAGGGGTCAGAAAGAGTGTTGCAGGAAATAATGGCTGAAAACTTCCCAAATCTACTGAAAGAGACAGATGTTCATATCCAAGAAGCACAGCGCACTCCACAAGTCATAAACCCCAACAGGCCCACCCCAAGACATATACTTGTCAAATTATCCAATGCTCAAGACAAAGAGAAAATCCTAAAAGCAGCAAGAGAAAAGAAAGCCATCACATACAAGGGAAGCTCAATTAGATTAAGTGCTGATTTCTCTTCTGAAACCATGGAGGCAAGAAGACAGTGGTATGATATAGTCAAGGTACTAAAGGAAAAAAATTTCCAACCAAGAATACTCTATCCAGCTAAACTAGCATTCAAACATGATGGAGAGTTCAAAATATTCGCAGACAAACAGAAACTGAAAGAGTATACCAACAAGAAA
Source organism: Dasypus novemcinctus (assembly GCF_030445035.2). Taxonomy (NCBI): domain Eukaryota; kingdom Metazoa; phylum Chordata; class Mammalia; order Cingulata; family Dasypodidae; genus Dasypus; species Dasypus novemcinctus. The sequence goes on along the minus strand of NC_080694.1, from coordinate 6,089,461 downwards.
CCTCCCCTTCAAGAAATTCTAAAGGGAGTTCTGCAGGAAGAAAGGAAAAAACAGGAAAGGCAAAGTTGGAGGAGAGTATAAGACCAACAACAATAACAAAAAAGACAAAAAAAAATATACAAACAAAATATGACAAACACAAATCCAATCAAAATATGGCTAACACAAATAATTCCTTGATAGTAATAACACTGAATGTCAATGGATTAAACTCACCTATCAAAAGATTCAGACTGGGACACTGGATAAGGAAATATGACCCATCCATATGCTGTCTACAAGAGACACATCTTAGACCCAGAGACGCATGGAGATTGAACGTGAAAGGCTGGAAAACAATCATACAAGCTAACAATAACCAAAAAAAGGCAGGAGTAGCTATATTAATATCAGACAAAATAGACTTTAAATGTGAAACAATTGTGAGAGACAAAGAAGGATACTACATTTTAGTCAAAGGGAAAATCTGTCAAGAAGATCGAACAATCATAAATATCTATGCCCCTAACAAGGGTGCCTCTAAATACGTCAGGCAAACGCTGGAAAAACTAAGTGAAAGAATAGATACATCTACAATTATAGTGGGGGATTTTAATACACCACTATCAATTCTGGACAGAACATCTCAAAAGAGAATCACCAAAGAAACAAAACATCTGAATAGTATATTAGAGGAGCTCGATCTAATAGACATATATAGATCGCTACACCCAAACACAGCAGGATATACATTTTTCTCAAGCGCACATGGATCATTCTCCAAGATAGATCATATGCTAGGCCACAAAGAAAGGCTGAACGAATTCAGAAAGATTGAAATCATACAAAACATTATCTCTGACCACAGTGGAGTCAAGATGGAGATTTGCAAGGGAAAGAAGCCCAGATTTCACACCACGATTTGGAAATTAAACAACACACTCTTAGAAAAACAGTGGGTCAAAGAGGAAATCTCAAAAGAAATCAATGACTACCTTGAAACAAATGATAATGATAACACAACATACCAAAATTTATGGGATGCAGCAAAAGCAGTACTGAGAGGGAAGTTTATAGCCATAAATTCATATATCAAAAAAGAAGAAAGAGCAAAAATTGAAGAACTAACTGCACATTTGAAGGAATTAGAAAAACAACAACAAAGTAACCCAACAGGAAGAAGAAGGAAGGAAATAACAAAGATAAGAGCAGAACGAAATGAAATAGAAAATAAGAAAGCACTTGAACAGATAAACAAGACCAAGAGCTGGTTTTTTGAGAAGATTAACAAAATTGACAAACCTTTAGCGACACTAACAAAGAAAAAAAGAGAGAAGATGCAAATACACAAAATAAGAAATGAGAAAGGCGATATCACCACTGACCCCACAGAAATAAAGACTATCATAAGAGGATATTTTGAAAAACTATATTCCAACAAAAATGACAATCTAGAGGAAATGGACAAATTCCTAGAAACACATAAACAGCCCATATTGACAAAAGAAGAAATTGATGATCTTAACAAACCAATCACAAGCAGAGAGATAGAATCAGTTATTAAAAATCTCCCAACTAAGAAGAGCCCAGGGCCAGATGGCTTCACAGGTGAATTCTATAAAACATTCCGGAAAGAACTGACACCAATCCTGCTGAAACTATTCCAAACCATCGAAACAGAAAGAACATTACCCAACTCCTTCTATGATGCCAACATTACCCTAGTACCAAAGCCAAACAAAGACATCACAAGAAAGGAAAATTACAGACCAATTTCTCTAATGAACCTAGACGCAAAAATACTTAACAAAATACTTGCTAATCGTATTCAACAACACATTAAACGAATTATACACCACGACCAAGTGGGATTCATCCCAGGTATGCAAGGATGGTTCAACATAAGAAAATCAATCAACGTAATACACCATATAAACAGATTGAAGGAAAAAAATCACATGATTATATCTATTGATGCAGAAAAAGCATTTGACAAAATACAGCACCCTTTCTTGATAAAAACATTCCAAATGATTGGAATACAAGGAAATTTTTTGAACATGATAAAGAGTATATATGAAAAACCTAAAGCCAATATTGTTTACAATGGAGAAATCCTAGACTCCTTCCCTCTAAACTCAGGAACAAGACAAGGATGCCCACTGTCGCCGCTCCTATTTAACATTGTCTTAGAAGTACTTGCTCGAGCACTGAGGCAAGAACCAGAAATAAAAGGCATTCAAATTGGAAAGGAAGAAGTCAAAATTTCATTATTTGCAGATGACATGATCCTATACATAGAAAACCCTGAGAGATCTACAACGAAGATTCTAGAACTCATAAATGAGTTTAGTAAAGTCGCAGGTTATAAGATCAATGCGCAAAAATCAGTAGCATTTCTGTACACCAATAATGAGCAAGATCAGGAGGAAATCAAGAAACAAATACCATTCACAATAGTAAATAAAAAAATCAAATACTTAGGAATAAATTTAACTAAAGAGGTAAAGAACTTATACACTGAGAACTATACAAGATTGTTCAAGGAAATCAAAGAAGACCTAAATAAATGGAAGACTATTCCTTGTTCATGGATAGGAAGACTGAACATTATTAAGATGTCTATCCTACCAAAATTGATCTACACATTCAATGCAATCCCAATAAAAATCAATGCAGCCTTCTTTAAGGAACTAGAAAAACTAACTATGAAATTTATTTGGAAAGGAAAGAGACCCCGAATAGCCAAAGACATACTGAAAAAGAAAAACGAAATTGGAGGAATCACACTACCTGACTTCAAAACATACTATAAAGCTACGGTGGTGAAAACAGCATGGTATTGGCATAAGGAGAGACATATAGACCAATGGAATCGAATTGAAAGCTCTGATATAGAACCTCACATATACAACCACATAATATTCGATAAAGCCACCAAACCCTCTCAACTGGGAGAGAGTGGCCTATTCAACAAATGGTGTCTGGAGAACTGGATAGCCATATGTAGAAGAATGAAAGAGGATTACCATCTCACACCTTATACAAAGATCAACTCAAGATGGATCAAAGACCTAAATATAAAAGCCAAGACCATAAAAACCTTAGAAAGCAGTGTAGGGAAACATCTACAGGACCTTGTAATAGGTAATGGATTTATGAATATCTCACCAAAAGCACGAGCAGCAAAAGAACTAATAGATAAATGGGACTTCCTCAAAATTAAAGCCTTCTGCACCTCAAAGGAGTTTGTCAAGAAAGTAAAAAGGGAGCCCACACAGTGGGAGAAAATACTTGGCAATCATATATCTGATAAGAAACTTATAACTTGCATATATAAAGAACTCCTACATCTTGAAAATAAAAAGATAAACAATCCATTTAAAAAATGGGAAAAAGACTTAAACAGACACTTCTCCGAAGAAGAAATACAAATGGCAAGAAAGCACATGAAAAAATGTTCCAAATCTCTAGCTATCAGGGAAATGCAAATCAAAACCACAATGAGATACCATCTTATACCCATAAGATTGGCAGCTATGAAAAAAACAGAAGAATACAAGTGCTGGAGAGGATGTGAAGGAAGGGGAACACTCATCCACTGCTGGTGGGAATGCAGAAGGATCCAACCATTCTGGAGAACAGTATGGCGGTTTCTCAAAAAACTAGCCATAGATTTGCCATATGACCCAGCAATACCACTGCTGGGAATATACCCAGCAGAACTGAAAACAAGAACACAAACCAATATATGTACACCAATGTTCATAGCAGCATTGTTCACTATTGCCAAAAGTTGGAATCAACCCAAATGCCCATCAACAGACGAGTGGATCAATAAAATGTGGTATATACACACAATGGAATACTACTCGGCTGTAAGAACAAACACACTACAAACACATGTGATAACATGGATGAATCTTGAGAACCTTATGTTGAGTGAAGCAACCCAGACATTGAAGGACAAATACTACATGACCTCAATGATATGAAATAAACAAGCTGCCCTAGATAGCAAGAGACTGAACGATAGGCTTGCAGGAAATCGGAGGGTGGAGGAAGGATATGAGCCGATGTCTGCAGGGGTGGAATTTAAGACGAGATGGTGGTAAATATGAACACAAAGAAGAGATAAAAGGGGGGCAAGGGGTTGCCTTTGCTTGGGGCTTTGCGGGTTTGAGGGTGGCTGGGGAGGGACGGGTGGGTAACGTTGCCCAAAAGTGGGGGGAGGGAAGGGTAGCATACGAACCAGGAGAGGGTCAGGTGTTGGTGGAGAGTAAAATGCCGAGAAAATCATATCAAAATATAATAAAGAGGGTTACCTGTTTAGAATGCTCGGAGGGGAGGGTCTGATGCAGGACGGGCTCCTGGGGAATGTCTAAATGCTCATTCTGCCAGAGTGGGTGACACCATGGGGTAGAAACCCAAGTAGTGAGAGTGGGGGTGGACCCACATCCTGGGGAGGACTAATGCCATCCAACAGAGGGAACTGTATCCCTCGAGAGAAAGGGTGGCTCCCAGGGCATTGGGGCAGTTGAGCAAGTTAGGCCCTGAACACTATTCCATCTATCTCTGGAAGTGGCTCCTCAGGAAACGGAGGTTGGCTATCACTGAGGGCACCAAGGTGGAAGGGAAAATGGACGTTAAATGTGTGGAACCAAAGTAAATGGGGGGTAAGAGAGGAGTTTCTTGAGAGTACACAAGGATGGATATAAAACATGTAATATTACACCATAACATATAGGAGATGACAGACTGATAATGTAAACCATAATGTAAAACATAGGATAACTAAAAATGTAAAGAACTGTGTATCCTAAAGTATGCACCATAATGTAAACACAGATGTCACCTTGTTAGAAAGCTAATGTCTCAGACTCTGTACATCACTTTAAGTAAATATGATATGAATAGGGCGTAAGAGTATCACTGTGGAAGGGAAAAGGTTTTCTGGTGGATGTGTGGGAGTGCTGTATATTATATATATACATTGCTGTGGTCTAGGACTCCTGTGAAGAAAAGCTGAATAATTAGGGGGGGGGGAAAAAAAAAAAAAAAAAGAAAAAAATAGGATGTGGAATTTTTTCAAGTCAACATTCTTTATCTAAGTTCTTTATCTAACTTTATCCAAGTTCTTTATCTATCCTTTAAACTCATCGCTATATGCCATTCCCTAGTAAGGGACCAAGACATTATATTGGGCTTCAAATTTCGGGGAGTTCTGGATCACAGAGTGTTTCAACAATGGCAATGGAGGGATACTGGTATGGGATACCAATGACAGATGATATATGACTGACAGGGAGCTGTACAGAACATATGTCCAGGGTGCATGGTAATGTTTGGATATACTCATAGTGGCAACAATTAAAAACCACAGTAGGGGGGGTACTGGGTTCCTGGCCAGTGGTGCTCTGTCGTGGTCCCTAGGGGAGCAGCGACAGTCTCCCAGGTACAGTGGTGGGGACCGGGAGGGAGTGAGGGTTCAACAGTGAGCCCCTGATACTAATGACTATGCTTGTGAGCTGATAAACCCAAAATAATAACAAGGCCTAGAGCAACTTTGTGCCTGGGAATTTCCTTCTGTCAGCCTTCATGTTACTCAAATGTGGCCAGTCTCGAAGCCAAACTCAGCATGTAAATGCAATGCCTTCCCCCCAGCGTGGGACATGACACCCGGGGATGAGCCTCCCTGGCAACGAGGGACCACTATCAACTACCAACTGATGATGCAACTGGAAAATGACATTATACGGAAGGTTCAATGCGGATCAGCAGAATATCCATGTCTACATAAAATACCATGACTTTAAAATGCTGTTTGACCTAAAGTAAGGGGGAAATGGAAAGGAGAAATGAGTTTATATGGCTACGAGTTTCTAAAAAAGAGTCTGGAGGCTGGCAGAAGGTTTGCCCTCATGCACAACTGAGCAGAGTCAGAGAGACAGATAAAGCAGATACAACCCCCAGATATTGGTTCCTTTGAGGGCTAAAGAGACCCATGGGAGTTATGGTCATGGCCGATGGGGTTAACTACCAGGGCAGATGGCCCCTCTTTGGAAATGGTGTTTATGTGTGATGAATCTGGACTCAGATGGGATCTCCCTTCATAAGACTTTCATGCTAATGTGCTGGAGGTGCAGTTAATGTTGGGGTTTAAGATATATTTAGGGGATTTGAATCTCTGGACTGACAATGTGATAGCCAGATCCTGAGCCTCAACAGACTCCAGCACCTACAATCTGATTTATTGGACTTACCACACTCAGCTAAGATGGAGGTGAAGAAGGACAACCACCACACCATGGAGCCTAGAGTGATTACAACTGAAAATGGGAGGATTGCATCCAGCATCCAGGTGGAATCTGAGCCTCCTCTTGACATAAAGGTGCAATGGACACAACCAATCCAGTGTCCACATAGAAGAGGTGGCATTGGATTGGGAAAAGTGGACATAATGGACAAAGGGTATGGGGAAAGGCAGGAAGAGATGAGAGGTGGAGGCGTCTTCGGGACATGGAGCTGCCCTGGATGGTGCTTCAGAGGTAATCACCGGACATTGTAAATCCTCACAGGGCCTACATGATGGAATAGAGGAGAGTATGGGCCATGATGTGAACCAATGTATATGAGGTGCAGAGGGGCCCAAAGATGTACTTACCAAATCCAATGGATGTGTCATGATGATGGGAACGAGTGTTGTTGGGGGGGGGGGGAAAGGGGGGGTGGGGGGAAAAAAAGATAAAAAAAAAAAAAAAAAAAAAAAAAAAAAGAAGATAGAAAAAATCCAATTAGGACGTAGGGACCTGAATGACAATGCAAAACGCTCAAACATACGTATTATAGGCATTCCAGAAGGTGAAGAGAAGGGAAAGGGGTCAGAAAGAGTGTTGCAGGAAATAATGGCTGAAAACTTCCCAAATCTACTGAAAGAGACAGATGTACATATCCAAGAAGCACAGCGCACTCCACTAGTTATAAACCCCAACAGGCCCACCCAAAGACATATACTTGTCAAATTATCCAATGCTCAAGACAAAGAGAAAATCCTAAAAGCAGCAAGAGAAGAGAAAACCATCACATAAAAGGGAAGCTCAATTAGATTAAGTGCTGATTTCTCTTCTGAAACCATGGAGGCAAGAAGGCAGTGGTATGATATAGTCAAGGTACTAAAGGAAAAAAATTTCCAACCAAGAATACTCTATCCAGCTAAACTAGCATTCAAACATGATGGAGAGTTCAAAATATTCGCAGACAAACAGAAACTGAAAGAGTATACCAACAAGAAACCTCCCCTTCAAGAAATTCTAAAGGGAGTTCTGCAGGAAGAAAGGAAAAAACAGGAAAGGCAGAGTTGGAGGAGAGTATAAGACCAACAACAACAACAAAAAAGACAAAAAAATATACAAACAAAATATGACAAACACAAATCCAATCAAAATATGGCTAACACAAATAATTCCTTGATAGTAATAACACTGAATGTCAACGGATTAAACTCACCTATCAAAAGATTCAGACTGGGACATTGGATAAGGAGATATGACCCATCCGTATGCTGTCTACAAGAGACACATCTTAGACCCAGAGACGCATGGAGATTGATGTGAATGGCTGGAAAACAATCATACAAGCTAACAATAACCAAAAAAAGGCAGGAGTAGCTATATTAATATCAGACAAAATAGACTTTAAATGTGAAACAATTGTGAGAGACAAAGAAGGATACTACATTTTAGTCAAAGGGAAAATCTGTCAAGAAGATCGAACAATCATAAATATCTATGCCCCTAACAAGGGTGCCTCTAAATACGTCAGGCAAATGCTGGAAAAACTAAGTGAAAGAATAGATACATCTACAATTATAGTGGGGGATTTTAATACACCACTATCAACTCTGGACAGAACATCTCAAAAGAGAATCACCAAAGAAACAAAACATCTGAATAGTATATTAGAGGAGCTGGATCTAATAGACATATATAGATCGCTACACCCAAACACAGCAGGATATACATTTTTCTCAAGTGCACATGGATCATTCTCCAAGATAGATCATATGCTAGGCCATAAAGAAAGGCTGAACGAATTCAGAAAGATTGAAATCATACAAAACATTATCTCTGACCACAGTGGAGTCAAGCTGGAGATTTGCAAGGGACAGAAGCCCAGATATCACACCACGATTTGGAAATTAAACAGCACACTCTTAGAAAAACAGTGGGTTAAAGAGGAAATCTCAAAAGAAATCAATGACTACCTTGAAACAAATGATAATGATAACACAACATACCAAAATTTATGGGATGCAGCAAAAGCAGTACTGAGAGGGAAGTTTATAGCCATAAATTCATATATCAAAAAAGAAGAGCAAAAATTGAAGAACTAACTGCACATTTGAAGGAATTACAAAAACAACAACAAAGTAACCCAACAGGAAGAAGAAGGAAGGAAATAACAAAGATAAGAGCAGAACTAAATGAAATAGAAAATAAGAAAGCACTTGAACAGATAAACTAGACCAAGAGTTGGTTTTTTGAGAAGATTAACAAAATTGACAAACCTTTAGCGACACTAACAAAGAAAAAAAGAGAGAAGATGCAAATACACAAAATAAGAAATGAGAAAGGCAATATCACCACTGACCCCACAGAAATAAAGACTATCATAAGAGGATATTTTGAAAAACTATATTCCAACAAAAATGACAATCTAGAGGAAATGGACAAATTCCTAGAAACACATAAGCAGCCCATATTGACAAAAGAAGAAATTGATGATCTTAACAAACCAATCACAAGCACAGAGATAGAATCAGTTATTAAAAATCTCCCAACTAAGAAGAGCCCAGGGCCAGATGGCTTCACAGGTGAATTCTACAAAATATTCCGGAAAGAACTGACACCAATCCTGCTGAAACTATTCCAAAACATCGAAACAGAAAGAACATTACCCAACTCCTTCTATGATGCCAACATTACCCTAGTACCAAAGCCAAACAAAGACAGCACAAGAAAGGAAAATTATAGACCAATTTCTCTAATGAACCTAGACGCAAAAATACTTAACAAAATACTTGCTAATCGTATTTAACAACACATTAAACGTATTATACACCACGACCAAGTGGGATTCATCCCAGGTATGCAAGGATGGTTCAACATAAGAAAATCAATCTACGTAATACACCATATAAACAGATTGAAGGAAAAAAATCACATGATTATATCTATTGATGCAGAAAAAGCATTTGACAAAATACAACACCCTTTCTTGATAAAAACACTCCAAAAGATTGGAATACAAGGAAATTTTTTGAACATGATAAAGAGTATATATGAAAAACCTAAAGCCAATATTGTTTACAATGGAGGAATCCTAGACTCCTTCCCTCTAAACTCAGGAACAAGACAAGGATGCCCACTGTCTCCGCTCCTATTTAACATTGTCTTAGAAGTACTTGCTCAAGCACTGAGGCAAGAACCAGAAATAAAAGGCATTCAAATTGGAAAGGAAGAAGTCAAAATTTCATTATTTGCAGATGACATGATCCTATACATAGAAAACCCTGAGAGATCTACAACGAAGATTCTAGAACTCATAAATGAGTTTAGTAAAGTCGCAGGTTATAAGATCAATGCGCAAAAATCAGTAGCATTTCTGTACACCAATAATGAGCAAGATCAGGAGGAAATCAAGAAACAAATACCATTCACAATAGTAAATTAAAAAATCAAATACTGAGGAATAAATTTAACTAAAGAGGTAAAGAACTTATACACCGAGAACTATACAAGATTGTTCAAGGAAATCAAAGAAGACCTGAATAAATGGAAGACTATTCCTTGTTCATGGATAGGAAGACTGAACATTATTAAGATGTCTATCCTACCAAAACTGATCTACACATTCAATGCAATCCCAATAAAAATCAACGCAGCCTTCTTTAAGGAACTAGAAAAACTATGAAATTTATTTGGAAAGGAAAGAGACCCCGAATAGCCAAAGACATACTGAAAAAGAAAAACGAAATTGGAGGAATCACACTACCTGACTTCAAAACATACTACAAAGCTACGGTGGTGAAAACAGCATGGTATTGGCATAAGGAGAGACACATAGACCAATGGAATCAAATTGAAAGCTCTGATATAGAACCTCACATATACAGCCACATAATATTCGATAAAGCCACCAAACCCTCTCAACTGGGAGAGAGTGGCCTATTCAACAAATGGTGTCTGGAGAACTGGATAGCCATATGTAGAAGAATGAAAAAGGATTACCATCTCACACCTTATACAAAGATCAACTCAAGATGGATCAAAGACCTAAATATAAGAGCCAAGACCATAAAAATCTTAGAAAGCAGTGTAGGAAAATATCTACAGGACCTTGTAATAGGAAATGGATTTATGAATATCTCACCAAAAGCACGAGCAGCAAAAGAACTAATAGATAAATGGGACTTCCTCAAAATTAAAGCCTTCTGCACCTCAAAGGAGTTTGTCAAGAAAGTAAAAAGGGAGCCCACACAGTGGGAGAAAATATTTGGCAATCATATATCTGATAAGAAAATTATAACTTGCATATATAAAGAACTCCTATATCTTGAAAATAAAAAGATAAACAACCCATTTAAAAAATGGGAAAAAGACTTAAATAGACACTTCTCTGAAGAAGAAATACAAATGGCAAAAAAGCACATGAAAAAATGTTCCAAATCTCTAGCTATCAGGGAAATGCAAATCAAAACTACAATGAGATACCATCTTACACCCATAAGATTGGCAGCTATGAAAAAAACAGAAGAATACAAGTTTGGAGTGGATGTGAAGGAAGGAGAACACTCAGCCACTGCTGGTGGGAATGCAGAAGGATCCAACCATTCTGGAGGACAGTATGGCGGTTTCTCAAAAAACTAGCCATAGATTTGCCATATGACCCAGCAATACCACTGCTGGGTATATACCCAGCAGAACTGAAAACAAGGACACAAACTGATATATGCACACCAATGTTCATAGCAGCATTGTTCACTATTGCCAAAAGTTGGAATCAACCCAAATGCCCATCAACAGATGAGTGGATCAATAAAATGTTGTATATACACACAATGGAATACTACTCGGCTGTAAGAACAAACACACTACAAACACATGTGATAACATGAATGAATCTTGAGAACCTTATGTTGAGTGAAGCAACCCAGACATTGAAGGACAAATACTACATGACCTCAATGATATGAAATAACCAAGCTGCCCTAGATAGCAAGAGACTGAATGATAGGCTTACAGGAAATTGGAGGGTGGAGGAAGGATGTGAGCCGATGTCTGCAGGGGTGGAATTTAAGACGAGATGGTGGTAAGTATGAACACAAAGAAGAGATAAAAGGGGGGCAAGGGGTTGCCTTTAGTTGGGGCTTTGCGGGTTTGAGGGTGGCTGGGGAGGGACGGATGGGTAACGTTGCCCAAAAGTGGGGGGAGGGAGGGGTAGCATACGAACACAGGAGAGGGTCAGGTGTTGGTGGAGAGTAAAATGCTGAGAAAATCATATCAAAATATAATAAAGAGGGTTACCTGTTTAGAATGCTCGGAGGGGAGGGTTTGATGCAGGACGGGCTCCTGGGGAATGTCTAAATGCTCATTCTGCCAGAGTGGGTGACACCATGGGGTAGAAACCCAAGTAGTGAGAGTGGGGGTGGACCCACATCCTGGGGAGGACTAATGCCATCAAATAGAGGGAACTGTATCCCCTGAGAGAAAGGGTGGCTCCCAGGGCATTGGGGCAGTTGAGCAAGTTAGGCCCTGAACACTATTCCATCTATCTCTGGAAGTGGCTCCTCAGGAAACGGAGGTTGGCTGTCACTGTGGGCACCAAGGTGGAAGGGAAAATGGACGTTAAATGTGTGGAACCAAGGTAAATGGGGGGTAAGAGAGGAGTTTCTTGAGAGTACACAAGGATGGATATAAAACATGTAATATTACACCATAACATATAGGAGATGACAGACTGATAATGTAAACCATAATGTAAAACATAGGATAACTAAGAATGTAAAAAACTGTGTATCCTAAAAATGCACCATAATGTAAGCACAGATGTCACCTTGTTAGAAAGCTAGTGTCTCAGACTCTGTACATCACGCTAAGTAAATATGATGTGAATAGGTTGTAAGGGTATCGCTGTGGAAGGGAAAAGGTTTTGTGGTGGATGTATGGGAGTGCTGTATATTATATATATGCATTGCTGTGGTCTAGGGCTCCTGTGAAGAGAAGCTGAGTAATTAGGGGGAAAAAAAAAAAAGAAAAAGATAGGATATAGAATTTTTTCCAAGTAAACACGTGTTCTTTATCTAACCTTTAAACCCATCGCTATATGCCATTCCCTAGTAAGGGACCACGACATTATATTGGGCTTCAAATTTCGGGGAGTTCTGGAACACAGAGCGTTTCAACAATGGCAATGGAGGGATACTGGTATGGGATGCCATTGACAGGTGATATATGGCTGACAGGGAGCTGTACAGAACATATGTCCAGGGTGCATGGTAATGTTTGGATATACTCATAGTGGTAACAATTAAAAACCACAGCAGGGGGGGGTACTGGGTTCCTGGCCAGTGGTGCTCTGTCGTGGTCCCTAGGGGAGCAGCGACAGTCTCACAGGTGCAGCAGCGGGGACTGGGAGGGAGTGAGGGTTCAACAGTGAGCCCCTGATGCTAATGACTATGCTTGTGAGCTGATAAGCCTAAAATAAGAACAAGGCCTAGAGCAACATTGTGCCTGGGAATTTCCTCCTGTCAGCCTTCATGTTACTCAAATGTGGCCAGTCTCGAAGCCAAACTCAGCATGTAAATGCAATGCCTTCCCCCCGTGTGGGACATGACACCCGGGGATGAGCCTCCCTGGCAACGAGGGACCACTATCAACTACCAACTGATGATGCAACTGGAAAATGACCTTATACGGAAGGTTCAATGCGGATCAGCAGAATATCCCTGTCTACATAAAATAACATGACTTTAAAATGCTGTTTGACCTAAAGTAAGGGGGAAATGGAAAGGAGAAATGAGTTTATATGGCTACGAGTTTCTAAAAAAGAGACTGGAGGCTGGCAGAAGGATTGCCCTTATGCACAACTGAGCAGAGTCAGAGAGACAGATAAAGCAGATACAACCCCCAAATATTGGTTCCTTTGAGGGCTAAAGAGACACATGGGAGTTATGGTCATGGCCGATGGGGTTAACTACCAGGTCAGATGGCCCCTCTTTGGAAATGGTGTTTATGTGTGATGAATCTGGACTCAGATGGGATCTCCCTTCATAAGACTTTCATGCTAATGTGCTGGAGGTGCAGTTAATGTTGGGGTTTAAGATATATTTAGGGGATTTGAATCTCTGGACTGACAATGTGATAACCAGGTCCTGAGCCTCAACAGACTCCAGCACCTACAATCTGTTTTATTGGACTTACCACACTCAGCTAAGATGGAGTTGAAGAAGGACAACCACCACACCATGCAGCCTAGAGTGATTACAACTGAAAGTGGGAGGATTGCATCCAGCATCCAGGTGGAATCTGAGCCTCCTCTTGACATAGAGGAGCAATGGACACAACCAATCCAATGTCCACATAGAAGAGGTGGCATTGGATTGGGAAAAGTGGACATGGTGGCTGATGGGTATGGGGAAAGGCAGGAAGAGATGAGAGGTGGAGGCGTCTTTGGGACATGGAGCTGCCCTGGATGGTGCTTCAGAGGCAATCACTGGACATTGTATATCCTCACAGGGCCCACTGGATGGAATGGGGGAGAGTATGGGCCATGATGTGGACCATTGACTATGAGGTGCAGAGGTGCCCAAAGATGTACTTACCAAATCCAATGGATGTGTCATGATGATGGGAGGGAGTGTTGCTGGGGGTGGGGGGGAGAGGTGGGGTGGGGGGATGGGGTTGAATGGGACCTCACATATATATTTTTAATGTAATATTATTACAAAGTCAATAAAATAAAAAAATAAAATAAAAAAAAATAAATTCCATAAAAAAAAAAAGAAAAAGAAAAATGAAATTGGAGGAATCACACCACCTGACTTTAAAACATACTACAGAGCTAAAGTATTGAAAACAGCATTGTATTGGCAAAAGGATAGACATACTGACAAATGGGACTGAATTGAGAGTTCTGATATAGATATTCACATATATCATCATCTGATATTTGACAAGGCCACCAAGTCCACTCAATTGGGAGAGAATGGCCTCTTCAAAAAATGATGCTTGGAGAACTGGATATCCATATGCAAAAGAATGAGAGAGTATTGCCATCTCATACCTTTTACAAAAATCAACTCAATATGGATCAAAGTTCTAAATATAAGAGCCAAGACCATAAAGGCCTTGGAAGACAATGTAGGGAAGCATCTACAGGACCTTGTAATAGGAAATGGCTTCATGAACTTCATACCCAAAGCACAAGCAGTGAAAGAAAAAATAGATAAATGGGAGCTCCTCAAAATTAAAGCCCTTTGCACCTTAAAGGGATTCATCAAGAAAGCAAAAAGACAGCCTACTCAATATGAGAAAATATTTGGTAACCATCTATCTGATAGGAGTCTAATATCCAGCATATAAAGAAATCCTATATCTTGAAAATAAAAAGACAACCCATTAAAAATGGGCAAGAGATTTGAACAGATGCTTCCCCAAAGAAGAAATACAAATCCCTAAATAGCACATGAAAAGATGTTCTACATCGCTACCTATTAGGGAAATGGAAATCAAAACCATGAGATACCATTTTAAACCCATTAGACTAGCAGCTATTAAAAAAAACAGAGGACCACAAGTGTTGGAGAGGATGTGGAGTAATAGGAACCCTCATCCACCGCTGGAGGGAATGTAGAAGAATCCAGCCATTCTGGAGAGCAGATTGGCAGTTCCACAAAAAACTAGCTATAGATTTTGCCATATGACCCAGAAATTTCCACTGTTGGGTATATACCCAGAAGGACTATAGCTTTTTTCACTGTTGTCAAAAATTGGAATCAACCCTAATGCTCATCAACAGATGAATAGATAAACAAAATGTGCTATAAATATTCAATGTAATACTGCTCAGCTGTAAGAAGGAATACATACAAACACATGGGATAACATGGATGTATTTTGAGGACTTTATGTTGATTGAAGCAAGCCAGGTATTGAAGGATAAATAATATATTACTTCTCTGATATGAATTAAGCAAATCAAGTTGTCTCAGAGAGCAAGAGACTGGAATATAGGCTTACAGGAAATAGTGGGGGAGAGGAAGTTTGTGAGCCAACACCCACATGGACTAAATCTATGATAAATTGGATATAAGTAGTTGCACAGTGAAGGGATAAGACAGAGGCAAGGGATACTATTAGGTTGGTCTTTGCACACTTGAGTGGGCTATGGTTGGGAGGAGGGATCAGATGGTCCAGCAAATTAGGGGAAGGGTTAGGGGGAGCAAGTGAACATGGGTGGTTGTCAGGTATGTGGTTCAAACTACAATGTTGAGAAAACTCTTCAGAAAATATAATAAGAAGGGGTTGCTGGTATAAGTTGTTTGATGGGGTGCATCTGGCATAGGGTGCACCTGAGGTAGTCCTTTATGAAGTATTGAGTGCTCATCATGTTATAATGTGTTGTATCAGTGGATAAGACCCATTCAGTGGGCAGGCCTCCCTGGGGAGGCCTGATGTTCTCAAAGTGAAGGGTGGGTGTCTCACAAGAGCATGTGTGGCTCCCAGTGGGGGAGTGCAGACTAGTGTGTCAAGCCCTTGGCATTCTTGCAAGGTTCTATGAATCTTGTCCTTCAAGCAGTGAAGCTTGCTTGTCACTGTGGGCCCAGAGGGGAGGGGGAGGAAGGAGTAGAATATTTGGAAGAAGGGGTAACTGGGGGACAATGGAAGTGTTCTGCATTATCCTGCAATGATGGATACAGGCCATGTAAAATATCCCCAAAAGTGTATAAAGTTGTATAGTCTAAAATGTAAACCATAATGTAAACCATAATGGAACTATGGTTAGTAGCTATGTTTCAATATCTATACATCAATTGCAGCAAATGTAACATCTACATGTAAAAAGATCATTCCTGGGGAAGGTGGAAGAGGGTTTGATGTTGAATATATTGTGAGTTTCCTGTATTCTATGTGTGACTTACTGTGACTTAAAACTTTTTTGAAGACATATATTTTAAAAAAAGAGATGTAGCTAGACCTTGAGGAAGAAATGGAAGAGTTCACCTTGTCACTGTACATACAGGACAACAGCTATTACAGCAATGAAAAGCAAAATGTCAAAACATTTTTAATGGTTTTCATTTTTTAATACCCCAATTTATTTTTTATATTATTATTATTTAAGTTTTTTGAAATTATTGTGTATTCTATTTCTAATCTTTAAACCTATCATTACTATTTCATTTTCCTATTAATTGAATTTGGCAATATACTAGACTTCAGAAGTTTTGGATTGCAGAGGATGGCAGGCAAGGAGCACTGATGTGTGATATCATTGATGAGGGATATGTGGATGAGAGGGAGTTCTCCAGGGCAAGCATACAGGGATATATATATATATATCCCTGAAACTTACTCATGGGGTAAGTTTCACATGACAACTGAGGGAGTGCTGAGTTCCCAATCTGGGAAACTGTCACAGTCCCTAATGGAGTAGCAACAATCTCCCAAGTACAATTGCAAAGACCAGTGAAGAAGGATGGTCCAATGATGGGCCCTTGATACTGATGACTATGCCTATGAGCCTGTGTGCTTGAAATTTCAACTAGTTCTAGAGCTGCAGGGTGCCTAAAAGTTACTTCCTGAGAGCCTCCTTGTTGCTCAAATGTGGCCACTTTCTAAGCCAAACTCAGCATATAAATGCAGTACCTTCCCTTCAGGGTGGGACATGACTCCCAGGGATGAGCCTCCCAGGCACCACAGGAGTAGTATCAAGCAGCAGCTTGTGAAGCAACTAAAAAAAGACCTAGAATAAAAGGTAGAAATGGTAAATACAAATGAATTTACATGGTTAAGAGACTTCAAAATGAGTCAGGATTTCATCAGAGGGGTCATGCTTACACACATCTCAGCAGGATCTCAGAGACAGCCAAAGTAGATACAATCCCAGGTAGGGGTGCTCCTGAGGGCTATAGAGACATCCAGGTCCTCTGGTCATGGCAGATGACCCTGGGGTTCAGTTCCTTGCCAGTAGGCCCTACTTTGGAATTTGTGCTCCTGAGTGTGATGCAGTTGGACTCATATGTGACCTCTCTATGCATGTTTCTTCTGTCACTTTTAATGAACATATGGTTGGTGCTGGGTTTTGTGTATGCTCAGGAGACTTGAATCTCTGGACTGTCTCTGTGCCAGCTGGGCCCTAAGCCTCAGCAGAGCTGAAACTCCTACTCTCCAGTTTGTGGGACTCACCAAATTCAGCTTACTGGGAGGTGAGGATGGTCAACCACCACACCAGGGAACCAGGAGAGTCTACAGCTGCAAGCAGAATTCCATTGATCAGCCAAGTGGGATCTAAACACCCTCTCAATTTAGAGGTGGAGTGGACCCCACCAGCCCAGGGTCCTCAAGATGGAGGAATAAAATATGGATTAGAGTGGACTTATTGGTATTCTACTAAGAATTACTGTGACTCCAGCAATGGAAGAAATTATATCATAGATGTGGAGACACTGGCCACAGGAGTTGCTGAAGGCAGGGAGAGGGAAAAAGAGGTATGATATTAGGACATTGTCTGGACTTGAAGTTGTCCTCAATGATATTGCAGGGACACTTGCAGGACATTATATATCCTGCCATAATCCCCTGAATGGACTGGGAGAGAGTGTAATCTACAGCATAAACTCTAATCCATGCTGTGTAGCAATGCTCCAAAATGTACTCATCAAATGCAATGAATATACCACACTAATTAAAGATGTTTTTGATGTGGTAGGAGTGGGGGCTGTGAGGAGTGGGGTATATGGGAACTTCTTATATTTTTAAATATAACAATTTGGGTGATTTATGTACCTTTAAAAAATATAATAAAAGAAATTCATTCTGACTGCTGAAATCATCAGTTCTCCCTTGATGGCCTTCACCTAATTGGATGAGATTTCTCTCCTTGCTGAAAGCAATGCCCTTTGCTAATTTTACTTGTAATCAGTCATTGATGCAATCAACTGACTAATTTAAATCCACTAAATACCTGCATGGCCACTATCAGGGTCAGTATTTTTTGACCAAATAACTGACCACCATGACCTAGCCAAGTTGACTCATTGACTTATTTATCTATCACAGTCCAGCCCTTGTCAACTTGGCATCCATACATATCTGAATTTTGTGATAATCTTTCCTTTACTTAATTTCATTGTTTTTACTACATATGCATCCCTAAGCAATATATTGTGTAGCATTGTCTATTTTTGAAATTTTGGTAAGTGAATTAGTATTTTTATAATTTTTACTTCTTTCTTTTAATAAACATTTTATTTTCTGTATTCGTCCAAGTATAGAAGTATAATTGTAATTTATGTTTCCACTACTGTACAGAATTCCAATATATGAATATGACAAAAATAGTCATCTATTCCAGCTGGTTTACTTCTTTCTTTCATTAGCAGTACACTACACACATCTTTGTAAACAGTAATCTGGGCACATGTGAAACATTTACTTGTGAAATGGCCTGGGAGTAAAATTCCTGGCTCAAAAGTTGTGCACATCTTCAATGTTACAAGGTAACTATGAAACTCTTTCAGGAAGTGGAACTCATTTGTTGGCCCACTATATGTACATGACTGGTCTCATGATCTAAATTCTTTTCAATACTTGATATTGAGCAAACTTCAGCATTTCCCATATCAGGAAACTGTGAAACGGTATCTCATTGTGCTTTTATTTTCCTCTCTATAGAATGGTTTATTGTTATGTTTTAGTGTGATAAAAATACATATATTGAAATTTAACCTTATAACTATTTTAAGTGTACAGTTCAGTGATTTAATTATATTAGAAATGTTGTGCTACCATCACCATTATCTAGTTCCTGAACTCTTTCATCACCCCCCAAAAAAGATCTTGCTCATTAAGTAGTTATTCTTCCTTCCACCCATCCTGTAGCTTCTGAAAACTACTAACCTGCTTTCTATCTCTACTGAATTGCCTATTTTGGATATTATATTTCATATAAATGGATTCATAAAGTATGAGGCCTCTTTGGCTTCTGTCACTTAGTATATGTTTTCAAATTAATACACATTGTAACTATCAATTAATAATTTCATCCCTTTTTAAGCCTGAATAATAATCCATGGTGTGTATACCACATTTTCTTTATTCATTTATCTCTAGATGGGCATTTGAGTTGTTTCTACTTTTTGTCTGTTATGTATAAGTGTGTCATCACTATTCATGTAGAAATATATGCATGGGCATATGTTTTCATATCTCTGGGATATACACCTAGAAGTGGAATTGCTGGGTCATGTGATAAATCCATTTGTAACTATTTGAGGAACCACCTGTTTTTCAAACAGGCTGCAACATGTTAACATGTTAAAAAATAAAAGGGTTGGAGGGATAAAGAGGAAGGAAAGACAAGAAAATGAAATAGACAAGCCCACAAGAAAGGACTCAACCAAACATTAAGAAAAAAAGACTTCCCTCTTAAACATTGTGGAGCTCATCATGTTGCTGGTGTTTATCATTCAATTACCCTGCAGAATTTGAAGTGGGTTTTAGTGAGTAAACTAAGCTAAATTATGTAACAAATGTAAATTTTTTTTTAGGAAAAATAAGAGACTTGATGGAAACTAATACAAGGACAATGTATACGTTTTCCCTGTCCCAAAGTATCTGCTAGATGTTTAATATCTTAGTGGGTCACTGATCTAAGAGGATATGGGAACTGCACCTTATACATTCAAGGCTGAAATTCCTCCACTGAGCCAAATCCTCCTTTCAGGTCAACCTGCTCCTCAAAAAGAGTCCCCTTACTGAGGCAGGACTGACTCCTTGCAGTTGAACAAACTCATTAGGAATCTGTCCTTCCCACTTTTCCCTTCCCCATTTCCCTTTCTCCCAGGGCAGCAGGAAGCCTGCACAAGTGCTCCTCTCCAAAATTCAAATGGAATTCTGGTGAACCAACCCACCACCAAAAATAATGACACTCAGTCTCCCCGAGAGATAGCATCCACCCCTTGCCAGGAACTCCAAATTCGCTCCTGGAAGCCTACCAAGCACTTCTCACTGCCCTCCTCTCCCAGGTGTGTGCACAGGACCAGTCAATTGCCTGGCTCCACCTTCTTGCAGACAAATTCTCCCTATCCCAGGGAGGTTAGGCAAATCAGGCTGCCTCAGCAGATTCACCTCCTCCCAGCCTTCTTCCTGGTTTCTCATCAAGCCAGCTGGTATGCTCCTCAAAGCTCAAAAAGGGAGTCCAGACAATTGAGCCCACACTTGTGGGATCCCTTTCCACACTCCACCCAAACCCTCTCACTCTCAGAGTTTGTCTCCTTGAGCTTTCTGACTACCCAGGTTTGGGTAACACTGTGGCTTTCTGCCCTAAGGGAGGGGCTCAGTCATCCCACAGCTCAAGTACCAGAAACTCAGGGCTTTAACTTGAGCAGTCACTGTTCTTGTCACATTCTCACCAGATCTATGTCCTGAAACCTCCTGTTTTGTGGGTTCCCAAAATAGCTCACTCAGACAGGATTTTGTCCTCCCTCAGCCACTTTTTTGAAGGATAGATGATATGGATGCACTTACTCTGGTGCCTCCTTGCTCTGCCTCCCCCTCACCGTTGAGTATTATGTTTGCTGTAGCTTTTTCTTATACACACACCTTACGATATTGAGAAAGATTCCTTCTATTCCTATCTTTTGTAGTGGTTTTTTCGAGAAAAGGTGCTCTATTTTTCAAATGCCTTTTCTGCATCAACTGAGAGGATCATGTGATTTTTCTTTTTCAATTCATCAATGTGTTTTATTACAGTAATTGATTTTCTTGTGTTGAATCACCCTTACATACCTGGGATAAAACCTACTTGATCATGGTTGTATAATTCCTTTAATTTGATTTTGGATTTTGTTTGCAAGTATTTTGTTGAAGATTTTTATGTCTATATTCATTTGATACATTGAACTGTAATTTTCTTTTTTTAGAGTATCTTTATCTGCTTTTGGTATTAAATTGATGTTGGCTTCATAGAATGAATTTGGAAACCTTCACTCCCATTCAGTTTTTTGGAAGAGCTTGAGCAAGATTGGATGGATCACCTTTGAATGACTGGTAAAATTCACCTGTGAAGTCATTTAGTCCCAGGCTTTTCATCTTTCATCTTCTTGATGACCATTTCAATATATTCACTTGTGATTGGCTTGTTGAGGCCTTGGATTTCTTCTAGGATCAGTGTAGGTTGTGTGTTTCTAGGAATTTCCCCAACTCATCTACATTGTCTATTTTTTTAAATACAATTGTATGTAGTACCCTCTTATTAGTTCTCTTACTTCTGCAAGTTCATTGGCAATGTCCTCTCATTTTTTATTTTATTTGTTTGCATCTTCTCTCTTTTTCATTTGTCAGTTTAGCTATGGTTTTGTTGGTTTTGTTGATCTTCTCAAAGAATCAACTTTTGTTTTTTTTTTTAATTCTCTTTATTGTGTGTTGTTGTTGTTGTTATTGCTGTTTTGATTCCACTTTTTTCTGCTCTGATCTTCACTATTTCTTTCCTCTGCCATGGTTTGGGATTGGTGCTGTTCTTTTTCTAGTTCCTCCAGGTGTGCAGTTAGGTCTTCAATTACAACTCTTTCTTCTTTTAAATGTAGGCATTGAAGACTATAAATTTTCCTCTCAATACTGCCTTTGCAGTGTCCCATAGATATTTCTATATTGTGTTCTCATTTTTATCCATCTCAAGATATTTGCTGAATTCTCTTACAATTTTTTATTTGACCTACTGGGTTCTTTGAGTGTGTTGTTTAATCTCCGTATATTTATGAATTTCCCTTTTTCCATCCATTATTGATTCCCAACTTTATTCCATTGTGATCAGAGAAAGAGGTTTTTTTTTTATAATTTCAATCTTTTACAATTTATTGACACTTGTCTTATGAAGAAACATATGGTCTATGTTGGAGAAGGATCCACGAGCACTTTAAAAGAAAATGTGTCATGCTGTTTTGGGGTGAAGTGCTCTATAGATGTCTGTTAGGTCCAGTTCACTTATCATATTATTCAAGCTCTCTTTTTCTTTCTTTATCCTCTGTCCAGATGTTCTATCCAATACTGAGAGTGGTGTATTGAAGTCTCCAACTATTATTATAGAGACATCTATTTCTCCCTTCAGTTTTTCCAATGTGTACCTCGTGTATCTTAGGGCATTCAAGTTAGGTGTATAAATATTTAGTATAGTCATTTCTTCTTGGTGAATTGTCCATTTTAAAAATATATAATGACCTTCTTCATCCCTTATAACAGTTTTGCATTTGAAATCTATTTTGTTTAATATTAGTATTGGGACTCCAGTTCTTTTTTGGTTACTATTAAAAGGAATACTTTTTCCCAACTTTTCATTTTTAACCTATGTTCTTACATCTGAGGTTGTCTCTTGTAGACAACATATATATGGCTCATAAGTTTTTATCCATTCTATTGATCTTTGTCTTTTGATTGGTGAGTCCAATCCATTAACAATCAAATTTATTAACTGTAATGGCATACTTTCTTCATTGATTTTGTCCTTTGGCTTTCTATTGTCAAATCAGTCTATGTCTCTTTTCTATCCTTTATTTTACCCTTCCTAATACTTTTCATTTCTAAAGTTTCCTACAAGTCCCACCTCCCACACACAACTTTTTTTTTTCCTTTCAGGCTTCAGCACACCTCTTAGAATCTCTTATGAATCTGGTCTTTTGGTAACATATTCTACCATGTTTTATAATTTTACCTCTGTTTCCTTATTTATTTTTCACTGTGATTATAATATGGTGTTTTGATATGATTTTTAATATAAAGTTTTAAAAATTATATGATCTCACTTATATGAATAATTACCACATGCACATTCGCAGGAAAAGACAGAGTAAAAAATTAGAATATAGGTTACCAGGGGCAAGAGTGGGTGTGGAAATGGGAAGTTAATGTTTATTTGGCACAGAGTTTCTGTTTGGGATGATGAAAAAAATTTAGTAAGGGATGGTGGTGATGGCAGCACAACATTGGGAATGTAATTAACATCACTGAACTGCATACAGATGTACCTTGGAGATACTTCAGATTCTGTTCTAGACCACCACAATAAAGTGAATATCACAACAAAATGAATCATAAAAATCTTTTGGTTTCTCAGTGCATATAAATTGAACATACCTTAATTTCAAAATATTGTTTTTGTTAAGAAATGCTCTCCATCAGCAAGTCTTTTTTTTTTTTTTTTTTTTTTTTTGCTGTGGAGAATCTTGTCTCAAAGTTGATAGTTACTGGCTAACCATGCTAGTGATGCTAGTGGTGGCTGAAGGTTGGGATCACTGTGGAAATTTCTTAAAATAAGAGAAAAGTGAAGTTTCCCACTTTGATGACTTTTCCTTTCAGGAAAACATGGAATGCTCTCTGAGAACATTGCACCCACAGTAGAACTTCTTTCAAAATTGAATAAACCCTCTCAAACCCTGCCCCTACTTTATGTAATAAGTTGAAGTAATATTCTAAATCACTTGTTGTCATTTCAACGTTCACATCATCTTAACCAAGAGTAGATTCCTTCATAGAAACCACTTCATTCATTCATAAGAAGCAAATTAGAATTTTACCATTATATAACAGCAATTCAGTCACATTTTCAGGCCCTACTTCTGATTCCAATCCTCTTGCTATTTTCACCACATCTAGTTACCTCCTCCATTGTAGTTTTAAATCCCTAAAAATCATTCATGAGGGTTGGAATCAGCTTCTTCCAAACTCATGTTAATCTTGATATTTTGACCTGATTCTATGAATCATGAGTATTCTTAATGGCACCTAGAATGGTCAATCCTTTCTAGAAGGTTTTCAGTTTACTCTGTCAAGATCCATCAGAGGATCACTGTCTATGGCAGGCAACAACCATACAAAATATATTTTTAACAGTAAGACTTGAAAATCAAAATGACTCTTTGATCTATAGGCTGTAAAATGTTTGATATGTTATCAGGCATAAAAATAACATACATTTCATTGTACATATCAATCAGAGTTCTGGGGTTATGAGTGCATTTTCGATGAGCAGTCATATTTTGAAAGGAAACTTTTTTTCTGAGCAACACTTCTCAACTGTGCACTTAAAATATTCAGACAGCCTAGTTGTAAACAGATGTGATATCATCCAGGCTCGGTTTCATTTAGATAGCACAGTCAGAGTAGATCTGACTTAGTTCTTAAGGATCTTAGGATTTTCAGAATGGTAAATGAGTACTGGCTTTAACTTAAAGTCACAATTACATTAGTCCCTTACAAAAGTGTCAACCTGTGTTTTGAGGCTTTGAAGCCAGGCATTGACTTTTCCTCTCTAGCTATGCAGAATAAGACCAGGTATGTTTCCCATGAATGCTCTGGGTAGATGGTGCCAAGTGTGCTCAGAGCTTCATAGACCAGCACATCACCCCCATCTGACCTGAAGTGGGTTCACTTTCTGTGGCAGGGAATGACAATATTCACATAGAACAGAAGAGAATCTGTTACCTGGAGCAGTGGTCAGCAGGTTGGAATAAGATGCAATCCTGAGGGGTATGTGGTCAGCTCTGTGATCAGTTACCACCAGCAGATGAGGCTCCCTGGGTGTGGTTTTGATGTGTTCAGTGATAGTTCCAGGATCAAAATGTAAGGCAACAGAAGGAGCTTAAGGGGTAGCAGCAAATTCAGCACAGCCCATTTGCCTGCTGTTCCCGGAAGACCCAACACTGACCCCAGATGGGTTTTCAATGGCAACAATGAGCCAAGTCACAGGCAGAAGCTTCTTCCAGGTCCTCTGCAGATTCATAATGCAAAAGCCATCACTTTTCCTTCTGTAAATGTACTCTTCCATATGGAAGTTGACCCTGGTGCCAACTTAGTGGGTGCATGCTGCAAGGAATCTAGGACATTCTTCCTCTTCAGCTGGACCTCAGGGGTTCAAACATGAGTTTCCTTTCCAGTTTTCAGGACTGTAGAAGTCCCAATATGAGTAACATGGACATGCTCCCTTCACAATTTTAACTAATAAAATTATTGACAAATTTTAAAACTGAGCCCTAAATTGTGATAATGACTTAACTATGCTGAGACAGCCTACTATGGGGAGAAGGTGTATCCAACTGCATGTGCCCTGGGACATGTTCACACTGGACACTGAGCAGATGACCACAAACCACATGGCTACCATAAGTGAACTGGAAAGATTAAGTCCTTCTGAATTCTGAGAAAAGGACAATGTCTAGGGCAGGGGAGTAATGTAATGACTACAAAGTTAAAGGGAAACAAGTTGGGGAGATGTGGGTTTGAAACTCAGCCATGCGTCCAACCTGAGGTCAACCACTCCATGTCGCAGCCACAGCTCCCTTGTCTGCCAAGAGGATGGCACCTCCATTCCCTCCATGTCTCTGTGCCTCCTCTTTTTCTGTCATTTAGAAGGATTCTTATGTTGTATTAAAGAGAATCAAAGAATGAGAATAAAGGGTGAATAAGAATGCTATTGTAGTCCAGTCTGGGGAACACTAGGCTCTTACATGCATCTTCATGGGCCACTGAATATAAGACCAACTCAGCAGCTAACAGTTGGGCCATACTCACTGTAATGCTTAGACTAATGTGTCAATTCAGCCATGTAATTGTGCCCAGTTGTTTAGTTAAGAAAGCACTGAGCTAATAGTAATAATAAGAAGAATTTTATGGACTTTAGTTACCATTGAATTCACTGCAGTGGCAAATCATAGGTACAATTTCATCAATCAGGGAGATTCCCATTAGCAATGAATGATGCTTTATCCAATCATTTGAATTCCTGAAAAGGAAATGATTCCAGCATTGAGTGAGAATTTCCCAGCTAATTTTTGGACAGCCAAGTTCTCCCTGAACTCTTCAAAGACCTTCATTGGACTTTCATTGGAGCACCTGGTTGTGGTCTGCCTGCAAAACCTGGATGTGTGCATCCCCACAATCACATGAGACTCTGATAAAATCTCTTACTACTGACGATATCTCTTGTTGATTCTGTTTCCCTAGAGAACCCTTACTTATACAGTCACCATGTACCAGGCAGTGTCTAAGCCCTTATATAAGCTTTACATTAGGTTAGAGTACTTCACCATTTTGTACATGAAAAATCTGAGGAAGGCAGATGTGAGTACCTTGCCCAAGGTCACACAGCTAATGAGTGTTAGAACTTGGATTTGAATCCATGTACTGGAGACCCAGAATCTGGGCTATCTGCCACTTACCAAAACTGCTGGGTTTTGGAGCCAAAATGACTGGACAAATTGTCTTACCCTGGGCACCTCCTCACTTCCCTACTTTAGGGAAACAAATGCCTTCACCTCCATGTCCTTCAGTTTCTGCATTTGTAAGGAGAGGCAGAAGCTGCTGTGGATCCTTGGGACATTAAGAGACAAGGCAATGGTAGGAAGCTTCTTGGTGATTTTGAGGCCAAGCTGTTGAACATTGTTGCTATTTTTCTTTTGACAAAGGGGAGACTTATCTGACTCCAATATCAGAGTGATGCAACCAGAACTTCCAAGTTCTGCCTCTGGCAGATTTCCCAGTGCACCCACCTCAGTTATACAAATGGGGAAATTGATGATGTGAGGAGTGATGGGAGGCTTCACTCACCACTCTCAACAATTACAGATATTTACTGGGCCCTTACAATAAGCAAGATGCCCACTGTTTTACTTGCATTAGTGATGCAATCAGTCCTCACAACCACCCAAGAAAGCCAGGAGGACTGTTATTAGCCTACATTTTATTGAAAACATTTTCTCATACTGGGGAAGTAACTTGCACTACATCACATAGCAGGTCTAAGGTGGAGCAGGGACTGGCATCCAGGTCTACCAGGAAGCCCTCACCGGGATCAGTGCCTTGTGGGCTGGGCTCACAACTCCCATTTCCCCTACAACCTACTTGGGAGAAAAATGGGAGCCCTCTTAGGAGACTGTCCAACCACTTGTCTAATATTGACTAATTTTGCCTGGAAGGGGTATCCTTTTGCACATTCCCCCTCTTAGGAAGCAATGAGGAAGGCCCATTTTCTATCCCACAGCACAGAGGCCAGGCAGATGAAACCCAGGAAGGAGAAAACACTCCCAGGACCTGGCTATCCCATTCCCAATTGCAGCTACTCATGCATCCAGTTCCCACCCAATGCCTGGCCGAGAAGCCATTCAGGCCCTCCACCAGTCACAGAGCCCCCACTCCCACCTGCACTAGCCTACCAACCCCAACACCAGCCAGGCCTCCAATCTTGGGTCTGTCACTGCATACTCAGCAGGCCCTGGACACTCCCTGCTCTCCCTCTCCACCGCCCTCTGCTGCAGCAACACCCAGTCCATTTCAGACAAAATTTGACTGTATAATTCGTTATCAATGCATCTAAACCAAATTTCCAATGATATCTTCATTGTTCTAGGGCTCAAATACTAGTAGTTTGTTTTGATTTGCTAGGTAACTGCCCTCAAATGTAGCAAGTTAAGGAAAAAAAAAACAAAACACATACACACAGTATTTGGCCCTTCTTAATTAGGCTTGGCTCAGCAGATTCTTTCACTGATTTCAGCTGGGATCCTTTATTTGTCTGGATTTTGTCTGAAAGTTGGATGGCTATTGACTAGGGCAAGGCAGTAACTGGGCAGTGTGTATATTAATACCAGTGAGCTTGTCTGGGTTATTCACATGGTGGTGGTCACAGGATACCTGGAAAAATGAAGACAAAATAAATAAATTGCTAAATTTCCTGAAGGCAGTTAACAGATAATAGTTGAATATTAATCAGAACTTTATAAAAATATATTTGAAAACCTCAATAAAATGGTCAAATTCTAATAAACAAAATATGATCAAACCACAACAGAATGAATAGAAAACATAAATAATCTTAGAGCTATTAAAAATAATCCATAATTAAACTGTCACAATAAGGAAATATATGGGGCATAGATGGTACCTTTAAAATATTTTACTAAATGTTTAAAGAGAAAATAATTGCATTTTTATGTAAATAATTCTGGAGTATAGAAGAAGTGGTTATACTTCCAAATCACCTCAGAGAACTAGCATAATCCAACAAACTGGGTACAAAAAGAGAAAATTACAAGTCATTATTTTTCTTAGTTAGATGCAAACTTATCAAATAAAATTAATTAAAAATAAATAATTACTATTGAGTTTAGTTTATCTGAAAGATGCAATGCTGTGGTTGAATTAATTATGTACCCCAGGTGGAAAATGTTGTTCAAGTTAACCCCATTCTTCTGAGTATGAACTCAATGTAAATAATGTCTTGTGTTTTAGTTAAGGTGTGACCAACTGAACAGAGCAGGCCTTAATATGAATTTCTGGAGCACAATGCAATTCAGACAGAGAAAATCCTGGGTGGAGCAACATGCTGGAAGTCTATGGAACTGGGAAGAGAAAACAGATTACATCATCATGCTCATTGCCATGTAAAAGAAAAGCCAAGAACTCAAGGATCAACAACATCTAGCTACAGAAGGCCATAGACTTTGGGGAGAAACCATCACTTTGCTGACAACTCAAGTTTGGACTTCTCCTAGACTAAAGGTTGTGAGCCAATAAATCCCTGTTATTAAGCAAACTTATTGTATGGTGTTTGCCTTAGCAGACAAGGAAGTAATGCATTGGCTGAACAGTAGAAAATAAGTCAATGTGATTCAACACATTAAAACATAAAGAAAGAACATCATGTTAGTCCTAAGCATTTTATAAAATTTAACCCCATTCCTAAAGTTTTAGTTGTTAAATGCTGCCAAAACAATATACCAGAAATGGCTTGACTTTTAAAATGGGAATTTATTAGGTTAGAAGTTTACAGTTCTGAGGCCATGAATGTGCCCAAATCAAGGCATAATCAGGGTATCCTTTCTGCCTGAGCTGCTGAAATGGAAGTTAAAACTGCCACCTGGCCACTTTGGGCTCCTCTTACCTCTGAATCAATAGTCAAAGAAGGGAATTACTGTATGGCTGGGGTGATTGGCCCCCACTATCAAGAGGAAGTAGGACTGCATCTACATAATGGGGGTAAAGAAGATTTTGCCTGGAATACAGGCGATCCTCTAAGGTATCTCCTAGTACTGCCATGTCCTATGATTAAGGTCAATGGAAAATTACAACAACCCAATACAAGCAGGATTAAAAATGGCCCAGAATCTTCAGAAATGAAAGTTTGGATCACCCCACAGGCAAAAATCCATGGCTTGCTGAAGTACTTGCTGAGGACAATGGAAACATGGAATGGGTAATGGGAGAAGGCAGTGATGAACATGAACTTCAACCACGTGACAAGTTACAGAAACAAGGACTATAGTAGTCATGAATCTTTCTTCATTGTTTCATTATGATGATGATTGTCCATGTACACAAAACACATTTCTTTGTCTTCTTCGCCAAACTTTCTCCTTATCATATTACAAGTTGTATCCATTACATGTCATAATATTTGAGGATGTCAAGTTTGTGAGTGAATATTACCCAAGAACATGCATCTTATTCTGTATGGAATTAGTGTGTTTCTGGTTATACGCAGGAGAGCTGAACATTGTTAGGTGGAAATATATATATATGCATGCCTGTTATTGTTTTTTACTTAGAGAGTAAGTATGGTTTAAGGTAATGTGTATGGTTGCTGAGTTGACAAGCGGTGAACTGTGATGGTTAGGCTATTGTGTCAACTTGGCCAGTTAATTGTGCCCAGTTGTTTGATCAAGCAAGCACTGGAATAACTGTAATACAAGGGCATTTATGGACTTCAGTCACCATTGAATTTACTGCAGTGGTAAATCATAGATAGCTGGTTATAAGTACATCAATCAGGGAGATGGCCATCATCAATGAGTGATGCTTAACCCAATCAGCTAAATCCCTTAAAAGGGGACATGATTCCAGTATTGGGAGAGAATTTCCCAGCTCATCTTTTGACAGCCAAAATCTCCCAGAACTCATCAAGAACCTTCGTTGGACTTTCATTGCCTATCTGCAAAACCTGAACTTGTGCATCCCCATGGCTTCATGAGAGACTCTTATATAATATACTATTGACAGATATCCTTTCTGGATTCTGTTTCCCCAGAGAATCCTGACTAGTACAGCTGGTCAGGCACATGGTGGCATCCATTCATCTCTCTCCTCTTTCCTGGACTCCTTGCTGTCAGCTTCAGGCTGTTCAGTCTGTGGCTTTAATCTCTTCGATGTTCTTTGATTTCAGCTTGTGGTGGCTCTCTCTATCTCATGACATTTTTCTGTATCTGCAGCCTTTCATTACTCCCTTTATAAAGGACTACAGTAAGAGGACCCTGAATCACACAAAGAGAAGTCCCTTAACTGCAGTAATTTAATCAAAAGCTCCTACCTACTATACATTTATGGACATAGGAATGAATTCACTTTAACAGAATTTTCTGAAGTCTACAATAGAGTCAAACTGTCACACTTAGGGAAAAAGAAACTTGAGTATCTTAAAAAATAAGGGAACTTAAAATCATGATTTATAAAGCTACAAAAAATGTAAAATACAGATATTTACAGGTGAAATTTTTGGCAGCGGACTTGGCCCAGTGGTTCGGGCATCTGTCTACCACATGGGAGGTCCGCAGTTCAAACCCCAGGCCTCCTTGACCCGTGTGGATCTGGCCTATGTGCAGTGCTGATGCACGCAAGGAGTGACCTGCCAAGCAGGGGTGTTCCCTGCATAGGGGAGCCCCACGCGCAAAGAGTGCGCCTCGTAAGGAGAGCCACCCAGCGCGAAAGAAAGTGCAGCCTGCCCAGGAGTGGCGCCGCACACATGGAGAGCTGACACAACAAGATGACGCAACAAAAAGAAACACAGATTCCCCTGCCGCTGACAACAACAGAAGCGGACAAAGAAGAACACACAGCAAATAGACACGGAGAACAGACAACCAGGGTGGGGGGGAGGGGAGAGAAATAAATAAATAAATAAATAAATCTTAAAAATAAAAATAAAAAAATAAAGGTGAAATTTTGAATGCTTTCCAAGTGAAGTAAGGGAATAAGCAGGATATTTGTGTAGCTACTTCTATTCATTACTGTTCAATAATTTATGGTATGTTAATTTTTCTTTAGGGATGTTATATTCTACCAAAGTTATTTAACACACACACACTTATAAACCTATGAGTTTTACTCTGGAGGGAATTTTCTAATATAGATATTTTGCTTGTTTATCCTCTCATAAAAAAGACATGATCCAACTAAATAATATCTATTCAAAGCATGAATAATAAATTTAATAGGCATCATTATGATTTAGTGGAAGTAAATTTAATATGGAAAATTATTAGATGTAAAATATACTAGATAACAGGCAATATCTATCCCTAATATTTGAACTATTAAAAATAATGTTTTCTTTTTTCACTATTTTGCTTTGAAAAAATACTAAACATTTCTCACCAAATACCATATTGTAGAACTAATAGATATATAATTATATAAAATACAAATTATAAATCTGCAATAAAAAAGCATAGAAAAAAGAAGAAAAGATAAAATAATGGTATGACAATTTTAAAAACTAGCTACACTGAGAGCAACCTAGAAGTTAAATTCCCACATGTATTAGGTAGAGCAGCTCAGCTTTAACCAGCTATCAATACTTAGTACTCTGATTCATATCCAAAACTGATCATCTGCAATTCCAAATACTAGATATAAGGGGGCTTTGAGAAGTCCATCCTTCCCATGTCTCCCATTACAGGCTCTTGAAGATGCAAAGGAGCCAACATATATTATTTGCCACTTATGAAAATTATTAATTTTCCTTTCCCTCATAAATGTGACAGGGAGATTATCTTTTATAACACTGTTCTCCTGTTTTATTTCCACACACATATACATGTTCACATGGACCCTGTACCAGTTCTCAATCTCTCTAGGTTCTTCCTACATCTTATTGGCTCCCCTTCTCATCTTTAAAGAATTAAAGCATGGCAGAGTCTTACTGCATTACCAGGTGGGAAGTATGTAAAGCTAGATATAGATGAAGAGAGAGAGAATGAATGAGTTTTAAAGATGATTTATTACACTCACAGTTCCTATGGTGGATTACAACACACTTATGTTAGGATGTGGGGAGAAGCACAGTGTTGGTGAGGAAGAAGAGAGAAAGAGTAATTGCAAAAGTGCCTAGAGCCTTTTGCCTTGTTTGCTTCGGGAAGCATGCAGGATGGAGAAAAAACTACACTAGGGAAGAATTGGCAGGATATATTTGAAAGGAGTGGCTCCCCTGCCAATTTGGGGTTGTTTACTTATAGGAGAATGTGGTCAGAATTATAGGCATACCTTATTTTATTGCACTTGGCTGTATTGCGCTTCTCAGATAATGGCTTTTACAAATTGGAGATGTGTAGCAACCCAGCATTAAGCAAGTCTCTCGGCATCATTTTAATAAGACCATGTGCTTACTTCATGTCTCTGTAAAATTTTGGTAATTCTCACAATATATTAAACTTTTTCAATATTATATCTCCTATGGTGTTCTGTAGTCAGTGATACTTGATATTATCATTGTAACCACATTGGGGTTGCATGAGTGCATTCACCTAAGAAGACAAAATTAATCAATAAATTTTGCTTTTGTCCTGATGACCCAACCAACTGGCTGAATCCATCTCTTTCTCTTTCCTCAGGACTCCCTATTCTCTGAGACACAACTGTATTGAAATTAGGCCAATAAATAACCCTACAATGGCCTCTAAGAGTTCAAGTGAAAGGAAGAATTGCATGTCTATCACTTTAAGTCAAAAGCTAGAAATTGTTCATCTTAGTGAAGAAGTCATATCGAAAGCCAATATAAGATAAAAGCTAGTACTCTTGCAACAAATCATTAGCCAACTTGTGAACGCAAATGAAAAGTTTTTGAAGAAAATGAAAAGTGCTACTTCAGTGAACACATGAATGATAAGAAAGTGAATCAGATGGGAAAAAGTATTAGTGGTCTGGATATATGATCCAACCAGCCACAATATTTCCTTAAGTCAAAGCCTACCTGACAGTAAGGTCCTTACTCTCTTCAATTCTATCAAGGCTAAGGAGATAAAGTTACAAAAGAAAACCGTCAAGGTATAAAGGGTCAGTTCATGGGGTTTAAGGGAAGAAGCATTCTGCATAACATAAAAGTACAAGATGAAGTAGCATGTGCATGTGCTGATATAGAACCTATAGAAAGTAATTAATTGAAGCAGGTTACTACACTAAAGCAATATTTCCAATGTAGATGTGTAAATCTGTACATCTGAAGAAGGTACCATCCAGGACTTCCATAGCTACAGAGGAGACCTCAGTGTTTGACTTTGAATCTTCAAAAGACAGGATGACTCTCTTCTTAGGCAAAGTTTAGGCTGAAGCTGGTGACTTTAGACTGAAACCAGTGACGTCAAAGGATTTAGGATGTTATATAAATTTAGTTGACAAAGCATCAGCAGATTTTGAGAGAATTGACTATAATTTCGAAAAAAAGTTTTACTGTATGTAAAATGCTATAAAACAGCATTGAGTATTATAGAGAAATCTTTTGTTAAAGGAAGAGTCAACTGATCCAGAACACTGGTTTGCTGTTATTATTTTAAGAATTTGCCACAACCTCTCCAAACTTCAGCAACCATCAAGGCATCGGGTGGCGCCATCTGGGAGGAGGGGCGGCCGCGGAAGCATGGCTGCTGAGAAGGGGAGACCCGAGGGCACTCTGCGCCCATGCTGAGCTTCCTTCAGGGGTGGCGGTGAGTCCGACCAGCCACCCTATTATGGGGGCAGCGGCTTGGCCTGCCACGGCCGCTCCCCTGCCAGGCCAGCAAACCACGCTTCAGCCCGAGGGGTGACAAAGAATTGCACTTGTCTGCTTTGATCAGTCAGTGTGTTCCCCCAAGGTCTCAGGGAAGGTGCTTCCTTAACTCAACACTTTTAAGATGGAAAAGTGATTAAGCAGAAGGCATTCAATGGAAGCACTGAAAGGCAAATGAACAAGCCACTGCTGACTAGAACAAAATATTAGTTGGAGGAAAATAAATACGCCTAAAGCCTGGGAAGAAAAGATGAGGAGTTAATTTGGGTAACGGGGACTTTGAATAACTGTTTTTTTACAGGGATCAAGGCAAGATGATTGCTCAGAAAAGATATGAGAAGAACATAAGCTTTCTCCTCTAGCTGATATTTAGTTGTAGCTCTTATGAAAATATGTGGCTTGAATAAATTCTAACTTCATTCTTTTTCATGTGTATTTACCATTTGTTCCAGGAAAATTGAAAAACCACTTCTTTCCCTATTGAATGATATTTGGTAACTTTGTTGAAATTAACTTGACTATGGATATATGGATTGATTTCTGGATTCCCGATTCTATTCCATTGATTTATATGTATATTCTTCTGCCTGTTTTGATTACTGTAGCTTGTAGTAAGTTTGGGATCAGTAAGAGTGAACCCACTAACTTTACTTTGATTTTTACAAGATTGTATACAGGAAAAAAGAAAGAAGAAAATAGTCTTCCAGTCTATGAAGATTTGCTCTCATTGGAGTCCTGCTTCAACACTTAGCCAGGATTTTTACAACTCTGACTTTGTTTTCACTCCTTGCTTACATTGATATGTATTTATGTAATAATGATAATGATAAAGACCATTTAACACTGATGAATTGATGAGTTGCATTGTGTCCCCAAAATTATATGTTCAAATGTTAACCCCCTTCAAGTCCTATGAATGTAGTCATATTTGAAATAAGGACTTTGAGGATGTGATTAATATGATGCCAAAATGAATTGAGAAGGACCCTGATCCTATATGAAAGTTGTCCTTATAAGAAAAGGTGCTGTGCAGTCATGAAGATGGAGATGGAAGTGCTGCAACTTCAAGGCAAGGAAAAACATGGTTTGACTGAAATCCATTAGAATTTAGGAAGAGGTAAGGAAGAATTCCCCCATACAGGTATCAGAGAAAGCATGGCCCTGCCGACACCTTTATTTTTCACTTCTAGCTCCATAGCTGTAAGACAATATTTTCTCCAGTTTTAAGTCACTGATTTAATGGTATACCATAACGGCAGTCCCAGGTAACTAATAAAGTTTTTGGTGTAAGTGGTATTTTTGAGGTGCTTGGTGGTAAAATCCTTGATTGCCTAGAAATAAATGCCTTTTATAAAAATATGGATGTTAAATGCAGTTCTAGTGAGGGCTCAGAAGGAAGTGATGAGAGAGCAAGCTTCTGTCATCTAAGAGAATACATGATCACCATGAGTACAAAATTGCTAAAATATGAATTTTAAAGGAGTTTCTGGAAAGAATTCTTATGGAAATGAGAAGCATGGTATTGAATACTGAAGCAAAGGTGATCCTTATTATAAAGTTGCCGAGAACAAGAGTAAATTATGTTTTGCTGGGTAGAAAGAAAGAAAAACTTGTAAAACTTTGAGACAGATGTTTAGCAGAAGAGGTTTCCAAGAAAAATATGGAAGGTTTTCCCTGATTTAGTCTTGCAGCTAATAGAAAGTATAAGAGGAAACTGATAGGTTGAGGAAAGAACTTCTAATAAAAAATGAACGAGCATTTAATTATTTGGAATATTCTTAATCTTTTCAGATAGCATACTTTGAGAAGGCTGAGCCAAAGACATGGATGGAGAGCATTTTGGTCTTGTTTTACTGGAATTTTTTTTCATATGTATTGTATATATTTATTTAAATTATAATTTATATACATGTATTTTATCTACATATATGCAAATATACACAGCAATTTAAATTTTCTTATCTAAAGTCTATTGCTCCTATTATCATGAAATATTAACCTTGAAATGTAATTGAGTCAACACTGTCACTAAAACCAACCCTGGTACTTGAGCGTTCTAAAATTTCAAAACTGGTATTCTACTCTTATCTCTTAAAATAAGTTATTATCTATCTAATTAATATACATATGAAAAATATTTATCAAAAACCATGCTTTAAAAGACATTTTTTCCTCTGGAAGCTGAATCACTAATTCCTCCTGAGGATGGTGAGTGTAAGTGCACCAGTGATCCCCAGAAAGACGCTGACAAGCATGAAGGAGAAGCCCAATGCACATTTCTTCAAATGATTTGAAATAAAAATACATCTATCTTCACAAGGACCCTGCAGCATTCCCAGGGAAGGGAACTGAAGGGTCACAGTGTTAAAATTTACAAATTAAGTCTTTGTAAGATATATTAATGGTCAGAAAGAGAAAACTGATATTTCAGTCTTTGGTTATTTTTAAATTATTTTTATTGGAGTATATCATTCATGCATGATCATTCATAAACAATAAGTGTATAGTAAAAGTTGGGAACTTAGAAAATAAACATAGATAACATCAAAAAGGCGTCCCATATATCACACCTCCACCAACACCCTGCATTGTTGTGAAATATTTGTTACAAACTCTGTGAGAGCATTGTCAAAATATTACTACTAACTATAGTCCATGTCTTACACTTGGTGTGTGTTTCCCCCAACCCACCCTATTATCTTTTAATGTATTTTTATTAGAGAGGTTGTACAAAACAATCATGCACATGTGTAGAATTCCCATACAACAAACTTTCACCCACACAACACACAGTGGTGGAATATTTGTCACAGATTATGAAGTATCATCAGACTATTACCACCAACCATGGTCCATAATGTACATTTGGCATACTTTTTGTTTCTTTTTTTCAAATCTTATTTTGAATCCTAATGTGGATCTGCACTGGTATATTTATTTATTTATTTTTTTCAGCTTTACCCATTTATTACAAAAATATGGAACGCTTCACGAATTTGCGTGTCATCCTTGCGCAGGGGCCATGCTAATCTTCTCTGTATCGTTCCAATTTTAGTATATGTGCTGCCGAAGCGAGCACTGCATTGGTATATTTAAATCAAAGTGCAAAAAGCTAAATTGACCAAGGTCTACTGAAGGTACTCAATGTTACTAGTATGGCACTGCTAAGTTTCTTTATACTCTCATTCTTTTACATTATCATTTACTATTTAAACATGCTTATATCATACAAAATTGCATATGAAATATGGATCTTTAAATGAAGTACACAAACTTAGGTCAGAGGTTACATTCCCTCTGAGGGTATTTTGTATTTTCTCACTCCATTTTTACTTTTAGCATAATTTTATCAATTTATCCTTTGAGTACAGGGAGACTGCAGCATATTAGCAGACTATGGACACTATCACCATCTTTATGACATTCTTACTGATAGATATCTCAAGATCCTGGGAGCTCCAAGTCTTGCAAGATCTGCTATTCCTAGTGATTTATCTGACAGCCCTGACAGGAAAACTTCTATTATTGCCCTTGTGAGAGACCCCCGAATCCACTTGCTTCTGCATTTCTTTATAGGCAATTTATCCTTCTAGATTATGGTTACATCGCAGTAACTGTTTCCAAATCTGTGATTAATTATCTGAAAGGCAATAAATTTATTTCTCTGAAAGAACGTGCCACTCAGGCATTCCTATTTATATTATCTGGATCCACAGAGTTCTTTTTCCCTGTGGTGATGTACTATGACTGCAATGTTGCTGTTTGCCACCCTCTGCATTCAGGATCGTCATCACCCCACATCTGTGCATGCAGGTAGCACGTGGCTAATGAGCTAGTGGGCTGGTCTATTCTCCCATCCACACAGGCAGCATGCTCAGGCTCCCCTTCACAGAGTCCAATATAAGACATGAACTTTCTGTGATGTACCTCAAGTCATGAGCATCTATCTTAGCCATCCAGTTTTTTGAATCTGTGGCCCTGGCTGTGCATGTCTTCTCTTCCATGGCTTTGTCATCTTAGTTATCTCATATATTAACATATTTTTAACTGTGCTCCGAATGAAATCGCTGGGTTACTTGCTTGTTTGGACTCTGTATCCAAAGTATCAACAATTCAAACACTGTTGACAGCCATGTTTTACCCTACTATACCCCTCTTATAAATCTAATCATTTTTAGCTTGAGGAACAGCGAAATTAAGCATGTCCTGGTTAGAATGTTTTCTAATATTTCTCGGTACCCAAAGGAAGATTTTTTTTGTTTGATTGGAAATAGCATTTAAATAATCAAAGTGGAATAAAATGTATACAATATTTTCTCTACACTCAAATAAAGTTAAAATGTTGATCAGTTGATTGTTTTGATATAAAATGGGTGATATAAAAGGTGCTTGAATAAAATGAATTATTATTCTGTACCCACCTGCAGTCACCCCTCTGGCTGAAGTGTGGTTTGCTGGCCTGGCGGGGGAGCGGCCGCGGTAGGCCAAGCCGCTGCCCCCATAATAGGGTGGCTGGTCGGACTCACCACCCCCCCTGAAGGGAGCTCAGCATGGGCGCAGAGTGCCCTCGGGTCTCCCCTTCTCGGCAGCCATGCTTCCGCGGCCGCCCCTCCTCCCGGATAGCGCCACATGATGCCTTATGAGGCAACGCCCTTCTTCTTCTTTCTCCCTGCGCAGGTGCAGGGCAGAAAATTCCAGTCTGCCCTTTCCCCTCCCCCCCCCCCCCCCGACAGCAGCAACAGCCAGGCACAAGGCGGGAAACTCAAGTCTGCCCTCTACCCCAGCAACAGCAGCCACCAATCCCTAAACCCTGCCACTTCCCCCAGCAACAGCAGCCACCAATCACTAAACCCTGCCACTTGCCCCAGCAACAGCAACAGCCAATCCCTAACCACCACCCCTCCCCCGTCCAGTACCTCCCACTGACCTTTCTCCAGCAACCAATCAGAACAGGGCGTGGCTTCGACCAATCAGCCTTCCCCAGCCCCTATAAAACTGTTGCCTCTTCCTCAATAAAGTTGGACTTGCGTGTTTACCTTGTCTCCGCGGTAGTTCTTCTGCCGTGCGCCCTCCAGTCCTGAGAGCCCCCGACAAGGGCCTGGCCTCCCTTGTCCCCAGTTCGTCGCCTGCTTCTCCGGGCGACCCCTCGTCGCCGGCTTCGCCGGGCGACCCCGTCAGCCAAACCGCGCAACCCCTGTGAGACCGACCCCTCGTCTGCTGCCGGACCGACCCCTCATTCCAAGTGGGACCGACCCCCCGTCCCAAGCGGGACCGACCCCTCGTCCGCAGCCAGACCCCACCTCTACCGACTGAGCAAACCGTCGCACCCACCTTTTTTTGAGTGTTTACTATTCTACATTTAAAAAGTAGATATGTGGAGTTGTCTTCCTATATCCCTGTTATTCTAAATGAAGAGAGGTCAAGAAAGCTATATAACATTTTCACACTCACAGTGCTTTTTGTGACAAAGCTAGGATGAAACTAAGATTTATATAACTGCAAATATATGCTTTGAATACTGTTTTCGCCAGGTCATATAGTTTTTAATATTTAATGTTTAAGTAGATACAAACATCTATAGATATAGATAATAGTATTCAACACTTTATTAATATTTCAGTATTCATATGCATTATATCCTGAACATTAAATATGTAATTCTTCTAGATAATTACAAAGGAAATACATATTTAAACAGGGTCATTCATATTCATAACCATATACTACATGAAATTTAGTTCAGACTTCTTATCTGTCATAGAGTAGGAGATGTAGAAAGAAAGAAGGCAGGTATTATTTATAACGGGGAGAAAGAGATCTTCTGTCTTGTGGCCATTCAAACAAAATATTAAAACAAGCAATGTAAAAATGAATATCATATAAAACAATTCTAATAAAGGTTCAATGCTTAAAATAATTAATAAAATATAGAGAAACAAAAGACAAAATAAGCAATAATGTTGCTGAATTCAGGATTGACATTTCTGAACATGGGATAAGAGATAACACACAATGGGTGAATTAAAGGGAATCCAAATGTCTGGTACAGTAGAAGCTGCTGTTGATGGCAGATAGGACAAGAAAACACAGAGGTTATAGAATTTTCTCTTAATACCATTTTAAAACTGGTTGCACAGTAATTGTCTATGTACTGCTTAATTTATGAACAGTTAACTGGTCCCATTACAGGTGAGAGAAGAATTTACATTTTTGATGGATCATTGATCCATCCTGAGTTAATTTTCATACAGGGCATGAGGTGATGATCCTCTCTTATTCTTTTGGATATGAATATCTACTTCATCCAGCACCATTTGTTGAAGAGTCCATTCTGTTCCAATTGAGTGGGCTTGTTTGCCTTGTACTTCTACTACTTTGAGCATACTTTTAGCAATAATTCCACATTCCCCCCTCCCCTGATTTCTGTTAACCATTATTCTGATTTCTGTCTCTATGACTTTGCACACTCCAAGTATTTCATGGGAGATCAACAATAAAATATTTGTCTCTTTCTGTCTTGTGTATTTCATGCTCAGGACGTCTTCAAGGTTCATTCATGGTGCAGTATGTACCAGCACTTCATTTCTTACACACAGCTGAACAATATTCCATTGTATGATACCACATTTTGTTTATACATTCATTTGTTGCTAGACACTTGGTGTTTCCCACCTTTTGACAATTGTGAATAATGTCACTATGAATATTCTTGAGCAAATATCTGTCTGAGTCACTGCTTTCAATTATTTTGGGTATGCACCTAGGAGTTGAATTGTCAGATTCTTTGTATGTGTGTGTGTGTTTCATTCTTAGCCTTGCTTTGAAATATGTTTCATTCTGATACCTCTAAATTGCTTTCAGTTAGGGTTACTGGATTGAGACATTTTATCTCAAGGGCTCTGAACTCCCTGAGCATGGATAATTTTCATGAATCCTAACATGGCAAATGATCTCAGTATTCTATGCATGATGCTAGAGCAGTAACAGTCAAAGAATTACTCTTCATAAATTCAAGCTAATCTCACAGATTAAAACAAAAGATGAGGATGTGTACAGTTCAAAAATAAAATTGCATAATTCAATTTAACCCACCATCTCTACCAAAATAAATAATCAAACAAATGTGTCTCTTTTACAATGGTGAGGTAGTGTATTTCTAGAAAAACGCTGTATAATAGTTTACGACAAGGAGAACTAGATCCTGTTAGGTTAACTTGTTCTTCTAATTGACTTTTCTCTGTAACAAACCACTCCACATTTTGTTACATACAATAAGTGTTTCTTTATGCTCAGGGATTCCATGGTTTAGAAATTTGGGTAGTCAACAGTGAGGGTGACACAACTCTGTTCCGTGATGTCTGAAGTCACAGGAGGGTGACTTTAACGACTGAGGCTGGAATATCTACACTTAGGAAATTCACTTCCAGAAGGCTTCTGTACTCACAGTTCTCCCACCTGGGTTTGGATAACCTGAAGGCTGGTGCATCTAGGATTTTTACCAGGATATCCAATGAGGCTGTTATGTGGTTTGGCTTCTCCTGGCATACTGGGTTCTGAGAAGGAGCATCTCAGGGAAGAGCCTCAGGAAAGAGAGTTTCCTGTTAAAACTGGTAGCAGTTACTTGGTTTTATCTGACCTACCTGAAATGTCAGTGTCAGTTCCATCACACTCTAATGTTTCCAACAGTTGTAAGCCCACCAGGATTCAAGGATAGGAGGCATGATGCCCCTTCTTTTTGTGAAGAGTGACAAGATCACACAGTATAAAAGCATGTAGAGGAATCATTTTGCTTCCATTTCCTAAGTATACACGGCCATATATGTATGTGGCATATTCAAACACTGCATATAAAATCATGCACAGATGTGCTGAAATCTGCTTTGGATGTTCTGGTACTGCTACCTGGAAATTGGCTTTTCCTTTGAATATCTTATATGCATTACTTATAAAGAACACACAAACACAGACAATGATATAGCAGAGAGAAAAGGAGAAGGAGGAGGAGGAGGGGAAAAGGAAGAAGAAGAAAAGAGAAGAATAAGTGTAAGGTATTTTGGGACATTGGGTCTGACATTGCAATGTCATATACAGGCCATTGTACATTTTGTCAAAAACCTATAAATTTGTGTGGGGCAAAGTGTGAACTATTTTGTAAACTATAGTCCATGGTTAGTAGCAATGCTGCAATATGTGCTCTTCAGTTGTAACAAATGCACCGCACTAATGGAAGATGTTGTTAATGGGGGAAAGTGTTGGAAGGGATGGGATACATGTGAATCCCCTATATTTTTGATGTAATATTTAAGTAATCTAAAGTTTCTTTAAAAATAAAATTTAAAAAAGAAGAAAATGAAGGAAGAATAGGAATATGGAAAGGAGGAAGATAGTAAAGAAGAGAAAAGCAGCAGATGAAAATAATAAACATTATGGTCCTTCATGTAAATCTTCAGTGTATATTTCCTTAAAAAATGGACAATTTCTTTCACAACATTGTTTAAATATCAAAATCAGGAAATTAAGGTTAGTATAATGCTATTTGACTTATAGACTTCACTCAAATATTGTCTATTACTCACTGCTAGTACCAAAATCTGTATCAGTCAAGGTTCTCCAGAGAAACATAACCAATAGGATATATGTGTGGATTATTCATGTGTGTGATTCATTGTAAGGAATCAGCTCTGGAGATTGTGGGGACTGGCAAGTCCCATTTCTGTACTGGTCAGAGCCCAGAAGTTCCAGAAGTGGAGGTGAAGTGTTTAGTCAGAGTCTGTAGTGAAAGATGAGGTGGAATGGAGGGTGGCATCTATACAGTCAGAATTTCTTGTGATTCTTGGAACCCTCAGTTCTTGCTTTGAAGACCTCTAACTGTCATTGTGACATCATTGAGCACAATTCCAATGTCCTGAAAATGTCCCCATATTACACCTATTTTTCCCTCTCCCTTCCCTTAGGACCTCCAGTGGCCACTGCCTCCACATCAATGATACAAGTTCTTCGATTGCTGTAATAACCATAAATCTATAGTAGAATAGCAGTAAATCTACTCTAGTTGATTGTTCATCCCAAAGATTAAACTATAATGTAAACTACAATCCACAAAAAAAAGATTAGCAAGTTTTTAAGACAAATTAGTAAATAAATGTCCTCTTGCTTGAAAAAAAAAAGACCGCTTAACTGATTTTCTGAGGACATCTCCTTTATGTAAAGTCAACTGATTGTAACAGCTAATCCCATCTGCAAAATACCTCCACAGTAAACACTAGGCCAGCGTTTGACCAAACAACTGGAAAGCATAACCAAGTTGACATGTAATTTGATGAGATATCCATCCAATAACCCATTAGTCATTTCAGTCATTTGCTAAGTTTTGACTATATTTATTTTTTTTCTTTCACGTTCTGTCCCTAACCTCTGCCTGTCTTACTAACCTCATCTTCATCCATTCTACCCTCCTGCCCCTAGGTCCATCCCTGATCTTCCAGATAATGAGTCACTTTTTATTATTTAATGTGCCAGTTCTGAATAAGAAATCCTGTGGCTTGCAAATTCTGGGAGTTTCTCAATTGTCAAGGGACACTCTTATTCCCCCTGGATGATCTAAGGCACTTGTTTTATTTTGTTTTTGAGTCTTATAATTCTTTTATAATGCTTTTTACAATGTTTCCTTATAATGGATGATGAGTAACAAGAGTTATTATTATTAGAGCAGTTTCTTTAAATATGGGGAAATGTGGCATAGATTAAATAAGAGGTTAAAGGGGAGTTAAATACATAAAAATAATGAGAGAAATCAGCCAGTATTGATTAACTGAAATTTTGGTTGAATAAAGCAATTAAGATATAGCTAATAGAGCTGCAAAACTCGGTAAAAGGTTGTGGTTACTTCATGAAAGTTTAGTTTTAGTGACAGTAATAGAAAGATTTCAGGGAAACGGACTTTGGCCCAGTGGTTAGGGCATCCGTCTACCACATGGGAGGCCCGCGGTTCAAGCCCCGGGCCTCCTTGACCCGTGTGGAGCTGGCCCATGCGCAGTGCTGATGCGCGCAAGGAGTGCCGCGCCATGCAGGGTGTCCCCCGCGTAGGGGAGCCCCACGCGCAAGGAGTGCACCCATAAGGAGAGCCGCCCAGCGCGAAGGAGGGAGCAGCCTGCCAAGGAATGGTGCCGCCCACACTTCCAGTGCCGCTGACGACAACAGAAGCGGACAAAGAAACAAGAAACAAGACGCAGCAAAAAGACACAGAAAAACAGACAACCGGGGGAGGGGAGGGGAATTAAATAAATAAATAAATAAATAAATCTTAAAAAAAAAAAAAAAAAAGAAAGATTTCAAAATCCTTCAACTGATGCTCTATCACTTTGGTGTGAATTCATTTATACTCTATTCATTTTAATATACATTTGTTGGGCATATAGTTTATCATATATAGAGATGGTTCCTAAGGCATAATTTTTGCAGAACAGACACATATGAAAACAAATAATTATAATAATGTAGGTTCGAAACTCTACATACATATAAGGAAAACATATGCTTCAGCAATTGTTTTTGTTTGAATGCATCAGGGAAAAATATCCAGAAGAGTTGGGTTTTGTGCTCTGTCTAGAAAGAAGTGTGCACCAGGAA
The DNA here is from genome assembly GCF_030445035.2 of Dasypus novemcinctus. Taxonomy (NCBI): domain Eukaryota; kingdom Metazoa; phylum Chordata; class Mammalia; order Cingulata; family Dasypodidae; genus Dasypus; species Dasypus novemcinctus. The sequence goes on along the minus strand of NC_080694.1, from coordinate 6,044,770 downwards.
GAAGAGGGGATGAAAACTCCAGGTAGGAGGAAAATCAGAGTTAGTACAGAAGAAAGAAGAAGATAGTTCAGTGTGGTACAGAGCACACAGAGGTAATGGGAGCACATTGAAAACAGGTCACCTGTTTACCTGGCAGATAGATTGAAAAGGATCTTGCTGCCCACTAAAGAGGAGTTTCAACTTCTTTATTAATAACTTAGTATTTGATAAAAAGAGCCTCTTCTTTTTATTCTCAGACATGTCCCTACCCTCCCTCCTTCTCCCTAACCCTCCCCCAGTAACATCTAATCTGCTTTCTATTTCTGCAAATTTACCATTTCTAGTAATCTCTTAGAAATGATATCATACAATGTTTGTCCTTATGTTCCTTGCTTCTATCATTGAGCATAATGTTTTCAAGGTTCTTACATGTTGCAGCATGTCTCACGCCTTCATTTTCATTTGTGGCTGAATAATATTCCATAGTGTGTATATATCACTTTTTGTCTATCCTTTCTTTTGTTGATGGGCATTTGAGTTGTTTCCAGATTTTGGCTTCTGAGCCAAGTGGTAGTTGAGGCTGTCCAACAGTTGTATTTCTCAGTGGAGTGGTAGAGGCTGTTGGGGTACATTTGGGGAATCATGGAAACATTTCCAATCTTTAAAATCATATCACTTAAGGAATTGTGTTTTTTTTCCCTGTAAATATGAACCTGTTTATTATATTTAATGGCTTTTGTAAAATTTTATATTAGTCTTAACTTTGGAAAATAGAAAAGTATATTTAGTACATGAATTTTATTATATCACATAAAAGAAAATGGTAAAGGAAACAAAATTTTACTCTATTTTTAATATTCCGATGTAATAAATTTAATTTCTTACATATTCCCCTCAATTTGTATTCACATGTTCATTTACTGCATGTAGTTATAATGAAGTGAAAGGCAATGGCCTTCTCTCTTCAATATATATTAACCCATAGGCAATTTTTGAATTCTCACATGATATTCTGTGCTGTCAGTTTAGTTTTACACTGTGTAGTAGATCATTAAGATTTATTAAATCTTCTTTAGTTAGATAAAAATTCTAATTTTAGAGATAACAACTTTCTCTAGAATTTCCCCTCCTCTCTTCCCTTTTTTTTCCCAACAGAACTGACAAAAAACTTAAGTCATTTTCACATGAAGGCTAGTTCCATATGCACTGCCACTCTTAATGAACTATCTAAATATGTTAAAATCTTCTTCTTCTCTAAAAATTGTGTATATCTTGTACTGTGCAGAGCTCATCTGATCTCTTTTTCTCTACTGGAATCTTTAAACTCTTCAGACAGAAGTGATAGGGCAGTGGCCAAAGGTGGAGGTGAAGACCATGGGTAATGTAAAAGCTGCCATAACTCTGGAGACTTTTGACTAGTTTTTCTTAAAAGAAAAGTTTTGGGCAGAAGCAAATGATTTTTTTCATATTCTGTCTCTCAGATTGAAAATCTGTCATTTCCAATCCAGATGGTTGGAACTAGCTATATTAACAATGTAACTATTATTGTTACAATGAAGGATGGAATACTGTTATATTCACAAATGTATTCATATTATAAATGTATAATGCTTATGAAGATAGGTTTACTAACTAACAATCTTAATAACTAATAAATGTAATAGTTAAACTAAATTATATCTTATTCTTAAACTATGTTATTGTTGGAATTGAGAATCTTTAATACTGGGGTTCTTTATTTTCAACATTTTTTTATTAGAGAAGTTGCAGGTTTACAGAAAAATCGTGCATAAAATACAGAGCTCCTGTTTAACCCCCTATTAGTAACACCCTGTATTATTGTGGTACATTTAAGAGAGTTTCATAATTGTAATTATAATTGTGGATTTCATTAGAGTTCATTGTTTGCACTGTACATAGTCCTGTTTGTTTTTAAAATTTTATTCTAATATCTTACATACAACCTAAACTTTCTCCTTTTAACCACATTCACATATATGATTCATAACTATCAATTACATGCACAAGTGGTCCTACCATCACCATCATTCATTTTCAAAACATTTCCAACAGCCCAAATAGAAAATTTATATGATTTAAGAATTAACTCCACATTCCCTACTCCCAACCTGGCTCCTGATAACCTATATTCAAGTTTCTGACTCAATGAGTTTCTTTATCCTGATTATTTAACATCAGTGATATCATACATTTTTTGTTGTTTTGTGCCTGGCTTAATTCACTCAACATTTAGGTTTATTCATGTTGTTACATGTATCAGGACTTCATCCCTTTTTATAGCTGAATTATGTTCATTGTATTTATATATCACATTTTGTTTATCCATTCATCTGTAGATGGACACTTGGGTTGCTTCTATCTTCTAGCAAGTGGAGTACATGTTGCTTGAACATTGGTGGGAAAACATCTGTTTGAAGTCCTGCTTTCAGTTCTTTGGGGTATATACCTGTAAGTGGGACTCTTACACACTGAAAGCTTTCAGGTACTGACACTTCATTTGTCCACATCTGTGCAGTTTGCTTGCATGAACTAGAAGCCCCTCCAGCTGATGGTAATGTGACTTCATTGGGTAAAGAGGAAATTTTTGGTGGTTTCTATGCTGCCCTTTTTTTTCATTAGTGTCTAAAGTTGAACAGTTGCTTTTCTTATGCCATTGTTTTCTAGAACTCCTTTGCTAATTTCAATTTATAAACACCTCAGCTTTTTCATACTATGTATAACCACTTGAATAAAGTACTCTTTCAGATTGTATCAAGGACTACCAACATTGATTCAAAATGAATAACTGAGCAAAGAAAGTTGTCTTTGTTACTTACTTAAACACACAGTTAATGGCTAAATCTACAAAACAAGAGATTCTGTTGACAAACCAAAAAAATATAGCAACCTGGAAACTGCTGGGCATCTCCTTAAGGTCAGGTAGCCCTGATATTTTAGCCATGAGCAATGTGGAAGAAGGTGGGGACATTTCTGTCTGTCCACATTTAGGCACATGGGCAGCCCAGAATAACGTTCCGCACTCACGCTCATATCCCTCGGAGCAGTCTCCACTAGAACTTCTGTGCTTTGTATATGTTTACTCTGAAACAAACAGACTCCACCTCTCCTTGATCTTTCTCTGGGGGAGAATCCTTCTCTTGCAAAGATTCTTTAATGTTGTTTATTGCTGGGTACCCTCAACCCTGCTTAGTCGCCGCACGGCCTTCCCCCTTACCTGCGGAATCGACTTGGTATCATCTTTGTCTACCAGTCCTCTTCTCACCTCTGTGGTCCTGTTGGATGCCAATGTTACAAGACAGACTTTAACAGGCTCATTCTTTGGACTGGGAGTTTTGTTCCCGAGAGAAGGCAATAAATGAATAGAGTTCCCTATTCTAATGAAGAGAGAAAAATATAATACCCTTGCCCCTTTTTTTGTCATTGGCAAATGTCTAAATATATGTCTAGTTGTTATTACTTTGGCTCTCTTTGGCTTTTTTATGTCTATTACTACTTATTGTTGCTTGTCAGCCTCCTTCCCCTTCTAAAAATGTGGGTGATGCCATCTGTCTTTTCCCTCAAAGCTTTATACTAATTGTTAGATAAACATTCCCCCGGAATGCTATAAATATCCTTGAGCATTTATCTGGCATGCAACTGAGTTATTTAGAAAGGATTTGATCCTTTTGGTTTTTGCATTTTAAGATTTGAATGCAAAACCAGAGCCATGTGTCAGGGGTTCAATTGGGTTCCCACAAGATATATTGAAGTTCAAATACACAGTAATTTACAACGAGGTCATACTGGAGTAGAGCGGACCTTAATCCAATGTCTGGTGTCCTTATAAGAAGAAAAAAATCCAGAATGTGAGAACTCCAGGGATTACTGGCAAGTCACTGCGAGGAGAGAGGCATGAAGCAGGTTCTTTGTTACAGTCTTTGAAGGAAACACGGCCCTGCCATATGTGGATTTCAGACTTGTGGGCTCCAGAACTATGAGACAATAAATCTCTGTTGTTATAAGTCACCCAGTTTGTGACACTTTGTTAGGACAGTACCAAGAAACCAAGCCACCCATGTTTACTTCAAAGCTAATTATTCCACACTGTGGAGACAAGGCCCTTCTGAGAACACTCCCCAAAGGCCCATGAACTGTAGTGTTTTCCTGACTGTTGAGAATGCACCTATCCCCAACCCTGTGTGACTGCTAATTTCCCTTCCCTCAAATTATTTTAAGGTCCCGTACTGCCATCAGGTAGCATCTATGTGGGCATGCACTTCACAGCTCTCTGAAGATTTAAGAAGAAACCTGCTGATCCCCAAGTTCTATCTCTGTGTCTCTCTCCTCTTTGCTACTCCATCTGATGAACTCTAGCCTCCTTGGTCTCCTGGAGCCCCGGCTCCATCTTCCCAACTCAGGCATCCTGCTCAGTTCCCTCTGGCAAGTCTCTCCAGGCAGAAAATGGAAAATCTTACTGCCCACCTTGTGTTTCCTGCCTCTCTGGGATCTGGATTTGGTTGGCTGCCATCCAAAACCTTGAAATCCATTGTTTCATGCATGTTTCCTTTCTACAGCTTGTATAGTTTGATGTTATTGTTGGTTGTTTCAGGCAGGAGGGTAAATCCTGTCCCCTTTTCTCTGTCTTGTCCAGAAGTGGAATTAAAGTGCTATGCTCTTTTGATTACTGTCTTTCTATGTTGTGTCCAACATTGTGCTGGTTTGAGACTTATGAGGACCCCAGAAAAATCCTGTCCTTAAAGTGAACCCATTCTTGTGAATGTAAACCTATTTATGTGGGAACTTTTGAGTAGATCACCTTTGATTAGGTTGTTTCTGTTAAAGACCTTTCATTAGATTGTAGGACCCAGGATGGGTCTTAATACTTTGCTGGAGTCTGATAAAAAAAAATGAGAGAGAAGAGGTAAAGCTGCCATTTTACCTTGCTGTGAGAGAGAGGACTCCAGTATCACCAGCAGCCACAGAAAAACAGAACCATGAAAGGCTAAAAGGCCAGATGCTAGGATCAGTGGAAGAGCAGAAGCTGAAGCAATAAGGCCCAGAAAAGAGAGTAGAGAGATGAGTCGGATCAACCCCAGCTGAGCTTGGGAAGATGTCGGATCAACCCCAGCTGAGCTTGGGAAGAAAGTGAGCCTGGAACACAAGACAGAGACCAGCTGCCATATTGCCTTTTCACATGAGGGGAGTCCAGAACTGCCAGCATCTCACCTTTGGTGAGACAGCATTTCTGATAATACCTTGGTTTGAACATTTTCATAATCTCAGAACTGTAAACCCTTACCCTAATAAATTCCCATTTCAAAAGCAATCCCATTTCTGGCATTTTGCATTGGCAGCCTTTAGCCAACTAAAACAAACATCTAGTAGACCTAGTTCAATCTCATTACTCTTCTTTTTAAATGTGCTTTAACTGTGTATACATATTTGTGTTTTATTAGTTGTCTAGGATTAGAGTATCTATATATAAAAACAATCCTGTTTGTAGGTTTAATGGTATTATATAAGCTAATTTATGGGAGAATGGTTTCCATATAATCAAGTATTTTATAATCCAGAGATGGGATATGCTATTTTATCATTAAAATATTTTGTATGGCCTAAGTAGCATTTAAAATTTTATTCTTACAAATTGTTTACTTGTCTTATAAATCTCACTCATACATATGTTATCCACCATTTTTGCTCTTAAAAATGAAATATATTAATTCATTACACTTACTAAATATTGATTTTAGTTAGGAAAGCTATTGATTTTTGTATATTAGTTTTGTAACCAAGTGCCTTAATAAATTTTATTATTTACCTCAAATAGTTTTTAACTTGAATAATTTCATCTATCTGTATATTCTTATGTTCCATAGATATGTAACCCTCAAACAATGATTTTTCATTTATATTTTTTCACTATGTATGTAGCACTGGTTTCTTTGTTTTATGACAAAAAATACTTTTATTGTTTCATTGGATCCTGGTTCTACCTCTTATTTTTTGCCATGTCAATTAGAAAATTGCAATTTGGACAATCTCACTGAGAATCCCTCTCTATTCTTCCCTAGTTCTTTTCTACTTTAAAGGAATATCAAGAGATTTATTATTCCCTTAAATTAAGTTAGACTGTTTAAGAGAGAGATTTCACATAGGTATTGAGGTTTAGCTTCGTGCTTTATCTCATAATACTCAAAAACATGAAAGAGAGTAACCTAAGAATGGTAAGTTGGCATATTGTGTTAAGAATTTTAACTTCATGTACATGAATTAAATTTTTGGATAAACATAAATCATTTGCAGTCAAATGCTTTGCATGGGACATGACTCCCAGGGATGAGCCTCCTTGGTGCTGAGGGATTACTACCAAGCACTGGCTGGTGATGCCACTGAAAAACACCTTGAAAAAAAAGGGGAAATGGTAGAGACAAATGAGTTTATATGGCTAAGAGACTTCAAAATGAGTTGGGAGGTCATCAGAGGGGTTGCACTTATGCACATCTCAGCAAGATCTCATAGACAGCCAAAGTAGATACTACCCCCAGGGAGCAGTGCTCCTGAGGAGTACAGAGACATGCAGGTTTTATGGTTGTGGTAGATGGCTCTGGAGTTTGGTGCCATGCCAGTGGGCTCTACTTTGCAATTTGTGCTCCTGAGTGTGACAGAGTTGGACTTAAATGTGACTTCTCTACACCTGCCTCTTCTGTTACTTTTATTGAACCTGTGGTTGGTGCTGGGGTTGGTGTATTCCCAGGAGACTTGAATTTCTGGTTTGTCCATGTGCCAGGTGGGTCCTGAGCCTCAGCAGAGTTGCAGTACCTACTCTTCAGTCCATTGGACTTTCCCAGGTCAGCTGAGAAGGAGATGAGGATGGACAACCACTGCACAAGGAACTGAGGTAGTCTACAGCTATAGGCAAGAGAGTCCCATCCATCAGTCATGTGGGGTCAAAGCCCTTCTCAGTTGAGAGGTGGAGTAGGCATCACCATCCCAGGATCTTCAGGATTGGGGAATAAAATTTGGACTAGAGTGGAATTACTGGTATTCTACTATAGGATTATTTTGACTTTAGCAATGGATGAAATTATATCATTGGTATGGAGACAGTGGCCGCTGGAGTTGCTGAAGGCAGGGAGAGGGAAAAGGAGGTGTGATATGGGGACATTTTTGGGAGTTGGATTTGTCCTGAATGATATTGCAGGGACAGGTGCAGAATATTATTTATCCTGCTATAACCCACTGAATGGAGTGGGAGAGAGTATAACCTATGATGTATACTACAATTATGCCGTGAAGCAAAATATATTCATCAAATGCAATGAATGTACCACACTAATGAAAAAAGTTGTTGATGTGGGAAAAGTGGGGGTGTGGAGAATGGGGTATATGAGAATCTCCTATATTTTTTTAATGTAACATTTGTGTGATCTATATATCTGTTAAAAATAAACTAAAAATATATATAAAAATAAATCATGTGTGGTAGTTGGATAAATTTAAGTGTATGGCTTGGAGAAATATTCAAATGCAAATATATAACCTAATGTTGAATATTGAAAGAGGACACAGCCAAAAGAAATAATGTGTTGGGTATTATGAAGATGAATGTTTTCATTGTCCTTCAAATTTTTCATTAAACATTTAAAGGAGAGTGTGATATCTGTTAGTTAGATTAATTCCAGCATGTAACTAATGTATCTAAAATTCCAGCTTATGACATTGGAATTTTTACACTCTTGGTAAGGATCAGTCAATCTCAGGGAAGCCACTGTAAGCATTATATGTATAAAAGGTTTAATGAAGGAAATAGTGACTTATATGACTTCTGATGCTCAGCAAAGGAATGTACCTTGAGCATTTGATTATCTCATCCAGAGGCACTGAAGTGATACCTGCCCAGAAGTCCCCCTTTAACTATGACTGGCTCTAGAGCAGGGATTCTTAAACTTTTTTGTTCCACAGACCCCTTTGGCAGTCAGATAGAAACCATGGACCCCTTACTAAGTCCAAACTATACTGTGTTTTATTTAATAAATATATCACACCATACCAACACCTCCCCACAAGAATAACATTTATTTGAAATTCAATTCAAGTTTAAGGACTCCTTGTCAAGCACACCTGCTCTAGGGGTAATGGCTTCTCCTCATTCACCATCTTCCAAATCGTTCAGTTTCTGTATTTGACCAATGATAACCTGGACCAGACAGGGAAAATATTTGCTTCAATACAAAGGAGTCCAAAACTGGGTGATGTTGAAGTTGCATTGACAAGAGGCAGTGATGTAAGTTCACCTAAGAGTGCAACATAAAGACTCCAGGTGGGTGTGTGGTTTTCCTGCACGTGGAGATTCAGGGTTCCTGGAATCATCAAAGTAATGTCTCCATTTAGCCAATGGCAGCTGGGAGGGCGGAGATGACATTTTCTCTTCCTAATTGCCATGGCCTGAAAGTGAGTCACATCCACTGCCTCCTAGTGATGAATGCATATTATGTAAGGGGAACTGATGTGGATGTACAGTGAGCTTAGCAAACAATTATTTCTACAAAAGTATTCAAAATTACATTTACGATTGGAAAAATAAATAACGGACGTACTATACAAGGTGAAATCATTCTCAATGTAAATCTTACTGTTGACATCTTAGAATTTCTTATTTATTAAATGATTTATTCCAATGCCTTTGAAATATTTTCACATTATTCCTACAATGTAACTATTAATGCTAAAATAATTTCTAATTTCATTTTATGTAAGGGTATCAAACAAAAGTATTATTTCTTCTCTGCTGTCACCATAGTCCCTAGCAAGAACAGAATGTTCTAATTCTTAGGAACTTTGAGAGAACCTATTTTCATATAAAAGTGATGAAGAAGGATCTAAAGTTTGCTAGTAAAACAATGTTGTACATTAAGTTATAGGAGACCCTTTTGAGCTTCATTCCTTCACACATGATGTGTCTATCTGAAGTTTTACAAATATCTGTACTTTATAACCTTGCTTGTGGCTAGAAAATACTCTTGATTTGTACTTGTGTTTGTGCAAATATTTAAGTTTACCTAAATTTCTGCTAGAAACTTTTAGTATGCAAGTAGAAAATAAACACATTTTTCCCCCAAACAACTTCTAAGTTCACCTGGGAAGGAGATTAGAGAAAATAACTTAAATTAGGAATATTGCATATATATAATATGCTCTAAATGAATGAATGCATTAAATTAATTAAGTATATTTTATATAAGTATATTATATTATAAAATAAGTATATAGTATGTAATAAAAATGTACATCTCTAAATCTATACCAAGGTTCTCAAAATTCAGAAAGTATAGTCATTGCACTGATAATATCTGCCACATTAAATTTCGAACAAATAAAAGTGGGAATTATTGCCTGATCAGCACTTTTCTTCTCATCTGAAAATAATATTTTCTTTTGCAAAATAATCTAACTAAGCATTCCCAGCACACCAATTGACTCCCCTTCATTCCCACCATGCTGTTGAAGTTCTAATAAAATTCACAGCAGGGGTATTAACCATGTAAGTATCATGATTATATAATGTAAATATATATATTAATGTAATTATTTATATTAATGTAAAAGTCACCTACCCAATATGTAGTTTGTAATGTTACATACATTTTGATTGCATGAAAACTCATGTTCTATAGATAGACATGTTATGTCTCACTAAAGGGTCATTACTGTTTACAAGGAAAAGAAGAGTTTTTCACTACATCTCTGATGTCACAAGTTATTACTGAAGTTGATTAACCACTGGTAGCTGGTCAAATTATGACTTCTTCAGTAATTGCCTTCAATTTGTTTAAAATTTGAGAACCATTAGCCAGGAATGCTGCACTGTTGTTGGGCATAATCATACCTATGACAAAAACATTTTAAAGGTCATATTGTTGTAGAATTTGATAGTAGGTTCAATTATTTGCATATAGAAAGGCCAGGACTCAGGAATGATTTTGAGAAGGAAAAATGGTTTATTGACGGCTGATGGCTGATTTTCTGTTGCAAATCCAGCCCAGAACAAGATTTTCAAGTTCCTTTTATACAGGGTGGGAGTCAAATGGTGCTTTTATCAAAGAAAACTACTTTCTTTGTTAATTAAGTCTTTGCCTGAGTCCAGGTAGGTTTTGAATTAACATATCGCCCACACCTCCGGTGAGCTTGAATTAGGATCTTGGGTCACATTCTGTCTGGATGCAACCTTGAATACACATTCAGTCTTACATCCTTTCTGAACATTCAAAGCCCATATCACTTAACGGGATTTCTAGAGACTAGGCACACTTGGATACAGAATTAGATGATTTTGAATTTATACACAGGCTATATTATATTTCCCATTCGAGGCCAAGTCCAAGTTCCCTTAAGTTTTGGCATTACTACCATCAGAGTTTCCCTGGACTGATGGCATGTATAGTTTGCATTGCTAAATTGCCTTCTGGGACTGGAGTCGTTGCCGTGGTTACCAAGAGCAGGACTGCAGCCTCTTACCTTTCCATACCCACAAGTCAGGACAGACAGTTTAGGTTAAGGTTATCTCTGAAGAGACAAAGAGCCTCCCACCCATAGCCCACATCAATATATTTACATGCAACTTTCTTGTTCTCAAATAAGCTCAGGTAAACAGCATAAAAATTCTTAACTCGTAGATTGTATTGTTTTAAAATTTTAGGCAGAATGTATTTTACAGTGAATTAAATCACAAGATTATAAAAGAGCACATTTCCATATAATTAAAGCTTGAGATCTGTGTTTATCATTTCATTTGAACAAATCCACCTTCCTTTTGTGGGTTTTTCAAGCATGTAATTATATAATGCAATTTCTGTGCCAAATGGAGGTTGCCCATCCAACTTCTGCATAGTCATGGCAGGCACAGTCTGAGTTGATGGGAAACTAAGAAGCCCAATAACACTTGGCATGTTGTGATTTTGTGTAAGGAAACTAAAACAACCAAGGAAGTAATGGACTGCATGTGGAATCCTCAAAATGGGACCATTGGGCAGTCCTGCCGGGTGTGTTTGAGCATGTGTATGTGTGTGCAGAGATTGAGAAGAGGTTTCTTTTGCAGCTCCCTTGCTCACATGTTCAGTCATTCAGGTAGAGTAGAATCCTTAGTTACTTTCCTCTGTGATTGACTGTCACTGACAGTTCCTCAATGCAATATAGCATTCATGGCATGACTACAACTGGGCCAGATCAGCTTTTACAGTTTTTAATCACTGTTGTGTTAGTTTTGGTCATTGAATGAATTCTGCATTTTAAAATGAGTATGGTGTATTTGGCAAATAAAAAATATAACTGAGTGGGATTCATGCCATTCCTTTTTTAATCTAAAATCAAGCTGAAAATGGTTTTAATTTGGTGCTAGGCCTCCATGACAGTAGAGAAGATAATATTCCTAATATTTTAGGTGTCTGTGCTCTTTCTCTATTACTATGGGAAAAAATGAGTTATTGTGGAAGATACACAGTAATAATTGTCTAGTCCTTTTTTCCATATATAGCAAAATATTTTGAAGACTAACCTACACAGTAGCAGAGAAATTTTAAATATGGTAGTCAGGAATATTACAACAGATTTCTGCACTTATTAATTAAGCATAGGAAATTGAAATGTATCCACCAAAGAATATTCTTGCATTTATGTAACCACATATAATCATATATAGGAGAATAATATTGTTTTAATGACTTAGTGAAAATATATGTTTTTATACCCAAAATTATTAACCTATATTTTATGTACAATTACTGATATTTTAAACACCTGTGAAAGTTCTGTTTTACTCTGTCATTTGACTAAGAGACAACATGGCAACTTTCTGTTCCTTAACAGGTTTTCAATGAAGTAAGAGTTTAGTATTTGTTGTGTATTTTTTTATTTCCTGTAGTTGTGACACACACTAATAAAGGTATTTACTTCAAACCAATTAATTCAAATGATTTTGAAGGTCCAATCAGAATCAATATCAATGTAATTTGGTTCTACAAAAAATCACCACAAACTAAAACTGAAAAAAATTATACACAAATGCCCAAACTATTCACTGTTTAACATCTCCCAGTGAGAGTGTTGTAGAATTTGAGAGAGGTTCAATTATTTGCGTATAGAGAGGCCAGAACTCAGGAATGATTTTGAGAAGGAAAAATGGTTTATTGAAGCCGGCTGGACTCGGGAGTTTTCTGTTTCAATCCCGAGCCCCGAACAAGATTTTTGAATCCCTTTTATACAGAGAGGAAAGGCCAAATGGTCCCTTTGTTTCAGTTCTTAATAGGCTTCAATTAGCATATATATCTTTCACATCTTAGGTAAGCTTTTAGCATGGACTTCATACATTCTAGATAAGCTTTTGGCATATTTGGTTTGCATTTCCCCTAAATACTTAAAGTTTATAGACCTTGCATTGTTAAACTGTTTCCTGGGACTGGAGTCCTTGCCATTGTTACCAAGGGCCAGACTGTAGCCTCTTACCGTCACACCCACAAGTTAGAGAGCTCAGGTTATCTCTGAAGAGACAAAGAGCCTCCCACACATAGCCCATATCATTTCCCCCATTTGCCAAAGTTTAACTTGCTAAGCTTTGGCATAATTATTGTTGGAGCTATGAGGTGGATGACTGTTTGTTTTTTTGATTGATTGATTACCAATCTTTAGTGTAGCATCCAGGACTGTTTTTAGAAGTTTAGAACGTTTCATTCTGGACAGCAGAATCTTGGGGCAGGGGCCTCCTGCATTCATTCTGTGGCCACCGGTGCTCACGTGGATTTCCAGTCAGGTTCCAGATCCATCTATTAATTTTATTTTACCCTTAAAGAGTTTACACCTTTAATTTAAAAGGGGTGCTGAAGGGAGATGATCTCTTTTCTGTAACTGCTTCCTGCTGGCCATGGGCTGTAGTCATTGCCTAACAAGGTATAAACTTCTTATTTTATTTTAACTGGAGGAAGATGGATCCATCATTCTGTATGAAGTTGGATGAAGTTTTCATATGGTTAATAAGATGTTCACTCTGAAATAAACAAACTTAATTAAAAATTTGGAATACCCATTTTTAAAAGAGGACATTGGATTACAGAGGTAGACAAGGTTAGGTGCCTATAAAGATGGCACTCCTTCTTAAAAGCTGGTGGGAACAGCATATATATTCATTTTAAGTTATTTATCTTTAGATAGAAATTGCAACAGACACTTAGCTTTGTCTGAAGACACATTCCAAGCTGTTCAATGATTGGCACTCATTTGCTCCATCAGATGCTCCTGGTGAACTGGCACTCCTTGGGCAACTGGCTTCATTCAGGATTAGAACACTAAATTGGAAACTCTCTTAGTTTTCAGCTGTGGGAGTGATCAGAACTACAGAATAAAGGTTTTTTACACCTTGCTTTTAACTGTACAATTTCTAGCAATTTTGACTTGTTCAATAGGTGATTCACCATCAGCAAGCAAACCTCACCTTTGCTACACAGTACAATACAGTAGAATAGAGTAAGTTGATGGAGCCTGGCTGAGACTGCCACCTTATTCTATAGACATGTTTATTAACTGTTTATAAAATGACTTTACTAGGAATTTAACATGTCTAATATACTTCTGCACTTGATCCAAAATAGAAAAGATAACATTATAATTATTAGGCATATATTTAGTACAGGATAAAAGTATAGCACTTAATATTAACTAATGTATTACTTAATGCATAAGGATTCAGAGTTGCAATTATTAGTTTTCAGTTTCAGGTTTGTAATACTTTACATATTATCTCTCCATGAGAGCAGGCCATAATGCCAATTGTGTTTAAGTTTTACTTACAGTATCCTGGTATCATGGCTCTACTTAGCATGTTCTTCACACAGTGAGCAAGTGGCAGCATCATTGACCCTACAGAGATTTTCTAGTATTTTACTAGCCTGGTGCATAGTGCTCTCTGGCACTATGGAACAGTGCCAGTCTGGAGGCGATATCCATTGTACACTTGGCTGTACCGAGTCATCGTTGGCTGCTGCAGGAGCTTGAAACTGCAACGTAGTTTCCATCGACTTCAGGAGCAAAACCAGAGGCTGATATAGCAAATATTTTTAATTGAGGGGTCAGTGACCAGCCTAGCCAATAACTCATATGGAGAGGCAAAATGCAACTTATACAAGGCCTGGTTTGAATGCACAAAAGAGTTTGATAATATTAAAGTTTATTCCTTGTTTTTATATATATTTTTTAAACAATTTAATGCAGCACATTATATATTAAATGACTGTTTACTTACACAATTTTACCATGAAGATAACAGTAGGTACTTTAGTAATAGAGGAAAAAAATTATTTTTCATTGTTAAAATGAAAACAGAAGACTTCCAATAGAATCAAGATAACTTTTTATTATCATTTACTTAAAACTATGTACCTTGCGGTGGCCTTCAGACAAGTTTTATTATTACAAAGTTTTTTTTTGCAACCAATACCAATCTAAGTTTTAGTTAACAATGACTTTTAGAACTAGAACTATTTAAACGTTTTTAATTTGGAAGATGTTTTACAAATTCTTTATAATTGACTATAACCACATTGACTAGCCACCTCATGTTTAAATAAACTTAGTAAATTACAATTACCAACCAAAGAAATTTACTCTATTTAAGAGAGCATATCTACAATTTTTCTTTTAGCCTAATTTCACCAATGTGAAATTGGTGAATAATTTTATTACTCTAAAGATTTCGTACATATAATGTTAATTTAGTTTATAAGTTAACTATGGGAGATTACACTCAAGTTAAATAAAATTGAAACCATTATAGTTTATGCAAGGAATGTTCTCTTTTTCCCTTACAGGAAGCTAAAAACTTTTCTTTGTTTAAGTTATGAAAATGAATAATTTAAAAGCATACTGACTACCAGGTTTTAAAACACATTACACAATTACTTAATTTGTTTAATCATAATCCAGGTAAGATCTCTCCGTAGTTTTTATGGACTTTTCTTTACTTACTGAAATTTGTTAATAGAGCCACTAATTACTTTTATGTTGTTGGAAAGAAATCTTCTGGAAGAAAATAAGGCTTACCAGCTTGTGGAGAAAAAGAAAATAATTTATTCTCAATCTTGCAAGAAGGGGCGCAGAGCCAGATATGGCTGGCGCCCCGAACAAAGAAAAATGACACAATTTATACCCCTAAGCCTAGCACGCAAGCTCTTCCTCTGTTTCTCCATAGATTGGATACTTCAGAAGTTACAGCTTATCTGAGAAGATCTAACTCCCCCCCCACAAAAGTTTGTGATTTAACTGCTTCCTTTATTACATTCCAACCATTTTATAGTTGTTACTTGCTCCCCTTTGTCAAATAAGGAATAGAATTTAGTGCTGAAATGGCACTGACCTAGCTCCTTCTTGGACAACCTTTCACTGCCCGTAGGACTGGCCTAAGCTGGTCTCCTCCACTGCTGTCCAACCTGGGAGTGCAAGACTGAGGCAGCAGGCCACTAGGTTACACCAATCAATATTTTTTTCCCTTATGTGAAAATTAACCTAATCTTTGTTTTTTTATATTTTATGGCTGACAAAAGGTTTAAACTGGGAAATTACAGGGCAAACTGATTCTTAATTCCCTAGCCTAGTAAGTAGGTTTAATCTGCCACACCTAGTCTTGCCTTTAAAGCTCTTGCAAAGAGGAGGCCCTTTCCCAATTGTTTCTATAATCAGATTTCTATATGACTTTTTCATCCTGCTTAGTTTAATTTGGGCTTTAAGAATATTTATTTATATATATAACTGCATATTTAATTTTTAAGAATTTGAATAGAGCTTTTTTAAGAATTTTTGTTAATTTGATATTATTATCCTGATGGATGAAGACATACACTGAGCAAATGATCAGACACAAAAAGTTAGACACGGAAACACAACTCATTGATGTTACTTATAATATGCATTATTTTATATACTGTTTAGCTTAATTTGGGGTCCAGAAATATATATTACTTATATAACTGCATATTTAACCTCAACAGTTTGAGCAAATAGGCAGACATGAATAGTTTGACACAAAAACGTAATTTTAGTTACTTTAAACTTCTAATTTTTACAAAACAAGTATGACTACAAAACATTTTAAAGACTCCTGAAACTTTTCTTAATTTGCACTATGACTGTGCAGTTTTACACTATGACCATGCAGCTTTACACAAGAATTTTCTTCTTAATTTATGGATTGTAACTAAAATGTTCTCAATACTTTAGCACCATTTTGTTTCAGAACTTTATATTTTACTTTGAAATAGCAGAATTTTGGGTAAACAACAAGATTAATTTTATATATATTTACTGAGGCTATTTGAAGCCTCAGGGAGACAGACTGGTTTCTCTCATGAATTACTACTCTTAGGAACACTGACCATCAGGGTAGGAGACTTCTCCCCCTCTACCCCCCTTTTTGATTTTGGAGATAATAAAACTCGAGTGGTTATTTAACCTTATTCTATTAGGCAGCAATTTATTTAGTATACACTTGAATTCATGAGAGAAAGGGTTACTAATACCAGGACAGGAGACAGTGATGTCCCAGCTCTTCTCTGGCCTGTAGGGGCAGAAGCTATTATAAAATAACCATAGGCAAGGGCAAGGGGTGAGGTTAGGCTTGAAGTAACCATAAACAAAGGAAAGGTTAGTTTAGAATTTATACTTAAATAATAGTTTCAGGCTAAATTCACTCAGCTATGATTTTAGTTATTATTTTTTCACTGTTTTATAATATAAATGCATTTATAAATGATTTTAACTCTTAGTTACAGTTTTTATTAATTTTTTAAAAATCTGTTAATTTTATAACACCTTTAAACATGTTTCATTCGACTTATGACATATTAAATGAACTTAACCATTACTTTAATTTTTCTTTTAAGGTAAAAAAATAAATCTCTTGCAGTTAGGTTAAAATAAAAAGCTGTTTTTCAGGATTTGATTTCTAGAACATGTTCTTTTTTTTAAAAAAAAGAGATAAGACTCTCTCTTCTTCAAACACTGAGGAAATGATGAGGTTAAAGCACAAGAAGCTATTCTGATAAAAGATTTTCTTTGTATATTGATCTTACTCAATTTTAATCATAAAAAATTTCCTTCCACAAACCTTCTACACTTTCAGTATTCATTCAGGTTTTGTCCCACACTCTACTCTTTCCAATAATCAATCATTTTATCTTAGGACAAAATCATCTTCTGTTTCCTTAACAATAAAAACACATTCCATATATCCCACATACTAAGTTACCAGGCAAACTTCTTACAACATATAATTGCCATTAATACTAAACAAGCTTGTTAAAATAATGAACTTTTCTTCACTTTAAATACTTAGTAGCATGTAATACCAGAAACAGTTCTTTTGGAAGCAAGTTGGCAGGGGAGGCTGGCTGCTGAAGAAAAGTTTTCTTATATTATTATTATCAATTCAGTTTTTGTTTAATAATGACTTTCTGCAATTAGCCATTTAAATACCTTAATTTAAACAATGCTTTGTTATACTTTTATAATTATTTATACCTTTAAGACAGACTTCGCCTTCACAGAACACATTCTCTTACTTTAAGTTACTACAATACCTTTTAAGAACCTGGGCAGAATGCAAACGTTATTTTGGTTTTGACACCCTAGGGAGGGAACTTTACTCCATTTATTTTGATTCTGCTTTTTCACCCTCTTCACTTCCCTCTCTTCCATGCAGTCAGGTGCACAACAATCAAATAGGAATGCGGCTTATGAATAGAAGGTGTGAACTTACTGGAAAGGGGCAAGCCACTCCCCCCTTTCCAGCTTTCAGGCCAAAATGGGCAGACCGAACCTACTCAAATTTGGCAACTCTCCCAGGGACCCAGCCACCCTGACTGGGGCAGCCCCAACAAACTTGGGTGCAGTGGCATGGACACAGATGGCCTCCAAGCCCCGGCAAAGGGGCAGACCAGAGACAAGATAGCAGAGCATGCACAAACATCTAGACTCTGCAAACATCCAGACTCCTCAGTTTTGCCCCATAGTCATTTCACCCCCTTGCCAATGGCAAGGGAGGGCTCCAGCTCCACTAAATTCTACTTTACATAACCACATAATTCCAACACTAGCATTGAGCTGACACAGACAGAAGCACAAAGGTCACTAATCTGACCCACAAGTTCTATATATATATATTTTCAGCATGGCTGCCCCCACAGCCATCACAAACCTTAGAACACTTAACATTTGGTATAAAGCAAATTCACTCAAAATTTAGCACTATAAAAAAGATTTCAGTTAGACTTTTTCCACTGTTTAACTTTACACCCAGACCAAGCTCCACTAGAAAAGTCAATCCATTTTCCTGTAACCAAGTTTTGTTTTTGTTTTTTTTTTCTTTTTTAATCTAGACCAATTTCCAGGACATTAGGACTTGAACCTATAAACAACCCTTCCTATTAAAATCAAGCCTCCACTCCTTTAGTGGATAAAAGACTAGTACCAGATTCTAACATGCAATTAGACAAACCCAAAACACCAGGGTTTTTTCCCTGGTTTCTCCAGGACATTAGGACTCGAACCTATAAATAGCCCTTCCTATTAAAATCAAGACTCCACTCCTTCAGTGGATGTGAGACCAGTACCAGATTCTAACATGCAGTTAGACAAACCTAAAACACCAGGGCTTTTCCCTGGTTTTACTCCTTTTCCCAGGCCTAGAGAGAACGGCTTCCCCCCAATTTTCTGGGTCTACTAGGGTTCTCTTGGGAGGTGATCAGCCTCCCCTTCCTAGCAATTAAAGCTAGGGCTTTCCAGACTGTGCTCACCCAGGGAGCCGTACCTTCATCCATGTTTGGAGTTCTTTTTCGTTCCCAGAATCTTTCTCTTCAGACCTTCCATTGCCCTCGCTTTTTGTTGGGAAGATTCTGGTGGAGCCCACATCTTTTCTGGATTAAATTTAATCCAGGGGCACCCAGATTTGGGGTTCACCCAAGTCCTCCTAGCTTCCTCGGGGATTTGGAAGGGGCAGCAAAATGCTACCATCTCTGGCCTTCATTTCTATCCCTCCGTGGTTGCCAAAAATGTTGTAGAATTTGAGAGAGGTTCAAATATGTGCGTATAGAGAGGCCAGGACTCAGGAATGATTTTGAGAAGGAAAAATGGTTTATTGATGGCCGGCCAGACTCTGGAGCTTTCTGTTTCAATCCCGAGTCCTGAACAAGATTTTTGAGGCCCTTTTATACAGAGAGGAAAGGCCAAATGGTCCCTTTGTTTCAGTTCTCAATAGGCTTGAATTAACTTATGTATCTTCCACATCTTAGGTAAGCTTTTAGCATGGACCTCAGGCATTCTAGATAAGCTTTTAGCATATTTGGTTTGCATCTCCCCTGAATACTTAATGTTTATAGACCTTGCATTGTTAAACTATTTCCTGGGACTGGCGTCCTTGCCATGGACACCAAGGGCAGGACTGCAGCCTTCTATCATCCCACACCCACAAGTCACAGATAGTTTAGGTTATCTCTGAAGAGACAAAGAGCCTCCCACCCATAGCCCACATCAATATTATATTTGGTGTATTTTCCCCCAACCCACCCGATTACTATTTTTAAAATATAGTTTTATGACAGAAGTTATAAGCTAACAAAACAATCATGCACATGTGCAGAATTCCCAAAAAACACCCCTTTATCAACATACCACATCATGGTGGAACTTTGTTTCAGATTATGAGATAATATCATCTAATTGTTAGCAGGTCCATAGTGTACATTTGATACACATTTTCCAAACTCCCCATTATCAAGACAGTTCATTTTTGGCATTGATGCAAGAATATTACATTATTACTGCTAACCATGGTCCATAGGTCACTCCAGCTTTATTTTTCCCATGCTTCTCCACATTCCCACAACCCTGCAATAGTGACATACTTTTGCTCTAGCTCACAAAATACACTCTTGCATCTGTACCATCAACCATAATTCTCATCCACCTTTGGGTTTACTGTGCTTTTCAGTCCCTGGATTATTCTCTAGCATACTTTCAATTAGCATTTATATCCCTAGACTACCATTTTCAGCCGCATCCCCATTTATAAACCATTATAATGTGTCACCATCAACTCTGTACATTTCCGTACATTAACAGTAATGCTAATTAAAACTTTTACATACATTAAGTATCAGTAGTCCATCTCAGTCCTCCTCTTATTTCCTGTAAGAATCCATCACCTATTACCAGGGCTTGAATATATTTTCCTACATTTTTTTCTAGACGCTTTATGGTTCTTGCTTTTATATTTAAGTTTTTTTTATTTGTTTTGAGTTAACTTCTGTATATGGTGTGAGATAGGGGTTCTCTTTCCTTCTTTTGTCTATGGATATCCAGTTCTCTCAGTTCCATTTGTTGAATGGACTGTTGTGCCTGAGCTGGGAAGTTTGACAGGCTTGTCAAAAATCACTTGACCATGTATGTGAGGGTCTATTTCTGAACCATCAATTCATTTCCATTGGTCTATATGTCTCCCTTTATGCCAGTATCATGTTGTTTTTAACCACTGTAGCTAGGTAATGTGATTTAAAGTTCAGAAATGAGAGTCCTACATCTTCGCTTTTCCTTTTTAAGATGTTTCTGACTATTCAGGACCCCTTACCCTTCAAAATAAATTTTTAATCATGTTTTCCAATTATTTTTAAAATGCCTTTTAGGCAAAAATTATTTCCATTTGTGCCATGCTAAAAATGAGTTGCTCCTTCCCATATCCTTCTAAAGCTTCACGCTGTTAATGCAATGAACATAACCATCCACATCACCTGGGAACTTGTTAGAAATGCAAATTATCAGTCCTCACTCAGATTTACTGAATCAGACACTGTGGGATTGGGAACCAGCTAGCTGTATTTTTAAGCCCCTCAGTGAGTGAGATAGGATGTGTCTATTTGTCATTGACTGAAAACACAGTGATTGAAACTTCTAAAGTTTCTGGTTTAAGTGATTGAATAAATCAGCTTGAATTATAAAAAATCAATTTTAAGAATGTAAAGAGGTCTGGGAAAGTAATGATGGTTTTATACATATTGAGTTTGAGGTGCTTATGAAATAAGCAAACAATAATATCCCAGAAGAAACTTCAGTATATGACAAAACACAAGGCAAGGATATGGGCTGAAGTTATAGAGTCTAGAATAATCAGCAAACTGTGGCATAAAACTATTAATGTGGGCAAGGTTACTCAAGAAAGGCCAAAAATATTTTGGTTAGTATAATGTCCAGTGCTATGGAGAGGAGAGATCAATGAAAGAATGTAAGAAGAGAAGGCCAGAAGTAAAGGATAGAATCCAGGAGAGAGGAGCATGATGGAATATTAGTCAAATGGGTTCAGTTTTCTTTCAAACTGTCTTAGATAGGAGAAGGAAATTAATTCATCTAAAGTCATGGGGACATCTAAGTTTGAGGCTTGCTTCAGCTTAGATGCCTTGAGGGGTTCGTAGACATTATTAATGTCCTTTATGTTCTTGATCTCCCTTAGCTCTACTTTCCTCAAGATTGGTTCAAATCCCAGGCATAATCCTGCCTAGCAATGACCATCAGCAGCTTCAGCTTCTCAAGTCCAGTTGGGAAGAATACATTATTTTCACAGGAGTCCATGAAAAGTCTAGGTTCAGACCTTCCCTGAACTAAACATAGTGTCCAGGGGATTCAGGGCTTTCGCTGGATGGGACTGGGTCACACACCCATCCCCAAGAGCCAGAGCCAGGGGGAGCCACCAAAATGACAGACACTTAGAGAGTTTATGGGTAATTCTTCATGGAAAATATAGGATGTTTTAAAGAATAAGGGATAGGAAACACATACACACAGGCACATAACATCCATAATAAAAGTAAGTAAATATCATCAAGGAATAAATGATCAGCAGTAGCAAATTCTTCAAGAGATTCATGAAAATCCAAGTGGTAAATGATATTGAGTCTCTACCCCTCCCCAACCCTAGCAATTGTCTCTCAAGACTACTGGTAATGGAATTTTCTCTTCCAACATCTTTGTTTAATGACAGGTTGTTATAGTCTTTTTAAACAACTTCTGTCCCTATAACAGACATCTAGATTATTATTATTATAACTCTAGAACACATTATTTTCATAAGTCATATTAATATATTAATTTATTTTTTTTTTGCCTATAACAGCCACCTGTAGCATTTTCTCTCAAATGGTTCATTAACTAAAGATATATCTATTCTATCATATTTGCCAGGTAACTAAAATTTAGTTCTGTTTTCAAAGTCATCTTTTCAAAATTTGGTCTTGCCATCATAAAAGCAAAATAAAACATATTATTCTGAATTTTTGAAATTCAAGAACAAATTAAAATGAATGACCATGGAGGCATTTAGAGAGAATCTCAAGTATAATGGTGAGTTGGTCCATTATTTTCTATTTGTTTTCTTCATAGAGAAATATATTGAAATGTTCAATATGTTTCATGTTTTTGTTGGAATTGTATGTTTTTCCTTACTTATTTTTAAAATAATTTTTATTATTTAACATTCATTTAAAATGAATCCAGGGAACTGGACTTGGTCCAGTGGATATGGTGTCTGTCTACCACATGGGAGGTCCGCAGTTCAAACCCTGGGACTCCTTGACTCATGTGCAGCTGGCTCATGCGCAGTGCTGATGCATGCAAGTAGTGCCCTGCCATGCAGGGGTTTCTCCTGCTTAGGGGAGCCTCATGCGCAAGGAGTGCGCCCTGTAAGGAGAACCGCCCAGCGCAAAAGAAAGTGCAGTCTGCCCAGGAATGGCACTGCACACACAGAGAGCTCATGCATCAAGATGACGCAACAAAAAGAAACACAGATTCCTGTGCCACTGACAACAACAGAAGTGGACAAAAAGAAGAACATGCAGCAAATGGACGCAGAGAACAAGCAACTGGGGTGGGGTGGGGGTGGAAAAGGGAGAGAAATAAATAAAGTAAATCTTTAAAAAAATAAAAAATAAAATAAAATGAATTCAGTAAGCAATTGATGTCAAGGGAATAGTTGAGAAGAATAAACATTTAACTAAATATTTACCACCATGATGACAGACTGAGGTTTTGTCTCCATGGCAGACATGTCATTTTGTAATTTTCTTCAATTTTTCTCTCTCCCACACTTTATTTTACAGCTTTTTAAAAGATTGATTATGGGTATTATCATTTTTGTGCAGTTTTCTGTAAACCGTGTCAAATTATTTAAGTAAAATACAGAATGATTGAAAGTTTTTGAGTTGCTCAAGTTAGTGTTTTTAAGTAGGTTTTGAGTTGTTACATAGTACTCTTCCCTGGCAGTTCTTATTATGTGCATTGCCATGGAGATTTGTTCTTTCCTTTAACACTCCTCAGTGGCAAAACAAGAGAGGCCACAGAAGAGAAAAAAAAATCATTCATCTCTCTAAGATTTCAATGTGAAGCTTTCTTGTGTTCATATTTTCCACAGTGGGAGAATGTTAGACTACCATGTGCCTTTCTGATTTGTTTGTTTGTTTGTTTGTTTTTAGGGAACTTGCTAAGAAAACCACCCTTCCACACACAAACGCTGTTCAGATCAGGAGGGTCTTTCTTAAAGCACTAATTAGACTATATGTAAGGGTAAGAAAATCAACCATCACTTCATCCTCTAGTGCAACTGGTGTTTTCAAAGGATTATTAATGCAGAAGACGCTTTCTGTGTATTTTTTCCTCACAAGATGACATTTTAAACTATGACGAATGAATGGATGATGTTTTTGAAGGGGTTTATAGTTTTTCGAATGTAATATAAGCATTTAACTACCACCTGTATGTTACAATCTTTCTACTCCATATCAATTCAGAGTAAGATGATTGTTGGGGGGATACTTATTCAAGGTTTGTCTGTAATAACATTTTATGTTCAACAAAATATTTTTGTTTGATCATTTTAGTGACTTATGACCACCTATGCTAGTGATTTAAAAAGTCTTATTTGATTAGTTTCCAATTGCTCTCTTGCTCTTCTTTTCTATTAGAAAATATCTTTAATTAACCCCAGTTATGATTATAGTTTATATGAATTTCTATGTACGGTGTCCTAATCTTTCTATATCAATTAGGACTTACTTTCAGCTCCCAAAAAAAGATCTGACTCCAGAGGCGTAGACAAGAAGGATTCATTCTTTCTTACAAGAGTGGAAATCAATTGCCCCACGCTCAACCAACAGCTGCACAAACTCGTGTGCCCCCATATCCCTGGATATACTGTCTGTGCTGTCACTTTCAGCATGAAACTTCCAGACTTAACATCACCTCACGGACCAGGCGGGCGATGAACTTGGCAGAACTCAAGCCCATGCATCCACAGGCCCAGCAGAAGGAAGCCTGCCATTAGCATATTTCTCCATGTGGGTAGCCAAGTTAATGAGATAAAGAGAGCTTTTATAGTAACATGAATACCATGTCGAAAGCACAGATTTATTTCTTAAAACAGGAAGTAGACTAAAGATATGCTTGGGATATGTTAAAGTTCCTGAAAAATTATTTTATTTAATTATAGGCAAAGTATTTGTCATATACAGATCTGCAAACCTTGTCATTAAAATCTTAGTTTGACGAACCATTCCTTTGGTGATTTTTAACTTTTTTTTTAAGGAATCTTGGACTTCATGTGTCTGCCCACTTTTCAATGCTGCCCCAATTTTAACGACTAATGACGGGCTACATTATCGCTGTAACGTTTTAGGGCTGAGGGCGACGCAGCGCCGCTGCTTGGAAAGGGGACGCAGGATGCTGAGGAGAGCCCCGGGAGCGCCGCCTACTGACGTGCCTGGGGCGGGGCCGCGCTTCACGTGGCGTCGGCAGCGCGCAGACCGCCTGGGGGCGGGGCCCGGCCGCCGCACGCCCGAGGCTGCGGCTGCTGCAGCTGCGCGGTGCTCCGGGACCCACCAGCCCAGGCAGGTGAGTCTCCCCGCGGAGCGTGGGAGTTGGTGGGCGTGTGGGGGCGCCCCGGGGGGAAGTGCGGGGGCGGGGGGAACGTGTGTGGGTGTGCGCGTGCGTGGCGGGTGCTGTGTCCAGGGGTCTGGGACGACCTTCCTTGTTGGGGACGGCGGGGCGGACCCCAGAGTTCCCGGACCTGCCCGCGCTGGGGGGACTGAAGGTGCGGCTGAGGCTGCGGCAGACCAGGCTCAGAACCCAGACGTGGTGCGAGGAGGTGGAGGTGCCTTTTGGTAGGAGGTTTTAGAATGAGAGTGAAGCTTAAGACTTTAGTTCCAATCAGAATATAGTCCTGTTTCACATATTCTGCGTGTAGTAAACAGTAGAGTAAAACTCCGAATCCATGTAGAATTAAGTTCTAAGCAGATTGTATTTGTTTTTAGTCATTGCGTTTAATATCTAAACCAGTCACATACCTGCGTTTGTCATATTTAAATTGGTGAATTTTTTGGCACCAACCTGTTGATTTACTGTAGAAATTGGTAGTCTCTACAAAAAAGTTTTATAGTATAAAATCTTAAGAAGGCTCTTTCATGAAAACCTATAGAGCATCTTCAAATAGTAAAAAGTGTACAATATGTAATTAATTCCAATTTTGTTTGGGGGGGGGGTTGCAGGAGGTACCTGGGATTGAACCTGGAACCTTGTAATGGGAAGCAGATGCTCAACCACTGAGCTACACCTGCTCCCCCGTTATATTTTTTAAGCAATTTTTTAGTGTCTTTTATTTTAAAGATACATAGAACGCAAAAAATGTTACATTAAAAAAATATGAGGTCCCATACACCCCACTCCCCATCCCTCCCACTCCTCCGACATCAACGACCTCTTTCATCAATGAGGCACACTCATAGCATTTCCTGCATATATTTTGGAACTTAGTTTACACTGTAGTTTATACTCTCCCCCAGTCCATTCAGTAGGTTGTGGCAGGATATATAATGTCCTGCATCTGTCCTTGCAATATCATTCCAGACAACTCCAAGTCCTGAAAATGCCCCCATAGCACAATTCTTTTTCCCTCTCCTTGCCCTCAACCACTCCTGTGGCCACTGTCTTCACATCAATGCTACAATTTCTTCCAAAGCTAGGGTCACAATAGTTCTATAGTAGAATACCAGCAAGTCCACTCTAATCCATATCTTATTCCTATATCCTGTGGACCCTGGGATGATGATGTTCACTCCACCTCTAAATTGAGAGGGGGCTTAGAGCCCACATGGCTGATGGATGGGATTCTCCTGCTTGCAGTTATAGACTCTCTCAGTTCCCTGTTGTGCTGGTTGACCATCCCCACCTCCCTGTTAGCTGACCTGAGTAAGTCCAATGAAATGGAGAGTAGGTGTTGCAACCCTGCTGAGGCTCAGGGTCCAGCTGGCACATGGCCAGTCCAGAGATTCTAGTCTCCTGAGTGTACACCAGCCTGAGCACCAACCACAGGTTCAGTAAAAGTGACAGCAGAGGCATGTATAGAGAGGTCACCCCTGAGTCCAACTCCATCACATTCAGGAGCACAAATTCCAGAGTAGGGCCCACTGACAAGGCACTGAACTCCAGAGCCATCTGCCATGACCGTAGAACCTGTGTGTCTCTAGCCCTCAGGAGCACCAGGACTGGGGAGGACTGATATTCCCATTATGTTTTAATGGTAACCAGTTAGATAGTTTCTAACTATTAATAGTATCTTTTGAACACTACCAAAGAAAATGATTAGGATGGAAATTTTATTTGCCTTAATGCATGATTTAATCTATCTGCTGAATTAAATGAAGTAGGTTCTTGACTTTCCTTTCTGTTGGGCATATACATGTCCTTCATGGTATGTTTGGGAAATTAACACACCAACCAGGTGAATTTTCAAGCTGCCACTTTAGAGGAGTTCACCAGGGATTTCCAGCCTGATAAGCATCTGTGTGGTTGCCTCTGATAAATGCTATTTTGCTTGAGTTCTCACTGTTCAGAAGCAGCTTTGGTTGATGGTGTAGAAGCGAAAAGGCAGCATAAGGGAAGGCCCCTGTTGTTGGCATGCATGTGTGTAAGGGGGCTGTAGGCTGAGGGCAAGAGGGACAGTTTCATACCTACTCCTCTTTACACCTGACCTTCTTTTTTTTTTTTTTTTTAAAGATTTATTTATTTATTTAATTCCCCCCCCTCCCCTGGTTGTCTGTTCTTGGTGTCTATTTGCTGCGTCTTGTTTCTTTGTCCGCTTCTGTTGTCGTCAGCGGCAGGGAAGTGTGGGCGGCGCCATTCCTGGGCAGGCTGCTCTTTCTTTTCACGCTGGGCGGCTTTCCTCATGGGCGCACTCCTTGCGCGTGGGGCTCCCCTACGCGGGGGACACCCCTGTGTAGCAGGGCACTCCTTGCGCACATCAGCGCTGTGCATGACCAGCTCCACACGGGTCAAGGAGGCCCGGGGTTTGAACCGCGGACCTCCCATATGGTAGATGGACGCCCTAACCACTGGGCCAAAGTCCGTTTCCCTACACCTGACCTTCTACTTTGATTTTGGCAAGTTCTTACCCAGGCTTTTTTTATAAGGACTAGTTTAAAAAGTTGTATGATACTGTTGTAGAGACATTTCTCTCAAACCCTCCTTGGCTAGATAAGCGTTTAGTTGTATTCTCTTCTGTTATTAAATCAGACATACATTGTTACAAATATTTTAACATAAATGTGAGACTTGGTACTAGACGGTTAGTACCGAGTGTACAGTGATTGTCTATAGTAGTTTTAAAAATGACTTGTTCTTAACATAGATTATTTCTAAGATGTATCTAAGAGAGAAAATTTTGGTGATTACCTCTCTGGAATTTTACAATTGAAAACTGGACAGAGTTTAAACTCCTGTTTTATTTTATACTAATGACAATAGCATTATTACTGCTATGTTTTGAGTGCTTTTGTTAAGTACCAGAGCCAGGCACTGGATTAGGGGCTTAATAAATCATATCTGTAATCACTACAACAGCTATCTTGGGTATTATTCCCAAACCAGTTCTGAGAGTTTAAGTAACTAGTTTTAAGATTACATAAGTAATAGGTTACTGTGCTGAGATTCAAACCATGACCTGATCCCAAAGCACATCCTATTTTGCCTCTCTGTTTAGATTTCCATAGCTCTGGATTCCACCTGTGGGACAAATCCTACTTATAAGATGACAAGAGAAAGTTTCCTATCTATAATTGTTTCTGGTTTTTTTTGCAGTATCTTTTCCATTTGTTCTTGTCTCCCTGTTCTGCTCTATATATTGCTGCCAGTTTATCTTCCTAACACAGATCCAACTCGGCTGCTCTTTCACTGAAAAAAGTTATGTGTCTTCATTGTTTGAATGTAAGACCGTATATGTGCTTCAGCCACCTACTCACCGCCTGTCACTGTTTGATGCTCTTCTACATTCTCAGACTTCTTTCAGTACTTCTTACCCAATGTGCTGTCCTGGGACTCATTCTGTTCATTTCCACTACCTTGCTTTTTTTTTTTTTTATAATATACTGGCTTGTTTTTTGTCTTTTGGGAGGCACCAAGAACTGTACCCAGGACCTCCCATGTGGGAAGCAGGTACTCAACTGCTTGAGCCACATCTGTTGCCACTCTTCCACATTGCTTTTGCTTGAGCCAGGTCTCCTACTGGAATGACTTTCCTCCATTGACTTTTTTTTTTTTTTGTCTTTACTTTTTTTAATGTTACATTCAAAAAAGATGAGGTCCCCATGTACCTCCCAGCCCCCTCACCCCACTCCTCCCATAACAACAACCTCCTCCATCATCATGGGACGTTCATTGTGCTTGGTGAATACATCTCTGAGCACTACTGCATCACATGGTCAATGGTCCACATTATAGTTTACACTCTCCCCCAGTCCACCCAGTGGGCCATGGGAGGACATAGAATGTCCTGTAACTGTCCCTGCAGTACCACTCAGGACAGCTCCAAGTTCTGAAAATGCCCCCATATCACATCTCCTCTTCCCACTCCCTACCCTCAGCAGCTACCATGGCCACTTTCTCCAAATCAATGCTACATTTTCTTCGATTACTAATCACAATAGTTAATGAATAGAATATCAGTAGGTCCACTCTAATCCATACTCTATTCCTCCATCCTGTGGACCCTGGAATGGTTGTGTCCACTCCACATCTATATCAAGAGGGGGCTTAGATTCCACATGGATGATGGATGGAATTCTCCTGCTTTCAGTTGTAGGCACTCTTGGCTCCCTGGTGTGGTGATTGACTTTCTTCACCTCCATGTTAGCTGTCTGGGGTAAGTCCAATAAACCAGAGTATAGGAGTTGCTAGTCTGTTGAGGCTCATGGCCTGGCTATCACATGGACAGTGCAGAGATTCAGGCCCCCTGGGTAAACACTAAACCCCAGTGCCAACCGCACATCCCATAAAAGTAACAGGAGAGGCTTGTGAACAAAGGTTACATCTGAGTCCAGCTCCATCACACAGAAACACAAACTCCAAAGTAGGGCCAACTGACATGGCACTTAACTCCATCTGCCCTGACCACAGAACATGTGGGTCTCTGTAGCCCTCAGAAGAAACAATACCTGGGATTGTATCTACTTTATCTGTCTCTGGGACTCTGCTGAGGTGTGCTTAAGGGCGACCCCTCTGATAACCTCCAGGCTCTTTTTTGGAGACTCATAGCCATACAAACTTATTTGTCCTTTCCATTTCCCCCTTTTCTTCAGGTCAAAAAGCATTTTTAACTCCTGTAGTCTGAGATATTCTGCTGGTCTGAGTTGACCCTTTTATTCAAGGTCATTTTCTAGTTACATCATCAACTGGTACTTGGTAGTAATCCCTCGGTGCCAGGGAGGTTCATCCCCGGGAGTCATGTCCCATGCTGGGGGGAAGGCAATGCATTTACATGCTGAGTTTGGCTTCAAGACTGGCCCCATTTGAGCACCACGGAGGCTCTCAGGAGGTAACTCTTAGGCACCCTGCAGTTGTAGGCCTTGTTCTTATTTCAGGCGCACAGGCTCACAAGCATAGTCATTAGTATCAAAGGCTCATTGTTGGACCTTCCTTCTTTTTTGGTCTTTGCCATTGCACTTGGGGGATTTTTGCTGCTCCATTAGGGAATGTGATAGAGCTCCCCTGGCTAGGAACTCAGCATTCCCTCAGTTGTTGTTTTTAACTGTAACCACTAAGAAAATATCCAGACATCTTTATGTTCCCTGGGTATATGCCCTGTAGAATTCCCTGCCAACCATGTGTCGCCTGTCAATAACATCCCACACCAGTATTCCTCCCCTGCCATTGTTGAACCTCTCTGTGATCCAAAACTTCCTGAAAAGTTAAGCCCAATATATTGCCTTGTTCCATTAATAGTAAAATGGAATATAGTGATGAGTTTAAAGGTTACATATAGATTACATATTAATTTGGAAAAATAAGGTAAAAATAAATTGCAGTATCAAAAAATTTAGAAATGCAAAAGCTTTGTTTTTGATGTTTTGCTTTTCATCACTGCAATAAGTGTTGCCCTGTATGAACATTGGCAAGGCAGTTTCTTCCATCTTTTCCTCAGTGTCTACATCCTTTCTTTCTTTTTCTTTTTTTCCTAATTATTAAGCTTGTCTTCACAAAAGTTTTAGATCACAGTAATTCATATATACAATATATGGTACTCCCACATATCCAATATAAAACTCTTTTCCCTTCCATAGCAATAATATTTTTACATGTTCATACTATATTTACTGACTGATGTACAGATACTGAGACAGTAGCTTTCAAACAATATAACATTTGGGTTTACACTGTGGCTTATATTTTAGATTATATCCATTGACTTATGAAGTGTCCATGCTTCAAGATACAATACAGATTTTCTTCAACTTTCAAAATTTTTTCTCTCATCCTTTTTAGTTAGAATTAAATTATTCTTCCCATATCATCCCATAACATTATTGAATTGAATAAAAATATTTATTTTTCCACAGAAAAATAAGAAGTATTACAAATTCCTATTCTCCCAAGGACCCTTTCTAGGCATTTTTAATCCTTTTGCATTTGGGATTTATGTCTGATTAAAAATTAGCTTTTGAAACCAGTTTTGCCTTTTTAAAGTGCTTCAGTTAAGAGAACTGATTTAATGTCAGGCTATTGTGTAGTTGTTCATTAGTGCTCTTCGAATCTGAAGGATACAGTTTTGCTTGATGTCACAGTTTGATAAAAGAGAAAACTGTTTGAATTTTTAATAATAGAATGTTAAAAAGGAAAAGGCCTCATATATTCCCATACTTAGTAATGAACAATGTTCAGTAGCAAGGACCACTTATTTTCTATTTCACTATTGGGTTTCTAAATTGTTATATATGTGTATTGATTTTAGCTGATGGCTAACACTGTGAGTAATAAATCAGTGAGTCATAGTCTCTGGTGACATGGCAACCAGTTTTTCTCAAAGTTGTGTACTCCTATTATTCACTAATATGTTTCTTTTTTTCTGGTATAGTAATATCTTCATAAGGGCATATTTATCTTTAATTTACTCCTTTGAGATCCTATTAGTTGTCCAGTAATGTGTAGAGGTCCTAAAAAGGCAAAAAATAAAGAAATGAATTATATACACATACACACACACACACACATATATATAAACGTGATTATAGGTGGGAATGGGCAATGGCTAATATACATATTTAGTTTTTTTGCTTAAAAGTGGGTTTAATGCAAATCATCAATATTTTTGGTTTGCAGACATTTTCTTGTAATCTCTTGGTCTTGTAACCTGGATAGTCATTTGGAAGGCATTGAAGGTATGATTGGAGTTGATTAAAATTTAGAATATCTTTTTTTTTTAAGTCAGCATTGCATCTTATAGGACCTTGATTTTATTATGCTTTCTGATACCAATTTAATGTGCTTATAAATAAATATGGGGAAACAGATGTGGCCCAACCAGTTGGGCTCCCCTCCACCATATAGGAGGTCCAGTATTCAATGCCCAGAGCCTCCTGGTGAGGCCAAGCTGGCCCACATAGTGAGCTGGCCTATGCAGAGCACCAGCCCATGTAGGAATACCTCCACACACGGGAATGCCACCCTGTGCAGGAGTGCCCCCCTGCATGGGAATGCTGCCTAGTGTGGAAAAAGCCAACCCACACAGGAGTGCCGGCTGACACTGAAAGCTGGTGCAGCAAGATGACATGACAAGAGACACAGAGGAGAGAAAATAAGAAGATGTAGCAGAACAGGGAGTTGAGGTGGTGCAAGAGAGTAATCACTTTTCTCCCACTCCGGAAGGCCCCAGGATTCATTCCCAGAGCTGCCTAATGAGAATAAAAGTAGACCACAGAAGAACACATAGCGAATGCATGCAGAGAGCAGACAGTGGGGGGAACGGGGGAAGGGATATAAATAAATAAATAAGTAGAAATATTTTTCTTATGTAATTGTCTAATAGAAACTTTTTCAAGAGGTTTATTTTACTAATGGCTTAAGACTGTATTTTAAATTGTTTTATGAAGATAAATTGCCATTATTTATAAACTCTGGATTTCGGTTTGATAAAAAATTAAAAGTAAGAGGAAGAAGAATGTCACTATATTTTAATGAAATTTTTCATTTTTGCATGTGATATATATATTTTATATATATATATATTTAAGTTTTAAGGGATGCAGAAATTCTGGAATATCAGTCACTCAGATCTACTCCCCCCACACCCTTCTCCAATTATCAAATTTTATGCAAGTTTCAATGATCTCTAGCTTAATATCTTTATTTTTCAGCTACTATTTGTGCATATAGCATTTAGCCAAGTATAAGTGTAATATATTACAGTTGTCCTATTGTGTTTACCTGTCCTCAGGATTGGAAATCTTGAAAGCTCTCTACTACTTCTTCACCTTTGCTTTTTACATTAGTCAGTGGACATTATTTTCATTTTTCTTTAGGTATTCTTAGCCAGATTACTTAATAAAGTGCCTAGCCGTTTTTGAGCCTGGCTTCCCTTGCTATAGGCACTGTTTTCTCAAATCAATAGTGTACTGATATGCCCAAATATTTTTTTTTTCACTTTTAATTGACTGAACATCTGCCACACTAAAATCAAGCTCTAAACTTAATTTTCTGTTGAACTTTGTTTACCAAACTCTTCATGTTTTCTTGTACTCTTGTCTTGTTCTCTTATTTTTTTTTTTAAATGTACCTTATATCCCCATCCCCCATGGCCCTCTTGTCTGTTCATTGTTTTTGCTCATTGTCTTTTTTTTCCCCCTTAGGAGACACCAACCAAACCCGGGACTTTCCATATGGGAAGTGGATGCTCAATTGCTTGAGCTACATCTGCTTCTTTGTTTTTGCTTGTTGTCTGTTGGTGATTTTTTTTTTTTTTTGTCCATTGTATTGTCTGCTTGTTGTTTTTGCTAAATGTCTGTTCACTATTTGCTCTTTGTTTGTCGTCTTTGGGAGGCCCTGGAACCAAGCTCCGGACTGACCATTTGGGAGGTGGGCACTCAGCTGCTTGAACCATATCTACTGCCCCATGTTCTCTTACTTTTAACTTCTGATTCTTAACTTTCCTGCTCTTTGTTTTGCATGTTTTATTCCTTATACTTGCCATCACTACTCTGTCTTGTTTACACTTTATATTTTAGATGAAATAAATTCAGAAATAACAGATTGGATTAGGTAAAACCCCACATTTAGTCATGAAAATAAATTAGTTTCTACTTACAGATACTTAATTTGTGAGAAAAGAATAGATTTACCTAGGGTAGTTATTTGAGTTTATTCTAGAAGTGTATGCTTTGGCATTCTACTTTATTACCTCATAATTACTGTGATGTGTATTTGTTTATTTAACTCATACCCTCAATTCCAACATAACTTCATTTTAAATATGTTCTTACACTTCTGGGATGATGGTGAATTAGAAAGACATGTGACTCTTCTTCTCCAGAAAAATAGCTAGAGGACAGGCTGAAAAACCTAGTAAAAGATCTTCTGTGGTTTAGACACCAGGCAAAGGCTGGACACCTCTCACAGGAGAGAGGGACAAAGGAGGGAAATTGTGATGTCAGAACTGTGAGTTGAAATCAGTGGCTTCTGCTGCTAGCAATATCTCCCACACTAAAGACACTTCAGAATTCTCAGGTCTCAGGGTCTGCTACAGACAAAGGGGGCTCCAGGAATCTACCATCCCAGGAAAGGAGAGAGAGAGGGACACAGCCTAAGGCTGACTCAGCTGTTGACTCACTAAATTTGATCTGTTGTGTTCCAGGGTGAGTGAGTCTGTGCCTATACTTTGCCTTGGGAGCCAGTAAGGGGCTAAAGATATATGACCCTCCCATTCTCCTTCTAAACTAACTGGGAATGATTGTTGAGGAATCAGAGAGGAGTGGGAATATTTCCTAGCCAGGAAAAAGGTGGGGGCAGCCAGAGAAGGCTGTTTGAATTCAGGTCTCCTTGCCTCCAGACAGGAAGTTTTATCACACTGATCATGTCTGTTATAACAAATATACTCTGACCAGTCACTGAACTGAGAAATTCCGAAGAGCACCATCTGCTGGCAGACCAAGTGCATGTGAAAACATTAAAAATAAGTAGGAGAGGGAAACGGATGTGGCTCAACCAACTGGGCTCTCATCTACCATATAGGGGGTCTAGGGTTCGATGCCCAGGGCCTCCTGATGAGGGCAAGCTGGCTCATGAAGCAGGCTGTCCCACAAGGAGTGCCAGCCCATGCTGGAATGCCACCCTGCACAGGAGTGCCCTCTTGTGTGGGAATCCCACCCAGTGCAGGAAAACTGGCTTGCACAAGAGTGCCGGCTAACACTGAGAACTGGTGCTGCAAGATGATGCAATAAGAGAAACAGGAGAGAAAATAAGATGAACAGGGAGTTGAGGTGGCTCAAGAGAGTAATTGCCTCTCTTCCATTCTAGAAGGGCCCAGAATTGGTTCCTGGAGCTGCCTAATGAGAATAAAAGCAGACACAGAAGAACACACAGCAAACGGGGAGAGAGGAGGGGAGAAATAAAATCTTTTGAAAAAAGTCAAAGAGACTTTTACCTGCATCTATACCTCCTTCTCCAAGGCCCTAGGAAGTGAGTCTATAACCAATTACTGGATCCAGTGCTGAGTTTTGAGCAACTAGCAGGGACAATCCTAACAATTCAGGTTCAACCAAGAATCAAAAAACAGTGAAAACACATAGCCTCCTGCCACTAAATCCCTACAACAGAGAAAGAAATTGAGCACTTGAGTAAACTACATCCTAATCAGATGTGTAGACATCAGCCAAAAATTATGAGGCATACTAAGAAAATAGAAGACATGGCCCAAGAAAAGGAATATATCAAAACTCCAGACGAGATGCAGAATTTAAGAGAAGTAATCAGCAAGATGTGCACAAATTTCCAAAATCAAATTAATGAGTTGGAAATAGTGTTAGAAATAAATGAGCAAGGACAAAGAAGAATTTGAAATCCTGAACAGAAAAGTATGGGAATGACAGACACAATAGCTAGGATAAAGAACACCTGAGAGACATACAACAGCAGACTCAAAATGATAGAAGGAAGAATAAGTGATACTGAAGACAGAGAAGCTAAAATTGAAGGGAGAAAACAGAGAAAGAGAAAAGAATGGAAAAAAATTGAGCAGGGACTCAGAATTGAATAACATGAAGTGCAACAAAACGTGTGTCATGGGAGTTCCAGAAGGAGAGGGGAAAGGAAGAGGGGCAGAAAGAGTATTTTAGGAAATAATTGTTGAAAATTTCCAAAACCTCATGAAAGAAATGAATTTATATGTCCCAGAAGCACAATGTACCCCAATCAGAATAAATCTGAATAGACCTACTCCAAGACACATATTCAGAATGTTAAATGTCAAAGATAAAGAGAAAATTCTCAGAGCAGCAAGAGGAAAGCAAACCATCACGTACCAGATTCGTCCAGTAAAACTTAGTGCAGATTTCTCTTCAGAAACCATGGAGGTAAGAAGAAGTGGTATGATACAATTAGGATAGTGAAAGAGAAAAACTGCCAGCTGAGAATTCTTTATCCAGCAAATTGTCCTTCAGATAAAAGGTGAGTACAAAATATTCTCAAACAAACAGAAACTAAGAAAGATTGCAAAAAGAATACACCTTTGCATAAAATATTAAAGGAAACCTTAGAACCTGAAAGAAAAAGACAGGAGAGTGAGTCTTGGAGGAGAGCATAGAAGAATAGCAGAAAAGATAACCAAAAGAGTAAAAAGACATACAAAAATAAGGTATGTTTTATGAAAGCCAAAGAATAATATGGTGGAAGTAAGTAGTGCATTTACAGTAATATCATTAAATGTGAAAGGATTAAACTCCCCAATTTAAGATACAGTCTGACATAATGGCCAAAAAAACCCACGAGCCATCCATATGCTGCTCACAAGAAACTCGCGGACCCAGGTATAGAAAAAGGCTGAAAGTGAAAGGTTGGAAAAAGATACTCCACATGAATAGTAACCAAAAAAGAGTAGGAGTAGCTATAATAATATAGAACAAAACAGACTTTAAATGCAAAAATATTATAAGAGATACAGAAGGTCATTATATATTAATAAAAGGGATAATATATCAGGAAGATATGCCAGTCTTAAATATCTATGCACCTCACTAAATTGCCCCAAAATGCAAGAGACAAACTCTGGTAAAACTGAAGGGAGAATTAGACATGTCTACAATAATTGTTGGAGACTTCAACATTCCACTCAGGGCATTAGAGCAACTACGCAGAAGATCAACAAGGAAACAGAGAACTTGAATAATTTGATAAATGAGTTAGACCTAACAGATATATACAGAAAACTGCATTCAAATTCAGTGGGTTATATATTTTTCTCAAGTGTCCTTGGATCTTTCTCCAGGATAGACCATATGTTAGAGCACAATGCAGCTCCCAAGAAATATAAAAAGACTGAAATTATTCAAACTACCTTCTCAGATTATAACAGGAGTGAAACTGGAAATCAATAAGAGATAGGAAAAAAGTAAATTTGCAAATGTGTGGGGGCTGAACAACACACTCCTAAAAAATTACAAGTGAAATCAGTAACAATATTGAGACAAATGAAAACAAGAACAAAACATATCAAAATTTATGGGATACAGTGAAGGCAGTCCTAAATTTCTTAAAAAAGAAAAAAAGCTAAACTCAAAGATTTAAGTAAACAACTACAGAAACTAGAAAAAGAACAGAAATCAATCTCAAAGTAAAGCAGAAGTAATAAAGATTAGAGAAGAAATAAATAAAATTGAGAACAAAAAAATAGAGAAAATCAAAACAAAAAGTGGTTCTTTGAGAAGATCAATAAAATTGGCAAACTCCTACCTGACTAACAAAAAAAGGAGAAGATGCAAATATATACAATCAGAAATGAAGGGGAGGTTACACCTTAGCCCACAGGAATAAAAAGAATCATAAGAGGATATTGTGAGAAACTATGCCAACATACTAGACAACTGTGATGAAATGGACAAATTCTTCGAAATACACAACCAACCTCCACTCATGCTACAAGAAAGACAAGAACTTAACACATGAAACATATTTAAAGAGATTGAATCCATCATCAAAAATATTCCAGCAAAGAAAAATCCAGGAACAGATGTCTTCGCAGGTGAATTCTACTAAGCATTTTGAAAAGAATTAACACCAATTCTGTTTAAACTCTTCCAGAAAATTGAAGAGGAGGGAAAACTACTCAACACATTTTATGAAGCCAACATCACCTTAATACCAAAGCCATATGAAGATAATACAAGAAAATTACAGACCAATCTCCCTAATGAACATAGATGCAAAAATTCTTAACAAAATACTTGCAAATTGAATCCAACAGCATATCAAAAGACTTATACATCACGACCAAGTTGGATTTATTCCTGTATGCAAGACTGATTCAACATAAGAAAATCAACATAATACACCACATTAACAAATCAAAGGGGGAAAAATCCATGGTAATCTCATTCAATGCAGAACAGGCATTCAATAAAATCCAGCATTCTTTTTTTTAAAATAAACTTTCTCACTCTCACTTTTTTTTAAGATTTTTTTTTATTATTTCTCTCACCTCCCCCCCAGTTGTCTGCTCTCTGTGTGTTCTTCTGTGCCTGCTTCTATCCTTATCAGCAGCACTGGGAATCTGTGTTTCCTTTTTGTTGCATCATCTTATCGTGTCAGCTCTCCATGTGTGTGGCATCATTCCTGGGCAGGCTGCACCTTCTTTCACACTGGGTGGCTCTCCTTTTGGGGTGCACCCCTCACATGTGGGGCTCCCCTATGCGGGGAATACCCCTGTGGCAGGGCACTCCTTGTGCGTACCAGCACTGCACATGGGCCAACTCCACATGGGTCAAGGAGGCCCGGGGTTTGAACCATGGACCTCCCATGTGGTAGGCAGACACCCTATCCATTGAGCCAAGTCCTCTTCCCCCAGCATTCTTTTTGATAACACTTCAAGAGCTAGGAATAGAAAGAAAATTCTTCAATATGATAAAAGGCATAAAAAACCCACAGCCAACTCAATGGGGAAAGTTGAAAATTTTCCCTCTAAGATCAGGAACAAGACAAGGATTTCCACTGTCATCATTGTTATTAATGTTATACTACAAGTTCAAGCTAGGGCAATTAGACAAGACAAAAAAATTAAAGGCATCCAAATAGGAAGAGGAACTAAAACTTTCACTGTTTGCTGATGACATGATCTTGTACTTACAAAATTTTGAACTATGACAAAACTGAGCTAATAAATGAGTTCAGCAAAGTGGCAGGATACAAGATCAACATGCAAAAATCAGTAATGTTTTTGTACATTAATACTGAATGATCTGAGGAGGAAATTGGGAAAATTCCATTTTCGATAGCAACAAAAAGACTCAAATACCTAGGAAGTAATTTAACCAAAGAAGTACAGGACCAGGAGAATTGTGTCCTTGGACTGTCCATATACCAGCTGGGGCCCGAGCCTCAACAAAGTTCCAACACTTAACTCTCCAGTTTGTTGGACTTAACTCAGGTCAGCTAACAGCAAGGTGAGGATGGTGAACCACCACACCAAGGAACCGAGAGAGTCTACAACTGCAAGCAGGTGAATCCTATCCATCAGCCATGTGGGATCTAAGCCCCCTCTCGATTTAGAGGTGGACCCATCTAGGGTCTTCAGGATGGAGGAATAAAATATGAATTAGAGTGACCTTACTGGTATTCTACTATAGAATTATTGTGACTCTAGCAATGGAAGAAATTATATCATTGATGTAGAGACAGTGGCCACGGGATTTGCTGAAGGCAGGGAAAAGGAAAAAGAGGTGTGATATGGAGGCATTTTTAGGAATTGGAATTCTCCTGAATGATATTGCCGGGACAGATGTAGGACATTATATACCCTGCCAAAACCCTCTGAATGGTCTGGGAGAGAGTGTAAACTACAATATAAACTATAATCCATGTTCTGTAGCAGTGTTCCAAAATGTATTCATCAAGTGCAGTGAATGTGTCACACGATGAAAGAGATTGTTGATGTGGGTGGAGTGGGGAGTTGGGAGTGGGGGTATATGGGAACCTCTTAAATTTTTTAATGTAACATTTTGGGTATATGTATGTTTAAAAAATATTTAAAAATTTAAAAAACACATTTGTTTCCAGTTGAACTACATAGGTTGCATTTGCCTGTATTACATAATTCTTTTATAGGGAAATCACATACTTATAATGGGTTAATGAAATAAATGTTTTACTACAAACAACAACAGCAACAACAACAACAAAACAAGAATTAACTTAACCAAAGAAGAACAGGACCTATATACAGAAAACTATAAAACAATGCTGAAAGAAATTTTAAAAGACCTAAAGAAGTGGAAAGGCATTCCATGTTCATGTATTGGAAGAACAAATATTGTCAAGATGTCAATCTTTCCCAATCTGATTTATAGATTCACTGCAATACCAGTCAAAATCCCAGGAGCTTACTTTATAGAATTAGAAAAGGCAATTACCAAATTCACTTGGAAGGGAAAGTGCACTTGAATAGCCAAACATATTCTAAAAAAAGAAGAGAGACATGAGAGGAATTTCAGTGCATGATCTTGAAACATATTACAAAGCTACGGTGGTCAAAACAGCATGGTACTGGCATAAAGATAGACACATTGATCAGTGGAATAGGATTGAGAATCCAGAAATAAACCCTCACCTATACAGTCAACTGGTTTTTGACAAACCGATCAAGTTAATGTTCATAGGACAAAATAGTCTTTGACAAATGGTGCTGGGACAACTGGATATCTATAACCAAGAGAATGAGAGAGGACCCTATCTCACTCCACGTACAAGAGTCAACTCAAAATGGATCAAAGACTTAAATATGAAAGACCATAAAACTACTTGAAGAAAATGTAGGGAAACATCTTCAAGACCTTGTAGTAGGTACTCCCAAAGCATGTGCAACTAAAGAAAAAAATAGACAATTGGGACCTCCTCAAAATTAAACACTTTTGCACCTCAGAGAACTGTCAAAAGGGTGAAAAGGCAGCCAAACTCAATGGGAGAAAATATTTGGAAATCACATACTCAATAAGGGTTTAATATCCAGGATATATAAAGAGAATTTTACATCTGAAGAAGAAAAGACAAATGACCCAATGAAAAAATGGGCAAAAGACATGAATACACATTTGTCCAAAGAAGAAATACAAATGGCAGAAAAAGGCATGAAGAAATGCTCAACATCACTAATTAGGGAAATGCAAATCAAAACTGAAATGAGATATCATTTCACACCTATCAGAATGGCCACTATTAAAAAGATAGTGAACTACAAGTGTTGGAGAGGATGTGTAGAGAGAGGAACACTTATTCACTGTTGGTGGGAATGCAGAATGGTGCAGCCACTGTGGAGTACTGTTTGGCAGTTCCTAAAGAAGCTTAACATAGTCTTGCCATGTGGCCCTGCAATACCACTACTGGGTATATACCCATAAGAAGTGAGAGAAGTGACATGAACAGACAGGGACAGGGAGACAGAAGCCAAAACAACAAATATGGGTTACCAAGTCCCTGCAGTGGCCAGGATAGGCTCCTCTCACCCATCCCTAAGATATTAAGCTGGGGTAAAACCCCTGGCCCACTGCAGCCAACTGTAAGGGGAACAGACACCTTTCTCCCTGTGAGCTGTTTCAAGGAAAGATGCAGGGGGAGTGAGAGGGCTTTTCTTCAATGAATTTGGTCAGCAGAGCCTGCTTTTCATCACACCTCTGGAGATTCAAGTCAGGAACAAAGGAAAGCCAAGACTGAAATACCTCTGTGAAAAGGTGGACTGGCAAGTACCATCTGCTGGTTGGTCTGGAAATTGCATGGACAAAAGCTGTTCTCAGTCCTTTCTATATCCTACTCCTGGGAGAAGTTCTGTGCCTCACTAGTGAGTTCCTGCCCTGATTTTGATAACATAAGCAAGCTGGTTAATTTTAAAGACTTAGAATATCAAAGAGAGCTGTGAAACAAAAAAATAGGCAAGAGAGAGAAATTGGCCATCAGAGTAAATTCATCAAGATATTCAGAGGCCTAGCCATCAAGAAACAATTACAAACCATACTAGGTAGCAGGAACAGATGGCCCAGCCAAAACAACTTACCAAATATCCTGAAGAGATACAGGATTTAAGACAATTTCTAATCATAGTGGAATGAAACTGGAAATCAATAATGAATAGAAAAAGGGAAAATTCATAAATATATGGAGATTAAACAACACACTTTTAGTCAGTGGGGCAAGAAGAAATTGTAAGAGATTTCAGCAAATATCTTGAGAAAAATGGAAATGAGAACACAATATATCAACACCAATTGTATACTGCAAAGGCAGTGCTGAGAGGGAAATTTATAGCTCTCAATGCTTATATTAAAAAAGAAGGAAGAGATAAAATTGAAGATCTAACTGCACACCTGGAGGAACTAGGAAAAGAGCAGCAAACTAAGCTTAAACCAAGCCAAAGGAAAGAAATAGTTAAGACCAGAACAGAAATAAATGAAATTTAGAAAAACAACCAAAAAATAGAATCGACTAAAGTGAAATTGTCTCTTTGAGAAGATTAACAAAATCAACAAACCCTTCTCTAGACTGAAAAAGAAAAAATAACAGAAGACATAAATAAATCAGAAATGAGAGGGGGGGACATTACCACTGTCCCCACAGAAATAATTGTTTGCCAAAAATCTAGAAAATGTGGGCAAAATGGAACAATTCCTAGAAACACACTAACCATTGACATTGACCCTAAAAGAAATAGAACAACTCAACAAACAAACCACAAGTGAAGAGATTGAAACAGTCTTCAAAAACCTCATAAAAATGAAATGCCTGTGACCAGATGACTTCAAAGGTGAATTTTGCCAATCATTCAAATACAATCTACTTCCAGTCTTACTCAAACTCTTCCAAAAAATTAAACAAGAAACAGTGCTACCAAACTCATTCTATGAAGGCCACATCACCCAGTAACATAACCAGATAAAGATACTATTAAAAAAAAAAGTATAGACCAATAGTGCTAATGAGTATTGATGCAAAAATCCTCAACAAAATACAGAGTCCAAAAGCACATTAAAAGAAATATAAACCATGATTAAGTGAGTTTTATCCCAGGTATGCAAGTGTGGTTCAACACAAAAAAATCAAATAGTGTAATAAAACACATTGGTAAATTTAAGAATAATACTCACATGATCCTTAATTGATGCAGAAAAAGCATTTAACAAAATACAGTACCTTTTCTTGATAAAAAATGCTCTGAAAGATAGGAACAGAAAGAAGCTTTCTCAATATGGTAAAGTGCACATATTAAAAACCTACTGCTAGCATAGTACTCAATGATGAAAGACTGAAAACTTTCCTTCTGAAATGAGGAACATGACAAGGATACCCACTGACATCATAGTTATTCAGTATTGTACTAGAAGTTCTAGCTAGAGTAGATTAGATAAGAAATGACAGGCACCCAAATAAGAAAGGAAGTATTAAAACTTTCATTCCCTGCTGATGATATAATCTTATATCTAGAATATCCTGAAAAATCCACAACAAATCTACTAGAAAAAATAGACAATTTCAGCAAAGTGGAAGGATACAAGATTAATGTGCATTTTTATACACTATTAATATGCAATTTGAAGTGGAAATAAGAATTTATAATAGAAAGTAAAACAATCAAATATTTAGGAATATACTTAAGACATAAAGAACCTGTACTCAGAAAACTATAAAACATTGCTAAAAGAAACTGCAAAAGACTTAAATTGAAGGATATTCCACATTCCTGTATTGAAAAATTTAAATATCTTTAAAATGCCAATTCTTCCCAAACTGATTTACAGATTCAATGCAATGCCAATAAAAATTCCAACAGACTTTTTTTCACAGAAGTGGAAAAGCCAATTAAATTTATTTGGAAGGGTACGGGGCCCTGAGTAGCCAAAAGATCTTTAAAAAAAGGACAAAGTTGTAGGACACTCAGTATTGTACATTAAAGTATGTTTTCTAGCTTACAGTGTTAAAAATAGCATGGTACTGTCATAAAGATAGATACATTGGTAAACGGAACTAAATTGAGAACTTAGAAATAGGCCCACACATCTACAATCAAGTGATTTTCGACAAGGCAGTCAAGTCCACCTACCTGACCCAGAAATCTATTCAACAAATGGTGCTGGGAGAACTGGATATCTATATCCAAAAGAAAGAAAGAAGACCCTTATCTCATACCTTATGCAAAAAGTAACTCAAAATAGATCACGGACCTCAATCTAAAAGTGACCACCGTAAAACTCCTAAAATGCAGGAAAACATTTTCAAGATCTTGTAGTACATAGTAGTTTCTTAAACCTTATACCCAGAGCATGACCAACAAAAGAAAAAATAGATAAATGGGATCTCCTCAAAATTAAGCACTTTTGCACCTCAAAGGACTTTTTCAAAAGGCTGAAAAGGCACCCGATGCATTGGGAGAAAACATTAGGCAATCACATATCCGATAAGTGTTTAATATCCATGATATACAAAGAAATCATACAACTCAACAATGAAAAAACAAACTACCCAGTCAAAAAATGGGCAAAATTCTTGAAAAGACAATTGCTGAAAGACATAGAAATGATAAGGAAACATATGAAACCTAAGGAAGTTAAATAAAAATGTGCCATGTGACTCAGCAATACCATTAGTAGGCTTCTACTCAGAAGAACTTAGAGCAGAGACATGAACAGACATCTGCACATTGATGTTCGAAGGGGCATTATTCATGATGGACCCAGTGTCCATCAATTGATGAATGGATAAACAAATTGTAGTATAGAGACATGGAATATTATGTACCAATAAAAAGAAAAGAAGTCAGGAAACATATGACAACATGGGTAAATCTGGAGGAAAATATGTTGCATGAAGCAAGCCAGACACAAAGGGACAAATACTGTATGATTACAATATTATGAAATAAATATATTGTATAAACTCATGGAGTTAATAATTAGAATATAGGTTACCAGAAAATAGAATGAAGGTAGAATGGAAAGCTGAGGTTTAATCTGTGCAGAATTGGTTAAAAGGTTGTCTATAAATCTTTGGAAATGAATAGAAATGGTTAATGCATATCGTGTTTGTAACTAGCAGACCTACTGTATGTATGACAGTGGTTGAAAGGGAAAATAAGGTCATGTATATTTCTAGAAGGGAAGCTGAAAACAGTAAGAAGGAACTGTATGAGATAGTAAAACCTCGT
The DNA here is from genome assembly GCF_030445035.2 of Dasypus novemcinctus. NCBI lineage: Eukaryota > Metazoa > Chordata > Mammalia > Cingulata > Dasypodidae > Dasypus > Dasypus novemcinctus. The sequence goes on along the minus strand of NC_080694.1, from coordinate 6,000,006 downwards.
GTAAAACATGAATATGGGTGTTATTGCATAAATGTCTGTTTTTACAAAATATAAATATAAATATTAGAAAGAAGGATAAAGAATAGCAGCTATATATGTCAGGGAAAGCACAGAGTAAATGAGAGGTGATGAGTTTTATTATTATTGGAATATGAAAGTACTCTGGAAATGATTAGGGGTGATGAAGGCACAAATATCTGACTACACTGAATATCATCATTTGTACTCTTTGGATGGATTTATGGTTTATTAACATGTATCAAAACTGAAAAAAAAAGTGATACTGAGGTAGAAACCTAAACATCCTGGCTGCACAGTCTCTGTTTCAAGCAGTTTAGCATATAGAACTCAACAGCAGAGTGAATTTTCAATTTTGTTTACTGCATTTATCAGGCCTCCAGAAAATGCCGTAAGAAGCACTGAAGGTCGTCCTTAATGTCCTATGTAAGGAGTACAATATTAGAAACTAGATCCCACTGGTCTTTGTTACAGATCATTCAGTTGGTTGATAGATGTAGAATTTGCAGTTTTGAGGCAGAGTGATCAATATAAAGATATTAAAAAAAAAAGGATTAGAATTATTATTTATAGTAGTATTTTTAGACCAGGTGTTATTAACCTTTTTTGTTCCACTGACCACTTTGCCAGTCAAGTAAATACCATGGACCACTTCTCAAAATGTAACGGCAGATAGTTTTATGAAACTCAACATTGGCATGTCCTTAAATTAAATTTTAGTATTAATCAAAATTGTGTTTTACACTTTTCCCATAATCTTAATACCTGATAACCTAACCCAGTTCATCTCTTCAAACTGTCGTTTTTTGGCAAACATTTAGAAATTCAAGTTTTCCCATGGCATCATTAAACCATTTCCACCATACTTACCAACTTTTTTGCAGGCAGTTAGTTATCCACTACATTCAGAATACGCTACATCAAAATAAAAATCACACTAAGTCCACAATGTACTGTGTATTATTTAATAAATATACCTGCACCAAATACATCCCCACAAGAATAATGATTTTTGGAATTTTCATTTCAAGCTCATGGCCTCCCTGAAATCTTTCCACCCCTGGTTAAAAACCCCTCATGTGTATTACTAGGAGGGAGAGAAGATGGCAAAATAGTAACCGAAAATGGATGAAACAAGATACACTGATAGTGATTCTAAGGTCCCATTAAATTTTCCAGGTGCAGTATTATATAACCTTAGGAGATGCTATAATGATATATGTGGAGTTTTTTCAGAAAGGAAACACATGAAACCAAGGTAGTGAATAGGATTTAAAAGGAAATACAGGATTTTCACTTCTATTTAGGGTGTAGAAATATTCTAATGACCATTTCCTCAATCTTATCAATTTTAAAAAGCCATAAATCTACAATATGATAACTTTTTCTTGAGCCTACCAGAAAGATGAATTTGTAAAAATCTAAGAAATGATATTCCATGGAGGGACAAGCCATTCCAAGGGGAGATGGAAAAAGTGCCATTTCACCTTTGACAGGGGGTGGGAGAAAACATGGTCACTGTGTAAACAGATTGGAGGAACACAGATGTTTTACAGAATTGCTAAAGCCAAATTTGAGCTATAGTGCTGATTGTGAAAAACAGTGAGCCCTAGATTTAAGGGCTTTGTATTCACTCTCAGTATCTTCTCTGGAGGTCTAGATCAAATGCTTATGAGAAAGAATAGTGGCAGTCTGGGAGACATTCAGACAAAGTCACTGTACAACCCATGAAATACCCACTATCCCCCTCCTTTCTTATGAAATGAGTAAGTGCTATGGCTTTACCATTATAGCTTTATCCATTCTTTGGTCTCATGAAAGGTATACAAAAGGTCTAGAGTCGTAGAATTGCTCCTGCATACTGAAAGCATGCAGTTCCATCTCCTCTTAGTGTGACTTGTCCCTCTGTGGAATATGACTTCTTAGATTATCACAATCTCATCTTTCTTGTAGGTTCAAATGAATACCAAGTTATGCTTCCTTTTTTCTTCTCTCTGTTTACCCAACCAAAGCCAAAATCCTGTACTATGATATTTCTAAAACCCTCTTTATTAGAAACTGCGTGTTTTCACATGGCATATGCTCTTCCTCACTGCAATAAGTAATAATATAAAATTGTCCACCACAGGTGTTCCTGGGTCTTTAGCTAAAGAATATGGACAATTACAAGGTTAAAAGATCTAGCTGAGAGGATAAACAACATTAATAGATACAAGAGAAATTGCTCCATAAGGATGGAATCTGTCAGGTATGTCCAATGAACTGTTAGAAATATAACTTTTAAAAATCACACACACAACATAAGATAAAAATATTCTATCAACAGGACATTCAGTATGTTCAATAAAGATGAGGAAGTAATCAGTAAACTTGATGATAAGCCAATAGGAAATAAACAGAGAGAAAAAATATTAAAGAAAAAATGCATGGGAAGAATTATCAGAGAACTGTGGTACAATGTTACACCATTCCATATAAATGTAGGTAGTGTACTATGTAAGAATAGAAACAGTGCATCAGAAGAAATATTTAAGAAGATAATGACCATAACTTATCTGAATATGAGGAAAAACATCAAACATCAGGACTATGATTGTTAAAAGTACCTAACAAGGTGAAAAAAACAAATAGCAACCAACAAATGAAACACATATAGACTCTTTGATCTCACAACTGAAAAACAAAGAAAAGAAAATGATGCTGGAAGTCAGAGGATAGTACATGTTACATTCTGAAAACAACCCATGCGAATTATAAAAGACATCATCAAAATGGATGCAAGCCAGAACAAAATCAAAAGTCAGGTTTCAAGTTCTAAAAGATAATTGTCATTATAAGATTCAGTACCAATTTAAATACCTTTGAAATATAAAAACAAAATTAAAACTTTTCTAGGAAAATTAACATACAAATTCACACACAGATTTGTGCTTCAAGAATTTTTGTTATAAAGAGAATGATAATAGAAGAAACCTTGGGTCTACTCAAAGAAATAACAACATATATAAATGAATATAAATATATCAGATACTGGATTTTCAAAAATTTAATTGTTTTAAAATAATTGTATACAGGAAAATTACATTGGTTCATTGTGAGGCTTGAGTCATACATAAAGGTAAAATTTTTCACAAAAATAATGAGAAGGATGAATTGCATCTCTCCTACTCCATGGTTAATCCCTAGGACATCCACTGTGAAAAGAGAAGACAAAATTGCCAATGTTAGGAATGACAGAAGAGATAACAGCATAGTTCCCCACAAATATTAAAAGGAGTAATAAAATTTTGTAAATATTTAATTTCTATTAAATTTTATAATTTAGATGAAATTTACAATTTTTTAAGATGTTCACACCAGAAACATTACCTGAAAAATCTGCACCTATTCAAAGAATTGAATTTTTCCTAAAAAACAATCTACATGAAAAAAAATTATTTTTCCAGTGTGAAAAACTGCTTCCCTAAAATTGCATAATGTGGATAGAGTGCTATGTAAAAGCTCTAGATACATGGAAAAGACAACATCTTGCAAGATGGTAGAGTAACAACATAGAAAAACCAGAGGACTAGGAATAAGTCATGGAAATGAACTACCCATAAACCCTAGTAAGCAAAAGTCTGCATTGTCACGTCGAAGGATGGTACTTTCCCATTGTTGAGCCACTCTGTTTCTGAAACACTTCCATTTTTTTCTATTCATTTTTATTTTATTTTGTTAAGATTTAGGTTACACAAATGTTACCTTGAAAATATTGAGGAATCCCATATGCCCCACTCACTACTGTCCCCCACTTTCCCAGTGTTGTACATTTGTTACAGTTCATGAACATGAACACATATTGAAGCATTGCTATTAACAGTGGTCTATAGTTTACATTATTGTTTACAATGTGCACTTCACGATTTTATAGGTTTTGACAAAATATATAATGTCCGGTGTCTGTTATTACAATAAAATGCAGAATAATTCAAATGTCCCCCAAATTCCCCACATTACTTTCCTTCTCCCTTCTCTCAGAATCTCTGGTGACCACTGCCTTTATATCAACATTGAAACCCTTTCTTACACCAGGACAGCCTGTACCTAATACAGGCTCTCTCCCTATCCATATCAAATCACCTGATAGATCATACTTTCCTTTACAAAGTTCTTTTTTTCTGTAAATAGGATGATGCATGTATGTTTGAAAAGACTTAGCTGGTATTTCCAACATCATACTGTCTTCTCTCAGCATCTGTATAGAATGTCTGCCAACAATATACACTTGTAACATGGCTATTTCTGTTAATTTTTTAAAAAATATAATAAAAAATGGATTATATTTCAACTCTGACAGGAGTAATATAATTTTGTAGAAAACGTCATACCAAAGAATGGTGATAAAGAACATGAACTCTACAGTCAGTCTCTCTGGGTTCACACATGAGCTTATCCTTTACCCTTTTGACTAACCATGATCAAGTTCTTCATCTCTCTCTGCCCCAGTTCTATCTTCTATAAAATTCAGCCATTCAAGTACATTTATTGTGGCATTCTTCTAGGTCATGGGGATTCAGGAATGATCCTAATTGGCAACAATCTTGTTCATATAGAGCTCTCATAGTGGAGGAAAGCAGAGAGGATGCAAAAGACATAAGCAAAATATAAAATTTTATTTGGGTTTATTGTTATGAAAAACAAATTCAGCAAGGATGAGGGATGAGGCAGATGTGAATTTATTTACTTATTTAGGTTTTTTTGTCTTTATTTTTTTAATGTTACATTAAAAATATGAGGTCCCCATATATCCCCCACCCCCTTCACTCCACTCCTCCCGTAACAACAACCTCCTCCATCATCATGGGACATTCATTGCACTTGGCGAATACATCTCTGAGCACTGCTGTACCACGTGATCAGTGGTCCACATTATAGTTTATACTCTCCCCCAGTCCACCCAATGGGCCATGGGAGGACATACAATGTTCAGAAACTGTCTCTGCAGTACCACCCAGGACAACTCCAAGTCCTGAAAATGCTCCCAAGATGTGATTTTTAAATAGTGTGGTAAGGCATGGTCTTATGAGGAAGAGAATGAAAAAAGATCCAGTTATTTGGGCAAAGCAAATTTCAGGAAGATTAAAAAATGGAAAAAGTCCAGGCATCATCAGGACTAATGAGTATAGGGAAGAAGTGTGAGTAGGTTAGTGTGGCTACACCAAAGAAAGCATGAAAGACACAAAGATGAAGGATACATTAAGAAAATTGAGGGGAGGCAGGATCTTGTTAGCCCTGGAAGCTTTTATAATGTTTTCATTTTTACCCATTTTGCAAGTCATGTAGGTTTTGTGAAGCAAAGTGACATGATCCAAATTACATCTAAGAGTAATAGTCTAGCCATCCATTCAGATCAGACTCAGGAGGGATAAGGCAGAAAACAGGGAGGCATTCTAGAAGGCTTCAACTATAAAGATGGAGATGATGGGTCTTTTGGCCAGGACTGTAGCTGAGGAAGTGTTGAGAAGCAGCCACACTCTAGATATATTTTGTACAGAGAAGCAATATGATATGTGATGGACTGGTTGTGAGGTGTGTGACATGGAAAAAATTAGAAGGTTATTCTTAAGACTTTCCTGAACATGTAAGAAGATACCTTTCCATTTTCTTGAACAAGTAGGAGGAGATTTTTCAAGAACCTGAGAAAAGGTAATCTGTGTTAATTACATACCTAAAGTTCTTGTACTATTGTCTAGCACTCAGTAGGTACTCAGTAAATCTAGCCCATTTTTCATCATTATATAATATCAATCATTCGCCAAATAAAAACTAATGTTCGTATTTTGTCATGCTCTATTCCAGACTTGTTTTATTTGACATTATTTAAGAGCCCAACTTTTACAGTACATATAATTTTAACATATCACCATGAATAAAATTAGTTCTTAAAAAATACCTAAGACTAAATATTATATAAAATATGATATGCAATGAAATACATAGGGATAACAGGTACCTGCAAATGGTCTGGTGTTTTCATATTTTCAAAATTTCTATTACATTTGCTTGATAACAACATAAATGCTCTCTAAAATATGAAAGAATAAGGTATTTTGCATTTAAATTAAGACTCAGGACTTGTGCCCGGACAGCAGCCAATCTACTGCAAGAATCTTGTTTTATAAAAAGCTGAACAAAGACAAAAATAAAGGTGAGTCCACAAATGAGCAAAATAATATTTTCTGCACCTTCCACTTGAAGCTTTTATTTATCTGCAACTATACAATAAAACCCAGAAAGATGTGCTTTTACTTTTATGTCATTTTTTGGCAACCTACTGAATTTGTGACAGTACCTCATTGTGGATATAATTTTATTTTCCTTCAGTATGAATGGTGCAGAGCTTATTGTCACATGGAAATGAGATAAAGATTTTAAAAATTTATACTGAATATCCGTAACCCATCATTTTAGCCTGCATTGTAAAATCAAGATTTGCTATACAACTTTTAAACATTTATTTATTCCTCCTTTCCATCTATTCAAACTTCATTGTTTCTTTGTGAATTTTTAAAAATATTCTTTGCGTTTAGTATTAAGATGCAAACATCATTATTTTTCACTCCAAAAATATGAGTGTTTATCATTAATTGAAGGTAATTGAATCTGGTTCTTACTGTGCTAGGAAAATTCTACATCTAAATGCATGCATCTTAAATTCTTATGTTTCACTTAAACTTGACAAAAAGTCACCACTATAACCCATACCCATATCAAATAGAGCATTTTTACCAACATTCTAGTCTGTTTCCTCTCTCCTTGTTAGTCAATCCTCAAAAAAAAAAAAAAAAATTCTCCATTATCCAGGGGCAACTACTAGTTTCTGATCTATTTATTTTATATTTGTTTTTTTCCTGCCATAGAACTTTATATATTACATCATGCTATAGTCACTTTTTGGTGCAAGGTGCTTTTTTGAAAACTCAAAATTTTTGAAATACATCCATTGGTTGCATGTTTTAGTTGTCTATTACTTTAAAAAATGTCTGTACTATTCTGTTGCATAAATAAACCAACATTATTCTTCAGTTTTTCTCAGATGCAAACCTGCACCATTTGCACATTTTAGTTACTATGAACCAAACAACTATAAAAATGTTTGCACAATTTTCCTTTGGATGTATTCATCCAGTAATCTTGAGTACATTATTTTATGAGAAACTTCTCAATTTTTTTGTGAATTATTGTAGGATCTTGACTACCAATAAAATGCATGAGATGTTATGTTGAGCAATATCATCACAATCACTTGGTGTTGTTGTGATTATTAATTTTATAAATTCTGGAGCTGTCTATTAGCATACCACTATGGTTTCCAATAGCATTTCCTTTAAAAATATACCAAGGTGAAACACATACTGAGCCATGAAACAAGTATCCATGATTTAAAAAGACTTAATTTTGCATAATATATTCTCTATCCACAATGGAATTAGACATCAACAACAAAATATTTGGAAATTTAATAACATAAATTTACCAAATTTGTGAGTCAAAAATAAATCAGAAGAAAAATTTGAAATATATGTATATGTATTTTCATGGAATGAGAGTAAAATAAAATACATCAAAAGAGGTGAAGTAAAAATAAGGCAAACCCTAGAGAAAAGTTTATTTCTGTTAGTGCTTATTCTTAAAAAGGAGAATGTCTAAACACAATATCCTACAACTACCTCTCTTAAATCCAGGAAAAGAAGAACAAAGTAAACCTCCATTAAGTATAAAAAAGAGGAAAATAATATTAATTTAAAAATAATAAAGGAAAAGAGTCATTAAAGGAGAGAAAACAAAGAAAAAGTGACAAAAGCAAAAGATTTTCTTTGAAATGATCAAATTGAATACCTCCTCAAGGTATCAAGAATAAAAGGGAATAGAATAAATTTTAAAAGCCACTTATTAAATATGGGTTATTAGTAAAATACAGACTACAGCAAAATATACTATGCTGCATGACAGCCTTTTCTAGAAAAGGCATGTTATAGAAACAATTAACAAAAATAACTGCTAATGATAAAATTTGAGTTTGAAAGGAATTTAGAATTTTAGAGAACTTGTGTCCTCCACATGAGCATGCAAATTTACCCACACTTAATGAACTTAATGATAAAATTGATGTTACTATTGAAGTGGAACCCTGTGGCTTCTCTGGGTCCTTGCCGAGTGCAGAGAATTGAATTCCACCCAACACTTGATCACAGAAGGGAAAATTTTGTTAAGAATCCATGTGGAATCTAAGCCGCCTCTTGATGTAGAGGGGGCTAGACATAACCATCCCAGGGTCCACAGGATGGAGGAATAGAGTATCGATTAGAGTGGACTTACTGGTGTTCTGCTAGGGAACTAGTGTGATTAGTAAGGGAAGAAATTGTAGTAGTGATGTGGAGAGGGTAGCCTCGGTGACTGCTGATGGTAGGGAGATGGAAGAAGAGATATGGTGTGGGGGCATTTTCAGGATTTGGAGTTGTCCTAGGTGGTGCTGCAGGGATGGATGCTGGACATTGTGTGTCCTGTCATGGCACACTGGGTGGACTGGGGGGAGAGTGTGGACTACAATGTGGACCACTTTCCATGTGATGCAGTGGCGCACCAGAATGTATTCGCCAGGTGCAGTGGATGTGCCACAATGATGGAAGAGATTGTTGGTGTAGGAGGTGCGGGGTGGGTGGGGTGGGGGCTGTATGGGGACCTCATATTTTTTGAATGTAACATTTAAAAGAAAATAATAGGAAGAAAAGAAGGCAGCAGAGGTCAGGAGAGCAAGTCTCAAATCTGTCTCCCTGAACAAAAGTGGCAATGGTGTATGTTAGAATTAGACAAAGAGAAGTGGGGACAGGGGTGCTATAGGCTGAGTCCACCTCCAAACTAGGGTTTGCAAAGTGGGCATCAGAGGAGGGGAGAAGGGTGAGCTCATAGGAGCTATTTTTGCCCACCTTGACTGTGCTCCTTGAAGTGCCCTTGGTCTCAGATTTCTCCATCCCCTGTATGTTTTATTAGGAGGAGAAAAGTAGGAGCTTGTTAGGGAGTGAGAAACAGGAAAGTGCTAGGGAGTGGAACACAGGAACCTACTTTGTGACTAAAGGCACTTTTCATGAATAACTAATGATGCACAACTCCATGTAAGAAATTGCAAGAGTGAGATTATATCATTAAAACTGAAGTATCAGGAAGCAGATGTGACTCAGGAGATTGGGCTTCCATCTACCACATGGGAGTACCTGGGTTCTATCCCTGGGGCCTCCTGGTAAAGGTGAGATAGGCAATGCAGCAAGATGATGCAACAAAAAGAAAGGACAGAAACCAGGAACTAAAGTGGCACAAGTGACAGAGTACCTCTCTCCCACATTGGAGGTCCCCAGGATCAAATACCTGTGAAGCCTAGAGAAGAAAAATGAGAAAAGAAGACAAAAAAAGAAACAAAGTCACACAGTGAATGGATACAGACAACAAACAGCAGGGTTGGGGGGAGGGGAGAGGGAGAAAAAAACTGGTAAAAAAACAAAAACTAAAAAAAACAAAATTAAGTATCATTTCTTAGATCAATCTAAAAATTAAAGCTCTTGTGTAACATATTAATATTTGACTAATTTTGGTCTTTCAATTTTAATAAATGAGTTATTTTGGTAATATGTAATGAAATTCATGGTTTGCGGAATATCTCTATCACTCTGTGAACCAATATTTTCCAGTTGAAGCTTCATAATGTTATGAAATCATGCATAAGTAAAAGATATACTTCAAATGCCTTAGTAGATCAATGAATCTTAGAGAGTATGAAAAGTTGTTAATATGAAGTCAGATTAAAAATGGCAAGCGTTGTTTGAGAAATCACCATTTGTTGACTTTTGGTGTATCACCAGAAGAATACGACAATTTCCTGAAAGCGTTATGAATATTCTTTCATTTTGTAACCATATGTTTCCATAAGACTATATTTTCTTCATATTCTTCTACCAAGAAATTATTGAAACAGTTTAAATGACAAAGCCAATAAGAAAATCCAATTCAGTTTTATTAATTCAGAAATTAGAGAAGTTGTCAAAATATAAAGGGGGTTTTCTGCTTCTATAGATTTGGCTTCTAATCACTAGTTATCAAACTTCAGCCTGACTTTTATAACTCTGATGATAAACAGTAGAGGTACATAGAGACATCTATTTTTCAGCCTTCATTTCAAAGATTTTCTAGAGTTTCTTAGCCTCTCCCACATTATACTTCTCTCCAGATTGCCAGTCATTAATTAAATAATTCAGACCAGTGGCTATTGACTCCTTCCTTAAGAAAGTCTTCTAAGGGGTAATAATTTACATTCTGAAGGGAATCTAACTTTAGTGATCACATCCTATGTGCGAAGAGCTGTTCAAAAAACATTTGGTTTAGTCCTACTCTGTACAACAACCACTTTTTATTTTTAATTTTGCCTATTTTCCTTTTAAAATGAAGTATATCATTTTCTTAATTTTAGTAGCTGGTAAAAATTAATTTTTATTTTTTCAGTGATTTTAATCTGCAAATGATTTTCCTTAATGCCATAATGTTAGTACTCACATGTTACAAAGTATTTTCTTAGGGTTAACAAGATTCTATGTATTTTCTATATGAAAAAGATGACATTTATATTGTGATATAAATTGAAAATATATTGATTCATTCATAAATTGGGAAAATTTAGTGAATAATAAGTTTGTTAAATTAAATAAAAAATTTACTAATTTTATTTTAAAGAAACACCACTACAAATTTAATTTATCTCAAGGTTATAAAGAAGGAATTCTTACCAAGCAGGAGTTTGAAGGAAAGCTGGTTCTCATGAGATTGAGATTGGCAATTAACCATGTCTAATGGGAGGTATGACCCATAAGTGTCCTTACAAAAGAAAAAAAACATGTATATAAAGAATCCAGGAGCAGAAGGGTTGTTAAAAGTGTATCTACATGGTAAGGGATTCCATGAATTTTATTCAGTGAAGGAAGAGGAAGGATCATGATGTTATTGATCTTTTAAATATTTCAAGATATATTCATGTTGTGGAAAATAATCTCTCACTATTCAGGTATATTTGTATATTCTAATTATTTCTTTTATATTACCAATGATTAATTCTTTGAGAAAACACTGTTATGCCTCAAGATCATTGGCACACTTAACTATTTCTTCCCCATATAACATGTTTTTGCTCATAAGGTATGCTGGCCTTTTCTGATTCAATTGTTAACTTATTGTTATTTTTTAATATGGTACCTGAAAATCTGTCTGTGATATACAGTTTGACTCAAAATATTGGAAATATAGTGATACCAAAATTCCCTTCATATCGAAACAGTGGAAGCAACAAGTATGAGATATTTCTTGAGCCAGATTTAAAAAGAGAGCTATGACATTTATGGGCAAAAAAGATTTATGATCACATTTCATGAAAATCTATCAAAGTAAATAAAAATCAATATTAAAACATCAATGGAAATATAAGGATTTCCAGTGTAGTTTTTACAATGAGCAATTTCTGATATTCATTTGCTGCATATTATAGAGCAGTCATGCTCTATGCTGATCATTTTAATATAATATATCATCTTTTAAAAAATAGACAAGGAATTAGCAATTCCACTCATTATGCTATTGTCTACATTTTAAAATTGTGAAGTAAATGTTTCCTAAAGATCCCTGAGGTAATAAGGAATAGAAGAAAAACCTGGAACTCTCTTTGTTGCCATAACTATACATATGACCATCACAGTGCATTTTGAAAGAGATGATGTGTGGTAAATTTAGCACAATTAAACCTGAGAATTTCTGTAGACTGAGGAGAAAGATGCAATCCGAAGAAATGAAAGATAGGAAAGGGACTTTAATGATCACAATTCTGATAAAAGCAAATATTTAAAAATATTTTTAAAAACAAGAAGTTCTTCTGGGTTAATTCAGTATCCTGCAACATAGGTCATTTGTATTCACCTTAACCAGTGAGTAATATTTTCATAGTTAATAAGTTATCTCTGTGTTTTAAAAATTGAGAATTTTAAGAGAAACCACATGTAATAGAAGGGATATTATAGAAAATAATTTGCACAAAGTGTTTTGAAATAATCTAGAAAATCGTCTAGATAAATCCAATCTAAGCAATACAACATTTTATTACTCAATATAAAAATGATCACAAAAATTTAAAAATATATTTGTAAAGACATGATTTTATGTAAAGAAAATATAAGATACACATTCTAAACATGTATAATTATAATTCCCTAATTCTGTTTCTGACAAAAGAAAAATAATACTAAAGTTCTAGTTCAACATAACTAGTTTTACCAATAAAATATAATGTAGAAATAAGATTTCTTTATGCTTTGAACTGCTTCAAAATGAGCACAATTTAATACATTTTAATTATAATTATTTATGAGTGAGGAGATTTCTGCAACCCGAAAAGCACATAGGAAAGAGACGTGGCCAGAAGTGAACCCTTCACTAAATATTGGAATTCATGCTAGATAGTGAAAGGATGCTGTGTGTAGGAGTATTGCCAGGTGGAATGCTTTTCTTAGATTTTCTGTGCAGGTAAGAATGTTAACTAGAGTGAAAACAAGGGAACTCTGGATACGTGCTCCCATCTAAACTAAATATAATTTTATGGACAATGTCACAAAGGGGGAATGAAATAACTCATCTGTATTTCCTATAAAGCAACACAATTTAAAGAATGTTGAAGTATAATCATTTCTCTCATTTGGAATAAAATCTCAGACAATCCTCAGAACTATTCATTAACTTTATTAAAGAAAAAATTTCTATGCCGTATTGTCATAGATGGGGAGATAAAGACGTCCTTGTTCCCTGGTACAAGAAGAGATTCAGTACAAGCTGTGTAGTGATAGAACCCTCTGGTCTATATAGACACTTTCTTACAGGGCATGTCTGTGTTCATATTTGATATTGTAAAAAATCAGAATATAATCACTGGATGTGTTCAGGCTTAGTTTTAGATATATTTTAAGAAATTCTGTCAATGTCACTCAATACCTGTAAGGTTGTTCAACTTTAAATCTCATAGGAAATATTTATATTTGCTTAGGGTCAATTATATCATGAGTGTTGTAGTTACTATAGCTCAGAAGTATTGGGGTAGAAAAAGAAAAAAAACGTGCATTTATTGATTTTTAAAGACTGCCTTTTCTTGGTTTCTGTATCCTAATTTCTAGGTTAGAAGTCTTAACCTTGATGCCAGTGTTTGCTTATTATTTGATGATATTGTGGATTGATTTCATTTTGCTCTTTAGTGTTATTTTATAACTTTATACTCTGACTCCCAGGTTGACTGCAACTTATAAAGTACACATGAGCAACCTCACCATCTTCACAGAATTCGTCCTCATGGAGATCTCAAGCTCCCGGGAACTACAAGTTATGCAAGGTCTTCTCTTTTTAGTGATTTATCTGGGCGCATTGACTGGGAATCTTGCAACAGTTACTGTTATTGTGACTGACCCTCGTCTACACTCTCAAATGTATTTCTTTATAGGAAATTTATCCCTCATAGACCTTTGCTGCATTTCAGTTACTGTTCCCAAATTCATTGTGAATTCTCTGACAGGCAGTAAACTGATTTCTCTCCCAGCATGTGCTGCTCAGATTTTCCTGTTTCTCTTCCTTGCAGCCACAGAGTTGGCCTTCCTTGTGGCGATGTCCTATGATCGCTATGTAGCCATTTGCCACCCTCTGCACTATGGACTCACCATCACCCCACGTCTGTGCACACAGGCAGCTGGTGGCTCATGGGCAAGTGGGCTGGTCTATTCTTCTATCCACACAGGTGCCATGTTCAGGCTTCCCTTCACAGGGTCTAATGTGATCCATCAATATTTCTGTGATATACCTCAAATTTTGAGGATTGCATCTTCAGATGTTCGGTTTTCTGAGTTTGTTATCCTAGCTATAAGTGTAGGTCTTTGCTTATTATGTTCTGTCTTATTGTTTATGTCATACAGTAATATATTTTCAATGGTGCTTAGCATGCATTCCATGGAAGCCCGGAATAAAGCCTTATCCACCTGCACGCCACAGTTGGCCATTCTACTTATATTTACAATTTCTGGAATTATTGCTGTCTTAGGTCCCATTGCAGATAAAGCGTCTCTTAGCAATCTGCTCACAGGTATGTTCTACACCATGGTGCCCCCAGTTATAAACCCCCTCATCTACAGTCTCCGGAACAGAGAGATTAACACTGCTCTAGGCAGAATGTTCTGCAGATATTTTGAGTTCCCAAGGACTTTCTTTGCTTAAAAAAACTTAAAAATACAATTTCAAAGAAGTTTAATTTATATTTTATATATGTTTTTATATTGGAATCTTTTCCTATAAAATTCTAAAGCCTTCTGGTCTGTACATATCTTGTTATTAACATGTAAGAGTTGGCTAGAAAACTCATAATTTTTCATTCCCAATTCTATATTTGTGTAATTCTTGTATTCTTCTTGAATAGGCTTTCGAATTCTAAAAAAAAATGTTTTGGAAAATTGTTATGGTTTAGAGTAAAAAACAATGTATGGCATTATAAGAAAAAGACCATGCCTTCTATATCAGTGCCTAAACAGGTGCCTACACTTTTTACCTATTTCCATATGTATTAGTCACAGTTCTCTAGGGAAACATAATCAACAGGCGATATCTTTCAATAATATGAGATTTTGTAAGAGTCTCTCATGTGACTGTGGGGATGCACAAGTCCAAGTCTGCAGGCAGGCTGTAATCCAGGCTTTTTGATAAAAGTCAATGAAGGTCCTTGATGATTTTCTGGGAGACTTTGGCTGTCCAAAGATGAGCTGGGAAATTCTCTCTGAATGCTGAAATCACTTCTGCTTTTAAGGCATTCAGCTGATTGGATAAAGTATCATTCATTACTGACAGCAATCTCCCTGATTGATGTAGATGTAATCAGCTATCTTTGCAGTACACTCATCGGTGACTAAAGTCCATGAATGCCCTTGTATTACAGGTAGCCCAGTGCTTGCTTGACCAAACAACTGGGCACAATTACCTGGCTGAGTTGACACATTAGTCTTACCATCACATCATGGTACTGCATACTGCCACCCTGGAAGAAAATATGGAGTGTTTTGGTTTAGAGAAACATTCTTTGCAAATTGCTCTCCTTGATTGACTCATATTTGTGTCTGCTCAAAGTAATAACGTGATTAGAACTAAGAGACAACTATGAAGTTGAGGACTTGACATGGGTATAGCACAGAGATCTGTATTATTATTGGAATACTTGAGATGACATGGGTATAGCACAGAGATCTGTATTATTATTGGAATACTTGAGATTTGTCTCATGCAAAAGGGGGGATATAGAAACCCTGCTCTTTAAAACAATATAATTTGCAAGTTTTAGGTTTTATTTATCTCTGTGTTCATGACTTTTCTACATTTGTTTCATTCAGGCTTGTGCATGAAGAGAAACGGGGTTCATTAGTTATAAAATGGAGTAGATATAGCAATAAATGGAATTGGATTTGCCTGCAGAATACCAGTCTTGCTAATACTATGTGATTCACTTTTCCCATAAGTAAGATATAAATATTATACTCTCAAGATGGAACGAGTTTTATTTATTTTTTCTGATTCCTAAGGGCTTAGCGAGCATTCTGATAGCCGAAGAATATATTAGCCCCTTTTTATCAAATAATTTGATACTTTGGCAGCTTCCTTTTTAACTCTAGGATCCTACGTAGAAAATGTATACTTTGTGGGAACTTAAGCTCATTTATATTCAGCTGCAAGTTGACAATTTGCAAAGTCTCATAATGACTATGTATGAATTATTCAACATAGAAGCAAGAAGTTGATGATGAACTTGGCCCTCCTTTCATCAAAAGTAATAATCCTAGGAAAAATCTGAACTTTCTCATATTCATCCAATGTTTGAAATATAAACTTATATTTTCAAATGTTTGACATTTGAGGGAACCATCATATTCCTTTGTAAAATTCTAATTATTCCTACCTGACTTTTCTTCCTAGCTCTTTCCTGGGTAAAGGCATCACTGACTGATTTTATATTCAAGTTACAACTTTATAAAGATTAACTATGCCCTTCCTGAATCTCTGCATGTGTGAATGTCCTTATATTTCATGTCATTTATGTTTATATTCACGTACATAATTTCTGTTAAAGTTAATTCCCTCCAGATATTTGACTATCTAGATCCATCGAATTCTGTTTCTCAGTGGCTCCTGATAAATATCTAATAGTCTTCAGATTCTATTTCCTTTATTTTATTGATACTATGTTATGTTATTTTATGTACTACTTTTTAAATTTTTTATTTATATTTTTAAACATTATATTCAATAAATATGAGGTCCATATAGCCCCCACCCCCCTCACCCCACTCCTCCCACATCAACAACCTCTTTTTATGCGTTTCTCGATATTCAATATTTATAAGTGTGTGTTTTAATTAATGTACCTGGCATGTACTATTTTAATGAGGAAACTTAAGTTTTCTATTCCTGATAATTTTTCTATGGTTTATTTATGTAATGTTTAATCACCAGTTTTCTTCTTTATCTCAGGAATGGTATGATCATTTATTTTGTCCTTGTTTTCAACCTAATTTTATTATAAATATTTATTATGAGAAATATTCTTTGTTTCTTCAAACATATGAAATGAACTTCTGATGAAAGAAATTCTGTACACATATATAATATCCTCTAGTACATTTTCTCTCTTTAGTCTGTAATATATATATTTCTCAGGACAATGTTGAAGCAAAATTTTCCTTTATATCTTTCAATATATTAATTAGATATCTTAAAATGTCACACTCTCCCGTTTGGTGTATCAGCATACTTGTGGCCACTTAGAAATAACTTCCTTAAGAATTTTCAGGGAATGGGGACATAGGGAGCTGAACAGCTGTTTCCCAGCCAGAATTCCTAAAGTGGCACAGTCCAGGAGCACCAGAGCTCAGACTTCCCTGTAAGGAGAGACAATAGCTGGAAATCTGCAGCTAGGCAGGCTGGATATCTGTCCTGCTGGTGATGACATTGTTCCTGAGCTGGAAGCAGCTTACCAGGATGGTGATGGTGGTGGTGGGGTGGTTGTCACTTTACGCTGATCTCTCTCTGCAGTCTTATCTTGGAAAGCCTTATTATGGCACCCAGACACACAAGAGACCACACCATCGCCCCACTATGGAGCCTGGTGCTTATGACATGGGGAAAATGGCCTGGCCACCTGACAGCATCCTCAGAGGGACACCTCTGCCACTGCAGTCAGCTCTGATATGACTGCAACTGAAGTGTGTGCAGAATGAGGCCTCTTCAGTGTGGGACAGTGTGGGGTTAGACCACCCCTGCCTCCTCTGTAGCAGCCACCATTGCTCTCTTAGTGGTTGTTACCCTCAGAGCACTCTAATGGGGGTAGAGGATGTAACTTAACCCCCAAAGTGAAACTCTCCCTTACTAATTTTAATAGGATATAGAAAAATTGATGTTTTAACAACTTTCTGGGCAATATGTCTACCAGGGCCAGGGACTTGCTTACAGTTGCTCAGCTCATGGGTTCCTCCAACTTTCTGTGGTTCCACTGCTTGGGGGCCTTAAGTAGTGAGGGGAAATCCTTCAACAGCCTTTCTAAAACCCCTTTTTTTGCTCAATAGTTTGACCCATCTTCACATACCACCAGGGAGTCAGGGCTAGTTCCACCTTGAAACCTAAAACTGATATTTCCACTTCATACACATTCTCCAATAATGTCACTTGTCCCTGGTAGCATTTCTGCAGACCACTGGAATGGATGGAGAAATGCCCCAGGATCTACTAGCATCCCTTCAGAGAGCCCCACAGATTCCTGCCATAGTTGCCCCACAGCATCTTCTGGTTTTCCAGAACAGTGTCGTGCTTAATTGGTTATCCTGCTCCCTGTGCCAATTTTATTAAGAGCTGAGTTCAGCTGCCAGGTGTCAAAAGTAGCCAATTTAAATACTCAAAGCCAAAATGGTAGTAGCAAGTGGGGCCTTTAGTCACTTACTGTGATGATATAACCAGGAGGGTAAACAGGAAAGACATGGATTTAACCCTGTCTCAATATGCTGTGGAAAGCTGCTGTTGGGTGATGGACAGGTGGATCAGCACAGACATGGGGATCAACTCACTGCTGAGGGAGCACTTGACAAAAGGCTCTGAAATTTTATGGATCCTGGGGGTAGGGGTTTAAAATACTGAGTACTGAGAAGGAGAGAGAGCATGCCCTCAAGGCTCCCCACTCCCTCCTAATAAGGAGTTCTCAGCTGGGGCACCTGAGGAAGACCTGGGTTTGAGGGCCCTAATCAGAGGTTCCTAGTGGAGGGACCTGGGGGAGGAATGCAGCTGTGCTCAAGAGCAAGTCTGGCTGGTGGAACTGAGACCTTGACCACAACTCCCTTCAGAGACTACAACACACTGGCTGGGTGACAACTGTTGTGGTGAGTGCAGCTTCACTTACGTGGACTGCCAGGTAAAGCTTTTGTAATTGTCTATGGTCAGGCATGCAAAAAAATGCCCATTATTTTTTACTACTTATTTACTTTATTTTTTTAAGAAACAGGGTACATAAATGTTAAATAAAAATGTACAGGATTCCTATATGCCCCACTCCCTACCCCTGACAAACTTTCCCACAATAACGACATCCTGTAGTAATGTATATGCTGAGTTTGGCTTAGAGACAGGCCATATTTGAGCACCAAGATGGCTCTTAGGAGGTAATTCTTAGACACCTATAATACTAGGCTAAGTTTCAATTTCAAAAGACAAGTTACATAAGTACACTCATCGATATCATGGGCACATCACAATGGTCCATCACCCTTCACTAGGTCACTGCCTCTGTATTTGCAGGATTCTTATTTTCTTGTTAGAGAATGTGGTAAAACTCCCCAGGATGGAAATTGGATATTCTTTCAGTTATTGTGTGGATCTCTACCTACCATGACAATGCCCTGTGAACACTTGAATTCATTCATATGCCTTATAGGTTTGCCTGAGGTGAACCCACTTCCATGTAATCCCCATCCCTGACACCCTACACCAATGATCCTCCCCTGCCACAGTTGTAACCCTTCTGTGATCCAAAGCTTCTTCAAAAATGAAGCCAACAAAAGAACCAAACAAAAGTAATAGAAAAAATGAAATAATGATTGTTTTATAAATGACAAATACCATACAAAAATTAAAAAGAATTTACAATAATAAAAAAGAAAAAATAAATTTTGGCAGTGTGTCTTTTATTAACGTAAGATGTGTTGTCTTATATGTACAGTGACATTTTCTTCCAATTATTCACCCAGTGTCTTATTTTTTTCATTTTATCTTCAAAAAAGCTGTAGGTTACACAACAGTCACATACAGAATATAGGGGATCCCCAAATACCCAAAATCCTCCCCCTTTTCCCATTTCCTCTATTAATAACATTTTACATACAGATGGTACATTTGTTACAAGTGCTGTACAAATATTGGAGCATTGCTTCTAACCATGGTCAATGATTTACATTATGGTTTGCATTACCAATCATATACTTCTATAAATTTATAATTTTATAAATTTTGATGAAATTTAACATGGTCTGTATCCATCCTTGCAAGATTATGTAGAACAATTCCAATGCCCCCAAAATGATCCATGTTCCATATATTTTATTTCCCCCTCCCCTCCCTTCAGGACCTATGGCAACCAACAAGCCTCTCTCCTTGAAGAACAAGATTCATAGTTACTTGTAACATTGAGGGCTTAACATTCTGGCCTGTCCTCCTATATAGGGCACTGCCTATACTCTCAAGAAACTACCACCATTCTATTTGAGAAGATAGTAGGACCAACCCACCCACCCCCCACCCCCCAGGATGGATGTCCAAGATGTCCAACACCTTCCCATTCACTGTGTGGGTCTCCACCCAATGAAACAACACATTATGACAGGATGAACACTCACATATAACCTAGTCGGCTGCCCCTGGTGTGCTCTATCCCTCATGCCCCCACATCTAACACCCTAAACCAGTAACCCTACCCTGCTGTACCTCCTCAAAATCTTTCTCAATGTTGTAGTTTCAACCATATACCTACAAATTCCCAGAGTTCATCTGCTTACTTCCTCAAACTTCTCCACGGTTCCATTGACAGTGCAATCCCCTAAAACCCCTCACAGACCAGCACTGCCCAACCCAATTGCATCACTGTCATGCTGATCCACTGCATGGTTACACCCTTCCACCTTATTAGATTTTGCCCATGTGGACATTGGCTTACACACCTCTACTCACTTTCTGTCAACAGTAAACCTATCTTCTAGACTCTAGCTATGTAAATCTGCTCAAATTGCTCACTTCATGTCAGCGAAGCCATATAATAGTTGTCCTTCAGTGCCTGGCTTGCTTCATTCAACATAAGGTCTTCAAGATTCATCCATGTTATCCCATGTGTTAAAACTGCATTCCTTCTTACAGCTGAGTAATATTCCATTAAATGTATATACCCCACGTTGCTTATCCATTCATCTGTTGATGGACACTTGGGTTCTTTCCAACTTTTAGCATAGTGAATAATGCCACTATGAACATTGGTGTGCATATTTCTTTTCATGTCCCTGCTTTCAGTTCTTCTGGGTATATACTCAGTAGTGGGATTGCTGGATCATATGGCAGTTCTATAGTTAACTTCCTGAGGAACTACTGGACTGTCCTCCACAATGGTTGCACCATTCTGCATTCCCACCATCAGTTGATAAGTGTTCCCATTATTCCTCATCCTTTCCAACACTTGTAGTCATCTTTTTTTTTTTAATAGCCACCAATCTAATGGTGTAAGATGGTATCTCATTTTAGTTTTGATTTGCATTTCCCTAATAGCTAGTGATGTTCAACAACTTTTTGTGTGCTTTATGGCCATTTGTATTTCTTCTATGGAGAAGAGCCTATTCAGGTCACTTGCCCATTTTTAAATGGGTTGTTTTTTTTTTATTTTTTATTTTCAAGGTATAGGATTTCTTTATATATGTTGAATATTAGACCCCTATTAGATATAAGGATACCAAATATTTTCTGACATTGAGTAGTCTGCCTTTTCACTTTCTTGACAAACACCTTTAAGTGAAAAAGTTTTAATTTTGGGAGGTACCATTTATATATATATATTCCATTGCTTGTGCTTTGAGTGTGAAGTTCATGAAAACATGAACAAGACCTAATACAAGGTCTTGTAGATGCTTCCCTACATTATATTCCAAGACCCTTATGATCTTGGCTCTCATATTTAGATCTTTGATCCACCTTGAATTAATTTTTGGGTAAGTTGTGAGATGGTGTTCATCTCTCAATCTTTTGGATATGAATATCCAGTTTTCAAAGCACCATTTGTTGAAGAGGCCCTCTCCCCTAGTTGAATGGGCTTGGTGGCCTTGTCAAATATCAGATGACTATATGTATATGTGAGGAAATATATCAGAACTCTCAGTTTGATTCCATTGGTCAGTATGTCTATCCTTATGCCAATAACGTGGTTTTTTAAAAATATTTTTTTTATATTTTTAAAGGATACTTATATTACATAAAATGTTACATAAAATATAAGGGATTCAAATATGCACCACTCCCCACACCTTCCATCTTTCCCTACATTAACAACTTTCTTTACTAGTGCAGTACATTCATTGCAATTGATGAACACATTTTGGAGCATGGATTATAGTTTACATTACACTTTCTCCCACTCAATTTTGTAGGTTATAGCAGGATATATAATGGCCTGTATCTGTTATTGCAATGTCATTCAGGTCAATTCCAAGTCCTGAAAATGCCTCCATATTACACCTCTTTTTTCCCTCTCCCTGACTTCAGGACCTCCAGTCGCCACTGTCTCCACATCAATGATATAATTTCTTCCATTGCTAGAATCACAAGTCTGTAGTAGTATACCAGTAACTCCACTCTAGTCCATATTTTATTCCCCAATCCTGAGGATTCTGGGATGGTGATGCCCACTACACCTCTAATTAAGAGGGTGCTTTGATCCCAGTTGGCTGATGGATGGGACAATTTTGCTTGCAATTTTAGATTCTCATTTCCTTGGTGTGGTCATTGTCTATCCTCACCTCCTTGTTGTCCTGCGTGAGTCCAATGAACTGGAGAGTAGGTGTTGCAACTCTGCTGAGGCTCAGGGCCTGGCTGACACATGGACAGCCCAGGGATTTAGCCTCTAGGACATAAACCTACAACTGCCAGCCCTACTATAAGTTCAGATAAAAAGGACTTAAGAGGCATGTGTAGAGAAGTCATCTGAGTCCAACTCTGTCACACTTGGGAGCACAAACTCAAAAGTAGGGCCTACTGGCAAGGCACCAAACTCCAGAGCTATCTGCCATGACCATAGGTTCTGGGTGTCACCAGAGTCCTCAGGAGCCCCAGTATTTGGGGGTAGTATCTACTTTGGCTATCTCTATGACCTTGCTGAGACGTGCATAAGTGTTACCTTTCTGATGACCTCCCAATTCATTTTGAAGTCTCTTAGCTGTATAAACTCATTTGTCTTTACCCTTTCCCCTTTTTATTCAAGGTCTTTTTCTAGTTGCATCACCAACTGGTTCTTGGTAGTAATCCCTTGGTGCCAGGGGAGCTTGAATTCAGGAATCATATCCCACAATGGGGAAAGGTATGTATTTATATGCTGAGCAGTTTTGACCACTGTAGCTTTGCTGTATGTTTTAAAGTCCGGTAATGTGATTGCTTTGATTTTCTTTTTCTTTTTCAATATATCTTTGGCTATTTGGGGCCCTTTGCTCTTCCAAGTAAATTTCATAGTTAGCTTTTCCAATTTGGTTAAAAAAAATTGCTGTGATAATTTTCATAAGGATTACATTAAATCAGTAAAATATTTTGGTAGGATAGACATCTGAATAATGTTTATTCTTCCTATCCATAAAAAGGAATATTCTTCCATTTATTTGGGTCTTCTCTGATTTCCTTTAACAGTGTTGTGTAGTTTTCTGTGTACGTATTATTTACATCTTTAGTTAAATGTATCCCTAGGTATCTGATTCTTTTAGTTGCTATTGTAAATGAAATGCTTTTCTTGATTTCATTCTCATATTGCTCATTATTGGTATATGGAAATGCTCCTGATTTCTGCACATTAATCTTATAACCTGCCACTTTACTGAACTCATTTATAAGCTCAAGAAGCTTTGTTGTAGTTTCCTCAGGGCTTTCAAGGTAGAGCATGATGTCATATTCAAAGTGAAATTTTTACTTCCTCCTTTCCAATTTGGATGTTTTTTTTATATCTTTTTCTTGCCTAAGTCCTCAAGCAAGTACTTATAACACAGTGTTAAATAAGAGCAGTGACAGTGTGCATTCTTGTATTTTTCCAGGTCTTAGAGGGAAAGTTTTAGGATTTCACTATTTAATGTGATGCTAGCTGTGGTTTTTTTAATGTACATCCTTTATCATGTTGAGGAAATTTCCTTCTATTTCTATCTTTTGAAATGATTTTATATGGAAAGGGTGCTGTGTTTTGTCAAATGTTTTTTCTGCATCTATAAAGATGACCATGAGATTTTTTTCTTTGATCTGCTTATGTGGTGTATTACACTGATTGATTTTCTTATGTCAGTACTTCCTTGCATGCCAGGGATGACACCAACTTGGTCATGTTGTGTAATTCATTTGATGTTTTGTTGAATATGTTTAACAAGTCTTTTCTTGAGGATTTTAGCATCTAGATTCATCAGTGAGATCAGTCAATAGTTTTCTTTCTTGTGGTATCTTTGTGTGGCTTTGGTATTAGGGTGATATTGGCATCATAGAATGAATTAGGCAATGTTCCCTCCAATTCTATTTTTTGGAAGATTTTACACAGGATTGGGGTTGTTCTTTCTGAAATATTTGATAGAATTCACCTGTGAAGCCATTTGGTCCTGGGCTTTTCTTAGTTGGGAGTTTTTTGATGACTAACTCAGTCTTTTTACTTGTGATTCGTCTGTTGAGTTCATCAATTTCTTCTTTCATTATTGTAGTCTGCTTACGTGTTCCTAGGCATTTTTCCATTTCCTCTAAATTATCCATCTTGAGGGTAAGACTATTTTAAAAAATATCCTCTTATGCTACTCTTTATTTCTGTGGGTCAGGGGTAATATCCCCTTCCTCACTTCTTGTTTATGTGTTTGTATCTTCCCTCTTTTTACTTTGTTAGTCTATTTGTCAATTTTATTAATCTGAAAGAAACAAGTTTTGGTTTTGATAATTTGTATTAGTATATTCTTATTTTCAATTTCATTTAGCTTGCTGTAATCTTTTTTCCTTCTTTCTACTTCTTATGAGTTTGGCTTATTGTTCTTTTTCTAATTTCTCAAGGTGTGCAGTTAGGTCTGATTTTAGCTCTTTCTTCTTATTTAATATAGGCCTTCAAGTCTATGAATTTCCCTATCAGTACATCTTTTGCTGCAACCCATCAGTTTTGATATGTTATGTTGTGATT
This sequence comes from Dasypus novemcinctus, assembly GCF_030445035.2. NCBI lineage: Eukaryota > Metazoa > Chordata > Mammalia > Cingulata > Dasypodidae > Dasypus > Dasypus novemcinctus. The sequence goes on along the minus strand of NC_080694.1, from coordinate 5,975,432 downwards.
TTCATTCATTTCAAGTTAGTTACTGATTTCTTTTGCAATTTCCTCCTTGACCCAGTAATTATCTAAGAGAGTGTTGTTTAATTTCTATATATTTGTGCCTAATCTTCTTCTCTGCTCCTTATTGATTTCCAGAGTCATTCAATTGTGGTCAGAGAAGTTACTTTGTTTAATTTCAATCTTTCTGAATTTATTGAGTCTTGTTCATTGGCCTAGCATGTTGCCTATCCTGGAGAATGATCCATGTGTGCTTGATAAGAATGTATATTCTACTGTATTTGGGTGTAATGTTCTGTATATGTCTATCAGGTCAAGGTTCTCTAATGCATTATTCAAGTCCTTGTTTCTTTATTTATTCTCCATCAAGATGTTCTGTCTAATGGTGATAATGGTGTATTAAAGTCCCCTACTGCAATTGTAGAGGTATCTATTTCTCCACTTTTTTCAATGTTTGCCTCATGAATTTTGAGGTGCCCTGGTTAGATGCATACATGTTTATGATTTTTTTTCTTACTGATAGATTATCCCTTTTGTTAATATATGGTGGCCTTCTTTGTCCCTTATAATAGTTTTGCATTTAAAGTCTATTTTCTCCAATATTAATATCTCTGCTCCTGCCCTTTTTTGGTTACTATTGGCATGTAAAATTATTTTCCAACCATTCACTTCCAGCCTTCTTACATCCCTGGGTCTAAGATGTATTTAATTCAGACAGCGTAGAAATGGGCCATATTTTCTTATCCATTGTGCCAATCTGTATCTCTTGATTGGAGAATTTAAGCCATTAACATTCAATGTTATTACTGTCAAATAATTTCTTACATTATCTGTATTTTCTTTAGATTTTTGTAGCCCATAAGTGGTTTTATTTCTCTTTCTAACTTTTTACTTCTTCTTGTACTCTCCTCCTACTCTATTTCCTCTTTTTTTCTTTCAACCTGAAGAATTCCCTTTAGTATTTCTTGAAGAGCAGGTTTCTTGTTGACAAAATCTCTTAATTTCTGTTTATCTGTGAATATTTTGAATTCTCCCTCATTTTGGGGTGTCATCTTTGCTGGATAGAGAATTCTTGGATGGAATATTTTCTTTTAGCTCCTTACCTATGTCATTCCACTGCCTTCTTGCCTCCATGATTTCAGATGAAAAAGCAGCATTTAATCTTTTTGTGTTTCTCTTGTATATGATGGATCTCTTTTCTCTTGCTGCTATCCGTATTCTCTCTTTTTCTTAAGTATTGGACAATTTTACAAGTACATATCCTGGTGTAGACCTGTTAGGATTTATACTAATTGGGATGTTCTGTACTTCCTTGACATGTATGTCTATGTCCCTCAATAGAGTTTGGAATTTTCAACTGATATTTCCTCTAACACTCCTTCTGCCCCCTTTCCCTTCTCTTTTCTCTCTGGAATGCCTATAATCCATATATTTGTGCATTTCATGTTGTCTTTCAAGTGCCTAATTCCCTGCTGGTTTTTTTTTTTTTTTCCTGTCTTTTTATCTATCTGTTTCATTATCTGTCTGGTTTCAGGTGTATTGTCTACCACATCACTGATTCTTTCCTCTAACTGTTCAAATCTGTTGTTATGTGCTTCCAGTGTATTTTTTATTTCTTGCATTGTACCATTCACCACCATCATAACCATTAACATTTTATGTATGTTTATAGTTTCTTCAGTATGTTTTCCCAGTATCTTTTTAATATCCTTAATCACTTCCTTCACTTCATTAAATTGATTCATGATTTTTGTTTGGACATCTCTGATTAGTTCCATGTTCTGTATCTAAAACAAAAACAATGTCTATAGGTTTCCTGTCATAAGGTATCAGTTGAATGTCTGATAACTTGATGGATTACTGTTTTGATCACTTTTTTAAGGAGACCAGGAAAGGCAGGAATCTCTGCTGAACTAAATTGTCTCCTTGGATTAATTCATCTTCAGAAAGCTATCTGCCCCCTTCCGTTCGGGCAGTTTATACTTCCACACATTGCTGGAGTCCTGCTAAATAGTCACCTCTACCCACCCCCTCTCTAATCTAGTTCCCCTCTCTTCCAGGGCAGCTATGTGTGACTGCTTGAGCAGATAAGTCTTTCTCTCTCCCTGTCAGGTTGGGATCCCTTCTGAGATTCAAAGGGGCTCATTTGGCAAAACTCACCACTAAGAAACCACTCTCCACTCTGTCAGGCCCCTCTTTCTCCCAGAGAATACCCCTCCCACTCCTTTGTCAGCAGTGAGCCAGGGGCTCCAAAGAGGCTTCTTGCCCTGAGGGTAGGGTATATTTGCCATTTCCAGCCACTGGGGCAAGCAACTCACAGTTCTCCTGTGGCTTCTTTATCTTTCCAGTACCCTCCTGGATGATTCAGAGCACCTTCTCATTCTGTGCTCTATATATCCAAAGCAGTTCCTTTAGATAAGTCCCTGCCTTCTCTCCACATCTTTTGTGAGAGGGTCAGACTCTGGCTACCTACTGTGGCATGCTTTTCTCTGAACACCATCACTCAGATTTTAAACCAGGAGTTGGGCTCCTCAGAGGAAACAAATATTGATGAAATTAGAATGAATATATTTTAGAAATCAAGAACAAATATAATTCAAGCTTTTTAGAGAAACCTCAAATAAATGAGTAAATATTAATGTATATGTGGTGACTTTGTTGGATAAAGATTAACACTAAATTTAATCCATTTTTTGCAATGCATTTGGGCTCTATACTGTTAATCAGAAATTAAGAATATATTACATTCCAAATCTCACTTAGAGTTAAACCCATAACTATAAAATAATCCTAATGTAATCTCCTCAGAATCCTAGAGATTTTCTGTGTTTTTCTCTGTTTTCATCAACTTTTATTCTGCTGTGAAGGTAGCCACTCTCTTTACTGGAAATGCACAGACATAGCATGTGTATCTGAAATTTAATATATAAAGCTTAGTTTGGATCATTATTCAAAATGTCAATGTCTTTTGACATGCCCTTCTCTGCTGTGCCCTGGTAAGAGTAAATTATAATGTCCTAATTCATTACTGCCAGACTAGGCTGCATGTGTATGTCTTTACAATAACTTCTCATTCTGCCACAAGAACAAATAACATCCCAGATACAAGCTGCTCCAGCAGCCTGGATTAAAAATATGAATAGTATGTAGCAAAGTCAGAGCCAGCACACATAGGACATATATCATAAGTCAAAAGCAGTCTTTGTTGCTCTCAGCATCATCAATTAAGATTTATTGGTGACTGCAACCTAACATGATCATAGTTGACTAAAACAGTATTAAACAGTTTTCCAAAGCTTCTGTTCCAACTTACACACACTCACCAATAATCTAAGAGCAGTTACTTTGTTCTACATCTTCAAAAATAGGTATTTCCGGATTTTTCTGCAATCTAAAGAATTTTTTACATTCACTCACTGTAGTTATACTTTTTATTTTTTTTCAGTATGAATATTGTTAGGTATAAATGAGGTATTTGTTCTTCTTCAAAATCCTTTTGTAGGCCTTATAAGTGACATTTATTTTCACTTCATTTATGATGTAAGTTGTTATGCTCTTGTTTGTATTTAGGAAAAAATATTTTTCATCTTAATGCAATCAAATTCACAAAAAAATTTCCAGTTGTATTTTTATATCTTTTCCCCTCCTACTCCTTATCCTACTCTTCTTCCTTCAGGGTAATTCTTTCCCACATTAAGGTTCAGAAGAGTTCTTCCAAAATATTGTAATATTGTTTCTCACACTTTATTATTCAATCTATGTAGAACTTATTTGGGGCAGATTGGGAAATATGAACACAATTTTATTTTTTTAATTATTTAAAAAATGGTCCTGGTATCATTTGCCAAAATATACATAGTATATTCTATGTATATTAACAGAGCTGCATCTTCAATTACTTGAGCTTTTTTATATGTAGCCTCTACTCTGTTGCATTTTTACCAGTGTGCTTTTGACCCTATGGCACAATGTTTAATCACTATTATTTATGACTAGATTTCATATATGTTCATTGAAATCATATAATTCTTTCTTCCTTGTAGTTGTTTAGAATTTTTGCTTTCATGTGAATTTTTAGGACCTACTTGTCAAATACTAAAGAAATGATATGCTGAGATTATTATATTGGTATCATTTAAAAATTAATATCATTTACATCTTTTTAACATTGAGTCTTTGAAACCACAAATACAGTCAATATCTTCAGTAATTTACTTCTTTAATAATTCTCAATGAAATTTATAATTTTATACATGAGGTTTTGTATAAGTTTGGTCCATAACTCCTATGTATATATTTCATATTATCTTCAATTGTTTCATTTAAAATTCCATTTTATATTTTTTGTTTTCTGTTTATAGGTATTTGATATTTCTTTGATGACTTTTAGCATTCAGTAGCCTTTCAAACCTATTTAATTAATATTCTCATAATATTTGTGTAGATTCTTTTTTAGCTTTCACATTTCCAGAGAGCAAAATATTAGTTCAGTCTCCTTGGACACCTTATATAGAATCTTCATACAATTCTCTCTGTTCACTGACTTGGGTGTTGACAATTTTTTTATTAGAACGGTTATAGATTTACAGAAAGATCATCGAGAAAGAACAGAGTTCACATATACAACCCTAAATACATATAAACAGCTTTTCCTCTTACTAATGATATGCATTAGTGTGGTAATTAGTGATTAGTAATTTTTTTAATTGTTAGTGATTTTTAACAATTGATAAACTGATATTATTATAATTACCTAATAAACTATAGTCCATAAATCACATTAGGACTTACTGGTTATGTTGAACCGTCTAATTTTCAGTTATATATTTGTATGTGTGTGTGTGTGTGTGTGTATATATATATATATATATATATATAAATTAAGTAATTTCAGTAACATTCAAGTATACAGTTTGGTGGTAATGAATACATTCATAATTGTTGTTCTTCATCACAACTAACAATTACCAAAACACATCCATCATCTCAACTCTCAATTCCCCAACCCCAACTATATCTACCCCTGGTAATTGGTAATTGCTAATCTGACTCTTTGAATCTGCATATGCGAGATCATAAAATATTTGTCAGTTGTGTCTGGTTTACTTCATTCCGCATAATTTACTCAAGATTCATCAATGTTGTAGGATATAGAAGAACTTCATTTATTTTTACAGCTGAATAATATCCTATTATATGTATATGCCACAATTTGTTTATCTAGTCCTACACTGATTCCTTTTTTTCAGTTCTTGTGGGTATATACCTAAGAGTGGTATTGCTGGGTCATATGGTAATTCTATACGTACCTTTCTGAGGAAATGCTGAACTCCTTTTCACAATGGCTGCACCATTTTACAATACCGACAATATATGAGGACTCCAGTTTTCCACATTCTTGCCAACATACATTTTTCATTTTCTAAATAGTAGCCATTTTAGTGGGTATGAAATCATATCTCATGTTGGTTTTGAGTTGCATTTTCCAGATGTCTAAATATGTTGACTCTCTTTTCATGTATATATAATTTGTATCTCTTCTTTGAAGAAATGTCTATTGAATTTATATATCTTCTTTGAAGAAAGTCTGTTGAAGTCCCTTGTCAATTTTTTAAATTGGGCTATTTGTCTTTTGTTGCAGAGTTGCCGGATTTCTTTTATAATGTGGATATTAAGCCCTTATCATATATGTGGTTTCCAATATTTTCCCCCATTCCAAAGAGTTTTTCCCTTTCCTAACATAGTCATTTGATGCACAACACTTTAAATTTTGAAGAAGTCTCATTATATATATATATATATATTTATGGCATGAAGTCTTATATATATATTTCTTTTATTGTTTATATTTTTGTTGTAAAGTCTAAGAAATTATTGCTTAAAACAAGCTCCTGAAATGTTTCCTCACATTTCATTTTATTCTAGGAATTTTTAGTTTTAGTGCTTTTATTTAGATCTTTAACCTATTTGAATTAATTTTTGTACATGGTGTGAGTTAGAGGTATACCTATTTTTTTGCATGTAGATATCTTTTCCAACTTAATTTGTTGAGGAGTGTGTTCTCCATTGAGCAGGCTTGGAACCCTTATCAAAATCAGTTGGCTATCCTCCAGAAGTGGAAAGAAGACAGGGAGTCTTCCCATCCATAGGGCAAAGGGTGGGACACAAGATGAAAGATATGCAGGTGGCTACTGGCATGGGGAAAATGGTGGGGCCACAAGGTGAGTGATTCCTGGGCAGCCCCTAAGGGAGGGCCTTGCAGGGCATGGGGGAACTGGCATAGCCATGGGGCAAGCAGCACATCAGTGCCAGAAATGGAGGCTTTTGGGGCTCCATGGGATAATTGGAGGCACCATGGGGGAAGTGGCACACAGGAGGCTGGTAAGGGGGGATCTTGTCAAGCATGGAAGGAAGGGGAAGGACCACAGGGTGTGAAAACCATGAGCAGCAAGCGAGGGAGCCTAGCTTAGTTTTTAGGAAGCGGTGGATGCACAGGGCATTTGGCAAGGCCAACCAGGTAGGCCTTGTTGGGAACAGGGGGAAGAGACTGGGTAGCCTTTGAGAGAAACCTCACTGTCATGGGCAGGCACAGGCAGACATAGGGAGAAAATGGTCAGCTGTGACCAAACTCTGGAGCCAGGGACCACAGTACAAGATCCATGAAGGAGCAACGACATGGAGACAGAGAGGCCAATGTAGAATTGGCTTTTTGGAGTGATCTATGCCATTTTCATGGGTCCATGGTCTGGTTTTTACCTGTTAAACACATGCAATTCTAAAAATTTAGAATAAACTATACCAAATGTCAAAAAATAGCATTAATACAAATCCAAACAAACAAACAAAAAACACTTTCAAGAGAGAAACTGACCAACAGAGTAAACTATCAAAATAAACAGATGCCTACACATCAGCAAAAAATGACAAGTCATATAAGAAAAAGGAAGATGTGGCAGAACAAAGTAAAAAGAGAGAGGAAACACAAATTTGAAACAACTATTTAAAGTTGTCCACTCAAATCTCCTAAATCAATTCAAGGAAATGAAGGAAAAGATAAAGGATATTAAAAAGACACTAGGTATGCATACAGAAGAAATTGTAAACATACACAGAAAAATAACATCTTTTTGTAATGAAAGGCACAACAGAAGAAATTAAAGGTATAATAGAAGCAGATTTGAACAAGCAGAGGAAAGCATTAATGAATTAGAAGATAGAACATCCAAAATCACACAGATAGAAGAACAAGCAGAGAAAGAATAGAATTAATTGTGCAGGTCTCAGGGAATTGAATAACAGTATGTAATGCAGAATCATATACATTATGAGTGACCCAGAGAAAAAAAAAGAGAAATGAAAAGGGGAAGAAGGAGAGTTTGAGAAAATAATGGCTGAAAAATATCCCAACTCTTATGAGGTGAATAGATGTATATGTCCAGAAGTGCAGCATACTACAAACAGAATGAATTATAGCAGAACTTCTCAGAGACACATATTAATCAGATTGTCAAATGCTAAATATAAAGAGTAAATCCTGAAAGCAGAAAGCAAAAAACAACCCATTAAGTAAAAGGGATATGTGATAAGATTAAGTACTTATGTCTCATCTGAAACCATGGTGGGATGAAGGCAATGGTTTGACATATTTAAATATTGGAAGAGAAAAACTGCCAGCTAAGAATTCTGTATACAAGAAAATTGTCCTTCAATAATGAGGGAGCAATCAAAATATTGAGATACAAACAAATTGAGAGAATTTTTCAAAAAGAGTCCTGTCCTTCAAGAAATACTGAAGGGAGTTTGGCAGGATGACAGGAATAGACAGGAGAGAGTGGCTTGGAGGATAGAGTAGAAATGAAGATTATTAATAAGGGTGACTAAAAGGGTAAAAAGAGAATTAAAAATGTAAGATATGACATATAAAACCCTAAAGATAAAATTCTTGAAGTAAATACTGACTTTACAGTACTAAAATTGTTAACGGAGTTGAGGCACAGATTGGCAGAATGGATAAAAAATATGATCCATCTATATACTGTCTACAAGAGACTCATAGAACTAAGGACACAAATAGCTTGCAAGTGAAATGGTGGAAAATGTTTTTCCATGCAAACAGTAATGAAAAAAGAGCTGGGGTAGCTAAAGTAACAGCAGAAAAAATAGATTTTGAATGCAAAACTGCTTTAAGACAAAAAGAAAGACACTATATATGAATAAAAGGGGCAAACTACCAAGAAGTAAGAACAATCATAAACATTTATGCACCTAACAAGGGTGCTCCAAAATACATGAGGCAAACACTGGAAATTTTGAGGGGAAATATAGGTGCCTCTGCAATATAGTGAGGGATTTCAATAGATCACTCTCAGCAATAGAAAGAGCATAATATATGGAAATTAAACTACACATTCTTAATCAGTTGGTCAAAGAAGAAATTATAAGAGAAATCTATTAAAATCTCCAGGCAAATGAAAATGAGAGCACAACATATCACAACTCATGGGACACAGTGAAGGCAATGCTGCAAGGCAAACATATAGCCCCTAGGCTAACATTAGGAAAGAAAAGGTGGGATCGGGATCCAATATGGCAAAGGGAATGCAGGCTGCACTCTTCCTCTGTGGGAAGGTAGGCAGGATTGCTGAACATAAAGGAAGCCAGGGTGTCATGTGGGTGATAGGAAAGGGAAGCTGGAGAGAGGTGCATTCCTAGCTGAACACCAGGGAAAGGAGAGTTTCCCAGCCAACCCTGGAGAAGCAGGAACACATCAGCCAGCCCAAGAAAAGAGGAAAACTGCCCAGCCAGCTCTGGGGTATGGGGAGCCATGTAGCCGGCTCTGGGGGAGACAGGACAGGTGCTGCTGAGGAGTGATCCTCCTGCCCAGCCTTCTTAGGGTAGGGGATAGCCTGGCTAGCCATGGGGAGAGCTGAGGGAATTTAGCCAGAGGGTTCTCCCCCCCCCCCCTTTTTTCCCCCTATTTCCTTTTTTTCTTTACCAGGGTATTGGCAGAGAGACTGGCTGTGAATGATTGAGGCGCACGTACAAGCAGCTGGAAAGGAGTAGACTGTTGAGGCTCTGGAGGCCTGGGAGAGAAGACTATTTCTCTTTTTTGTGGCGGGGTGGGGTGGGGTGGGGTGTCATCAACGTTCTAAAACAGACAGCCTGAGAAGTGAAGCTAAGTCAGTCTTGGTGGTCTGAGATGGAGAAACAGATTTTCTTTCTTTTTGTTTTGTTATGCTTTGCTTTTGTTTTCCTTCTCTGCTTCCTTATTTTCATTTCTTCTTCTCCTGTTTTTTTTTTCTATTTTTCTTTCTTCTTTTCCCATTTCATGTATTTAATTTTTAATTTATTCCCCCTTTTCATTTATTATTATTATATTTTATTGTCTTTTTCTCTCTTTCTTTACTTTTTCTCTTTCATTTTTCCCTTTTTTTCTTCCTTCCTTTCTACCTTTCTCATTTTGTCTTCTTTATTCTCTTCTTACTTATTGACATTTTATTTTATTTTATTCCATTTTAATCTATTCTCTTCTACTTTTTTCTGTTTTTTTCTCACGTTCTATTTTTTTTCCCTACTTAATATATATATATGCTGTCTACAAGAAATTGACTTTAGATCCAGGGTGTATTAGTCAGCCAAATGATGCTGATGCAAAATACCAGACATCGGTTGGTTTTTATAAAGGGTATTTATTTGGGGTAGGAGTTTACGGATACCAGGCCATAAAGCATAAGTTACTTCCCTCACCAAAGTCTATTTTCATGTGTTGGAGCAAGATGGCTGCTGATGTCTGTGAAGGTTCAGGTTCCCTGAGTTCCTTTGGGCTCAGCTCCTGTTTTCTCTACTAGGTCAGCTGTAGACTATGAGGCTCTCTAGACTTTGCCTCTCTCCAGAAGGTCACTGTAGGCTATCGGATGAACAGCTCTGTCGCTCTGCCTGGGATTTCTCCTATGTCTAAGGAGCTGTCTCTATTCTGTGTTCTTCTCCTGGTTCAGGTCCTCTCTTCTCAGGCCTTGCTTCTCTTTCCTCTGTGTGCTGACTTCCTGGGGCTCCAGCCTAAGACTTCATCATCAAACTCCAACATCAGAAAATCCTTCTACTCTGTCCTTTGCCATGCCTTTTATTATGAGTCCCCACCTACCAAGGAGTGGGGACTCAATGCCCTAACGACATGGCCCAACAAAAGCCCTAATCATAACTTAATTATGCCCAGGTTCAGTCCAGTTTACAAACATAATCTAAATATCTATTTGGAATTCATAACTATGTCAAACTGCTACAGGGATAAAAAAAATTTGCAAGTGCAGGGTTGGAAAATGATATTATATGTAAACATTAATCAAAAAAGATCAAGATTAGCTATAATAATATCAGGCAAAATAGATCTGAAATGCAAAACTATTGTAAGAGACAAAGAAGGACCCTATATATTAATAAAAGTGAACTACTAAGAAGAAAGCAAAATGATAAGAATTTTTGCACCTAACAAGTGAGCCCCTAAATACTTGAGGCAAATATTAGCAAAACTAAGGGGAGAAAAGATGCCTTAACAATCATAGGGGGTAGACTTCAGTACACCATTATCACCATTAGAGAGAACATCTCAACAGAAGTTCAAAATGAAAGAGACCTTGAAATGTACATTGTTGGAAATAGACATAATGGACTTTTGAGAACATTTTACTCAAAAGGAGCAGGATATACATCCTTCTCAAGTGGTCTAGCATCATTGTCCAGGGTAGACCACATAATATGTCATTAAAAAGTCTCAACAATTTAGAAAGATGGAAATTATAAAAAGCACTTTCTTTGACCACAACTGAATGAAGCTACAAATCAATAAAGGAAAAAATTCAATATGCAAAAATATGTGGAAGTTAAATAACAAACACTTAAACTCTCAATATGGCAAGAAGGAAATTCCCAGAAAATTTAGTAATTACCTAGTGTCAAATATAAATGAGAACAAAGCATATCAAAATTTATGGGATACACATATATAAGTGCTGAGAGAGAAATGTATAGCCCCAAATCCCTACATTTAAAAAGCAGAATGAACTGAAGTCAAAGATATAATTGCACACTAGTAAAAGGACAGTAAATAAATCCCAAAGCAACAGAAGGAAGGAAAGAACAAAGATTAGAGCAGAAGTAAGTGAAATTGAGAATAAAGGAAACATTAGGAAGAATTAACAAAACCAAAAGATGGTTCTTGGAAAAGATGAATAAAAATGGCAAATTCTTAACTAGACTAACAAAGACAAAGTGAGAGAAGATGCACATAAATAAAATCAGAAATGAGAGCAAGGATATCACTACTGATCCCATAGAAATAAAGTGTATCATTACAGTTATATTGTTCTACAAGGCGGACAATTTAGATAAAATAGATGAATTTCTGGAAACCTGTAAGTAACCCATGTTAATGAAAGAAGAAATAGAAAACTCAATAGAACAATCACAAGTAGTGAGATTGAACTAGTCATCAAAAGCCTCCCAAACAAGAAAGGCCCATGACCACATGACTTCACAGGTGGGATCTATCAATCATTCCAGAAAGAATTAACACATTTCATGCTCAAATTCTTCCAAGAAGTAGACATGGAGGGAGCATTACCTAACTAATTCTACAATGCCAACCTCAACCTAATTCCAAAGCCATATGAAGAAAAGAATACACAGAACAAACATTCTAATGAGCTTAGATGCTAAAATCCTCAACAAATTATTTGCTAACTGAATCCAACAATGTATTAATGGAATTATACACCATAATTAAGAGAGTTTTATCCCAAGTATGCAAGGATGACTCACCATGAGAAAACCAATTACTATAATACACCACATAAACAGATTGAAGGAAAAAAATCACATGATCATTTCTGTTGATGTAGAAAATTCATTCAACAAAATACAGAATACATTTTTGATAAAACACTTCAAAAAATCGAATTAGAAGGAAACTTCCTCAACATGATAAAAGACATATATGAAAAGCCCACAGCTGACATCATACTCAATGGTGAAAAGCTAAAGGTTTTCCCTCAAAGATTTGGAGCAAAACAAGGATGTCCACAGTCACCATTCTTATTTAGCATCATTTTAGCAGTATTTGCTTGAGCATGTGGGCAAGCAAAAGAAATAAATGCATCTGAATTGGAAAGGAAGACATAAAATTTTCACTATTTGCAGAATACATGAACATAAAAAGTCCTGAAAAATCTAAAAGATTCTGGAGCTGATGAACAAATTCAGTAAAGTGGTGGCATATAAGATCAACATTCAAAAATCAGTAGCATTTCTGTACACTAATTATGAGCAATCTGAGGAGGAACTCAGAAAAAAAGTTAATTTACCATAGCAACTAAAAGAATCAAATAGGAATAAATTTAGCTAAGTATATAAAGGACTTATACACAGGAAACAACAAAACATCATTAAAGGAAATCAAAGAAGATCTAAATAAATGGAAGAATATTCCATATTCATGTATTGGAAGACTCGTTATCTTTACTAAATCTATCCTAGAGAAATTGGTAAACAAATTTCATGCAATCCCAATAAAAGTTCCAACAGCATTTATTACTGAACTGAACAGCTAATTATTAAATTTATTTGTCAGGGTATGCAGCCCAGAATAGCCAAAAACAACTTGAAAAGAAAAGCAAAATTGGAGAAATCACACTACTTGACTTTAAAGCATACTATAAGGCAACAGTGGTCAAAACTGCATGGTATTGGTACAAAGATAGACATAATGACTAATGGAACCAAATAGTTCAGATATAGACTTGCACATGTGGCCAATTGATAAGGATGTCGACCCCATTCAACAGGGACAGAATAATCTCTTCAACAAAAAAATGGTGCTTGGAGAACTTGATATCCATATCCAAAAGAATGAAAAAGGATCACCATCTCATACCCTATATAACAACTAACTAAGATGGATTAAAGACCTAAATATAAAAACCAGGACCAATGAAGATCCTGGAAGATAATATGAGAAGCATCTACAAGGTATGATAGTAGGAAATGGTTCCTTAAACTTTATACCCAAAGGACTAGGCATGAAAGAAAAATAGGTAAATGGGACCTCCTCAAAACTGGAAAATTTTGTGCTTCTAAGGAGTTTGTCAAGAAAGTAAAAAGACAACCTACTGATTGGGAGAAAATATTTGGGAAAAACCTGTGTGATAATGGCCTAATATCCAGCATATATAAAGAAATCTTACCTTTTGAAAATAAAAAGACAAACAGCCCACTTTCATATTGGGCAAGAAATTTGGACAGACTCTTTTCCAAAGAGAAATATAAATTGAGGGACGAAACGGGGTCCCTGTTATGGGACGAGCGGGGTCCCTGTTGCGGGATGAGTGGGGTCCCGTTGTGGGACGAGAGGGGTCCCTGGCGTGGGGAAGAAAGCCTCGTACGGCCGCTGAGGCTTCCCTCGGGGGCTCCGAAGGCGTGGAGGGTGCACGACCCAGGAAGAAGTCGCGGAGACAGGCTGATGGCACAAGTCTGGTTTATTCCGGAAGGGTACATACTTTTATAGGGCTTAGGGTGGCGTAGAGGGTTCTGATTGGCTTAAGCTAAAGGCGACTTGTGGTTGGTTGCCATAAGCAGTTACTAGGGACGGGGGCAGATATCAGGTTAGCTCTGCTATCTATAGGGACGGGGATTGGTTGGGGACTGCATGGAGAGATTTGATAGGTGCAGGCGGGTACTGCTTCCTGATAGGTGGTTGTAAGCAGTTGCTAGGCAGAGGGCAGGCGGAGAGGTTAGGAATGGGGGAGGGGAAAGGGGAAGTGAGAGCCGACCAGATGTTAGGCTAGGCGGGAGATAGTGGGAGGCGACCGTTATTGATGTATCTTGCTTGCCTGGGTAGGCTGAGGGCGCTTCGCCCCTACCAGGCTGAGGGCGTGGTCGCCCATTCCAGCCACCCTGAACTGCGGCTTCAGGCTGTGCACACGCCTGTTGCCGGGTCAGCTTAGCAACGGTGGCTCGCACTCCCACAATAAATGGCTAAAAGGCACATGAAAAGATGTTCAATATCACTAACAGGTAGGGAAATTCAAATCAAAACTACAATGAGATATCATCTTACACCTCTCAGATTGGTTACTATTTTTAGAAAATCAAAACTTCAAGCATTGTAGAGGATATGGAGGAATAGGAACACTCATCCACTGCTGGTGGGAATGTAGGCTGGTGCAGACACTGTGGAGATAGGTTTGGCAATTCCTCAGAAAGTTAAATGTAGAGGAATGATATGATCTGGCAATCCCACTACTAGGAATATATCCAGAAGAATTGAAATCAGGGACATGAACATTGGACACTATTGTATATCACAGCATGTTCACAACTGACCAAAGTTGGAAACAACTCAAGGGTTCATAAATGGATGAATGGATATATACGTACAATGAAATATCACTCAGCTGTAAGAAGGAATACAGTCTTGACACATATTACAACATGGATGAATCATAAAGACCCTTAAGATGAGTGAAGTAAAGCCCTTTGTATTTATGAACTTTATACTTGTCAAATTGAAACTTAGTCTGATAATATCTATTGCCTGGGAGTTACCTCCTAAAAACCTCCTTGTTATTCAAAAGTGGCCTCTCTCTAGGCCAAACTCATCATATAAATTCATGACATTACCCCCAGTGATGATCCTACGTAGTGCAAAGTGATTATTACCAAGTGCCAACAAGCAATGCATTTGAAATGACTGACCAAAAGAGGGAAAAATTTAAATACAAAAGAGTGAGTCAAGAGGTCATTCCAGAAGTTACTTTTTGTACAATTCAGGTATGCCTCACTAACTGACACAGGACACAAAGCCACAAATGGAGGTGCTCCTGAGGGCTCTAGAGACATCTGAATACTTTAGGCAAGACAAAGAGCTCCATGAAGTCAACACCCTGTCAGTGAGCCTTATCTTGGAATATGTGATAACATATTTCACCAATGTAAGAGAGTCAGGCTCATTTATAGTTTCCCTACACATGATTCATCTACATCTTTCATTTGAACCTATGATTAGCACTATAGCATTAGATATATGTCCCAGAGAATTAAATCTTTGGTCTGTTCATATGCTGGTTGAGCCCTGAATCTCAGCAGAGTTGCAGCCAACATGAACTCTCCAGTTCATCGTACTCATCCAGGACAACAAAATTATACTGATGGACAATGCCCATCCCAAAAAGCAAAGAGTATCTATAACTGAAGGCAAAACAGTTCCTTTCATATACGCCAAAAGTTCTAAGCCACCTCTCATTTAGAAGCAGAGCAGGTCTCACCTTCCCAAAATTCTCAAGATTGAGGGAAGGACAAACATAAGCAGGGAATACAACCATGGAACAAAGTAGGTTTATTATTGTAGTAACAGAAGAAATTATAACATCTATATAAAACTAGTGGTTACCATATGTTCCTAGGGGAGGACATTGGAATTGTGCTGCATGATATTGCAATGATGGATTCAGATCATTATACATTTTGTCGAAATGTTTAAAAGTTATATGCTGCAAAGTGTTAACAATAATGTAAACTATAGACCATGGTTAGTAGCAATGCTTCAAAATTTGTTCGGCAATTGTAACAAATATACCACACTCATGTAAGATGCTATTAATGGGAAAAATATGAGAGAGTAGGGCATGGGATATATGGGGATCCCCTATATTTTTTACGTAATTTTTCTGTAATCTAAAACTTCTTTAAAAACATTGTTTAAAAGTAAAGTAGTGCTGAAATCAAAGAGTTAACTACACACCTTGATGAACTAGAAAAAGAACAGGAAACTAATTCCAAATCAAACAGAAAAGCAAACAAACAAACAAAGATTAGAGAAGAAATAATTAAATTGAGAACAAAAAATCAGTAAAGAGAATGGATGAAAACAAAATCTAGTCTTCTTGGGAAGCGGTCTTGGCCCAGTGGTTAGGGCTTCTGTCTACCACATGGGAGCTCCGCGGTTCAAACCCCGGGCCTCCTTGACCCATGTGGAGCTGGCCCGCATGCAGTGCTGATGCGCGCAAGGAATGCGCTGCCACGCAGGGGTGTCCCTGCATAGGGGAGCCCCATGTGCAAGGAGTGCACCCCATAAGAAGAGCCACCCAGTGCAAAAGAAAAAGTACAGCCTGCCCAAGAATGGTGCCGCACACTCGGAGAGCTGACACAACAAGATGACACAACAAAAAGAAACACAGATTCCTGTGCCACTGACAACAACAGAAGCGGACAAAGAAGAACACGCAGCGAATAGACACAGAGAACAGACAACTGGGGTGGGGGGGGAGGGGAGAGAAATAAGTGTTTTTAAAAAAATCTGGTCTTCTGATAAGATTAATAAAATTGACAAACCCAGAGCTAGACTAACAAAGAAAAAAGGCAAGGAGTTCCAAATAAACTGATATACAAGAGAGAGGTCATCACCACCTACCCCACAGTAATAAAATGGATCATAAAAGGATGTTATGAACAAATGTATGCCAAAAAATTAGACAAATTAGATGGAACTGAGGAATTGCTAGAAACACATGAACAACCTATACTGACTAAAGAAGAAAGAAAAGACCTCAGCATACCAAACACCCTTAATAGTATTGAATCACTCTTCAAAAACTTCCCAACAGAGAAAAGCCTAAATGCTTCAAAGGTGAATTGAACTTGCCCAGGTTGGCTAACGGGCAGGTGGGGATGGTCAACTACCACACCAGGGAACTGAGAGAGTCCACAACTGCAAGCAGGAGATTCACATCCATCAGTCTTGAGGGATCTAAGCCCCCTCTTGAGTTAGAGGTGGAGTGGGCTTGGCCATTCCAGGGTCCTAAGGATGGAGGAACAAAATATGGATTAGAGTGGACTTACTGGTGTTCTACTATAGAAATATTGTGACTCTAGCAATGCAAGAAACTGTATCACTGATGTGGAGACAGTAGCTATGGGAGTTTCTGAGGGTAGGAAGAGGGAAGAAAAGGTGTGATATGGGGGCATTTTCAGAACTTGGAGTTGTCCTTAATGATATTGCAGAGACAGATGCAGGACATCATATATTCTGCAATAACCCACTGAATGGCCTGGGAGAGAGTGCAAACTACAATGTAAACTATATTCCACGCAGTGTAGCAGTGCTTCAAAATGTATTCATCATAAGCAATTAATGTGCCACACTGATGAAAGAGTTTGGTGATGTGAGAGGAGTGGGGGGCAGGGTTGGGAGTGGGGCTATATGGGATCCTCTTATATTTTTTTAATATAGCATTTTGTATGAAATATGTATCTTTATAACATTTAAAAACTTATTTTAAAAACATGGCTGAGAAACACAGCTATAGAAACTTATTTCAAAGTTACAGTGGTCAAAAACTGTATAGAATTGACATAAAGGCAAGCAGATGTGACTCAAGTTATAAGGCCTCTGCCTACCATATGGGAGGACCCAAGTGTGATCCCTGGGGCCTCCTGGTGAAAAAAAAAAAAAAAAAGAGAAGAAGAGAAAGCATGCCTGCATGGCAAGCCAGTGCCCACATGGTGAGAGTTGAGTGCCTGTGCAGTGAGCCAAGTGCCTATAGAATAAGCCAAGCGCAGGTGTGGCAGGCTGATTGCACATGTGAGTGCCCATGTAGTGAGCCAGTGCCCATACAGCTAGCCAGTGCCCATGAACTGAGCTGAGTGCCTGTGTGATTGCCCATGTGGTGAGCCAAGTGCCTGCGTGGTGAGCCAAGTACCAGCATGAGTGCCTGCATGGTGAGCTAGTGTGCGCGCAGTAAGCCATTGCCCATATGGTGGGCTGACTGCCCACACAGCAGGCTGAGGGCCCACGTGGTGAGCCAATGCCCAGGTGATGCAACAAAAGAGAGAGGGGAAAGTCAAGGTGAAGTGCTGCAGAGACCAGGAACTGAGGTGGTGCAATTGACAGGGAACCTCTCTCCACCTCAGATGTCCCCAGGATCGAATCTCAGTGAATCCTAGAGGAGAAAGAGGAGAAGAATAGACAAAAAGAGAAATAGATAAAGAAGATTACACAGCAAATGGACACAGCAAAAACAGGGCGGGAGAGAGGCAGGGGGAGAAAAAAAAGATAGATATTGACCAATGGAATGGTGTTGAGAATTCAGAAACAGATCCACACATCTATGGTCAACTGATATTTTACAATGCTGCCAAGTCCACTCAACTCAGAATAGTCTCTTCATCAAATGGTGCAGGAAGACTTGCATATCCATATATAAAAAAGCAAAGAGGATCACCATATCACAACCTGTACAAAAATCAACTCAAAATGAACCAAAGACCTAAATATAAGAGAATGGACCACAAAACTTCTAAAACAAATTGTCAGGAAAGCCTCTCCAAGATCTTGTGGTTGGCAGTGGATTCAAAAACTTTATACCCAAAGCACAAACAATGAAAGAAAACTTAGATAAATGGGATCTCCTCAAATTAAAAAAAAAAAAAGCACTTCAAAGGAGTTTGTCAATAAAGTGAAAATTCAGCCCATTCAATGGGAGAAAATATTTGGAAACCACATATCCAATAAGGGTCTAATATCCAGCAAATATAAAGAAATCTTACATCGTAACAGTAAAATGTCAAATTCATTGAAGTATAATCTTGAAGATAGGTTACCTGGAGATAGAATGTGAGTAGAGAACGGGAAGCCAATACTTAAATCTGTGCAGAGTTTATGATTAAGCTGATGATAATGGTTTGGAAATGGACAGAGGTGGTTAGTACAATAGTGGGATTGTCATTAACTGCACTGATGTGATTGATAGGGGAAGCTTTGGGTTGTATATGTTGCTACGTAGAACGCCAGAGGATAAAACATGGGATTATATAGCAGTGAACCTTGTGGTGGTGGAGAAGTGTGGTTAATGCAATATAGGAATGCTTTTTCAGTATCTATAACAAAGTATGTCACTTGTACAGGGAGATGATGGGGGTGTGGTATATGGGGAAAATGCCTCTAAAGCAAAATATGGACAAAAGTAATATTTTACCATCCTTGCATCAGTTGTAACAAAGGTAGTAAATCAATGTTAAGTGTCAAGAATAGGGGGATATTATGGGAATGCTGCATATTTTATTCCTAGAAAGATGCTATATAGCACAGAAACAAACAAATTTCCTTGTCTGATATACTGTATTACTCAGAATTTTCTCTCAAAATACATATGGCCTGCTGCAGGTCAAAGCCTCATCATCAGAAAAAAAAGAATAAGCACTTTGCCTGAGAAGCACAGCAAGTATATAATTTATATACTTTATGCTCTATATGCTAATTAATATCATCCTGGTAAGAACGTAAAGATGGGATATGGTCAGGTGTCCTGGTAGACAGGGCATTTTCAACATCTTGAAAGATATATATGTAGATATTTCTATGGGATGTAAATGTATACTTGTTGCCATAGTTATGTTTTCCAGATAGAGGCCCATACACTAATAAAATATTAAATTTGCCTCTAGGGATGTCCTGCTACTTTCTCAAATAAGATAGCAAAATGCTCTGGAATATATATGTGTTGCCTAGTGAAAAGAGGCCAATAAGCCAAGCCTTGATCTTAAGGCTACACTTATGAACCTTATTCCTGTAATAATGAAACTAAGCCTAAATATAATTATTACTTAAGAGTTACCTCTTGAAAATCTCCTTGTTACTCAAATGTGGTTTCTCTCTAACACACACTCTAAAAATAAATACTCACTACACCCCCACCCAATAAGACTCCCAGGGAGAGCCTCCCTGGCACTGAGAGATTAACAACTATTATTCATCAATCATATGGAGAAAGACCTTGAATAAAAGGGGGAAATTTTAGATAAAATAATTTCTATGTCTAAGAGATTTCAAAGTGAGTCCGGCGGCATTCAGAATTTATACTTTTGTAGGTCTCAGCCAGACTTCACAAACTGGCAAAATTAACAAAGCCTCAGCAAAAGTGCTACTGAGTCCTAGGGACATCTGGGCACCACAGCAAGTCCATAGGCCTCAGCAGGCCCTGTGTGGTAATATATGAGACACTATTCTCCCATATAACAGTTATACTCATTCACAATTCCCCTCATCATAACTCTTCTACTCCTTTTATCTGAACATACAATTTTCAATTTACCTGTTAAGTATATTTCTCAGAGATGTAAAGTTTTTTATACATTCTCTGTATTTTCCTTCTTCTCCTTGAGCATTTTTGGATCATTTATTTTAAAAGGCTTTGCTTCTTATGTTCACATTCTTGTCTTCTTCATTAATGTTTTCTTTGTTTTTATCCTCTTCCTTTTGATAGGCTATCATTTCCTGTTTCTTTGTCTTGTACTCTTATGTTGAACACTATATATTTTAATTTATTAAGATGTTAACTCTAGGATTTAGTTCAGTCCATTTCTTGGTTTTGTAAGCAGCTGGTGATAAGACAGAAATTTTCTTGAGTTTCAGCCCTACTATCTGTAAGGCCTACCCAAGGTGAATGCAGATCGCATCATTTCCCTTTTTCTCTGGGCCTCTGTGTTGTCCTGGGCTTTTGCTTGTTAGTTGCTTTGGAGTTCTCTTTACAGGAGTTTCGTGGTTCCTTCAATTTAGCAGGAGACATTTCTTTCTTTCTAGGGTATTTGACACTGGCAGTCCTTTTTCCCAGAGGCTATCACCATAGATTTTTTAATATTAATTTTATTGTCTCATGCCACTTTTGCCTGGAAGGAAAATTCTGGAAAGAAGGCACATAGTAGAAAACTCTCCCAAGTCAGTCTTCCCCAGTAAAAACAGGGCCAGGAACACATGAGGAACTGCAGACATGCTCAACATGCTTCTCTTTTGGATATTAGGAGGGGCTCCAAAGACTTCTCTGATGGCTTCCTATGGCTAAGCTTGCCTGGCCTTTCCAGCAAATGCAGCCCTTCAGCAAAGTGTGCCCTGCAGACCCAAGGAAGCACTGAGTCTTCAAATCTCCCCTTCCTCTGCTCATGCCTGGGAGGGCAGGATTGAAACAATAGCACCCTCAGAGCTTGGACCCAGCAAAACAATTCACTAATCAAAAGCTGTGAGCAGTGATAGGCCATGCCCACTCTAATCCTTGGGGAAGAGGAATTTTAAGTCCCTTTCGGTCACCAGCAGGAAGCCAGAGACTGGACCCTATAGCAGCCAGTCATGAGAGTGGGGGTATGGATACTGGTAGCCGCTGCACAGAGACCAATTTATGGTTCTTTCCTGTAATTTATCTGCCTCTTTATCCTGCTCTTCCATCAATGTTATATGGCCTCTGAAGTTTCAAAACAGTTGTTTCAGACATTTCCTGCCTGTAACAGTTATTTTGTGTTAGGACTGTCCTGGAGCTCCCTAAATGCCTTCTTCCCCAGAATTCTGTCTCAAAAACATTTTAACTTACATACTTTGCCAATTAAATTTGATTTTAATATAATATCACCAATTATAGAACATGAAAAATAAGCTAAGTAGTGCTACATTTCTTACTTCCAGGGAATCATATACTTTCAGAAGCAGACTTAATTCAGGTAAATCTAAACATTCTTTGAAAATATTTAGTTATTCTGCTACTGTGGCTTCACAGAAGAACATTAGGTCTCTTTAGTCAAAGACATTGAGGTATATCACCTGAATTTCTCATATCCTGGGAGGATAAGGCTTTGGATGAAGATAATATCATAATTTACTAAAGTACTTCAAAGTTATGCCAATTGTAAAATAATAAAAATTCTGAATCAAGTCAAAGAACTAAATTATTGTCAAGAATTGCCATTCTCTCTCATCCTTTATGCGATATGATATGTAAATATGAAGACAATATCGAAACCTCTTCAACCTAGACTCTGGAGGTCAGTGCTAGGAAAAAGGAGTAAAATATGGCTCATGGAGCAATCAGAGGTTATTCTATTCTTGTTTATCTTGTGGACTTGTTCTTTGTCATAACTATCTATTAAATATTTCTAAATATGAGGTTGCCAAACAATTTGTGTCCATTAGGAATTCAAAAGACTTTTTTGCTACACAGATTTTGACAAAAATATTCTGTGAGGCTGTTTCAGTACAATTTCTATATAGAAGTAGAATAGATTTCCAAAATGTGCTTTATGATGAATAAAACTACTCTTGGATCTTTAGCAGAAATTCATTAGTAGTATATTTTTTAACATTCAGAATTTTTTTGATAAAGAGCTACTTTCAGGCATCATTTTGGACACCTTATAGGTGATAGCAATAATAAATGAGACAGATATATATAAAATTGAAAAATAAAAAGTAAATGAACAACTAATATTGTGATAGAGTTTAAAAGTGAAAACAATTCTATGAATGATAGGAGGAGATGATCTGTTCTTTTAATATTTGATTAAAGTGGTAAGGGAAATCCACAAAAAGGAAATAGCCACCAGTAGGAAATATCCACCAGCAGGCAATATATTATGCATTATGGATCAATTCACACTTAACTATTCCAATTCTTAAAAATAAAAAAATTAAATCTTATCATTATATTATGAATCCTTTTGCCTCTCTCAATACCTGGTACTATGTAATTAGATTTCCATTCACTCTGGACACAAACAGCAGGTGTTGAATTCTGCTTTGGGATTTCACCAATACAATTTTCCAGTTCTCATCTAGAGTTAGTTGTGGCTGGTTTATGAATGCTTATGGGAATGATTAATATTTTTGTTTGCTTTTTTCCAATAGAACAGACATCTTTAATTTGGCCACTTTAATTACAGTGGAATAAATTTGCTTGGCCTACCTAAGGGAACAGAGGGGCAGACAAGGGATATTTTCTCTGAGGACTGTGTATGTAAAATTTTTAATTGGCCTTAATATCTACAGTAGAGAATTTTGTGCTTTATTTAACATTCATAATTCAGTGTTAATGTATGGTACTGATAACCAAGATTTCTTTTTAAGAGGACAAATTGGGATAAATGATCAGCAAAGAAACAGGGTACCTGGAAATGTAGATGTGATTATGGTACTGGTTCTTTAATTATCAATGTATGAAAAATTATTGAATTCTCTGAAAATCAAATGATTTTTGAAAACAAAGAAACTAATCCCTTGAAAACAATGGATATATTTCATATAGGTGTATGGAATATGATTTATGACTGCTATCTCATTAATGCAGTCTCTCTTACAAATCAGGAAAAAAGCAAAGGCAGACAATGTCTTTAAATTGCTAAGTTGGATATAAACATACATAGAAATAGAAATAGAAATAGAAATAGAAATAGAAATAGAAAAGTAACTATAGGTATAGATGTATACATAGCCATAGGCTTATATATATATACACACACACACACATATAGTAGGTAAATTAATATAGAGATAGAGACAGTAGATGGAGATATTATATGTATGAATATTTTATTTTTTAAACAAATTCTACTTATTAACATTATCCAAATTTCAAGGTGTCTAAATATATTTCCTTAAAATATAGAGACTATAGTATCTAGATAGTTTTTGGTGAAACTATGGTAGAAATAGAGTTGAAATAGTTGAAATATATAATATACCTCTTTGTAGAACTAAGGGAGAGAATGAAGTTGGCATGTTATAAAATGAGGGTGGGACCAAATTGTGGTGAGATTAAAGATTTTTGTCTGATCTCTCCAGGAAAATGACTTGGGAAGGAGAGAAAGGGAGATGGGCCAATCAGACACTGGCACTGACTTTATTCTCCTGGGGCTTCTTCAACACATTCAGTCCTCAATCTCTTCTTCTCTCTCATTCTCTTGTCATTTCTTGTTGCTCTTGTTGGCAATATTGTGATGATCATCGCTTCACTGTACTCAAAACTCATACTCCTATGTACTTCCTTCTCAGTTAACTTTCCATCATGGGCTTTTTGTTATAGCTCCACTATTGACCCCAAAATAGCCACTGATTTCCTGTCTGATAAAAATACTATTTCATTTATTAGCTGTGGAATTCAACTTTTCCTCTGCACAACCCTTTTTGCAGCAGAGGGTATTCTCTTGGCAGTCATGGCTTATGACTTCTGTGTAGCTATATATCACCCTCTCTGTTACTCAGTTCTCATGCACACTACAGTCTGTGCCTTCATGGTGGCTGGCACCTGGCTGGTTGCTCTGCTCAGTGCCTTGGTACATACCATATATACTCTCAATCTTCCATACAGAGCCTCCAGAAAAATCCACCATTTCTCTTGTGAGATCTCAGCTCTCCTGAAACTTGTTTGTGCCAATCCACCTCCATAGGAAAATGGAGATATTAGTGGTGTTTCATTCCTCCTCATTCCATTATCTGTCATATAGCCTCATACGGTGAGATACTCTTTACAGTTTTGAGATTAGGATCAATTTTAGGGAAGAGAAAGTCTTTGGCAACCTGTTCCTCCCATGTGATTGTGGTGTCTCTCTACCAGAGGAACAGCCATCACCATGTACTTTCTTCCTAAAGCCTCTCATGCCACTGAGCAGGATGAAGTAGTCTGTCTTTCACACTATCCTTACTCCCATGTTCAATCCTCTCATCTACAATCTTTGAAACAAAGATGTGGTTAGAGCACTCAGGGAAGTTCTGGAAAAGTAAACCTCCTTAACATATTGTTATCTACTTAGAACAAGACATGGGAAGATGGACATCATATACAGAATGGTGTTATTGTAACAATGACAGACAAAATACAACAACCAAACTTTTCTGAAGGCAAGTCATGGACAAATTCCTTCAACCTACTCTTAGTTACTTGATAGTGGATCAGATCTTCCCTTCCTGCTGAACCTCATTTGAATTTCACAGAACTTTTAAACAAAATGCTTTATGTCAGAAAACACACAAAACAAGTGTTAAAAAAACAATAGGGGCACAAATGGCTTTTAATATTAGACAAGAGGAAAAATGCACAACCTCAGAAATACTGACTGAATTTTACCCTTATTCTTTGTAAAAAACATTATTATAATATAGTAATGTAAATTAAAAATAA
This sequence comes from Dasypus novemcinctus, assembly GCF_030445035.2. NCBI lineage: Eukaryota > Metazoa > Chordata > Mammalia > Cingulata > Dasypodidae > Dasypus > Dasypus novemcinctus. The sequence continues at coordinate 5,950,458 of NC_080694.1, read as the reverse complement.
ACAGTAATTGTTTCTAATAATTTTTGAAATTAAGGTAACATTTAACTTTTGAAAATATTATTTATTAGTGTGGCCTACATACATTTTACTTTTGTTCTTACCATTTGATTTTGGAATAGATATTATGCTTTTTAACTAATTGTTACAAGTACACATAGTTTTATGCACTATAATGATGTTTTTTTTTAATCTTTTGTTTTTAAAGATTTATTTATTTATTTCTCTCCCCTACTTTCCCCCACCCCAGTTGCCTGTTTTCTGTGTCTATTTGCTGCTTGTTCTTTGTCCGTTTCTGTTGTTCTCAGCGGCACGGGAATTTGTGTTTCTTTTTGTTGCGTCATCTTGTGTCAGCTCTCCGTGTGTGTGGCACCATTCCTGGGCAGGCTGCACTTTCTTTCGCACTGGGTGGCTCTCCTTATGGGGCACACTCCTTGCGCATGGGGCTCCCCTACTCGGGGGACACCCCTGCGTGGCACGCCACTCCTTGCGTGCATCAGCACTGCACATGGGCCAGCTCCACATGAGTCAAGGAGGCCTGGGGTTTGAACCGCAGACCTCCCATATAGTAGACAGATGCCCTAACCACTGGGCCAAGTCTGCTTCCGTATAATAATGTTTACCTAATCAATTTCTTCAATTTAGCCTATTAAATACAGTAATGCACTTAAATAGTATTCATTTTAGGCTCTTTCCAATGTAATGCATTTGTAAATATAATATGCACATATAAAATGCAAATATATAAAAATAATTCAGATGTATATGCATCTATATATATGTATATATGTACATATGATTATTAATCACATGTCTTACGGAAATTTTTTCCTGATAAATATTCAGAAATGAAAATAGTGTCCACATGTATCATCCTTTTTTCTTTATTTTTCTGAGAAAGGTGATTTTTAATATTTTCTTTTAAAAAATACAAAGGAAATTAAATCTGTAGAAGAATACAACTCAGGGAAAGGGGAAAATGGAATTTCAGAGCAAATGGAAAGAGCATCCTTGTTTAGATCATCACATTCCCACACTGCTAATACTCATAAAGCAAGAATTTCACTCCATAATACAGAGAAGCCTTGGATGATTGTTCAGAAATGGTGATAGGAGAGTACTGGAACTAACAAAAGAGTTTGGGTTGTAATCAGGTAGCTGAAATACAGGCTCCTGTTACCTCACCCCATCCCAAAATAAATAGTGTGAGAGTGTAATAGTGTAATAGTAGTTGATCAACAAAGAAAGACAGTCTCTTACCCATTCAAGGCAAACCTTGCCATGGCTAGATGAAGCCTGGCAAGAAAAAAGATGATTGTAAAATCAGAGGTATTTCTAGTTTATCCCCAGGCATACTGAACCCCCACATTTTTGCCATTTTCCTTTGCCCCAATATTTGTTCACTCTGTTATTCTTTTGGACAATCTCCAATGACAAGAGATGCAACATTATACTTTAGAAAGACCTTGAGCAAATAAAAAGAGCCTTCAAGTAATATACCTGTCTCAGTCTTCCAGGCTATACTTCAGTGGTTTCTAGGTTCACTCACATTACATCAAAATCAGTTTACTTACTCTGTCCTCTGTGCTGATATACCAACCCAGCCCCCTTGAAGGGATAGTCAGATGAATCTCTCTCCAATGACCCCTCAAGGTTCTGACACAGCCCTATTTTTCCCTCCAGAGTGGAACTGTGTTGTCTCTAGCTACCTGTAGAAAAGACATTTGTTCTTGAAAAAAAAAAAAAAAGGTTGGGTTTTTCCCAAACTTACTCAAGTTGGTATCTTTCCAATTTTTTAGGCTGAATACTGCACACATCTAGTAGGCCATACTCACTTCAGTTCTCTGCAAATATGAGGCACACAATATATGCATATACATATACATACATATATATGTATGTATATGTGTATGTACGTGTGTGTGTGTGTATACACATACACACCTGTCTCAGTCTTCCAGATGCTTGGGATAGATATCCCAAGCACCTGGTAAATTAGAAATGACAAGACACAGTGTTTCCCATAGAGGAGAGATGGTCATGGTCTCTCACATCCACTCATTGTACATTTTCTTTCCCTGAGTGTTAGTTACCCACCCTTCTCAGGGACAATTATCAGCATGAGGGAGAGTATGTGTCAAATAAGTACAATTATCACTGCACTGGTGCTTGTAATCACCCTGTGCAACAGTGAGAAATAGGAATTCTGGAAAGGATCCTTGATTCTCCCCCAAATTGTCCCTTGAACTGGTCACTAACATCAAAATGCTGGGTTCCCATGGATGTCACTACTTCCCAATGGTCAATGATAGGGTTATAGGATTCAGTGCTATTCAGCAGAGAATTCCCATCACATCCTGCAATTGCATAGAGTCTCCCCCGAAGCACTGTGGCCCCTACATAGCATCGTGGGGTGGTCATACTAGTGGCAGTTGTCCAGGAATCTGTGCAAATGCTGTATGCTTCAACAGAAAAAAGTTGGGCTATACCACCAAATCCCCCCACTACATATTATGGCTATTTAGCAGGGCTATTCCTGCACCAGAATGCTTGGTGGCCATTGTTGTAACATTAGTCCAGTGTCCTGTAAGAGGATCACACTTCTCAACTGAATTTAATATATTTATATTTAGGCCATCATATCCTCCAAGATAGTGGATCACTCCACTGGCAAGTCGGCACCTTCCCGGCTGTCTGCATATCTCCCAGCATGCTCCATTGGTCAAAGTTTGGGTCATATTGCTCCAAACCAGTATGACATCTGCTTTCATCAAAGTCTCCAGATACATAGATATCTCCTAGGGTGGTAGCTCTAGCAAGCCTTCATCAAACATTCACAGGGGCCACAGAATTCCAGATTCCATCCTCATCTGCTGTGCAGTCTAGATATTCCACTGAACTGAGGCGAGAACAGCCGTCATAGCCACCAGTTACATAGATCCGGTTGTGTAGGGACACTGAAGCTGCATATCATCTCTTTTAAGTGATGCTTGGCAAAAAGCTCCACTCTTGAGTTTTGGGGTCATATTTCTCTACCATGTCAAAGGGAGACTGCTAACTTCTGAAGCTCCCAATTACCAGAAGCACTTCATTGGCTCCTAGAGGAGCACTTGTCTTGGGTCCTTGCATCTGACTCCACAGTTCAGCTCAGATGGAACTTCTTTGCTTTATCAACTAGGTCCCTGGGTTGTAAACTATAGTGGATGAAAGGCCCAGCATCTGTTACATCTGTGATCCACCTAGGAGTCAGCAGGGGCATTCCTACATACTGTAGCATGCCAGGCAAGGATTCTTCTCGTTCCTTCTTGGCATGTTTCCCCCAACTGATGACAGCCTCAAAGCCAGGCTCAGGATCCACTTGAATTTCATTACACTTCATTAGCTTTTCCTCCTTTCCTTGACTTAGAAGAATGCATTCTTCATACTGTACCATTTCAGGAAAATGCTTCTGGCTAAAAACCTCAGCTGCTTGCATCAGGTCAACAGAATTTTTAGTTACGGCAAAATCCCTGACACCCAGGCAATTAGAAGGGCCCAACAGACTTTCTAAAAACTCACAGCAGGCTTGCTTCACACCTTTCAGCTGAAGCAGACAGGCCACAGGGAGCCGTTCCTGTACATTCTCCATTGTCACACGTACTGTTTCTTTGTACACAAAACCCAAAAGGATTTCCATGGTAGAGGCAGTTAAACCTTGGACATCAACAGCAGGCTTCCCCTTTTCGAAAGCTCACTGATGAGCATGGCACAGAAGCATTCCCCTCTCACCGCCAGCACAAGCCGGAGGGCGAGGAAGTCTTTCTGCTCCACCCTCAAAGCCACACCACAGAGGGCGTTGCTCTTCCTGAGGGAGTCCATTGAGTCTAGGATGGGTTTGGCATGAGTAGCTGTCACTATGCCTTTGGAGGCCATAATGCCCCCATCAAGCAATTTGGAGAAAGAGGAAAGGGAATCCTGGGGTCCTGCAACTCCGCTCCGGGGCCGCAGGTGTGGGCGGGATAGGGCGCTGGGCTAGCCAGCCATAAAGGAGGAGCCGAACCGCTGCCGCCCCAACCTGGAGGCTCTGGACAATTTTTTCTTCATGTGTGTATTTCCCAATTAAGTTTTATGAGTTGTGGTCACTTAAGACATAGCAAAATAGGTTTATGTGCATAATATGAATGGTTATGTAAGACTATGTGATACCCAGTTAACAACAGAATTTATGATAAAGAGGTTTAGCCTTTTAATTTTTTAAACTAAATTTGTAAGTGAAAAAGGACCCTTCTTAGAATTGTAATAAATATTTACTTATTCAGATACATACCATTGAAACTGTATGTATGCCTTGTCAATTGTTAAAAAATTTTTCATAATGACTTTTAGCCTTGTATTAATTTGCTTCATATTTACATATACATTTGACTGATTGATTTTCATTTATTATTAATGAAAAATAACTAATCCATTATCCCTCATAATGTAATGTGATCATCTAATAGATATCTGAATTTATACAACTTTGACTCTTGGATTTTTAATGAATGTGCCTTATAATAATTTCATTTCCCTCACATTCATCAGATAGACAATATGTTAAACTGTAATACAATTCTAGTAGCAATAGCCCAAAATTAAATAAACTGATGTGGATTAAATAGCCCAAATCTTTCTTTCATGGCCACAGACAAATCTTGAACTCATCCCACAGGATACCTGGGTCTTCCACTTATATGTAATAAAAGGGATCAGCAGGAAGCAGACTTGGCCCAGTGGTCAGGGCATCCCTCTACCACATGGGAGTTCCGCAGTTCAAACCCTGGGCCTTCTTGACCCATGTGCAGCTGGCCCACGCACAGTGCTGATGTGTGCAAGAAGTGCCGTGCCACACAGGGGTATCCCCCGCGTAGGAGAGCCCCACACGCAAGGAGTGCACCCCTTAAGGAGAGCCACCCAGCGCGAAAGAAAGAAAGTACAGCCTGCCCAGGAATGGTGCCGCACACACGGAGAGCTGACACAGCAAGATGACGCAACAAAAAGAGACACAGATTCTCATGCAGCTGACAACAACAGAAGCGGACAAAGAACACGCAGCAAATAAACATAGAGAACAGACAACAGGGGCGGGGTGGGGCGGGGGGGGGGGGAGGAGAAGGGAATAGAAATAAATAAATAAATCTTAAAAAAAAAAAGAAAGGGACTGGCTTAGTGAATTTGAACATATAACCCCTTGTTGCTGTATCTCTGATAACTATATTTTGTATCGAAACTTCCTTTCTTCCCTTTGCACCATATTGGTTTTAGAAAGTCTGTCAGGAACAAATTCCTAACCCTTAGTGGAATTCATAAACATGTTATCCAGGACCAATGAGCCATTTTCAACATCTGCCTAGCCACAATTACTGATGTAGGAATGAGCATGTACTCAAGTGAGAATGAATGGTTCCTTTCCCTGAAATTTTCAAAATTTGAATTATTTGGCATAAGAGGGGTTCCCAAGTGAATCTTCCATGGGAAGGATTCAACATGTCAAATATTTTAGTTATCCCTTCAAATTGTTTTAAAACTGGTTAAATCAATATTTAAAATTGGCAGTTTCACTTACAAATATAAATTTTCAATAAAGATTTTTTTAAAAATGGGCCTACATCTACCCATAAAACCAGCAAATGGAGATGGGAAGACCCTAGTTCCTCAGTAAGGAGAATTTTGTAACCATTCAACTCCTTAGCTATCCCTTTTTGACCATGTCTGTTATTAGCCAGGAGTCTGTGGAAACTGAGTTTACTATGTCTTTTATAATAAAAGCTTCACTGTTCTGTGAGGGCTTATTCATGAAATTTAACTGAGAAGTGAAAATCTATGCATATTTCTAACATTATACTTTATAGAGTATGAATTTTGCCCCTCAATAAGATATGTTTAAGTCCTAATCCCCAATCTCATGCATGAGATTCTACTTAGAAGTAGGATATTTGATGATCTCATTAGCATTGATGAAGGCAAATTGGAATGAGTGGGCAATATGACTGGCAACCTTATAAGGAGAGAATATTTGGACTAACAGAGAAGAAGAAGCTATATATGGGAGGAAGAGATTGAGTTGTGTTATGAAATGCCACTGCCAGAACCTTGCAGACTTAGCAAATGCATGGCTCTGCCAAAATCAAAATACAGAGGTCTAGTGGCCAGAACTTTGCCTTAAGCCACCCAATAAAATTCTGGCATATTAAGAAACTCAATTTGTGGTATTTTGTTAGTCCAGTCCTAGGAAACTAAGAAAATATCTATGTCCAGGAAGAGCAAAATTTAACATGTATTAATGTTTCATCCAGCAATATATGTGAGTGTTCCCTAACCTCCTTATACTGTTAATATTTTATGGTTGACTAAACTTAAAATATATTTCAATTTGCATTTTATCAAAGATGATAAATTTCTACATTTTTCTTTAAAAATAAATGCTTTTGATTACATAAATGTTACACCAAAAATATAGGGAATTGGGGAAGCAGCTGTGGCTCAATCAGATGAGCTCCTGTGTACCATATGGGAGGCCCTGGGTTCTCATCCCAGGGCCTCCTTGTGAAGGCAGGCTTGCCCGCAGATACTGTGGAGTGCCACCCGACCCACAGATGCCATGGAGCACTGCCCCACCCATAGATGCCATGGAGGTCAGACTCAGAAAGGTGGCACAACAAAAGAAGGGAGACAAAGTGAGAACACAGAAGAGTGCACAGCAAATGGACACAAGAGCAGACAGCAAGCAAGTCGCAAGGGGGGGGGATAAAATAAATAAAGACAGACACATACACAAATGTAGGAGATTCCTACATACCTCAACCCATTCCCCTCCCATCCTTTCCCCCATTAACATCTTTCATTAATGTTGTACTTTTGTTAAAACTGATGAACACATATTGAAGCATTGCTACTAACCATGTACTATAATTTACATTATATTTCCACTTTTTCCTGCACAATTTTTATAGCTTTTGACAAAATGCATAATAGTCTGTATCCATTATTGCAATGTCATGCAGGATAATTCCAATATCCCAAAAATGCCCCCATGTTACACCCATTCTTCCCTCTCCTTCCTCTCAGAGCCTCTGGTGGCCACTGCTTTTATATAAATGGTACAATTCCATCCATTGCTAGAATAATAAGTCTACTTTAGTCCCTAGTTGCATTCCCCTCTTATATTTGTTCATTCCTCAATCTCGAGGATTTGGGGAAGGTGCTGCCAACTCTTTCTAATGAGAAGAGGCTTAGATCCCATTGGGCAAATGGATGGAACTGTCTTGCTTGCAGTTGTAGATACTCTTTGTGTTTGGAATGGGCATTGTCCATCATTATCCTTTTGTTAATTGTGCTTGGTGAGTCCAATGAACTGGAGAGTAGGTATTGCAATTTTGCTGAGATTCAGGTCTCAATTGGTGTATGAACAGACTGAAGATTTAAGTCTCTGGGACATATATTTAACAGGTATAGTGCTAATTATAAGTTCAGATAAAAGGGGCAGAAGAGCCATGTGTAGGAAGAATATAAATGAATCTAAATCTGTTACATTGGGGAACATATATTCCTGTCAGTGACAGGATGCCAAATTCCCAAGATTGTCTGGCATGCCTATAGGATCTCATGTGTTTGAGGCACTGTTTACTGTGACAGTTAATGAGATCTTGCTGAGACATGCATAAGTGTAACCTCTGGAATGACCTCCCAAATCACTTTGAAATTTCTTAGCCATAAAAGCTAATTTGCAATTAATATTTCCCCCATTTGGTCAAGGCCTTTTTCCAAATACAACACTAATCAGCACTTGGTAATAATCTCTTGGTACCAGAGAGGCTCATCCCCAGGAATCATGTCCCACACTGGGGGGAGGTAGTGTGTTTATATGTTGAGTTTGGCTTAGAGAGAGGCCACATTTGAGCAACAAGGAGGCTTTCAGGAAGTAACCCTTAGATAACATATAATACCAGACTAAGTTGCAAATTCACAGGAAAAAGGTTTATAAGTACAACAATCAATATCAAGTCCTGGTGTAGGGGTTTGTCTTCCTTCGCTAGGCACTGCCTATGTACTCAGGGGATTTTGCCACTCTGTTTGAGAATGTAGCAGACCTTCCTAGGATAGGAACTCAATATTCTTTCAGTTATTGTGTGGGTCTCCACTGAGACTGCTTGTATATATTAATTTGCCATAGAGGCATGCTCCAGTTGCATCCCTCCCCACACATTCTCCATCATTGACACCACACACCAGTGATCTTCCCCTGCCACTTGTGATCTTTCTGCTATCCAATACCTCCCCAAAATCAAAGTCAAGGAAAAAAAAACAAAACTAAGAAAATAAAATATTAATAAAACAAATAAATACAAAAAATAAGGATATTAAAATAAAAATGTTTTCATAATGTCTTTCATATTTGTAAGAGCTGTTTTTTTTTATGTACAGTGACAATTTCTTCCATATGTTCCCAATGTCTTTTCTTTATCTTAAAGAAGCTTTAGGGTACAGAAAAGTCACATAGAAAATATGGGGGATTCTCATATACTCAACACATTCCCACTCTACCACTCTCCTCTATTAATAACATTTTAGATATGTATAGGATACATTTGTTGCAATGTACAAATATTGAAACATTGGCACTAACCATGGTTAATGGTTTAAATTATGATTTACATTTTGCATCATACACTTTTATTGATTTTGACAAATTTTAAACTGACCTCTGTTCATCACTGCAAGATCATGCAGAACAATTCCAAAACCCTAATAATGCCCTATGTTCCATCTATTCTATTCTTCCTTCCCTCTCCCCTCAGAACTTATGGTAACCACTAAGTTTCCATTTTTGAAGAATAAGGTGAATGTTTATGGGTAATAATATTGATAGCTTGATATATTGGTCTGTTTCCATTTATTAGGCACTACGTTTTCAAGAAATTCTTGCCCCTCGCTTTGAAAATATAGTAAGGCTCCCCAGTTTGGGGAGCTTAATATTTTCTTGTTTATTGTTTGGGTCTCCACCCACTGAGATAATACACTATAACAAGATGAATACTTTTATATTCCAAAGAGGCATGCCTCAGATGTGCGCTATCCCATATATCCCCCCAATCCTGACACCCTGCACCAATAAACCTCCCTGCCATATACGCTAAAAGAATATGCATAAATCTATAATTTAAAACTCAGTTTTTAAACTATGTTATTCTTTATGTATGAGTATTAATATTGTTTTTGACAGGTAAGATTTTATTAACACTTTGTGTGCTGTAGACATTTATATGTTTTCTGCTACCTCATCAGATAAAAATACCATAATTTATTTTCATAAGATTTGTAGGAGAGCGTTCATAGTTATCTTCAAATATAGATAGTAGGCAAAGAAAAATTAATTTGGATTTAATTCCAAGAAATAGATATCATCCAGAGCAAACAAATACGAGTTCAAAAGTGTGAAATGGATAGAGTCATTGAATAAGCTATAACTATACTGGAAAGGAGAAAATACTAAATTTCAAGGGGATATGTACTGGATTTTATCTATTATTTTACCATTAACCTGGTAGGTGCAGACAGAAAAAATACACATGTAGCCTTGCTTAAGATTAGCTACAGACACTTACTGAGATTAAAAATGTATTCATGTTTAATCACACTCCTAAATCAATTCAGATATGTTACCATATCTGAAAATTTTTTCAAATTAGGATCTATTTCCTTGAAATACATTTTGTTCCATTTAGATTCTATGGTCTTGTTAATTTATTTGCTTGGGTGTCATCATCCCATCCTTCTTTCCTAATTTAAAAAGTTGATACATCTGCTTCCCTTTTGTTTATTTTTGTTTGATAAAAGAATTAAGGTGTACTTTGGTGTTCTGCCATTCATTTTCTACTGTTGCTTTGAAGCAATTACTTATATCTTACATAGGCAACCATAAAATTGAATGTCAGTTCTTTTGTATAGCACTGTATAGTGATTCTTAAATAATGTTTAGATAATATTTTTTTTGTTAAAATGCTATGCAAAAGGAAATATGTCCTTCATTCTATTTGTTAAGTTTATTACATTATAGAAAAATACTGCATATATAAAAGTTAGGTGAGGAATATTTGGAAAAAGTAAAATTCCATTTTGTGAATAATACTGAGATGCTAAGAAATAAAATATATTTCTCACATGTTTCAAGTCTTCATTTCTTCTTACCATAGCATAATATTCCACTGTGTATATACACAACAATTTGTTTATACATTCATCAGTTGATGGAGACCTGGGTTGTTTCCAACTTTTGGGTCTTGTGAATAATGCTTCTATGAATATTGGTGTGCAGATGTCTATTCGTGTCACTGCTCTCAGTTCATGAGACAGTGTGGATGAACCTGAAAGACATTATGTTGAGTGAAGCAAGCCAGACACAAAAGGACAAATACTGCATGATTGCCCTATTATGAACTAAATATATTATGTGAAATGTAAATATATTATGTGAAATATGAATATGGCTAAAATTGCATATATAAGAATGTTTTTCTTTGAAGCTGAGCAAATGTAATTACAAAATGTTATTATTAGACCAAAAAACTATACTAAGCGAAGGAGATCAGACATGCAGCACTACATATTGTATGATTCTGTTTATATAAAATATAAATATAAATCAATTTATAAAGATGAAAGGAAATTAATTGTTATGTAGTCTTAGGAAGGAATGCTAAGAGGTGTAGAGTCTTTCTTTTTGAGTAATGAAATTGTTCTAAAATTTTTTTAGATGATGAATGTACAACATTGTGATTATACTAAAAGCCATTGATGATACACTTAGGGTTGAATAGCCAGTAACTGCATCTTTATACAGTGGGGGAAGCATACAGAGATTGAGAGGTGAGCAATTTTCTTTTTTGTTTGTTTTTTGTTTATTAGTATTATTGAAATAATGAAGATACTGTAATAATGACTGAAGTGATAAGCACATGACTATGTAATTATAGCAAATACTTGATTATACACTTTGTATGAATTGTATGGCTTATTAATATGTATCAACAAAATTGATTCATTTAAAAAAATACTTTTCTTAGACTACCAGTATTAGGCACAGCATGTAAGCATCCTTGGAATCATCATTCCCACTCAAACAACAAGAAAAAATGCTGCACAATATAGAAAATAACCAGTCTTCTTGTATGTATGAGATAATTGAGGTCACAATGCTAACCTCTGCCCTGAAAACAGAGTAGAGGCAGTTAATGTGAATCACTGCTAACCTGGTGGAGAAATATAGAAATAGAAGTTCTCTGCTAGAGCCAGTACAAGAATGCATGAAGTCTACTTGAACAATATATGGATGCCCAATGGACAATTATCAGAGTCAAAGACTCCAGGAGACCCTGATTTAGTGGGGAGGGACCATGCTTACCTGAGTTTTGTCTTCAATAAGCATACCGTTTTCCTACTGTGAAGACTGGGAAAAAAATGGCCCCTTTTACCACCAGTAAGGAGAGTGGAAAAGAAATATTTTTAAATCCTCCTAGAGTAACTTGTTCTACTTGAAAAGGACTGCTCTCAAAGGAAACTATTTTACCAGTGCCTAACAAACTTTGGTTTAATCAGTGCCTAAGTGACATGTTGGAGGTGAAATACTTAATTGAAGCTACATCTACCTTTCCATGTTGGGGAAGGGACATACTGAAATCAGTCACTATATAGTTTTTTTGTTTTGTTTTGTTTTTAAAGGTTTATTTTTTATTCATTTCTCTCCCCTCTCCTCCCCCCCCCCCCCCCAGTTGTCAGCTCTCTGTGTCCATTCGCTGTGTGTTCTTCTGTGTCCACCTATATTTTTTACAGTGGCACTGGGAATCTGTGTCTCTTTTTGTTGTGTCATCTTGCTGCATCAGCTCTCCATGTGTGCGGTGCCACTCCTGGGCAGGTGGCACTTTTTTCATGCTGGGCGACTCTCTTTGCACATGGGGCTCCCTTACATGGGGGATACCCCTGTGTGGCATGGCACTCCTTGTGCGCATCAGCACTGCATGTGGGCCAGTTCATCACATGGGTCAGGAGGCCCTGGGTTTGAACTCTGGACCTCCCATGTGGTAGGTGGATGCTCTATCCATTGAGCCAAATCCACTTCCCACCACATAGTTTTTGATAAATGGGAAGGGAAATATCCAACAACTTGCTCAACATTTCTTGTCTCACCTTAAGGGGCAGGATTCATTTCTGAGAAACTCTTGTGAATGCTTGTCCAGGGATACATGTGGACTAAAAATGTAGAGACTCAGTAATAAAATTATTGATTGTTTCTCCTCATTCTACATCTCAAAGGAAATACATAAATCTCCTGTGTAATAACAGTATATTAAAATAGAAGCAATTGTAAGACTGAGACTTTATTCAAGAAAATAGGGGAGCCCAAACAAAGGAAACCAGTGGAAATGCTGGTGTCTAATAATTTACACTTACTGTAAACATAGCTTAATTCCAAACTATGCAAAAATAATTCTTAACGATTGGGATAGTTTAAATTATACCTTCCAGGGCAATTGTTCTTAATTATAACCTATTTCTTTGGGTGTGAACCTATTATAAATAGGACACTTTGAAGATAATTTTAGTTATGTTGTGACCCAACTGAATAAGGTTGGTCATTAATTCTATCCCTGGTGGCTTTATGACTGGAAATGTATGTGGCAGAGCCAGAAACTGGATGTTAACAGAACCCAAGAGAGGGCATCACAATGTGAAAGGAAAGCTAAGGAACCCAAGGATTGTCAGACAGATAGAACATTGCCAATGCTTAGGAGAAGCTAGGTGTATATCTTCAGAAACAGTTAAGTCACTAAATTCCTATTTTTAAGCTATACCATTGTGTGACATTTGCCATAGCAGCTAGGAAACAAAGACAGCTTTTGGTATTAGAAAGTGTGGTGCTGCTGTTACATTCACCTAAAAATGTGGAAGCTGCTTTGGAATCGGGAAATGGGTAAAGACTGGAAGAATATGAGACACTTTATAGAAAAAGCCTATATTGCATCACAGAAGATTTTGGTGGATTATAGACAATACAAGTACTTTTCATGAGTCTTTGGAAGGAAAATATTTATAGAAAATTGGAGGGAATGTGATCCTTGTTATAAAGTAGCTAACACCTCAGAGAATTTATGTCCAAATGTTTAATTGAACCTAGAACTTGTAAGTAATGAGCTTGGATGTTTAACTGAAGAAGTTTCTAAGTTGAATATCAAGGGTGCAATTGGGTTCTCATTGCAGTATATAAAAATATAGTAGAGAAATTAATAAGGAGAAAAATAAACAATTAGACACCGAGAAAGCAGAAATTATTGATTTTGAAAATATTCAGCTTATCCATATAATGCAATCTGTGAATTGGGTCAGAAGAGGCTCTATCAGGGACATTCCTGAGTGTTCAGTGAGTGATTCCCAGAGAACTGGGTTATATTTGAGGTTTTATGTGAACAATCATTTTATTAAAGAATGTGTGGCTGAGTATGGATGCAAGAAGCCATTGCAGTTTAAGAGAGGATTTAAAATGCAATTATCCAGGATGTAGTTCTTACAAGTCTTTTTATCTGATGCTTGTATCCCTTGAAGTACATTCAAAGCTGATGAAGTTTTTGCAAAATTGTAAACAGAATTACTACCACACTAGACTGAAAGGAAGAGAGAAGGGATAAATTAAAGGTAGATAATTGTCAAGGACAGAAAAATTGACACAGATGATTGGCCCCAAATGTATCTCTTCTGCCATGACAGCATGCTCTCTCACATTTTTGGAAACAGCCAAGTCAAGCACTCCTGTGCTTGAAGGTGACAGTCAATTTACCCAGAACTTGGAGAGTTTGGGCCTTGAACTCTGATATTTAGAGAGAATGTCACCATACCAATGTGCCAAAAGAATGGGGCTTATATCTCTACACTCAGGCAGAGTTTGGCTATGATTCCAATGTTTGGAGATGGTGAAACCAACACTCTTGTGTTCTGGGAATGCATACACATTGGACAAGTGCTAGGAAAGCATAGGGTTGTTGCTCCATAAAGACCAGAGGACATAGCATTGATCCACAGATGACTCTAAGAGTATGTCCTGTTGTTTCTCAGACTGGGTTGGGACACATGATCCCTGTTTTCCTTCCATTTACTCCTATCTGAATTGGGAATGTTTATCCTATGACTGTCCCATTGTATTATGGAAGAAAATAACTTGTTTTCTAAGTTACACAGGTCCATCAATCAGATGAGAATTTCTTCCAAGGAAGCAGCATAGTCGTAACTAATTTCTATTAGACTTTGGATTCAGAGTTATTGATTAAATGAATTAATGATTTTGAGACATGAAAGGTTGGAAAAGTCATGTCTTTTGGGTCTAGAGCATGGATTGTAGAAGTATGAATTATGTACCTGGGAGGAAAATAAACAAAATAAAACAAAACAAAAATAGAGGGGAGACTATGGGAAGGTGGTGATGGGCTGACAGGAGCTGAATGCTTTCATAAAAACAATGTAGAAAGAACCAAAAGCTGTCTGAGGGGCCTGGTTTGAGGTCAGCAGATGAGCACGGTGCTACACAACTCCGAGAAGGGTGAGGGACAGAGAGACCAAGAAGCTGAAAAGACAAATATAAGCTACCAAGTCCCCATAGCAGCAAGGAAGGACCTCTCTCTACACCCAATATATTAAGCTGGGGTAAAACCCCTGTCTCACTGGAGCTGACTGAGAGGGAAGCAGACATCTTCCTCCCTGTTAGATGTTTCAAGAGGAAAGTGAGGGGAGGTCAGCATGCTTTTCTTCAGTGAATTCAGTCAGCAGAGTCCACTTTGAATCACTGTTCTTGAGATTCAATGCAAGAACACAAGAAAGCCCAGACTGAAACCTCCATGGAATGGTGTGTTGACTAGCACCATCTGTTGGCTGGACTGGAAACTGCATGGCCAAAAACTGCTCATGTTCTCTGTATCCAACCCCTGGGATAAAATCCAGTTCCCACTAGTGAGTCCCTGGCCCAATTTTGAAAACTTAAGATGGGCAGTTTTAAAGACTGAGAATAACTTGAAACAAATACGAAACAAGAGCTGTGGGGGAAAAAATAAGCAAGAGAGAGAAATTAACCATTAGAGCAAATACACCAACATATTCTGATGCTTAGATATTAGCAAAAAATTCAAGCCATACTAGGAAACAGAAAGAGATGGTCCAGCCAAAAGAACAAACCAAATATCCCAAAGAGATAAAGAATTTAATAAAACAAATCTGTGATAATCACACAAATCTCCTAAATCACTCCAAAGAATTTTAAGAAAATAAGAAAAAGAAATAAAGGGTCTTAAGAAGACAATGGGGGAAGCAGACTTGGCCCAGTGATTAGGGCATCCGTCTACCACATAGGAGGTCCGCGGTTCAAATCCCAGGCCTCCTTGACCCGTGTGGAGCTCCCCCACGCGCCATGCTGATGCACGCAAGGAGTGCGGAGCCATGCAGGGGTGTCCCGCGTGTAGGGGAGCCCCACGCACAAGGAGTGCACCCTATAAGGAGAGCTGCCCAGCGCGAAAGAAAGTGCAGCCTGCCTAAGAATGACACCGCCCACGCGGAGAGCTGACACAACAAGACAATGCAACAAAAAGAAACACAAATTCCCATGCCCGTGATAACAACAGAAGCAGACAAAGAAGAAGACACAGCAAAATAGACACAGAGAACAGACATCCGGAGTGGGGGGAAAGGGGAGAGAAATAAATAAATCTTTAAAAAAGAAAAAAGGCAATGGGAGAGCATAAAGAACAATTTGAAAGACTGCAAAGAAACGTAACAGACCTTATGGGAATGAAAAACAAAATGGATGAGATTAAAAATACAGTAGAAGCACAGAAGAGCAGATTTGAATTGCTTGAAGACAAAAATAGTGATTTCAAAGATGGAACATCTGAACTGGAAAAGACAGAACAGAAAGAGAAGAGAATGGAAAAAAGTGGAATGGAGTTTCAGGGAATTGAATGACAATGCAAAATACATAAATATTCATATTACTGGTGTCCCAGAACAAGAAAATGGAAAAGGGGCAGAAAGAATATTTGAGAAAATAATGACTAAAAACTTCCCAACCCTTATGAAGGACATATATGCCAATAACCAAGAAGGACAATGCACCCCAAACAGAATAAATCCAATTAGACCTACCCCAAGACACCTCTTGAGAATGACAAATATCAATGATACACAGAGGGTGCTGAAAGCAGCAAGAGAAAAGCAAAGCATCACATACAAGGAAATTTGATAAGATTAAGGGCAGGCCTCTCATCAGAAGACATGGAAGAGAAAATAAAATGTTATGATGCCTTTAAGGTACTGAAAGAGAAAAAGTGCCAGCCAAGAATTCTGTATCCAGCAAAGCTGTCCTTCAAAATTGAGGGTGAGGTCAAAGTCTTCACAGACAAAAACTGATAGAATATGTTAACAAAAGACCAGATTTGAAAGAGATACTATAGGGGGTGCTGGAGCCTGAAAGGAAAAAACAAGGGTAAGAGATTTGGAGAAGGTTTAGAAATGAAGATTATTAGGAAGAGTAAACTAAGGATAAGAAGACAGATGATAAAACAATATGATAAAAGAAAGTTGAAGGACAAAATGGATGAAGCAATTCAAGATTTTCAAGTAGCCCTTCACATCTATCCAATGAACCCTGAAATATGGAAAGAAGACCTTTCTTGGGCAAGAACTGTCCAGGAGAATCAGAAAGTGGCTCAGAGGTTTAAAAAGAGCATATCATCAGCAGAAGTAAGATTTCTCACCAAAATCACTTCCTGACTATGACTTTGAAAGTAATGAGTTTGTTGCTCTTTGTGCTGCTATGGCTGAGTAACAGCTTCCACAAATAAAACAATGGTTATTGTGTTTGCTTCTGGGACTTTAGAGACTGTAAAGATGTTGCTCCAATACCATACAGTTCTCTTTTTATTGAAGACTGATGAAGAAAAATGAGTAGCATGAATTATTTGAAATTTTTAATTAAATTATTTTATTATCATTTAAAGTTTTAGACCCTAGGAACATTTATTCTGGAGAAATAGGGCAAAACTCCTGTTCGTAAGATAAGTTTTTTTAGATGAAGCATATAAATCTAAATGGTAGCATTATTGTATAGTATCTGGACTATGGGTTTTTTTTTTCTTTTTTTTTTTAATTAAAATTATTTATTTTTACGAATTACATTCAAAAAATACGAGGTCCCAATCAACCCCACCGCCCCCACCCCCCACTCCCCCCACAGCAACAATCTCTCCCATCATTGTGAGACATCCATTGCACCCAGTAAGTACATCTCTGAACATCACTGCACCCCGTAGTCAATGGTCCACATCATAGCCCACACTCTCCCCCGTTCCATCCGGTGGGCCCTGGGGGGGTCTACAATGTCATGTAATTGTCCGTGAAGCACCACCCAGGACAACTCCACATCCCGAAAATGCCTCCACATCTCATCTCTTCCTTCCATTCCCCAAACCCAGCAGCCACCATGGCTACCCTTCCCACACCCATTCCACATTTTCTCTGTGGACATTGGATTGGTTGTGTCCATTGCACATCTATGTCAAGTGGGGGCTTAGATTCCACATGGATACTGGATGCACTCCTCCTGCTTTCAGTTGTAGACACTCTAGGCTCCAGGGTGTGGTGGTTGACCTTCTTCAACTCCATGTTAGCTGAGTGGGGTCAGTCCAATAAATCAAAGTGTAGGAGCTGAAGTCTGTTGAGGCTCTGGGCCTGGGTGTCTTATTATCAGTCCAGAGATTCAAATCCCCTAGATATATCTTAAACCCCAGCACCAACTACAATTCCAATAAAGTAGCATGCAAGTCTTGTGGGAAGAGATCCCCTCCGAGTTCAATTCCATCATGTAGAAACACCAGCTCCAAAGAAGGGCCATCTGCCATGGCAGTGAACCCCATCTGCCATGACCATAGAACCCGTGGGTCTCTTTATCCCTCAGAAGAACCAATACCTGGGGTTGTATCTACTTTATCTGTCTCTTAGACTCTGCTCAGTTGTGCATAAGGGCATTCCTTCTGACAACCTCCAGACTCTTTTTTAGAGACTCATAGCCTTATAAGCTCATTTCTCTTTTCCATTTCCCCCTTATATTAGGTCAAACAGCATTTTTCTGGACTATGTTTTGATAAGTTATGGTTTATACTTTAGAATTGTGAGCAAAATGTTTTTGATTTATAAATTTTATTTAATACAAATATATGGATGAGTACATTTTAAAAATACAACTTGAAAAGCAAATGTTTGAACAGCAAATTATTTGGTTAGTGTATTTAAAATGTTGACTCATTGACTTTTGTTTTATGGAAAAGGAAATAAGTTATTGCTTTCTCTCCTAGAAATATACTGCTATTGCTATTTACTCTGTTGTCCTTGCTTCTGTAGAGTAAGATTGTCACAAGCCTTAAATGTTACCATATTCATTTTGATTCAAACTTGTGGTTTTGTTATATATGGAATCTTTGAAAGTTCAGTAAAAAATGCATGCAAATGTGAACATGCTGAAGTTTCTCTTAATTTGTGCTTAAGTTTTTGGCTTTAAAGAAGTTATAAATGACATTTGCCTCCTTCAATATTTGTTAGATGTGTGAAGACCCGATAAATGTCACAATGATGGTTTTATTTTTTAAATTATTACTGTAGGTGGGTTATTCCTTATCACAAGTAAGTTATTTTTTAAAATGTGCCCAGAGACAGCCACAGTAGATACAAGCCCAGGTATTGGTTCTTCTGAGGGCTACAGAGACCCACAGGTTCTAAGGTCATGGCAGATGGAGTTCTGTGCCATGTTAGTTGGTCCTACTTTGGAGTTGGTGTTCCTGAGTGTGATGGAGTTCAACTCAGATGTGATTTTTGTTCACAAGCTTCTCCTGTTACTTTTACCAGACCTGTGGTTGGTGTTGGGGTTTGGTGCATACTCAGGGGACCTGAATCTCTAGACTGTCCATGTGAAAGCCAGGTCCTGAGCCTCAACAAACCTGCAACTCCTACCCTCTGGTTTATTGGAATTATGCCAGCCAGCTAACAGGGAGGTGAAGAAGGTCAACCACCACACCAGGGAGCCAAGAGTGCCTACAGCTGCAAGCAGAATTGCATCCAGTATCCATGTGGAATCTATGTCCCTTCTTGATATAAAGGTGGAGTGGACATATCCATCCCAGGGTCCACAGGATGGAGAAATAGAGTATGGATAAGAGTGGACTTACTGATATTCTCTTCTGGAACTATTGTGATTAGTAATGGAAGAAAATGTAGAATTGATGTGGAGAATGTAGACATGGTAGCTGCTGAGGGTAGGGAAAGGGAAGAAGAGCTATGATGTGGGTGCATTTTCAGGACTTGGAGTTGTCCTGGTTGGTACTGCAGGGACAGTTGCTGGACATTGTATGTCCTGCTATGGCCCACTGGGTGGGCTAGGGGAAAGTGTAAACTATAATGTAAACCATTATCCATGTAGTGCAGCAGTGCTCAAAAGATATGGGAGTAGTGCGATGAGGGGGGTGGGGGCCATAGGGGGTCCTCTTATATTTTTTGAATCTAACATTACAAAAATAAATAAAGACAAAGGAGAAAAAATGTGCTTGTATTTCAATGAGTACATTTTATAGATACATCATAATTTGTGCTGCTATGTATTTAATAAAAGGGAATGATGTGGGAGGGGGAGGGGTACATGGGAATGCTTCATAATTTTGATGTAACTTTTCTGTAATCTAATCCTCTTTAAAAATTAAGTTTATAATATTAAAAATCCATGTTCTTAATGTTAACTCATTATTCTGGGTATTGAAATTGGACCTTTTCAAAATGGTATTTTTACTTAAGTTGTGGCCCATCTGAATGAAGCTTCATACAGAGAAAAGCACTTTGGGCAGTGATGTTCAAAGTCAACCAGAGCTGGAAAAGGAAAGAGAGGACATTGCCATGTGATGAGAAACTAAGAAAACCAGCCAATGTGCTACTGACCCTGAGATCATGCAAGTCTTCTCTTCTCTGATACCATGATCCAATAAATTACTGTCTTTAGCGCAACAGACTGATATTTGTTATATCAGCCAGGAAACCGAGGTAGCATTAGTGTTGTATTTGTCTTAATTCCTTTTATTTCATATATTATGTCTAGCTATCAAAAAACATTAAAAGGCAATCAACACAGCAAAGATACAATTTGCAGATATACTGTGAGGAGCAAAACCAGGATCAGCTTAACAGATATGTTGGCATTATCAGATCAAGAATTTAAATAGCTATGAGCAGTACACTAAGGATTCTAATGAAAAAGTATATACTATACAAGAACAAAGTATTGTAAACAAAAAGAAAGATACTCTAATCATATACCAATTATTACTGTACACAAATTACTGTACACAAAAACCAATTATTACTGTACACAAAAACCTCCCAACTAAGAAGAGACTAAGACAAGACTATTTCACAGGTGAATTCTACCAAAAATTCTGGAAAGAACTAACACCAGCCTGGCTTAAATGCTAAAAAAATCAAAATAGAGGAACCATTGACTAATTCATTTTATGATGCCAACATTACTTTAATACCAAAGCCAAACAAAGACAGCACAAGAAAGCAAAATCATAGACCAACAACTCTAAAGAACCTAGATGCTAAAATCCTCAACAAAATACTTGCTAATCATATTCAACAACATATCAAATGAATTATACACCATGACCAATTGAATTTCATCCCTAGTATGCAAGGATGATTCAACATAAGAAACTTACTCAATGTAATACACCACATAAACAAATCGAAGGAAAAAAATGGCATGATCATAACTATAGATGCAGAAAAAGCATTTGACAAAAATACAGGATCTTTCCTGAAAAAACACTGCAAAAGTTAGGAATAGAAGGAAACTTTCTGATATGAAAAAGGGTATACATGAAAACTCCACAGCTAACATCATTTATAATTTTAAATTCCTAAAATCTTTCCTTCTGAGATCTGGAACCAACAAGGATGCCCATATCATGCCTCCTATTTAATATTATGTTAGAAGTACTTGGCTCAAGCACTGAGGCAAGAAACAGCTTTAAATGGCATCCAAATTGGAAAGAAGAATTCGCAATTTCACTTTTTGCAGATGACATGATCCTATACATAGAAAGTCTTGAGAAATCTACAACAAACCTTCTAAAACTTATAAATGAGTTCAGGTTGTTAGATGAATGCATAAAAATAAGTAGCACTACTGTAAACCAATAAAGAGCTATCAGTGGAGGAAATTCCAAAAAATACAATTTACAATAGTTAATTAAAAAAATCAAATACCTAGAAATAAAGTTAAAGACATAAAGGACTTATACACAAAAAACTTGACAACACTGTTGAACGAAATTCAAGAAGACTTAAGTAAATGGAAGAATATTCCCTGGTCATGGATAGAAAGACTATATATCATCAAGATGTCTATCCTACCCAAATTGATCTATAGATTTAATGCAATCCCAATAAAAATAATCACAGCATTCTTAAATAAATATAAAAACTATGAAATTTATTTGGAAGGGAAAGAGGTCCCAAATAGCCAAAGACATATGGAAAAAGAAAGATTAAATTGGAGGAATCACATTACCTGACTTCAAAACATTCTACAAAGCTATAGTCATCAAAACTACATGGCATTGACACAAGGATAGACATACTGACCAATGGAGCCAAATTGAGAGTTCTGAAATAGATCCTCACAAATACAGTCATCTGATATTTGACCAGGCCACCAAGCCCACTCAACTGGGAAAGAATGGCCTCTTCAACAAATGATGCTTGGAGAATTGGGTATCTATATGCAAAAGAATGAGAGAGCATTACCATCTCACACCTTATACAAAAATCAAATCAAGATGTTTCAAAGATCTAAATATAAGAACCAAGACAAAAGACCTTGTAAGACATTGTAGGGAAGCATCTACATGACTTTGTAATAGTAAATGGCTTCATGAATTTCATATCCAAAGCACAAGCAGAGGAAGAAAGGATAGATAAATTGGACCTCCTCAAAATTAAAGCCCTTTGCACCTCAAAGGAGTTTATCAAGAAAGTGAAAAGACAGCCTACACCATGGCAGAAAATATTTGGTAACCATATATCTGATAGGAGCCTAATACCCAACATATATAAAGAAATCCTATATCTCAAAAATAAAAAGACAAAAAACCTATTCAAAAAATGGGCTAGAGACTTGAATAGATGCTTCTCCAAAGAAGAAATAAAAATGGCTAAAAAGCACATAAAATTATGCTCAACATCACCAGCAATTAGGGAAATGCAAATCAAAACTACAATGAGATACCATTTTACACTCATTTGACTGGTGGCTATTAAAAGATCAGAGGACTACAAGTGTTGAAGAGGATGCGGATGAATGGGAACCCTCACCCCCTGCTGTGGGAATGAGAAAGATCCAGCCATTGTGGAGGACAGTTTGGTAGTTCCTACAAAAACTAGCTATACATTTGTCATATGACCCAGCTAAACCACTGCTGGTATATCCCCAGAAGAACTGAAAACAAGGACATGAACGAATGTATGCTCATCAGTGTTTATAGTGGCATTATTCACTATTGTGAGAAGTTGGAATCAACCCAAATGCCCATCAACAGATGAACAGATAAACAAAATGTGGTATATACATACAGTGGAATACTACTCAGCCTTAAGAAGGAATAGAGTACTAACGCATGGGATGACATGGATGAATCTTGAGGACCTTATGTTGAATGTAGCAAGCCAGGTGTTCAAGAACAAGTACTACCTGAACTCTCTGATATGAATTAAGCAAATCAAGCTGTCTCAGAGAGCTCCAGACTGGATGATGGGGGCAAGATGGTTGCTGAGTGAGCACACCTGATAATCTCTTCTGCAAAGAAGCAACTGAGCAGCATTGGAAAGTCTTCGGGACCAGGCTGTTTTGGGATTTTGCAGGGCAGGAGGTGTCTGGACATCGATTTGGTGGGAAGGTAACAGAGAAAATTTGTGTAGAAGATAAAATTGAGGCTCTGTTACACAGAGGTGGGGGCTGCACACGGGACTCTCCCTGCTGGGGTGGGTGGAGCCGTGGCATCAGCGCTGTGGCAGTGATTCCTGGAGGCTCTGTGGTACTGGGGAATTCATAAGCCCTGAGCGGGCTACTGGGGGGCTAACAGGGCAGGAGGCCTTCGCAGACTGATCTGGGGAGACAAACAGGAGTTTTATTGCCAGGCGGGAAATTTTTTATTGTGGACACAAATAATAGCGCTTCCAGCTAGAGCCCTGCCCCCCAAGGCCAGCTGCTGATCTGCAGTGACCTTAAATTGCTCACAATAAAGAGACCCTACCAGGAGGTTGTTTCAGGGACTGGCAGTGTGGGAGACGTCTGGAAGCCGATTAGGGGCATATTTTGCAAAGTGTGGGAATTTTGGTTTTGGACACTGTTATCGGCATTTCCGACTGGAACCCCACCCCCGGGCCTGGCTACTGATCTGCGTCATTAAATTGGCAGCAGTGTAGAGGCACCCCCAGCTGGCCGTTCCGGGGGCTTACAGGGTGGGAGGTGTCTTGAAGTTGAATTGGTGATACAGTCACAGAAGAGACCCGAGTGAGTGGGTGAGTTGCGGTGTTCAGACACATAGGTCAGAGTTTGCAGATGTGACCACTCCCATAGGGCTGGCACCCAGCTGCTGGGATCCCTGAAGGCTGTGTTGCACTGTGGTGCTCCCAGGCTCCCTGTTAACCAGATTTGAGGTTGCCAGGTCTGAGTCCCCTAAACCCTGGTGGCCCACACCCCAGAAACTCATACCTCTTGAGTCTTCAAAATCACGGACTTTCCATCCCTGAATCCATCACGCCCTGAGGTCCATCTGAGGTCCTTGAATGTCCTAGCCCTCAACGATTGCATTTTTTTCTTTTTTGTTCTGTTTTCTTTGGTTTTTTTTTTTTTATTGTCCTGATTGCTAACACTGCATTATCTCCTAGTCTTTTCTCCCATTGTATCCCCCAAAGCCTTTTTTTTTTCAGTTATTTGGGGGGGGGGGTTGTTGTTGCTGTTGTGGTTGTTCCATACCTTTTTTCTTTTCCTTACTTGTTCCACTCCCTTTAACCACCCCCTTTTTCTTTCATTCTTCTCTTTTTCTTTTTTTTCTCTCTTGACCTTCATTTTCTACTTATTTTATTTTATTTTAATTATACAATAGGTGATGCAGGGAACACCTCACATTTGCTGGGTTTCCTCATCCTCCGTTGCCTCATTTCTCTGTGAATTGATTTTGGCTACCTACACTATCCCCTTTCCCCTACATCTTGATATCCTCCATCATCTACTGTCTCTACTATATTCCACCTCCCTTTCTTTGATCCACAAATTGTCTAACTTTTAATTTCTAATACCTTTGTTTTGTTTTCTGTCTTTTATCCACTCTTGAAACTATTGCCTTTCTTTTCTCTTTCCCTCTCTCATGAAAACACTAGCTTTTTAATTCATACCATATTCCTCCCATATTCAGTCAACTACCTCATTATAGGTACTCTACCTACTGCTATAACTCTACACGACTTACATGAATCTAATATCCATCCTCCCAGATCTCATATTGTTGCTCTGTTAACATTTATCACCAATACTACTTTACACTTTTTCCTTGCTTACACAATTGCCTTTCCCTGGCCCTAATACTTTCCTTCAAAGTGAACTCAGCCAGCAATAAGAAATTAGAATAAGAAGAATAAAGGGACAAAGAGAAGATATAACACTTATGCAAAAACAACAGCTAATTAATCCCCAAGACTAGACAAAGAAGCTAAAGAACTGATTAAACACGTCAAGATAAAATGATGACCAGACAGCAACAAAAATCTAAAAACCAAACCAGTAACCAGGAAAACATGGCTGAATCCAATGAAAAAATTGAAAACCAGGAAGGGGAGCAGAACTTCGCAAAAGGAATTAAAGATCTCAGAACATATATCACTGACAAATTTAATGAAGTAAAGGAAGAGATTAAAAATATGAAGACAACACTAGGAGGAGAAATTGCAGACATACACAAAAAGATAACAGATATGATGGGAATGAACACCACAGTTAAAAAATGAAAAATACACTCGCAGCAAATAACAGCAGATTAGAAGAGGCAGAGCAGAGAATTACTGATGTGGAAGACAGTACATCAGAAATCAAACAGAAAGTAGAATTGATCGATAAAAAGATAGAAAAAATCCAGCTAGGACTTAGGGACCTGAATGACAATGCAAAATGTCAAACATATGTATTATAGGCATCCCAGAAGGAGAAGAGAAGGGGAAGGGGTCAGAAGGAGTGTTGCAGGAAATAATGGCTGAAAACTTCCCAAATCTACTGAAAGAGACAGATGTACATATCCAAGAAGCACAGTGCACCCCAATCATCATAAACCCCAACAGGCCCACCCCAAGACATATACTTGTCAAATTATCCAATCCTCAAGACATAGAGAAAATTCTAAAAGCAGCAAGAGAAAAGAAAACCATCACATACAAGGAAAGCTCCATAAGATTAAGTGCTGATTTCTCATCTGAAACCATGGAGGCAAGAAGGCAGTGGTATGATATAGTCAAGGCACTAAAAGAAAAAAATTTCCAACCAAGAATATTCTATCCAGCTAAACTAGCATTCTAAAAGGATGGAGAGTCAAAATATTCACAGATAAACAGAAACTGAAAGAGTATGCCAACAAGAAACCTCCCCTTCAAGAAATTCTAAAGGGAGTTCTGCAGGAAGAAGGGAAAAAACAGGACAGGCAGAGTTGGAAGACAGTGTAAGAGCAACAAAAAAGACAAAAAGAGAAGGAGAAAAACAAGCAAAATATGAAAAACACATGTCCAATCAAAATATGGCTAACATAAATAATTACTTGAAAGAAATAACACTGAATGTCAATGGATTAAACTCACCTATCAAAAGATTCAGACTGGGACATTGGATAAGGAAATATGACCCATCTATATGCTGTCTACAAGAGACACATCTTAGACCAAGAGACTCAAGGAGGCTGAAAGTGAATGGTTGGAAAACAAGCTTACAAGCAAACAATAACCAAAAAAAGTCAGGAGTAGCTATATTAATATCAGACAAAATAGACTTTAAATGTGAAACAATTGTGAGAGACAAAGAAGGATACTACATATTAGTGAAAGGGACAATCTGCCAAGAAGAATGAAGAATCATAAATATTTATGCTCCTAACAAGGGCACCTCTAAATACGTGAGGCAAATGCTGGAAAAACTAAGTGAAAGAAAAGATGCATCTACAATTATAGTGGGGGATTTAATACACCACTGTCAACTCTGGACAGAACATCTCAAAAGAGAATCACTAAAGAAATGAAATATTTGAACAGTATATTAGAGGAGCTGGATCTAATAGACATATACAGATCATTACACCCAAACACAGCAGAATATACATTTTTCTCAAGTGCACATGGATCATTCTCCAAGATAGACCATATGCTAGGCCACAAAGAAAGGCTTAATTAATTCAGAAAGATCAAAATCATACAAAATAATATCTCTGACCACAGTGGAGTGAAGCTGGAAATCTGCAAGGGCCGGAGGCCCAGATTTCAAAGCAAGATATGGAAATAAAACATCACATGCTTAGAAAAACAATGGGTCAAAGAGGAAATCTCAAAAGAAATCAATGACTACCTTGAAACAAATGATAATGATAACATACCAAAACTTATGGGATGCAGCAAAAGTAGTAGTCAGAGGGAAATTTATAGCCATAAATTAATACATCAAAAAAGAAGAAAGAACAAAAATTGAAGAACTAACTGCACATTTGCAGGAATTAGAAAAACAACAACAAAGTAATCCAACAGAAAGAAGAAGGAAGGAAATAACAAAGATAAGAGCAGAACTAAATGAAATAGAACATAAGAAAGCACTTGAAAAGATAAACAAGACCAAGAGCTGGTTTTTTGAGAAGATCAACAAAATTGACAAACCTTTAGCAAGACCAAGAAAGAAAAAAAGAGAGAAGATGCAAATACACAAAATAAGAAATGAGAAAGGCGATATCACCACTGACCCCACAGAAATAAAGACTATCATAAGAGGATACTTTGAAAAACTATATTCCAACAAAAATGACAATTCAGAGGAAATGGACAAATTCCTAGAAACACATTAGCAGCCTATATTGATGAAAGAAGAAATTGATGATCTCAACAAACCAATCACAATAAAGAGATAGAATCAGTCATTAACAACCTCCCAACTAAGAAGAGCCCAGGGCCAGATGGCTTCACAGGTGAATTCTACAAAACATTCCGGAAAGAACTAACACCAATCCTGCTGAAACTATTCCAAAACATTGAAACAGAAGGAACATTGCCTAACTCCTTCTATGATGCCAACATTGCCCTAGTACCAAAGCCAAACAAAGACACCACCAGAAAGGAAAAGTACAGACCAATTCCTTTAATGATCCTAGACACAAAAATACTTAACAAAATATTTCCTAATCGTATTCAACAACACATTAAATGAATTATACACCATGACCAAGTGGGATCCATTCCAGGTATGCAAGGATGGTTCAACATAAGAAAATCAATCAATGTAATACAGCATATAAACAGATTGAAGGAAAAAAAATCCCATGATTATAGATGCAGAAAAAGCATTTCATAAAATACAGCACCCTTTCTTGATAAAAACACTCCAAAAGATCAAAATACAAGGAAAATTTTTGAACATGCTAAAGAGTATACATGAAAAACCTACAGCCAACATCATTTACAATGGAGAAATCCTAAAATCCTTCCCTCTAAAGTCAGGAACAAGACAAGGATGTCCACTCTCTCCCCTTCTATTTAACATTGACTTAGAAGTACTTGCTCGAACACTGAGGCAAGAACCAGATATAAAAGGCATTCAGATTGGAAAGGAAGAAGTCAAAATTTCATTATTTGCAGGTGACATGATCCTATACATAGAAAACCATGAGAGGTCTAAAACAAAGCTTCTAGAACTCATAAATGAGTTTCGTAAAGTCACAGGTTATAAGATCAATGTGCAAAAATCAGTAACATTTCTGTACACCAATAATGAGCAAGAGCAGGAGGAAATCAAGAAACAAATACCATTCACAATAGTAAATTAAAAAATCAAATATTTAGGAATAAATTTAACTAAAGATGTAAAAAACTTATACACTGAGAACTATACAAGACTGTTCAAAGAAATCAAAGAAGATCTAAATAAATGGAAGAATATTCCCTGTTCATGGATAGGAAGACTAAATATTATTAAGATATCTATCCTACCAAAACTGATCTACACATTCAATGTAATCCCAATAAAAATCAACACACCCTTCTTTAAGGAACTTGAAAAACTAACTATGAAATTTATTTGGAAAGGAAAGAGGCCCTGAATAGCCAGAGACATATTGAAAAAGAAAAACGAAATTGGAGGAATCACACTACCAGACTTCAAAACATACTACAAAGCTACAGTAGTGAAAACAGCATGGTATTGGCATAAAGAGAGACACACAGACCAATGGAATCGAATTGAAAGTTCTGATATAGAACCTCATATATGTATAGCCATAAATATTCAATAAAGCCACCAAACCCTCTCAACTGGGAGAGAATGGCCTATCCAACAAATGGTGCCTGGAGAACTGAATATCCATATGTAGAAGAATGAAAGAGGATTACCAACTCTCACCTTATACAAAGATCAACTCAAGATGGATTAAAGACATAAATATAGGAACCAAGACCATAAAGACCTTGGAAAGCAGTGTAGGGAAACATCTACAAGACCTTGTAATAGGAAATGGCTTCATGAACATCACACCAAAAGCATGAGCAGCAAAAGAAAAAATAGATAAATGGGACTTCCTCAAAACTAAAGCCTTCTGCACCTCAAAGGAGTTTGTCAAGAAAGTAAAAAGGGAACCTACACAATGGGAGCAAATATTTGGCAACCATATATCCAATAAGAGACTTATAACTTGCATATATAAAGAACTCCTATATCTTGAAAATAAAAAGATAACCCATTTAAAAAATGGGAAAAATATTTAAACAGACACTTCTCCAAAGAAGAAATACAAATGGCTAAAAAGCACATGAAAAAATGCTCCAAATCTCTAGCTATCAGGGAAATGCAAATCAAAACTTCAATGAGATACCATCTTACTCCCATAAGATTGACAGCTATGAAAAAAACGCAAGAATACAAATGCTGGAGAGGATGTGAAGAAGTGGGAACACTCATCCACTGCTGATGGGAATGAAGAAGGATCCAACCATTCTGGAGGACAGTTTGGCGGTTTCTCA
Organism: Dasypus novemcinctus; assembly: GCF_030445035.2. NCBI lineage: Eukaryota > Metazoa > Chordata > Mammalia > Cingulata > Dasypodidae > Dasypus > Dasypus novemcinctus. The sequence continues at coordinate 5,921,061 of NC_080694.1, read as the reverse complement.
AAAAACTAACCATAGATTTGCCATATGATCCTGCAATTCCACTGCTGGGTATATACCCAGCAGAACTGAAAACAAGGACACAAACCGATATATGCACACCAATGTTCTTAGTAGCATTTTTCACTATTGCCAAAAGTTGGAATCAACCCAAATGCCCATCAACAGATGAGTGGATCAATAAAATGTGGTGTATACATACAATGGAATACTACTCGGCTTTAAGAACAAATACACTACAAACACACGTGATAACATGGATGAATCTTGAGAACCTTATGTAGAGTGAAGCAACCCAGGCATTGAAGGACAAATACTATATGACCTCAATGATATGAAATAAGCAAGCTGCCTCAGAGAGCTAGAGACTGGAAGATAGGCTTATAGGAAATCGTGTGTTAGAGGAAGGATGTAAGCTGACATCCACATGGGTGAAATCTATGATAAGCTGGTGGTAAGTATGTGCACAAGGAAATGATAAAATGGGGGCACAGGGTTACCTTTGGGTGGGACTTTGTGGGTTTGAGGGGGCCTAGGGATGGGCAAATGTGTAATATTGCCCAAGAAATTGGGGGGAGGGAGGGGCAACATACGAACATAGGAGATTGTCAGTAAAATGCTGTAAAATGCTGAGAAAAACTTTTCAAAATATAATTAGGAAAGTTACCTGTTTAAGATACTCAAAGGGAATAATGTGATGCAGGACAGACTCCTAGGGAATATCTGAATGCTCATTTTGCCAGCGTGGGTTATACCATTGGGTAGAAACCCATATAATGAGAGTGAAGGTAGACCCACATCCTGGGGAGGACTAATGCCATCAAAGAGAGGGAACTGTATCTCTCAAGAGAAAGGGTGGCTCCCAGGGCATTAGGGCAGTTGAGCAAGTCAAGCCCTCAACACTGTTGCAAGTATCTCTGTAACATGGCTTCTCAAGAAATGAAGATTGACTGTCACTATGGGCCCCAAGGGGAGGGGGAAATAGATATTGAATAGATAGAACCAAAGTAAATGTGAGGGCAAAAGAAGTGTTTCACAAGAGTACACAAGGATGGATATAAAACATGTAATAATACACCAAAAACATATAGGGGATGACAGACTAATAATGTAAACCATAATGTAAAACATAGGATAACTAAAAAATTTAGAAAACTGTATAGCCTATAGTATAAACCACAATGTAAACACAAATGTTATCTTGTTTGAAAGCTATTGTCTCAATATCTGTACATCAGTTTCAGTAAATATGATATGAATAAGTTAAAAGATTATCTCTGTGGAAGGGAAAAGGTTTTATAATGGATATGTGGGAGTATTGTATATTATATATATGAATTATAGTGATCTAAGGCTCTTGTGAAGAGAAGCTCAATAATTAGGAAAAAAGAAAAGAAAAAGATAGGATGTAGAATTTTTCCAAATCAATTTGTATTCTATATCTAACCTTTAAACTCATCGCTATATTCCATTTTACTAGTAAGGGAACCTGACATTATATTGGGCTTCACTTTTCAGGAAGTTTTGGATCACAGAGTGGTTCAACAATGGCAGTGGAGGAATACTGGTATGGTATGTCATTGACAGGTGATATATGGTTGACAGGGAGTTATACAGGGCATGTGTCCAGGGTGCATGGAAATGTTTGGATATACTCATAGTGGAAATAATTAAAAACAACAGCTGGGGGGTTCCTGGGTTCCTGGCCAGGGGGAGCTCTGTCATGGTCCCTAAGGGAGCAGTGGCAGTCCCCCAGGTGCAATGGTAAGGACCAGGAAGGAATGAGGGTCCAACAATGAGCCCCTGATACTAATGACTATGCTTGTGAGCCTATACACCTGAAATAAGAACAAGGCCTAGAGCAGCACTGTGCCTAAGAGTTCCTGCCTGACAGCCTCTGTGTTACTCAAATGTGGCCGGTCTCAAAGCCAAACTCAGCATGTAAATGCAATGCCTTCCCCCCAGCATGGGACATGACACCCAGGGATGAGCCTCCCTGGCGCCGAGGGATCACTACCAAGTACCAGCTGATGACGTAACTAGAAAATGACTTTGAATTAAAGGTTCAATGTGGACCAGCAAAATATCCCTGTCTACATATAATAACAGGAGTTAAAAGTGCTGTTTGACCTAAAGTAAAGGGGAAATGGAAAGGACAAATGAGTTCATATGGCTATGAGTCTCTAAAAACAAGTCTGGAGGTTGTCAGAAGGATTGCCCTTATGCACACGTGAGTAGAGTCTCAGAGACAGATAAAGTAGATACAACCCCAGGTATTGGTCCTTTTGAGGGCTAAAGAGGCCCACAGGTTCTATGGTCATGGCAGATGGTGTTCACTGCCATGTCAGTTGGCCCTTCTTTGGAGCTGGTGTTTCTGCATGATGGAGGTGGACTCAGATGGGATCTCTTTTCACAAGACTTTCATGGTACTTTACTGGAATTGTAGTTGGTGCTGGGGCTTAAGATATATCTAGGGGATTTGAATCTCTGGACTGACAATACTATAGCCAGGCCCTGAGCCTCAACAGAGTTCAGCTCCTACACTCTGGTTTATTGGACTTACCCCACTCAGCTAACATGGAGTTGAAGAATGTCAACCATCGCACCATGGAGCCTAGAGGGCCTACAACTGAAAGCAGGAGGATTGCATCCAGTATCCATGTGGAATCTAAGCCCCCTCTTTACATAGATGTGCAATGGACACATCAAATCCAAGGTCCACAGAGAAAATGTGGTATTGGTGTGGGAAAAGTTGCCATGGTGGCTGCTGGGTGTGGGGAATGGGAGATAGAGATGAGTTGTGGGGGCATTCTCGGGACTTGGAGTTTTCCTGGGTGGTGCTCCAGGGACAACTGCTGGACGTTGTATGTCCTCCCATGGCCCACTGGATGAAACGTGGGAGAGTGTGGGCTATGGTGTGGAACACGGGACATGGGGTTCAGCGATGCCCGGAGATGTACTCACCAGATGTGATGCATGTGTCATGATGATGGGGAGAGTGTTACTGTAGGGAGAGTGGTGGGGTGGGGGTGGTGTGGGTGAATGGGGACCTCATTTTTTTTAATGTAATATCTTTTAAAAAATGAATATATTGAGTAGAATTTGGAAAAAATAAAAATAAAAATAAAGAACTCTTAAACTCAAAAAAAGAAAATACTGGATGATAGGCTTACAGGAAATTGTGGACGGGATCAGAGGGGAAGGCTGTGAGCCAATGCCCACATGGGCAATGTCTGTGATAAATTGGATGTAAGTAGTTGTGAAGTGAAAGGATAAGATGGGGGCATAGGGATATATTGCATTGGGCTTTGCAGGCTTGAGGGGGTATAGGTTTGGGAGGATGGGTCAGATAGCTCATGGAATTGGGGGGAGGGTTGGGGGAAGCAAGTGGACACAGGAGAGTACTAGCTATGTGGTTGAAGCTATAACGTTGAGAAAACTCTTTAGAAAATATAAAAAGGTTTACTGATTTAAGGCGTATGATAGGGGACAACTGGCTCAGGGTACACCTGAGGCAGGTTTCTAGGGAGTTTGTGAGTACTCACTTTGTCATAGTGTGTTATAACAGTGGGTGGAGACCCATACAATGAGCAGGAAGATGTTATACCCCCATCCTGGGGAAGCCTGATATTCTCCAACAGAAGGGGAGCTTGTCTCTCAAGAACATGGGTGGCTCACAATGGGAGAGGACAGACTAGTGTATCAAGCTCTCAGCATTGTTGCAAGTATCAGTGAATCTTTTCCTTCAAACAGTGAAGCTTGGTTTTCGTTGTGGGTCCCAAAGAGAAGGGGGAGATTAATAGAATAGATGGAAGAGGGTTTAACCTGGGGACAATGGAAGTGTTCTGCATGATTGTGCAATAATTGATACAGGCCATGTTAAATTTAACCAAAAATATATAAAAGTGTATAATCTAAAATGTAAATCATAATGTAGCCAAAAATTTATAAAATTGTATGGTCCAAAATGTAAACCATAATGTAAACCATAATGGAGCCAAGGTTAATAGCTATGTTTCAATATCTGCACATCAGTTCTACCAAATCTAACATCATATGTAAAATGATCATTGCTGGGGAAGGGAGCAAAGGGTTTGATACTGGGTATATAGATGTCTGCTATATTCTATATGTGACTTGACTGTAACCTGAAACTTTTTTCAAGACCTAATAAAAATAGGATGTAGACACTGAGGGAAAAATGGAAAAGATTGCCTTACCACTGTACATACAGAGCAATACCTATTACAGTGATGAAAGGGAAAATGTCAAAACAAATTTTATGTGTTCATACTTACCACCATCTCGTCTTAAATTCCACCCCTGCAGACATCGGCTCATATCCTTCCTCCACCCTCCGATTTCCTGCAAGCCTATCGTTCAGTCTCTTGCTATCTAGGGCAGCTTGTTTATTTCATATCATTGAGGTCATGTAGTATTTGTCCTTCAATGTCTGGGTTGCTTCACTCAACATAAGGTTCTCAAGATTCATCCATGTTATCACATGTGTTTGTAGTGTGTTTGTTCTTACAGCCGAGTAGTATTCCATTGTGTGTATATACCACATTTTATTGATCCACTCGTTGTTGATGGGCATTTGGGTTGATTCCAACTTTTGGCAATAGTGAACAATGCTGCTATGAACATTGGTGTACATATATTGGTTTGTGTTCTTGTTTTCAGTTCTGCTGGGTATATTCCCAGCAGTGGTATTGCTGGGTCATATGGCAAATCTATGGCTAGTTTTTTGAGAAACCGCCATACTGTTCTCCAGAATGGTTGGATCCTTCTGCATTCCCACAAGGGGGGCAAGGGGTTGCCTTTGCTTGGGGCTTTGCGGGTTTGAGGGTGGCTGGGGAGGGACGGATGGGTAACGTTGCCCAAAAGTGGGGGGAGGGAGGGGTAGCATACGAACCAGGAGAGGGTCAGGTGTTGGTGGAGAGTAAAATGCCGAGAAAATCATATCAAAATATAATAAAGAGGGTTACCTGTTTAGAATGCTCGGAGGGGAGGGTCTGATGCAGGACAGGCTCCTGGGGAATGTCTAAATGCTCATTCTGCCAGAGTGGGTGACACCATGGGGTAGAAACCCAAGTAGTGAGAGTGGGGGTGGACCCACATCCTGGGGAGGACTAATGCCATCCAATAGAGGGAACTGTATCCCTCGAGAGAAAGGGTGGCTCCCAGGGCATTGGGGCAGTTGAGCAAGTTAGGCCCTGAACACTATTCCATCTATCTCTGGAAGTGGCTCCTCAGGAAACGGAGGTTGGCTATCACTGAGGGCACCAAGGTGGAAGGGAAAATGGACGTTAAATGTGTGGAACCAAAGTAAATGGGGGGTAAGAGAGGAGTTTCTTGAGAGTACACAAAGATGGATATAAAACATGTAATATTACACCATAACATATAGGAGATGACAGACTGATAATGTAAACCATAATGTAAAACATAGGATAACTAAAAATGTAAAGAACTGTGTATCCTAAAGTATGCACCATAATGTAAGCACAGATGTCACCTTGTTAGAAAGCTAATGTCTCAGAATCTGTACATCACTTTAAGTAAATATGATATGAATAGGGCGTAAGAGTATCACTGTGGAAGGGAAAAGGTTTTCTGGTGGATGTGTGGGAGTGCTGTATATTATATATATACATTGCTGTGGTCTAGGACTCCTGTGAAGAAAAGCTGAATAATTAGGGGGGGGGGGGGAAGAAAAAAATAGGATGTGGAATTTTTTCAAGTCAACATTCTTTATCTAAGTTCTTTATCTAACTTTATCCAAGTTCTTTATCTATCCTTTAAACTCATCGCTATATGCCATTCCCTAGTAAGGGACCATGACATTATATTGGGCTTCAAATTTCGGGGAGTTCTGGATCACAGAGTGTTTCAACAATGGCAATGGAGGGATACTGGTATGGGATACCAATGACAGGTGATATATGACTGACAGGGAGCTGTACAGAACATATGTCCAGGGTGCATGGTAATGTTTGGATATACTCATAGTGGCAACAATTAAAAACCACAGTAGGGGGGATACTGGGTTCCTGGCCAGTGGTGCTCTGTCGTGGTCCCTAGGGGAGCAGCGACAGTCTCCCAGGTACAGTGGTGGGGACCGGGAGGGAGTGAGGGTTCAACAGTGAGCCCCAGATGCTAATAACTATGCTTGTGAGCTGATAAACCCAAAATAAGAACAAGGCCTAGAGCAACTTTGTGCCTGGGAATTTCCTTCTGTCAGCCTTCATGTTACTCAAATGTGGCCAGTCTCGAAGCCAAACTCAGCATGTAAATGCAATGCCTTCCCCCCAGCACGGGACATGACACCCGGGGATGAGCCTCCCTGGCAACGAGGGACCACTATCAACTACCAACTGATGATGCAACTGGAAAATGACCTTATACGGAAGGTTCAATGCGGATCAGCAGAATATCCATGTCTACATAAAATACCATGACTTTAAAATGCTGTTTGACCTAAAGTAAGGGGGAAATGGAAAGGAGAAATGAATTTATATGGCTACGAGTTTCTAAAAATGAGTCTGGAGGCTGGCAGAAGGTTTGCCCTCATGCACAACTGAGCAGAGTCAGAGAGACAGATAAAGCAGATACAACCCCCAGATATTGGTTCCTTTGAGGGCTAAAGAGACCCATGGGAGTTATGGTCATGGCCGATGGGGTTAACTACCAGGGCAGATGGCCCCTCTTTGGAAATGGTGTTTATGTGTGATGAATCTGGACTCAGATGGGATCTCCCTTCATAAGACTTTCATGCTAATGTGCTGGAGGTGCAGTTAATGTTGGGGTTTAAGATATATTTAGGGGATTTGAATCTCTGGACTGACAATGTGATAGCCAGGTCCTGAGCCTCAACAGACTCCAGCACCTACAATCTGATTTATTGGACTTACCACACTCAGCTAAGATGGAGTTGAAGAAGGACAACCACCACACCATGGAGCCTAGAGTGATTACAACTGAAAATGGGAGGATTGCATCCAGCATCCAGGTGGAATCTGACCCTCCTCTTGACATAGAGGTGCAATGGACACAACCAATCCAATGTCCACATAGAAGAGGTGGCATTGGATTGGGAAAAGTGGACATAATGGACAAAGGGTGTGGGGAAAGGCAGGAAGAGATGAGAGGTGGAGGCGTCTTCGGGACGTGGAGCTGCCCTGGATGGTGCTTCAGAGGTAATCACCGGACGTTGTAAATCCTCACAGGGCCCACTTGATGGAATAGAGGAGAGTATGGGCCATGATGTGAACCAATGTATATGAGGTGCAGAGGTGCCCAGAGATGTACTTACTGAGTCCAGTTGATGTGTCATGATGATGGGAACGAGTGTTGTTGGGGGGGGGGGAGAGGGGGGGTGGGGGGGGTGGGGTTGAATGGGACCTCACATATATATTTTTAATGTAATATTATTACAAAGTCAATAAAAAATAAAAAAATTAAAAAAAAAAAACAAATTTTATGATCATTTTTATTTTTTAATACCCCAATTTTTTTACTTCATTTTAGTTTCTCTAAATGAATATGTATTCTATTTCTAATCATTAATCCTATCAAAACTATTTCATTTTTCTATTAATTGAATTTGGCAATATATTTCATTTTTGAAGACATTTTGGATCACAGAGGGGTTCAATGATGGCAGGGCAGGAGCATTGGTGTGGGGTGTCATTGGTGGGGTTTGCATGAGTGGGATGGATTTCACCAGGACATGCACATATTGTATATAGATATATTTGAATGTTCATTGTGTATTGACATAGTGGATAGAGTTTCACATGACAACTGAGGGAGTGCTGAGTTCCCATCCTGGGGAGCTCTGTCACATTCCCCAATGGAACAGCAATAATCCTCCAAGTGCAATGGCAAAGACCAGTGAAGAAGGATGGTCCATTGATGGGCCCTTGATACTGATGATTACACTAAGGGGCCTGTGTGCTGAAATTTCAACTAGGCCTAGAGATGCAGGATGCCTAAGGGTTACCTCCTGAGGGCCTCCATGTTGTTCAAATGTGGTCAATCTCTAAGCCAAACTCATCACATAATGCATTACCTTCCCCCCTGTATGGGACATGACTCCTAGGGATGAGCCTCCCTGGTACTGAGGGATAAACTTCCAAGCACTAGCTTTTGATGCAACCAAAAAAAGACCTTTAATTAAAGGGGAAATTGTAAAGACTTATGATATTATATGATGAAGAGACTTAAAAATTATTTGGGAGGTCATCAGAAGGGTCACACACACATCTCAGCAGGATCTCAGAGACAGCCAAAGTAGATGCAACCCCAGGTGGTGGTGCTCCTAAGGGTTCTGGAGACACCCAGGTCCTATGGTCACAGCAGATGGATCTGGAGTCCAGTGCATTGTCAGTGTGCAATACTGGAATTTGTGACCCTGAGTGTGATGGAGTTGAACTCAAATGTAACTTCTCTACACTTGCCTCTTCTGTCACTTTTACAGAACCTGTGGTGTTGCTCAGATTGGTGTATCCTCAGGAGATTTGAATCTCTGTAATACCCATGTGGCAGCTGGGCTCTGAGATTTAGCAGAGTTTCAACACCTACTCTCCAGTTCATTGGACTAACCCAGGTCAGCTAACAAGGAGATGAGGATGGTCAATCACCACACCAGGGAGCTGAGAGTCTACAGCTACAAGCAGGAGAATCCCATCCATCATCCATATGGAATCTAAGCCCCCTCTCAATTTTGAGGTGGAGTGGTCATTGCCATCCCAGTGTCCTAATGATGGAGGAATAAAATATGGATTAGAGTGGACTTACTGGTATTCTACTATGGAATTATTGTGACTCTAGCAATGGAAGAAATTATATCTTTGAAGTGGAGACAGTGGCTATGGGAGTTGCTGAAGGCAGGGAAAGGGAAGAAGAGGAGATGTGATATTGGGACATTTTTAGGACTTGAAATTGTCCTCAATGATATTGCAGGGACAGATGCAGGACACTATATCATAACCCACTGAATGGACTGGAAGAGAGTGTAAACTACAACAAAAACTATAATCCATACTGTGTAGAAATACTCCAAAATGTACTCATCAAATGCAATGAAGTTCCACACTTATGAAAGAAGTTGTCAATGTGAGAGGAGTGGGGGTTGTGGTGAGTGGGGTATATGGGACCCTCTTATATTTTTTAATGTAAAATTTTGTGTGATCTATGTATATTTTTAAAAGATAATAAAAAATCTATTTTATACTTTATTTTATAGCTTCTCCCACCCTTTTATGACAGTTGGTTAAATCATTTTCCAATCATTCACTTGTAACTTCCTTGTGTCTCTGGGTTTAAGGTGAGTTTCGTGTAGATAATGTATATTTAGGTAATATTTCTTTATCCATTCTACCAATCTGCATCTTTTGATTGAGAGTTTAATCCATTAACATTCAATGTTACTACTGTCAGGGCAGTAGTTACATTAGCCATTTTTCCTTATGGTTTGTGTGTCATATTTTGTTATTTCTCTTTTTATCTTTTTAAATTAATTCTTACTAATAATCTCCCTGTCTACAGTCTCCCCCAATCCTCTCTCCTATTTGTTCCTTTCAACCTGCATAATTCCCTTTACTGTTTCTTGAAGGGCAGGTTTTTTGTTAACAAACTCTATTAATTTCTGTTTATCAATTAATATTTTGAACTATTCCTCATTTTTGAGTGCCAGATTTGCAGGATACAGGATTCATGGGTGGCAGTTATTTTTTTCCTTAGCAACTTAACTATGTCTTAAGACTGCCTTTTCACCTACTTGTTTATCAGGTGAGAAATCCACACTTAATCTTATCAAGTTTCCCTTGTATGTGATGGCTCTTTTTCTATCACTGCTTTCAGTATTCTCTCTGCATCTTGAGTGTTTGACAACTTTGTAAGTATTTGTCTTGTGGTAGGCTTGTTATGATTTATACTGTTTGAGTGTGCTGTGCTTCCTGGACCTGTACATTCATTTTCTTCCAAAGAGTTGGGAAATTTTGAACCATTGTTTCCTCCAAAACGTCTTCTGACTCCTTTTCCTTTTCTTTTCTCTCTGGGATGTCTATATTGCATATGTTTTTGTGTTTCATGTTATTATTCAAACCCCTGAGTCCCTGTTGAGTTTTTAATAATTTTTTATCTGTTATATTATCTGCAATTTCAGATCTTTTACATCACTAATTCTTTCCCTATCAAGTCTGCTACCATGTGCTGCCAGATATATTTAATTTCTTGTATTGTGCCATTTATCACCATCAGTTCTGTTATCTGTTTGTTTGTTTACAATTTATTCTGCATGTTCACCCAGTGTCTTTTTTTTATTTTATTTTTTTATTGACTTTGTAATAATATTACATTAAAAATATATATGTGAGGTCCCATTCAACCCCACCCCCCCACCCCACCTCTCCCCTCCCCCAGCAACACTTGTTCCCATCATCATGACACATCCATTGGATTTGGTAAGTACATCTTTGGGCACCTCTGCACCTCATAGTCAATGGTCCACATCATGGCCCATACTCTCCTCCATTCCATCCAGTGGGCCCTGTGAGGATTTACAATGTCCAGTGATTGCCTCTGAAGCACCATTCAGGGCAGCTCCATGTCCCAAAGATGCCTCCACCTCTCATCTCTTCCTGCCTTTCCCCATACCCATCATCCACCATGTTCACTTTTCCCAATCCAATGCCACCTCTTCTATGTGGACATTGGATTGGTTGTGTCCATTGCACCTCTATGTCAAGAGGAGGTTCAGATTCCACATGGATGCTGGATGCAATCCTCCCACTTTCAGGTGTAATCACTCTAGGCTCCATGGTGTGGTGGTTGTCCTTCTTCAACTCCATCTTAGCTGAGTGTGGTAAGTCCAATAAATCAGATTGTAGGTGCTGGAGTCTGTTGAGGCTCAGGACCTGGCTATCACATTGTCAGTCCAGAGATTCAAATCCCCTAAATATATCTTAAACCCCAACATTAACTGCACCTCCAGCACATTAGCATGAAAGTCTTATGAAGGGAGATCCCATCTGAGTCCAGATTCATCACACATAAACACCATTTCCAAAGAGGGGCCATCTGACCTGGTAGTTAACCCCATCGGCCATGACCATAACTCCCATGGGTCTCTTTAGCCCTCAAAGGAACCAATATCTGGGGGTTGTATCTGCTTTATCTGTCTCTCTGACTCTGCTCAGTTGTGCATGAGGGCAATCCTTCTGCCAGCCTCCAGACTCTTTTTTAGAAACTCGTAGCCATATAAACTCATTTCTCCTTTCCATTTCCCCCTTACTTTAGGTCAAACAGCATTTTAAAGTCATGTTATTTTATGTAGACAGGGATATTCTGCTGATCCGCATTGAACCTTCCATATAAGGTCATTTTCCAGTTGCATCATCAGTTGGTAGTTGATAGTGGTCCCTCGGTGCCAGGGAGGCTCATCCCCGGGTGTCATGTCCCACGCTGGAGGGAAGGCATTGCATTTACATGCTGAGTTTGGCTTCGAGACTGGCCACATTTGAGTAACATGAAGGCTGACAGGAGGAAATTCCCAGGCACAATGTTGCTCTAGGCCTTGTTCTTATTTTAGGCTTATCAGCTCACAAGCATAGTCATTAGCATCAGGGGCTCACTGTTGAACCCTCACTCCCTCCCGGTCCCCACCGCTGTACCTGGGAGACTGTTGCTGCTCCCCTAGGGACCACAACAGAGCACCACTGGCCAGGAACCCAGTACCCCCCCTGCTGTGGTTTTTAATTGTTGCCACTATGAGTATATCCAAACATTACCATGCACCCTGGACATATGTTCTGTACAGCTCCCTGTCAGCCATATATCACCTGCCATTGGTATCCCATACCAGTATCCCTCCATTGCCATTGTTGAAACACTCTGTGATCCAGAACTTCCCGAAATTTGAAGCCCAATATAATGTCATGGTCCCTTACTAGGGAATGGCATATAGCGATGGGTTTAAAGGTTAGATAAAGAACTTGGATAAAGTTAGATAAAGAACTTAGATAAAGAATGTTGACTTGAAAAAATTCTACATCCTATCTTTTTCTTTTTTTCTTTCCCCCCCCCCCCTAATTATTCAGCTTCTCTTCACAGGAGTCCTAGACCACAGCAATGCATATATATAATATACAGCACTCCCACACATCCACCAGAAAACCTTTTCCCTTCCACAGTGATACTCTTACACCCTATTCATATCATATTTACTTAAAGTGATGTACAGATTCTGAGACATTAGCTTTCTAACAAGGTGACATCTGTGCTTACATTATGGTGCATACTTTAGGATACACAGTTCTTTACATTCTTAGTTATCCTATGTTTTACATTATGGTTTACATTATCAGTCTGTCATCTCCTATATGTTATGGTGTAATATTACATGTTTTATATCCATCCTTGTGTACTCTCAAGAAACTCCTCTCTTACCCCCCATTTACCTTGGTTCCACACATTTAACGTCCATTTTCCCTTCCACCTTGGTGCCCACAGTGACAGCCAACCTCCGTTTCCTGAGGAGCCACTTCCAGAGATAGATGGAATAGTGTTCAGGGCCTAACTTGCTCAACTGCCCCAATCCAGTGTCTTCTTAATATCCTTTATCACTTCCTTCACTTCACTATGTTGACTCATGATATTTCTTTAGGTATCCTTGATTAGTTTTCCATATTGTACACCTCCTCCTGTTTTTTAGTTTGTTTCTTAGACTGGACCATGTCTTCCTTTTCCTTAAAATGGCTTGTAATTTTTTGCTGGTTTCTAGGCATCTGTTTATCTTGGAGTTACTTGATGGTTATCTTCTCCTTCTAATCTAGGGTTTTATTTTGTTTTGTTTTGTTTTGTGTTAAGGTTCCTCTTTGACACTTGGTTCCATTTATTATATATCCTGCTAGTTGTCCTCTTTTTGTTTGGCCTCTTTGTCTCTCTGTCTCTCCTGGATAATGTACATCACTCTCATCATCTGCAGGTCACCAAACCAGCTTCCTTGAAAAGTTTTTGCCTTTCCTCCATGTTTTTGTGAGAGTTGAGCCATGTCTTGTTACATCTTCCCAGAAGCTCTAGCTTAGAATTCAATCTCCATCTTGTTTTAGTGAAAGACTATAAACATAGCAAATTGTTATTCAAATTTAAATAGATAAAAAAAAGATTAAAAAAAATGATGTCTAATGACACATGCCATATATTTGCTTTGAACACTCTCTAGAAAGTATATAGTAGTGAAAAAATTTCCATTTAATGTTACCATAAAACTGGAAACACCAAATGAAATTTTATTCCAAAATTAATGGAGAAAATTGGCTATGCCATGTGAATTCTATCTATGTGAAATTAAATCTGAATATGTTTAAACTTGAATTTGCCTAGTACTCCATTCTTTTGGTGCTCTGTTTGTTTCATGCCTTTTCATAATAGATCATGACCAATATTCTTTTAGTATAAACTTTAGTGTTAAAATGTTCTTCATGTGTCTGTTCTGGGAAGTCATAACCTATTCATTTCAGGCTATCACGGTCTTTTAGTTTTTGTTTTTGAAATGGAATTGGAGATAAGGGAGAAAGTATCACTAATAAAACAACAGGATTTTAACCCTTAGTGGCTACAGTTCAGAGGAGTGAATCCTGGAAATTGTGATTTAGACATTAAAATCATAACAGAGTGATGGAGAAAAGTATTTGCCTCTTCTCCCTTGCTATTATTTTTAACAACACTGTATATGTAGTTGCTCTCATAACCATTTCTTAAATGAAGTAATTCATTAAAAAAATAGACTATAAGTGTGAAAGGGATGAATAGGTGAGATGACTAAAAAATAAAGGTGAGAAGTTAAAGTTAACCAGAATATATCAGAATGTAAAGTGTATTGAGAAAGACTAAATGACAATCCATTATGGAGATATTATTATTCCAAATTTGTGTAAATCTGATAACATTATTTACAACATAATTTAATGAAAATAAATGGTAATATACATAATTATAATGATTTTAAAATTTAGTCAGTAATTCACACGAGAAATGGTAAAAAATGTAAAAATCATGATAAAATTGAACTATTTCATATCTTGAATATCTGATATAACAATGCCAGATTTCACATTAGTTTTAAATGCCCAGGGAACTTATAGAAAAAGTGAGCACAAGCTAAACTAATGGTTCTTAACACTAGGCAATGTTGTACTCTAGGGAATATTTGGCAATTGTGAAGGCAATTTTCATTGTGATGATTAGGGGTGAGATATGCTACTGGTGTCTTTGCATAGATGCAAAAAATGCTGCTAGCAATCATTTCCTGTCTGCTAACACAAATGCCATGCGATCTGTTGGCTTAAACACCTGGAATGCATTGACTCACAGTTTTGAGGCTAGGAGAGGTCCAAAATCAAGGTATCCTCCAAGCAATGCTTTCTTGCAAAAGACTTCTGGGGTTGGCTTATGGAAATCCTTGTTCCTTGGCTTTTCTGTCACATGGCACAGCACATGTAGACCTCTCCTGCCTTCTCTGGATTCCATTGATTTCCAGCTATTGGCAGCTTCCTATGGTTATGCCTTGGAATTTCCCTCAGCAAATAAAGGAATCTAGTAATAGGATTAAGAATCATCCTCATTCTGTTGGACCATGCCTTAATTGAAGTAATCTCACCAAATTTTCCTCTTTCAAGTGGGCTCACTCCCACAGGAATCAAATAAGCTAATGAAATGTTTTTCAGGGGTGTAAAGCTTTAAATTACTACAACATCTTACAATATCCAGGACTGTCCCCCACAACAAAGAATGATCTGTTCTAAAATGGCCATAGGGCCTTGGTTGAGAAGGCTTGTTTTCAACTGTATACTTCCCTATAAATTATCATTGAACAAATGTTGTATGTTCTATGGTCACAATGGTGTTAAGTTTTTGTATTAGTCAGCCACAGGGGTGCTGATGCAAAATACCAGAAATCCATTGGTTATTATAAAGGGTATTTATTTGGTGTAGCAGCTTATAATTACCATGTCATAAGTAATAAGTTACTTCCCTGACCAAAGTCTTTTGTCACTTTTTTGGAACAAGATGGCTGCTGACATCTGCCAGGGTTCAGGGTTCCTAGGTTCCTCTCTTCCCAGGGCCTCTTTTCTCTGGGCTCAGCATTCCTCTCAGTGATTGCTTCTCTTTGGGCTCAGGGTTCCTCTCTTCCTGGCGCTTGCTTCTCTTTCCTTACAACCAACCTCCTCTGTTGGCTTACTTCCCAGGGCTGCAACTCAAGACTCCAGTATCAAACCTCCAACAGCAAAAACTCCAAGTCTCTTCTTTTGCCATGTCTTTTTATCTGTAGGTCCCCTCCCACCAAGGGGTGGGGATTCAATGCCCTACTGATAATTTAATTATGCCCAGGTACAAACCAGTTTACAAACATAATTCAATCCAATATTTATTCATCAATAATATCAAAATGCTACAGTTTTAAAAAGGATAAGTAGAAAATCCTTAAATGTCTATGCACTTAGTCATTCATTTTATAATAGCTAATGTGTCAAAAAACAAACTGAAATCAAAATTAGAAGAAATTTTGAACTAATACTTAGAATATAGCATATCAAAAAATGGCAGGTTGCAGCAAAAAGCCTTGCTCTGAGGAAATTATGCAGACCCAAATATTATATAACAGAAAACAAGAAAAACTGAAAAACAGTGATGTGAATTTTTATCCCAAATGTTAGAATAAAACAACAAATTACAAAAAAAACACAAAATACAAATAAAGAAATAATTAAAACAAATACATAAATTAACATAATAGAAAATAAATCTATAATAGAATTTCAAAATGTCAAAAATTAGTCCCTTAAAAGCTAATACCATAACAAATGAAATTAATAAAACTTTTGGAAAAAACATATAAAAATTAAAAAAAAGTTGTTACCAATATATATTATGAGAAGATACAATGTTACATTTTATAGTAATGACTATTATACTTCATATTAAATTGACAAACTCCAAGAAAACAAAATGTAACAAAACTGATAGAAGAAAAACTACAAAATACATTTAGTGGTATTTCTTTAATTAATTGAAATTTTGGAAGTTATAGAAATTAGAGAGTATAAAGTAAAATTCATAGATTGGCATCACCATAAGAATTTTAAATATTTAAAGGAGAAATTTTTGTTTATTTCATGAATGCAAGTTCGATAACATTTAACTTTTAAAAATTAATTTGCACAATAAGCACAGATTATATCTTAATATTAAATAAGATAAATATCCTATTGTCATCTCAAGAAAACAATTTAACAAATAAATTTAAAGTTCTGTGAACTCAGTCTATCCCCTTGACCAGTTCTGTGAGTTGATGCCCTTTCCTAGGTCAATTTTCAGCTCTACAGGGTCTTTGTGGAGGTTGACTTGTCTCTCCTATTCTATACAAATTAGTGGAAACCGTGTGATTTCACAAGTATAAAATTCAGAAACTGATAAAATAGTATATGCAATTAGAAATCAGGAAAGCAGACACTTGATGGGATCATGCAGGGTGGATATTAGTGACCGGAAGGGAAAACTAACAAATTATGGAGTAATAGATATAATATATTGCTTAATCTAAAGGCTAATTACAAAGATGTGCTCAGTTCATGAAAAGGCATCCAAAATAAGTGCACATATCTTTATTTTAATCCCAATAAAATTCTTAAAATTAAAGAAAATCTAAAATATTTAATGTATAGATAACAGGATTAGAATATTTGATATGTATAACAGAACATGAAATATGAAAGAGATGAAACCAAGTATGTTTTATTTGGCAGTAAATTTAAAGTCAATCTATTACAATATGCAATATCATAAATACAAATTCAGCTCTATACTAAGTATCTTCACTGTGATTACTTTTAATGTAATTAGGCATCAAGCTTCCAAATAAAAGTATGGGCAAAGGAAGCTACAAAGAAAACATGAAGAATTCAAAACAGAGTAAATAATATAGTCAGCTTATTGTTAAAGTATAATAAAATAGAATTTTTTAGAAAATTTTATTTTGAAAGAAGTTTTAGATTACACAAATGTTACATCAAAGACATAGGGCAAGTCCCATATGTCCCACACTTCCCCCTCCCCCACTTTTCTCCACTAACATCTTTCATTAGTGTGGTTTATTTGCTACAATTTATGAACACATATAGAAGCATTGCTACTAACAATGCTCTATAGTTTATATTATAATTTATACTTTAACCCACATAATTTTATAGGTTTTGACAGTATGTACAATGGTCTGTATCTGCCATTGCTATGTCATGCTGGACAATTCCAAAGTCCCAAAATGCTCCTTGTTGCACCAATTCTTCCCTTTTCCTTTCCCTCACCTCTGGGGGTGACCGCCTTTATATAAATATTACAGGTTCTTCCATTACTAGAATAATAAGTCTACTTTAGTCCATAGTTACATTCTTCCCTTAGGTTTTTTCATTCCTCAATCTTGAGGAATTTGGGATGGTGCTGCCCACTCTCTTTATTGTTATTTCTTTTTTCATTTCTGATCCTGGATATCCATTTCATCCTTCCCCTGACAGAGTTCTGTAAAACTAAATTCTGGCTTTGTATATTATTCTATTTAGTGTTTATTTTCTAATTTATGAATTTATATATACTTTCATTATTTTTCATTTACTATCTATGGGTTAACTGTCTCTTCCTCCCATTTTCCTTCTAACTCAAGATTCATGCTTTAATATTGACTTTTCAGCCTTTCTTCTTTGACATTGCATTTATATAAGGCTTATAACATTTCCTCTTATAACAGCATTACCTGCTACTGCTAACTGTGATGTATGGTATTTTCTATATCAACCATTAAAATTTTTTTTCACCTGTAAACCATTTCTCCAAAATGGTTTGCTTTTTCCAAACACATAGAAATATTATATTTATTTTTCTGTTACTGATGTCTAAATTCCACAGTGGATAGGGTACAAACTATATGATTTCTACTTTTTTATATCTCACCATATCCATCATGTGCATTTGTTCTCCATATAATGATTATATCAAGTATGTTAACAATATATTCAAATCTAGATCTTTCTGAAAATTTTTTTGAGGACCGGTTTTTTTTGTTTTTTTGTTTGTTTTTAGCAGGAGAGAAATGTGCTAAAATTTCCCATGTTAATATGGATTTCCAATTTTCTTATTATTTTGGCTAATATATTCTGAGGATATATAATTAGGCTTATCAATTTAAAAGTTGTTAAATATTTCTCAAGTATTAAAATTTATCATTATAAAATATCTCTTCCTTTTTAAATGATTCTTCTTTCAATTATTGTTAATATACATACCCCCCTGATGACCACCCTAGTGTGCGCTCCATTGGAAATAAATTTTAAAGCACTGAAAAGGATAATTCTCTATCTCTATCTCTTTCTCTTTCTCTCTCTCTTGCTCCTCACTCCCTCTCAAAAGTCAATTACCTGGGGAAAGGAGCAAGATGGCAGCAGAGTAAGGAGGCCCAAGATTAAGCTTGTCCTACAATGAATAACCACGGAGAGTAATCTAAATCACCTGTTTGGGGTTCCCTAGTGACCCAAAGAGCATCCTGCAATATCCTTGGAAGTTTTAAAGGAGGAGACTACTCATCTGCCTTAAAGATTCATGAGTAAAGCACTTCACACCATGGAAACCATTTCCCATCCCTCACTGGCAGCACAAACTGCCTTGGGAGCTATTCCCTGGCTAGAGTTGGCAGTTCCATTTCCCAAACGTGGGGAAGGTAAGACAGTTGGGCACTGATT
The DNA here is from genome assembly GCF_030445035.2 of Dasypus novemcinctus. Taxonomy (NCBI): domain Eukaryota; kingdom Metazoa; phylum Chordata; class Mammalia; order Cingulata; family Dasypodidae; genus Dasypus; species Dasypus novemcinctus. The sequence goes on along the minus strand of NC_080694.1, from coordinate 5,902,270 downwards.
TCAGCTACTGATTATTAAATCCAGCTGGCTAAAATCCAGTCCTGAAAACAGCTAATGTTTGAGCCTGTGTAGGCCAGAAAGAGGCCAATGGCCTCCATCTTTATTCCACCTTTCACATGGGGTGAAGCAGAGCTGATTGAAAATCACAGTGAGGGTAAGGACCGGCAACTTTCTACCTAGGTTGATTTGCAGCCTTAGCCTACAATCTCCAGCTCCACCACTGTCATGTGCTTTCAGCCCACATGGACTAGATTAGTAGGCAGACCTGTGGGTTTATCTCTACCCCAATAGGGTTGGAGGGGCATGGTATTTCCTCAACCTCTCTGTGAAAATGTAGGTTCAAAATGCTGCATGGACCAGAGTTTTAGGTACTCATGTGGATCCATCCCCACCCATGACAGGGCAGAAGGGAAATGCTTCCTTAGCCTCTCTGGGCAACTACAGTTGCTTTTAGCCTGCATAGGCTAGACCATTGTAAACATCTCTGACTTCACACCCACCCCTATCAGAGCCAGAGTAGGGTTCAACCTCTCTGGGCAATGCCTCAACTAGGTTATCTCTCCCATTTCACACCAAGCTTTGCTATTTTCCCCCATTTTCCAATAAATTCCTTTTACTGGTTTAACTAAACTGATGTGTTCTTAAATTCCTTTAGGCAAGAACCTAGAGGAACCCAATACTTCCCTGGCTTCATTTGCTGACTGACTGCCAGGAGTTCTGGAAGCAGGTACTTCTGACACCTAGCAAGGAGTGGTGAGTCTAAAATTTTTATAGCCTGTCTGTATCCTCTTTTGCTTCTACCATTTTAAAGAGGGTTCCTGGACAGAGAATTCCTGGATGAGCTCCCACAGGACATAAATTCATTTTGTCCAGATTTCTGGCTCCCTCTCTGGAGGTGCTAGGGGTGAGCTCCTGCACCATATAGATCCAAGGAAGTTGTGGGTGGTGGATGAATCTGCCCTTAAGACCTGACCAGGCATGTGGCCCTAGTTGAGCAGGAGTTTGCCAGTTTACCAGACCTGCTCTGTGAGTCCAGAATAGTTAACACCCATTTTATTGCTTCCTTCAACTGCCAGTTAGCTCCTTTTAATAAAAAAAAGCCTTTGATCTTCCAACTACTGCTATCCTCATTTTTGGTCTGTGAGATGCTTTAGATTGCCTTAGGAAATAAAAATGCATTTGTTAATGAGGCATGAGTCCCACCCTCAGTATGCCCTAAGGTTTTGCTCCTTCTCTACCCTGGGAAGGTGGGTGAGATTGTCTTAGGGGTCCCTGAGGTCATTTGCCAGCAAGTCACAGGACAATTAGCCTCTAGTTTTTTAATGGTCTTTTAATGACAGGCTTAAGTGCAGGCCTCAGTCCCTGGGAGAGGCTATGTTGTGAGCTCATTCATAGCCAGCTCCTAAGACTGTTGCAAACTAGGTGAAAGAAATGTCCCTAGCCAGGCCTTTCCTAGGGACAGCCGGGCTTGGGTTTTTGGTCTGGGAACTGGACCCAGATGCCCCCATGGCTTCTAAGGCTCTGGAAATGCCCAGAGAAAAAGCTCCCAGTCCCCAGAATGTGGGGGCAGTGAGAAGTTTAATAAAGAAAAGAAATTTAAAACGTTTAAACCTCCTGTAAAGGAAGGAAGAAGAACATTCTTAGAATAAACTGTTGTAACTAGATTTTGTCTAGGTTCTTAACTATGCTGCAAAAATGAATTTCAAGAGCATGTCAGATTAGTTAGGACAGTAATTTATTAAGGTAGAGAGGGAAGAGAAATGGGAGAAAATAAAAGATCATGGGTCCCAGGTAGAGAGGAAGGGGCTGAAAAGTGATAAAAGGGCTGATTTATAGACAACAATTCCCCATCATAGGTTATAAGTTTTACTTGTGCAGTGCTCATCATGGTGGAAGAAAGGCAGGAACAGGCACATGGACTAACACTGGGATGGGCACTGGGACAGGGTGAAGTCAAGAGAGAGTCAAAGCCTTTGTGCTTGCTTTTTAAACCATTAATTATTCTACCCCTTTGCTAATAACATGGGAAGGGTCCCAGCTATTTGCCATTTTGATTGATTACCTCACCCATCAATCCCCTACGAAAGTCCAATGATAAAGTACTTGGGGAATATCTGGGGATTCTCCTGGCTTCTACAGGAAATCTCATTCTGAATGACAGAATCTCATGAGGGTCTTCAGGCAGCCTTCTTGGGGGTGTCAAATGACATGGGAACTTCTTGCCAGGTTCCAGATCCATCTGTGGATTCCCTATTTTACTAGCCTGCTTCATTTCTCCCACAGAGAGTTTACCCTTTTATTCTTAAAAGGGTGCTGAAGAATGAGGATCATTTTTCTGTGGCTACTTCCTGCTGGTTAGGGACAGTAGGCCCTAACTGACAAGATGTAAAACCCTCCTGGTATTCTATTGCAGTTGGAGGAAGATGAATCTGGTATTCCGGGTGAAGCTGGATGAAGTTCCCATATGGCTAACAAGATGCTGATTCTGGAAGAAATGAACTTGATTAGAATTTTGAGAATATATTGTCCCACTATGAGGATATTGGACCACAAATGTAAGAAAGGCCAGGTGCCTGCAGAGGTTGTATTTTCACAAAGGTGGTGAGAAATAGTATTCTTTCAGTTATTTTTTGCTCTCTGTAGAGTTCTAGAGAGATTGCAATAGACAACAGGGTTAGGTATAAATTGCCAATCCCAGTTCCTATGGTAGTGGTTAAGCCTAAGGCAGCTAAGAGGGGGACGAGAAGAGACACTGCCTTTTTAGTTATTTACTGGAGGAAAGAAATGGGAACAGACTAGGTTTCTTAAGGGATGTCTGGTTTGCCCTCCCCTAACAATAGGCATCTGGGCTAGAGTTACAGGGAACAGCTGACTGACATAGACACTATTTAGCTTTTTATCTTAAAGAGAGATTTCAGGCTGTTGAATTACTGGTGAGCTGGTGCTTCCTTGGGCAGCTGGCTTCACTCAGGATAAGTGCACCAAGCTGGAAATTCCTTTAACTTTAAAAAAGGTGGGAGTGATGTGGGTTATGGGTGGGAGGCTCTTTATCTCTTCAGAAATAACATAAGTTGTCTGACTTGTGGGTGTGAGATGGTAAGAGGCCTGTCCTTGGTGACCATGGCAACAACTCCAGTCCCAGGAAACAGTTTAACAATGCAAGGCCTATAAACTTTAAGTATGCAGGGGAAATGCAAACAAAATATGCTAAAAGCTTATCTAGAATGTATGAAGTCCCTGCTAAAAGCTTACCTAAGATGTGAAAGATATATATGCTAATTCAAGCCTATTGAGAACTGAAACAAAGGGACCATTTAACCTTTCCTCTCTGTATAAAAGGGACTCGGGGGGTCTTGTTCAGGGATGGGGATTGAAACAGAAAGCTCCCTGAGTCCGGCCGGCCATCAATAAACCATTTTTCCTTCTCAAAATCATTCCTGAGTCCTGGCCTCTCTATAGGCAAATAATTGAACCTCTGTCAAATTCTACAACAGGAGTGATTAGAACTATGAGTAAACTTCCTTCCAGTTCAGTTCTAATTGAAAGTGAGGCTTGTTTTCTTGTCAGGTTTTGATTAGAACCTAGTTTCCAGGTCCTGGTTGAGGAAAGGTTGTCCATGGGCCATCTCAAAGGGGCTAAGCTGAAGTGGGTCCTAGTCATCTCATTTGCAGTTTCCCTTCTGGTGGGAAATGCTTAGCCCTCATAGGATGACATGTGGGCTTGCCAGTCCTCCCCAGTGTATGAGTGGTACAGGTTCTGGAATAAAAGTTAGCAGGGAGACCTGGGCTAAGTATGTCTTCCACCTGGTGTGGGGTGAAGCCTGAGATGTTGTCCCCAAGTTAATTTGGTGGCTTTTATTAAAAGAGCTGTTTCCCCCACTGCTCTTAGGCAAGGTGGCCATTCTTTTATCTTACAGGCACATTTGTTAACTATTAGAAAATGAAGTTTACCAGGATTTTTAACATGTTCAATGTCCCCCTGCATATGGTCTAGAGTAGAAAAGATATCACCATAACCATCAGGTATGTATCTAGAGCAGGAGATATAGGTACAGTACTTAATACTAATTAATATATTAATTACCCAATGCATAAGTTTCTCTTTGAGGTACAATTAATAGATTTAATCTCTAAGTCTGCAATACCTTACCTGTTATCTCTCCATGGGAACAGACCATAATGCCAGTTATGTTTAAGTTCTATTCACAGTACTCTGGTGCTCTTTGCTCCTCTTGGTATGTCCTTCATACAGTCAGAATGCTGCAGCACCATTGACCCTAGAAAGAACCTATGAAGCTAGGTTCTTCCAGGATTCCACCAGCCTGGTGCATAGCAGCGTTCAGCACTATGAAACAGTGCCAGTCTGGAGGTGATGTCCATTGTACATTTGGCTATATCGAGCCATCATTGGCTTCTGCAGGAGTTTGAAATGGCAGTGTAGTCTCCATCAACTGCAGGAGAACAATCAGAGATGTACTAGATGCCTTTATTGTTTTAGGGATCAGTGACCAACTTGGCCAAAACTCATATGGAGAGACAAGCTACAGTATATTGAAGGTCTGGATTGAATGCATGAGAGCTTGGCAATATTGAAGTGCTATCTCTTGATATTTATACTTTTTAAATACTTCCACTACAAAGTGTAGCATATCAAATGAACTTAACTTTTTAGTACTTTGCTTCTTACTTATATACTCTTACCATGAAGACATTAATTAGCAGGTATTTTAATTTAGCAATATAGGAAAATTTTTCCCCATTTTTAAAATGAAAACTAAAGATTCTCAATGGAATCAAAATTTTTTTTGTTGTTGCCACTCCTTGAATATGCCGATTGAGATGGCTTCCTGCCAGGTTTCCTTGTTATGAAATTACTTTACTTTAAGGTGAACTGAGTACCTTTATTAACTAAGCCACAAGAATTTATCATTAACAATTTAGCTAAGTTTTTCTGCCTTTCTAGCAGTTGAATCAATTCCACTTTTGATTTATATATTAAATCTACTCACAAGACAGTATTGACATTTAAAGACTCATTTTTAAGTTACCTTTTACTGTTATCCAATTTGTAATAGGTGAACCCCAAATCTGTTCTCTTAGGCACAAGCCAACTAACAATTTTAAACATAGGTTTCAAAGTTGAACACAAAATTAAACACAGATTAAAACAGAAGAGACAATTTTATACCCTTAGCATTTCAAGAACTCTTTGATGTTAATTGATGGCCCATAAGGTTTCCTATTTCCCAGGAGACATTTAGTAATTGGTCTGGATCTTAATTTCTTTCCACACCTTTTATAGGTACAACTGAGTTTAACTTAATGGAAGTTTGAGATATATTTCCTCATTTTTTTAAGGAGACATGACATGAGATTTCTGGATGTCAGGTCCTAGCTCCTTGGCCCCTATTTTCCAGGAGATATTTAATAATTGGTCTGGATCTTGATTTCTTTTCACACCTTTTATAGGTACAACTGAGTTTAACTTAATGGAAGTTTGAGATGTATTTCCTCATTTTTTTAAGGAGACATGACATGAGATTTCCGGATGTCAGGTCCTAGCTCCTTGACCAGAGTGGGGAGTCAGGGCCATTGGTGAAGGAAATGGCACGCAGAACCATGGGGAGTTTATGCATACTGAGTTTATTCCATGCTCCTTTTCCTCTTCCTTTGTTCTCTCCACTCCTCTGTTTACATGGGAGCTGTTTTTATGTCTCTACTATCAGATTATATGATTGGTTCTTACAATGGCATACCTATCATGTTACATATACTGATTGGCTAGTGTATATGCCAGTCAGGATCAAGCCCATCCCCTGGAAGCTGAGTGCAGTTATGCTCTGTCATTGTTTTCCAGATATGGCCAAGAAGTATACAGCACACTTTGGCTGTTTAATTATTGGGTTCTAGCTCCCCCTAAATTCTACCTATTAAATGGCCAGTATCTTAAGGGCTCATTGCCACAGGACTGCACCATCAGCCCAAAGGCCACAGCAACAATATAAGGCACTACAAAACGTAACTAAGAAAGTTACAAAACCAATGCCGATTAACACAACCCATTTCCAAGTGGATCCTAGATATTCCTACCACACTTTTACAGGGTCATCTGCCATGTATTGTATGTTTAGGACCTCACAGTCCATTTCTTACAAGGCTAAATACACAGATTTTTGATTATCAGGTATATATACACAACATTGTACATGTGTGAGAACACATATGACCTCCTATGCAGCTGTAAATAAATCTAAAGCTGTCCAGTTTTATAGAACCACCTTTTGCATTTGTGTGGTTTCATCCATCATTAAAGCTAATGCATGTTCAGATTGACTGAATGCCTGTCCAGTATGCTTAGCTAAAGCTTCTACTTCTAACTCTATCTTAATAGTACCCTCTCCAAGTAGGCAAAGAGTGAGTGGGTAAAACCTCCATGCTGCTCTTTTCTCCTGATGCTAGCAATGATATACCATATCCCAGTTATGGGGGACTTCTAGAAGAGATTTATACACATATCCAGGGATATAAGGCTGTCCCCATGTACAATATTCAGTCCAATTGGTGGGCAACTTTGGCCACCCATAATGCCCACAGAACCACAAATATCCAGAGGGCAACTGATCTGCAAGTTTGGTTCCCATATATTTGGCACCATTCCACCAATATCTGGCCTAACTGACTACAGTATGAATACAAAGAACCCATGGGTTCCGTTCCACTATTCTCATTCATTGGCATATTGTTTAGTACACTGGGGTATTATTTCCCTTAATGTTACATGTTCAGCTGGGAGCCACCCCACCCATTATAAAGAGCATAGCCCACTGGGGGTGGGTATTGTCCATCCCTCTGTGAAGTAGTGCTTCTACTTGTCTTCCTATTGTTTCCCATTCTGGTGTGGACCAGTCAGTTGTCTGAAACCACGTCCAATTAGCATCGGTTGCTGAGGCATTGGCCCATGGAAGGTCATATGTGCCTTCTGCTGGCAGATCAGAGCATACCCAGCACTGGGTTATGTTGTGAACACAGGCATAGGTATGAGCCCAAGACAATACAGTGTTGACTGCTGTCAGCCTGGTTGAAAAGATATTAGGACTAAAGATACCATGAGAGGTAAATCAGTCCCCCAGGCAATATAATATGACCTATTCATCTTGAAACAGAATGGTGGCAGGTATTGCTGAACACCATGATCTGGAATACCATACCTTGTCTCCCCACACTAAAGTCAACTGCAAAAAGGATAGCTCCACTGGGAGCAATTGTATGGGCCACATTTCCAAGACAAAAGTTCCCCTCAGAAGGGTTCCCCCTGAGTTTTCAGGTAGTGCAACTCGTATCTCAGATGGCCATTTAGAAACCCATTATGTCATGGTCAATCCCCTCTTCACATCATCTCCATATGGTAACAGGATGGCTCTCCTAGTGGGGAATTCAGTTATAACAACCCATGGCCATGTCCACAAGGCCATGTTTCTCCTGACCCCAAGGCAGTGGGAGCAGGCAATACCAAACTTCCATCTAAAACTTTAGGAAATGCAAGAGAGTCTGAGGTATTCATTATTACATGAAAGGGTAAAGTACATCCTCATACAGCCAAGTCTAGGGGTGACTGCCCTATTCATCATGGCTGCTCATTTAGAAGGCATACTGCCCACAACAGGCAGGTAGCCCACCCCTACAAGGTCAGCTCCTTTGGAGACATCATGTGTAATTTGTCCATCAATAAAATATTATACCATTCAGTCATGCTTTCAGCCTGTAGTCGATATGGCACATGTAAATGCCAACCAATGTCTTCATTTTTTGCCCAGGTTTTCACTTTGGACCCTGTGAAATGGGTGCCTTTGTCATGCCATGCATCAAGGGGATGCCCATACTGGGCACTTAAAATATTCAGTGCCACAATGGTACTCTTTTAGGGGGCTATTTGGAATGGAAGGGCAAAAACTAAACCTGTATTAGTATCCACAGCTGCAAACAGGAACTTATATCCTTTATCAGAGGGCAAGGGTCCACTATGATCTACCTCCAATACCTGTAGGGTTCTCTCTCCTCACTTTATGACCACTTCTTTTATGGGCACCTGATGTCTACATGGGTATTGTTTAGCACAGAGCTCACAGGCTGTTACCATGTTCATTGCATCTGCAGTTGTTAATGGGATACTGCATCACTTGGCTATCTACAGGACTGTTTGAGCCCACACATGACCCATGTGCCTATGTAACCAGGTAGCCCATCCATCTGTCAGATGTTATAAAGCTCTTACTTGTGCTAGAATGTCTGCAGCATCATTTCCTGGGCTTAAGAGATGTTTATGCCTTGCATCATGATAAAGAGTTAATGCTGCATTCTTGTCCTTTGGGTTACAAGTCCTTCCAAAAATTTTGTCCCCAGAGAGATCTTTTACCAGTCATCCATTCTTGCTGCTCCCACTGGGGCAGCAATAAAGTTAATCCTTTGTACATAGACCAACTGTCTGTGCACACTGTAAGGGGGCTGGGTTCATGCACTATGACTAACCACACAGCTCTCTGTTCAGCCCATTTGCTGCACTGGCCAAATCCAGTTTCAAACCAGATATCTTCTGTATCCACTTGGATATCTACAGCAGTCTAAGATACCACTGTTCCTTTGCTGGACCCATCTGTTTACCAGGCGTGAGCTGGCATAGTGCCCATTCCATCCTTGGAAGGGCTAGGCTCTAAAGCCTGGGGACCAGGATGCCCTCTGGCCAAGGGACCAACTTGAAACTCATGACTGTAGCATGGCATGGATGCCCATGCACCACAGGCTTTACTACATGTACCTGCAAATGGTTCTCTCCTGCAATAATCAGTCCAGGAAGAAGGTCCAAACCTAGAATATACTGTGAAATTGCAGAAATATACACTCAACAACCTTATGGGGGCAATTGTCCAATGCCCAATACCACAGAATTTTGCTGCACATGGAATGACTGTCCCCACAACCATCAATTCATGACAGGGGTCCCTCAAAGCAGTCCAAATTACCACAAATCAAAGTGCAATCAGCCCCTGTATCCACTAGGGCCAAAACTCATTGCACATTATGGGAGGACCAGTAAATTGCTAACTCTATGTGCAGACTTTGGTCCTCCAACCCCCCAATTGGGTTACTCAGCTCACTTGTCAATCTTCATAAACATTGCCCTCTGGCTCTACCTATAAAATATCTTGTAAATGGAGAGGACATTCCTGTAGTACAGGCTTTTCCCCTTGCAATTTTGTGTACTGCAGTTCTGGTGCCACTTCTTCCAAAGAGCTAGTACTGCATTAGTTTGCTAGACTATCTTATCTGGATCCATACCAGCAGCAAGAGGTCTGCCACATTTGCCGTTGAGACACTTTCAGTGGCCCCAGGGACTTACTCCTCAAGGCGCAAGCTGGGCCTGTCCCTTGCTCCCCAATATGGCCCCCACATGCTGCTCCAGACGAGGGAGGGATCCTTTTGCATATTGGCCTTACTCCACAGTCCCGCGTTCTGATCTCCACATCTGATTGTGCTAGGCCCATGGTTACTTCACAGATGTTGTGATCCATGTATGTGGCTAAATGGGCTGCTAAGGGACCAAAAGTACCTGGAGGAGCTGTAGTCAGAATTAGGTCCTTCATATGGGTGGAAAAGGGCACACTGTCTGGGCCCATATAATTTGCCTGGAATATCATCTGACACATTCCCATCTCACACACAATCTCAACAAGTTCCACACAAGTGGCCCATTTACTAACAGTCTCTGAGAGCTCCCCAAAATCATGCCATATCATCTGTAGTAGTTTGATATTACTGATGAATTCCAAAAATAAATATTGGATTATGTTTATAAACTGATCTTTTCCTCTGGGCATATTAGATTATATTGGATTCATAGGTTTACTTGATTAAGTAATCATGTAAACCTCTTGTGTCAGTAGGGCATTGAGGATGGAGACTCACAGAAAAATGGCATGGCAAAGGACAGAGTTGAGGGTTTTTAATGTTGGAGTTTGATGCTGAAGTCTTAAGCTGGAGCCCCAGGAAGTAAGCACACAGAGGAAAGAGAAGCAAGTCCCAGGAAAGGAGGAACTCAGGAAGCCTGAACCCTCTCAGAGGTTGGCAGCCATCTTGCTCCAACATATGAAAATAGACTTTGGTAAGGGAAGTAACTTATACTTTATGGCCTGGTATCTGTAAGCACCTACCCCAAATAAAAACCCTTTATACAAACCAACCAATTTCTGCTAGTTTGCATCAGCACCCCTTTGGCTGACTAATACAAAATTTGGTACCAAGGAATGGGAAGTGCTTTTGCAATTACCAAAATGATGGAATGGTTTTATAAATAGGTAAGGGGCACATTCTGGAGGAATTGTGAAATGCTTGATGGAAAAGGCCTAAATTGCTTTGCAAAGACTGTTGGTAGCATTATGGAGCATAAAGTTATTTGTTATAAGGCCTTAGAAGGAAATACTTGTGAGATGATGCTGAAGAGACTTTTTATGATGTCTTAGAAGTTAATGATGAAACTGCTATTGGAAACTGGAGGAAAGGTGATCCATGATTTCAAGTTGCAGAGAATTCAGCAAGATTAACTCCTGGTGTTTTATTGAGGGCAGAATTTGAAAATGGTCAGCCTGAGCATTTAGCTGAAGAAATTTCCAAATTAAACCCAGAGAATGTGGCTTGGCTTCTACTTGCAGCTTATAGCAAAATGCTAGATGAGAAAGATATGATGACGACTGAACTGTCAGGCACCAAGGAAACAGAAATTAATTCTGTAATTTCCAAGCCTCTGGAAATAAGCTCCCAGATGAAAGTGCCCCATTTAAGAACTTAACTAAATGTAGAACTTGTAAATCTGGATTGAAGATGCAGTTATGTTGGAAAGATTTGTGGAAAGTCTTACTGTCTGATGGCTTGGGCCCATGCTTCCTGCATGCTAAACCAACAGACTTTTTGAGAGAGCTGTATGAAGAAAACCACTCCCAGCTTGAATTTAAAGGAACATGGAAAGGAGAGATTAAAGGGGAAACAACTTCAAGAGGAAAGCCATGGAAGCTGAGATCTGGAATTAGGATATCACCTTGGCCTAAGAGAGGAACCCTACCCATGTGTACAGAGAGGGTGCTTTTACACCAGCAGTTGAAGAGGGTGGATGTTCCCATCCAATGTTCTGGGAGAGTTTTGCTTCCCCAGGGTACAGAGAGGGTGGAGTGCATTCCCCAAGGATTAGGGTGGATAAGGTCAGCACCCCCATAGGTCTGAGAGGAGTGGAACTGTCCCCCAAAGGTTAGGGCAGGCCAGATTGTCAACCTATTGCTCTGAGAGGGTTGAGCCTGTATTACAAAGGTTAGGGAAGGCCAGGTGGTCAACCTGTTGTTCTTAGAGGGTTGAGTCTGTATGCCAAAGGTTAGGGGGAATGTTGTTTTCACATTACTATACTAGGGGGATTAAGAGTCTAACCCACAGATTAGGTAAGGTGTGTCAATCACCCCAACACTCTTGGAGGGTGAGGTCTGGAGCTTGGTCAACAACTAGATGCTCGATGAGGTTGGAAGCAAGAAAATGGTCATTGGGCAAGCATGTGGAAAGGATGGGTTCCCATAAGGCACCAAAGAGAGGAAACTATTATCTTAAGAATGACTGTCAGACTTTGAAATCAAATAGAGGATGCTCTGCAGGTTTCCCTCCCAATTTCTTCTTATTGTAATGAAAATTTATATCCTTTGTTTGTCCTTTTGTTTATTGGGAGTAAATGAATTGTTTTGTAAGTTTCAGAGGTCTATAGCAGACAGGATATTGCCCCAGGACAACTGTATTTCTTTCAATTGATTGTGATATGATTTAATAGTTGCATTAAAACTGAGTTAAAGTTTTTTTGAATATTGTAATGTCTTTTTGGAATTCAGAGAGTGGAATGTAGTAGTTTGATATTATTGATGAATTCCAAAAAGTAATATTGGATTATGTTTGTAAACTAATAGTTTCCTCTGGGCATATTAGATTATATTGGATTCATAGGTTTACTTGATTAATTATGCAAACCTCTTGTGCCAGTAGGTCATTGAGTCCCCACCCTTTGGTGGGGGGGGACTCACAGATAAAAGGCATGGCAAAGGACAGTGTTGAGGGTTTTTAATGTTGGAGTTTTGCTGTCAGAGTTTGATGCTGAAGCCTTAAGCTGGAGCCCCAGGAAGTAAGCACACAGAGGAAAGAGAAGCAAGTCCCAGGAAGGGAGGAACCCAGGAAGCTTGAACCCTCACAGATATCAGCAGCCATTTTGCTCCAACATGTGAAAATAGACTTTGGTGAGGCAAGTAACTTATGCTTTATGGCCTGGTATCTATAAGCTCCTACTCCAAATAAATACCCTTTATAAAAACCAACCAATTTCCAGTATTTTGCATCAGCACCCAATCATCTGACACAGTGCCATCAGCCTGTTTATAAGGGAGTAATCACCCTGTATGTTAAGCCACTGGCATGACTGGATATGCTGCTACAACGAAGGGTGGGAGGTAATAGAGCTCAATTGCTGCATCTCACCACTTGACAGGGAAATGCTGTCAGTGTCATCATTCCAAAGATGCAGCAACCAAGAGATTACAGTCTCAGATTGCCACTCATGAAACTTCTTAGACAAATCATTCAGCCCTTCATGGGTATATGGCATATAAGTAGTTTGTTGACAGATCTGGGGATCCTTCACTCCTTCTCCACCTGCATGAGTGGCTGATTATGCTCTATCTGCCATTTCACAATGGGCCAAGTCTGGGGATGGAGTGGAGATCCCACCCAAGACTCATCACAAGTACTCACAGTACTATCGGCCTCCCCAAGAGCCACCTCTTCCTCCAGAGCACTCAGGTGGGCCTCCAGTCCCTCCTGCCACTCTGTAAGTTTCTGAAAGCAGGCTTACACTGCCAAAATTTCCTTGTGCTGTTCCTATAGCATAGTCAGGAACAACCAGGACACTTTCCCAACCTATTCTTTCTGGGATTTGGGTAACAGTTCCCAGAGATTCCAACACCTGTGCAGTAGATTCTGGGGTGGGATGAACTGTATCCCAGCTCTCCAGTGGGAAGAATTGCCACAACTGTATACCAAAGACCCAAAGAGGGCCACATCCGATCCCCATCATGCACTGTCAGGTCCACCGGGGCTGAAGATCCACTCATTGTGCTCAGAATATCCTGCCGACTATGCCAAATACTGGGTTCAAGATCCTCTGCTGGAGTGGGGAAGCCAGGGCCATTTGCAAAGAAGAAAGCACATAGAGCTGCAGAGAGCTTATGCATATTGAGTTTATTCCATGATCCTTTTCCTTTAAGCTTTCTTTGTTCTCTCTGCCCCTCTGTTTACATGGGAGCTGCTTTCATGTTACTAATATCAGAATATATGTTTGACTCTTACAGTGGCGTACCTATACCTTAATGAGATCATGCAGTACTGGTCCTTTTGTGTCTGTCTTATTTCACTAGGTATAATGTCCTCAAGTTTCACTCTTGTTGTCATATGTGTCCCAGTTTCATTTATTCTTTCAGCAGCATAATATTCCAACATATGTACATACCACATTTTGTTTTTCCTTTAATTATTTGATGGGTACTTGGGCAGTTTACTCTTCAGAGTACTTTTAGAATTCCAGGTTGTTCCAAGCCTAATTTTATTGCTTTTATTTTAAAATTAATTCTAAAATATATCCCATTTTTCTTTAATGTAGTATTTGGCATTTTTTACCTGTTCTTCTTGGTAATTTTAAATAGGGTATGATTTTCCTTCTTTCCATAATGTTAGTCCAAACACTTAGAAATAATTTTACTGTGTATACATGAGTTTGTGGATATATTATAGTATAAATAAGTAATTTTTACGATGTGACATAAAATTTAAAATGCATTGATTCAAACATTGAACCATTAAAATTTTAAAAATACACCTCATTTGCTAACTCTAACAAAAAATCTAGGCTAATTTTATTGATAACATGCACTATTATGAATTTAACCACGCTCAAATGTATAGCCAAGGGATCCTTACTAATCAGGAGTTGAGGGAAAACTGGCTTCTCTGGAGGGTGAAATCCCAATTCTTACAGGTCTCCTGACAGGAATGGGCCATAGGAGAGCTTCATAAGGAGTGACCATGTGTTGAAATAATCTAGAAGGAGAATCCTTCATATGATTAAGGCTAAATGTAAATCTCCCAGAGAAGGGACTCAGTGACATTTGTTCAGTGTAAAAGAGGCAGGATCATGAATCTTGTAAAGTTTCTATCATTTTTCAAAAGAAATATTCATATTACAGAAGATAAATAGGAATCATCATTTACCAGGTATATTTCTATGTTTAAGTTCACGTTTTTGTTTAAAATGACTGAATAATAATTATCTGAATAGCTGTGATAGGTCTCATGATGATTAGTATACTTTATTTCTGATCCACAGTATAAATTAATACTCATACACTTAAAATATGGAAAATGTAATATTACCAAAATTACCAAGGAATTGAATTAGCAGAGGACACTAAGAATTAAAGATTATTTGAACTAGATTGTAAAGGATAGCTAAGATATCAACCCACATAAGGAATAATAGTTTCACTGGAGCTATCCAGTGAAGTTTTTCCCATAAACACATTCTTGTATTTATTTACTAGACATTAGTAACTCGTATAGATTTGAAAATGTTTCATAGTTTATGTTTTTAACAATTCATGAGGAAGAATATTTATGAAATTTAATTTGCCTACTTATTTTGTTTTACCCCACATTTTAAATTTATGATGTAAATGATTTCTAAATATCCCTGAGGTAATAAATAGCAGAGAAAAAACTCTGAAATACTTTCTCTCTTTTTCTCTTACACCCAAGACTATGCATTTATCAAGATGCAGTCTGATATAGAATATGAATGGTAAATGTATCCTAGGGGAACTTGTGAATTTGTAAGGACCAGGCAAAAGATGAAATCTGAAGAATATAGGTGAAGAATGAGACTTCTAAGGAACAATCATAAGATGTGGTTTTGACAAAGAAAAATTTTTAAAAATCTTCTGAAAGTCTAGATCTGTTCAATAAATTGTCTTTAATTCAATATAATCATCTTTATTCTTGATTATTGTATTTGATATTTATAAAATAGTTTAAAGGGCTTTCCCTTTTCATAAAAATGTAGGTAGAACAGATAACCATAACTGCAAAGTTTTTATAGAAAAATAATTTGGATGAAATACTTTTCAAAAATACTAGAAATTAGTTTATTTAATAAACAAATAAAAATTATTATTATATCTACATGTTAGTCAAAATATATACTATTTTTAATTTCATAAAATATACATAAATAAAATATTGATAAAGTATTAATTTGAATATTTTATAGTTATTAATCTTCTATTATAACTTTACCACATATAAAAATTTAATGTGTTTGAAGTGATACTGCTCAAGACAATTAGTTTTAGTATTGAAAGTGTAATTAAGATTGAAATGATTTATTGAAGAGCTGGAATTCTTCAAGGTAAGCAGAAGTAAAAATAGTTGTGGATATAATAGTTTTTTTGAAAAGAAGAATTCAGTAAAATGAAAACAAAGGCGGTCAAGTAATCTAGACAGGACTTTGTCCTTCAAATATTGAAATTCATGTCTGATTGCAACAAAGATTCTTCATAGAGGAATAATATCAGGTGGGATGCTTTCCTTAAACACTAAGTGTAGGTGAGAAGGTAAATTAGAGAGAGCACGGGAAATCTGGTACAAATTGCAAAAGAAAAATGGAATAAATTATCTGATTCAAAAAATTTTTTTTTGTATTGTGAGGTAATAGAGGAAAGAAAGGGCTCGAACAGATGTCTTGTATTACAACTGAAATGAAATACTGGGGAGAAATTATCTAGCTGGTCTCCATTTGCATCATAATCATCCAAAGAAAAATTAACTTTGAATCATTAATTTTACTTTGCTATAAGAACTTTTTCTAAGCCAGCTGACCAATCAAAGGAACATCAACTATCATCTTAAGTCAGCTGACACATAAACATCAATAATAACTGTAGACTTTACAAACAAATGGGATGATATAGAGGCTCTCTTAAAGAACATATCTGGGATGATCATTCACTAAGGAAGGAAATGAGAAATAATCACTAGTGTCCAGGAAGTATTTTAAAGATATTTTATCGAAATAGTATAAATTTGACTCAGAAACTGAAATTTTTTTATGGATGCTTATTTTATTTTAAATCATATAATGGACTTAGACTCTCCAGTCCTATGAATGTTAAAATTATTTTATTGGAATAGATAGGAAAAAATAAAAACAAGTTGACTTTTATTGATTTCAAATGCCATCTTTTTGCCATTTCCTTTAAACTGAATTCCTGATAAAAAAACATATTTGGTTACCAATGGTGTCCCTTTATTCATGACTAATGGGGGTTGTTTCCATTTTGTTTTTAGCATATTTCATCATATTATACTTTGATTACAGGGAGACTGTGACATTTTAGAAAACATGGAGAACCTCACCATCTTCACAGAATTCCTCCTCATGGATATCTCATCCTCCCGGGAGCTCCAAGTCTTGCAAGGTCTGATGTTCTTGGTGATTTACCTTGGAGCCCTGACTGGGAATTTCTTAACTATTATGGCCATTGTAATTAATCCACATCTACATTCTCCAATGTATTTCTTTATTGCCAATTTGTCATTCATAGATCTTTGCTTTATTTCAGTTACTCTTCCCAAAATGACTGTTAATTCTCTGACAGGCAATAAGACGATTTCTCTCCCAGAATGTGCCTTTCAGATTTATCTGTCTATCTTGTTTGTAGCTACAGAGCTGGCCTTCCTTGTGGTGATGTCCTACGATCGCTATGTTGCCATTTGCCACCCTCTGCACTATGGACTCACCATCACCCCACGTGTGTGCACACAGGCAGCTGGTGGCTCATGGGCAGCTGGGTTGGTATATTCTGCTATCCACACAGGCACCATGTTCAGGCTTCCCTTCACAGAGACTAATGTGATCCATCAATATTTCTGTGATGTGTCTCAAATTTTAAGGATTGCTTCTTCAGATGTTCAATTTTCTGAGTCTATAGCCTTACCTATAAGTGCTGGTATTGTCTTTCTATGTTCTTTTATTTTGTTCAAGTCCTATTTTGATATTTTTTCTATGGTGCTTAGGATGCATTCTGTGGAAGCCCGTAACAAAGCCTTATCCACTTGTACACAACAGTTGGCAATTCTCATTTTGTTTGTGATTTCATTGCTGACTGTTGTCTTTGGGTCCACTGCAAATGAAGCATCTCTCAGTAATCTTCTGGTGGCCATGTTCTACTCCGTGGTGCCCCCACTTATAAACCCCATCATCTATAGCCTGCGGAATAGAGAGATTAATAATGCACTTGGCAGAATGTTCCACAGGTTCTTTGAGCACCCAGGAAAGGTATTTTAATTAAAATTTCTAAGTAAAACATATTGAAATTTAATTCATATTTGATATATATTCTTAAATGGAATCTATCCTTGTCAAATATCAAGCTTTATTTCATATAATTCCTTTTTTATTGCATATGTGATAAAGAGCTATGGATTTAGGTATCCCAGTTTTACAAATTCATAATCATGTGTAATTCATATATTCTTCTAGATAATATTTTCCACATTGTTAAAGGTTTTGTACAATGTGTCAGATGTTTTATAGTCAAAAGCAAATGCTGATATCACATGGAGAACATCATGGATGAATATTCTAATTGATGTCTATATACTTGAGATAATTTCATGATACTGGATACCACCACCTTATAAAAGAACATTAAGTGTTATGAATTTAAATATTTGGTAAATTTTGGTATTGGTAGTCTCCTTTTATACAAATATCTATACCAAGCTATAAAATGTTTAGATTTTAGAAAAACTGCTGAATAATAACATAATAATATTAGAAAACTGGATCTATGCAAAAGCTTTCTTTATTGAAAAGTGGGTCTAAATATCTGTCCCTTAAAACAGAACAGGCTTTTGATGCTTTGGATGTCTCCATGTGATGTGGTTGTTAAGGTGTTAAGCATGCACAATTCATTCAGTCATTCTGCACTATGAAAAACAAGTAATACCTGAGGGAAGTTAATGACAGGGGACACTCTGGCCATGGCTTTAATTCTGGCCCACAATTAGCTCCTATGCTTCAGGACCAAGTGTGTTCACTTGGCAGGATAAAATACCATCTCCTACTAGATATGTGGATTTCAAGTATGTCCCTTCCCATATTACCCCATGTATTTTAAAACATACTCTGGAGACAGTCTGATTCTGGTGGGCATGTATTATGACATCAAGCACACAGATCATCTGTCTATCCCTAGCAGGGTGGGAGTCAGCTTCCAACACTAGAACACACAAACACTGAGAGTTTTGTGGCACTCAAAATATGTGCCTCCATTGACTAAGGATTGAGCCCTGCACTTCTGCATCTCTTCTCTATGTGAGTAAAATGTTGTTTCATCCAGTGATGTATTAAATGTGTTTCATTTAGCCACCCTTGCAAGTATTTTTGATTGGTGGTCACCCCTTTAAGGTGTCTGCCTTTCTGATCAACAAATAGGTGTAGCTGGCTGAATTGCCCCAAAATTATAATATGACATTATGGAAGAATAAATGGTTGTAGTTCAGCCTTCCCAGTGAGGTGCCAGTTCCAACAGAGGTGGTTGGCTGACTAATGAGCTGGCCTCACACTGCTCATGTGAGGTGAAGTGGGATGTGGGCAGAGTATCTGTTAACAGGGATTAATTAATGCAGCAGGTAAGGGCAGAAATGAAGAAATTAGATTTTACAAAGAGTATGGAAACTATTTCCTGTATCCTGGGCTCCTGCATTTTCCCCTGCAATTTGCCAAATCTCCAAGTTTCTCTATGTTGTAAATACTTCTGAGGAGAGCCTAGGGAGTTCCACTGCATCTGTGTTGTTTGTAAATCCAAGGTTAGACCTGTTTGCAGTCACACCTAACTACAAATGGCATTGCTGAAATTCAAGCTGCTATAAATTATTTGTTTTGTGTTAGAAAAATATGGAAATTAAAAGGTATATATTGACAGAAGCCAGGAGAAGTCCATGTGGTTTTGGTTAGTGTATCTTTTCAATGCAAGACATTTCAGACTAACTTTTCTAGGGCTGAGAATTGCATTTTTGGAAAGTTACCTGTTGAACTTCTGCAGAACACAGTTAAACCCTATTACACAGGCCAATCTATAGGTTAGCGATAGGAACAAGCTCAAGACACATTTTGTTTGAATTGCAGAGTGCATGAGAGTTGTTTTCCCAACTGTGGAAGACGTCCCAAAAAGTAAAACCCAATGAAGTCTATAAACATCCTGAAAGTAAAGGTTATTGACACTTGGTTATAGTACTCTTCCCCGTGACAGGATGTGGATGAAACTCTTGAACAACATTGAAGGCATTCACAAAAGAAGGTTTACCCCAATTGAAGGACCCTCCTTTCATTTTTGCTGCTTTCAAGGGTGATGGTGAGGAAAGTGGTAAGAAAGCTCCATCTTAATATCCCACATTTGCATAGAAATAATGGGGGAGTGACAACCATTTTCAATGAGACAGGCCATAGAGATGGGACACCATAGTTGAGCAATTGTAGGTTGCCCCATATGGAATGCCATAAAGTGAAGACAGTGAGCAACCAGGGAAAGAAAAGGATGGAGCCCACCCATTGGGTAATGTGCCTTTTTTTACTAAAGCAAAAGATAAATAGAGCAAAAGAGATATGCTGAGGACTGAACTGTCAGGCACAAAGAAAACAGAAATTGATTCTGGGAATTCTAAGCCTCTGGAAATCAAGATCTGAGATGATATTGCCCTATTTGGGGATTT
Source organism: Dasypus novemcinctus (assembly GCF_030445035.2). Lineage (NCBI taxonomy): Eukaryota > Metazoa > Chordata > Mammalia > Cingulata > Dasypodidae > Dasypus > Dasypus novemcinctus. Next base: position 5,882,378 of record NC_080694.1, on the reverse strand, counting down.
AACTAAATTTGGAACTTGTAAACCAAGATTGAAGATTCACTTATCTAGGAAAGACTTGTGGAAAGTCTTACTGTCTGATCACTTGGACCCTGCTTCTTGCATGCTAAACCAACAAGGTTTTTGAGAGAGCTGTATGAACAAAACTACTGTCACCCTGGAATAAAAAGGACATGGACAGGAGAAATGGAAAGAGAAACGGCTTTAAGAGGGAAACCATGGGAGCTGTGATCTGGAATTAAGACATCACCTTGGGCCAAGAGAGGAACCCCACCCATGTGTACAGAGAGGGTGAGTTTGCAACAGAAGTTGAAGAGGGTGGATGTTCCCACCTGATATTTTGGGAGAGTTTTGCTTCCCCAGGGTACAGAGAGAGTGGAGCACATTCCTCAAGGATTAGGGCAGTTAAGGTCAGAACTCCATAGGTCCGAGAGGAGTGGACCTGTCCCCCATGGATTAGGGAAGGCCAGGTGGTCAACCCATTGCTCTGAGAGGGTTGAGCCTATATGCCAAAGATTAGTGAAGGCCTGGTGGTCAGCTTATTGTTCTGAGAGGGTAGAGCCTGTATGCCAAAGTTTAGGGAGGAGGTTGCCTTCACATCACTGCAGTAACAGGTCTAAGACTCTAACCCAAAGGTTGGGTAAAGTGTGGCAATCACCCCAACACTCTTAGAGAGTGAGTTCTGGAGCTTGGCCCACACCCAGATGCTTGATGAGGGTCAAATCAAGAAAATGGCTATTGGACAAGCCTGTGGAAAAGATGGGTACCCATAAGGTACCAAGGAGAAGAAGCCATTATCTTAAGAATGACTCTCAGATTTTGAAATTGAATGGAAGATGCCCTTCAGGTTTACTGTACTGTAAAGGACCTGTGACTCATGTTTCCATCCCAATTTCTCCTTATTGTAATGAAAATGTTTATCCTTTTATGTCCATTTGTGAATTGGAAGCAGATAAATTGTTTTGTAATTTCAGAGGTCTGCATCCAGGCAGGACTTTGCCCCAAGACAAACTGTATTTAAATTGATTGTGATATGGTTTAGGACTTGATTGCTACTGATTTAAGGTTTTCTTGAATACTGTAATGTCTTTTTGGAATTCAGTGGGTGGAGTGTAGCAGTTTGATATAGTTATTAATTCCAAAAAAAAAAAAAAAAAAGATAATGGATTATGTTTGTAGACTGCTCTTTACCTGGGTGTGATTAACTTATGACTAGTGCTTTGATTGGGCCACATCATTAGGGTGGCAAAAACAGAGTTGAAGCATTTTTAATGTTGGAGTTTTGATATTGAATTTGATCCTGAAGTCTTAAGCTGGAGCCCCAGGAAGTAAGCACTTTGAGGAAATAGAGGCAAGTCCTGGGAAGAGAGGAGACCAAGCCCAGAGAGAAGCAAGACCTGGAAAGAGAGGAACTCAGGAAGCCTGAACCCTGGCAGACATTGGCAGCCATCTTGCTTCAATACATGGAAATAGACTTTGGTGATGGAAGTAACCTATGGTATCTGTAAGCTCCTACCCCAAATAAACACCCTTTATAAAAGCCAACAGGCTTCTGGTGTTTTGCATTAGCACTTCTTTGGCTGAATAATACATATAGCAAATAACAAAGTAAGATAAACAATAAACATGCAGAAATCTGAAATACATATGTAATTTTTCTAGACCAATTTCCATGTTAATATAAAATCTAAAGATATATAGTAAATTGGTACAATTAACAATAGTTTAAATTTAAATTACTCATATTTATAACCTTTAGTTTTGTATTTATTTGCTCAATACATATTCTCAGTTCAGAAATATTGCCTTAGATTTTACTAAGCAATTAGTACATAATTAACTTTGGATAAATGATATTTATTATTCTCTCAGTTTAAGATAACCCTGAGGAAAATATTTTAAACTGTTTCATTTTTCTGCAGCAAAAGTTGGCTACATTCTACAGGTTTTGTTATGCAGAATTCTTACATTGATCCTTAAAAGTGTCATCATGAGGAATTTTCTGTTCATCTATTTGAAAGTCATACATATTTTTAAAATATGCAGTGGACTTAATGTAGTTCTATAAATTTTTAAATGAATTTTAAATCTCATTTCATTCAAAATATATGCACACTGTATACATTGAATATCCATTTGGCTTATATTTTATTTGAATATTTTTCTATAATTATTTTATTTATATCTGTTCATGCATCCATTCTGAATTCCATAAAGACAAACATTTAAAAAATTTTTTAAATGTTCTTTTCATATTAAAGCTAGGTTGCAAATATCAGTAATCTTCACCTATAAACAACCAGGATGCATATATTAAAATGAAGTTTAAGTTTTAGGATATGGTTATTTTTGTATTTTACATGATTTACAACTACCTGAAAACATAATATTGAAATTCTTACAATTCAAAGGAATAGGAAAAATATTAAACCCCTGTAAAGCAAACCCTAAAAATTTATCTCATACTGACATCAGCCCAGAGATTTTCCTTTTCTCTTCCTAATATATTCATATTTGTTACCTACATCCAAAACAAACTCCTAGACTATTTACTTAATCATTTATTTTACCATATGAACATTTTTGTTGTTCTAACCCTTTATATAATTTACGTCATTCAATGGTCACTTTATTGTTTAAGGGTATTTTTTTAAAACTCCAATGATTGACTTTTTAGATTCATTCATGAAGGTGGGTGTATCAGTTTGCTCTTCCTTTTCTAAAATGGAATAAAGTTATATTTGATAAACAAGTCAGTTTGTTTATTAATATTCTACATTCACTGCCAGTGCAGTACAAAAATTTTAGTTATTATGAATAAAGCTCTGTGAACATTGTTGTACATGTTTCTTTGGATATTAGTTTTATTCATGTTGAGTAAATAATGAAGAGTGAAACTGCAAGTTCACAGACTCATTAATAATCAGTTTTTCAAAAATGTGCTTGTCATTTCTAAAAACTATATAATAATATTTTACACTATCACAAACTTCGTAAAAAGTTAGGTCTATCAATCTAATAATCATTGTTTGGTATTGCCAGATTTTTAAATTTAGAAACTTGAGATGTGTTTAACAAAATGACATTGTGGCTTTATCATTTCCCTAAAATGTCATTGTGGGTTAGTTACCATTTTACTTGAAACTATATCAAGATGGGTTATATACCTAACAAAAACATGTCTCCATGAATTTAGAAGGATTTAATTACACAGAATATGTTCTCTGACCCCAAGAGAATTAAATTAGACATCAGCACCCATAAAATTTTGGATATTAAAAGTCATAAATTATTACAACCTGTGATTTAAAAAATGAGAATGAAATTTTAAACATATTTCCAGCCAAATTATAATGAAATTATAATATATAAAATGTGTTTGAATAGAAATAAAACAGTTCTTGGAGAAATGTTAACAATTGTAAGTATTAATATTAAAGAAGAAAGGTTTGAAGACAATGACCCAAATTTCCAACAACCAGGAAAAGAAGAACAAAATTATATCCCATTAAGGAGGAGGAATAAAATAGTAAGGGAAAACAGTAGAAAGCAATGTTATAGAAAAGAGGCAAACAATAGGAAAGCATGACAAAAGAATTTTTCTGAAGAAGGTCAAATATATTAACGCCTACCTAGAATTATCAGGAATAAAAACAAGTATAAACAAATTTCCAATATGAGGTATGAAATATGGGTTGTTATTGGCAGACATTGTGGCTGTTTTTGTATTTTTTCTGTTCTTCTGTTCCTCCTCTTCTTTGTTCTCCTACCCCTCTTCATTCCAAATACTTCTGTCCTAATTCAAAATCATGAAGGTATCTTCCAAATGACTAGTATTTTTTGCCAAACATTATTATTAAATTCACTTTATTTTGATTTTGGGTAGGTTATGAGAGAGAAAGTAAGTTGCATATTATCTAATATGAACAATATTATAATCTATTTTTCTGCAAATATTTACCAAATCATACATGCTATTCTCAATGTAGTACCTCACTTTGTATGTCAATGTTGAATCCTTGTGTGCATTTTTTCCTGTTGCATTGTTTAGTTCTCTGTTTTTATCTCATGCCAAAAAATTCTTTACTAATATTTTATAGAAAAATTTTTTTCTCCCTCTTTTTTTTAAGAAATGGAAAAGTCAATTATAAAATTTACCCTGAAGGGTATTTGGGCCTAAATAGCCAGATACAGCCTAAAAAGGGAGAAAGAATTGGAGGACCCCCAACCCCAGACCTTAAATCATATTAACTAACCAGAGTGGCCAAAACTGCATGGCATGGACACAAAGATAGACATATAGACCAGTGGAACTGAATGGATTGCCCAGAAAAAGACCCTCATGTTTGTGGAAAATTGGGAGGAAATCCTTCTAAATTTATTCTTCTATGAATTGTTTATGCTAGTCGGGCTTCATGTGAATGTTAGGGCCATTTAGTTACTATCTCTGAAGTAAATCGCTTGTGATTTTTATATGAATGCAATTTTAAATATAACTGTGATTGATACTTTTATAATATTTAGTCTTCCAATCCTTAAATATCACCTATGTCTCAATTCATTTAGTTCTTTAACATCTCTCGATGTAACTTTTCTACAAGGTCTGATATTACTCTGATACATATCTGTGGTAGGGAGATGGAGAGAGTAAGGGAGAATTTTATTCTATTGTCCATGCTTTCTTTAAAAATTTTGTTTTCTATATTTTCCTTGTTTACCCAAGTTTCATATTTCTTTGTTGATTTGACCCAATCAATTGCCCTCTCAAAGCCTATTCCAATGGTATTCTCATATTATCTATTGAGATATTTTTATCTTACATTAGGAATTTTATATACCTCTAGTTGCTATTCTTTTCTCCTTTTCTAACTACCGTATATTTCATTTACTTTTTTCTTTTCTCACTATGTTGTATCATAAATATGGTGTGAGCAGTTTTGTTTTTTTTTTTTTAGGGGGAGCTGGTACCATATCAAAGGATGTTTACACTACACATGTATTAACTTTTAAGATGGTTGACCTAAGATTATTTATGTGTTACTTTTTTTCAGAGAAAGGATTTTTAACTTCTTTTATTTGCTAAAATCTTTCCATTTGAATTAGTTTTTATTGAAGAAAAAATATTTTCTGCTTCCACAGCAATGGATTACTGTATTTAATTTTCTAATTTTATACCAGATATTTTTCTGAGATATTTAAATATAAATTGTTCAGTATATTATATCACTATTTTAAAGAAATTTTTACTTCATATTACCTTTTTGAAAATACCAAAATTATTGAACAATTCTCATTTATCCTATCAAAATCCATTTTGTGACAATCCTTCCTAGATAGCTTTAATACTTCTTTGCTAATTTTTAATGTGGGCCTTATATGTCTCTTGTACAATGGTCATATGACGTCCTCCCTTCTGTACTCTCTTGAGGTAGAACTGCAAGATTTGCTTCATTCATGTCATATCATAAGGTAGTGAAAATATTCTAATACAGCACATGACATTTCTGACTTTTTGGTCCTCCTAATATCATTCATATTTTCCTGGTTAAAATCTTCTATTTTAGAGTTCACTCTATTTTTCTGCTTTCAAACATCATGACTAAGTATGGAAAACCTTTTAATCTTATATGTCTAGTCCAAAAGGAGTATTCTTCTTCTCCTTAGGAAATGTTATTTTGTAAAATCCTTCTCTCCCTTTCTCTGTTTTATTATTCTTTCCAAATATTGGTTCTATAAATTGGTTCTCCTTGGCATGTACCTTTTTTTCCCACCTTTCCAAATGGCGACCTTTGCATGTCTTTATTTTAAGTTTCATAAACAAATCCTGGTGAGGACTGGTGTTCTCAAATAGAGGGAAATGTATCTCTAGAGAGAAATGACAGCTCCCAGTTCATTAGGGCAGTTGAGCATGTCAAGCCCTCAACACTGTTGCAGGCATCTCTGAACATGGTCCTTGAAGCAATGAAGATTGACTGTCACTGTGGGCCCTAAGGGGAGGGGGAAAGAGGTATTGAATAGATGGAACCAGTGTAACTGTGTGGGCAATAGAAGTGTTCCACAAGATTAAGCAAGGATGGATATAAGACATGTTAAATTACCCCAAAAATGTATAGGGGCTGATAGGCTAAAATGTAAATCATAATGTAAAACATAAGATAACTAAAAATTTAGAAAATTGTATAGTCTAAAATATAAACCACAATGTAAACCCAAATGTTACCTTGTTTGAAAGCTATTGTCTCAATATCTGTACATCAGTTTCAGTAAATATAGTATGAATATGTAAAAAGATTATTGCTGTGGAAGGGAAAAGGTTTTTATGTTGGATATGTGGGAGTACTGTATATTGTATATATGAATTACTGTGATCTAAAACTTTTGTGAAGATAAGCTTAATGATTAGGAAAAAAAAAAGATAGGACATAGACACTGAGGAAGAGATGGAAGTAGTTGCCTTCCAATTTGCATACAAGGCAACACTTATTCCAGTGATGGAAGGCAAAATATCAAAAACAAATCTTTTGCATGTTTAAATTTTTTGATACCCCAATTTATTTTTACCTTAATTTTTCTAAATTAATACATATTTTATAACCTTTAAACTCATCACTGTATTCCATTTTACTATTGATGGAACCTGGCAATATATTGGGCTTCACTTTTCAGGAAGTTTTGGATCACAGAAATGTTCAACAATGGAAGGGGAGGAATACTGGTGTGGGGTGTTATTGACAGGGGACACATGGTTGGCAGGGAGTTGCACAGGGCATATATCCAGGGTACATAAAAATGTTTGGATATTTTCATAGTGGATACAATTAAAAATGACAACTGAGGGAGTGATGAGTTCTTAGCCAGGGGAGCTATATCACAGTCCCTAAAGGAACAGCAATAATCCCCCAAGTGCAACACCAAAGACCAAAAAAGAATGAAGGTCCAACAATGAGCCCTTGATACTAATGACAAGGCCTAGAGCTGCAGGGTGCCTAAGAGTTACCTCCTGAGGACCTCCATGTTGCTCAAATGTGGCCAGTCTCAAAGCCAAACTCAGCATGTAAATTCATTGCCTTCCCTCCAGCATGGGACATGACTCCTGGGGATGAGCCTCCCTGGCACCAAGGGATTACTACCAAGTACCAGCTGATGATGTAACTAGAAAATGACCTTGAATGAAAGGGTCAACTCGGACTGGCAGAATATCTAAATCTACATATAATATGATGAGTTAAAAATGCTTTTTGACCTAAATAAAAGGGGGAAATGGAAAGGACAAATGAGTTTATATGGCTATGAGTCTTCAAAAAGAGCTGGGAGGTTATCAGAGGGGTTGCCCTTACGCACACCTCAGCAGAGTCCCAGAGACAGATAAAGTAGATACAACCCCATGTATTGGTTTGTCTGAGGGCTACAGAAACACAGGTTCTACGGTCATGACAGATGGAGTTCAGTGCCATGTCAGTTGGCCCTACTTTGGAGTTTGTGTTTCTGTGTGATGGAGCTGGACTCAGATGTGATCTTTGTTCACAAGCCTCTCCTGTTACTTTTACCGGAACTGAAGTTGGTGCTGGAGTTTAATGTATAACCAGGGGAACTGAATCTCTGGACTGACCATGTGATAGCCAGGCCCTGAGCCTCAACAGACTTGCAACTCCTACACTCTGGTTTATTGGACTTACCCCACTCAGCTAACATGGAGGTGAAGAAGGTTCACCACCACACCAAGGAGCCAAGAGTGCCTACAACTGAAAGCAGGAGAATTGCATCCAGCATCCATGGGGAATCTCAGCCCCCTCTTGATATAGATGTGGAGTGGACACAACCATTCTAAAGTCCACAGGATGGAGGAATAGAGTATGGATTAGAGTGGACTTACTGATATTCTATTCATGAACTATTGTGATTAGTGATCAAAGAAAATGTGGCATTGGTGTGGAGAAAGTGGCCATGGTGGCTGCTGAGGGTAGGGAGTGGGAGGAAGAGATGTGATGTAGGGGCATTTTTGGGACTTGGAGTTGTCCTGGGTGGTGTTCCAGGGACAGTTACCAGACATTGTATGTCCTCCCATGGCCCACTGGGTGGACTGTGGGAGAGTGTAGGCTATGATGTGGACCATTGGCCATGATGTGCAGTGGTGCTTGGAGATGTACTCACCAAATGCAATGAATGTCTCATGATGATTGAGGAGGTTGTTATGGGGGGAGGAGTGGGTTGATGGGGTGGGGGTATATGGGGACCTCATATTTTTTGAATGTAACATTAAAATAATAAAGAGAAAAAAAATTTGACCCAAGGAATTAATTACAACTATAAGGAAAAAAGGTAAGTTTTTTTTTTTATTTTCCTGCCCCAATACCAATAGCCTAGGGTAAAAGAGAGAATGACAGTTTGAAACTAAATCAACCTCTGTGTAATGAAACTTCTAAAGCTAGGAAAGAGGTAGTAAAATTGTATAGCCACCATGGTGAAAATATTTTCCAACCATCTATTTAATTGTATACAAGAAAATTCACCAAAAAGCAAAGACCTCCTAAAACTGCTTTCTGCAGGGATTGGAAGCTGTTCAAAGGAACCAACTGCATCACAAATTGTCATTCCCTATCCCTAGTAGAAATCTCTTAGAGCTCTTCTAAGTGAAATTCAAAAATTTTATGGATTAATGATTTCTGTGTGCTCCCCTTTCTTCTCCATTCTCAAGTGAATGTGCTCATAGAAATTATTTTATCCATATATCAGCCTTGCATTTGCATGCAAATTAAAATCTGAATTTGTTTAGTTCAAATATTTTTAGATAAGAGGACTTAAACCTATATTTGATAAAGAGATTATCATGGAGTTACAGACACACAATTCACTATAGTATACAAAGCTCAATAAAAAGTACCTTCACATACAGAGTAATAACCAATAAGCAAAACCATGTTATGTGTTAATATTGCCTAGCATAATACATGTGAAAGTAAAATTCATACAATTCATATGCTTTTCCTATATGAAAATGAAAATGATAATATTCTCAATGTTGACCATAGTGGCAACTGTGAACCTATAAGCTACTAGGTGGTCATATAAAATCAATAGAATGATTTATTTGTAAAAATAAAGATTTCAGAAGAATGAAGATAAAGTTCTTTAATGGTTAAGACAATAGTTGAAAACATAAATATCTTACAAGAATAATAAGCAATATTTACTAGACATTAAAATGAATTTGACATTTCATGAAAAGTATACATATCTTTCAAATAGATATCAAAGTTTCCTCAAAATTTGTCAACCTATAGTGATGAGACTTCAGGTTTTTTGGCATTTTGATCTACCTGATCTACCTCACTTGCTCCAATTACGTCCCATTTGGTGTAAGAACCACACAGAAGCAGAATGTGCTGAGCTTCTACTATATGAAATGCAGATCACAGAGCCCCTCCCAGCAGCAGAACAGAACCCCAAACATATCCAGGCACAGGGTCCCAGCACAATGAATCCAGGTCAGAACACAGTCAGCTGATGAGCACACATACAAAATGGTACCCAAAAATATAAAAGAAAATGAGGCAAAATTTTTGGTAAGTTATGTGCATGCTCAGTCTAGTTTCTGCTACATCACACACAAAAAAGTAAGCTTGGTTTAACTCTATCTGGCTTTCTGGGGTGGGGTACACTATTAGAAAAGCAAACAGAGAAAAAAAAACTCAATAAAAATGGGAAAAACTTAACTGCTGTAAGACAGAATGGGTCTAAGAAGTGAAGAGTGTAATGAAAAAGGAGCAATGAATGAGAGAAAGAAGATAAACCATAGGAGATTGGGAGAAAATTCTTCTCAGAATCAAGCAGAAGTGGTGAAGAATTTCTGAGAAGGGACAAAGAAAATGAAACTTTCTCAATTGAACAAAAAAGGGCAACTTAAAATTGCAACACATATCCAGGCCAAATAACCCTTTAGAAGAAGTAAAAAGCTGAAAAGTTAAACACAGCCTATTCTAAAGTTCCAGTATAAGTTAGACCAAGCATCACAGAATTCTGTTAACTTGCAACAAATCTATAATAGACCAAGTTGTAGCAGTCTGATATGGTTATGAATTCCAAAAATAGATATTGGATTATGTTTGTAATCTGGTCTGTACCTGTGCATGATTGAGTTATTATTAGGGCTTTGATTGGGCCACATCATTAGGGTGCCTACAGAAAACTTGAATAGGCTGAGGAAAAGAATCAGTGAACTAGAAGATTGGAAAATAAAAATCAAGGAATTAGAAGAAGAGATAGAGTACTTATAGAAAAAATTGAGCAATGTCTTTGTGAATTAAATGATACCATGGAACATAAAAACACCTGCATCATGGGAATAACAAAAGGGAAAAAAAAGGATAAAGGAGCAAAAGGAATATTTGAGACAATAACAACCAAAAATGACCCAGTTTTTAGAAAGACAAATACATATATCCAAGAAGTGCAACACACTACAAACAGAACAAACCCTAATAGACCTACACCAAGACACATACTAACAGAATGTCAAATGCCAAATATAAAAAAGAGAATTCTGAAAGCAGCAAGATAAAAATGATTCTTCACATAAAAGGCATAATTGATAAGACTAAGTGCTGATTTCTCATCTTAGGCAATTTTATAAGGGTCTTTCACATGATTGTAGGGATGCACAAGTCCAGGTTCTGCAGGCAGGCAATGGTATGATACATTTAAGGCAGTGAATGAAAAAAATGATATGAGCTGGCAATCAAGATGTGAAAATATCATCATGGGATTCCCCTATTTCCATGCTTATAAGAAGCAAGGATCTGGATGAAAGAATTTTCAACAACCTTACAGAGTTTTGTGGAGTCAAACAGTAAAATGATATTGGCTGGCTCCTCCTAGATACTCTGGATACTGTTACAAAAGAAAGAGATGAGTTAAAGGCTTCAAATTGGAAATGTAAACACCAAATGGATGATGTGAAATTTTCTATGTGTGCTCTGAAAGAAAATCTTGTCTCCTGTAGCCACAGGCTTGAAATATATGAGAACCAAACTCAGACTCTCATTGTATGAGTAGTGGAGTTATGAAGAAAACTAAAATCTCAACCCCACAGGGTTTCTGCAGCTAAAGTGAAGGCATTTATTGGAAAAGAGTGGAATCCATAGAATTAGAATGGAGAGAGATGGGATAATGGTGGAAGGAATATAAAGTTGGATCAGGCTGAGTTTATTGATATGGGCCCACCAAGCAGAAATTCTAGATTCAGTGCTATAGTTCAAAGGGTTAGAAAGGGTTCTAACAGTTTGTTTGGGTGGCTGATTGAAACATGGACCAAAAGATGTTCATGTTTTGGTTGAGATGTCCAATTTGCCCTGGTATATAATAGAAGAGGGAATTCAAAGGCTTAGGGAGAATGGAGTGCTAGAAAGTATTTACCATTTGAGAGCTGCCAACCCACCCCAGGAATGTCCAGAAGACACACATTTAACCAGGACTGTGAGGAATAAATTTGTAGACTAAATCCATCTTCCCTGAAGAGCTCTGTGGTTTCTCTTTTCTGTAGTCCAGATATTACTGTTGGAGGCTTGTGATGGAATTAGAATCCTTAAACATTATGGTATGATCGGATGTCGGTCTGGTAAAGTCAAATACTGGCAGTTAACTGCCAAAGTCCAGGTAGGCATGGCTACTACAATGAAATGCAGGTTCAAAAAAGCACTCAAAATAGTCTTAGTGTAGAATTATGGCATTGGCTAATACATCATAGGGTTCCTAGCAGTGAAATAGACAAGCAGTCTACTAAATTTCTTCTGGATCTGTATAAACTGAAGAGTTCTTGGTTGAGTGAACAAAACCCTAACTCAAAATACAGACACAGAGAATCATGACCCCTTAATCAATTCCCAGATTTGAGACAGTTTACAGACCTAGAGCTCCTTGAATGAGGAGAAGGCCAGATCTCCTTGGGGAAGGATCATGTTAAAATGCCCCAAATGTATACTGTTAGTCATTCTCCTGCCTTTCCCTAAGGAGATCTATGGCCTTTTATCAGAGTAACTGGGCATTAGGGAAAAGGAAATGATCAGACATTTCAGGGATTATTAGACACTGTCTCAGAAATGACATTAATTGCAGGAGATCCAAAATGTCACGGTAGTCCACCAGTCAGAGTAGGGGTTTATGGAGGTCAGTTGATTAATGGAGTTTTAGCTCAGGTCCATCTCACAGTTGGTCCAGTGAGTCCCTGGACCCATTCTGTGTTTATTTCCCCAGTTCCAGAATGCATAATTGGAGTAGACATAGTTAGTAACTGGCAGAATCCCCACTTTGGATCCCTGACTTGTGGAATGAGGGCTATTATGGTTGAAAAGGCCAACTATAAGGCACTAGAAATGCCTCTACCTAGCAAAATAGTAAACCAAAAGCAATACTGGATTCCTGGAGGGATTGCAGAAATTAGTGCCACCATCAAGGATTTGAAGGATGTGGGGCTGGTGATTCCCACCACATTGCCGTTCAACTCTCCAATTTGTCCTGTACAGAAAACAAATGTATCTTGGAGGATGACAGTAGATTATTATAAACTTAACTAGGTGGTGACTCCAATTGTAGCTGCTCTCCCAGATGTGGTATCATTGCTTGAGAAAATCAACACATCCCCTGGTACCTGGTATGCAGCTCTTGATATGGTGAATGCTTTTACATCAATTGATATTAGTAAGGACCACCAGAAATAATTTGCTTTCAGCTGACAAGGCCCTCAGTATACCTTCACTATGCTGCCTCAGGGGTATATCAACTCTCCAGCCCTATGTCATAATATTGTTGAAAGGGAACTTGATTTACTCTACCTCCCACAAGTCATCACATTGTTCATTATACTGATGATATCATGTTGATAGGATCCATGAGCAAGAAGTAACAAAGACTGTAGACTTATTAGTAAGGCATTTGCTTGAGAAAGGATGGGAGATAAATGCAACTAAAATACAATGCCCTTCCACTTCAGTGAAATTTCTAGGTGTCCATTGGTGTGGGGCATGTCGAGATATCCCTTCTAAAGTGAAGGATAAGCTGTTGCATCTGACCTCTCCTACAACTGTAAAAGAGGCACAATGCTTAGTTGGTCTCTTTGGATTTTTTGAGACAACATATTCCTCATTTGGGTGTGCTACTCCAGCCCATTTACTGGGTGACCAGAAAAGCTGCTAGTTTTGATTGGGGACCAGAACAAGAAGAGGATCTGCATCAGGTCCAGGCTGCTGTTTAGGCTGCACTACCACATGCACCATATGATCCAGCAGATCAAAAGGTGCTGGATGTTTTAGTGGCAAATAGAGATGCTGTCTGGAGGCTTTGATAAGACCCTATAGGAGAATCATAATGCAGACCCTTAGGATTTTGGAACAAAGCCTGTCATCCTCTACAGGTAACTACTCTCCTTTTGAGAAGCAGCTTCTGGGTCTTAGTGAAGACTGAACAGTTAACCACAGGCCATCCAGTTATCATGAGACCTGAGTTGCCTATCATGAGCTGGGTACTGTCTGAATACCAAACCATAAGGTTGGGCTGAACAGCACTCCATAATAAAGTGGAAGTGGTATATTACAAGAGGGCTTGAGTGGGTCCTGAAAGCACAAGTAAGTTACATGAGGAAGTAGCCCAAATGCCCATGATCACCACCCCTGACATGTTACCTTCTCTTTCCCAGCCCACAGCTTTGGTCTCTTGGGGAGTCCCTTACAATCAGTTGACTGAGGAAGAGAAAACTAGGGCCTGGTTTAGAGATGGTTCTGCACAATGGGCAGGTACCACCCAAAAGTGGACAGCTACAGCACTACAGCCCATTTCTGGGACATGCCTGAAGGACAGTGGTGAGGGCAAATTCTCCCAGTGGGCAGCACTTTGAGTAGTGCATCTGCTTGTTCATTTCGCTAGTAAGAAGAAATGACCAGAGGTTCATTTGTACACTGATCCATGGGCTGTTGCCAATGGTTTGGCTGGATGGTCAGGGAATTGGAAGGAACATAATTGGAAAATTGGTGACAAAGAGGTCTGGGGAAGAGGTATGGATAGACCTTTCTGAGTGGGCAAAAAAACATGAAAATATTTGTATCCCATGTGAATGCTCACCAGAGGGTGAATTCAGCAGAGGGAGATTTTAGTAATCAAGTAGTTAAGATGACCCACTCTGTGGCTAATGCTTAGCCTCTTTCCCCAGTCATAACTGCCATCACCCAATGGGCACATGAACAAAGTGGCCATGGAGGTAGGGTGGAGTTTATGAATGGGCTTAGCAACATGGACTTCCCCTTACCAATGCTGACTTGGCTGTGGCCACTGCTGAGTGCCCAATCTGCCAGCAGCAAAGACCCCCACTCAGCCCCTGATATGGCACCATTCCTCAAGGTGATCAGCCTGCTACCTGGTGGCAGACTGACAACACTGGACCACTTTTATCATGGAAGGGGCAGCATTTTGGTTTAACTGGAATAAACACATACTCTGGATATGAGTTTGCATGCAATGCTTCTTCCAAAACTACCATCCATGGACTTACTAAATATCTTATCTACTGCCATGGAATTCCACACAGCATTGCTTCTGATCAAGGAACCCATTTCACAGCAAATGATATGTGGAAATGGGCATGTGCTTATGGAATTCACTGGTCTTACCATGTTCCCCATCACCCTGAAGTAGCTGGATTGATAAAATGGTGGAAAGGCCTTTTGAAAACTCAATTATGGTGCCAACTAGGAGGCAATACCTTGCAGGACTGGGACAATGTTCTCCAGGAGGCTGTTTATGCTCTAAATCAGCATCCACTCTATGGTGCTCTTTCTCCCATAACCAGGAGCCATGGATGCAGGAATCAAGGGGTGGAAATGAGACTGGCACCACTCACTATTACCCCCAATGACCCACTAGGAAAATTTGTGCTTCCTGTCCCTGCAACCTCAAACTCTGCTGGTCTATAGGTTTTAGTACCAAAAGGAGGAATGATGTCAATAGGGAACACAGCATGATTCCATTAAACTGGAAGTTAAAACTGCCACCTGGCCACTTTGTGCCCCTCTTACCTCTGCATCAACTGTCAAGGAAGGGAATTACTGTACTGGCTGGTGTGATTCATCCTGACTATCAAGAGGAAATAAGACTGGATCTACATAATGGTGGTAAAGAAAGTTTGCCTGGAATACAGGAGATCCTCTAAGGAATCTCCTAGTACTGTCATGTCTTATGATTAAAGTCAATGGAAAAGTGTAACAACCCAATCCAAGCAGGACTAACAATGGCCCACGATCTTCAGGAATGAAAGTTTGGGTCACCCCACCAGGCAAAGAACCACGACCAGCTGAAGTGCTTGCTGAGGACAATGAAACATGGAATGGGTAGTGGAAGAAGGTAGTGATAAATATGAACTTCAAGATTATGACCAGTTACCATAAAGAGGACTGTACTGGTCATGAATCTTCCTTGTTTCATTATGGTGATGATTGTATATGTACACAAATGAATTTCTTTGTCTTCTTCCTCAAACTTTTCCCTTAACATATAATAATTTATATCAATTTCATGTCATAATACTTGAGGATGACAAGTTTAAGAGTGAGGAACTTTCACCCTATTCTGTATGGAATTAATGTATTTCCAGTTGTAAGCAGAAAAGTTGAACATCATACAGTGGATATATATATATATATGCATGTCTGTTACTGTTTTTACTTAGAGACTAAGTATGATTATTGAGTTGACAAGGGGTGGACCGTGGTGGTTAAGCTCTTGTGTCAACTCGGCCAGGTAATTGTGCCCAGTTGTTTGGTCAAGCAAGCAGTGGGCTAACTGTAATACAAGGACATTTATGGACTTTAGTCACCATTACTTTACTGCAGTGGTAAATCATATATAGCTGATTATAATTACATTAATCAGGCAGCTTGCTATCAGCAATGGGTGATGCTTTATCTAATCAGTTGAATGCCTTAAAAGGGGAAGTGATTCCAGCATTGAGTGAGAATTTCCCAGCTCATCTTTGGACAGCCAATGTCCCCCAGAACTCATCAAGAACCTTCACTGGACTTTCATTGGAGCCCCTGTTTGCAGCCTGCCTGTGGAACCTGGACTTGTGCATCCCCATAGCTGCATGAGAGACTCTTACAGAATTGCATATTATTGACAGATATCTGTTGTTGATTGTGTTTCCCTAAAGAACCCTGACTGATGCAGTAATGAAACAATATTATAATTATACTATAAATATAGTCCACAGTTTACATTAGGGTTCAAAAATTGCATCATACATTTCTATATTTTGTTTTTTTTTGTTTTATTTTAGTGACCTATATACAATCTAAAATTTTCCTTTTAACATTGAAATATACACCACAGTGGTGTTAATTGCACTCACACTGTTGTGCTAGCATCACTAACATCAATTACCAAACTTTACCATCACCCCAAACAAAATCTTCACATAATTAAGCATTAATATCCCTTCCCCCATATTCTAATCTATACTTTTATGAATTTGTGTATTCTAATTATTTCATATATAAGTTAGATCATGTTATTGGAGCTAGTGTCTTGGTTCTTGACTTTGTCACAAGAAAGAATTCAATGATGAGCCACAAATTAATCACATAAACAGAAATTTAATTGGGGGGAGGTAAAGCAAGAGAACAGAAATATGCCTTTAGAGTGTAAGGTGGGCATTCTCAAGAGAGTGAAATGCAAAGTCCTGCCCTGGGGTCCCCTATGTTATTGGGGAGTACAGGATTCCCAGGTCTGCGGTGATTGGCATATTTGAGACAAAAGCAGGGAAACTCCATTAAGTGATTTGATTCTTTTAGGGGTTTAGGGTTGCTGTCCAGTGGTGATTGGTTCCTGGCTACTGCTCCCATAATTGGCTTATGAAAATAGGTGGGTAGGGTGGGAATATCCTGTTTTTTTCCTGCTTTCTGCTGGGTGGACCCCTCCTTATTTGTGTGGTCAGTGGGCATATGTTGCCAATGTTGTTTCCTTAGTGCATCTTGTGAAAGTTGTAAGTTGCTTTCTCATAACTTATTTGTGCACATCAGCAGGCACCAGCTGCCTGTTAATCTGCCTATGTGAGTCCAGCAGGATTTTGCTCTAGGATTTTTGCTTGGTGGTGTTTGTTTGGAAATTTTTTTAGGTTTCCTGCCTCTCTTCCTTAGGTCCTTATTCTATCCTGCCTCAGTCATACAATAATTTTCATTTTGAGTCTGCCGTATTTCACTTAACATGTCTTCAAGGTTCATCCATATTGTAGAGTGTATTAGAACTTCATTCCTTCTTATGGATGGAAAATGTTTCATGGTACATAAATACCACACTGTGTTTAGCCAAGCATCTGTTGATGGGCTGTTTATGTTCTCAATCAGAGTTATGGTTACTTAAGAAACTTCACATTGGAGAATTTCATGGATATGTATACTTATGATTTATGTATTTTAAATTCCATAAAACTTTACTTAATCTCAAAGTATAAATTAAATAAGATTGCACTAAGTAAAAAAATGACCATCAACTGAATTATAGGTAGTCCCTTGTAACATCTCTTTTTCCTCATGAACTGTTGTTCTGAATTCTTTTCCTCTCCTGTGAATATGATTTGCATTTACTTGCATTAAATTGAACTTGCTTGTTGCCTCAGGATCTTCTCTTCATCAGATCTCTCAAAAAATAGTAAAAGGGTGTCTAGAATGTATTAGATAATGGTTCCAGGAAATAAAGCTCTATAATTAGATGTAGGAAAAATTTTCCCCAGGCAGTGTGTCTTCTGAGAGCTCATAGCACCATATCTCATAGTCCAATATGGGCTGCAGGATTCCACCCTGCACAATGCTTAATGCACATGCAGACAGAGGCAGCTAGCTGCATCTACCTCTCCAGCACTATCCTAACCAGACACCACACTGACCTTGGTGACCCAGGAACAGAAATTCTTCACTGACAAACTGGATATGCTTGGAAGCAAAGCCTTGGTCCACCAGGTGAAGCCCTTCAATGAAAATAATATATTATCTGTACCTGATTGTTACTAATTATTACCATCCCCTGATGTCTATTTCTTTTAGGAACATTACAGTGCTAAAAATTATAGACCTTGATAAAATACATTGAGTATTTCTACATCACAACAATTATATGCTTAATTTTACCAGTGCCTCTCTGTATATAATCAGTTATGTAGAATAACAAAATTACTACTTCATGCTTAACATCTTTTTTATAGAATATTAAAAATCACTGCTGATTTCCAGTTCTACAGCTGTTCATATATCTCCAGATCATTCTCAGAATATTGACAGCATGGAATGTCTCATTCAACTGTGATCCCTTTTATTTTCCCCAGTGTGAAGAATCAGATATATGACAACAGTATAACACTACCACTTGCTTTCTTGCAAAATACACAGATATTTTTTGACTTTCTGGATTTCAAGGAATTTCAGGTTAATGTATATTTTAGTTGGTAATTATACCCCAGAAATGGAGGGTCTAACATTCTTAATGGGCAGCTCTGACTACTATTGAGTAGAGTCAGTTGGTGGCAGTGACAGGAAGATGTGTGCCCATCTTCAATAAAAAAGAAATGGACAAAGAAAAGAGAAGACTGCTTCTTTCATTACTGAGCTTGCATCATATGTTAGCTACTTTAGAAGAATTATCTATTAAATGCCCAGGGAATTCTCTAAGACTCAAACTTAATAATAACCTTGTTAGACATTAGAGAGATGAGAGCTAGAGTAGACAAATAAAAAGTCATTGTCCATGCAGCAAGAAGATGCAGAGATTGCCACCCTATTAAACCTGTGATCAGGGTATGATCTCTTGGAAGGATATTTGAGAAGAAAGAATGACACAGGAAAACTGAGTATTCTGCCATTGGAATCTTAGCTTGAATTGAAACAGGAGCCCAGAACAAAGTCTGAATAATCCAAAGAGTAGGAAACAAGTTATGAAAGGTTCAGGGTATTTTCAAGAAAGAATTCAGGAAATTCAGGGGTTGCTGGAATACCAAGAACTACTCTGAGCAGTGCCCCCATGTGAGTTCCTGGCCACCCACATGGTCTTCCTCAATCCATAAAAATACCCTAAAGGAAGGTACACAAAGTATTTGAGGCCACAAACCTGGAAGTTCTCTGCTTTAGGTTATTCCCTACTCTTTAAAAATCCAATGTAGTTTTTACATATGATTTTATTTCTTTGTATAATTATGGAAGCAACACAATCTTTTTATGAAATTAAATACACTCCCAAATGCAAAAACAAATTTAAAAAAAGACTATTAACCATTTGGAATGTATGTATCCACATACACTTTAAGAATACAACATGTTATATTATGAGGTTTCCATTTCTCATTAGAATCCTATATATAAAAATAAAGGTGTATCCATTGATTGGTGGATGGACACTTGGGTTGTTTCCATCTCTTGCCAATTGTGAAAAATGTCACTATGAACATTGGTGTGCAGATATCTGTGTCATATTTTTAGTTCTTCTGGATATATTCCTAGTAGAGGAATTGCTGGATCATATGGCAGTTCTATATTTAGCTTCCTGAGGAACTGTGAAACTGTCTCCCATAGAGGCTGTACCATTTTACACTCCCACCAACAGTGAAGGAATGTTCCTATTTCTCCACATCCTCTCCACCACTTATTGTGGTATATATGTATGATGGAATACTATGCTGCAATAAGAAGAAATGAAATTGGGACATATGTGATAACATGGATGAGTCTTGAAGACATTATACTAAGTGAAGTAAGCCAGACACAAAAGGGCAAATATTGCATGGTCTCATTAATATGAACTAAATACAAATAATAAAAACATGGAATTAAAACCTAGAGTATAGATTATGAAGAGATAAGAGGAGGGTTGAGAAGAACCATGGATGCTTAATGTATGTGGAAGTTTTAATTAACTTGACTATAAAAGTGTGGAGATAGAGTTGATAGTAACACATTATAGTAAGTAGCAACTGGTTTATAAATAGGATTGTAACTGTAAAAGGTAGTGTGGGGAAGTAAATGTCAACAGAAAGAAAGCTAAAGAATAATCTAGGGACTGAATAACACAGTGAAACCAGAGGCGGTTGAGAATTGTGGTTAAGGGTACAAATGCAAGAGAATTCTTCTGTGACCTAGAGCAGATGTACATCATTATTGCAGGATTATGGGAATATGGAGGAACATGGGAAAACTACAATTGGTGTGACCTATAGATTGTGATTAACAGCAGTAGTATAATATTCTTGCACCAATGCCAAGCTGTACTGTCTTGATAATGGAGGTGTATGAAAAAAGTGTGCTGAATGTATGCTATGGACAATGATTGGTGGTAATGGTCTGAAGATATTGTCTTATAATATGTAACAAATATTCCACCAGGGTGTGGAGTTGTATGGGAAACCTACACATCTGTATGATTGTTTTGCAAATTCACAATATCTGTAACAAAAATATATTTTAAAAAATAGTATGGGTTGGGGAAATTGCACCAAATGTAAGATAATGACTGTAGTTGGTAGTAATATTTTGATGATGCTCTTGTATTGTTTGTAACAAATATTTCACACCAATGCAAAGAGTTGGTGGAGGGATGATGTATGAGATCCCTGTGCGATGTTATTTATGTCTATTTTGTAAGTTTGCAATCTTTACCATACACTTATTGTTTATGTGTGTTCATGTATGAATCATATACTTTAATTAAAAAAATATTTTTTTAAAGGTTTAAACTGGGATGAGTCTGTAAGAGATGACCCAAATTCCCTTCAATTGTTAAACTCAAGCTCTGAAATCTCTTTTTGGATGAAAGCTTCCTTGATCCCAGATTAGTGTCCTTGCTGGTGATGTCTTTTACTACTCTCTGTACACTAACCAACTTCTCTAATATCCTTAGCCTGAATGATGATTTACCAATCCGTGCAGTGACCTCCAAAAGGCACAGCCATTTCTTTATTCTTTGGCAACCCTAATCCTTAGCACAATGCCAGACATATGAACAGACACTCAATGTGAGCTTGCTGATAAATTATTACAATAGATAATGCAATCCAGACAATTTAGAATGAGAGGTAAAATTCTGACCAAAAGCAAAAGAATGTCAAAATTGCATGGCTTGAGACCTTCATGTTCATTATTATACTCCCAGGTTTAGCCCTCATTGCTCATGATCTCATGGAGCCCTCAGATGGCATTGGCCTTCTGGACATCTCTCACTCTGATGGTAACATTAGGTATAGTATGTCTCCAGTCATGTACTGCTGTAGCATCCACAGTTCTACAGCCACCACCAAATGAGCATCAAACTATGTATAACAAGAAAATACTACAATAAATGAAGTGTTGTAAATATTTGTAGAAGTCACAGAAGGCAGTCAAAATTGCTGTTGCAAAAATGGGAAAGCTCAAAATTTAGAGAGTTGCTGGTTTAAGGGAATTTAGAGCCTAAGAACTCTAAGAACAGCCATTCCAATGTCCTTTCATAAGTGGCAGTGGGTCTTTTAAATAAAAGTTTTATTTCACTCTCTTGTTTTTATTCCTACATCTAAGGCTGGCCTTCTCATTCAGCATCCCTGGAGCAAAATTTCATACTCTTATGTAATACAAATAAAATAATCAAAATTTGCCTTCTTGGAAAATATGCTCTGGAGACTCATATAATCAGGGGAAGGAGAGCCTTCACCCAGTGGAAATTAGGGTAAATGAAATATAGCAAAATATGGAATTGAAATGACCAGCCATTTAGGAAAAGAACCTGATACCCAGATCTCCTGGGCTAAGGAAGAGGGAAGAAAGTGGTCTCGATATCCTAGTCCTGTGGCTCCTGCTCAGTTTCCAGGCCAGTTATTTTTCTCCATTACTTTCTGGGACAGTTGGGATTTCAGATTCTGCAAAAACATACACCCAACTTTCTGGCAGAACTTCAGGCAATCTTGCATGGCCATACATTAAAATCCCCTATTTAATAAATAAATAGAGTGTTCCTTTTTTCATTTTCATTTTCATTTTCAAATTTGTGATTGGGAATGATGTTGAAACTCCCCCCCCCCCATATGTCCTTTATCAATTTTAAATTATTTTAATTGTCTCTCTTGCTATTTATTCTATTGAATAAATGATTTTCAACTTGTAAATCTACCACATATTAATGTGGTTTTTTGTGAGTTCTTTATTGTGGAAAATAGTTTTCCAATTAGTGCCTGATAGATAATCATTTTTGATGCTCACTATTATTAAAAAGCTTTAAATATTGTTTAGTAAATTTTTTACTCTAATGTAAAATATAGTCCTTTATGTTTGGATTACATTTCACCATTTTGAAATGAATTAAATATTTCCCTATAAGTTTTAATGTTCATGATATGTTGTTTAATTATTTGACCTGTTTATACACTTTTATACATCAAATAATGCAAGGATCTATTTTGATCTTTTACAAATTAAAATTATAAAATAAAGCTTTAATAATATTTATTGGTTTTAGATAGTTTTAATGCATATAAAATTTCTTTATATAATAAGAGTTGTTTGTTTCTTTGTTCATTTATTTGTTTATGCATGTGTTGGCACCAGTTGTTTCAATTTTGATGCAAACTAGGTTTTACATACATATATTCTTCCAGACAAGCTTAAGAATAATTTTCCCAATATATAATTTTTTGAGATACTTATTTTGATGCTGTTAAATTTATAAAGTAATTAGAGAGGGGTTATACTTTGAAAATAATTATCTCCTTGTAGGGACAGGTGATATGAGCCTCCATTTATCCATGTCTTCTTTAAGACAATCCTTTAAACCCTTCAGTGAAGACTTGTAGTTTCATGTTCTTTTCTTAATAGACTATTTCAAAGTACTCTTTCTATAAATATATTTTTTGGGGGAGATCAATTTATGTTTTTGTGTATTTCATAACTATAATTTTGGAAGGGCTACTTGACAAATTTCAGCATAAATTCCAAACTCTACAGATGCGTTCTACAAAAAAGTCATTTACCCTGGGCCCTTTTGATGTAGGCAAAGGGTCATACTGCATCACATATGATAGAGGTGCAGTTAATAGATGGAGAGGCATGATATTAAAGAAATAAGGGGTTTTCTTCCCACTGCTCTTTAATTAATAAGTAACATAATACAAGCATACATTAATGGCTATCACAACCACCAGTAAATCAATCTGCAGGATAAAAATCCACAAATCTACTTATTTAAAAGGCTGAAACTAAAAGAACAGTGGAAAAATCAGTGTTTTTATCCTTTGGTTAACAATCCCAGATTCAGATTTCTTTGATCACAGAAGGGAGAACAAGAGCAATGGGGAAAATTGGCAGTGCAGCTGAGTTGCAGAGCTGGGACGATGGTTCAGATTAGTCATTACCCAGATTGTTTTGTGGTGTATTGTAAAAGATATTAAGGATTGATTATTCATCAGCCCAAAACACCATTTCATGAGTAACATCAATGGGTTTAAGGAATAAGCAGAGACGGGTAAGATGAAATGAAGTGAAAGAAGGGAAATGAAAAATGAAAAAAACATTTTAATGTTGGGGAATGTGAAAAGGTCATCCAAAACTATTTTAGTTCCCCTCAAAAGTTCTCTTCTGAGAAGCTTCCTGTCCCTGTATTACCAAACACCAAGTTAAGAGCACAATTTGTGTAGGCATTATATTTCAGCATTGACAAAACTTTACTATATTGACTAAGAAAGAATACATGTCTGGTTTAGTAAAAAGTATCAGGGAATATTCAGATGTATAGCTTTGTAATTACATGGAATAAAAAGGGCAATAATGTCATCTAGTGGAGTAATAAGCAGAGGTCCTGCCAGGCCCGTCTTGAAAAATAGTTAAGATCTATTTTTATGTCAGCAGTACAGAGTGTTGAAGAACTTGTAAACAGATCACAAACATGATTCTTCCAATTCATCAAAACAATCCAACAATCCTTAATATCTCAACTTGCCAAGGCTATAATTGCCCTAGTCAGATGTAGATTTCAAGAATGAAATTTCTCAAATACTATCAAATTAGGAGCAACTGGAACATGAAATGAACAGGGCATTTATTTCAGATATTATCCAGTTTTCATAAAGTATTTATCTCCAACTTCAGTTTACTCCAATATTCCTTTATAATAAGTAGGGTGATGATTAAAATTAGACATTTCCCACAATTCTCAAGTCATAGAAATGGACACTTAAGGCCATTTAGTCCAAATCTCCATCAAACAATGGTAAAACAGGTTACAAGTATGTCTTCAAATAACTGAGCTTCAGGGCAGAACAAAAAATAAAAAAATTAAAAACTTCTCTACTCTGATGGAAGCTAAGCAATTACACCTAGGAATCCTTAGTGACAGGTCTTTCCCAGTGGAAAATCCTGGGATTTGAAGCACTGTGTCTTTACTCCGCATCATATGTTACAAATATAAACTCAGGCAAAGATTATAGTCCTATCATGATCAGGAATAGCATGGACTCTCTGACCTTTCAGATTAATCTTCTCAGATGTGTGAATTTAAAGGTGATAGATTCAAAAATTCATAAAAAAACAAAAAAAACTAGATACTCTGGAACTACTTTGAGATATTTGGTAAGTTTTAAATTGGTTCTACAAAGATTAGAAATATTTTGGACAACCTACTTGCTCCCATTATAAATATATTTACATATTACTGACACTTAAAATTATAAATGAGCACTTTAATGATTTTCTTCTGTTTTTCTGCCTTGGGGATGGTGGTGGAGCAGGAAGGTAATCATTGAGCTTTCCTCAGAGTGCTGGGCGGCCTTTAAATCCAGGTGTTATACTCAAGGCACCATCTACTTTAATTTGGTTATAGTATACAAATGGTATACAGGAGTCAAGAAAGGATGCCTGGGTCCAAAAGAGAGAAGGCTGTGTGCAATTTAAGGATGAGGAGAAAAATAATATCATCTCAGTCTGTGGATGCACATTATCAGGCTATAGCATTACAACAACTTCTGGGAGGAGCTCTTCAAAGAATGGTAAATATGTCCCACTTTAAGTTCTTATAAATATATTTTTCTTAAAGTGACATCTTAGAAGCAAAATATCTAATTGAATATTTTAATATGGATATACTCCACCTATCATGTATTACTCTAACTGTGGCAAGCCTAGTTCACTTAACTCACCATAATACTTGATTCAGCTCATCCTGACATAGGTTCCAGGGCTAGTCTTTTCAAGTATTTGTTTCGTCATAAAGTTCCTTTTTTTAAAAAAACAAGTGTCAAATATTAACATTAATACAAGATCAAGGGTGGTTAATTAAATGAAAAATTATAAGGAAAATACCTTTATTAGCTATAAAATATACCATTCAGCAGAGAAAATATAAAGAATAAGAACATAGATGCCTATGCTTCTAAACAGACCAAACAACCCAACTCCAGTGAGTCAAAGAAGCAAAAAGGGAGGGGGTAGGGGTAGGGATAGAGTATTGAAGAGTTTTATTCCAATGTTGAGAAATAAAAAGCATAACCTTACAACAAAACCTAACAAGTCACTCCTGCCCCCCGCTTCGGAAAACATGGCCTTGTAGGAAGATACCAAGTGAATGATTCCTGCCCTCTGTAAATCAACGCGTGAAAACTTAGCTGAGCAGGAAGATATCTAACAAGTAATTCCTGCCCCAGCATCTGTAAATCAGCCTGCAAAAGCACAGCCTTGAGCTGCATTCTGCCTCTGTAGCCCTACTTGCAAAATTTCACCTAGCAATGTGTTAGCCAATGAGCAAAACTTATGCTGATCCCACCTGAAATCCTATACAAACCTATGAAAACTGAAAAATGGGGCTCAGAATTTGGAGATTGACTCTCCTCTGGACATGTGCATAATAAATCTGTTCCTCCATTTCTCTTGAGTGCCGGTTTTGGGTCTTTCTGTGGTTCAGAACTCCTGGCTTTGCTGCAACACAAGTGTTGGCTGGCAAGCGATATTGATGAGGGAGCTGCAACTTACATTTTGAAACTCCTATGATACAATGCCTGTTACATCAGCAGAGACACCCCATATGTTTCCACAAGTATATGCTTGATCACTTCACCAGCTTTAATGATGGCCTGCAAGAAATTTCTCATCCAGCTTAACAAGGCTGTTACCTCACAGCAACGGCCATCTCTAACCATTTCCACTAGAGAGCTACACCCGTAATATTCTTTATAAAGTACCCCTTCCACTTCCAGGGAGATCTCTGACTTTTTTTTTAAAGCAAGCACAATGTAATTTATTAATAACATTCGCTATAAAATTTTAAGCTAAGGCTTGTTTCAGCATATAAATTATTTCTGGCAGGGTATAAATTGTGCAGAAATGCATCTGAAGAACATTTCAGATGGTATGTGAGAGTGCCAATTTTCTGACCCTTCCCCCCCTTCTTTAATTCCCTCTTCCCTTGTTTTCCTTTCCCCTTGGTTGCTGTTCTTTTTGCCTCTTAGCTGTGAGCTCTGTCCTTTGTTTCTAATCTCCAAATCTACAAATAACCACAAATTCTACTGTTTCACTAAAACTATATACACAAGTAGAAGAGAATAAGTTTGGTCAAGTGTAGTCAGCCACCTAGCAATGCATACTTTTCTTGAGATAGCAATCTCCTCAATGGCTAGAGGATTTCAGTTACTTTTTTTTGCCCCCACATCAAAAAATGTTATGGAGACCCATGATTAATCAAATTT
Organism: Dasypus novemcinctus; assembly: GCF_030445035.2. Taxonomy (NCBI): domain Eukaryota; kingdom Metazoa; phylum Chordata; class Mammalia; order Cingulata; family Dasypodidae; genus Dasypus; species Dasypus novemcinctus. The sequence goes on along the minus strand of NC_080694.1, from coordinate 5,855,665 downwards.
TACTCATTGAATCACTAGGTGAAATCAGGGTACAGATAGTTAAAGGTAAAAAATATATTTTTAATTTATCTATACTTAAATTTATAAAAATTTATAAATCAACCAAACTACTACAATATTATCATGATGTAGCAAAAAGTATATACAAATATTAAAGTAATGAACAAATTAGAGGCAGTAAAACATGGAGCAGAAGGGGTCAAGAAAATCAATGAAGCAAGTCATGATAGCTTAGGTCTTCATCTTAACAATTCAGGTTTTTAGTAAATGAAACCTCCTGGTCCTATAAAATGGTACTCTATCATACGATTTTATACTTTTACCTCTTTTCTTGAAGCTAGATCTTAAAAATATCCTCCAAGTATTATATCTAGTTCACTATGGCCATAGAAATCTTATCTTTTCTGTTGTCCAGAGCAGCTAAGGTAATCTGGCCTTTTTTGGTTTTTGTAACCTCTGATTAGAATCAAAATACACCCACTTCCACCCCCCTGTTACACAATGAAAACCAGGATAAAGTCAGGTACAGAGTTCTCAAGAAAATTCTGCAAGAAAGGATGTAAGGTAGGCTCTGCCCTGATCGAGATTAGATTATATACCCATCTTCACTCACATTGTCACACATCTTCAGGATGAACATTTGTGGAGTAATACTTTGGGAATAAATTCATGGTTTGTGTGGTACTAAACTACTTAACGGTTTGTTTTATTACATTATGGCTTTCCCCAGCACTTCCCAAGGTTGCCTACAAATCACAGATGGAAGAATTTTGCTGAAATTGGATCTGGGGCTGCAGGAATACCTCTCCACTGTTCTTGAACTGATTGTTCAGTTATTTCAGCCTGGTTATTCCAGGCTTAGTTATTCCAGGCTTGGGTGCACCAGGTCTGGCTGTTCCAGGAATGGTTGCTTTAAGACTGGCTGTTCCAAGAATGACTGATACAAATCAGGTTGTTCCAGTACTGGTTGCTCCAGATTGGAAGGTTACTAGAAGTATTCACCAAGTGCTCCTGGGGATAGAAAGAGTAGAGGCCAGGGTATTCTGTAGGTGCTGAACCCTTCTGTGTCACACTGTTGCCACTCTTTGAACAACTGGCATTTTCCTGCCACCACTTATGTTTCTGTCTCTGGTTCTGAAATGAGTCTTAATCTGTTCATAGCTGAGGTTCAGAATGTTGGAAAGTTCTTGTAGCTGCTGGAGGCTGAGGTATATGTGTCTTGGAAATCTCACATGGCTGGGTGTGAGAGAACACGGTCCTGATCGTCAGTTTCTTGACTTGTCCCACATCTTCCTTCTTTGCTATGCTTTTCTCTATAGAAGTAGGTTGTTTCACTTTGGGACTGGTGGAAGAATCAGGGCTATCCTGAATAAGGAGGTCCATGGAAGAGGGAAGATGAGAGACTGTGTCTGACTAGTGCACCTCAGCAGATGGCATTTGCAAGGATGCATAATTTTCTTTGGCCTTATAAATCTCAGGCATTGGTAGAGATTCCCTGGAATCAGATGCTTTGGGGTAAGGCAGGCTTTGGGGAGAAGCTAGACCCACACTCATGTTTATTGAGTAGAAGAAGGGGAAAAATCGAAGACCTAGACTGTGAGAATGGCCAAAGCAGGCTAAAAGACTATTTGGGTGGAAGATCTTAGAGAAATAGGAAGACTTATTGGTATGTGAGTATTGAAAGACCCTGCAAAGGGAGTCCCTTCACAGTAACAACATTTGACCAGCCCAATGCAGCAAGACCATTGCTGAAATTTTAAGGTGTTTTTGAACCCATCACCCATCAGAGGTCTGGCCAGATTAACTACCCCTCTCTGATTACCCACTTCAGAAGAACTTGGAGCTCCTAGGATTAGAGAACCTGGTGCAGGTTTACCTGTCTTTTTTTTTTTTTTTTAGAGATGCAGGTCCTTCTGTACTCTCAAGATTATCAATTCCTGATGACTGTGGAAGAAGGCATCACCACATTTTTGTTCCCATTTCAATGGCAGCGTGTTTATTTGCCCATCCTCCTTGTTTTTCTGCTATATTTTCTTGATGTTCTTGTCCATTATTTGATGAACTTTCCATCTAAAGAAAGAACTGACTGTTAGAACTTTCTCAGGAGGCTAATTTGTGCTTTTTGGATATTGATGAGTATTTTACTGACTTTGCTTGAAGAATTTCCACAGTTCCCCAATAAGCTAGATTTTATCCAGGAACTCTCTGAAGTTCTTCATTTATTTGGGATTCCTCCTTAGGGCAGCCTGCATTGCAATGAGAATGACACCAAACAGAAGAATCTGGTGCAGAAAGCAGAAAGACTTGGTCAATGTCAAAAAGAATGGCAGTGTCTCCACTAATAACATAAGCAGATGGCTTTGAAGTTCAGTGCCTTGTCAGTGGGTCCTACTTGGGTATTTGTATTTCTGAATGTGATTGAGGCAAACTCAGATGTGACCTTTCTACACAAGCCTCTTCTATCACTTTTATTGAACCTGGAGTTGGTGCTGCAGTTGGTGTATACTCAGGAGACTTGAGTCTTTGGATTGGCCATGTGCCAGCTGATCCCTGAGCCTCAGCAGAGTTGCTACTCCTACTCTCCAGTTCATAGAATTACCCTGGTCAGCTAACAGGGAGGTGAAGATGTTCAACCTCCACACCAGGGAACTAAGACTGCCTAAAACTGCAAGCATGAGAATAGCATCCATCAAACATGTGGGATCTAAGCCCCCTTGACTTAGAGGTAGAGTAGACCTCACCACCCCAGGGTCCACAGGATGGAGAAATAAAATATATATTAGAATGGACTTACTGGTATTCTACTATAGAACTATTGTGACTAGCAATGGGAGAAATGTTATCATTGATGTTGAGAAAGTGGCCATGGTAGTTGCTGAGGGCAGGGAGAGGGAAGATGAGATATGATGTGGGGGCATTTCCAGGACTTGGAGTTGTCCTAAGAAATATTGCAGGGACAGATGCTGGACATTATATATCCTGCCATAACCCAGTGAATATACTGGGAGAGGGTGTAAGCTACAATGTAAACTGTAATCCATGTGGTACAGCAGTGCTCCAAAATGTATTCACCAAATGTTATGAATATGCCAAAATGATGAAAGAGGTTGTTGACGTGGGAGGAGAGGGATTGGATAGGGTATGGGGTACATGGGAACCTCTTATACTTTTTAATGTAACATTTTTTGTCATCTACGTATATTTTAAGAAAAAGATAATAAAAAAATAAATAATAAAAAAAAGGTCCTGTAGGACTAATGGCCAGTTTCACATTGGAAATCATGCATATGGGATAGCAGTAAGATGTCATATTTAGCTTGCTGAAAGAAAAAAAAAATGTCAAAGAAGATTTCTATATCTGGCAAAATTATCTTCCAATTTGAAGGGGTAATTAATAAATATCCTAGGTAAACAAAAGCTGAGGGAGTTCATTATTAATAATTCTGGCATGCAAATCTGTGAAAGACATCCTTCAAGTTGAAAAGGAAGGACACCTGATGCTAAATGAAAGCAAAATGAAGAAATAGAGACTTCTGGTAAAGATAATTACAGAGGTAAATTTAAAAACTATTAAAATTTTATTTTTAGTTTGTAACTCCACATTTCATTTCCTATATGATTTAAAAGAAAAATGCACAAATATTTATATATACCTTTTATTGGGAACACAAAGTATAGAGATTAATAACAACATAAAGGAGGTGCTAGTTGTGTAAGGAAAGAGTTCATTATGTTATAGAAATTAAACTGCTACTCAAACTTAATTTTTATAAATTTGAGATAAGATTTTATTTCCAATCCCTATTTTAACCACTTAGAAGATACATTAAGCAGACTTGGCCCAATGGATAGGGCTTCCGCCTACCACATGGGGGGTCTGCAGTTCAAATCCTGGGGCCTCCTTGACCCATGTGGAGCTGGCCTATGTGCAGGGCTGATGCATGCAAGGAGTGCCCTGTCACCACACACACGCAGAGCTGATACAACAAGATGACACAACAAAAAGAAACACAGATTCCCAGTGACTCTGATAAGGATAGAAGCAGTCACAGAAGAACACACAGCAAATGGACACAGAAAGCAGACAACTGGTGGGGGGGGGGAAGAGGAGAGAAAATTTAAAAAATTTTTTTTAAATAAATCTTAAAAAAAGAAAATACATTAAAATGCAAAAGAAATGATAAGAGATTGACAACTAAACAGTATAAAAATAAACTAAATACAAAAGAAGGTAGTACTGGAGGAAATAAGGGACAAAAGGTATAAAATTAATGTAATGAAAGAGCAAATTGGCAGAAAGTAATACGATCATATCAGAAATTATTTTAAAAGTAAATATATTAATCTCTCCCTCAAAAGGCAGAACTCGGAACAAGAGATAAAATAAATTTTCAAATTATATACTGTCTATAATAGAGTTATTTTAGATTCTAAGACATTGATAGATATAATGTGAAATGATGGAAAAATATTCCATCCACATGGTTACCAAAGAGTGCTGGGATAGATACTCTAATATCATATAAAATAGACAAAGTAAAAAGATATTTTAGAGGCAAGTAAGGATATTATATACCTCAAAGAACATTTTCAAGAAACTAAAAAGTCAGCATACAGAATGGGAAAACATATTGTTAAGCATACATCTGAAAAGAATTCAGTATATAGAATATATAAAGTACTGCTACAACTTGACAACAGAAAGACAAACAGCTCAATTAAAACAAGAGAAAACAACAAGAATAAATTTTATTCCAAGGAAGATTTACAGATTTCCAGTTAAGGATATGAAATGATGTTAAACACCATTGCTTAACAGGGATATGTAAATAAAAATCACATTTTATGAATTCTGAGACGTACATTATCGCTAATCATCATATAAATGAATGTTCGCTCTATTTCTTCTTTGAACATGATAATATAAAGTCCTTTCACTTTTCCTATATTCATAATGTATTCATACAGAAGCAGGCATACACATATATATGAATATATGTATGTATATTTACTATTTATTTTAATTATTATTAATTTAGGACTTGCATTCCTCAAAATGACTTGAGTACATTACCAAATATTTTTATATTTACTCAAATTAACTAAATTAAAAACAACATATTCAAATTAAATGTATATTTAAACAGAAAAGAACAAATGGGTCATTTGATTCATGGATATGGGTGTTTAATACTTTGCATTAATATTTTAATATATATCATGAATAGATAGATTATATATATATGGAGAGAGATATGCTCTTTATTCTGTGTTCAGTAAAATATTTCATTTCAGAGAGCACACTTGTTTATTTTTTGTTTTTTATTTTCATTACCCCTCTCTTGGTCATGGTAGCCATTACTCTGTTAACCAGCAGCTTCAGGATAGCATCTGTCGTTGGACACAATACTCAGTTTTTCCATCAAATGCATACTTACTGTAACAACTAAATGAGGAAGGTGGCATTTGTATAGATAAATAAAGTTTGCCAATGTAAAATTCCTTGTTCAAGTCAAGTATTTATCAATATTTTTTGTTTCCATATAAAAGAGTTTTAATCTGAAAAGCCTCCTCTGTATCACTGAACCTCCCTTCAGTATCATTGGAAGGAGGGGGGATGCTGAGCAATAAGGAGATGGAATAGATAGACTTGGGAGGTTTTAAATTCAGTTTCCCATCTCTTTCTATCATTCATTCTCTGAAGCAGTAATACTTGTAAAAAATTTACCATTGTGATATTGTGGGAAACTGGCTTACCTGTTCCCTATTTGTTGCTTACTGTTATTGTAGATGTTGCCTAATTGTAGATGTTGCAGTTGCTTCCTGTTATTATAGATGATGTTGCAGTTCTGATAGTGAATAGCTATTATTAGTTTCTAAATAAATATGATGTGGAAACTAGAGTTGAGGCTCTGAGTTTCAGAAGCTGTGAGTCCCTTTATCCCATCTTTATTTCCTCTCATGTTTTTCTTTCTGTCATTTTATTTCTTCAGTTCTGTGTTGCCTTCCTTTTGTGCCAACCTATTGCTGAGCTGGTCTCAGCAACTGGTGCCCAATGTGGGGCTTAAGAAGAAGAATCAAAATAAAGGTGTTGTCCTGGCACAGAGCCCTGAGTGCTTTAGAAGGCCTTCCAAGTCCTCAGTGAGTAAGGCTACTTAGGTATTCTATCAGGATTATGATTGGAAATGGAGACAGTTCAACAAAATGTCATCTGTATGTCTGTCCCTTCAAACAACTCCTCAAGGCAGGAGGAGCCAAAGCCAATGAGTCTCATATCTTAGAACTTTTATGGATTATAGAAAAATATTGTTCATGGTTCCCAGCAGTAGGAAGTTTAGAATTAGAAGACTGGGAAGAGTAGGAAAAGAGTTAGAAAAATTACATGGACAAGTTGTTCAACTCCCTGCTACTATTTGATCCACTTGGATGATTATTAAATCTGTTTTGGATCCTTTGCAAACAGAAACAAGGAACGGAAAAAGGAAAAATAGAGAAAGCGAGGAATTTCCTCCCTCTGATTTTTTTGGTACTAAATCTAAAGTTATTTTGCCTCCAGCTCTGCCATTAACTGACTTTAGAAAGTCACTTCCCCTCCCCCACCAACCCCTCCACCCCCTCCTATGCCTGGAGATGCTCAGCCAAAGTTGTCAGCTTTACAACAAGGCATTTTACAGGCTATAAGGGAGGGTGGCTTGGAGATACTTCAAATGGCCTTTCCCATCACCATATGAGAAAGAATAGCTCCTGGAGTGGATCCTCAAAATCTGAATGGGGTTTATGAGTTCACTCATGAACCTTCCCATTTAAAATTTTGGAAGAGTTAAAAGCAGCCATGCGACAATATGATCCAAGTTCTCCTTTTACCTGTGGTACAGTGCAGAAGCTGGCTGAAGTCTCTAGGCTGATCCAGCTGACTTGGGCTGCATTAGCATGCATCACCCTAGGGTCTGGAGATTTTTTACAATTAAAACTTGGTGGATTGATCATGCAGAGACTCAGGCTGTTCATAATAGCACCCATAATATCTCCATTTCCTTGGATCAGTTAGTGGGGGTGGGAATTGGGCAGGAGTAGATCAGCAGTTAAAAATGAATGATCAAGCCATTGCACAGGTACATCACTGTTGCTTAAGGATCTGGGAAAAAATTGAGGCTAAAGGCCAGCCCCCAGTGTCATTTCAAAAAATATTACAAGGACCTAAAGAATATTACCCTGACTTTATCACTCGGCTACAAGAGGCTGTCAAAAAACAGGTCAATAATTTAGAAGCTGCTGATACTATTTTACAGCTAATGGCTTATAAAAATATTAATCAGAATTGTCAGAAGGCTATTGGGATTATGAAAGGTAAAGTGGATTTAACTGGATATATTAAATTGTGCCAGGATATAGGGATGGAGAGCCACTGTGCTATGATGATGACTCAGGTTATGGCAGGAATAAAAATCAATAAGAGGTTCTCTGGGAAGTGCTTCAATTGTGGAAAACTTGTTCAAAAGGGAAAAGATTGTTGGAAAAAGTCTGAGGAAAAAACAATGCTACCCAGACAGCATATTTCTGCTCAGAAACCATTTGAGCCATGCCCCCACTGTGGTAAAGGAAATCATTGGGTTAGCCAATGTCAGTCTAATTATCATAAGAATGGCACTCCCTTGTTAGGAAACTTCCAGCCGGGTCTGCTCCTAGCCCTGTTCCAAAAGGGGGCTTTCCCTGCTCAGCAGAGCAATCCCAGGACTCCTATACTCCACAGTGCCCTTGACTTATCCCCTGCCATGGCAGGAAGCACAGCCGTAGATATCCCTATGGCAGAACCTGTTATCTTGCTTCCAGAGGATACCCCCATCTGTGTAAAAATGGGAATAATGGGACCTTTACCAATTGGCATGGTCAGGCTTCTCCTCAGGAGGAAAAGTCTCACCTCCCAGGGAGTTAAGAGTGCATACAGGAGTAATTGATTATGACTATCAAGGAGAGATTCAAGTTATCATGTTCACCTCAGTTCCATGGAAAGCTGATATTGGAGATCACGTAGCACAATTGTTACAATTGTTGTTGCTCCCTTATGTTTCTATAGGAGCTAATGAGAAAGTCTAAAGGAAAAGTGGTTTTGGAAGTACAGGAATAACAGGAGTATTTATAACTGAAAAGATTTTAGAATCTCATCCCATTTGTGAAATGAGCACTCAAAACAAACGGTTTAAAGTACTTATTGATACTGGAGCTGATATTTCTCTCATTAGTTCTAACCTCTCTACTTGGACATTACAAAATGCATCTATTTCTTTTGTGGGACTTGGCATTCTCAGAGGTCTAAAACAGACTATACAAATTTTTCATAGTCTGGGACCTGATGGCCAACATGCCACGCTGCAGCCATATGTTGCAACTTACCTATTAATCTCTGGGGAGTGATCTATTAGAACAATGGCAGGCTGAAATCTATATTCCCCAGTTTAGCCAATATAACAAACAAAGTCCACAATTAATAAGGAAACATGGGCATGTTCCAGAGTTAGGATTGGGTAAGCATCTCCAGGGGATTGGTAAACCAATAGTTCCCACAGCTCTTGGTAATCATGAAAGATGAACATATTCACCTTTTCCATAATGGCCACTGCTCAGTCTAGCCTCCTTAAACCACCCAAACTCATTCTTCTTAAATGGACTACAACCTCTCCTGTTTGGGTTGAACAGGAAATATTAACCCTAGAAAAATTAGAGGCACTTCATAAATTAGTTAATGAACAGTTAGATAAGGGGCATATTGAAGAATAATTTAGTCCTTGGAACTCTCTGATGTTTCCTATTAAGAAAAAATCAGGCAAATAGAGGCTTTTAACACATCTCCAAGAAGTAAACACAGTCATTCAACCGATGGGTGCACTGTAGCCAGGTCTGCCCACACTAGCTATGATCTCTCGTAGCTGGTCACTTTTTGTTATTGATTTAAAGGATTGTTTCTTTACAATATCTTTGGCTCCCCAGGTCTGTGAGAAATTTGCATTCTCAGTGCCTTCCTTCAATTACAAAGAACCCATGAAATGGTTTCACTGAAAATATCTTCCTCAAGGAATGTTTAATAGCCCCACCATATGTCAAAAGTTTGTAGCTAAAGCCTTAAATCTGGTCAGACTGGCTTTTCCTTCTTTTTATATTATACATTACATGGATGATATATTGTGCATTACTCCTTCTTCCCAGACTCTAGTTTTAGCATATCAGACCTTAGAAAAGAGCTAAACTGCAGCAGGGTTAAAACTTGCCCATGAGAAAATTCAAAAGGTTACTCCTGTTTCTTATCTTGGGACTATTGTTGATAAAATTACAGTTAAGCCTCAGAAGGTTCAGATTCATAGAGAATCTATTAAAACTTTGAATGATCTGCAGAAATTATTAGGAGATATAAATTGGCTGAGGCCCAAAGTAGCCATTTCCACATATGAACTGTCTAATCTCTTTGCACCATTATGAGGAGATCCTCAATTAAACAGTCCCTGGGTCCTAACATGAGAGGCAGAACAAGAACTAAAGCTCATAGAGAAAAAAATTCAAAGTGCCCAATTTGAGCACATTAATCCAGAACAGCCACTGCAATTGATTATCTGGCCTTCCTTACACTCCCTGCCCCCCCCCCCAGGAATTCTTATGCAGCAAGATCATATTGTAGAATGGATATTTTTACCTAAAAGTATTATTAAAACTTTATCTCCTTATGTAGATTTTATGGCCCAAATCATACTTAAAGGCCATGAATGCACTTGTGCCCTTCATGGGCAGGACCCTTCTCATATCATTCTTCCATTTTTGTGCAAGTAAGTGGAGGCTTGCCAACAAAATCACTTACAATGGCAAATAGCCTTTGCTGATTATATTGGACAGATAATCATTTCCCTAAAATTCATATGTTACAATTCATTAAAAGCACTCAATGGATTTTACCTAGTATAACTACGTTTCAACCAATACTTGATGCCCCTACAGTCTTTACTGATGATTCTGGAAATGGCACAGCTTCATATACTGTTGTAGAAGTTGAGAGAGTTTCAATTATTTGTGTATAGAAAGGCCAAGACTCAGGAATAATTTTGGGAAGTGAAAAGGATTTATTTATGACCAGTCAAGCTCAGAGCTTCTCATTCAAAATCAAAGCCTTGAACAAGTTTTTTGAGTTCCTTTTATACAGAGGAAGCGCCAAATGGTTCTTTGTTTCAATGCTCAATAAGTTTGGAATAACACATATCTTCCACACCCTAGGTAAGCTTTTAGCATAGACTTCATACATTCTAGATAAGCTTTTAGCATAGTTGGTTTGCATTTTTGCAGAATATTTAAAGTTTGTAGAGTTTGCATTGCTACTGTTTCTCCAGGACTGGAGTTGTTGTCATGGTTACCAAAGGCAGGGCTGGAGTTCTCACTATCCCAAATGCTCAGCTCAGTCAGGTTTTCTATGAAGAGGTGAACAGGCCCCCTACCCAGAGCCTACATCATTTCCCCCCTTTATAACAGCTTAGTTTGCTAAGCTTTGGCATAATTATTGCTGGAGTTATGAGGTAGGTGGCTGTTCATTGTTTTGATTGATTATCCCACTTATCATTTTCCAGTGAGGGCCCAAAGACAAAGTTCCTGGGTAACATCCAGGGTTTATCCTGTTTTCAGAAGTTCCCATCCCGGACAGTAGAATCCTGGTGGTGGGGCCCCCAGCAGTTATCTTGGGGATTATTGGTGCTTACTTGGATTTCCTATCAGGCTCCAGATCCTTCTATTAATTTTATTTTATCCTTAAATTGTTTACACCTTTAATCTTAAAGGGGTGCTGAAGGGAGATGATCTCTTTTCTATAACTACTTCCTGCTAGCCATGGGTTGTAGTCCTTACCTATCAAGGTGTAAAAACTTTATTTTATTTTGACTGGAGGAATATGGATCTGGCATTTTGTACAAACCTGGATGAAGTTTTCATATGGTTAATTAGATGTTCATTCTGAAAGAAACAAACTTAATTAAAAATTTGGGATACCTTTTTTTAAAGGAGGACATTGGATTATGGAGGTAGACAATGTAAGGTGCCTATAAAGATGGCACCCCTTCTAAAAGTTAGTGGGGAAGAGTATACACACACACACACACACACACACACACACATATATACATATATATATATAAAATTGAAAACATTATAGTTAATGCAAGGAATGTTCTCTTTCTTTTTTTTTTTTTACAGGAGGCTAAAACCTCCTTTCTTTGTTTAAGCTCTGAAACTGTGAATAATTTTAAAAGCATACTGACTATTGATTCTGAAATAAATTTTAGTTGTATAATTTAATCATAATTTAGGAAAGGTATTTTCATAGCTTTTATGGACTTTCTTTTACTTACTGAAATTTAGTAATAGAATTATTAACCACGCTTATTTTAAAGCTGTTAAATGGTTTAAACTGGGGAATTACAGGGCAAACTGACTCTTAATTCTCCAACTTAGAAGATAGTTTTAATCTGCTACACCTAGCCCCTCCCTCAGATCTCTTGCAAAGAGAAGGCCCTTTCTCAATAGTTTCTATAATCAGATTTCTATATGACTTTTCCATACTTCTTAGTCTAATTTGGGCTCCAGGAATATTTATTCACATTTATAACTGCATATTTAATTTTTAACAGTTTGAATAGAGCTCTTTTAAGAATTTTCATTTAATTTGATATTATCATCCTGACATATGAAGATATACACTGAGAAAATAGGCAGACACAAATAGAGTTAGACATACAAACAAAATTCATTGATGTTACTTATAATTTGCATTATCTTATATACCATTTAGTTTAATTTAGGTTCTAGTGTTGCAAAATTTGAGAAAAGTTCAATTATCTGAGTATAGAGAGGCCAGGACTCAGGAATGATTTTGAGAAGGAAAAATGGTTTATTGACAGCCGGCCGGACTCCGGAGCTTTCTGTTTGGAGCTTTCTGTTTGAATCCCAAGCCCTGAACAAGATTTTCAAACGTCTTTTATACAGAGAGGAAAGGCCAAATGGTCCCTTTGTTTCAGTTCTCAATAGGCTTCAATTAGCATATATATCTTCCACATCTTAGGTAAGCTTTTAGCATGGACTCCAGATATTCTAGATAAGCTTTTAGCATATTTGGTTTTTGCATTTCCCCTAAATACTTAAAGTTTATAGCCCTTGCATTGTTAAAACTGTTTCCTGGGACTGGAGCCTGTTGCCATTGTCCCTAAGGGCAGGACTGCAGCCTCTTACCATTCCACACCCACAGCCTTCAGCTTAGGTTATCTCTGAAGAGACAAAGATCCTTCCACCCATAGCCCACATCATTCCCCCTTTTGCCAAAGTTTAACTTGCTAAGCTTTGGCATAATTATTGTTTGAGCTATGAGGTGGATGGCTGTTTGTTGTTTTGATTGATTATTCATCAGTCTTTAGTACAGCATCCAGGACTGTTTTTAAGAGCTTAGAAGATTTCATGCTGGACAGCAGAATCCTGGGGCGGGAGCCTCCTGCAGTCATCCTGCGACCACCGGTGCTCACATGGATTTCCAGTCAGGTTCCAGATCCATCTATTAATTTTATTTTACCCTTGAAGAGTTTACACCTTTAATTTAAAAGGGGTGCTGAAGGGAGATGGATCTCTTTTCTGTAACTGCTTCCTGCTGGCCATGGGCTGTAGTCATTGCCTAATAAGGTGTAAAACTCTTAATTTATTCTAACTGGAGGAAGATGGATCTGGCATTCTGTACGAAGTTGGATGAAGTTTTCATATGGTTAATAAGATGTTCACTCTGAAAGAAACGAACTTAATTAAAAATTTGGAATACCCGTTTTTAAAAGAGGACACATTTATTTACAGAGGTAGACAAGGTTAGGTGCCTATAAAGATGGCACTCCTTAAAAGCTGGTGGGAACAGCATATATATTCTTTTTTAAGTTATCCATCTTTAGAGAGAAATTGCAACAGACACTTAGCTTTGTCTGAAGACACATTCCAAGCTGTTCAATGATTGACACTCATTCACTCTGTCAGATGCTCCTGGTGAACTGGCACTCCTTGGGCAACTGGATTCACTCAGAATTAGATCACTAAGTTGGAAATTCTCTTAGTTTTCACCTGTGGGAGTGATCAGAACTACAGAATAAAGATTTTTACACCTTGGTTTTCATTGTACAATTTCTAGCAATTTTGACTTGTTCAATAGGTGACTCACCATCAGCAAGCAAGCCTCACTTTTGCTACACAGCAGAGTACAGCAGAATATAGAAGTTGACTGAGACTGGCTGAGACTGCCACCTTATTCTATAGACATGTTTATTAACTGTTTAGAAAATTATTTTACCAGGAATTTAACATGTCTAATATACTTCTGCACTTGGTCCAAAATAGAAAAGATAACATTACAATTATTAGGCATATATTTAGTACAGGATAAAAGTATAGCACTTAATATTAACTAATGTATTACTTAATGCATAAGGATTCAGAGTTGCAATTATTAGTTTTGAGTTTCAGGTTTGTAATACCTTACATGTTATCTCTCCATGAGAGCAGGCCATAATGCCAATTGTGTTTAGGTTTCACTTACAGTATCCTTGTATCATGGCTCCACTTAGCATGTTCTTCAATGCAGTGAGCAAGTAGCAGCATCCTTGATCTTAGAGAGATTTTCCAGTATTCTACTAGCCTGGTGCATAATGCTCTCTGGCACTATGGAACAGTGCCAGTCTGGAGGTGATATCCATTGTACACTTGGCTGTGCCGAGTCATCATTGGCTGCTGCAGGAGCTTGAAACTGCAATGTAGTTTCCATCAACATCAGGAGCAGAACCAGAGGCTGATATAGCAAATATTTTTAATTGAGGGGTCAGTGACCAGCCTAGTCAATAACTCACATGGAGAGGCCACCTTAATGTATACAAGGCCTGGTTCGAATGCACAAGAGTTTGATAATTTTAACATTTATTCCTTGTTTATAAATATATATATATTTTAAACAATTTAATGCAACACATCATATATTAAATGACTGTTTACTTACACAATTTTATTATGGAGCTAACAGTAGGTACTTCACTTTAGTAATAGAGGAAAAATATTTTTCATTGTTAAAATGAAAACAGAAGACTTCCAATATAATCAAGATAACTTTTTATTACCATTTACTTAAATATGTACTTTGCAGTGGCCTTCAGACAGGTTTTATTATCATTAAGTTATTTCTGCTACCAATACCAATCTAAGTTTTAGTTAACAATGACTTCTCTAGAACTAGAACTATTTAAACAGTTTGGCAGATGTTTTACAAACTCCTTATAATTGACTATAACCACATTGACTAGCCACCTCATGTTTAAATAAACTTACTAAATTACAATTATCAATGAAAGAAATTTACTCTTTATTTAAGAGAGCATATCTTCAATCTTTTTCCTTTAGCCTAATTTCACCAATGTGAACTTACAATTTTCATTACTGTAAAGATTTTGTACATATAATGTTAATTTAGTTTATAAATTAACTATGGGAGATTACACTCAAGTTAAATAAAATTGACACCATAATAATTTATGCAAGGAATGTTCTCTTTTTCCCTTACAGGAAGCTAAAAACTTCTTTTCTTTGTTTAAGTTATGAAAATTAATAGTTTAAAAGCATACTGACTACCAGGTTTTAAAACACATTACACAATTATTTAATTTTTTTTTTTTTAATCATAACCCAGGAAAGATCTCTCCATAGTTTTTATGGACTTTCCTTTACTTACTGAAATTTGTTAATAGAGTCACTAATTACCTTTATTTTGTTGGAAAGAAATCTTCTGAAAGAAAATAAGGCTCACCAGATTGTGGAGAAGAATTTATTGTCAATCTTGCAAGAAGGGGTGCAGAGCCAGATATGGCTGGTGCTCCGAACAAAGGAAAATGACACAGTTTATACCCCTAAGCCTAGCATGCAAGCTCTTCCTCTGTTTTTCCATAGATTGGATACTTCAGAAGTTACAGCTTATCTGACATCTAACCTTCTCACACAAAAGTTTGTGATTTAACTGCTTCCTCTATCACATTCCAACCATTTTAGTTTTTACCTGCTCCCCTTTGTCAAATAAGGAATAGAATTTAGTCCTGAAATGGCATCAACTTAGTTCTTTTTGGGCATCCTTCCACTGCCCATATGACTGGCATAAACTGGTCTCCTCTACTGCTGTCCAACCCGGGAGTGGGAGACTGAGGCAGCAGGCCACCAGGTTACACCAATCAACAATTTTTTTCTTATGTGAAAATTAACCTAATTTTTTTTTTTTTTATGGCTGACAAAAGGTTTAAACTGGGAAATTACAGGGCAAACTGATTCTTAATTCCCTAGCCTAGTAGGTAGGTTTAATCTGCCACACCTAGTCTTGCCTTTAAAGCTCTTGCAAAGAGGAGGCCCTTTCCCAATTGTTTCTATAATCAGATTTCTATGACTTTTTCATCCTGCTTAGTTTAATTTGGGCTTTAAGAATATTTACAAATATAACTGCATATTTAATTTTTAACAATTTGAATAGACCTCTTTTAAGATTTTTTATTTGTTAATTTGATATCCTGATGTATGAAGACATACACTGAGCATTTTTTTTAAAATGGGCAGACACAAAGAGTTAGACACAAACACAACTCATTGATATTACTTATAATTTGCATTATTTTATATACTGTTTAGCTTAATTAATTAGGGGTCCAGAAATACATATTACTTATATAACTGCATATTTAACCTCAACAATTTGAGCAAATAGGCAGATATAAATAGTTTGAGACAAAAACATAACTTTAATTAAACTTCTAATCTTTACAAAACAAGTGTGACTGCAAACATTTCAAAGACTCCTGAAACTTTCCTTAATTTGCACTATGACCATGCAGTTTACCACAAGAATTTTCCTTCTTATTTAATGGATTGTAATAACCAAAATGTTCTCAATGCCTTAGCACCATTTTGTTTTAGAACTTTATATTTTACTTTGAAATTAGCAGAATTTTGGATAAGCAACAAGATTAAATTTATATATATTTACTGAGGCTATTTGAAGCCTCAGGGAGACAGACTGCTTTCTCTCATGAATTGCCACTCTTAGGAACACTGACCGTCAAGGCAGGAGACTTCTCCCCCTCCCCCCTTTTTGATCTTGGAGATAATAAAACTCCAGTGGTCATTTAACCTTATTCCATCAGGCAGCAATTTATTTAGTTTACACTTGAATTCATGAGAGAAAGGGTTACTAATACCAGGACAGGAGACAGTGATGTCCCAGCTCTTCTCTGGCCTATAGGGGCAGAAGCTATTATGAAATAACCATAGGCAAAGGCAAGGGGTGAGGTTAGCCTTGAAGTAACCATAAACTAAGGAAAGGTAAAGTTTAGAGTTTACACTTAATAATTTCAAGTTAAATTCACCCAGCTATAATTTCAGTTATTACCTTTCCACTGTTTTATAACATAAATGCATTTATAAATGATTTTAACTCTTAGTTACAGTTTTTATTAATTTTTTTAAAAAACCTATTAATTTTATAACACCTTTAAATACCTTTCATTCGACTTATAACGTATTAAATGAACTTAACCATTACTTTAATTTTTCCTTTAAAGTAAAAGAATAAATCTCTTGCAGTTAGTTTGAAATAAAAAGCTACTTTTCAGGATTTTATTTCTAGAACATAAATGTTCTTTTAAAAGAGGTAAGACTCTTCTTCAAACACTGAGGAAATGATGAGGTTAAAGCACAAGAAGCTATTTTGTAAAGATTTTATTTGTATATTGATCTTACTCAATTTTAATCATAAAAATTTTCCTTCCACAAACCTTCTACACTTTCAGTATTCATTCAGGTTCTGTCCCACATGCTACTCTTTCCAATAATCAATCATTTTATCTTAGGACAAAATCATCTTCTGTTTCCTTAACAATAAAAACACACTCCATATATCCCACATACTAAGTTACCAGGCAAACTTCTTACAACATATAATTGCCATTTAATACTAAACAAGTTTGTTAAAATAATGAACTTTTCTTCACTTTAAATACTTAGTAGCATGTGTTACCAGAAACAGTTTTTTGGAAGCAAGTTGGAAGGGGAGACTGGCTGCCGAATAAGTTTGTTATAAAATTACCTTTTATTATTATTATTATCAATTCAGTTTTTGTTTAATAATGACTTTCTGCAATTTTCCATTTAAATACCTTAATTTAAACAATGGTTTGTAAAACCTTTATAATTATTTATACCTTTAAGACAAATTTTACCTTCACAGAACACATTCTCTTACTTAAAGTTACTACAATACCTTCTAAGAACCTGGGCAGAATGCAAACATATTTTGGCTTTGACACCCTAAGGAGGGAAATTTACTGCATTTATTCTGATTCTGCTTTTCACCCCCTTCACTTCCCCCCCTTCCAGGCAGTCAGGTGCACAACAAACAGGAATGCGGCTTATGAATAGAAGGGTGGACTCACTGGAAAGGGGCAAGCCGCTCCCCCCTTCCCAGCTTTCAGGCCAAAATGGGCAGACAGAACCTACTCAAATTCATCAACTATCCAGGGGACCCAGCCACTCTGACTGGGGCAGCCCCAACAAACTTGGGTACATGGTGTGGACACAGATGTCCTCCAAGCTCCGGCAAAGGGCCAGACCAGAGACAAGACAGCAGAGCATGCACAAACATCTAGACTCCGCAAACATCCAGACTCTTCAGTTTTTGCCCCAGAATCATTTCACCCTCTTACCAATGGCAAGGGAGGGCTCCAGCTCAGCTGTAATTCTACTTTACATAAGGACACAACTCCAACACTAGCATTGAGCTGACACAGACAGAAGCACAAAGGTCACTAATCTGACCCACAAGTTTATATATATTTTCACCATGGCTGCCCCCACAGCCATCACAAACCTCAGAACACTTAACATTTGGTATAAAGCGAATTCATTCACAAATTAGCACCATAACAAAAGATTTCAGCTAGGCTTTTTCCACTGTTTAAACTTTACACCCAGACCAAGCTCCACCAGAAAAGCCGATCCATTTTCCTGTAACCAAGTTTTGTTTTCCTTAATCTAGACCAATTTCCAGGACATTAGGACTTGAACCTATAAATAGCCCTTCCTATTAAAATCGAGACTCCACTCCTTTAGTGGATATAAGACCAGTACCAGATTCTAACATGCAGTTAGACAAATCCAAAACACCAGGGCTTTTCCCCAGTTTTTCTCCTTTTCCCAAGCCTAGAGAGAATGGCTTCCCCCCAACCTTCTGGGGCTACTAGGGTTCTCTCAGGAGGTGATCAGCCTCTCCTTCCTAGCAATTAAAGCTAGGGCCTTCTAGACTGTGCTCACCCGGAGAGTCTTACCTTCTTCCATGTTCAGAGTTCTTTTTTGTTCCCAGAATCTTTCTCTTCAGACCTTCCATTGCCCTCGATTTTTGTCAGGAAGATGCTGGTGGAGCCACATCTTTTCTGGATTAAATTTAATCCAGGGGCACCCAGATTTGGGGTTCACCCAAGTCCTCCCGGCTTCCTCGGGGATTCGGAAGGGGCAGCAAAATGCTACTGTCTCTGGCCTTTTGTCCCGGCGGAGTCACCAAAAATGTTGTAGAATTTGAGAGAAGTTCAATTATTTGAGTATAGAGAGGCCAGGACTCAGGAATGATTTTGAGAAGGAAAAATGGTTTATTGACGGCCGGTCAGACGCGGGAGCTTTCTGTTTGAATCCCGAGCCCGGAACAAGATTTTCAAACGTCTTTTATACAGAGAGGAAAGGCCAAATGGTCCCTTTGTTTCAGTTCTCAATAGGCTTCAATTAGCATATATATCTTCCACATCTTAGGTAAGCTTTTAGCATGGACTCCAGATATTCTAGATCAGCTTTTAGCATATTTGGTTTTTGCATTTCCCCTAAATACTTAAAGTTTATAGCCCTTGCATTGCTAAACTGTTTCCTGGGACTGGAGCCTGTTGCCATTGTCCCTAAGGGCAGGACTGCAGCCTCTTACCATTCCACACCCACAGCCTTCAGCTTAGGTTATCTCTGAAGAGACAAAGATCCTTCCACCCATAGCCCACATCACTAGAACTATATGTTACTTATATAACTGCATATTTAACCCCAACAATTTGAGTAAATAGGCAGGCATGAATAGTTTGAAACAGAAACATAACTTAGTTACTTAAAACTTTATTTTTTTTTTATAAAATAAGTTTGACTGCAAAACATTTTGGAATACTCCTGAAAGTTTTTTTTTTTTTTTTTTTTAATTTGCACTATGACCATGCAGTTTTTCACAAGAATTTTTTTTCTTAACTAATGGCTTGTAACCAAAATGTTCCCAATGCTTTAATACAATTTTCTTTTGTTTCAGAACTTTATTTTTCACTTTGACTTTAGTAGATTTTTGGATGAGCAAGATTAATTCTATGTGTACTTACTGAGGCTATCAAAGCCTCATGGAAACAGGTTTCTCTCATGAATCACCACACTTAGGAACCCTTATAGTCAAGGCAGGAGGCCTCCTTTATTTTTTAGTCCTTGGAGATGAAAAAACTCCAGTGGATGTTTGACCTTGAAAGTTAAGAATTCCACCAGGCAGCAATTTAGTTCAAACTTGGAATCATGAGAGAAAGCAGGGTTACTATTACCAGTAGGACAGGAGACAGGGATGTCTCATGTTTGGTTTTCCCTGGGCCATAGAGGCAGAAGCTGTTATGAAATAACCATAAGCAAAGGCAAGGGGTGAGGCTACGCTTGAAGTGACCATAAACGAAGGTAAGGTTAGTTTAGAATTTACACTTACAATAATAGGTTCAGGGTAAATTTACCCTGTTATAATTTCAGTTATTATCTTTCTACTGTTTTATAATGTAAATGCATCTATAAATGATCTTAACTCTTAGTTAGTTTTCATTAAGTTTTAACCTTAAGGTGAATTGGGTACCTTTATTAATTAACTTACAAGAATTTTATCCATAACAATCCTCTGAAGTTCTGCCTTTTCCTAGTAATGGAACAAATTCTCATCTGTGAGTTACGTATTTAATTCATCAACAAGAGAGTATTGGAATTTAAAGATTCATTTTTAAACTATCTTTTACCATGAATTCTTAGACACAAGCAACTGACAAAAAGCAAAAAACAGATTTTAAAGTTGAGGTTTATCCTTTTTTTCCTGCAGTTTTATGACCTTTACTCCTGACATTCCCAGCCAGACCATTAAAAAGGCTATCAAGTGATTAGAGGTCTATTTTTTTCAAGCAATAGTCTCCTTCCTTCAGACAAGTTTATAGCTTTAAAACATTTTAAAGCATTTCTACATAGATTCACAGGAAGAGAGATTTGGAAAAGCAGAACCTGGGCAGAATGCAGAGTTATTTTGACCTTTGACACCTTAGGGAGAGAACTTTATTGTGTTTATTTTGATCCTGCTCTGCATCCCATTCACCTCCCCCCTTCCAGGCAGTCAGGTGCATAGTGGTTAAATAGAAATGTGGCTTATGAATAGAAGGCATAGACTCAGTGGAAAGGGGCAAGCTGCTCCCCCTTCCCAGGTTTCTTCTTCCAATATGTATCCTCCTAAATGGAGGAGGGGAGAGAAAAACATGGTGGCAAGTTCCAGGTTGCCAAAATTGGCCCAAAAGAATCTTCCAAATTTAGCACCTCTCCTGGGGACCCCCTGTCCTGGCAGAGTTATGATTCAAGTTACTGGCTCCACCAGCCACCCTGACTGGGCCAGCTTCAGCAAACTCAGGGGTGTGGCACAGACACAGGATACACACAATCCCTGAGTTCCCATAAATGGGGCTGACCCAGGGAGACAAGACAGAAGAGCATGCGTACATACATTCATGCCACAGTTTTGCTTTACAAACTACAAACGACTCACTCTTCCACCGACAGCAAGGGAGGACTCCAGCTCAACCACGTTCCACCACTTTATATAACGACAGAACTCCAACAGCAGCATTGAGCTGACACAGACAGAAGCACAAAACTCATTAATCTGACCAACAAGCTCTATATATATCTTCTTCAGCATGGCTGCCCCCACAGCCATTACAAAATTTAGACAGAGAAAATGCTTAACTTTAACATCTGATATAAAGTGAATTCATTTGCAGTTCAGCACCATAACAAAAGATTCCAGCCAGACCTTTTCATGGTTTAACTTTACACCCAGACCAAGCTCCACTAAAAGGCTGATTCATTTTCCTGTAACCAAGTTTTTCAAAATCCAGACCAATTTCCAGGATGTTAGGACTCAAACCTATAAACATCCTTTCTTATTATAATCAAGCCTTCACTATTTCAGTGGAAACAAGACCATAAACCAGATACTAACATGCACTTAGACAAACCCCAAACACCAGGCTTTCCCCCTTTTTTTCCTTTTTTTTTCAGACTAGAGAGAATGGCTTACACCCAAACTTCTGGAGGTACTGGGACCCTCACAGGAGGTGATTGATCTCCCTTCCTAGCAATTAAAGCTAGGGTTTTCTAGACTAGGCTCCCCCAGGGAGTCTTACCTTTTTCCATGTTTGGAGTCTTTTTTGTTCCCAGAATTCTTTCTCTCAGACCTTCCATTGCCCTTGATTTTCATTGGGAAGATTCTGGTGAAGCCCACATATTTTCAGGATTAAATGTAATCCAGGGGCACCCAGATTGCCATTCACCCGAGTCCTCCCAGCTTCCTTGGGAATCTGGAAAGGGTAGCAAAATGCTACCACTCTGGGCTTCATTTGAAAATCCCAGGAGAGCCCCCCAAAATGTTGTACAAGTTGAGAGAGGTTCAATTATTTGCATATAGAAAAGCCAGGACTCAGGAATAATTTGGGGAAGGAAAAAGGATTTATTTATGACTGGCTGGGCTTGAAGCTTCTCATTCAAAATCAAAGCCCTGAACAAGTTTTTTGAGTTCCTTTTATACAGAGGAAGGGCCAAATGGTTCTTTGTTTCAAGTGCTCAATGAGCTTGAAATAACATATATCTTCCACACCCTAGGTAAGCTTTTAGCATGGACTTCATACATTCTAGATAAGCTTTTAGCACATTTGGTTTGCATTTTTCCTGAATATTTAAAGTTTATTGTGTTTGCATTGCTAAACTGTTTCTCTGGGACTGGAGTTGTTGTCATGGTTACCAAGGGCAGGGCTGGAGTTCTCACTGTCCCAAATGCACAGCTCAGTCAGGTTATCTATGAAGAGATGAACAGCCCCCACCCCCACCCCATAGCCTACATCAATACCGGGCATAAAACTAAGAAAAATTCCTACTCCTGGATTTCCAGCTCAGCAAGCTGAGTTAATACCAGTACTTACTACTTTGCAAGACATACCAGAGTCCATAAACATCCTTTCAGACTCAGTGTATGTCATCCAGGTTACCCAATTGATTGAAATGGCTCTTATCAAACCTAACATAAATGTTTCTTTATAAGCTTTTTCACAAACTTCAACAGATAATTAGAAATAGAAAAAGTCCACTTTTGTCACTCACATTTGATCTCACTCAAATTTACCTGGACCATTAGTACACGGCAATAATGCTGCTGACAAATTAGTCACTCCTGTTCTACAAGAAGCTATTCATTTTCACAATCTAAACCATATATATGCAGCTGGCCTCAAAGCTCCTTTTTCTTTAACATGGACACAAGCTAAGGACATTGTTCAAACTCATCCATCCTATCAAATTCTTAATAATCCAAGACAATTGGAACCTGGAGCAAATCCCTGTGGTTTAATTGTTAACTCTCTGTGGCAAATGGATGTAACTCATATCTCCCTCCTTTGGAAAATTATATTATGTTCTTGTCTCTGTGGATACTTGTTCAGGATTCATTTGGGCTATAGCTCAGATGGGAGAAAGTGCTCAACACGTAAGACAACATTTGTTAGATTGCTTTGCTGTAATAGGATTTCCCCAGTTTCTAAAAACAGATAATGCTCTTGCTTATACCAGTGTCTCCCTTAAAAGGTTTCTAGATACTTGGAGTATTTCACACCCTACAGGATTTCCTTATAACCCCCAGGGCAAAGCAAATCAAACCCTTATACTCATGTTAAAAAAAAAAAGAGGGGGAGACATGGAGACTCCACAGGTACACTACACAAAGCATTATTCACTCTTAATTTTCTTAACTATGGAACAACCTTGGAAGAGACAGCAGCTGAAAGGCATTTTCAAACATTCTAAAACTCAAACCCGAAGTCTGTCTGAACAACCTTAATTTGTTGGAATGATCCACTGACCAATAAATGGTCAACAGGGAAGTTGTTAACTTGGGGAAAAGGGTTTGCTTGTATTACTACAAGAGATGGAGAACATCCTGTGTGGGTAGCAGCTCCTCGGATAAAGCCATACCAAGAACGACAAGAGACAGTGAAAGTTCCTATGGAAACCAGAACCTCCAGTCATGCAGATAGAGAGACTGATGCTAAAAACTACACAGCTGGGTCCCTTCTGAAGGTTAGGGCAGCTTCACCTCCCACTTTGCGGGGGGGGGGGGGTAGTTAAAAATCTAAAGTCAAGAAGCTGAACAACAGCTGAACAAGAGCTCAGTTATATCTTATATCAGGATTGAGTCTTTGCCTGATTAAGTATGCTTTGCTAGTATTCTTACAAAAGGTGTTTAAGCATGCAAAAAGATTTATAGGCTAGACTGGCTTTACACTAAGTTATTAAACAAAATAAAGGAAGGAAGGAAGGAAGAAAGAACTGATTTTGTGTTTGTTCAATGTCAGTATGTGTGGTAATTGTTTCAGTGTGTGTTGTAATGGTTTTTGTGATTGTTCATTGTCAGTGTATATTTTGATACCTCCAGATGGTGATATAATTTGATAAAAATTTCTAAAAGAGCCCTATTCAAAAATAAAAAATAAAAATAAAAAGAAGGAGAAGGTGGATATTAGCCTGTGAATTGGATGTGGCCAGTACCAATATTGGCTTTGGGTTGGTTTTGTGGCAAAGGCAACATTCTAATTGAGTACCCCTTGGGTTTTAGTCACAATTGTGGGAAGAGACAATAAGTACAATATAAAAAAGCAATTGTGTGCAGCACAGGAAGTCCTGCTGAAAGTGAAAGTCTTACTCTGGTTACTCTGAAGACCGCCATCCCTATCCAGGGTTGGTTTGCAAATACTAAAAGCAAGAAAAAACAATGGACTGTTGTGAATCACCCTCTGTGGGGGAGAGATTGTTGTAGAATTTGAAAGAAGTTCAATTATTTGTGTATAGAAAAGCAAGGACTCAGGAATGATTTTGAGAAGGAAAAATGGTTTATTGACAGCCGGCCAGACTCGGGAGCTTTCTGTTTCAATCCCGAGCCCAGAACAAGACTTTCAAGTTCCTTTTATACAGGGTGGGGAGTTAAATGGTGCTTTCATCAAAGAAAACTACTTTCTTTGTTAGTTAAGTCTTTGCCTGAGAACCAGGTAGGTTTTGAATTAACATATCGCCCACACCTCAGGTGAGCTTGAATTAGCATCTTGCCTACATTCTGTCCAGATGCAACCTTGAATACACATTCAGTCTTACAACCTTTTTGAACATTCAAAGCCCATATCACTTAATTGGATTTCTAGAGACTAGGCACACTTGGATACAGAATTAGATGATTTTGAATTTATGCACAGGCTATATTATATTTCCCATTCAAGGCCAAGTCCAAGTTCCCTTAAGTTTTGGCATCACCACCATCAGAGTTTCCTTGGACTGACTGGTATGTATATAGAGTTTGCATGGCTAAATTGCCTCCTAGGACTGGACTCATTGCCATGGCCACCAAGAGCAGGACTGCAGCTTCTTACCTTTCCACACCCACAAGTCAGGACAGACAGTTTAGGTTAAGGTTATCTCTGAAGAGATGAAGAGCCTCCCACCCATAGCCCACATCAAGATCTGTGGAAGAAAATCTGGGACAGCTGCCAGCAATGACAGGTAACTGTCTGTTATGTCCCTGCCCACTCCCCTAACATCCCTTTCAGGACTGTTGAGGCAGATGCCTTATGAAGATCCAGAGCCATACAATTGAGACCTGAGAAGAAGCAGAGTGGTCCACCAGAAAGGTGAACATCATGAGCACCAGACCTTGTGGTGCCTAGTCCAGCAGTTCCAGCTGCCTGTTGTTCACCAGCAGATAGTGGAAATCACCCATGAGTGTCCTTGCTCACTTCAGTGACTGTGACATTAGTCCCCTCCTGGTCTTGGGGAGGACAAGATATGCTTCCACTGCTGTGGATACTGCATTGGGACTCTTATAACAAGCCAGCTATTGTTTTCTGCCTGGAAAATGAGTCCTCACAATGATGGATTAAGTTTAAATTCAACACTGAGTTGAGGCCCCAAGTCCAGTGAAGATGCTAAGAGCAGGACCAATGAAAGCACTGAAATTATGTGATAAACTTTCAGCTGCCTCACAGCCCAAAATGGGAAAGTAACAATAATTTGTCATTGCCCATGCCTCAAACTATACAAATTGAGGAAAATGAGGTCATTTTTCATTGAGTACTAGCCTCTATAGCCTTGCTGATAGGAAATCTTAAGCCCATGAGAAATAAATCATCTGCTAGTTGGAAGTTCATAAAATCTGCTGTAGTTTAGGATTATGTAAAAAATGCTGTTCTCTGATTTGAAATTGTTACTTAACAAGCACACAGCAAGCCCTTTGGGGTATGAGGCAGTAAGAAACCACCAAATCTACCTTTGTTGCTTTACAAAAACAAAAAGGGGGCTATGTTGTGGGAAACTGGCTTACCTGTTCCCTCTTTGTTCTTCCTGTTATTGTAGATGTTGTCTTATTGTACACGTTGCAGTTACTTCCTGTTATTGTAGATGATGCTGCAGTTCTGATAGCAAATAGCTGATTATTATTTTCTAAATAAATACGATGTGGAAACTCAGGTTGAAACTCTCAGTTTCAGAAACTGTGAGTCCCCTAGTTCCACCTTTATTTCCTCCCTTATGTCTTTCTTTCTGTCCTTTTATTTCTTCAGTTCTGCATCACCTTCCCTTTGTGCAGACCTATTACTGAGCTGGTCACAGCATTGTAATGCACTATTTTTCAATAGAGAAGAACTCATTTATCCATGTTTCTTTCTTCTTCTGTTTTTATGTCCTTGACTAAAATCTGAATCTATATACAGGTCTTCTTATATTACTTTTTTTAAGGCAGTTCTATTCACATATCACATAATCCATCCAAAGTATATAATCAATGGCTTTCAGTATATTCACAGAATTGTGCATTCATCATCACAATTAATTTTAGAACATTTATGTTGTTCCAAAAAGAAAACCCTCATAAACTTATTAACAGTCCCCTATTATTGCCACTTAGCATTGGTTTGGTATCTTTGCTACAGTTGATGAAAAATATTAAAATATTGCTAACTATAGCCCACAGTTTGCATTAGAAGTATATTTTCCATATACTTCCCTATTATTATTATTAAAACCTCATAATAGTGATGACCATGAAGACAGTGCTGTGAGGGGAATATATACCCTTAAAGGCCCATACTGATGTGGGCTATGGGTGGGAGGCTCTTTGTCACTTCAGAGATAACCTAAGCTGTCTGTGACTTGTGGGTGTGGGATGGTGAGAGGCTGCAGTCCTGCCCTTGGTGACCATGGCAATGACTCCAGTCCCAGGAAACAGTTTAGCAATGCAAACCCTATAGACTTTGAATATTCAGGGGAAATGCAAACCAAGATAAGCTAAAAGCTTATCTAGAATGTATGAAGTCCATGCTAAGAGCTTACCTAAGATGTGGAAGATATATATGCTAATTCAAGCCTATTGAGAACTGAAACAAAAGGACCATTTAACTTTTCCTTTCTATATAAAAGAAACTTGAAAGTCTTATTTGGGACTCAGGTTTGCAACAGGAAGCTCCCAAGTCTGGCCGGCCTTCAATAAACCATTTTTCCTTCTCAAAATAATTCCTGAGTCCTGGCCTCTCTATACACAAATAATTGAACCTCTCTCAAATTCTACAACAATACTAACAAAAAGAAGAGAAAAAAGCAAAGGCTTAACTAATCACTTGAAGAAAATAAAAAAAAATAGAGCAAACAAATCTCAAAGCAAAGAACAGAAAGAAATAACAAATTAGAGCAGAAATAAAATTGATTACAAAAACAATAGAAATAAATACCATTAGATAGAATAACAAAAAAGAGAGATGAAGCAAATAAATAAAATCAGAAATGAGAGGGAGGGTATTAAAACAGACCCCAAAGAAAAAAAGGATCATAAATTCATAGGAGAAACTATTTGCCAACAAATTGGACAACCTAAATTAAATGGAAAAAATCCTACAGATACACAAAGAACCCACTTTGACTCTAAAAGAAATGTTCCACAAACTAATCACAAGTAGGGAGATTAAATTTAAAAGCTTGCAAAAATAAAAGCCAGGACCAGATGGTTTTACAAGTAAATTCTACCAAACATTTCAAAAGAATTAATACTTATTCTGTTTAAACTATGCCAAAATTCTGTTTTAACTATTAGCCAACACATATTATGAAGCCAATATCATCTTAATATGAAAGTCAGATAAAGATACTACAAGCAAAGAAAATTACAGACCAATCTCTCTAATGAATATAGATGTAAAATTCTCAGCAAAATACTTGCAAATATAATCTAACAGCATATCAAAAAAATTATACATAGTGAACAAGTGGGATTTATTCTGAGTATGCAAAAGTGGTTCAATATAAGAAAATCAATTAATGTAATACACATCATTAACAAATTGAAGACAACACATGACCACTTTGTTCAATAGCTTTTCTAAAGTATATGTATAGAAGGACAGTTCTATATAATAATGGAGATATATTAAAGTCTCACAGACAACATCATTCTCAAAGAGAAGAAGTTGAAGTCTTTCCCTCTAAGATCAAGAACAAGAGAAATATGCCTAGTATCACCACTAAAAAGAAGAGCAAATTCAGATGACTCACAATCCCTGATCTTGAAGTATATTACAAAGCTATAGAGGTAAAACAGCATGGTACTAGCATAAAGATAGACACATTGATCAATGGAATCAAATTGAAGGTTTGGAAATAAACCCTCATCTCTAAGGTCAACTGATTTTTGATAGAATTACTAATTCTATTTTAATAGTACAGAATAGTCTCTTTAAAAAAAAATGATGCTTGGAGAACTGAACATTCATAACCAAAAACCATGAAACAGGACCACTTCTAGCTTCCAATATCAAAACCAACTCAAATTGATCAAAGACCAGTACATAAAAGACAGTACTATAAAATTCCTAGAAGACAATGGAGGGAAACATCTATAAGATCTTATAGTAGGTATGTATCTCTTAAAACTAACATCCAAACCACAAACAACAAAAGAGAAAATAGACAAATGGGACCTCCTCAAAATGAAACATTGCTGCATCTCAAAGGATTTTGTGAAGAGAGTGAAAAGACAGCCCACCCTCTAAAATGGGTGAAAGTATTTGGAAATCACATATCCAGCAAGGGCCTGTTTTCCATGATATAAAAAGAGATCCTACAACTCAACAATAAAAAGACAAATATTCCATGCTGGAGGGAAGGTAATGCATTTACATGCTGAGTTTGGCTTAGACAGTAGCCACATTTGAGCACCATGGAGGCTCTCAGGAGGTAACTTTTAGGCACCCTGCAGCTCTAGGCCTAGTCCAAATTTCAGGCACACCTGCTCATAAGCATAGTCATCAGTATCAAGGGCTCATCATTGAAAGTGTTCTTTATTCACTGTCCTTTGCTCTTGCACTTGGGGTATTGTTGCTGTTCCTTTCAGGAATGTGACAGAGCTCACCTCATTAGGAACTCAGGACTCCCTCAGTTGTCTTTTGTAACTGTAACTACTATGAAAATACTCAATGAATATCCAAACATTTTTATATATCCCATATACATGCCCTAGAGAATTCCCTCTAAACCATGTGTGCCCCATCAATAAAACACCCCACACCAGTGTTCCTCCCCTGCCATAGTTAAACCCCTCAATGGTCCAAAACTTCTTTAAAAATGAAGCCTACTATATTGCCAAATTTGATTTGTAGGAAAATGAAATAATAATGATAGGTTTAAAGTTTAGAAATAGAATACATACTAACTTAGAAAAACTGAATTTAAGTAAAAATAAATTGGGGCATTAAAAATGAAAAGTATCATTTTTGACATTTTGCCTGTCATCATTGTAATAGGTGTTGCCCTGTATGTACAGTGAGAAGGAAATTTCTTTCATTTCTTCCTCAGTGTCTACAACTCCCTGGCACTGAGCGATTACTACCATCACTAACTAGTGATGCAACTAGAAAAAGACCTTGAATAAAAGAGGGAAATGGTAAAAACAAATGAGTTTATGTGGCTAAGAGTCTTCAAAAAAGAGTCAGAAGGTCATCAGAAGGGTCGCGCTTACACACACCTCAATATGATTCCAGAGAGAGCCAAAGTAGATACAATCCCAGGTACTGGTTCTCCTGAGGGCTACAGACCCACAGGTTCTATGGTCATGGCAGATGGTTCTGGAGCTCAGTGCCTTGTCAGTGGGCCTTATTTTGGAATTTGTGTTCCAGAGTGAGATGGAGTTGGATTCAGATGTGACCTTTCTACACATGCCTCTTCTGTCACTTTTCCTGAAACTGTAGTTGGTGTTGGGGTTGGTGTATACCCAGGAGACCTGAATTTCTGGGCTGGCCATGTGCCAGGTGGGCTCTGAGCCTCAGCAGAGTTTCAGCTCCTACTCTCTGGTTTGTTGGACTTGCACAGGTCAGCTAACAGGGATGCGAAGATGGTCAACCACCACATCAGGCAACCAAGAGTGCCTACATCTCCAAGCAGGAGATTGCATCAATCAACCATGTGGGTCTAAGACCCCTCTCTGTATAGAGGTGGAGTGGACATCATCATCCCAGGGTCCAGAGGAGGGAGGAATAAAATATGGATTAGAGTGGATTTATTTAAAAAAAAAAATTATTTATCCTCCCCTTGTCATTTGCTGTGCTGTCCACTCTCTGTGTCCATTTGCTATGCATTCTTCTTTGTCTGCTTGTCTCCCTTTTGTTGCACCCTCTTGCTGCACAAGCTCTCCATGGGCATGGGCCATCAGCTCTCCATGGGCACAGGCCATTAGCTCTCCGCAGGTGTAGGCAAGCTTGCCTTCACAAGGAGGCCCAGGGATGTGAACCCAGGGTCTCTCATATGGTGGATGGGAGCCCAATTGATTGAACCACATCCACATCCCTGGACTTACATTTATTCTACTATAGAACTACTGTAACTAGTAATGGAAGAAATTGTAGCATTGATGTGGAGAAAGTGGCCATGGTAGTTGCTGAGGACAAGGAGAGGAAAGAAGAGATGCGATGTGGGGGAATTTTTTGGACTTGGTGTTGTCCCAAATAATATTGCAGGGACAGATGCTGGACACTATATATCCTGCCATATACTGAATGTACTTGGGGAGAGTGTAAACTACAATGTAAACTTATAATCCATGTGGTGTAAGCAGTGTCCCAAGATGTATTCACCAAATGCAAGGAATGTGCCATGATGATCAAAGAGGTTGTTGATATGGAAGGAGTGGGGGGATTGGGTGTGTGGAGTATGTGATAATCTTTTATATTTTTTAATGTAACATTTTTTGTGATCTACAAAAAAAAATAAGATAGTTCTAGTTCTAGAAGTCATTGTTAACTAAAAACTTGGATTGGTATTGGTGGCAAAGAATAACTTCATGATAATAAAAAATAAAAATAAAAGACAAATGACCTGATTAAAAACTGGGCAAAAGACCTGAATAGACATTTTTTAAAATAAGAAATACAAATGGTAAAAATAAAAAGCACATAAAAAATAGCAGCACTGTCTATTTGATTTTGTAAATCAAATTACAGTCAGTTATCATTTCACACCAACTACAATGGCTACTATCAAAAAAAAAAAGAAGAAAGACAGAAACTACAAGTATTGGGGAGGATATGGAGAAATAGGAATGTGCTTATACCCTGTTTGTAGGAATGTAGAGTGGTACATTCACTGTAGATTATCTTTTTGTCATTTCCTAAGGAATTTAGACATAAATCTGCCACTTGACCTGGCAATATCACAACTAGGTACATACTCAGAAGAACAGAAACTGGGATAAAAACAGATATCAGCTTACAGATCTTCATAGTGACACTATTCACAATTGCAAAAAGATGGAATCAACCCAGATCTCCATCAACTGATGAATGGATAAGCAAACTGTCATATATACACATAGTGGAACACTATTCTCTTTTAAGTAGAAATGGAGGTGTGAAGCAATGAAAATATGGATCAACCTGGAGGACATTATGTTGAGGGAAGCAAGCTGGGCACAAAAGGACACATTTTCAATGATTTCCCCATTGTGAATTAAATATAGTGAGCAAACTCATTGAGTTATTAGCTAGAAAGTAAGTCACTAAAGAATAGAATGTGGTTAGAAAATGGAGAGCTGAGGTTTAATCTGTGCAGAGTTGGTAAAATTTGTTTCTAAATGCTTGGAAATTAATAGAAATGGTGAAAGAACATTCATTACATATAAAATTTTTTTTTTGTAATGCAAACATATGGATATTATAGTGTTTTAATTTCTATCTTATTCTTGAAGTGATTAAAATGCTCTAATATTGATTGAATTAATGAATGCACAACTCTGATTATACCAAATGCCATTGGCTGTAAACTTTATATAAACTGTATGATTTATGAACAAAAAAATTAGGAGGCTAAATTAGGGGAAAGATGCACCAAGATTAAGTTATGGGTTGAAGTTAGTAGTGATATTTTGATGATTTTTTTTCATAAATTGCTACAAATGTTTCTCAGTGATGCAGGGGTATGAACGGAGCCCTCTATCATATGATGCATGTTGGTTTTGTAAGTTCACAGTTTTTACCACATACTTATTGTTTATGTCTGTTCATATATGAATGATGCACTTCAATAAATTTTTAATTAAAAATCAAATGAAAACTGAATTACATTAAAACTCTGAATTCTTGAATTAAACCAGTAATGGAGATAACAATGCAAACAAAAACTGGTTTAAGTGTCACTGAAAATAACATACCTGAAAATGGATTCAAATCCAATATATAAAGAACTCATGCAACACATCCTATACTAAAATGGGCTAAACACATCTTGAAGAGGAATTTCACAATGGAGACTTATCTAATTTCTCAGTAATGATTGAAAAGATACTCAACAAGAGTACTTATCTTGGAAAAGAATATTAAAACCACTCAAATATACAATTAGACACTATCTTCGATATAGTTTTCAGGAATCTGAGTTCAAATTTTGACATATATGTTGAGTAAACAGAATTTGCATGCATTGTTGGGAGGCATGTAAAATTTTGCAACCACTTTGGGAAAAAACAATTGTCATTATATATCATGATGAAACAAACATCTTTACAACCCAGCAATTGTCTTCCACATATTTGAAAAATTAGTTTTTATGTCCACCAAATTATAAGAACAACACATTCATAGGATATTTAGTTTTCATATGAGTTCAAATTTGGTAACAACTAAAATGTCCGTTTTCAGTAGAATGGATAAATAAAATGTGGAAAAGTCAAATAATTGATTACTCACAACAGTGAAAATAAAACAGAACTCACATATAAACACATAGAAGAATAAGGTAGACATAGTGAGCAAAAGAATTCACCTACAAAAGAGAACCTATTGTGTGATTCTACTTTTATTTGAGTATTTATAAGAATCAATGAGATGAATTACAAAAGTGGGTATATCTGAGAGGAATTGACAATAGCGAACCAATAAAGGAATATGGAAACAAACAAGAGCAGAGAAAATCCAATACATTGGCAGCATACCACAAAAGAGTAAATGTTAACATAAATTTTTCAGGCTGACAGAAAGCCATGAGAAATGAAACAGTGGATTCAGCAAAGAATGAAGAGTACCAGGAGGTATAAATACATGTAGGTTCAGGGAATTGTGGAAATACTAAGTAGGCATGAAAAATAATAAAAAAATAAAAAGAGCAAAATATAAGATTGTAAGACTAAATCTACTAGAAGAGAGAAATTAAAAATGAAGGTAAATTTTCTGAATCTGATAGAAGAAAATGGGACAACTAACAGTTTGCACAAATATTCAACAAAAATCCTGGTACTAGACAGAAACTTAATACATAACAATTATATTAAATGGAAAAAATTAAAGAACCAATTAACTCCCACATATTTTCAAAATGGATTAAAATACAATATCTAATTAAACGTTGTTGAACAGTAATATTTAAGAGAAAAGGAAAAATATATGCTGAAAATAAGTTATAAAACAAAGATAGAACTAAAGAACGTTTTATAATGAAAAAAAATGCAGTCATTGTGGCTACCTTAAAAGCGATGTTGCACTGTGATATAGGTGTTAGGCACAACAGGATGACACAAAAAGTCTAAATGTGTGTGTATCTATTAACATAGTTTCAAAACACAGAATAAATAATGTGACATAATTCAAAAGATACTTTAAAAAACCCATGATTGTATTTGTACATGTAAATACAATTGAGTATAGAAAATAAGTAAAAATCCATACAGCCATAAAATACTTGGACACTACAATAGACTAACATACTGAATAGCATAAATGGGTTATCACAACCAAGACATAGAATAACCATTCTGTTTAAGTATGTTAAGCTGTTTGGCTTGAAAAAGAGTGTGTTTTCAGAGCACAGTTGCATTGAACTAGAAATCAATGATGAAAAGATAGCAGCACTTCTAGAAACCCTCGAGAGTTTCTGCTTTCTGACAGAATCTGATTCAATAAAACCATTGTTTTGAGGACAATGCAACAGATATTATCGCAACTCCTAATATGCACCATGGGGGAGGTACTAGTCAAAATGCATTATGTGTCCCATTGAGTCACATTCTTGCAGGGAACATGTGGGTGGACTACTTGTTAATCTCTTAACTGATGAAAAATCTGAGTCAGGGGAGAGGAATCCGCTTGAGGTCCATGCAGATGTCCCAGGAGGCTATATTCATCTTAGGTCACAGGCTTGTTAATTGCATTAAATCACTTATACGGACATTTTGGAAAATTTCCGAAGGGCTGTGTTGTCATTTAATCCATTCTTAATCTCTTTTAGTTTGACCTGATTCCTGAAGATCACTCAGTTTCTTAGAGGAAATCACTGTTGTCCTGGGTTAAATCTGAACTTGGGCTCTGGATTTTTCCTTCTCAACTTCTTTGCCTAGAATCCACAAGTATTTCACCTGATGAACCCTCAGTTTATTATGGGAATAGCTATTAGTTTTCAGTATATTTTCCACCTAATTTTAGATATTTTACAGACAAAAATATATTTCTATTTCTGAATTACAAAACTTTTGTTCTTCAACTGATTTTACATGGATCACGTTCCTACATCACCTAGATCCAATTATCTTCTTTGAGTTATCCTTGGATACTGGCTATTACCTGTTGCCAATGGCTATTTTCCTAGGGGCTTTTTAAAATTATTTTTTAATTTTATTTTTAATATTACATTAAAAAAAATGAGGTCCCCATATAGCCCCCACCTCCTCACCCCACTTCTCCCACATCAACAACCTCTTTCATCATTGGGGCACATTCATTGCACTTGGTGAATACATTTTGGAGCACTGCTGCACCACATGGAGAGTGGTTTACATTGTAGTTTACATGCTCACCCAGTCCCCCCAGTGGGCCATGGCAGGACTTACAATGTCCAGCAACTGTCCCTGCAGTACCACCCAGGACAACTCCAAGTCCTGAAAATGCACCCACATCATATCTCTTCTTCCCTCTCCCTATCCTCAGCAGCTACCATGGCCACTTTCTCCACATTAATGCTACATTTTCTTCTTTTACTAGTCACAATAGTTCCAGAATAGAATATCAGTAAATCCACTCTAATCCATACTCTATTACTCCATTCTGTGGACCCTGGGATGGTTATGTCCACTACACCACTATATAAAGAGGAGGCTTAGATTCCACATGGATGATGCATGCAATTCTCCCACTTGCAGTTGTAGGCACTCTTGGCTCCCTGGTGTGGTTGTTGACCTTCTTCACCTCCTTGTTAGCTGGCTGGAGTAAGTTCATGACCAGAGGGTAAGAGTTGAAGGTCTGCTGAGGCTCAGGGCCTGGCTATCACAAGGACATTCCAGAGATTCAGGCCCCCTGAGCATACACCAACCACCAGTGCCAACCACAGGTCCAGTAAAAGTAACAGGAGAGGCTTGTGTGAACAAACATCACATCTGAGTTCAACTCCATCACACTCAGGAACACAAACTACAGAGTAGGGCCAACTGCCATGGCACTGAACTCCATCTGTCATGACCATAGAACCTGTGGTTCTCTGTAGCCCTCAGAAGGAGGGTGGGGGATATGTAGGGACCTCATATTTTTTTAATGTAACATTAAAAAATAAATAAAATAAAATAAAACAATAAAAAAAAGTCCCTAGGAACATAGCCATTGGCAACAGGTAATAGCCAGCACCTGGGCTTCTATTTACTTTGGCTGTCTCTGTGACCCGGCTGAGGTGTACATAAAAGCAACACCTCTGATAACCTCCCAACTCTTTTTTGGAGACTCATAGCCATATAAACTCATTTGTCCTTTCCATTTCCCCCTTTTATTCAAGGTCAAAAAGCATTTTTGACACCTGATATTACATGTAGGCTGAGATATTCTGCTGGTCTGAGTTGATCCCTTTTTTAAGGTTGTTTTCTAGTTACATCATGAGCAGGTACTTGGTAGTAATCCCTCAGCACCAGGGAGGCTCATCCCTGGGAGTCATGTCCCATGTTAGGGGGAATGTAATGTATTTACATCCTGAGTTAGGCATCAAGACTAACCACATTTAAGCAACATGGAGGCTCTCAGGAGGTACTTCTTAGGCACCCTGCAGCTCTAGGTCTGGTTCTTATTTCAGGCACACAGGCTCACAAGCATAGTCATTAGTGTCAAAGGCTCCTTGTTAGACTATCCTTCTTTATTGGCCTTAGCCATTGCACTTGAGGGATTGTTGCTGGTCCATTGGGGAATGTGATAGAAAATCCCTCCCCCCCCACCACCCCCCACTGGCTAGGAACTCAGCACTCCCTCAGTTGTCATTTTTAACTCTAACCACTATGAAAATATCCAAACATTTTTCTGTACCCTGTATACATGTCCTGGAAAACTCCCTGCCAACCATGTGTCCCCTATCAATAACATTTCACCCCCTGCCATAGTTGCACCTCTCTGTGATCCTAAACTTCTTTGAAAATGAAACCTAATATATTGCCAGGTTCTATTAATAGTAAAATGGAATATAGTGATGGCTTTAAAGATTAGATATAGAATACATACTAATTTAGAAAAATTACAGTAAAAATAAATTGAGGTATCAAAAAATTAAAAAATGCAAAAGCTTTGTTTTTGATGTTTTGCCTTTTATCACTACTCTAAGTGTTGCCCTGTATGTACAGTGGCAAGGCAATTTCTTCCATTTCTTCCTCAGTGCCTACAGCCTTTCTTTTCTTTTTTTCTCTAATTATTAAGTTTGTCTTCAAAAAAGTTTTAGATCACAGTAATTCATATAAACAATATACAGTACTCTCACATATCCAGCACTGAACACTTTGTCCCTTCCCCAGCAATGATCTTTTTACATGTTCTATTATAGTTGCTGCAACTGATGTACAGATTTTGAGACAAACATGGTTACACTTGGGTTTACATTATGGTTTACATTTTAGCCTATAGGCTTTTATACATTTTTGGTGTATTTTAACATGTCCTATATCCATCTTTGCATAATCTTATGGAAAACTTCCATTGCCCCACAGTTACACTGATTCCATCTATTCAATACCTCTTTCCCCCTCCCCTCAAGGTCCACAATGACAATCAATCATCATTACTTGAAGGACCAAATTCAGAGATACTTGCAACAATGTTGAGGCCTTGACATGCTCGCCTGCCCTAACCCACTGGGAGCCTCCAATTCTTTTGAGAGATATAATTCCCTCTATTTGAGAACAACAGTCCTCCCCAGAATGTGGGTATGCCTTCACTCTCATTGTATGAGTCTCCATCCAATGATACAACCCACTATGACAAAATGAGCATTCACACTCCCTAGAAGACTGCCCTGTGTCAAACTTTCTCTTTAAGTATCTTAAACAGGTAACATTCCTTATTATATTTTTGAAAAAGTTTTCTCAACATTATACTTTCAACCACATACCTGACAATCTCCTATGTTCAAATGTTCCCCCTCCCCTCCCCCTATTTCATGAGCCATCTTACCCATCCTCTCATCCTTCTCCCCCCTTAAGCCCACAAAGCCTCACCCAAAGGTATCCCTATGCCCCCATTTTATCCCTTCTCTGTACAAATACTTACCTCCACTTTATCATAGATTTCACCCAGGTAGATGTCAGCTCACAGCCTTCCTCTATCCCCGAAATTCCTTTAGTTCTGTCATCTGGTCTCTAGCTCTCTGAGACAGCTTGGTTTACTTACTTCATATCAGTGTGGTCATGTAGTATTGGTCCTTCAATGCCTGGCTTGCTTCACTCAACATAAGGGCTTTTTAAAATGCCATCAACTTCCCTTTTTTAAATAAAATATTCAGGGAGGCTCGTGATATAAAACTGAATGATTCTTGTCAGGACCTCAGTTATCTCAAGTAAATATGCCAATTCTTTGTCTGAACCTAAATGTATATGAAACTTTTTTAGAAATCCTGGCTTGGTTATCTAGTTAAGGAAAAGATAATACTAAATTGTGAGTATTTGATGTTATTAATTATTTTCCCCTTCTATTCAATTTATTTTATGCTCACATGTCTTTGACAGAGACTGTAAATGCTATTAGAATAGAAAATATAGATGATAGTCATATGATTTTAACCTCTTTTTTCCTTCATTGCCTTAAAAACTCAGTCACAGTAGGTTTATGGAACTTAAGCATTTGTTTCTGATTGAGCTTCACAGCCTCCAGATTTCTGCCTTCTTATAATTCACTCCAAAGTATTTTAAAAGATTAAAAAATTATAAATAAATTAAACATTGGATGGCTATATGAATGAATAAGTACATAAATAAATATATTAATTAACAAAATGTCATCTTATTATTCCTGTTCCTTTGAGTCTTTGCAAAAAAGGAAATGAATTATTTGCCTTTCTATCTTGAGGGACCATAGCACCCATGCAATATTCTAGTCACACAGGATCATTTTATTGTACTGGGTATCCCATGGTTACTTCTAGTCTGCAGGTGAAGAAATGACCTCAGGTTTATAACCTCTATACAAATCATTGCAAGATATTTTATAAAATGTCACATTCCTTTTGTTGTAGAATTTGATAGTAGTTTCATTTATTTGCGTATAGAAAGACCAGGACTCAGGAATGATTTTGAGAGGGAAAATGCTTTATTAATGGCTGGCTGGACTCGGGAGTTTTTTGTTGCAAACCTAAGCCCCAAACAAGATTTTTGAGTCCCTTTTATACAGAGAGGAAAGGCTGAATGGTCCTTTTGTTTCAGTTCTCAATAGGCTTGAATTACCATATATTTTCCACATCCTAGGTAAGCTTTTATCATGGACTTCATACATTCTAGATAAGCTTTTAGCACATTTGGTTTGCATTTTCCCTGAATATTTAAAGTTTATAGAGTTTGCATTGATAAACTGTTTCCTGGGACTGGAGTCATTGCCATGGTTACCAATGGCAGGGCTGCAGCTTCTCACTGTCCCACCCCTACAAGTCAGGACAGACAGCTTAGGTTAAGGTTATCTCTGAAGAGACAAAGAGCCTCCCACCCATAGCCCACATCATTTCCCCCCTTATGCCAAGGCTTAACTTGCTAAGGTTTGGCAATAATTATTGTTGGAGCTATGAGGTGGATGGCTGTTTGTTGTTTTGATTGATTACTTTACTTATCAATTTTTAGTGTAGCATCCAGGACTTTGTTTTTAGAAGTTTAGAAGTTTTCATTCTGGACAGCAGAATCCTGGGACGGAGGTCCTTCTGCAGTCATCCTGGGGCCACCGGTGCTCACGTGGATTTCCAGTCAGGCTCCACATCCATCTATTAATTTTGTTTTACCCTTAAAGAATTTACACCTTTAATCTTAAAGGGGTGCTGAAGGGTGATGACTTCTTTTCTGTAACTGCTTCCTGCTGGCCATTGGCTGTAGTCATTGCCTAACAAAGTGTAAAACTCTTATTTTATTTTAACTGGAGGAAGATGGATCTGGCCTTCTGTATGAAGTTGGATGAAGTTTTCATATGGTTAATAAGATGTTCATTCTGAAAGAAACAAACTCAATTAAAATTTGGAACACCCATTTTTAAAAGAGGATATTGGATTACAGAGGTAGCCAAGGCCACCCCTTTTTAAAAGCTGGTGGGAACAGTATATGTATATATATTTTTTAAAGTTATTATCAGAGAGAAATTGCAGTAGATACTTAGCTTTGTTTTGAAGATGCATTTCAGGCTGTTTAGTAATTGGCACTCATGTGTTCTGTTAGATGCTCCTGTTGAACTGGCACCTTTTGGACAGTTGGATTCATTCAGGATTAGTGCATTAAGATGGAAATTTTCTTTGTTCTTAGTTGTGGGAGTGGATCAGAACTACAGAATAAAGTGTTTTTTTTTTGTTTTTTTTTTACGTTTCAGTTTTAATTGTAAAATTTCTGGTAATTTTGACTGTTTAATAGGTGACTCATTATTAGCAAGCAAGCCTCATTTTTTTCTACACAGTAGAGTATACTAGAATAGTAAGTTTGCTGAACCTGGCTAAAACCGTTGCCTTATTTTATAGGCATGTTTATTAATTGTTTAGAAAATAAAGTTACCAGGAATTTAACATGTCTAATATACTTTTGTACCTGATCCAGAATAGAAAACGTTAAAATTATTAGGCATATATTTAGTACAGGATAAAAGGACAGTAATTTAATATTAATTAATGTATTAGGATTCTAAATTGCAATTAATAGTTTTAAATTTCAGGATTGTAATACTTTACATGTTATCTCTCCTTGGGAGCAGGCCACAATGCCAATTGTGTTTAAGTTTTACTTACAATATTCTGGTATCATGGCTCCACTTAGCATGTTCTTCACAGTGAGCAAGTTGCAGCATCATTGATCCTAGAGAGAGTTTCCAATATTCAACCAGCCTGTTACATAGTGATCTCTGGCACTATGGAACGGTGCCAATCTGGAGGCGATATCCATTGTACACTTGGCTGTACTGAGTCATCATTGGCTGCTGCAGGATCTTGAAACTGCGACGTGGTTTCCATCAACTTCAGGAGCAGAACCAGAGGCTGATATAACAAATATTTCTAATTGAGGATTCAGTGACCAGCCTAGCCAATAACTCACATGGAGAGGCAACCTGTATTCAAGGCCTGGTTTGAATGCACAAAAGAGTTTGACAATGTTAAAGTTTATTCCTTGTTTTTATATATATTTTAAACAATTTAATGCAGTACATCATATATCAATTGATTGTTTACTTATACAATTTTACCATTAAGATAATAGTAACTATTTTACTTCAGTAATAGAGGGAAAAAACTATATTTCATTGTTAATTTGAAAACAGAAGATTCCTAATAGAATCAAGATAACCTTTTATTACTACTTACTTAAATATACACCTTGCAGTGGGCTTCAGATAGGTTTTATTATCACGAAGTTATTCTTTGCCATCAATACCAATCCAAGTTTTCAGTTAACAACGACTTCTAGAACTAGAACTATTTAAATATTTTCAGTTTGGAAGATGTTTTACAAACTCATTATAATTGACTCCAACCATATTGACTAGTTAACTTATGTTTAAATAAACTTATTAAATTACAATTACTAACCAAAGAAATTTACTTTATTTATTTAAGAGAGCATATCTACAATATTTTTTCTTTAGCTTAATTTATTAATGTGAACTTACAATTTTTATTACTCTAAAGATTTTGTACATATAATGTTAATTTAGTTTATAAGTTAACTATGGGAGATTACACTCAAATTAAATAAAATTGAAACCATTATAGTTTATTCAAGGAATGTTCTCTTTTTATTTTTACAGGAAGCTAAAACTTTTTTTGTTTAAGTTATGAAAATGAATACTTTTTAAAAGCATACTGACTACCAGGTTTTAAAACACATTACACAATTACCTAATTTGTTTAATCATAATCCAGGAAAGATCTCTCCATAGTTTTTATGGACTTTTCTTTACTTACTGAAATTTGTTAACAGAGCCATTAATTACCTTTATTTTATGGCTGACAAAAGGCTTAAACTGGGAAATTACAGGGCAAACTGATTCTTAATTCCCCAAACTAGTAGATAGGTTTAATCTGCCACACCTAGTATTGCCTTCAAACCTCTTACAAAGAGGAGGCCCTTTCCCAATAGTTCCTATAATCAGATTTTTATATGATTTTTTCATCCTGCTTAGTCTAATTTGGTCTCCAAGAATATTTATTCACATATATAATTGCATATTTAATTTTTAACAATTTGAATAGAGCTCTTTTAGGAATTTTCATTTGTTAATTTGATATTACCATCCTGTTGTATGAAGACATACACTGAGCAAATGGGCAGACACAAATAGAGTTAGACACAGAAACACAACTCATTGATGTTACTTATAATTTGCATTATTTTATATACTCTTTAACTTAATTTGGTTTCCAGAAATATATATTTCTTTACAACTGCATATTTAACCTCAACAATTTGAGCAAATAGGCAGACATGAATAGTTTGACACAAAAACATAACTTTAGTTACTTAAAACTTCCATTTTTTACAAAATAAGTGTGACTGCAAAATATTTCAAAGACTCCTGAAACTTTTCTTAATTTGCACTATGACTGTGCAGTTTTGCACAAGAATTTTGTTTTTTCACTAATGGTTTGTAACCAAAATGTTCCCCAAAGCACCATTTTCTTTTGTTTCAGAACTTTATATTTTACCTTGAATTTAGCAGAATTTTGGATAAGCAACAAGATTAATTCTATGTATATTTGCCAAGGCTATTTGAAGCCTCAGGGAGACAGATTGGTTTCTCTCATGAATTGCCACTTTTAGGAACACTGACAGTTAAAGCAGGAGACATCCTTTTTCTCCCCAGTCCTTGGGAGATAATAAAACTCCAGCTGTTGTTTAACCCCATGGGCTAAGAATTCCACCAGTCAGCAATTTAGTTTGCACTTGGATTCATGAGAGAAAGCAGGGTTATTAATACCAGTAGGACCAGAGCTGTTATGAAATAACCATAGGCAAAGGCAAGGGGTGAGGCTAGGCTTGAAGTAACCATAAATGAAGGTAAGGTAAGTTTAGAATTTACACTTACAATAATAGTTTTAGGCTAAATTCACCCTGTTATAATTTCAGTTATTATGTTTCCACTGTTTTATAATATAAATGCAGCTATAAATGATGTTAACTCTTAGTTACAGTTTTTATTATTTTTTAAACTTAAGGTGAATTGGATACCTTTATTAATTAAGCTACAAGAATTTTATTAGTAACAATTCTGTGAAGTCCTGCCTTTTTTTTAGTAATGCAACAAATTCTCATCTGCAAGTTATGCATTTAATTCACCAGCAAGAGAGTATTGGCATTTAAAGATTCATTTTAAACTACATTTTTACCTTTTTACCATGAATTCTTAGGTGCCAGCAACTGACAAAAGCCAAACATAGATTTCAAAGTGGCATTTCATTCCTTTTTTTCCCTTTTTCCTTGGTAGTTTCACAACCCTGAAGTTCCCAGCCAGATCATTGAAAAGGCTATTAAGTGATTAGAGGTCTATTGTTTCAAGCAATAGCCTCCTTTCTTTAGAGGAGTTTACAGTTCTAAAACATTCCAAAGTATTTCTACAGTCTCACAGAGAGTTTTGGAAAAGTAGAAGACCCTGGGCAGAATGCAAGTGTATTTTGGGCCTGACACCCTAGGGAGGAAACTTCACTGCATTTATTTTGATCCTGCTTTTCATCCCCTTCACCTTTCCCTTTCCAGGCAGTCAGGTGCACAACAATCAAATAGGAATGTGGCTTATGAATAGAAGGTGTGGACTCACTGGAAAGGGGCAAGCCACTCCCCCCTTTCCAGCTTTCTGTCAAAATGGGCAGACAGAACTTACTCAAGTTCAGCACCCCTCCTGGGAACCTGGCCACCCTGACTGGGGCAGCCCCAATAGACCCAGATGCATGGTACAGACACGGATGGCCTCCAAGCCCTGGCAAAGGTGCAGACTCAGATGAGGCAGCAGAGCATGTGCAAACATCCAGACTCCTCAAACATCCAGACTCCGCAGTTTTGTCATATAATCAATTTACCCCCTTGCCAATGGCAAGGGAGGGTTCCAGCTCAACTAAATTCCATCACTTTACATAACCACACAAATCGAACACCAGCATTGAGGTGACACAGAGAGAAGGTCACTAATCTGATGCACAAATTCTTTATATATGTTTTTCAGCATGGCTGCCCCTGCAGCCATCACAAACCTTAGAGAGAACACTTAACGTTAATGTCCGGTATAAAGACAATTCATTCGCAATTCAGCACCATAACAAAAGATTCCAGCTAGACCTTTTTCACTGTTTAACTTTATACCCAGACCAAACTTCACAGAAAAGCTGGTCTATTTTCCTGTAACCAAGTTTTTTAAAATCCAGACCAATTTCCAGGACGTTAGGACTCAAACCTATAAACATCTCTTCCTATTATAATCGAGCCTCTACTCCTTCAGTGGATATAAGACCAGTACCAGATTTGTCTAACATGCAGTTAGACAAAACCAAAACACCAGGCTTTCACCAGTTTTTCTCCTTTTACCAGACCTAGAGAGAATGGCTT
This sequence comes from Dasypus novemcinctus, assembly GCF_030445035.2. NCBI lineage: Eukaryota > Metazoa > Chordata > Mammalia > Cingulata > Dasypodidae > Dasypus > Dasypus novemcinctus. The sequence goes on along the minus strand of NC_080694.1, from coordinate 5,811,669 downwards.
CCCCTCAATTTTCTGGGGCTACTAGGGTTCTCTCAGGAGGTGATCAGCCTCTCTTCCTAGTAATTAAAGCTAGGGTTCTCCAGACTGTGCTCACCTGGGGAATCTTACCTTTTTCCATGTTAAGAGTCTTTTTTTGCTCCCAGAATCTTTCTCTTCAGACCTTCCATTGCCCTCAATTTTCACCGGGAAGATTCTGGTGGAGCCCACATCTTTTCTGGATTAAACTTAATCCAGGGGCACCAAGATTTGGGGTTCCCCCGAGTCCTCCCAGCTTCCTTGGGGATTTGGAAGAGGCAGCAAAGTGCTACCATCTCTGGCCTTCATTTGCAATCCCAGGAGAGCCCCCAAAAATGTTGTAGAATTTGATAGTAGGTTCAGTTATTTGTGTATAGAAATGCCAGGACTCAGGAATGATTTTGAGAGGGATAAATGGTTTGTTAATGGCTGGCTGGACTTGGGAGCTTTCTGTTGCAAACCTGAGCCCTGAACAAGATTTTTGAGTCCCTTTTATACAGAGAGGAAAGGCTGAATGGTCCGTTTGTTTCAGTTCTCAATAGGCTTGAATTAGCATATATCTTCCACATCCTAGGTAAGCTTTTATCATGGACTTCATACATTCTAGATAAGCTTTTAGCACATTTGGTTTGCATTTTCCCTGAATATTTAAAGTTTATAGAGTGCATTGATAAACTGTTTCCTGGGACTGGAGTCATTGCCACAGTTACCAATGGCAGGGCTGCAGCCTATCACTATCCCACACCCACAAGTCAGAGCAGACAGCTTAGATTAAGGTTATCTCTGAAGAGACAAAGAGCCTCCCACCCATAGCCCACATCACTTTAACAGAAGATGTCATTAGCAAATGCAGAATGCTGGATTTACATTTTACATTTTATGTTTCCTTCTTAAATACAATAGTACTTTGGTCTTATAAAAGAAAGAAGGCTGATGAAGAAAGGATTACCTACTTGATCTTTTTATCAGAGATTTGCAAATTTTATTTATTTTTCCTTAATATATCTAAAATTTTGAATGTTCCCCTGACTTGAAATGCTTTAAAATGTTAAATTCATGACTTAGGTAGTATTACAAATTTTACAAATAATGAATTTTAAGTTCAAAGATATTTGAGAGATCTCCCAGAGCTACTGTTGTAGAAGTCAAGAAAGGTTCCATTATTTGTGTATGAAAAGGCCAGGACTCAGTAATAATTTTGTGAAGGAAAATGAATTTATTTATGGCTGGCTGACATCAGGAGCTTTCTGTTCAAAACTTGAGCTCCAAATAAGAGTTTTGAGTTCTTTTTATACAGAGAAAGAGTTAAATAGTCGTTTGTCTCAGTGCTCAGTAAGCTTGAATTAACATATATCCCCCACATTGTAGGTAAGTTTTTAGCATCAACTTCATACATTCCATGTAAGCTTTTATCACATTTGGTTTGCATTTTTCCTGAATATTTAAAGTTTATGGAGTTTGCATTGCTAAATTGTTTTCCTGGGATTGGAATTGTTGCAATGGTTACCAAGGCAGGGCTGCAGCTCTCACTGTCCCACATGCACAGCTCAGGGTACATACAGCTCAGGTTATCTATAAAGATATGAGCAGCTCCCCACCCATAGCCTATATCACTACAAAGCAATTAAACATCTGATTCAAGTATACAAAGCAGATTTTCAATTAAAGGCAAGGAAATTTCAACTATGCTGTACTTCCACAAGGAAATTCAAGCTAGAAATATGCTGGTTAAGTAACTGATTAAAATTGTCTGCATGATATTACTATGATGGACACAGGCCATTAGACATTTTGTCAAAACATATAAAATTATAAGGTACAAAGTGTAAAACATAGTGTAAACCACAGACCATGGTTAGTAGCAGTGTTTTTGTATATCACTTGTAACAAATGTACCAAATTAATGAAAGATATTTTTAATAGGGGAAAATATGAGAGTAGAAGGTGATGGGGTATATGGGAATCCCCTATATTTTTTTGTGTAACTTTCCTGTACTCTAAAACTCCTTAAAATAAAGTTAAAAAACAAATGAACAAACAGAATATAGTGTTCTGTAGGTCTAATGAATAGAGTAGCCTCTTGGCTTTATTCAGATTTTTTTGTCCCTAAAATAGTGATGATTATTAACAATTTTAGAATATGTGTAATTCGACAGGATGCATAGATTTTATATATGGTTACACAAATAATTTTTCAGGCAAACTATGACCTCAAATATACTCATTTTAGGGCTTGCAAATAATAGAATATTATACAAACATGGGCAGAAACCCTTAAACATTACATGTATTGCTATCCCTTCTATGTAATTCAGGTAAACTATTAGGGGTACTAAAGGAGAATGCAGAAATTTTATGTTACTTTCTGCTAATCATCATCAATAAAGTAAATAACAATGATTAACAAGAATTGGCGAGTGACCTAATTTTTCTTTCTTTCCTCATGTTGGATGTGTGCTACATTTCTGTCACTGTTCCCAAGCTTGGAATGTGCAGCTCAGATATTCTTCATGTTTTCCTTTGCTTGTACTGAGTTGCTGCTCCTCACTGCCATGGCCCAGGACCTCTGTGTGGCCATCTGTGAGCCTCTTTATAACCCAAATATTCTTTTAAGGTTTTTCCTACCCATAATGTACATCATTTGATTGCTGAAGCATCACTGCTAAAGACTCAGCTTTTGCTAAATTTCTCTACTGACACATAATACTCTGACTGTGCCTGAGATATCAATTCACGTACCCCAAAGTGGGAAGTAGGCAATAAAAATAATTAGTTAATAAATTAATCTTGGATGACATTCCACTCAGGTCATTAAGGTGAAACTGTCTTGAATAATATTTCAATTATTTTCCTGAAAACAGGTTTCTGCTAAAAATTTCCCTTTCAGCCTCTTTTATTTGTTTATTTCTAAGACTATAGATAATAGGGTTCAAGAAAGGAGTGAGGATTGAGTAGAGCAGGGATATAATCATGTCCTGAATTGTGGGAGAGTTGGAGGTTGGCTTCATATGTACAGCAGCACCTGAACTGAGGAAAACAGACACAACAAAGGTGTGAAGGACACAAGTAGAGAAGGCCTTTCCTCTCTGCCTTGTGGATGGAAACTTTAGCACAGTAGAACATATGAAATTATAAGACATGACAATGAAGGCAAAACAGCCACCACCAATTACCACTTCAGAGATAAAAATTGCAATTTGATTGTACCCAAAATGTACATCCTTTGATTGGTGAAACATCACTGCTAAACACTCAGCTTTTGCTAAATTGTCCTCTTTCCAATTTTTCTCCTCTGAATTATAAGACAGAAAGAATGATTCATTCATACATATATTTAAACTCTTCATAAAATTGTGAATAATAAATCTGTAATCTGGCAATAAAAAAGCTTTTAAATTGATTTTTTCTGTGTGCAAAGTTACATCTGAGGAAGTTATTTGTGGTAATCATGATTAATGATGCCTTATCTTGCTTGTCATAATAAAGAAAGATAAACTATAAATGTAATATATTTAAACAAAGCAAACAAATGCTATTTACAAAATGCAAGTCACTGTATGTTCAAATATTTGGAATTAAGATTCTTTGTAGGCAAGTACTTCATTCTCCAAGGCTAGAAGACAAAATAAAGGTAATTATTTTTAAATTTCATGTATAAAGTTTCTGATCCATTCTTTCAATATATTAAGAAGATAAAATGATGAAAATATATAATAGAGTTTCTGATTGCTTTCTCAAATATGAGGACCCATAATCCATAAATTAATGTTTAGTTTAGGCACAGTTCTCTCTAGTGAATGAATAAAAACATATATATTGAATAAATAATTTTCAAAACATATGCAACTTTGAAGGGAAGTATAAGGTTTTTGCTATTCAGTTTTTGATCAGAATGTTGGAGAAGTGATTATCATTCTTTACAGCCAATTTTGCTGTTATTGTTACTTCTGTTTCTTATAATGTTATTTGATAGGGCACTAATGTGGTATTTAACATGTTTTTAATACCTTTCAATTTATTATCCTCTCATTATTAATTTATATTACATAGTATACACAATAAAATTTTACTGAGTATATTCCTTCAATTACATTTATGTTATATACATCTATAATTTTATAAGTGCATTTTGTAGCTGTAATGTGCAAAACATAGTAGAGTTTTTTTTAAATGACATAAACATAAATTTAGGAAAAGTGTTTATATTTTACCCTCACCAATACTGATACTTTGGCTGTGCACAAAACAGTTCTGAGACCAAAGTCCTAATGTAAATGGACATCTTTATCTTTATGATTTATAAAGTTGATTGAAATATCTATTTAAATAACATGACATAGCAATAGTAAATGCATTATCTTTTAACTCCACACTAAATAAATTAAAAAATTAGAAGAACTGAAAGGAGAAATGGAAAAATACCATAAGAGTTTCATTATCACAGCAACTGATAGAAAAGTTAAAATGTGAGGAGAGACTGATTTGAGCAGCAACACTATTTAACAACTTACCTTACTGACTTTAGTAAAGCACTCTATCTATACACTGCACCTGCAGCTAATATGCTCTTTGCATACGGATACTGATAGTTTACCAAAATAGAACATATTCTGTAAGAAATACAAAACAAAGTCTCCACATAGTACAATAGACCATAACCATACATAAAATGATCTTTGATATCAAGAATTAATAAAAGGGGGATTATTGAGATCACTGACTATAATTGATCATGTCTATTTCACCTTGCAGTTTTGTTAGTTTGCTTTATATTTTAAAACCTTTTATTTTATAAATATAAATTTTGTATCTTTTTAGGTAATTGACTCCTTTATCACTATGAAATGTCAAAATTCATGCAAATAGTCCTTGCTCGGAATTCTACTATTTCTATTATTAATATAACCACCTTAGTTTCTTAAAATTCACATTAATCTTTATATCTTTATCTTTATTTTGAACTTATTTGTGTCTTTACACTTAAAATGCATTTCTTGAACACAGTATAGAGTTGTCTTATTATTTTTTTAAATTTTACCCGAGAATTTCAATATTTTGAATGTGGTTTTTGGTTATTTAAAATCATTATAGGGAAGCAGACTTGCCCAATGTATAGGGCATCCACCTACCACATGGGAGGTCCATGGTTCAAACCCAGGGCCTCCTTGATCCATGTGGAGCTGGTCTACATGCAGTGCTGATGCACACAAGGAGTGCTGTGCCACACAGGGGTTTCCCCCATGTAAGGGAGTCCCATGCACAAGGAATGTGCCCATAAGGAGAGCTACCCAGTGTGAAAGAAATTTCAGCCTGCCCAGAGTGGCACAGCACACATGGAGAGCTGACACAGCAAGATGATGCAACAAGAATAGACACAGATTCCTGGTGCCAGTGACAACAATACAGCAATAGGAAAGGACACAGGAGAACACACAGTGAATGGACACAGAATAGACAACTGGGGCGGGGGGTGGGGAAGCGAGAGAAAAAAATCTTAAAAAATCATTACAGTTGTTTTTATGTTTTAGTTTACTTATGTCATATTGCTGTTTATTTATCTATTCTTTTTTGTTTACACTTTCTCAGCCTTCATTTGTTTTTATTAAGTATATTTAAGCTTATTTGTTGGAGTCTTAGGTTGTTCTTTCAGGTATGTCCTCTATATTTTTATCTTCTCAGTCAATATTCTTTTGATGTTATACTACCTCTTACATATTATTTTAAAAAGTATCATATACAATAGTTCATTTCCATTCCTTTATAGCATTTGGGCTATTTTTTCTTTATAAGAAATTGTGGATTTAAATGGCAATCTGCACAACATACAGATTTCTATATATAACACTCCATAACAAACAGCTAGCATAGGCCTGGAAACTTTGTAACAAATAATTATAGATCATTTTTATAACTATGGTATTAGAGTCTATGCCTTTACTTAGGTTTCACTGCTTGTGTAGTGTAGTTCATGAATTTTTAAAAGTGTTATTTTACTATATATACAGTCTAACATTTAATTCCCCTTTAATCAAATTCAGATATATATTTCAGGGTTGATAATTGTGTTCAAAATGTGCCACCATCACCAATATCCATTACCAAAATATTTCTATCACTCAAAATAGGAATCCTGCATATTTCAAGTCTTAATTTTCCATTCCCTAATCTCATCCTAAGCCTTGGTAAACTTTATTCTAGGTTCTGACTCAATGAGTTTGCTTAATTGAAACGTTTCAAAACAGTGTGATCATACAATATTTGCCCTTTTTTTGTCTAGTTTATTTCCCCTAATCTGGTATTGCCAAGGTTCACCCATGCTGTGGCATGTATTCCTTTTTTAAGGCTGAATAATATGCCAGTGTATGTTATACCACATTTTAGTAGCCACTCATTGGTTGATGGACACTGGTTTTGTTTTCTACATTTGGAAATTGTGAACAGATGCCTTTCTGAATATCAGTGTGCTAATATCTGGTTGAATCCCTGCTTTCAATCCTTTGAGAGTAATAACTAGTAGTGGGATTGCCAGGTCATATGGTACTTTTATCCATAGTTTTCTGAAGAACTGCCAACTCACTTCCACAGCAGCTGCACCATTTTATACTGCCACCAGCAATGAATGAGCATTCCTTTTTCTCTTTATCCTCTCCAACTCTTGCTATTCTCTGTTATTTTATTTATAGCAGTCATTCTTAAGAATGTGAAATAGTAGTCATCATTTTGATTTGCATTTTCCCAAAGGCTAATGATTTTGACCACCTTTTCACATTATTTTTGGTTGGTCATTTGAAATTCTTTTTGGGAGAAATGTCCTTTTACATCTTTAACTCATTTTTCAATTGGTTGGTATCCATTTTTTTCTTAAGTTGAAGATATTTTCTTTAATATTTTGAATATTAATCCTTTATCAGACATGTGGTCTCCAAATATTTTTCTCCTTATTTAGGTTGTCAATTTACTTTCATGATAAAGTCCTTTAAGGAACAAGTATTTTTCATTTTGATGATATCCCATTTATCTATTTTTTTCTCTTGTTTCTTGTGCTTTCCTTGTAAAATCTAAGAAACCATTACATAACATAATGTCCTGAGGATGTTTCCTGGTTTTCTTCTAGGAGGCTAATAGCACTGTCTCTTATAATGAGGTCAATGATCCATTCTGAGTTGATTTTTCTGTATAGTGTGATGTAGGGATTCTCCTTATTTTAAAGATGTTTTATTGAGATATATTCACATAGCATACAATCCATCCAAAGTGTACAATCAATGGCCTTTAGTATAATCAACGTGTTGTGCATTCATCATCATAAAAAAATTGTAGAAATATTTCATTATTCAAAAAGAAAAACTCCACACCACTTAGCAGTCACCTCTCAAACCCCCTCTCCTTTCCCAGTCCTACACATCCACTAACTTAATTCCATCTTTATGAATTGAATTATATTTACATTTCTTATAAGTGGAATCATACAATATGTACTTTGTGTCTCCTTTTCTTCAGTTAGCACATTTTTTTTTCCTGACAGTAACATCTTGTAATGTTAACATACATTCATTCATTTATACAGGAAAACAGACATATATGCAATATGAATCATATTCATATTTCACATGAGTTTCCACTGTGCTATACAGTCCCATGTTTCAGTTTTTAGCTTTTCTTCCAGTAATATGCATGACCTTAGACTTTCCCTTCAACCACTGTCATAGCCATATAATAGCACTGCTAGTTATAAACACTATGATATATTCTCAGCTTTTCTTTTCATTTCCAAATATTAACAAACAACTCTTTACCAGTTCTGCACAGATTAACCCTCAGCTTTCAATCCTCTAACCTCATTTTATTTTCTGGTGACCTATATTCTGGTAATTAAGTCCATGAATTTACATGATATATTTAGTTGATAATAGCACAGTCATACAGTACTTGTCGTTTTCTGTCTGGCTTGCTTCATTCAACACAATGTCTTGTAGGTTTATCCATGTTGTCATATGCTTCATGACTTCATTTCCTACAGCTGAATAGTGTTCCACTGTGTGTATACAACACAATTATTTTAATGCATGTTCTGGGTGATGGACACCTGGGTTATTTTCATCATTTGGCAATTACGAATAATGTCTCTATGAACATGGGGGTGCAGATCATTCATGTCACTGCTCTTTTTTCTTCTGGGTATATATCTAATAGTGGAATTTCTGGTTCACATGGAAAATCTATATTCAGCTTATCTGGGAAATGCCAAACAGTGCTCCACAGTGACCGTATCATTCTATATTCCCACCAACAGTGAACAAGCATTCCTATATCTCCTCATCCTCTCCAGCTCTTACAGTTTTCTGTCTATTTAATAGTGGTCTTTTTAATAGGTGCAAAAAGATACCTCATGTAGTTTTTTTCCATTTATTGAAGTATATCATTCATACATAAAAATAAGTATATACATAAACAATAAGCATAGGAATAGTTGTGAATTTACAAAACAAACATACATAACACCATATAGGGCTCTCATACTTCACCCTGCAACCATTACCTTGCATTGTGAAACATTTTTAACTAATTATTAAAGTGCATCCTCAAAATGTTACTACTAACCAAAGTATCTTACATATAATGTATTTACATATTTCATATTTTGGTCTTTTTATCATTTATATATGAACATACATGAATTGTAAGGGTATAGTAAAAGTTGTGAATTTACAAAGCAAACATGCATAACATTGTACAGGGGTCCTATACATCAGGCCACCACCAAATCCTTGAATTTGTTATTTGTTACAAATTATGAAAGACTATCACCAAAATTTTACTACTAATTATAGAACTTGTCTTACATTTGCTATAGTTTTTCCCAAACCTACCTTATTATTTTTTAAATATATATTTTTATGACAGAAGTTGTAAACTTACAAAACAATCATGCACATATGCAGAATTCCCATACAACAACCCTCTATCAATACACCACACCACGGTGGCACGTTTGTTACTGATTATGAGATAATATCATCAGATTGTTACCAGGTCCATAGCTTATGTTTGGCACACTTTTTCCATACTCCTGCTTTATCAACACAGTACATCTTTAGCATAGATGCATGAATATTACATTATTACTGTTAGCCACAGTCCCTAGGTCAGTCCAGTTGTATTTTTCCCATGCTTCTCCCCCTTCCCACAAATCTGCAATAGTTATGTTTATTTGCTTTGACTCACAAAGGATGCTCTTACATTTGTACTATCAACTACAATTCTTATCCACCTCTACATATTCAGTTCTTAGATTATTCTCTAGTTTTCTGTCAGTTGGCATTTACACACCTAGACTACTCTTTCCAGCCATATTCCCATTTATAAACCAGCTGTTTACTATAGTGTGTTACCATTAACTCTATACATTTCCACACTTTTACAGTAAGGTTAATTAATACTCCTACATATATTAAGTAGCAATAATCCAACTCTGTCCCCAATTATCTCCTTTAAGAATCCACCACTTACCTCCAGATGTTGAATATATTTTCCTACAATTTTTTCTCAAAGCTTTATGGCTCTTGCTTTTTATATTTAGGTTTTTGTTTCACTTTGAGTGAATATTTGCATAAGGTATGAGATAAGGGTCTTCTTTCCTTCTTTTGGCTATAGATATCCAGTTACCCCAGCACCATTTGTAGAATGAACTGTTCTGCCTGGGTTTGACAGGCTTGTCAAAAATCTCATGATCCTTGATGTCAGGGTCTGTTTCTGAACCATCAATTTAGTTCCATTGCCCAGGGTGTCTGTCTTTATGCCACTACCATGCCATTTTTAACACTGTGGGTAGGTACTATGATTTAAAGTCTGGAAATGAGAGTCCTCCAACTTCACTTTTCTTTTTAAATATGTTTTCAGCTATTCAGGACCCATTCCCCTTCCAAATAAATTTGCTAATCATGATTTTCACTTATTTTGAAAATGCTGGTGGAATTTTTATCAGGATTGTACTGAATCTTTTTATCATTTTTAGTGCAATTGATGTCTTAATAATATTTAGTCTTCCAACCCATGAGCATGGAACGTTCTTCCAATTATTGAGGTCTTTTTAAATTTCTTTTAACAATGATTTATAGTTTTACATTTTTGCTTAAGTTTATTCCAAAATATTTGGGTTTTATCTGTCATATTTTATTTTCACCACTTTTTGACACTTTTAGTTACTTTTACTAATATAATCTTCATTTCTAGACTTTCTTCCAAACCTCTCTCTCTTGTTTTTACTTTTTAGGCTATAGCACACCCTTTAGTATTTCCTGCAAAGATGGTCTCTTGATCATAAACTCTCTCAGTTTCTGTTTATCAGTGACTATTTTAAAATCACCCCCATTTTTGAGAGGCAATCTTGCCAGATATAAGATTCTTGGCTGGAAGTTTGTCTCTTGCAATGTCTTAAATATATCAAATTTATTTGGAAGGGTAATGCCTCCATGGTTTCTGAAGAGAAATTGGCATTTATCTTATTGGGTATCCCTTATATATTATGCATTGCTTTCTCTTGCTGCTCTCAGAATTCTCTTCTTGTCTTTGATTTGACATTCTGATTAGTATGTGTCTCAGAGTTGGTCTATCCAGATTTATTCAGATGGCAGCACATTGTGCTTCCTGGGCATGGGTATCCATGTCATCAATAGGGTTTGGAAATTTTTTACCATTACTTCTCAAATATTCCTTCTGCTCCTTTTCCATTCTCTTCTCTTTCTGGGACATCCATGACATGTATGTTTACACTTATCTTGCTTTGTTTACTTCCTGAGATCTTGTTCATTTTTTTTTCATTCTTTTCTCCATCTGTTCTTCTGTATGTTCATTTTCAGAAGCTATTTCTTCAAGCTCACCAAACCTTTCCTCTACCTCTTTAAATCTATTATATGATTCCAGTGTATTTAAAATTGCATTTATTGCACCTTTCATTCCCATAAGATCTCCTATTTTTCTATGTATATTTTCAAATTCTTTGTGACCATCCAATACGTCCTTAATATCCTTAATCTCTTTAGCCAGCTTATTGAGTTTGTTAAGGAGATTTGTTTGAACATCTATGATCAGTTGTCTCAACTCCTTTATGCCATCTGGAGGCTTATCTTGTATCTGGGCCATATCTTCCTGTTTCTTGGTATGGATTTCTGTTTTTTGTTGGTGTCTTGGCATCCAGCTTACTAGAAGAATTTATCTAGGTGTAGTTTCTCTCTTTAGTTTAGGGCTTTCTTGCCCTTTCTCCCTTGCTGGGTGTGTAGTAGGGACCAAGGATTTAGTTGGTGCTGTAGGCTGTGGAGTCTCAAGCTGCCTTCATTTCCCAGGGATGAAGCTTCTCACAACTTTCTCCTTTGCCAGGGTTAGGGACAGAGACACAGCTGTGTGTAATAATCCAAGTTGTGCAGGCCTAGACTCTACTTGCTCAGAGAGACTGATGGTGCTTCAAGCCCTTTTCTCCCCTGCCTAGGTTGGGGATGGAGCTGCAGTTGTGGGCAGCAATCTATGCCATGTGGGTCCAAAATGATTACAGTTGGCCAGGTAGACATCCAAATATTCAGTCACCCTGTTGAATGTACCTGCAGTTGCCCAGAGAGGCCAGATGCTGGGCCCAGCAGCTTCCTCCCTGCTAGAGGTGGTGCTGAAGCCTAGGTTAGGGCTACAGTCCAATCTGGGTGAAAGAAGCCAGTCCCTATTAGCACTATGATTTTCAGTCAGCCTGGCTTGCCCTCATGGTGTGGGAAGAGTCAAATGGCATCTACTGGCCTTTTTCAGACTTGGACAGGTTCAAACTTTAGCTGTTCTTAGGGTTATACTTTAGCCAGCTGAAATTACTAATCAGTAGCTGAAATTGGTGGCCAAACATCTCTTCCTCCCCTGTTTTTGAGAAATGGAGCTTCTAATTCTAGCCACAGAATATATTTTGAGATGCCTTGTGCCACTATAGTAGGATGATCACTGGCCTTCATGGTATGGCATGCATTTTCCCAGAGAGGCTGGCTCAGGTCCCCCCCAACTTCCTCGACACTGAAGGTGGGACTGGGTCTTATGCTAGAGCTGCAATCTGATCTGGATGGAAAGAAGAACATGATATTCAGTACATCCTGCTTCTCCTTATGTTGGGGGTGGAGTTAAAGTGGCAGCTACTGGATACTTTCCGATTTGCTAAAGTTCAAATTTTGGCTTTCTTAGGATATATACTTTAGCCTATCATATTTCTTAATCAGAAGCTGAATTTAGTGACCAACTGTCTCTTCTTTCCCCAATTTTTGGAAGTGGAGCTTCCAATTCCAGCTGTGGAAGAGCTCCTGAGGTGGCATTTGCCACCAGTGTTGGGTGGGCACTAGCCTCCTGGGTATGGAGTGCTCTACTTATGGATCTTCTCTGCAGATAGGTAGTCTACAATTTCAATTCTTTCAAAGATGCTGCAAGATGCTCTTCTGGTGTTCTCAAGCCTCCAAATGGATGCTTTAGATAGCTCTGGGTGATTACTAACTGCTCTGTAGCATAAGCTGACTCTAGGAGGTCCTTACTCTGCCAACATCTTGCTTGTTTTCTCTATCTCATTATAGTTCTGATTTTCATTTTCCTAACTGTTAGTAGAGGAACTTTTTTTCATGCATTTTTCACCATTTGTATTTGTCTTTCAACCAATGCCTATTCAAATCTTTTGTCCATTTTTAAATTGGGTCATTTATCTTTTTATTGTTGAGTAGCAGGTTATCTTTATATATCATGAATATTAGACTGTTGACTGATGTATGATTTTCAAATATTTTCTCCCATTTAATGTCTTTATCAAATCCTTTGAAGTCCAGAAATGTTTAATTATGAGGACATCCCAGTAACTGTCTTTTACTTTTGTTGTTTGTGCTTTGAGTATAAGGTTTAAGAGAACTAAACTAAAAGTCTTGAAGATGTGTCCTTACATTATGTTCTAGGAATTTTATGGATCTGGCTTTTTTGTTTAGTTTTTTTAAAAATCCATTTTGGGTTGATTGTTATATATGAAGTAAGAAGGGGTCCTCTTTCATTCTTTTGGTTATGGAGGTCAAATTCATCTAGCACCATTTGTTGAAGAGATTGTTCTGTCCTAGTATATTGGATTTAGTGGGCTTATCAAAAATCAAGTGATCATAGAGGTAAGGTTCTATTTCTGAAGTGTCAATTTGATTAAATTGATCAATGTGTCTCTATGCCAATACCATGCTGTTTTGATCACTGTAGCTTTGTAATGTTTTGTAAGGTCAGGAAGTGAAAGTTCTCCTACATTATTCTTATTTTTTAAGAAAGTATTCAGGTGCATTTCCTGTTCAAAAAACTTGCCGGTAATTCTCTTTTCTATTTCTGGAAAGAAGGATTTAGAATATGCTAGAGAAAAAGAGGAGTTATAAACCAAAAATAAATTCTTACTTTTATATTTATCCTGGTTATCTCCTTTACCAGTATTCTTTACTTCTGCACATAACTTTAAAGTTATGTGCAGCTGTTTTTTTGTTTTTTGTTTTAATTTTTATTTCTGCCTCAGGGTTTCTCTTTTGAATTTTTTATGGTTAATTAATATTTGTAATGAACACCTTCAACTCTTAGTTCATTGGGGATGTATCTTAATTTTCCCTTATTTACTGGAGGAATGTTTCTACACCCTGAATTGTGTAAATTGGTAAATTTGTAAATTTTTATTCTTTCAGCACTTTCTATGTATCATCCTCCTGGTTTCTCACCTCCATAGTTTCTGATAGAACTTGTTTGGTAATTTTACCAAGGATCCCTTACACATGCATAGTCAGTTTTTTCTTGCTTATTTCCCAATGGTCTCTTTGTCTTTGTATTCCAAGAGTTTTATTAAAATGTATCTCAGTGGGTATTTATTATTGTTTTCCTTCTTAAAGTTCATTGAGTTTCTTGAAAGTACAGATTCATATCTTTCACCAAATTTGGAAAGTTTTGAGCCATTAATTTTTGGAAATAGTCCTTCTATCCTTTGTCTTCCCCTCTCATTATGTTATTTCAATTACACATGAGCTGATACTTTTGATGATGTCCCATATATGACTGTTCATTCATTTTCAATATTTTAAATCTTTTTCATTGAATTTTATCATTCATACATGGACATCCATAAAAAGAGAAGTGTGAAATAAAAGTTGTGAATATACAAAACAAATATTCATATCATTTTACAGTGGTCCCATATATTACACCAACAACACACTGCATTTTGGTGAAACAATTGTTTTAAACTATGAAGGAACATTGTCAAAACAATACTACTAATTATAGCTAGATCTTACATTTGATATGTATTCCCAACCCAATAGTTATTGAAATCCTGTGTAAGTATTATACACTTGTAATTGTTCATGATAGAATGTTCTCATATTTGTTCAGTTTACCACAATCCATCTTCCACCACAGGATTATTTGTTTTATATAGTCCCATGCCTTGTACAATCATTACAAGTTTATGCTAAGGGACTTTCATATTCATCACAAAGATTTTCTGTCATCAACTCAATCAATTTTATAAAATTTTATTACTGAAAAGATAAAAGATCATACACTCTTACATTCCCTATTGCTGTCCCTTAGAATTAATTTATCTTCTTTGCTATTGCTGCAAAAATATTACAATATTACTGTTAACTATAATCCATGAATTACATTCATTATAGTTTCACCTGTCATATTCTTAACACTTTGAAAGAGAAAAACATTCTTACACAATTAACCACAATTTTCATCCACCACCCAATCACTGTTATAGTGTCCTTATATTAAATTCCAGCTTGATTTCAGTTGAAATATTACATCCATATTTCAGCCACAATCATACTCATAAATTAGCAGTGTTATTTATAATCACTGTAACATATTGCCATCAGTTTTCTTCATTTCAATACATTTACAATAAAGCTTATTAAAAATTCCATATACTATGAGCATGAGCTCTCCTTCTCAAACCTTATTTAATTGCATAGTAAGCTATACTCTGTCATCCATTTCCTGAGGAGGTGGATCCCTGTGGATTCTTGGTCTCTAGCCAATGGCCTGGGGCTGGAGAATTGTAAATTGTCTCCTTAATCCTTGGGGAAGGATATTGATGGCTACAGCTACAGCTTCTATGCATGGTCTTTCCATTGAGGTTTTTTTTTTTTTTTTTCTTTCTGTAACTCTCTCTCTTCTGGGTGGTGTTCAGGCTTCCCCTTGTGTCATAAACCCTAGATAAGTTTTCCAGGCCATTTCTGCCTCTCATCTTGCTATTTTAATGGAAGAGAAGAAAGTCCTGTGGCATTCTAATCCTGAATATTCCAAGAATTCCCTCCTCTACTTTTTATCTCCTCCCTTACCTAAGATATTTCCTTTTATCAATGCAAACTCTATAAATTTTAAATATTCAGGGAAAATGCAAACCAAATGTGCTAAAAGCTTATCTAGAATGTATGAAGTCCATGCTAAAAGCTTGCCTAGAATGTGGAAGATGTATATGCTAACTCAAACCTATTGAGAACTGAAGCAAAAGGACCATTTGGCCTTTCCTCTCTGTATAAAAGGAACTCAAAAATCTTGTTCAGGACTCAGGTTTGCAACAGAAAGCTCCCGAGTATGGCCAGCCATCAATAAACTATTTTTCCTTCTCAAAATCATTCCTGAGTCCTGGCTTTTCTATACACAAAGAATTGAAACTCTCACAACTACTACAAGATTTTTGGGGGCTCGTCGAGGATCACAAACAAAGGCCAGAGATGGTAGCATTTTGCTGCCCCTTCCAAATCCCCAAGGAAGCTGGGAGGACTCAGGGGAACCCCAAATCTGGGTGCCCCTGGATTAAATTTAATCCAGAAAAGATGTGGGCTCCACCAGAATCTTCCCAATGAAAATTGAGGGCAATGGAAGGTTTGAAGAGAAAGATTCTGGGAACAAAAAAGAACTACAAACATGGAAGAAGGTAAGACTCCCCGGGTGAGCACAGTCTGGAGAACCCTAGCTTTAATTGCTAGGAAGGGAGGCTGATCACCTCCTGAGAGAACCCTTAGTAGCCCCAGAAAATTGGGGGGAAGCCATTCTCTCTAAGTCTGGAAAAAGGAGAAAAACTGGGAAAAAGCCTGGTGTTTTGGGTTTGTC
The DNA here is from genome assembly GCF_030445035.2 of Dasypus novemcinctus. Taxonomy (NCBI): domain Eukaryota; kingdom Metazoa; phylum Chordata; class Mammalia; order Cingulata; family Dasypodidae; genus Dasypus; species Dasypus novemcinctus. Next base: position 5,795,514 of record NC_080694.1, on the reverse strand, counting down.
TAACTACATGTTAGAATCTGGTACTGGTCTTATATCCACTGAAGGAGTGGAGGCTTGATTATAATAGGAAGGGATGTTCATAGGTTCGAGTCCTAACATCCTGGAAATTGATCTGGATTTTTAAAAACTTGGTTATAAGAAAATAGATCGGCTTTTCTAGTAAAGCTTGGTCTGGGTGTAAAGTTAAACAGTGAAAAAGATCTAGCTGGAATCTTTTGTCATGGTGCTGAATTGTGAATGAATTGTCTTTATACCAGATGTTAACATTAAGTGTTCTCTCTAAAGTTTGTGATGGCTGTGGGGCAGGCATTCTGAAAACCATATATAAAGAACTTGTGGGTCAGATTAGTAACCTTTGTGCTTCTGTCTATGTCAGCTCAATGCTGGTGTTGGAGTTGTGTGTTATGTAAAGTGGTGGAATTTAGTTGAGCTGGAACCCTCCCTAGCCATTGGCAAGGGGGTGAATTAATTATGGAGCAAAACTGAAGATTCTGGATGTTCGGAGAGTCTGGATGTTTGTGCATGCTCTGCTGCCTCATCTCTGGTCAGCCCCTTTGCTGGGGCTTGGAGGCTGTGTGTGTCTGTGCCACACACCCGAGTTTGTTGGGGCTGCCCCAGTCAGGGTGGTTGAGTCCCAGGAAAGGCACCAAACTTGTGTAAGTTCTGTCTGCCCATTTTGGCAGAAAGCTGGAAACGGGGGAGTGGCTTCCCCCTTTCCAGTGAGTCCACACCTTATATTCATAAAGCACGTTCCTATTTGATTGTTGTGCACTCAACTGCCTAGAAGGGGGGAAGGTGAAGGGGATGAAATGCAGAATCAAAATAAATGCAGTTAAGTTCCCTCCATAGGGTGTCAAGGCTGAAATACATTTGCATTCTGCCCAGGTTCTTTACTTTTCTGCATCTCTCTCTCTGTAAGATGAAGAAATACTTTAGAATGCTTTAGAACTGTAAACTCATCTGAAGAAAGGAGGCTATCACGTGAAACAATAGACCTCTAATCACTTGATAGCCTTTTCAGAGGTCTGGCTGGGAACTTCAGGGTTGTGAGACTACTGGGGGAACAAGAAAAAAAAAAAAAGGAATGAAATGCCACTTTGAAATCTGTTTAGCTTTTGTCAGTTGCTGGTGCCTAAGAATTCATGGTAAAAAGGTAAAAACATAGTTTAAAATGAATCTTTAAATGCCAATACTCTCTTGCTGGTGAATTAAATGCATAACTTGCAGATGAGAATTTGTTCCATTACTAAAAAAAAGCAGGACTTCACAGAATTGACTAATAAAATTCTTGTAGCTTAATTAATAAAAGTATCCAATTCACCTTAAGGTTAAGAAATTAATAAAAACTGTAAGAGTTAAAATCATTTATAGATGCATTTATATTATAAAACAGCAGAAAGATAATAACTGAAATTATAACTGGGTGAATTTAGCCTGAAATTATTATTCTAAGCATAAATTCTAAACTAACCTTTCCTTCATTTATTGTTACTTCAAGCTTAACCTCACCCCTTGCCTTTGCCTATGGTTATTTCATAATAGCTTCTGCCCCAACAGTCCAGAGGAGAGTTGGGACATCCCTGTCTCCTGTCCTGGTGTTAGTAACCCTGCTTTCTCTCATGAATCCAAGTGTAAACTAAATTGCTGCCTGGTAGAATTCTTATCCCTTGGGGTTAAATGACCACTGGAATTTTACTATCTCCCAAGGACTGAGGGAAAAAAAAAAAAAGTCTCTCTCCTTAACTGTCAGTGTTCTTAAAAGTGGCAATTCATGAGAGAAACCAGTCTCCCTGAGGCTTTAAATAGCCTTGGTAAATATACATAGAGTTAATCTTGTTGCTTATCAAAATTCTGCTAAATTCAAGGTAAAATATAAGGTTCTGAAACAAAAGAAAATGGTAATAAAGTATTGGGAACATTTTGGTTACAAGCCATTAGTAAAGAAACAAAATTCTTGTACAAAACTGCACAGTCATAGTGCAAATTAAGAAAAGTTTCAGGAGTCTTTGTAATGTTTTGCAGTCACGCTTATTTTGTAAAAAAATGGAAGTTTTAATAAAGTTATATTTTTGTGTCAAACTTTTCATGTCTGCCTATTTGCTCAACTTGTTGAGGTTAAATATTCAGTTATATAAGTAATAACTATTACTGGAACCAAAATTAAGCTAAATAGTATATAAAATAATGCAAAATATAAGTAACATCAATGAGTTGTGTTTCTGTATCTAACTCTATTTGTGTCTGCCTGTTTGCTTGGTGTATGTCTTCATACATCAGGATGATAATATCAAACAAACAAGTGAGAATTCTTAAAAGAGCTCTATTCAAATTGTTAAAAATTAAATATGCAATTATATAAGTGAATAATATTCCTGGAGCCCAAATTAGACTAAGCAGGATAAAAAGTCATATAAAAATCTGATTATAGAGGGAAATGGACTTTGGCCCAGTGGTTAGGGCATCCGTCTACCACATAGGAGGTCCAAGGTTCAAACCCTGGGCCTCCTTGACTCGTGTGGAGCTGGCCCATGCGCAGTGCTGATGCGTGCAAGGAGTGCCGTGCCACCCAGGGGTGTCCCCCGCGTAGTGGAGACCCACGCGCAAGGAGTGCACCCCGTAAGGAGAGCCGCCCAGCGTGAAAGAAAGTGTAGCCTGCCGAGGAATGGCACCACCCACACTTCCTGTGCCGCTGACGACAACAGAAGCGGACAAAGAAACAAGACACAGCAAAAAGACACAGAAAAAAAAACCAGACAACTGGGGGAGGGAAGGGGAATTAAATAAAATAAAAATAAATCTTAAAAAAAATCTGATTATAGAAACTATTGGGAAAGGGCCTCCTTTTTGCAAAAGCTTTGAAGGCAAAAGAGGTGTGGCAGATTAAACCTATCTACTAGGCTGGGGAATTAAGAATCAGTTTGCCCTGTAATTTCCCAGTTTAAACCTTTTGTCAGCCATAAAACAAAGGTAATTAGTGGCTCTGTTAACAAGTTTCAGTAAGTAAAGTCCTTAAAAAACTAAAGAGAGATCTTTCCTGGATTGTGACTAAACAAATTAAGTAATTGTGTAATGTGTTTTAAAACCTGGTAGTCAGTGTGCTTTTAAAAATTATTCATTTTCATAATTTAAACAAAGAAAAGATATTTTTACCTTCCTGTAAAGAAAAAGAGAATATTCTTTGCTTAAACTAAAATGGTTTCAATTTTATTTACCTTGAGTGTAATCTCTCAGTTTATAAAATGCCCATTAAATAAATTAACACTTTATGTACAAAATCTTTAGAGTAATAAAAATTGTAAGTTCACATTAACAAAATTAAGCTAAAGGAAAAAGATGTAGATATGCTCTCTTAAATAAATAAATTTCTTTGGTTAATAATTATAATTTAATAAGTTTATTTAAAGTTAAGGTAACTAGTCAGTGTAGTCATAGTCAATTATAATAAGTTTGTAAAGCATCTTCCAAACCAAAAACATTTATAGTTCTAGTTCTAAAAGTCATTGTTAACTAAAATCTTGGATAGGTATTAGTGGCAAAGAATAACTTCATGATAATAAAACCTGTCTGAAGGCCACTGCAAGGTGCATTTTAAATAAATGGTAATAAAAAATTATCATGATTCTATTGGGAATCTTCTGCCTTCATTTTAACAACGAAAGATAGTTTTTTTTTCCTCTATTACTAAAATAAAATACCTACTATTATCTTCATGGTAAAATTGTATAAGTAAACAATCATTTAATATATGATGTGTTGCATTAAATTGTTTAAAATATATATATATATAAAAGGAATAAACTTTAATATTGTCAAATTCTCTTGTGCATTCAAACCAGGCCTTGAATACATTACAGGTTCCCTCTCCATGTAAGTTATTGGCTAGGCTGGTAACTGACCCCTCAATTAAAAATATTTGCTATATTAGCCTCTGGTTCTACTCCTGAAGTTGATGGAAACTATGTTGCAGTTTCAAACTCCTGCAGCAGCCAATGATGACTTGGTACAGCCAAGTGTACAATGGATATTGCCTCCAGACTTGCACTGTTCCATAGTGCCAGAGGGCACTATGCATCAGGCTGGTAGAATACTGGAAACCCTCTAGAATCAATGATGCTCTGACTTGCTCACTGTGTGAAGAACATGCTAAAGGGAGCCATGATACCAGGATACTGTAAGTAAAACTTAAACACAATTGGCATTATGGCCTGCTCCCATGGAGACATAACATGTAAAGTATTACAAACTTGGAACTTAAAACTATTAATTGCAACTCGGAATCCTTATGCATTCAGTAATACATTAATTAATATTAAATGCTGTACTTTTATCCTGTACTAAATATATGCCTAATAATTAGAACATTATCTTTTCTATTCTGGATCAGGTACAAAAGTATATTAGACATGTTAAATTCCTGGTAACTTTATTTTCTAAATAGTTAATAAACATGTCTATAAAATAAGGCCACGGTCTTTGCCAGGCTCAGCCAACTTACTATTCTAGTGTACTCTACTGTGTAGCAAAAATGAAGCTTGCTTGCTAATAATGGGTCACCTATTAAACAGTCAAAATTACCAGAAATTGTACTATTAAAACCAAAATGTAAAAAACTTTATTCCATAGTTCTGATCCACTCCAACAGCCAAAAAAACCTAAGATTCCATCTTAGTGCACTAATCCTGAATGAAACCAATGGTCCAAAAGATGTCAGTTCATCAGGAGCATCTAACAGAACACATGAGTGCCAATCATTAACAGCCTGAAATGCATCTTCAAAACAAAGCTAAGTATTTATTCCAATTTCTCTCTAAAAATACCTTAGAGAGAGAGAGAGAGAGAGAATATATATATATATATATATATATATACTGTTCCCACCAGCTTTTGAAAAGGGGAGCCATCTTTATAAGCACCTAACCTTGTTTACCTCTGTAATCCAATGTCCTCTTTTAAAAAGGGGTATTCCAAATTTTTAATTAAGTTTGTTTCTTTCAGAGTGACATCTTATTAATCATATGAAAACTTCATCCAACTTCATACAGAATGCCAGATCCAGCTTACTCCAGTTAAAATAAAATAAAAGTGTTACACCTTGTTAGGCAATGACTACAGCCTGTGGCCAGCAGGAAGCAGTTATAGAAAAGAGATCATCTCCCTTCAGCACCCCTTTAAGATTAAAGGTGTAAACTCTTTAAGGGTAAAACAAAATTAATAGATAGATCTAGAATCTGACTGGAAATCCACGAGAGCACCGGTGGCCCCAGGATGACTGCAGGGGGACCCCGCCCCAGGATTCTGCTGTCCAGAATGAAAACTTCTAAACTTCTAAAAAAAAAGCCCTGGATGCTACACTAAAAATTGGTAAGTAAAGTAATCAATCAAAACAACAAACAGCCATCCACCTCATAGTTCCAACAATAATTATTGCCAAAACTTAGCAAGTTAAGCTTTGGCATAAGGGGGGAAATGATGTGGGCTATGGGTGGAAGGCTCTTTGTCTCTTCGGAGATAACCTTAACCTAAGCTGTCTATCCTGACTTGTGGATGTAGGATGATGAGAGGCTGCAACTCTGCCCTTGGTAACCATGGCAATGACTCCAGTTCCAGGAAACAGTTTATCAATGCAAACTCTATAAACTTTAAATATTCAGGGAAAATGCAAACCAAATGTGCTAAAAGCTTATCTAGAATGTATGAAGTCCATGCTAAAAGCTTGCCTAGAATGTGGAAGATGTATATGCTAATTCAAACCTATTGAGAACTGAAGCAAAAGAACCATTTGGCCTTTCCTCTCCATATAAAAGGGACTCAAAAATCTTGTTCAGGGCTCGGGTATAGAACAAAAAGCACCCGAGTCCAGCCAGCCGTCAATAAACCATTTTTCCTTCTCAAAATCATTCCTGAGTCCTGGCCTTTCTATACACAAATAATTGAACCTCTCACAACTGCTACAACACCACTTCTCCCTTAATTATCGATTTCTTGTTTCATGCCTCTGTGTTCAGAGAATGTGCATTTTATGATTTCAATATTTTTTTTAAATTTTGAGAATTGTTTATGAAATAATATCCTGAAAATATTAGAACCATTTCTATCCTTGAGAATAATCCATGTGCAAAAGAGAAGAATGTGTATTCTACTGATTAAAATGTTATTTATATATATATATGTCTATATATATATATATATTTATCTTACTTCATGTTGGCTTATAATACCTTGCTAGTCTCTATTTCCATATTTATCTTCTCTCTAGATGGCCTATCAACATTAATGTAGAATGATCTATTTCTCTCCCCAAATCTGTGAATATTTGCTTCATATATTTTGAAGTTCTACCTGTAGGTGCAGATGTATTTATAATTGTTATATCTTCTTGTTGATTGTCTCCAATATCAGCTTATCATGACTTTCTTCATACATCATATGAAACTGTAAGTTTTGACTTACAGTCTAGTATATCTGATATTAGACATCTAAGTCATCTCTTTGCTTACTGTCTGTATGGTGTATTTTTTCCATCATTTCACTCTCTACCTACTTGATTCACTGAATTTAAGTGAGGATATTTTAAACAGCATATAGTGGGTCATGCTGATATATCCATTCCTCCAATTCTCACTCTTTGGAGAGTTTTAGCTATTTACATTATAGTATTAGTGTTGTGGAAGCAGAGAGATTCAATGATCACATATGGAAGGCCAGGACTCAGTAATAACTTTGGGAAGGAAAATTTATTAATGACCAGCCAGGCTCAGAAAATTTTCTGTTAAAAAACTAGGGCCCTGAATAAGATCTTTGGGTTTCTTTTATATAGAGGATGTAGAAGTTGAGAGTTAAAAGGTGATATTTATATGCAAAATAACTTTTTGTTAGTTTCTTAGAGTTTCAAGTGTTTTATCTGAGTATCAGATAGGTCTTGATATAACATATACTCTCTAAGTAAGTTTGAATTAACATATACCTCTCACACAAATCTTTTACATTCCAGCTAAGCTTGAATTAACACATTTAGCTTACACACATGGCCCAGGTTATTTATGAAGAAACATACAGTCCCCCACACACAGTCCATATCATTAGCTGAAAATATAAGGCATTCTTCAGCCATTTGCTCTATGACTTTTCTCTATCATAAAATTTTGCCCATCAATTTTTCCATTAACCTTATTTTATATTCTTTGATTTTTTAATAGCATATCATTTTGAGTCCCTTCTCATTTTCTCCACATATATTTTTTGGTATATTCCTTTTGGTTAAATGGAGCTTAAATTTATTATGATAAAATTATGAACACAGTTTTCAACTGATACCAACTTTACTTCAATTATACACATTTCCACTGTACCTATACACTTCAATCCACCCACTTATTAGAAATTATATCTTTATACATGTCCAAAAACAAAGATTTAAAATGACATTTTATGTATTTTATGTAAAATATGTAAACATTAAGATAAAGTCATAAACTGAGAAATATTAGACAATACTTTCACTTTTAATTACCCATTTGCTTACTCTTACTGGAGATCTTTTATTTCTTTATGCCACTTTGATCCACTGTCTGTGTTCCTTTGTTTGAGTGTGAAGAAATACCTTTATCATTGCTGTAGACCAAGTCCTGTGGTGACTGTATCACTCAGGTTTTGTTTGTCTGGAAATATTTTCATTGTTTCTTCATTTTAAAAAATCATTCTCACCAAGTAAAAAAGTCTTGTTTCTCAATTGTTTTCTTTCATATCTTCATATATATTGTTCCACTACTTTTTCACCTCTGTGGTTTCTAATGAGAAATTGTTACTTTATCTTATTAGGACTCCCTGGTATATAATGTGACTTTTGTCATGCATCTTTCAGAACTCTCCCTTTGTCCATTGCATTGGATCATTTGATTGCTATGGTTCAGGGCATGATTCTCTTTGTGTTTATCCTGTTTAGGGTTTGTTCAGCTTCTTGAATGTGCATATCCATGTCTTTATGATGTGGGCTATGGGTGGGAAGTTCTTTGTCTCTTCAGAGAAAACCTAAGCTGTCTGACTTGTGGGTGTGGGATGGTAAGAGGCTGCAGTCCTGCCCTTGGTGACCATGGCAACAACTCCAGTCCCAGGAAACAGTTTAACAATGCAAGATCTATAAACTTTAAGTATTCAGGGGAAATGCAAACAAAATATGCTAAAAGCTTATCTAGAATGTATGAAGTCCTTGCTAAAAGCTTACCTAAGATGTAAAATATATATATGTTAATTCAAGCCTATTGAGAACTGAAACAAAAGGACCATTTAACCTTTCCTCTCTGTATAAAAGAAACTCAAAAGTCTTGTTCGGGTCTTGGGATTGAAACAGAAAGCTTCCAAGTCCAGCCAGCCATCAATAAACCATTTTTCCTTCTCAAAATCATTCCTGAGTCCTGGCCTCTCTATACATAAATAATTGAACCTCTTTCTAATTCTACAACATTTTTTGGCGACCATGAAGGGACTGCAAATGAAGGCCAGAGACGGTAGCATTTTGCTGCCCCTTCCAAACCCCCAAGGAAGCTGGGAGGACTTTGGTGAACTCCAAATCTGGGCACCCCTGGATTAAATTTAATCCAGAAAAGATGTGGGCTCCACCAGAATCTTCCCAATGAAAATCAAGGGCAATGGAAGGTTTGAAGAGAAGGATTCTGGGAATGAAAAAGGACTCTGAACATGGAAGAAGGTAAGACTCCCCAGGTGAGCACAGTCTGGAAAGCCCTAGCTTTAATTGCTAGGAAGGGGAGGCTGATCACCTCCCAAGAGAACCCTAGTAGCCCCACAATATTGGGGGGAAGCCATTCTCTCTAGGTCTGTAAAAAGGAGAAAAGCTGGGAAAAAGCCCTGGTGTTTTGGGTTTGTCTAACTGCATGTTAGAATCTGGTACTGGTCTTACATACACTGAAGGAGTGGAGACTTGATTTTAATAGGAAGGGCTGTTTATAGATTCGAGTCCTAATGTCCTGGAGAAAAACAGGGAAAAGGCTTGGTGCTTTGGGTTTGTCTAACTGCACGTTGGAATCTGGTACTGGTCTTATATCCACTGAAGGAGTGGAGACTTGATTATAATAGGAAAGGCTGTTTATAGGTTAGAGTCCTAATGTCCTGGAAATTGGTCTGGATTAAAAACTTGGTTACAGGAAAATGGATCAGCTTTTCTAGTGGAGCTTGGTCTGGGTGTAAAGTTAAACAGTGGAACAGGTCTAACTGGAATCTTTTGTTATGGTGCTGAATTGTGAATGAATTCACTTTATACCAAATGTTAAGTGTTCTAAGGTTTGTGATGGCTGTGGGGGCAGCCATGCTGAAAAAATATATATATAGAACTTGTGGGTCAGATTAGTGACCTTTGTGCTTCTGTCTGTGTCAGCTCAATGCTAGTGTTGGAGTTGTGTGGTTATGTAAAGTAGTGAAATTTAACTGAGCTGGAACCCTCCCTTGCCATTGGCAAGGGGGTGAAATGATTATGGGGCAAAACTGAGGAGTCGGGATGTTTGCATAGTCTGGATGTTTGCGCATGCTCTGCTGTCTTGTCTCTGGTCTGCCCCTTTGCCGGCGCTTGGAGGCCATCTGTATCCGCGCCACACACCCAAGTTTGTTGTGGCTGCCTCAGTCAGGGTGGCTGAGTCCCCGGGAGAGTTGCCAAATTTGAGTAGGTTCTGTCGCCCATTTTGGCAGAAAGCTGGAAAGGGAGGAGTGGCTTGTCCCTTTCCAGTGAGTCCACACCTTCTATTCATAAGCCTCATTCCTATTTGATTGTTGTGCACCCAACTGCCTGGAGGGGGAGGAAGTGAAGGGGGTGAAAAGCAGAATCAAAATAAATGCAGTAAAATTCCCTCCCTAGGGTATCAAGGCCAAAATCTTTCTCTCTGTAATACTGTAGAAATACTTTAGAATGTTTTAGAACTGGAAAATCATCTGAAGAATATAGGCTATGGCTTGAAACAATAGACTGCTAATCACTTGATAGTCTTTTCAATGGTCTGGCAGGGAACTTCAGGGTTGTGAAACTACAGAGGAAGAAAAAAAAAAAGAAATGAAACTCCACTTTAAAATTTATGTTTGGCTTTTGTCAGTTGCTGGTGCCTAAGAATTCATGGTAAAAAGGTAGTTTAAAATGAATCTTTAAATGCCAATACTCTTGCTGGTGAATTAAATGCATAACTTGCAGATGAGAATTTGTTCCATTACTAAGAAAAGGCAAGACTTCAAAGAATTGTTATTAATAAAATTCTTGTAGCTTAATTAATAAAGGTATCCAATTCACCTTAAGGTTAAAAAAATTAATGAAAACTGTAACTGAGTTAAGATCATTTATAAATGCATTTATATTATAAAACAGCAGAAAGATAATAACTGAAATTATAACTGGCTAAATTTAGCCTGAAACTATTACTTAAGCATAAATTCTAAACTAACCTTTCCTTTGTTTATGGTTACTTCAAGCCTAACCTCACCCCTTGCCATTGCCTATGGTTATTTTATAATAGCTTCTGCCCCCACAGTCCAGAGAAGAGCTGGGACATCCTTATCTTCTGTCCTGGTATTAGTAACCCTTTCTCTCATGAATTCAAGTGTAAACTAAATAAATTGCTGCCTGATGGAATAAGGTTAAACAACCACTGGAGTTTTACTATCTCCAAAAACTGGGGGTGGGGGGTGGGGGATAGAAGTCTCCTGCCTTGAAGGTCAGTGTTCCTAAGAGTGGCAATTCATGAGAGAAACCAGTCTGTCTCCCTGAGGCTTCAAATAGCTTCAGTAAATATACATAAAATTAATCTTGTTGCTTATCCAAAATTCTGCTAAATTCGAAGTAAAATATAAAGTTCTGAAACAAAAAATGGTGCTAAAGCATTGAGAACATTTTGGTTAAAATCCATTAATTAAGAAAGAAAATTCTTGTGTAAAACTGCATGGTCATAGTGTAAAACTGCACAGTCATAGTGCAAATTAAGAAAAATTTCAGGAGTCTTTGAACTGTTTTGCAGTCACACTTGTTTTGTAAAAATTAGAAGTTTAAAGTAACTAAAGTTAGGTTTTTATGTCAAACTATTCATGTCTGCCTATTTGCTCAAATTGTTGAGGTTAAATATGCAGTTATAAAGTATATATATTTCTGAAACCCAAATTAAGCTAAGCAGTACATAAAATTATGCAAATTATAAGTAACATCAATGAGTTGTGTTTCTGTGTCTATTTGTGTTTGTCTATTTGCTCAGTGTATGTCTTCATACATCAGGATAATAATATCAAATTAACAAAAGGAAATTCCTTAAAAAGCTCTATTCAAATTGTTAAAAATTAAATATACAGTTATATATGTGAATAAATATTCTTGGAGCCCAAATTAGACTAAGCAGGATGAACAGGTCATATAAACATCTGATTATAATAACTATTGGGAAAGGGCCTCCTCTTTGCAAGATCTTTGAAAGCAAGACTATGTGTGGCAGGTTAAACCTATCTACTAGGCTAAGAAATTAAGAATCAGTTTGCCCTGTAATTTCCCAGTTTATACCTTTCATCAGTCATAAAATGTAAAACACAAAGATTAGTTGAGTTTTCACACAAAGAAAGAAAATATTGATTAATGTAACCTGGCAGCCTACTGCCTCAGTCTCCCACTCCCAGGTTAAACAGCAACAAAGGAAACCAGCTTAAGCCAGTCCTATAGGCAATAAAAGGATGCCCAAGAAAGAGCTATGTCAATACCAATTCAGCACTAAATTCCATTCCTTATTTGACAAAGGGGTGCAGGTAAAAACTAAAATGGTTGGAATGTGATAGAGGAAGCAGTTAAATCACAAATTTTGCATGGGAAAGTTAGATTTTCTAGGATAAGCTGTAACTTCTGAAGTAGCCAATCTATAGAGAAACAGGAAGAGCTTGCGTGCTAGGCTTAAGGGTATAAATTGTGTCATTTTTCTTTGTTCAGGGCGCCAGCCATACTGGTTCTGTGCCCCTTCTTGCAAGATTGAGAATAAATTCTTTTCTTCTCCACAACCGGGTAAGCCTTATTTTATTCCAGAAGATTTCTTTCCAACAAAATAAAGGTAATTGGCGGCTCTATTGACAAATTTCAGTAAGTAAAGAAAAATCCATAAAATCTATGGAGAGATCTTTCCTGAATTATGATGAAATAAATTAAGTAATTGTGTAATGTGTTTTAAAACATGGTAGTCAGTATGCTTTTAAATTATTCATTTTCATAACTTAAAGAAAAGAAGATTTTAGCTTCCTGTTAGGAAAAAAGAGAACATTCCTTGCATAAACTATAATGGTTTCAATTTTATTTAACTTGAGTGTAATCTTAACATAAACTAAAATATGTTAACATAAACTAAATTAACATTATATGTATGAAATCTTTAAAGTAATGGAAATTGTAAGTTCACATTGCTGAAATTAGACTAAAGGAAAAAGATTGTAGATATGCTCTCTTAAATAAATAGAGTAAATTTCTTTGGTTGGTAATTGTAATTTACTAAGTTTATTTACACATGAGTGGCTAGTCAATGTGGTTATAGTCAATTATATAGTGTTTGTAAAACATCTTCCAAACTGAAAATGTTTAAATAGTTCTAGTTCTAGAAGTCATTGTTAACTAAAAACTTAGATTGGTTTTGGTTGCAAAAAATAACTTCGTGATAATAAAACCTGTCTGAAGGCCACCGCAAGGTATATATTTTTAAAACATGGTAATAAAAAGTTAGTTACCTTGATTCTATTGGGAATCTTCTGTTTTCATTTTAACAGTGAAAAATAATTTTTTCCCTCTATTACTAAAGCACCTACTGTTATCTTCATAGTAAAATTGTGTAAGTAAACAGTCATTTAATATATGCAATGCATTAAATTGTTTAAAATATATATATAAACAAGGAATAAACTTTAACATTGTCAAACTCTTTTGTGCATTCAAACCAGGCCTTGAATACATTGCAGGTTGCCTCTCCATGTGAGTTATTGGCTTGACTGGTCACTGACCCCTCAATTAGAAATATTTGCTATATCAGCCTCTGGTTCTGCTCCTGAAATTAATGGAAACTACGTTGCAGTTTCAAGCTCCTGCAGCAGTCAATGATGACTTGGTACAGCCAAGTGTGCAATGGATATTGCCTCCAGACTGGTACTGTTCCATAGTGCCAGAGAGCACTATGCACCAGGCTAGTAGAATACTGGAAAATCTCTGTAGGATCAATGATGCTGTGACTTGCTCACTGTGTGAAGAACATGCTAAGTGGAGCCATGATACCAGGATACTGTAAGTAAAACTTAAACACAATTGGCATTATGGCCTGCTCTCATGGAGAGATAACATGTAAAGTAGTACAGGCCTGAAACTTAAAACTATTAATTGCAACTCTAAATCCTTTGCATTAAGTAATACATTAATTAATATAAGTGCTGTACTCTTATCCTTTACTAAATATATGCCTAATGATTATAATGTTATCTTTTCTATTTTGGATCAAGAGCATAAGTATATTAGACATGTTAAATTCCTAGTAAATTCATTTTCTAAACAGTTAATAAACATGTCTATAGAATAAGGTGGCAGTCTCAGCCAGGCTCAGTCAACTTACTATATTCTACTGTACTCTACTGTGTAGCAAAAATGACACTTGCTTGCTAATAATTAGTCATCTATTGAACAAGTCAAAATTACTAGAAATTGTACAATTAAAACCAAAATGTAAAAAACCTTTACTCTAGTTCTGATCACTCCCACAGCTAAGAACTAAGAAAATTTCCAACTTGGTGTACTAATCCTGAGTGAAACCAATTGCCCAAGGGGTGCCAGTTCACCAGGAGCATTTGTCAGAGCACATGAGTGCCAATCATTAAACAGCTTGAAATTTGTCTTCAAACAAAGCTAAGTATCTATTGCAATTTCTCTCTAAAGATAAATAACTTAGAAAAAGTATATATATACTGTTTCACCAGCTTTTTAAAAGGAATGCCATCTTTATAAGCACCTAACCTTGTCTACCTCTGTAATCCAATGTCCTCCTTTAAAAACTGGTATTCCAAATGTTTAATTAAGTTTGTTTCTTTCAGAGTGAACATCTTATTAACCATATGAAAACTTCATCCAACTTCGTACAGAATCCCAGATCCATCTTCCTCCAGTTAAAATAAAATAAGAGTTTTACACTTCGTTAGGCAATGACTACAGTCCATGGCCAGCAGGAAGCAGTTACAGAAAAGAGATCATCTCCCTTCAGCACCCCTTTTAGATTAAAGGTGTAAACTCTCTAAGGGTAAAATAAAATTAATAGATGGATCTGGAACCTGACTAGAAATCCACGTGAGTACCAGTTGCCCCAGGATGATTGCAGGGGGCACCTGTCCCAGGATTCTGCTGTCCAGAATGAAAACTTCTAAAAACAGTCTTGGATGCTACACTAAAGATTGATAAATAATCAATCAAAACAATAAACAGCCATCCACTTCGTAGCTCCAACAATAATTATGTCAAAGCGTAGCAAGTTAAACTTTGGCAAAGGGGGGAAGTGATGTGGGCTATGGGTGGGAGGCTCTTTGTCTCTTCAGAGATAACCTAAGCTTTCTGACTTGTGGGTGTGAGATGGTAAGAGGCTGTAGTCCTGTCCTTGGTGACCATGGCAATGACTCCAGTCCCAGGAAACTGTTTAACAATGCAAGGTCTATAAACTTTAGGTATTCAGAGGAAATGCAAACCTAATACGCTAAAAGCTTATCTAGAATGTATGAAGTCCATGCTAAAAGCTTACCTAAGATGTGGAAGATATATATGCTAATTCAAGCCTATTGAGAATTGAAGCAAAGGGACCATTTAACCTTTCCTCTCTGTATAAAAGAAACTCAAAAGTCTTGTTCAGGGCTCGGGATTGAAACAGAAAGCTTCCGAGTCTGGCCAGCCATCAATAAACCATTTTTCCTTCTCAAAATCATTCCTGAGTCCTGGCCTCTCTATATGCAAATAATTGAACCTCTCTCAAATTCTACACAAGTCCCACCTTAAGCCTGCTTGGATCAGCCCAGCAGAAGGAGCCAAGGAAGAATGGACTGTCATAAAAACTGAGGAACTGCTAAGACTCAAGATCAGGTGCACAGATAAGCCTGGGGTTGGGAAAAAATGACTGTATTTTACTTCATCTCTTTCCTGGCACTTTCCCTAGCCCTAACTTCCTGTTCATTTGGGTAACAACCTACACCTGCAGCATTATCTGAACCAAGGATTGGACAGTCTTAAATAGCACCTGGTTTGCTTGCACCTGAGGAATCAACCCCTGCATTTTCCCCATGACCCCGGAAGATACTTCTAACCTGGCTACCTGTATCTTAGTACATATCATTCCCCAAGTATATTATTACTCTGGAGGAGGTGGATGTGAACAGCTCAGGTCCCTTGACAGGTATAAAAGAGCAGTACCCATCCTCGTCCCTATTTTAGTGAGTCTTGGAATTGGAGGGTCTGCTGCGGTAGGTGCCACCACTCTAGTCACTGGGGAAGAAAATTTTAAAATGCTTATTAAACAAATAGATGTAGATCTCTAAACCCTAGAAAAATCTGTTACTTATCTTGAAACCTCCATACCATCACTAGCCAAAGTAGTACTTCAAAACAGACGAGGCTTAGACCTCTTATTTTTAAAGCAAGGAGGACTCTGTGTAGCCTTAAGGGAGGCATGCTGTTTCTATGCTAACCATTCTGGCTTTATTTGAGAGAGCCTGTCTTTGGTGAGGAATAGGTTAAAGGAGTGAGAATAAGCCTAAATTAGGGAAGCAAATTGGTATGAAAAATTATTTGCTTGGTCTCCGTGGGTAACCATTGTTGTCAGTGCAGTAGCTGGACCTCTCATTCTTTTATTGACTGTCCTTTTAGTAGCCCCTATCACTATTAACTGCCTTATCTCCTACATCCAGAGTAGAGTGCAAGCTGTTAAACTTATGGTGCTGTTCTCCCATTACACCCCACTAGCAATGGAATGTGAGTCAGGGTTTGACTTAGTCACAAACAGGAGTGGGGAATGAAGCAGAAAAAGTAGAGTGTACAGAAAACTGGGCCTATTCTTGCAATCTGAAAGCCAGACAAACATCCAGACTCACTCCCCCCCCCCCTTGGGGTAAACACCCTAACCCCCTATAGCTCAGCTAACTGCCAATGTTCCACTTTTATAGCTTGATTGCATTTTTAACTTGCTCGATTATAAACACCCTAACCCCCTATAGCTTGGCTAACTGCTAATGTTTCATTTCTGTAACTTGCTTGACTTGCTTGCTTGTTCAGCATTAGAAAGCAAAAATTAACCAAGAAAATTCCTTCTAAGCATGTGAAAACTACCCCTCCCCTCTGTATAGACCCCTATAAAACCCAAATTCCCTTGAGTTTGGGGCCCCCTTATCTGCTTATGGTGGAGGGTGCCTGGCAGTAAATAAAGATTCCCTGAATTTATACCTCCTAGGTGTCTAAGTGTCTGACTTATGAAGTTATCCCACTTCAGTCATGAGTTTCCTTGTCCAATCCCTTCTCCGTACCAACTGATATAATAGCAGTGACATAAAGGCAACTAATTATGTACATAGTTGTTACTCTGCTTCCTCCTGAACAGGGTCAGGGACCATTGGCTCCCAAGTCAGGGAAGGTTTCAGCAAGGGTTGGAAATAGAGCTATGAACTTTTCCTATTTTTAAAAGCTGCACATTTTAAAATCAGTACTTTATATGTTTTCCAGAGTTTTTAGGAAGATGGCTTTGCCAGTTTTTGCTAAGTTGTTCAAATTTCCATTGAAAAAGTTATCCTAAGTCATGGTATGCCATGATCTTGGATAACTGTCAGGTTTATTATAAACCTTGAAATATTGGGAACCAGTTTTTTTTTTTTCCTTATCATCTGGAAATAGATCATGTGTACTTGAGAAGAATGCTTATTCTGATAAGTTAATTTGTAAGTTCTTCATTACAGTTCTGTATAATTGAATTTCTCATTTTAATTGTCAAGTTTTCCTTCATATATACTATTTTCATGTTCACAGCTATGTAGTCATTTATAAATATTATGTGTTCCTGATAAATTGGACCTTTATCAGTATTGCTATCCTTTTATTTGTGAAAAAATTTACTTACCATCAATTTTACTTCTTGTAAGAATAACCATCCCAGAATTGTTTGTATACTACTTATACAGACTATTATTTAACTTTCAAACTATTTGTGTTTTTAGATCTAAAGTGAGTCTTTTCTAGAAGCATGCAGCTGGATCCTTTTATTTCAATCTGAAAAATCTTTCTTTTATAGAAAGTATAATCCACACACTGTCATTTTGGACAATTTTCAGAAGGGCTGTGTTGTCATTCAATCCATTCTAAATCCTTGGAATTTGGCCTGACTCTTGAAATAACTCCATTTCCCAGAAGGAATCCTTATTGTCCTTGGCTTGGGCTGACACTGGGCTCCTGATCTCTCCTTTTAAGCTTCTTGGTTCAAGCAATTGACTTTATGATCCTTCAGTTAATTATGGGAATGAATATTAGTTTTGTGATTAAATGATTCACACATTAATCTTTTATTCTTTTCCTAGATCAAGTATATTTACATTTCTTAATTACAAAAGTTTGCTCATGGACTGATTTTTCATGGGTCACATTCCCTCACCACCTAGATCCAATTGTCACTTTGAAGTTACCCCTGAGTAATGGTTATTATCTATGTCAATGGCTGTGCTCCCAGGGGCTTTTAAAAATGCCATCAACATCCCTGTTTTATAAATAAAATATACAAGGCAGATCCTGCTATAAAATCAAATGATTCCTTTCATGACCTCAGTCATCTCAAGTTAATATGCCTACTCTTCCTCATCTGCACATGAAAGAGGTATTGGATCTCTTTTAGAAATCCTGGCTTGCCTATCTAGTCAAAGAAAGGACAACATTGCATTTTGAACATTTGATGTTAGTAATTTCTTTGTATTTCTCTTCTTCATGTCACAATGCAAATCAAACTTCTTGTGCTCCTTTATTTCCCACATACTTTTAAGAGGCTATAAATAATATTAGAATAGAAAATATAGATATGGTAATCATAAAATGAGTTCAACATCTGCTTTCATTCATTTTTATTCATTTCCTTAAAAACTCAGTCTCAAAAATTTAGTGAAGTTGAGCATTTTGCATAATTGATCCTCAGTCTTCTACCTCCTCATAATTAATCCAAAGAATTTTAAAAGATTTATTAATTATAATTAAATTGAATATACCATTTGTGTATGGATAAGTAAGTGAATGAGTAAGTATAATGAATAAAATATATCATCCCATTCTTCCTGTTAAAAAATGCATCCTTCTTGTCTTTGCAGAAAAGGAAATGAATTATTTGCTTTTATCCTTGAGAGACCATAATACCCATGCAATATTCTGGTCACTAAAAGATAACATATTGTGCAAGGTATTCTCATTGGCCCTGCTATTCTGCATCTAAAGAAATGGCCTCAGATTTGCAATCTCCATTCGAATAATGTGATTTATTTTATAATATATCATATTCTTTTTTACATAAAATGATATTAGAAAATGCAGTGTCCTTTTCCTTTTTTATCTTTCTTGTTAAATATAATATTACTTTAGTTTTAAGAAGGAAGGGAGGCAGATGCTGAAAATCATCTCCTTAATCTTTACATCAAAATGTGTAAATTTTATTTATTTTTTCTCAATATGGCTAAGATTTTGAGTATCTCTCCCATTTAAAATATTTTATAAACATTAAGTTAATGAGGTAGTTAATATTAAAATTAGAAAGATAAAAAATTGAACTTAAACAATATTTGAGAGGTTCCCCACAGGTACAGAAAAAGTAAACATCTGATTCAGGATTCCAATATATATATATTCCCCTTAAAGCCATGAAATTTCAATTTTGTGACAGTATCACAAGAAAATCCAAGCTAGAAATCTGCTGTTCAAGTTTAAAGTGAATGTAGAGTTTCCTGTCTAATTAATGAATAAAGTAGCCTCTTGTCTTTATTCAGATTTTGCCTGGACCTAAAAAAATGATGACTGTTAACATTTGTGGATTTTTCTAATGATTTAGGATGACTATAATTCATATCTATTTGTTCAAATAGCATTCTAAGCAAAGCCATTACTTCAAATATATTCATTTTAACAAATGATAGAATGTTATGCAAATATGGGAAGATGCACTAAAACATAATTTATTGCTATACCCTCTAGGGAAATCTGATACACCAGAGGGGAGACTAAAGGAGAATGAGGAAACTATTTTACATTCAACTTAATTGTCATCAATAAGGTGAATAAAAATGGATAAATTAGAGTTGATCAATGTATTTGTTTATTTCTTTCCTCATGTTGATACAAATACTGTTTAGAGATTAATTGCCTTTGTCTCTTGGGGTCCAAAGCAAATTACTCAATGATGACAAACTACACCATGGTGACTGAATTCCTGCTTTCATGATTTTCTTAGGTATGGGAGCTTAGATTCTTGCGTGGCATGCTACTCCTACTGATGTATTTGGGAACTCTGATGGGAAAACTTTTCATCATCACAGTAATGACCCTAAACCAAAGTCTTCATACCCCTATGTACGTCTTCCTTCAGACTCTGTCCATCTTGAACATGTGCTACATTTCTGTCACTATATCACAGGCATGTGTTATCTTCCTAATTGACAACCAGGTGATCTCCATGGTTGGGTGTGCACACAGATTTTTCTCAAAAATTTTTTTTCTTCTGTTGAGTTGCTTCTTTTCACTGCCATGGCCCAGGATTGCTATGTGGCTATCTGCAAGACACTATTATTCTGTGCTCACAAACAATTGCATTTGTGTTCAGATGATATTGGTCTCCACATTTTTTTTTGTTTCATCTATTCAGGTGTGCACACTAGCATCTCCTTTTCCTGGTCCTTTTGTCTTTCCAAAGTTGTCCATCAGTTCTCCTGTGACATCCCTTCTCTATTGAGGATCTCCTGCTCTGACACCTTCAGCAATCAAATTTCAATTTTTGTCTCTTCAGTAGTAATTGGTACTGGCTCTTTTTTCTTCATTGTTATGTCTTCTATCATATTTTTACTGTGCCTAAGTTTCCAATGAGAAGGGAGAGGTGAAAGGGCTTTAACACCTGTGTCCCTCACATTCTTGTGGTGTCTGTCTTCCTCACTTCAGGTCTTGCTCTGTACATGAAGTCAACTTCTAACTCTCCCACAATTTAGGACCTGATCACTTCTGTTTTTTAATTTTATTGAAATTAAATCCTTTCTTGAATCCTATCTATAATTTTAGAAACAAGCAGATAAACGAGGATGTGAAAGGAATGTTTAACAAAAATCTATTTTCAGGAAAATAGGACAATTATTCAAAACATTTTATCCTTGGAGAAGTGAATGGAAAATCTTTCAAATAAATTTTCTTGTCTACTTCCACCTTTGGGATATCTGAATTGATATCTCATAGACAGTCATTCTATTATGTGGCAATATAGGAATAATCCTATTTTTAAAGGTTTTTCCTTCCAGAAACACAGATCTTCTGATTCCTGAGATATTACTGCTAAAGACTCATAGCTTTTTCAAAATATTCTCCTTTACAATTATACTCCTCTAAATCTAGAAGTAGAGGTCTAGGTAGGTCTTTATTCTAGCTCTACAATAAATAAAATATTATTTCTGTCTTCCTGGCCTTTCTGTTCAATTATAAGTCAAAGAGATCCATTAATTCAGATGTATATTTAATATGTAATATTAATGAATGTATTAATTCCAAATATGTAAATAATAAAACCTGTAGCCTGCATATAAAATATTTAAATAGTTTTTTTTCTGATGTGTAATGTAGCATCTGAGAAATTTGTCTTGGATAATTAAGACCAATCATACTGCATCCTGTTTGCCATAATGAAAAATGATAAAGGTTGAATATCCTAATTTTACTCAAAGGAACCAAATGCCATGTATGAAATTAAATCATTGTCTGTTCAAAATGAAATGACTATATTTTCAAATTGAACTGTATATTCCATTTATAAAAATTGTAAATATGGGGTTAAGAAACTTTGGTAGCAATTATTCAATTCTACAGGATTAGAAGACAAAAATAATATCATTTTCCTATTTTATGTATAATGTTTCTTAGCCATACTTTCAATATTTTAAGAAGATAAGATCATGAATATATACTATTTAAGTAGAGTTTCAGATTAGTTACTCATATATAAGGACCCATAATCCATATATATTGGTTAATTAATGCACAGTTATCTCTAGTGGGTGAATAAATGTCTTAGATATGGGATAAATAACTTCCAAAGCAGAAGCAATTTTGAAGAGAATCATAAACTTATTAAAATTCAGGTCTTCACTTTGTATAATGTTTTTTTGTCTGATGTTAACATTTTGTTGTATTACTTTGTATTTTCTCAGTTTCAAAGAAAAATGATCTTATATATGCAATACATGAGAGACCAGACACAAAGTAATACATATTGTGTGATTCCATTATTATAAAATGTAAATATAAATTAATTTATAAATGCAAAATGAGATTAGAGTTTAGGTAGATCTGAGGAAAGAGTGTTAATATGGAGGAAGTGACCTTGGACCAGTGAATAGGGCATCCGTCTACCACATGGGAGGTCCACAGTTCAAACCCTGAGCTTCCTTGACCCATGTGGAGCTGGCCCACATGCAGAGCTGATGCACACAAGGAATGCCCTGCCATGAAGGGGTGCTCCCTGTGTAAGGGAGCCCCATGTGCAAGGAGTGCACCCCATAAGGAGAGCCACCCAGCATGAAAGAAAGTGCAGCCTGCCCAGGAATGGCACCACACACACGAGAGTTGATGTAGCAAGATGACACAACAAAAAGAAACACAGATTCCCATTCCACTGACAATAACAGAAGCAGACAAAAGGAAGAACACGCAGCAAATGGACACAGAGAACAGACAAGTGGGGTGGGGGGGAAGGGGAGAGAAATAAATTAGTTATTTTTTAAAAAAAGAGGTATGGAGTCTTTCTTTTTGGCGTAATGAAATTTGTCGTAAAATTTTTGAGGTGAGGAATGTAGAACATTATGATTATACTAAAAGCCATTGATTATACACTGTGGATAGAATAGCCAGAAACAGCAGCTATGTACGTGGGGAAAGCATGGAGGCATTGAGAGGTCAGAAATGTTCTTGTCTCTTTGTCTGTTTATTATTATTGAAATAATGAAAGTGTTCTAATAATGATTGAAATGATGATTGCACAACTAAGTGATTATACCAAATACCATAGGTTGTAAACTTTGGGTGAATTGTATGCTTTATTATTATTTATCAGTAAAATTGATTTGCTTTTAAAAATTCAGCTCTTGATCAGTAAAATGGGGTAGTGATTGTCATTAAGCATATTCTGTTCTGCTGTTACTGTTACTTCTGTTTGTTCTAAGATTGTTATTTGATAGGGCAATAATATGGTAGTAAGGAGATGTATTTTTTGTTAGTTTTTTCTTTTTTAATATATTTTTATTTAATTTATTTTAAAAGATACATAGATCACACAAAATGTTACATTAAAAATATAAGAGGTTCCAGTACTCCAGTCCCCAGACCCTTCACTTTTTCCACATCAACAACTTCTTTCATTAATGTGGTACATTCATTGCAATTGATGAGTACATTTTGGAGCACTGCTACACAGAATGGATTATAGTTTATGTTGTACTTTACACTCTCTCCCAGTCCATTCAGTGGTTTATGGCAGGATTTATAATGTCTTGCATCTGCCTCTGTAATAACATTCAGGAGAACCCCAAGTCCTGAAAATGCCCCCATATCACACCTCCTTTTCCCTCTCCCTGCCTTCAGCAACTCTCATGACCACTATCTCCACAACAATGATACAATTTCTTCCATTGCTAGAGTCACAATAATTTTATAGTAGAATACCAGTAAGTCCACTCTAATTCATTTCTTTTCTTGTTTTATTGTTTTTTTCTTTCTTTATTTTCTTTAATGTTACATTAAAAAATATGAGGTCCCCATATACCCTCCAAACCCCTCACCGCATTCCTTCCATAACAACAACCTCCTCCATCATCATGGGACATTCATTCCACTTGGTGAATTCATCTCTGAGCACTACAAATAATTATTTTCTGTATACATTTCTATTACATAGAATTTATAATAAAATTATACTGAGTATATCTTTCATTTGCATCTTATATTAATATAGCCTGTACATAAATTCAAAATTGTTTCCAAGTGTATCTAGTCTCTAGAAATCCAAATAAGTAATATAGGTCCTACAGTCTTTGAATGTTCAGAAAGGATGTAAGACTGAATGTGTATTCAAGGTTGCATCCAGACGGAATGTAGAAGATATGCTAAATCCAAGCTGGCTTGGAATGTGGGGAATATGTGTTAAATCAAGCTTACCTGGAGGAAATAACCTATTTAATACTCAGATAAAACACTTGAAGAAACTAACAAAAAGTCTTTTTGCAAACAAGCACCGTTTGTCTCCCTACTGTTATTTCCTTTGTATAAAAGGGACTGAAAATTTCTATTTGGGGCTTGGTTTTTATTAGAATAGAAGTCTGCCAAGTTGGGCCATTCAAAATAAATCAACTTCCTTCTCAGAGTTCTCGTGTCCTGGCCTTCGATACTGTGTACACCTGACTTCTCTACAACAATATCTGTAATTTATAAACACTTTTTGTTACTGTAATGTGTAAAAAATATAATTTAAAATTCTGCCAGAGAAATAAATTGAATAAAAGCATGTATATTTCACCCTTACCAACATTGATAAACAATAAAATGTCACTGTACATACAGGACAACAGATCTTAGAATGATAAAAGTATAAAGTCAAATTTTTAATTTTTGATTTTTAATTTTTTGCATCAAAATTTAAAAATATTGCATGTTTTGTTATTTTTAAAAATTCATTATGTCATTTTCTTATTAATTGTATTTGGTTATATTGTTGGGTTCATTTTTGAAGAAATTTTGGATCACAGAAGGGTTACAACTGTGGAAGGGAAGGATCATTGGTGTGGGGTTCCTTTGATGGGGATGCTTGTGAAGAAGTTCACCTGGGTCATACCTACAAGGCATATGAATGTGTCCCATGGGGCATTGTTACAGTGGGTAGAGACACACATTTGATTTTACTCAATATATTTTAGCTTTATGGGTTCTTAGTTATAATTCCTTATTTTCTAAAGTTAGTCATAGCTTCTAGTATATAATATATGTTTTTAAATTCTTTATATACCTTCATTTGGTGTGAACCACTTCTAGTATATTTTTAAAAAATCTTACATAAAATAGCATGCTTTCATTTCTTCATCATCTTTGGGCTTTTATTTTCTTCATTAGGGAAGTTGAGGGATTACAAAACTATCTTCATCAAATATAGGATTGACATAACCACTCTATAATGAGCACCATGTTTTGGAATGGAACGTTTGCTTCAAATGATGATAGCACATTATTATAACTGTATTATTAATTAAAGTACATGATTTGCCTTAGGGTTCACTGTGTAGTATAATTGCATGGATTTAAAATATATTTTTAACCATATTTAAAATCTAGCAATCTTCCTTTATTTATATTCAGATATATTTTCAAGGATATTAATACTAGTCACAATGTTGTGCTACCATAACCACCATCCATTACCAAAACATTTCCATAATTACAAATATCAACTCTGTACATATTAAGACTTAACGTTCCATTCCCTATCCCCACTCCATCTTGTGGTAACTATATTCTAGGTTCCAAGTCTACAAATTTGCTAATTCTAATTGTGTTAAAATCCTGGATTCCTACAATATTTGTCCTTTTGTTTCTGACTTAGTTCACTCAACATGAAGTCTCTAAGATTGATCAATGTTGTTGGATGTATCATTCCTTTTTTATAGTTGAATAGTATTTCATTGAATATATATGCAACATTCTATGAATTCATTCATTGGTTAAGGGACACAAAAGTTGTTTCCATAATTTGGAACTTGTTAGTAATGATGCTATGAATATCAGTGTGCAAATGTCTGTTCATGTTCCTACTTTCAATTATTTTGTATAAATAACTAGTAGAAGGATTATTGGGTAATTTTATACACAGCTTATTTACAAACTACCATATTATCTCCCACAGTGGCTGCACCATTTTACATTGCCATCAGCAATGAGTGAGTATTTCTATTTCTCTGCATCCACTGCAACTCTTGTTATTTTCTGTTTTTTTTTCTTTTTAATAACAGCCATTCTAATAGTCGTGAAATAGTATCTCATTAGGGTTTGATTCACATTTTCCTGATAACTGATGATCTTGAAACTCTTTTCATATGTTTTTCCGACCACTTGTAGATTTTCTTTAGAGAGGTTTGTATGTAAGTGTTTTTACCCATTTTTTTTAATTGACTTATTTGTCTTTTTATGTCAAGGATTTCTGTATATATATTCTGGATATTAATCCTTTCTCATATATATGGTTTTCAAATATTTATTCCCATTATATTAGTTGTCAGTTTACTTTCATGATAAATAATTTAAGGAAAGATTTTTTTAAAAAATTTTAATGAGGTCTCATTTATCCATTTTTTTTCTTTGTACCTGGTGTTGTGATAATAAACTCAAAGAAACCATTGAATAACGCAAGTTCTTTTGGATATTTCCATAGGTTTTCTTCTAGGAGTTTGCTAGTCTTAGTTCTTAAAATTAGGTCTTTGATTCATTCTGGACTAGTTTTGTATGTGGTATTGATGTGGGCTATGGGTGGAAGGCTCTTTGTCTCTTCAGAGATAACTAAGTTATTTGACTTGTGGGTGTGGAATGGTAAGAGGCTGCAGTCCTGCCCTTAGGGACGGTGACAGCAGGCTCCAGTCCCAGGAAATGTTTAACAAAGCAAGGGCTATAAACTTTAAGTATTTAGGGGAAATGCAAAAACCAAGGCTTATCTAAAATGTCTGGAGTCCTTGCTAAAAGCTTACCTAAGATGTGAAAGAGATATATGCTAATTGAAGCCTATTGAGAACTGAAACAAAGGGACCATTTGGCCTTTCCTCTCTGTATAAAAGACGTTTGAAAATCTTGTTCCGGGCTCGGGATTCAAACAGAAAGCTCCCGAGTCCGGCCGGCCGTCAATAAACCAATTTTTCCTTCTCAAAATCATTCCTGAGTCCTGGCCTCTCTATACTCGAATAATTGAACTTCTCTTAAATTCCACAACATTAATGGCGACCACGAAGGGACAAAAATGAAGGCCAGAGACGGTAGCATTTTGCTGCCCCTTCCAAATCCCCGAGGAAGCCGGGAGGACTCGGGTGAACCCCAAATCTGGGCGCCCCTGGATTAAATTTAATCCAGAAAAGATGTGGGCTCCACCAGAATCTTCCCGACAAAATCAAGGGCAATGGAAGGTCTGAAGAGAAAGATTCTGGGAACGAAAAAGAGCTCCGAACAGGGAAGAAGGTAAGACTCCCCGGGTGAGCAGAGTCTGGAAGGCCCTAGCTTTAATTGCTAGGAAGGGGAGGCTGATCACCTCCCGAGAGAACCCTAGTAGCCCCAGAAGGCTGGGGGGAAGCCGTTCTCTCTAGGCTTGGGAAAAGGAGGAAAACTGGGGAAAAGCCCTGGTGTTTTGGGTTTGTCTAACTGCATGTTAGAATCTGGTACTGGTCTTATATCCACTAAAGGAGTGGAGTCTCGATTTTAATAGGAAGGGTATTTATAGGTTCGAGTCCTAATATCCTGGAAATTGGTCTAGATTAAGGAAAACAAAACTTGGTTACAGGAAAATGGATCAGCTTTTCTGGTGGAGCTTGGTCTGGGTGTAAAGTTTAAACAGTGGAAAAGTCTAGCTGAAATCTTTTGTTATGGTGCTAATTTGTGAATGAATTTGCTTTATACCAAATGTTAAGTGTTCTGAGGTTTGTGATGGCTGTGGGGGCAGCCGTGGTGAAAATAAATATATAAACTTGTGAGTCAGATTAGTGACCTTTGTGCTTCTGTCTGTGTCAGCTCAATGTTAGTGTTGGAGTTGTGTCCTTACATGAAGTAGAATTACAGCTGAGCTGGAGCCCTCCCTTGCCATTGGCAAGGGGGTGAAATGATTCTGGGGCAAAAGCTGAGGAGTCTGGATGTTTGTGGAGTCTAGATGTTTGTGCATGTTCTGGTGTCTTGTCTCTGGTCTGGCCCTTTGCCGGGGCTTGGAGGCCATCTGTGTCCGAGCCAAGCACCCAAGTCTGTTGGGAATGTCCCAGTCAGGGCGGCTGGGTTCCTGGGAGAGTTGCCAAATTTGAGTAGGTTCTGTCTGCCCATTTTGGCTGAAAGCTGGAAAGGGGGGAGCGGCTTGCCCCTTTCCAGTGAGTCCACCCTTCTATTCATAAGCCGCATTCCTGTTTGTTGTGCACCCGACTGCCTGGAAGGGGGGGAAGTGAAGGAGGTGAAAAGCAGAATCAGAATAAATGCAGTAAAGTTCCCTCCTTAGGGTGTCAAAGCCAAAATACGTTTGCATTCTGCTCAGGTTCTTAGAAGGTATTGTAGTAACCTTAAGTAAGAGAATGTGTTCTGTGAAGGTAAACTTTGTATTAAGGGTATAAATAATTATAAAAGTTTTACAAAGCATTGTTTAAGGTATTTAAGTGGCTAATTGCAGAAAGTCATTATTTAACAAAACTGAATTGATAATAATAATAATAAAAGGCAATTTTATAACAAACTTATTCGGCAGCCAATCTCCCCTGCCAACTTGCTTCCAAAAAAACTGTTTCTGGTATTACATGCTACTAAGTATTTAAAGTGAAGAAAAGTTCATTATTTTAACAAACTTGTTTAGTATTAATGGCAATTATATGTTGCAAGAAGTTTGCCTGGTATCTTAGTATGTGGGATATATGGAGTGTGTTTTTATTGTTAAGGCAACAGAAGATGATTTTGTCCTAAGATAAAATGATTGATTATTGGAAAGAGTAGAGTGTGGGACAGAACCTGAATGAATACTGAAAGTGTAGAAGGTTTGTGGAAGGGAAATTTTTATGATTAAATTGAGTAAGATCAATATACAAAGAAAATATTTTATCAATAGCTTCTTGTGCTTTAACCTCATCATATCCTCAATGTTTGAAGAAGAGTTCTTTTAAAAGAACATTTTATGTTCTAGAAATCAAATCCTGAAAAGTAGCCTTTTATTTCAAACTAACTGCAAGAGATTTATTCTTTCACTTTAAAGGAAAAATTAAAGTAATGGTTAAGTTCATTTAATATG
Organism: Dasypus novemcinctus; assembly: GCF_030445035.2. Classification (NCBI taxonomy): domain Eukaryota; kingdom Metazoa; phylum Chordata; class Mammalia; order Cingulata; family Dasypodidae; genus Dasypus; species Dasypus novemcinctus. The sequence goes on along the minus strand of NC_080694.1, from coordinate 5,767,228 downwards.
TTATAAGTTGAATGAAAGGTATTTAAAGGTGTTATAAAATTAATAGGTTTTAAAAAATTAATAAAAACTGTAACTAAGAGTTAAAATCATTTATAAATGCATTTATATTGTAAAACAGTGGAAAGACAATAACTGAGATTATAGCTGGGTGAATTTAGCCTGAAACTATTATTTAAGTGTAAATTCTACACTAACCTTTCCTTTGTTTATGGTTGCTTCAGGCCTAACCTCGCCCTTTGCCTTTGCCTGTGGTTATTTCATAATTGAGAAGAGCTGGGACATCACTGTCTCCTCTTCTGGTATTAGTAACCCTTTCTCTCATGAATTCAAGTGTAAACTAAATAAATTGCTGCCTGATAGAATAAGGTTAAATGGCCACTGGAGTTTTATTATCTCCAAAATCAAAAAGGGGGGTGGAGGGGGAGAAGTCTCCTGCCTTGACGGTCAGTGTTCCTAAGAGTGGCAATTCATGAGAGAAAGCAGTCTGTCTCCCTGAGGCTTCAAATAGCCTCGGTAAATATATAAAGTTAATCTTGTGGCTTATCCAAAATTCTGCTGATTTCAAAGTAAAGTGTAAAGTTCTGAAACAAAGTGGTGCTGAGGCATTGAGAACATTTTGGTTATTACAATCCATTGAGTGGGAAAGAAAATTCTTGTGGTAAGCTGCATGGTCATAGTGCAAGTTAAGAAGAGTTTCAAAAGTCTTTGAAAAGTTTAAAGTAACTAAAGTCATGTTGTTGTGCCAAACTATTCATGTCTGCCTATTTGCTCAAATTGTTGAAAATTAAATATGCAGTTATATTTATAAATATTCTTAAAGCCCAAATTGAACTAAGCAGGATGAAAAAGTCATAGAAATCTGATTATGGAAACAATTGGGAAAGGGCCTCCTCTTTGCAAGAGCTTTTAAGGCAAGACTAGGTGTGGCAGATTAAACCTATCTACTAGGCTAGGGAATTAAGAATCAGTTTGCCTGGTAATTTCCCAGTTTAAACCTTTGTCAGCCATAAATTGGAAAAAACAAAACAAAGATTAGGTTAATTTTCACAGAAGAAAAATATTGATGTAACCCGGCGGCCTGCTGCCTCAGTCTCCCACTCCCGGGTTGGACAGCAGTGGAGGAGACCAGTTTAGGCCAGTCCTATGGGCAGTGGAAGGATGCCCAAGAAGGAGCTAACTAAGTCGGTGCCATTTCAGCACTAAATTCTATTCCTTATTTGACAAAGGGGGGGAGCAGGTAAAAACTAAAATGGTTGGAATGTGATAGAAGAAGCAGTTAAATCAAACTTTTGCGTGGGAAAGTTAAATCTCAGATAAGCTGTAACTTCTGAAGTATCCAATCTATGGAAAAACAGGAAGAGCTTGCATGCTAGGCTTAGGGGTATAAATTGTCATTTTTCTTTGTTCGGGGCACCAGCCATATCTGGCTCTGCGCCCCTTCTTGCAAGATTGAGAATAAAGTATTTTCTTCTCCACAATCTGGTGAGCCTTATTTTCTTCCAGAAGATTTCTTTCCAACAAAATAAGGTAATTAGTGGCTCTATTAACAAATTTCAGTAAGTAAAGGAAAGTCCATAAAAACTATGGAGAGATCTTTCCTGGGTTATGATTTTAAAAAATTAAGTAATTGTGTAATGTGTTTTGAAACCTGGAAGTCAGTATGCATGTGTTTTAAAACCTGGTAGTCAGTTATGCTTTTAAATTAATAATTTTCATAACTTAAAGAAAAGAAGTTTTTAGCTTCCTGTAAGGGAAAAAGAGAACATTCCTTGCATAAACTATTATGGTTTCAATTTTATTTAACTTGAGTGTAATCTCCCATAGTTAATTTATAAACTAAATTAACATATGTACAAAATCTTTACAGTAATGAAAATTGTAAGTGAAAATTGTAAGTTCACATTGGTGAAATTAGGCTAAAGGGAAAAGATTGTAGATATGCTCTCTTAAATAGAGAGTAAATTTCTTTCATTGGTAATTGTAATTTAGTAAGTTTATTTAAACATGAGGTGGCTACTCAATGTGGTTATAGTCAATTATAAAGAGTTTGTAAAACATCTTCCAAACTGAAAATGTTTAAATAGTTCTAGTTGTAGAAGTTATTGTTAACTAAAGAAACTTAGATTGGTATTGGTAGCAGAAATAACTTCATGATAATAAACCTGTCTGAAGGCCACTGCAAAATACACATTTAAGTAAATGGTAATAAAAGGTTGTCTTGATTCTATTGGAAATATTCTGTTTTCATTCTAACAATGAAAAATAATATTTTTCCTCTATTACTAAAGTGAAGTACCTACTGTTATCTTCATAGTAAAATTGTGTAAGTAGATGGTCATTTGATATATGTATTGCGTTAAGTTGTTTAAAATATATATAAAACAAGGAATAGACTTTAACATTGTCAAACTCTTGTGCATTGGAACCAGGCCTTGTATACATTACAGGTGGCCTCTCCATGTGAGTTATTGGCTAGGCTGGTCACTGACCCCTCAATTAAAAATATGTGCTATATCAGTCTCTGGTTCTGCTCCTGAAGTTGATGGAAACTATATTGCAGTTTCAAGCTCCTGCAGCCAATAATGACTCGGTACAGCCAAGTGTACAATGGATATCGCCTCCAGACTGGCACTGTTCCATGGTGCCAGAGAGCACTATGCACCAGGCTAGTAGAATACTGGAAAATCTCTGGAATACTGGAAGGATGCTGCAACTTGCTCACTGCGTTGAAGAACATGCTAAGTGGAGCCATGATACCAGGAGACTGTAAGTAAAACTTAAACACAATTGGCATTATGGCCTGCTCTCATGGAGAGATAACATGTAAAGTATTACAAACCTGAAACTCAAAACTAATAATGGCAACACTGAATCCTTATGCATTAAGTAATACATTAGTTAATATTAAGTGCTGTACTTTCCTGTACTAAATATATGCCTAATAATTGTAATGTTATCTTTTCTATTTTGGATCAAGCGCAGAAGTATATTAGACATGTTAAATTCCTGGTAAAATCATTTTCTAAACAGTTAATAACATGTCTATAGAATAAGGTGGCAGTCTCAGCCAGACTCAGTTAGCAAAAGTGAGGCTTGCTTGCTGATGGTGAGTCACCTATTGAACAAGTCAAAATTGCTAGAAATTGTACAATGAAAACCAAGGTGTATAAAATCTTTATTCTGTAGTTCTGATCACTCCCACAGGTGAAAACTAAGAGTATTTCCAAATTAGTGTTCTAATCCTGAGTGAAGCCAGTTGTCCAAGGAGTGCCAGTTCACCAGGAGCATCTGACAGAGTGAATGAGTGTCAATCATTGAACAGCTTGGAATGTGTCTTCAGACAAAGCTAAGTGTCTGTTGCAATTTCTCTCTAAAGATGGATAACTTAAAAAAGAATATATATGCTGTTCCCACCAGCTTTTAAGGAATGCCATCTTTATAGGCATCTAATCTTGTCTATCTCTGTAATCCAATGTGTCCTCTTTTAAAAACGGGTATTCCAAATTTTTAATTAAGTTTGTTTCTTTCAGAGTGAACATCTTATTAACCATATGAAAACTTCATCCAACTTCGTACAGAATGCCAGATCCATCTTCCTCCAGTTAGAATAAATTAAAGAGTTTTACACCTTATTAGGCAATGACTACAGCCCATGGCCAGCAGGAAGCAGTTACAGAAAAGAGATCGTCTCCCTTCAGCATCCCTTTTAAATTAAAGGTGTAAACTCTTTAAGAGTAAAATAAAAGTAATAGATGGATCTGGAACCTGACTGGAAATCCACGTGAGTGCCAGTGGCAGCAGAATAACTGCGGGAGGCCCCTGCCCAAGATTCTGCTGTCCAGAATAAAAAGTTCTAAACTTCTAAAAACGGTCCTTGATGCTGTACTAAAGACTGATAAATAATCAGTCAAGACAACAAACAGTCATCCACCTCATAGCTACAACAATAATTATGCCAAAGCTTAGCAAGTAAACTTTGACAAAGGGGGGGAATGATGTGGGCTATGGGTGGAAGGCTCTTTGTCTCTTCAGAGATAACTAAGTTATTTGACTTGTGGGTGTGGAACGGTAAGAGGCTGCAGTCCTGCCCTTAGGGACGGTGACAGCAGGCTCCAGTCCCAGGAAATGTTTAACAAAGCAAGGGCTATAAACTTTAAGTATTTAGGGGAAATGCAAAAACCAAGGCTTATCTAAAATGTCTGGAGTCCTTGCTAAAAGCTTACCTAAGATGTGAAAGAGATATATGCTAATTGAAGCCTATTGAGAACTGAAACAAAGGGACCATTTGGCCTTTCCTCTCTGTATAAAAGACGTTTGAAAATCTTGTTCCGGGCTCGGGATTCAAACAGAAAGCTCCCGAGTCTGGCCGGCCGTCAATAAACCAATTTTTCTTTCTCAAAATCATTCCTGAGTCCTGGCCTCTCTATACTCGAATAATTGAACTTCTCTTAAATTCCACAACAGTATGAGGTAGTTGTCCTTCTCCTTTTTATTTGTAAATGGATTTCCAGTTTTCCCTGCAACATTTTTTGGAAGGGAGTATTCTCTCCAAATTGAGAAGTCTTTGACAACTTGTCAAAATTTGTTGGCCACTAATGTAAGGGTTGATTACTGAGCCCTCTATTTGATTCTATTGGTTTGTGTGTCTGTCTTTGTGCAAGTATCATATTGTTTTGATTACTGTGGCATTATAACATGTTTTAAGATCAGGAAGTGTGTATCTTCAAAATGAATTATTCTTGTTCTACATAGTTTTAGCTGTTTGAAGTCCTTCTTCCTTCCATATATATTGATTGGCTTTATCATTTTTGCAAAGATGATTGTTGGTAATTTGATTTAGCAATGCATCATAAATTTCTTTATATAGTATTGACATTTTAACAATATTTAGTCTTTCAGTCCATGAGTATAGAATGCCCTTCCTATTATTTAGAACCTCTTTCATTTCATTTAGCAATGTTTTGTAGCTTTTCATGTATGAGCCTTTACATTCTTGTTTACATTTGTTTCCAGATAATGATTTATATTGCTTATAAGGTGAATGGTATTTTTCTTGATTTCCTCCTCAGATTTCATATTCTTAGTGTGTAGGGACACCACTGATAACTGTATTTTGAATTTGTACCCTACCACTCTGCTGAATTCATTTAGTAGCTCTTGTAGCTTTTTAATAGATTTTTCAGGACTTTCTCCACATAGGATTATATCACCTGAATATATGAAAGCATAATTCTTCTTTTCCAATTCATACGACTTTTAAAAAATTTTTCTTGCCAAATGATCTGGGTAGAACTTTCAGTGCAATGATGAATAATAGTGATAACGTTGAACATCCTTGTCTTGTTCCATATCTTAAAGGGATAGATTTCAGGCTTTCACTATTGGTTATGAAGTCATCTGTGAATTTCTTAAATATGCCCTTTGTTATACTAGAAGATATCTATTATTCATATTTTTCAAATTGTCTTTATCTAGAAAGGATGCTGGAAATTTTTGAATGCATATTCTTCACCAATTGAGATGCTCATGTGTTTTGCCTTCATATAGTTAATGTCATGTATTACATCAATTTATTTATTCATTTATTTAATGTTACATAAAAAAAAATATAAGAGGTCCCCATATATCCCAACCCCCTCACCACACTCCTCCCACATCAACCACCTCTTTCATCATCATGGGACATTCATTGCATTTGGTGAATACATTTTGGAGCACTGCTGCCCCACATGGATAATGGTTTACCTTGTAGTTTATACTGTCCCCCAGTCCACCCAGTGGGCCATGGCAGGACATACAATGTCCAGCATCTATCCCTGCAGTACCACCCAGGACAACTCCAAGTCCTGAAAATGCCCCCACATTGTATCTTTTCTTCCTTCTCCCTACCCTCAGCAGCTACCATGGCCACTGTGGGTTAGGGTAATCAAGTGTATCGAACCCTCAACATTGTTGCAAGTATCTGTGAATATGGTCCTGTGAATATGGTAATGAAGATTGATTGTCTCTATGGGTGCTGTGGGGCAGGGGAGAGAGTTATTGAATAGATGGAATCAGGGTAACTGTGGGGCAATGGAAATGTTCCAAAAGATGGTGCAATAATGAATATAGGACATGTCAAATTACACCAAAAATGTATAAAAGTCTATAGGCTAAAATGTAAACCATAATGTAAAACATAGGATGACTAAAAATTTAGCAAATTGTATAGTCTAAAGTATAAACCATAATGTAAACCAAAATGGAAACTTGGTTGAAAGCTATGTTTCGATATCTGAACATCAGCTGCAGCAAAGATAATATGAACATGTAAAAATATCATTGCTGGGAAAGGGACAAAATGTTTGATGTTGGATATGTGGGGGTACCCAGTTGATTGAATCTGTGAAAAATTGGTAAAAAGTTGTTTGTAAATATTTGAATGGTTACAAGGAGTGAAAACACATTATAGAATTGGTAATTTATAGTGCTAACCTCTGGGTATGAAAATGTTTATTTTGTGTTTGTTTTTTGAATAATGAAAATGCTATAATACTGATTAAAGTGGTGAATGCAAAACTCAGGATTAGATCAAGTGCAATTGACTGTACACTTTAAACAATGTCTAAATGTATGGTTTATGAGCAAATAAATATACCACAGTGGTTTTGGGACAGAGTTATGAAGTGGTGGAATTATACCAGGTATGCTTAATTTGTCCTCTTCATCTTATTCAGTAACACATGCTATTTCTGTATCCTTTTTGCCCTTATCATACTCATCATTCTGGTTTTCATCTCAACCACACCATCATAATCATTCCCATCCAAGTGGATATCCACATCCACAGCCCCATGTACTTCTTGCATAGTCAAATCACTCTCAAGGACATTTTTTACATTTCTGTCATTGTGCTCAAAATGCTGGTTGACTTTGTCAGGAGATGAGTTTTTACTCCTATTCATGTACTGCTTCAGGAATAAGCATATCACAGGTGTCCTATAGAGGGTTCTGATGTTCATGTTTCTTTAGAAGAAAGTAAATGTTTTTTAAGGAATCCAACTCTGCTAAAAGAGGCAGTAAAGAAATTAATGAAATAGGATAATCATCAACTTTGAATTCAAATATTTTCTGCCTAGAAATGTAACAAGTCACTCACATGCTAGGAACTGGATTAGGAAAGATAGCTTTTGAAATTTGAATAATTTCTCATTTTTTGAAATGCACTAGAGTTCTGAGAAATGGATAAACTTGAGTGGAGTGGGAACAAAGTTGGGGCTTCAGTAGTCAAATTATCTTTTGGCAAAGAAAGAACTCCACTGGAAACTATGCAGTGGCCTCTGGCACTCTGTTTTGAGCTACATTTAGTCAGGTTAAGAGAAGGACATGGTCAGGTACTCTATAACTTCTTACCACTCTTTGATTTGATATGCTGCTATCTGACCAATTTATTGAAATCTACTTGTCAAATATTATTTTTATTTTACTTCAAATTTTATTTCAAAGTCTACATGATTTGTCTACCATGACTTTTTGGTCTTCCTTAGATAGACTCATTCAACTCAATCAAGCTATTAGTGGCATCAATATTGCTGAAAAAAAATTGATCTATATTAAATTAATTTTCTGAAATTAATTCATTCAACATGGCTTTTAGACAGTGTAGAACAGTTTAAATTAAGGAGAAAACTTTAATGAAAATTCTATCTCTACTTTTTTACAGCATTTTACATAAACCATCCTAGAACAATGAACTCAATGTTAAGAAAAAGTCTTCATTAGGCATTGTTAACAAAATAATTCCCATATTTTCTATTTCTCATTATCCCTGATCCCTTAATGATATCAATTATTATGACAACATGACTGCTTCAAAAGACAATTTTTAAAAAATTTAATGTGGCTGAGGCTTACTATATTTTGTTTTGAAATCTATTCATAGAAAGTAATGAGAATCTTTTAAAGATAAAGGTTGACTAATTCTTTTGGATATTAATTTACAGTCCACATTTTTCTTTTTCTATTATATTTTACTTTAGCTCATTTTATTTAATAATGTTAATAATTTGTTGTATATTAACTAGTATTTTTATAATGATTGGATAAAATTACTTTTATTTCTTCTCTTTTCCCTCCTTTTCTCTACACTGAAACTTACTTTCAAGTCTGTACATTTGCATTCCCCTAATTTAACATCATGGGTCATAATTATCCTATATTTCATTACCCAAGAAGTAAATATTTTACATTATAAAGAACCAGATGAATTTAGCCACAAGAACACTTTTTAATATATAAATATTTGGTTGGTTTAAATATGGGTAGATGAGTCAGCTATTAATTAACATGTATTTCAGGAACTCCAATGCTTCTAAATATTAGAAAATAAAAGGGACTATTTCTCCATTCAATGTCTTTGAAAGGCACATTATCTTTTGATCCTGTAATTCAAAAAGTACTTAAGGTTGAAAACAGCACTGCTTCTCATCCTTAAATATAGGCATCCTGTTCTTTTCCCCTCAACAACAGGGTCTGAGGGAATTGAATAACAATGCAAAAATGCATGAACATATCCTTTTTTTGGTGTTCAAGAAGGACAATGGAAAGTGGCCAGAAAGAATAATTGAGGAAATAATAACTGAAAACTTCCCAGGCCTTATGAAATTAATAAATATCAATATCCATGATTGACAACATATCCTAAAAAAAATCCTTACAGATCTACTCTGAGGTCTGAGACACATACTATTCAGGATGACAAATACCAGAGATAAATAGAAGGTTCTGAAAGCAGCAAGAGAAAAGCAATGTATCATATACAAGGGAATTTCATTAAGATCAAGTGCTGAACTCTCACCAGAAACCATGTAGGAGGGAAAAAGCGGTAGGGAAAGAGAAAAACCTCCATCTAAATTCTGTATCAAGCAAAAGTTTAAATTGTTTAAATTGTTTAAAAGTTTAAATTGAGGGTGAGTTTAAATTGTTCACAGACAAAAAAACTTGAGAGACTATGTTATCAAAAGACAGGATTTACAAGAGATACTAAGGAAGTGCTACAGCCTGAAAGTAAAAGACCAGTGTGGGAGATTTGGAAAAAAGTGTGGAAATAAAGATACTAGTAAGGGTAATTAAAAGGATAAGAAAACAGACAGCAGTATGATATGACAACAGAAAGTCAAAGGATAAATTGGCTGAAGTAAGTAATGCCAGAAAGAGGCAGTCTGAACGTGTTCAGAGACTGGCAGCCATCTTTCTTAAAGACATGGCCACAGAATTTGGTAAGGGAAGTAACTTACATTTTAAGGCCTCATAGCTGTAAACTTCTAACCCAAATACCATTTATAAGAGCCAACGGATTTCTGGTGTTTTTCTTCTGCACCCATTTGGCTGACTAATATAGAATTTGGTACTCAAGAGTAGTGTAATGCTTTTGCAACTACCAAAATTCTGGAATGGTTTAATAAATGGATAAATGGTGTATTTTGGAGGAATTGTGTGATGCTTGATAGAAAAGACCTACAATATTTTCAAGAGACTGTTGGTAGGAATACTGATGCTAAGGAGACTTTTTATGAGGCCTTAGATTAAATGATGAAATTATGATTGGAAACTGGAGGAAATGTGATCCATGTTTTAAAGTTGCAGAGAACTTAGCAAGATTAACTTCTGATGGTTGATGGAAGGCAGAATTTGAAAACGGTGAGCCTGGGCATTTAGCTTAAAAACTTTCCAAAGTAAAATCAGAATATGTGGCTTGGCTTCTCCTTGCAACTTATAGAAAATAGCTAGATGAGAGAGCTAGGCTGAGGACTGACTTGTCTGGCACAAAGGAAAAATAGAAACTGTTTCCAGAAATTCCAAGCCTCTGGAAAGCATGTTTCCAGATGATAGTGTGCCCATTTGAGGCCTTAAACTTGGAACACGTAAATCAGGATTGAAGATGCAGTTATCTCACAAAGTTTTGTGGAATGTCTTACTGTCTGATGGCTTGGATCCCTGCTCCTTGCATGACAAACTAACAAATTTTGAGAGAGCTGTATAAACAAAACCACTGTCAGCTTGGACTAAAAGTGTCATTGAAGGGAGAGATTGAAGGAGATATGGCTTCAAGAGGAAAACCATGTAAGCTGTGGTCTGTAATTAAGATATCTTCAGGTCAAGAGAGGAACCCCATACATTTGTATAGAAAGTGTGAGTTTACCCTGGCAATTTAAAGGCAAGATGTTCCCAACCAACATTCAGGAAGAGTTTTGCTGCTTCAGGGTACAGAGAGGGTGGAGCACACTCTCCATGGATTAATGAAGGTTAAGTTACCAAGTTGTTTCTCTGAGATGGTTGGGCCTTTGTGCCAAAGTTGAGAGAGAATATTTTCTTCACTTCACTGTACAGGGGGGTAAAGACTGTTGAGCAAACCTGTGAAAATGGTGGGTCCTCATGAGGCCCCAGGAAGAATAAACCATCAACTAAAGAACAACTCTTAGATTTTGAATGTAAATGGGATATGAAACTGTCTGAAATCATAACTCATGTTTCCTTCCCAATCTCTCTTTATTGTAATGCAAGTGTTATCCTTTGTATATTCATTTGTTTACTAGAAGCAGACAAATTCTTTCATAAGTTTCAGAGGTCTATGGCAGACTGAACTTTGCCCCAAGACAAAAGGTATTTCTTTAAATTTGTTGTGATGTGATTTTTTATTTACATTGTTTTATGTTTTTTTATATTGTATATTATTTTCTTTGGAATTCAGAGGGTAGAGTGTGGCAGTTTGATATTGTTTATGAATTCAAAAATAGATATTGGATTATGCTTATAAACTGGCCTGCAATTAGGGCTTTGCTTTTGTCATGTCAGTAAGATATTGATCGCTGCCCAGTTAGTGGGTGGGTGCTTACAAAGAAACTGCATTACAGAGAAAGGAGACAGAATTTTTGAGCTGGGAAGTAAACACACAGGAGCAAACAAAGCAGCTGAGCCTGGAAAGAACTGAGTCCTGGGGAGAAAGCCAAACCTTGAGAGCATGAAAATCTACAACTGACATTGTGGAGAGAGCAGAGCAGCTGAGCCTGAAGAGAGATGAGACTTATCCCAGCCTACAGCTGATATTTAAAGAACTTGGGACCACTTAATTATAAGAGGATGTCTGAACATCAGCACCCATCTTGCAATAACACATGGCAAAAGAGTTGATGAGGGAATTAATTTATGCTTTAAGGCCTTGTAATTGTAAGCATCTAGTCCAAATAAATACCCTTTATAAAAGCCAACAGATTTCTGGTACTTTGCATCAGCTCCCCTTTGGATGAATAATACAGAAAGATAAATGGAAAATGAATAAATGTATGAGATTTAAAAATACAAATAATCGGTTGTTTAAAGAAGAAATTGCAAGAGAAATCAGTAAATATCTAATTTTGAATGAAAATGAGAACACGACTGCTTTATTTCACAAAGGGCTGCCAATTCAAAGTACTAGAAATGTGCTGGCTTTTATAAAGAGTATTTGTTTGGGGTAAAAGCTTACATTTCCAAAGCAATGGGAAGTCCAACTCAAGGCATCATAAGAAGTGCTTTCTCACCCAAGTCAGCTGCCATGACTTGAAGTTAGGTGGCAGGAAATATCTGCCTTGTCTTTGTCTTCCCCTCTGGGCTATACTGTGTCCCATATCTCAGCTGATGGCAACCATTCAGAGGACTTGTCTTCTCTGCTTTCTTCCAGTTTTCCATTGCAATCTATCAGGTAAATGGCTCATCTCTCTCTCTCTCTCTCTCTCTCTCTCTCTCTCTCTCTCTCTCTCTGCCTCTTATGGCCTTCTGTTTTCCTGCAGTCCTCTCTCTCACATTACAGAATCAAATATGCTGACTTTCTTTTTCCTGTCTGTCTGTATGTGTCCATCAGAACCAGCAAGGGTGCACAGAATTCCCATAATTAGCTCCTTATTGACAAAATCCAGTCAAATGGGCCTCACAATCCTAGGAATGGAATAGTTTGAAACATAGTGTTTTTCTTATTGTTATTCACAAAATAATTTCAAGCTTCTGCAACAACATATCAAAGTATATGGGATATAGCAAAGGCACTGCTGAGAGGGAATTTTATAGCCCTCAATGTTTACATTAAAAAAAAAGATGAAAAAGCTAAAGTCAAAGATACACTGGTAAAAACAGAATGATTTCAGCATAAAGAGACATTTTTGAACATGGAATCAAATTGAAAAGTCAGAAATTGGCCCTCACATCACTAGTTAAGTGGTTTTTAACAAGGCTATCAAGCCTCACCCAGCTGAGGCAGAACAGTCTATTAAAAAAAATGATGCTGGGAGAACTGGATATCCATAATCAAAAGAAAGAAGGGGACCCCTACTGCCAACTTATACAAGTATTAACACAAAGGATCTAAATATAGAGCTACAATGATGAAACACCTAGAAGAAAATGTAAGGGAAAATCTCCAAGATATTGTGGCAGGCAGTATTTTCTTAAATTTACAACAAAACGCTACTAATGAAAAATAGAAAGGTGGAATCTACACAAATTTCAACACTTTTTTCCTTTAAAATACTTTGTTAAGACAGTGAAAAAGACAGCCTACACAATGGGAGAAAAATGTTTGGAGGCCATCTATCCTATAATGTTTTGATATCAATGTTATATAAAGATCATATAATTCAACTGAATTAAAAATGAATATACAATTTTACAAAGATGAAATACAAATGGCAGAAAAAAAAACATGAAAAAATGTTCTATGGTGCAGGCTATTGGGGAAATGCAGATCAAAACTATAATGAGATAACATTTCACCTTACAAAATGGGTATTATTAATGTACAGAAAACTACAACTGCTTGGGAGGATGTGAAGAAATAGGACACCACCTTCATGTTGGCGGGCATGTAGATGTGTGTAGCCTCTGTGGAAGACAGTTTGGTGGTACTTAAAGAAGCTGAATGTAGTGCTGCTTCATGATTCAGGAATCCTGTTACTAGAAATAAGCTCTGAAAACTGAAAGCAAGGATGTGAACTGACATTTTCACACCAATGTTCATAGCAGCATTATTCACAATTGCTAAAAAATGGAAACAACCCAAGTGCCCAGCAACAGATGAGTGGATGAACAATATGTGATATATATATATAGTGCAATACTATTTTGCTGTAAGAAAAAAAATGAAATCGAGATGTATAATACAACATGGAAGAACCCTGAGGGCATTATGTTGAATGAAATTAGCTTGGCACAAAATGAAAATATTGTATGATTGCACTAATATGACCAAAATACAATGAGAAACTCATGGGTATAAACTCTGGAGTACAGGTCACTCAGATATAGAATGTGGATCGAGAATGGGAGAGGATATGTAATGTATGTTATTTCTAATTAGGTTTATTGTAAATGTGTGGAAATGAATAGAGTTGATGGTAACATGTTTTAGTGGTTATAACTAACACTTCTGATTTATAATTATGATTGTGGCTTAAAGGGGTACTCTGTGAATGTAAATATTAATTGAAAGAAAGCTAAAGGATAATCTAGGGACTCTAACAATGATTTTATAGATGGATGGAGATTGTGTTTAATAGTTTAAATATAAGAATGTTCTTCTAAAAAGTGTTAAGTATATGGTGATATATTGGATAATTACAACTAATGTAACTTATGGACAACATTCAACAGTAATACTGTAATATTTTGTAACCAAGGCAAAGAAGATATTATAACAATTCTAAGGGACAACAATAGGGTATATGGGGATATGGGAAAATGTTCAATAATTGAATGAGATGATGACAGCACAATTCTGAAATGAAAATCAGAGTCACTGGGTGTACACTTTGGATTGTACAAAACACGGTCCTATATAACACAGTGAAAGTTATGATAGAAGATAAACTTTTCTTAATAGAAAAAAATATGAGAATGTTCTTTCCTGCACCATTAAATATATGACTAATACAGGGTGTTAATAATTGGGTTGGTTGGAAGGAAATACACCAACTGTAAGATTTGGGCTATAGTTAGTTGTAATATTTTGATGATGCCCTTTCATAGTTTGTAAAAAGTGTTTCACAACAATGAAAGTTTTTCATGTTGGGGTGATGTATGTGAGCCCTGTATGATGATATGCATGTGTGATTTGTAAATGCATAGTGTTTACATATATTTATTCTATATGTATGTTCATGTATTGAATTATATACTTCAATAATTTATGTTCGAATGGATAATTGTAATCATGACCTCTCAAAATTTAAATATGGGCTGCAATATCATGAGATCACTTAAAACTGATTTAACCCTACCTTCAGAAAGTAAATAAAATAGACCAAAACACACTAACATGAAGAATTCTTTTTCTTGGAAGGAAACTCCTCAACCAACTCAGTATAATTTGACCCTTCTCCCCACATCCTCACTAACTCAGTGAATCAAATGTAATCACATGCCCCCGACATACTGTTTCCTCCATAATTGTTTATAAGTTAAGTTTCTGACACAGATTTCACCCTAATACAATAGAATGAATAAAATAAAAATAAAATTCTGAAACACCATTTTGTTTAACATCAATATATTCTCTATTTTCTAGAGTAGTGTTAACAAATATATGGCAAATATGCATTAGTGAGCTCTAATAACTCCCCAAATTAGCCCTATATTTTCTATACTTCCTTTCTTCTTCTTCTTCTTTATGTTTCCCTTATTTGTATTCCTCTTTCTTCATTGTTTAATTTAATTATACCTACCTTCTACTCCTAAATATTCTATTCACTTTTCTTTTTTTTTTTTTTCTCATCTCTGCTCATATATTTTGACCACTCCAACCTTTTCTGTTATTTTGATTATTCTCCAGGACTCACTCATGAATTTTTACTGATTTTATTCTTCCCTTAGCTAAAGGGTAATGTTCATTGTTTCATGTTAACAGAGTACCCAGAATCAGGTAAATTTTAGTATCTTTTAAATGGGCTTCTAATATATATTGGTAATGGTATGACAGGTAAAGTAGATGGAGTTAAATTACAGAGTTGAAGTAGAAATTTATTCACTGCACATTTGTTTGCCTTCATCAGAGCTACACATTTATCTAGTTTCTGGCCCAGTTAGGATTTGGCATAATGAAAAATGTAAGGAAATATATATCCACTTCCTTATTTTTATGCTCAACAGACAGCTTTCTTTCTAATACACTGACATAAATAATTTTTAATCTGAAATATCAAAGAATTCCCCCAACATTGGGACTTCAAATACTCCATAAAAAGAAAGAATAGTGGGGAGAAATTCATTTTCAAATTAGGTTTCCAACTCATGACAGCATTCTCTGATGTCTGAGCACTTCACATGTGCTCTTGGGTGGTCAAATTTCCTATTTCTATGACTGTTACTTCACTGGTTATATCAACACCATTTGCCTTATAATATTGATTCCTAATTCAATGATACATAGTCTTTGTGGTATCCCAAGGCACCTTCTATTGTCTCAAGAGAAATATTATGAACATGAGTGTCTTCACTTGATTTTTTAAAAGAATAAATATATTAAGTCCACATTAGAAATAGTAATACGATTTCTGCATATTAAATAATCATAATAAAACAATAAGAATTTTAAAAATAAAAGAAATGTCATTTAAACTCAGCATTATAGAATATTGGAATGTGAGTAAACCTCAGGGATGACTGTGTGAAACATTATTTAACACATAGAAAAACATGTTTTTAATGCCCAAGACACTCAAGAAATGACTCCAATATTGCTGCAATTCAGATATAATTATTCCAAGTTGAATAAATCTCTTTGCACTTTACTAAAGTGGTTCTGCCTTGTTAGTAATTCCCAAAAGCAGATGATTTCTTTATATGACTTCAAAAGTATCTTTTAGATTGAATATTCTTTTAGCTGTGATATTGTTTTCATCAAGCTTTCAGTCATTTCTTGATGCATTATTATAGTAAGTTTGCATATCCAGCTGGGATCCATTGATATGTACCTTTATCTTCTAGGAGCATGAGAAAAGAGATTTTTTTTTTTGAAATTTAGAAAGTACTTTAAAAAAAATTAGCTTATATTTTAATATGAAAAATAATAGGTTTTTTCAATGAAGATTTATTTACTCAGAATTCCAGAAAACTCATGGAATTGCACTTCACAGACAGAATTATTTAAAGTCAAAGCAAATTATTTAAAATCTATATAAAGACTAGCATTTTACCTCCCAATCTTTGGGAATCACCCTTTTAGATTGTAGGGATCATATTTGCTTTTACTTCAATATGTTAAATACAATTGGAAAAAGGATGGAAGAGCTGCAGGATAGGGAAGGAGCATGAGAAGATAAGATGAATGAGATCATGGAAAGACAGACTGAGGAATCACACAATATCTGTAAGTTATAAATAATTTGGACTTCCATTTTGTGCAATATGGCTAAGTTCAACACTGTAAGCAAAAACAGTAATATATATGTCAGGAACAGACTGATTCATACAATCTTTATATTCGAGCTATTTTCCTTAACAAACTTGATGATAATAATTACAGAAGCCAGACCTACTTGTTACAGGAGAACATTGCAAGTAATTTCATGTCATGGAAATCAAAATCAATGGTAGTTATATGGCACATTGGGTTAAACAGAAGTAGCTGCTGACATAAAAATAAACTTTATCCACTGCAGGCTTTACCAGTCCAGTTCAGGACTGAAAGGATCAACATATGGTTGTAACCCCAGTGTAACTCTGTAACAAGTCAATCTAACCTGGATGGAAATATCTATTTAGATTGATTCAATATCTGCTTGAAGAATTATTGTATTTATTGACACCTTCTATAAATATTATATAGGAAGAGTTGATTGTACAATAGCATTCTTAATGTTTGGAAATATGTTCTCTCTTCATCTGTAATAAAGAAGGAATATGGCCAATATCTGATAGTCTTGTTTGTTTAAAAATCTTTTTAATAATGTACACATTAAAAATGACTATGAAGGAGAAACTATTGGTTATGGTACCATTGTTGTTGAGTTTGTTGTTATGTACATTTTTCACCTCCCTATTCATAACCATCTCTTTCTTTATTTTCCTCCTTAATGTTATAAAATTAATTAAAGAGTTGGAAATTTCAATTTTCCTCATATTTAAATATCTTAAACTACCTATTGTGATGGTTAGGTTAATGTGTAAATTCAGCCAGGTAATGGTGTCTAGTTGTTTGGTCAAGAAAGCACTGGACTAATTTTAATACAATGGCATTTCATGGACTTTAATCATCAGTGAGTTGATTGCATAGATGGCTGGTTACAACTACAATCAACTGAGCAGATTTTCATCATGAAATAGTGATGTTTCATCCCATCAGTTAAAGTCCTTAAAGGGGGGGCAATTTCACCTTTCAGAGAAAATTCTCATTCCCCAGTGTCTCCTGAGGAACTCTACAGAGCTTCATCAGAGCCTCAGGCTTGCAGCCTGCCTTACATAATTTGGACTTGTGCATCCCAATGGTTGTATGAGATGATTTTATAAAGTTTTATACTATTTACAGATATCTTTGGTAGGTTCTGGTTCCCTTGAAAACCCTGACTAATACACCTATGCAAAAAATTTTTCATAAAATGTCTTTTTCCTGTTTTATGCCATCACTTGATTTTTTATTCTTTTATCCCTTCTCTTTCTCCTCCCTCCTTTTTTCTTTATTTCCTTTTTGTCTTCTTTCATTCTCACGTCTCTTTTAATTCATACTGAATTTGAATTTCTTCTCTGACACTCACTTGATGAATAATTACAGAAATACTTAACCTCTTTGAGTGACAAACACATCCTTTCATACATTTTTCTCCAAACTATATAGGCCAATGATATGGGAGAGAAATTTTCATCAGCTTAAGACAGACTCTTAATTCATTGCCACTGTCCCCCTTAGAAATTTGCAATATTTTTCAGTGCCTATCCCTCACTTTCAAATCACATTTTTTATTACTCTTGAGAGTTATCAGAAGTAGACAAATAGTTATATGATGAAATATCAGGAAATAATTATAACCTTTCATTTGGGGAAAAAATGTTCTCTCTGACAAGAGGGGAAGGGTTTTGGTTGATCTTACTCAAAGGCGTAAAATAAACCAAGAAAACTTGGATTAATTGCTAACTGGGGTTTTCCTCCTAAGAGAGGTGGAAATACCAATCTTTGATCAAACTACACCTCCATAACCAAGTATTTAAGAGGTCTATAATTTCACTGACTAAGCCTTGGACTCTGCTGCTCTGAGGTAGGAGTATTGTTTGACCTCTCAGATTGACCATATCCCTAAAAAGGGAATTTTTCTTTAGACATCACTCTATTTAAAATTCAAAATGCTATAACGTTGTCTGCTAACTACTGAGGCAATGGTATCTTCAAGTTTAGGATGGATAAATAAATAAGTACATTCACTTTCTGGCAAACTGACTATTGAAAAAGGTATAATTTAGGTTGAAACATAGAAAGCTAAGGGCAATCTTGCAAAAGTTTAGAAGGGTATTAATGGATTTATTGAACAAGAAAAGGAAATGTAAGTGCTACTGTTTCGAAAAGTACACAGTTTACATATGGAAGCATTTTAACACATTAATGCATAGAGAATAAGTGTATGAATACTAAAAGAGAAATATGGATTTTCCTCTGAATATTTTTAAGGCAAGTGTTGGTGTCTTTTAATGTGTCCAAGTTTAGGTAAAGGTTTTCTGCATGCTTTGAAGCTCATGAATATTGTTGAATATTTTCATTTATGTTTTTAAGTGCTTTATACTTTTCTTACCCATAAACCATTCACATGTGCTATCAGGGCCTAAAAAGAAAACACAGATTCCCATGCCACTGACAACAACAGAAGCGGACAAAGAAGAACATGCAGAAAATAGACACAGAGAACAAACAACTGGGGTGGGGGTGGGGGGAGAAATAAAATAAAATAAATAAATCTTTAAAAAAAAGACAGGTACTAGTCCTTAAAGAAATCCCCTGAAAATATTCTTAGCACTAGTACATGAAAGCCTTCTGGGATTAGTGATTGAAAGAAAATTTATTTTTATGTCACATATATATAGATTATATGGTGACATAATGAATATACTGTTTGGAGTAGCAATTCTTGTCTTCTCAACAACCACTCTACTAAAATGGGTGTAGTGTAGTTGCTCCTTTTTGTTAGTCTCCATTTATCCTTCTATAACACTAGTAGGGTAAACTCAATTCTTTGATCAATATTTTTCACAAAACAATGTGTTTGACAGAACTGCTCAGAAAGATAATCTCTGGGTCACAAGAGTGTAGCTATTTTCCTGGCAGCTGGGATCTTGGAATTTAGAAACTTTTACCTAATAGTAGAAGAGCCCACTTGGGCTTTTTAAAATCAATGCTGATAATCTTGTCAATATTTCCGAGCTAAATTGATTACCAGATTTTGAATCCTTGTGTTTCCAACATTTCTATTTTATGATGCAGATGGTTTTCAGTATGTCTACATTTCATTATAATGCTAATTTTATTTGGTGAAGTAAGGGAAGTTTCTTCTAACTTTGTTGGTTTATGTTAATTTTCCACTTTGAATAATCCCAAATTGACAAGGGATTGTTGTGAGGAATTAGTGGATACATTCCCATTGTACTAATGATATAAGGAATCTTATGGATGGATAGAATATGTTAAAGGGATGACCTAGGAAATATAGGACATTGAAGACTTGAGACAGTGTGAAATAAAAGAGATAAATTGAATTACAACTTGCTAGGGGGAAAGGAAAGAAATGTCCAAATGTTTTCCTAATTTATCATAGACAATAGATCGTAGGTTTCATGGATATATACAAAGAAAAGAAATAAAAGGAGTTCTGTGGTTACAGTTCATTATAGCTTAGGTACAAATTATTAATAATAATTTATATTAGTCATTTTCCTTTTAAAACTACTGTGATCAAAACTGTTGACTGTATCTTTAGCTATTTTTTCTTCAATAATGATTTCATCATATAACTTTCCTACTCAATCATTTCACTATTACATCCTGTTTCCAGATATTTTGAGTCAAAAATACCTTAGTCTTTACTTTTCAGACTCAGTGATCCAGTCCCTCCTACATTGCACAGATGATCTCTCCAAGGAACCTTTCAGCTTCAGTTGGACCAGATCCTCCCTCACTGCCTTCACCCACGTACCCTGCTATTTCATCTAATAGATTTCCCTGATATTAGTTAAAACCACTGCTTACCCTGTCCTCATTTTTATCTCAAATTTTAAAATTAGACCAATTTTCATCTCTATTCTCATGCTCTTTGTGCAAAACAAACTGACCTCAGTCTTCTCTTGTTTCTTCCTATATCACTGTTATTTCCCAAATAGTTAACATTTAAATATTCATTAAATATTCCATGCTTTCAGTATATTTTAATCTCTAGCCATAATGTGTGATCTTTGAGGTAAAGACACTGATATAAATTAATCAGTCCAAAGCACAGAGTTTTCTTGGAAATGATTGTTTATATATAAAATCTGCCTGGTACAAGGCAAAGTTTATTTATTTGTCTGGTTTTGGAGACTCTGCAGCCTCTTCTTTCTCCTTCTAGCTCTCATTTTTAAATAAAAAAAATTCCTTTTTTTAAAGATACATAGATCACAAAAAAGATTACATTAAAAATATAAAAGGCTCCCATATACCCCACAGCCCACCCCCCACTCCTCCCACATCAATAACCTCTTTCATCATTGTGGCACATTCATTGCATTTTGTGAATACATTTTGGAGCACTGCTGCACCTCATGGATTATAGTTTACATTATAGTTTATACTCTCCCCCAGTACATTTAGTGGGTTATGGCAGGATATATAATGTCCAGCTTCTGTCACTGCAATATCATTGAGGACATCTCCAAATCAAATGTCCCCACATCACACCTCTTTTTCTCCCTGCCTTCAACGACTCCTGTAGCCACTGTCTCCTCATTAGTGATATAATTTCTTCCATTGTTAGAGTCACAGCAGTTTTATGGTAAAATACCAACAAGTCCACTCCAATCCATATTATATTCCTCCATCCTGTGGACCCAGGAAAGGTGATGTCCACTCCATCATTAAATCAAGAGGGGGCTTAGATCCCACATGGCTGATGGATGCAATTCTACTACTTGCAGTTGTAGGCATTCTCAGTTCCCTGGTGTCATACTTGACCATCTTCACCTCCCTTTTAGCTGATCTGGGTAAGTCCAATGAACCAGAGAGTAGGTATTGCAACTCTGTTGAGGCTCAGGTCCCAGTCTTCCACATGTATAATTGTCTTCTCATTACAAACTTTCCTAAAATAGATATGCCCCAATATGCATCTCTTGACCAGATTTTCTTCATGCAACAACAAATAATCTGTTAATTTTTGAACTGTGTGTTATTTTTTATTAATGGTACTAACTCTTTTTTTATACCTTCAATAAACAGATGTCTGGAGAAGTAATTCCACCAGTAAAAAGCATACAACTTTTGTAGGGCCTTTGACAAAAGACTGCTTTAGCATCTCAGGGCATGTCATCTCCCTGTATAATGAGATGGTTCCACAAAGGTAACTGAATGTGGTGCTACTGTATGTTACTTCTGCTAAAGGACTTCAAATCTTCCAAGTGTAAAGTGTTTTGGTCCTCCCCCAAATCTTCATTTTAGACTTATAATAACCTTCTTTAGTGACCATTATTTTACGTATGTGTTGTTTTTCTCAATCCCTTTGTGTACTCCTTAATGATAGTGGGAGGCGTTAATCAATACTTGGAACAGTGCCTTGAACACAGATTGTATTTACACTTGAGGCATTTTATCTCTAAGAATGGAATGGAAAAATTGCCTTTTGACAGCATTGTAAGCATTTAAAGGAAGTGTTAGATGGAAGAAATCATTTTTGGTTAACAGCAATATTACTACAGGATACATAAAATACACTGGCAGGTTTCTTCTCTTAGTTTAGTCATTGTGAATTCCTTGGAACAGAATATCACAAATCATTGGTCAGAATAATCTTGATCTTGGACAGATCATTTTTTTCTGGTAGATGCAAACTGACCTCATTAGAAGGACTCTTCTTAAAAGCTGATATGAGGGTCACCCACTGTGCCTAGATTTCTGTGGATTCTCTCGGAATGTCCTCAGGTCCAGAAAACGTAAAGCTTCTATTAGCTAGCATTGCTGCACAGAAATCCCCCTAGGTTTCCTTACTTTTCCTCCATGTCAAAGCTTACAGGCAAGATCATTGTGACTCCCCAATTTCACCATTCCTTCCAATAACCAACACCAGATGTAAAGACATCAGAGACCCTAAGCTTATATTCAAATTTCCTATCTAATTTTGGCTGGATTTTCCCCTATGCCACATAACCTTGCCATATGTTGATATGGCATTGCTATGTGATGATATAGGCCATCCTGGGGGTCAGAGTATCCTCTGCTTTGAAGTGCAGAAAAGTCTTGGGTTGACACTATACAGCTAACTTTTTTTTCTTTTTCTTTTTCTAGGAGCGCTCTAGTGATAGCACTGAGCATTGGAGAATGGTGATTATGAAATAAAGGTTACCAATAAGGGATGGAAAATAAGACTGTTTTAATTGTGAATAAATCAAACTATACATATGTGAAGCAATAATGTCAACATGGTTACTAATATTTGTTGCTAGGGACCTGCACTAAAAAGGAGTAGCTTATGAAATATAATTTTGTTCGTAATATAGATATTAATCTAACTGGTTATTATAATACAGACTACCACATGATGCAACATTACTCTCCTCAAGTATGTATCATGTTAGGTTGCATAAATTTGAGTCATTGAGAAATTAAAATATGCCTCTTTGTTCAACATCACTTTCATATGCTACTCCTCCTCTAGCATGGTCTTTTCCCTTCACACACATACATGAGCACGTGAACAAACACTATGGCCTAGAGCCAATTTGCATTTGTTTTCTTTTTTACTCTCTGCATTGCTGAGTCTTTAAAAATATAAATTAGTTGACTTAAATTATAATTTTTAATTTTCCATGAATTTAGGATCTACTCAAATAGAATCAACAATTGGAAAAGTTTTCATCCCTTAAACAAAAAGACTTGAGATGATGAAACATCATCTACTCTTTTGAATGTTCTGTAGGTTCCAATGTGAATGGTTTTATGAATCAAAATTCTCTGGCCTATTTTGACACAAAGTAGTATATTTTCTTAAGTGATATTTAGCTTGATTGAATTTTCACTTTATAGTCCATTTGTATTCTTTAAAGTGTACTCTTAAAGAGGTTATCAGGAGCTGATTTGCCACTGTTTGTATATAAATTCCAGTTGTGTATCTAAGTGAAAAAAAATTAAATGTCTTTAATCAAAATAAAGCACTGCTTGCTGGCAGAAATATTTTACTTTATAAGCAGTTATTTCAGAAGCCCTTTTAAGCTAGTTTTAGTTACAATACTTTAAGGACAGTTTCTTGGTCTATAATTCAGAGCTGTGGATGTTAGAATGAAATTTCCTTTATATTAAAGTAATCAAAAGTTGCTGAATTTAATCAAGTTTTTCAAATGTTAATATTTAATATTTAGGTATGGTTTATTAAATATCTAGGCATTTGTTTCTTTTATTTCTCAACTGAAAAGATATAACACATTTGTATTTCAGCATAGACTGAGAGAAAACTGGTGTTTTGGGGGGTGATGTATTTGGCTTTTTTTTTTTTTTTTTTTTTTTTACTTTGGGGAGAGTCCATTGTTCAAATTCATTTTTTGATGAATACTCAGAAGGGAAAAAGAAGTCCTTTTATTACTTATAATTATGGTTTCAATATGAAGGGGAATTCTCTCTGGTGACTTCAGAGACCATGTATTAGTCTCCTGTGGAACCAAAGGATCCAGAGATATTTAACCTTTTTGTGGCTGTTATATTTTACAGAAATAGCCTTTTTTTTGTAATCCTCTCAATAAAATTGTGAGAGCCACACTATGTTAAGGAATTATAAAAAGGAAATAATAATGGATAATTTATCCCTCAATAGTCCCAAATATATAGCAAAGATGGGCATTTATAGTCCTCAAAGATAAAATGAATGAGAATTCATTTAATTTTTTTCCAGGATTCTCTAATCATACTGTCTCTTCACATCTAAAATCAAGAATTTCTTTTCATCTAGCCACCCTCACTTATAATAACGAAGAATAAGCAGCATGATAGGAAAAGAAATGTGTGGAAATCTAATATCACCTAGAATGGACTCATAGGATAATATATTATATAGTGACATGTTCAGGATGCCACTCCATTAGAGAAATTGTATTAATCTCTGATGGAACAATACTAAGAAGTTTAGGCCATTGTTGAATTATATAATGCAGTATTAAATCATACAACTTTGGCAGGCTCCAGAGTATTTATTAGAATATACAGCACAATGATGAATTCTAAGCCCTACTCTTTGAGCAAAGTTCCTTGAGTTGGTCATTTAAGATTTATGACCTCCAAATTATTCTTTTACGACAGATAATCTGTTTAACAATATAATCCATGTTTAAAACATAAGTTTCATTTGAATCAGAAAAGTCAGCCTTAAACCACAGCAGCCTGTGATCTTTACATTTGTTTATTTATTTACTTAATAATAAATTGCCTTTCTTTTAAAGATGTATCAATCACAAAAAATGTTACATTAAAAATATGAGGTTCCCACATACCTCACTTTCCACCCCCCACTACTCCCACATCAACAACCTCTTTCATCACTGTGGCCCGTTCATTACATTTGGTGAATACATGTTGGAGCACTGCTGCACCACATGGATTATAGTTTACATTGTAGTTTACACTCTCCCCCAACACATTCAGTGGGTTATGGCAGGATATATAATGTCCAGCATCTGTGATTTTGAAATGAAAGAAGTCACAACTTGTAAATCCTGATGTTTTAACCAGTCACAGTTCTTAAAAACAAGAACAGATAAAAAAAGTTAACATTACCTATATTTATTGACTTCCCATTTATTTATGTATTTTTAAAAAGATTTATTTATTTATTTCTCTCCCCTTCCCCCCCACCCCACGCTGGTTGTCTGTTCTCTGTGTCTATTTGCTGTGTCTTCTTTGTCTGCTTCTGTTGTTGTCAGTGGCATGGGAATCTGTGTTTCTTTTTGTTGCATCATCTTGTTGTGTCAGCTCTCCGTGTGTGCAGCACCATTCCTGGGCAGGCTGCACTTTCTTTCATGCTGGGTGGCTCTCCTTACACAGGGGACACTCTTGCGTGGCAGGGCATTCCTTGCGTGCATTAGCACTGCGCATGGGCCAGCACCAAACAGGTCAAGGAAGCCTGGGGTTTGAACCGCAGACCTCCCATGTGGTAGACAGATGCCCTAACCACTGGGCCAAGTCCACCGCCCCCATTTATTTAAATGCAATTTGATGACTTTGAATGATCCTATGTGAAACTTTAAATGATAAAGAACAATTTAAATTAAATTTCTATATAGATACAGACTGCAAGGAAATATGGGGGATATGGCACAGCTACAACTCTCAGAAAATTTTCAACTAAAGCAGTAAGTTTAGAGAATGCATATAGAATTAAGATTCACAAAAATAAAAAAGACTCTGAATCTGGCACTTTATGAATTTCTTTTATTTTTTTTTTATCTTCTAACAAGTAGCAATATAGGCTTTATATGAACTTTTCACAGATGATATGTTTTGAGATAATTCTCTCTAATATGAAACATATAATTAATTTTGGAAATAAGATTCAAAAGACTGTGACCCAAAATCCCTGTTTTTTCTTTCAGTCCACACTGCTTCTGTACAGTATTCATGATGGGTGATTCTTAAATATTGGATTGTTAAATAAATAACTTTCTGTCTTTAAAATTGTAGGAGCTATCATGTGCCATGGACATGGAGGCAATTTTTAAGAACTCCACTGACTTCATCCTCTTGGGACTAATCATCCATCCTGTGTTCCCTGGGCTTATCTTTACAGTGGTCTTTTCCATCTTTGCGGTGGCTGTAACAGCCAACATGGTCATGATTCTGCTCATACATATGGACTCATGTCTCCACACACCCATGTACTTCTTACTCAGCCAGCTCTCCATCATGGATACAGTGTATGTCTGTATCACCATCCCCAAGATGCTGCAAGACCTTCTGTCCAAGGAAAAGAACATCTCTTTCCTAGGCTATACAGTTCAGAAATTCTTTTATGTGACCCTGATTGGAGGGGAATGTTTCTTGCTCAGCCTCATGGCCTATGACAGTTTGTAGCTGTATCCAACCCCCTCCGATACCCTCTACTCATGAACCGCAGGATTTGCTTGTTTATGGTGGTGGGCTCCTGGGTCGGTGGCTCCCTGGATGGATTTATGCTGATCACTGCCACTATGAGTTTCCCTTTCTGTGAGTCCCGAGAAATCAATCACTTTTTCTGTGAGATCCCAGCTGTGCTGAAGCTATCATGTATCGACACCTCCCTCTACAGGACCCTAATGTATGCCTGCTGTGTGCTGATGGTGCTCATTCCCTTATCTGTCATCTCTATCTCCTACACATGGATCCTTATCACCGTTCATCGGATGAACTCTGCTGAAGGCTGGCGCAAAGGTGGTGAGCATTTTCTATGGGACATCCTTCTACACCAATGTTCTACCCCCTTCATATCACACACCAGAGAAAGACAAGGTAGTGTCTGCCCTCTACACCATCCTCACCCCCATGCTCAATCCGCTCATCTACAGCTTGGGGAATAAAGAAGTGGCGGCAGCTTTGAGGAAGGTCATGGGGAAGTGTTCTTCCTCTCAGAAAATCAGAGCAGGGGATGTGACAAGGAAATTCTAGAGGTTCCAAGCCCTGGGTACAAACAACCTTGTTGCTGTCTCCAGGGACACCTCGTTTTCATTTCTTTGACTGCTCAAGCAAATACCATACATAGGTAAGCTTAAATAATCAGAATGTATTTTCTCAGTTTTATGACTAAATGAAAATCCAAATCAAGTCACCATAAGGACAATGCTTTCTCCCCAAAGACTGGATTCAGTGACTGCTTGGCAGAAATCCTTGTTCCTTAACTTGTCATATGTCATGGCAAATGTCAGAGTCTCCTGGTATCTCCATTCTCTTCCAGGTTCCTTTGATGTTCAGCATCTGGCTGATCCCTCTGCAGCTTTCTCTCTTCATCTGAATTTCATTCATTTTATAAAGGACTCCAGTCATAGGCATACTTAACTAAAGTAACTTTATCAAAATGTCCTACTGAAAATGGGCTCACAGCCACAAGAATGGATTAAGCTTAAGAAAATGTTTTTCTGTGATACCTCTGACTCCAAATTGCCACATATATAGTCTTTCAAGAAAATATATTGTGAAAAAATGCTTTTTATCCTTTTGATAATACTTAAATATTTGCAGAAAAAATTACTTCTGTCACCAGCATCATTTAAGAATTATAGCTGAGGTCAGTATCTCAGCATCAGCAGATATGCCCATCTGGATTGAGTAATATTTTCCTGGAAGCTTCATCAGCAAGTAGCATGGTTCCTAAATAATCTCAATCTTGTCAACAATTTTTTATAAGAGCCCAGAATGGATTTTTAAGGTTTTATTTTAATAACATAAAAACAACTCAGAATTTTCTGTTGTAACCACTTTCAAATTGGCAATTCGATGGTATTAATTACATTAACAAGACAGCACTACCATCACCAGCATCCATTACCCAAACTCTATTAGATGGGTTCATGTGTCCTTCATGTATCTATTGCTAATTAACTTTTGATTGGAAAGTTGCTAGGAGCATTTGCCAAGTCATTGATGATCTAATTTAAAAAATGCAGCAGAAGTAAAATATTTTCTAATTATAATATTTTAACTGACTTGTTTATTTAGGAAACTATTGTAAATATGATTTCATTGTATTTTGTGGTCTCTATTCATAGTCATTTTCCATGGACCTCTGTATATTCTTAAAACTGAAATTAAAATATAGTATAAAGTGACCATTATCCCTAATTAAATTTAATATGTCAATAAATATTTTATGATTGATTGAAGATTGATTTATTCTATTAGAATATGTAGTTGTTACAATCTTACAAATTTTTCCATGTATGCTTTAATAAAATGATAATACATAAATGTAGGAGGAATAGAACAAGAAAAAGTTATTTACTAACTTAGCACCATTGAGATAAATTGCTCAATTTTCATCATCTCAAATTCTCCATTTGACAGGTTTTTGTTTTTTTTTACTTTTTGTTTTTATTTTTTTAATGTTACATTAAAAAATATGAGTCCCCATATACCACCCCACCCCCCTAACCTCACTCCTCCCCCCATAACAACAACCTCCTCATCACCATGAGACAGTCATTGCATTTGGTGAATACATCTTTGAGCACCACTGCACCTCATGGTCAATGGTCCACACCATAGCCCACACTCTCCCACAGTCCACGCAGTGGGTCATGGGAGGACATACAATGACAGGTAACTGTCCCTGCAGCACCACCAGGACAACTCCAACCCTGGAAAATGCCCCCACATCACAACTCTTCCTCCCACCCCTACCCCCAGCAGCCACCATGACCACTTTCTCCATACCAATGCCACATTTTCTTCTATTACTAATCACAATAGTTCATGAATAGAATATCAGTAAGTCCACTTTAATCCATACTCTATTCCTCCATCCTGTGGACCTTAGAATGGTTGTGTCCACTCCACATCTATATCAAGAGGGGGCTTAGATTCCGCATGGATGCTGGATGCAATTCTCCTGCTTTCAGTTGTAGGCACTCTTGGCTCCCTGGTGTGGTGGTTGACCTTCTTCATCTCCATGTTAGCTGAATGGGGTAAGTCCAATAAACCAATGTGTAGGAGTTGCTAGTCTGTTGAGGCTCAGACCATGGCTATCACATGGTCAGTCCAGAGATTCAGGTCCCCTGGGTATACATTAAACCCCTTCACCAACTACAGTTCCAGTAAAATTAACAGGAGAGGCTTGTGGACAAAGATCACATCTAAGTCCAGCTCCATCACACAGAAACAAACTCCAAAGTAGGGCCATCTGAGATGGCACTGAACTCCATCTGCCATGATCATAGAACCTGTGGGTCTCTGTAGCCCTCAGAAGAACCAACACCTGGGGTTGTATCTACTTATGTTTTTAGGCAAACATTTTTCTTTTTAACTAGGTCTGGTGTTTTAAAAGTGATTGTGATTTTTTGAATGTAACATTAAAAAAACAAAGACAAAAAAATTTAGTTATTTTATGTACAAGATATACATAAGATATATTTGTATAGTCTAAAATATAAACCATAATGTAAACCCAAATGGAACCATGGTTGAAAGCTATGTTTCAATATCTGTACATCAGCTTCAGCAAATATAATATGAACATGTAAAAATGTCATTGCTGCAGAGGGGACAAAGTATTTGATGTTGGATATATGGGAGTACCCTATATTGTATATGTGAATTACTGTAATCTAAAACTTTAGTGAAGACAAACTTAATAATTAGGAAAAAAAAAGAAAGGATGTAGACACGGAGGAAGAAATGAAATTGCCTTGCCACTGTGCATACAGGGCAACACCTACTGCAGTGATGAAAGGCAAAATGTCACGAACAAAGGTTTTTCATTTTTTCATTTTTCGACACCCCAATTTATTTTTCTTTATTTTATTTTTCTAAATTAGTATGTATTCTATATCTAAGCTTTAAACCCATCACTCTATTCCATTTCAGTATTAATGAAACTTGGCAATATATTAGGCTTCATTTTTGAAGAAGTTTTGGACCACAGAGAGTTTCAACTTTGACAGGGGAGGAATACAGGTATGGGGTGTTATTGATGGGGGTAACATGGTTGGGAGGGAGTTCTCCAGGGCATGTATACAGGGTACATAAAAATGCTTGAATATTTCATAGTAGTTACAGTTAAAAATCACAACTGAGAGAGTGCTGAGTTCCTAGCCAGGGGAGCTCTATCACATTCCCCAATAGAACAGCAAAATCCCCCAAGTGCAATGGCAAAGACCAATAAAGGATGGTCCAACAATGAGCCCTTGACACTGATGACTATGTTTATGAGCCTGTGCAACTGAATTTCAACTAGCCCTAGAGCTGTATGGTGCCTAAGAGTTACCTCCTGAGAGCCTCCATGTTGCTCAAATATGGCCACTCTCTAAGTCAAACTCAGCATGTAAATGCATTACCTTCCCCCCAGTGTGGGACATGACTCCCGGGGATGAGCCTTCCTGATCCTGAGGGATTACTATCAAGCATCAGCTGATGATGTAACTAGAAAAAGACCTTGAATAAAAAGGTCAACTCAGACTAGCAGAATATCTCAGCCTACCTGTAATATCAGATGTTAAAAACTGCTTTTAGACCCTGAATAAAAGGGGGAAATGGAAAGGACAAATGAGTATATATGGCTATGAGTCTCCAAAAAAGAGTCAGGAGGTCATCAGAGGGGTTGTGCTTACACACACCTCAGTAGAGTCCCAGAGACAGCCAAAGTAGATACAATACCTGGTTGATGTGGGAGGACTGGGGTGAGGGGGGTTGGGGTATATGGGGTATATGGTTCTGAGGGCTACAGAGACCCAAGGTTCTATAATCACAGCAGATGACTCTGGACTTGAGTGTCATCTCAGTTGGCCCTACTTTGGAGTTTGTATACCTGAGTGTGATGGAGTTAGAATCAGATGTGACCTTTCTTCACATGTCTCTTCTGTCACTTTAACTGGACCTGCAGTTGGTACTGGGATTGGTGTATACTCAGGAGACCTGTATCTCTGGACTGTGTGACAGCCAGGCCCTGAGCCTCAGCAGACTTGCATCTCCTACCCTCTGGTTTATTGGACTTACCCCAGCCAGCTAACAGGGAGGTGAAAAAGTTCAACACCACACCAGGGACCCAACAGTGCCTAACAACTGCAAGCAGGAGAATTGCATACATCATCCATATGGAATCTAAACCCCCTCTCCATATAGAGGTGGAGTAGACATAACCATCCCAGGTTCCAAAGGATGAGACAATACAGTATGGAATAAAGTGGACTTACTGATATTCTAATATGGAACTATTGTGACTAGTAATGGAAGAAATTGTAGCATTGATGTGGACAATGTGGCCACAGTAGCTGCTAAGGGTAAGGAGAGGGAAGAAGAGATATGATGTGGGGGCATTTTTAGGACTTGCAGTTATCCTGGGTAGTACTGCAGGGACAGATGCTGAACATTGTATGTCCTCCCATGGCCCACTTGGTTGCCTGGGGGAGAGTGTAAACTACAATGTAAACCATTATCCATATGGTGCAGCAGTGCTCCAAAATGTATTCACCAAATGCAATGAATGTTCCATGATGATGAAAGAGGTTGTTGATGTGGGAGGACTGGGGTGAGGGGGGTTGGGGTATATGGGGAGCTCTTATATTTTTTGAGTGTAACATTTAAAAAAAATAAAGAGAGAACAAAAGAGTGATTGTGAATCTGCATGCAAAGACTTAATATAGTAACTAAGCAGAGACCACAATGAAATTTATACCATCCATGAACTTATCTTTACCCACATGTTGTTTGTAAGAGCTTCAGATATTATACATAAAAAAGTTTTGTTACAACTGGTATACATCTTCCCTACAAGAAGGCTTAGAATAGAATAAATGGTGGCTGAAATGAGTGATTTCATATTGAAGATTTTTCATAAAATATATTACATGAATAAATAAATTTATTCTATTGCAAATATTGAGGAGAAAATGTTTCTTTTATCATTGTTGGTGTGAATTAAAATATTCCTTTCAATAAGCTAATTACAAAGTTGTTCTTAAAATTTTTAATAACTGCAACTTTCCTCTTAAATGAAACAAGCAAACAGCAACAACAACAGCAAAAGAAAGAGATGGCAAGAAAGTCCTGGATGACTGATTTTCTTCAACTTGGAAAATGGATTACCGTTCAGTTACAAAATATACTCAATGTGACATTATTTCAGTGCAATTCCCTTTTCAATTAGCTTTGAATCTCTGCACTTGTTCTAATCCCTTCTCTCTTTTACACCCCACCGTGCCTGTGTCCCTCCTGGGCTTTCCATCCAAAAAAGAATTTTGTACTACATATTTCCCCTCTGGCTATTTTGTCTTTTATTCCCATTTCTTCAGGATTCTGCCTAGGACTAGGTTGCTCTATATCTAAAAAAGGTTTCTTTCTTAAATTTCCAATATAAATTATACAATTAACTGGAGCAATTAACAGAAATATTGATAAATATTTCAAAAATACCTGAAAAAATCAAGCAAGAAGGTTTATTTGGTTGAGTTCCCAGGAATATCATAGGAGATATGTCTAGGGAACTTTTGGGGTGTTATTAACAAATGATTTCTTGACTTCAGTGGCTCTTAAATTGTGTATTCACTTTATGATATTGTACTAAACTCAACAATTAAATGGTGTACACTTTTCTATATAGGCTATATCTTAATACAATTTAAAATAAAAAAGCAACATCATATATATGGTGGCTGCCTACTCCTCCTCGTAAATAGAACAAGTCCCCCCAGTCTTCTGACCAAATTCTATTAAATGAAAATTTATGGCCACCAGATTTTTTTCTTTTTTAAAATTATTATGAAATATTAACTTGTGTATGAAAATTACAAATTACAATAAAAATAATAGAATACTCATTATACCCAGAATATGTCAAACAGTTGTAGATTTGGGACAAGAGATAAAGTGGAAACTGTCCTCATTGTTCCTGGCATATATAGCTACTTTATCTAACTTTGATTCTGATTCTTACAAAGTCTTATAAGATATTGCACAATTAGTTCCATGGGAGATATGGGAGATGCAAAAGCTGATATTCAAAGCAAATTATTGCCTATCCCAAGCAACAGAAAGATGGGAGGCTCAGAATCACATCCTCTGCATCCTCATTCAATAATTAGGTGCCAAACCATGGCATTGATATTAAGTGATAGAAATTTTCCATAGGTAGGAAAGATGTGACACAATGTGTAGCTGCCAGGTTTTTAATGCTAATAATGACCTAGGGATGAATGTCCTTGAGGGAACAAATACTAATACATCTCATGTTCATTTTCTGAAGGATAATGGCTTGGCTGGTCTACCTAGGACCTGATATTCCATGATAAGTGGCAGTAAGATGAAAACCAGTGGGGCCTTTTTTTCAGGTGAGTATATGAAACTTACATTAACTAAACCTTTTCACCTATACATTTATTTCATAACAATACAAAATTTATAATAGCTTATAGCATAAAATCTACTTAGTTTAAAGATTTTTAAAAGAAAAGAATATAGGAACTAGGAAAGATTGAAAGCATTCAGACTACTATTTAGTGTGGAGAAGAGATTGTATTCCAAACCTCTTTTAACTTTAAAAGAAGTCAAATCCTGCTAACATGCCTGTAAACAATGTGAGAAGAAAATGTGTGTTTCCTGAGTCTATAGAGAAGTTACTTTGACAAGGCTGGCACTTTCAATAATGGATGATTTCATGGAATTGAACAGGTTAGTCAACTGAAATAACTGATTCACAAATGTGTGATTAGCTAAAATCAGAATTTTTGAAAATATTTTGTTTGGAATTTTGTTTAGGTTAAATCTTTTTAAACTTGAATGTCTGTCTTGTCACACATTTACTGAACATCTCTTTGTTTCCTTCAAAGTCCCAGATCATCAAAGATGAGGAGAATTTTAAATGTTTCTTTTTCCACTACATTCCTTGGATTTCTACCTTTTGCTAATAATATAAGTGATGTACAAATGCCTGGAGAATCAAATGTGATTATTTTACTTTCCTGAGCAATTAAAACTTAATTAAATAGATTTTATTCATCACCTTAGCAAAATTAGGGCCTTTATTTTGTACTGCGATGCTTGCCAAGAAACTAGAATCTGCCTGATATTTAATACATGCTTGATGCACTACAAGATAATTATTAAGAATTGTGAATTTAGAAGGTTTTTAATCAATAGTGCCTGCTGTTTTAGCCTAGAATTGTGACTGACTAACTTGTCCATTGCCCTTTGGAATGTTGTACCATTATTATGCAGGCAATCCCCCCACCTGTTAACCAAAAATCAAATTTTTAAAAGGAACATGTTACCAGCTGTGACATTTTCTTGCTCTGTTTGTATTCCCTGAAAAACTAAAAGTTTAAAACCTTTATATTCTTGTTCAGTGTACCATAAATAGACTAGAACCAAGACCCCTCTAGAAAACGCATCTCCTCTATGGAGGGCTGGCCACTACCCCACCCACTGGATGGATTTGATTAATTTTGATGAGATCATTCTTCATGAGTTGCAAGACTCATTAGAGTTCTGAGATTCAGATCCCTTAAAAGGGGTAGTCCACAAGCTGCCAGTAGAAGTCTACCCCAGGAGAGGATGATTTGCCTGGGACTATTTTTCATTTGGGACTCTGACTGACTGCAAGGGGAATTCCTTGCTTTGTGTGTGATCAGATGTTGTGTTTTCCCCCAATTTGTTGAGTGGTTCTATATACTTTCATTCTTTTCTATGTCTTTAAGACATTACTGTCTTTTGTGATTGCTCAATTGTTATAATAACTTGACATAACCTGAAATTCATTTGATTGAATAAAGCTGCCTTTGCATAGCATTTAGAGTTTCTGACTCTTCCTTATCAAAGCATTTTAGGGTAGTTGGCAAGATTCATTAGATATTAAGCTTCCATTTTTGTTAACATTTATTTAGCAAATCAATGCACAAGAATGATTAGTTGTATAAATGAACAAAAGTCATTTCAATTTAGAAGGCTTTGTCAGTACAAAATACAATTATTTTAAATTTTTACTTTTTAAATTTTCTTCAAATTCCAGGGTTGAAGAGTTGCAGTAGAATCTGAAGGTCAAAGATATTAGATGAATTTTATAAGCCCACACATAATTTCACATCAAGGGAGAGTTAGAAATAAAATGACAGTACTTAAATTCTTTCCAAACTCATCATTTTTTTTCCAATTTCAACTAAGTATGGTAAAGTTTTGGCCTATTAGGAGAAACATCATTGGCTTTTAAAAGATTATTGTTGGATATTCTTTCTCCTTTGCAAGCATGATGTAAGTCCCATTTGTAGGAATTTGCTCATTGTAGTGGTGAAAAGAATGATGGTTTCTTCCATATTAAGATAAAACTTAGATGTGAGAATAAAACCAGTATTAAACATGCCTCTTGTTGTTATTAAAATTGTTCATTGTCTGAAATCCCAAAATACTTAACTGAAATGACCATTTTAATCGTTTTCTATTTTTTAAAGATTTATTTTTATTTTTTTCACCCCCCTGTCTCCCTGTTGTCTGATTTCTGCGCCCATTCATTGTATGTTCTTCTGTGTCTGCTTGTATTCTCATTTGGTGTCTCTGGGAACCAATCCTGGGAACTTCTGGAGTGGGAGAGAAGCAATTACTCTCTTATGCCACCTCATCTCCCTGTTAATAGTTTTCAAAAAACTTAGAAAGGTGCCATTAGGAAAACTGAATATATCTAAAACCACATCTCTGGACCTCATCTGTCTGAAAACTAATGAAGGTAGAAATAGAACCAACTATTTGACTGTACTTCCATACTAAATTTCTAAGAGAGATGGGATTATATTATTTTGACCCAAGACAAAGTTAAATACAAATAATGGTTATTTCTTATTTGAAAGGGACTCTGTAAGTTTGAAATATCTTTACCTTCAAGTTGTTGTTAAGAACTAGTATATGACATATTCTATGCATGTATCGGGGCTTTTAGGCTAACTATGGAGAATTGGGCCAATACCTGGGATTTTTTTTCTTCTTTCTTTCTTTGTGTGTGTGTATGTTTGTGTTTGTCAATGTATGATTTAATAATCTTTTCATATAATATTTCCTATGATGCCTGATTTATGTACTGGGATACTATGATAAGCCATTAAGGTGATGAAAATACTGTTATATATACTGGTCAGTTTTGAATTTAGAAGCTAATACAATTCTTCCTATTCTGGAGACTTTTCTATTCCCATTGTTAACCAAACTGGGGAAGAATTTATTGCAAAAGAAGGGAGATCCTAAAAATTATAGTCTACATTTCTATAATATTATGAAGCTAGAGGTAATGTTATGAGACATTACATGGATTATTTCATTTAATCCTTACAATGATTAAACAAAACTGAGGAAGAGTCTGTTGTGTCCAATGCAAAATGAGGAAATTGAGGAATGACTTGCACAGGGTTTTATGAGTGATAAGCAGCAGACACCAGGGAGCTGATGTCCAGATTCTGTGCACTTCAGCAACAGACTGAACTGCCACAGTAGCAAAGGGTAAAGTGATATCTTAGAGTCTGAATATATTGTGGAAAATTGAAAGACCTAATTAACCACCTAGAATTGTTTTATTCCAAGGGGCATTTGTTTTTCTATTTTATTTCACAGTTCCAGAATATTTTTATTTGTTTATGAGTGTTGATCAATGTATACATTTATTTATTTTCTTTTTTTAAGTGCCCTTTATTAAACAGATTCTCATTTTACAGTTTAACAGGAAAGTAAAAGAGAAAAAAAAATACATGCCTGTCTTACCAGGATGGAGGACATGGAAAGAAATGTCAAGATATATTTTCTTCCCCTTATTATTATCAACTTTGTAAAGACAAAGCAATCATTTTCAATCCTGTGGGATTTAGTTTATGCTTGCATTTAACTTCAGTGGTACAGCCAGAATTCGAGGACAGCAGGAATTGCTGAGATTGTGTGGCATTTTATCTTGTGAAGATGATTAGCAGACCAGAAAGAAGTGGTCTGCCTTTCCTATTTTACCCTGAAGGATCCACTTAGGCACAGATCCAATACTATGGCATTTATAGAAGTAACAAGTTGAAATATTATTCCAATATGTACAACTCTAAAGTTATCTACCCCCTTTTAGAAGGAGTTGTTACAAGACACATGTCCCCATAAATAAGTGTTGAAATACATGGGCCATATGTGCCCTTCTAGATTTATAAAAAATTCAGTGGAATTTCCCAAGGTCAACACATAATTTTTTCATTCAAAACACACGTAACAAATCAGCCTCTTTCTACATGCTAGGCCTGTACCACATAGTGTGGGAGAGAAACAACCCAACCTGCATGCATTAGATTTTCTACATGGAAGGCATTTTAAAAGTTATATAAGCAAAGCAAGTGTTACCTAGGAAATGGGCTTTTATTAATCTTAATTAGGTAGTTTCATCTATTTTTCTACATCTTCCTATTTGCTATTTTTCTATTCTCTATAACGTATCATTATGTTAATATCCTGATTTTTTTGTTTTTCTTTTAAAAAAGTACTTGAAGTGAATTATTTCCAAGTTAAGGTTCAGAGACTAACATAATGAATACTCATATGCCATAATCCAGACTTCACAAATGTAAATACTGTGTTGTACTTACTGTAGATAGGTTTCTTTGCCCTTGGTAATGATATTATTTGAATTATATTACTATAAAGGGCATCTATTTGAATTTCTTTTTTTTATTTATTCAATCTGATATTTTTTCTGTATATTAATATGACTTCACTCCATTTGTGTTTTCATTTTATTTACTGTTGTGTGAGGGCCTGCTTCTACCATTTTGTGTTTTAATTACATTGCTTTTCTTTGATTCTTTTCCCCTTCCCTAACTTTTAGAAGATTGGTCAAGTTTTCTTTATTATTTATTTTCTTTACTGGTTAGTAATTTGCATGTTTTCTGTTTATTATTCCTTTAAGGTTTGACATTAAAATGTTAAAATTTATTCTTTACTTACTAAATTCTAAAGTTTGTCATTATCATTCCTCAAAAACTATAGTGTATTTTTCTTCTAATTAATATGTATCATTTATTAACAATTTTATTGAGGGCTGAGTGAGTAGAAATAGTTTCCATGTTTTGTTTCTATTATCTGCTTTATTTCACTTTTGTTCTTTAGTAATGTAGTTTTTTTGTTTTGTTTTGTTTTTCTTTTTTCTTTTTTTATTATTATTTTTTAAAATATTATATTCAAAAAATATGAGATCCCATTCAACCCCACTGCCCCCACCCCCCACTTCCCCCACAGCAACACTCTCTCCCATCATCACGACACATCCATTGCACCTGGTAAGTACAGCTCTGAGCATCACTGCACCCCATAGTCAATGGTCCACACCATAGCCCACACTCTCCCACGTTCAGTGGGCCCTGGGGGGATCTACAATGGGCCCTGGGGGGATCTACAATGTGCCATAATTGACCGTGAAGCACCATCCAGGACAACTCCACGTCCCGAAAACGCCTCCCCATCTCATCTCTTCCTCCCATTCTCCATGCCCAGCAGCCACCATGGCCACCCTTCCCACACCCATGCCACATTTTCTCTGTGGACATTGGATTGGTTGTGTCCATTGCACATCTATGTCAAGTGGGGGCTTAGATTCCACATGGATACTGGATGCACTCCTCCTGCTTTCAGTTGTAGACACTCTAGGCTCCATGGTGTGGTGGTTGACCTTCTTCAACTCCATGTTAGCTGAGTGGGGTAAGTCCAATAAATCAGAGTGTAGGAGCTGAAGTCTGTTGAGGCTCTGGGCCTGGGTATCATATTGTCAGTCCAGAGATTCAAATCCCCTAAATATATCTTAAACCCCAGCACCAACTACAATTCCAGTAAAGTAGCATGCAAGTCTTGTGAAAAGAGATCCCCTCTGAGTCCAGTTCCATCACGCAGAAACACCAGCTCCAAAGAAGGGCCATCTGCCATGGCAATGAACCCCGTCTATCATGACCATAGAACCCGTGGGTCTCTTTATCCCTCAAAAGAACCAATACCTGGGGTTGTATCTACTTTATCTGTCTCTTAGACGCTGCTCAGTTGTGCATAAGGGCATTCCTTCTGACAACCTCCAGACTCTTTTTTAGAGACTCGTAGCCTTATAAACTCATTTCTCCTTTCCATTTCCCCCTTACATTAGGTCAAACAGCATTTTGAAGTCATGTTATTATATGTAGACAGGGATATTCTGCTGATCCGCATTGAATCTTTAATTCAAGGTCATTTTCTAGTTGCATCTTCAGCTGGTATGGGGTAGTGATCCCTCGGTGCCAGGGAGGCTCATCCCCAGGTGTCATGTCCCACGCTGGGGGGAATGCACTGCATCTACATGCTGAGTTTGGGTTTGAGAGTGGCCACATTTGAGTAACATGAAGGCTGTCAGGAGGAAACTCCCAGGCACAATGCTACTCTAGGCCTTGTTCTTATTGCAGGTGTATAGGCTCACAAGCATAGCCATTAGTATCAGGAGCCCACTGTTGGGCCCTCATTCCTTCCTGGTTCTTACCGTTGCACCTGGGGGACTGCTGCTGCTCCCCCAGGGACCACAACAGAGACCCCCTGGCCAGTAACCCAGTACCTCCCCAGCTGTTGTTTTTAATTGTTTCCACTATGAGTATATCTAAACATTACCATGTACCCTAGACATATGCCCTGTATAACTCCCTGTCAACCATATATGGCCTGTCAATAACATCCCATATCAGTATTCCTCTGCCGCCATTGTTGAACCACTCTGTGATCCAAAACTTCCTGTAAAGTGAATCCCAACATAATGTAAATGGAATATAGCGATGAGTTTAAAGGTTAGATCTAGAGTACATATTGATTTGGAAAAATTTCTACATCCTATCTTTTTCTTTTCTTTTTTTTTCTAATTGTTGAGCTTCTCTTCACAAGAGTCTTAGATCACAGTAATTCATATATACAATATACAGTACTCCCACAGATCCACCATAAAACCTTTTCCCTTCCACAGCGATAATCTTTTAACTTATTCATATCATATTTCCTGAAACTGATGTACAGATTCCGAAACAATAGCTTTCAAATAAGGTGACATCTGTGCTTACAATGTGGTCCATACTTTAGGATGTACAGTTTTCTAAATTTTTTAGTTATCCTATGTTTTGCATTATGGTTTACATTATTAGTCTGTCATCCCCTATATGTTTTTGGTGTAATATTACATGTTTTATATTCATCCTCATGTACTCTCACAAAAATCCTCTCTTGCCCCCACATTTACCTTGGTTCCATCCATTCCACATCCATTTTCTCCTCCCCTTGGGGCCCACAGCGCCAGCCAATCTCCATTTCCTGAGAAGCCACGTCCAGAGATACTTGCAGCAGTGTTCAGGGCCTGACTTTCTCAACTGCCCTAATAATGCCCTGGGAGCCACCCTTTCTCATGAGAGATACAGTTCTCACTATTTGATGGCATTAGTCCTCCCCAGGATGTGGGTCCACCCCAACTCTCACTTCTTGGGTCTCTACCCAATGGTACAACCCACCCTGGCAAAATGAGCCTTCAGCTATTCCCCCAGAGTCCGTCCCGCATCAGACCATCCCACCTGAGCATCCTAAACAAGTTACCCTCCTAATTATATTTTGATACGATTTTCTCAACATTTTACTCTCAATGAACACCTGACACTCTCCTATGTTCGTATGTTGCCCCTCCCTCCCCCTAATTTTTGGACAATATTACCCCTCCGCCCATCCCCAGCCCCCCTCAAACCCGCAAAGCCCCACCCAAAGGCAAACCCTCGCCCCCATTTTGTCCCTTCTTTGTGCTCATACTTACCACCAGTTCATCATAGATTCCACCCCTGCAGATGTCGGCTCACATCCTTCCTCCACCCCCCAATTTCCTGTAAGCCTCTTTTCCAGTCTCTAGCTCTCTGAGGCAGGTTGCTTATTTCATATCATTGAGGTCATGTAGTATTTGTCCTTCAATGCCTGGGTTGCTTCACTCAACATAAGGTTCTCAAGATTCATCCATGTTATCACGTGTGTTTGTAGTGTATTTGTTCTTATAGCTGAGTAGTATTCCATTGTGTGTATATACCACATTTTATTGATCCACTCATCTGTTGATGGGCATTTGGATTGATTCCAACTTTTGGTGATAGTGAACAATGCTGCTATGAACATTGGTGTACATATATCAGTTTGTGTCCTTGTTTTCAGTTCTGCTGGGTATATACCCAGCAGTGGTATTGCTGGGTCATATGGCAAATCTATGGCTAGTTTTTTGAGAAACCGCCAAACTGTCCTCCAGAATGGATGGATCCTTCTGCATTCCCACCAGCAATGGATGAGTGTTCCCCTTTCTTCACATCCTCTCCAGCATTTGTATTCTTCTGTTTTTTTCATAGCTGCCAATCTTATGGGAGTAAGATGGTATCTCATTGTAGTTTTGATTTGCATTTCCCTGATAGCTAGAGATTTAGAGCATTTTGTCATGTGCTTTTTAGCCATTTGTATTTCTTCTTTGGAGAAGTGTCTGTTTAAATCTTTTCCCCATTTTTTAAATGGGTTGTTTATCTTTTTATTTTCAAGATATATGAGTTCTTTATATATGCAAGTTATAAGTCTCTTATCAGATATATGGTTGCCAAATATTTGCTCCCATTGTGTGGGTTCCCTTTTTACTTTCTTGACAAACTCCTTTGAGGTGCAGAAGGCTTTAATTTTAAGGAAGTCCCATTTATCTATTAGTTCTTTTGCTGCTCGTGCTTTTGGTGTGATATTCATGAAGCCATTTCCTATTACAAGGTCCTGTAGATGTTTCCCTACACTGCTTTCGAAGATCTTTATGGTCTTGGCTCTTATATTTAGGTCTTTGATCCATCTTGAGTTGATCTTTGTATAAGGTGTGAGATGGTAATCCTCTTTCATTCTTCTACATATGGCTATCCAGTTCTCCAGGCACCATTTGTTGAATAGGCCATTCTCTCCCAGTTGAGAGGGTTTGGTGGCTTTATCGAATATTATATCAAATATTATATGAGGTTTTATATCAGAACTTTCAATTCGATTCCATTGGTCTGTGTGTCTCTCCTTATGCCAGTACCATGCTGTTTTCACTACTGTAGCTTTGTAGTATGTTTTTAAGTCAGGAAGTGTGATTCCTCCAATTTCGTTTTTCTTTTACAATATGTCTTTGGTTATTCGGGGCCTCTTTCCTTTCCAAATAAATTTCATAGTTAGTTTTTCTAGTTCCTTAAAGAAGGCTGTGTTGATTTTTATTGGGATTGCATTGAATGTGTAGATCAGTTTTCGTAGGATAGACATCTTAATAATATTCAGTCTTCCTATCCATGAACAAGGAATATTCTTCCATTTATTTAGATCTTCTTTGATTTCCTTGAACAGTCTTGTATAGTTCTCGGTGTATAAGTTTTTTACCTCTTTAGTTAAATTTATTCCTAAGTATTTGATTTTTTTATTTACTATTGTGAATGGTATTTGTTTCTTGATTTCCTCCTGATCTTGCTCATTATTGGTGTACAGAAATGCTACTGATTTTTGTGCATTGATCTTATAACCTGCGACTTTACTGAACTCATTTATGAGTTCTAGAAGCTTTGTTCTAGATCTCTCAGGGTTTTCTATGTATAGGATCATGTCATCTGCATATAATGAAATTTTGACTTCTTCCTTTCCAGTTTGAATGCCTTTTATATCTGGTTCTACCTCAGTGCTCGAGCAAGTACTTCTAAGACAATGTTAAATAGGAGTGGAGACAATGGGCATCCTTGTCTTGTTCCCGAGTTTAGAGGGAAGGATTTCAGGATTTCTCCATTGTAAACAATGTTGACTGTAGGTTTCTCATATATACTCTTTATCATGTTCAAAAAGTTTCCTGGTATTCTGATCTTTTCTAGTGTTTTTATCAAGAAGGGGTGCTGTATTTTGTCAAATGCTTTTTCTGCATCTATAGATATAATCATGTGATTTTTTTCCTTCAATCTGTTTATATGGTGTATTTCATTGATTGATTTTCTTATGTTGAACCATCCTTGTATACCTGGAATAAATCCCACTTGGTCGTGGTGTATAATTCATTTAATGTGTTGTTGAATACAATTAGCAAGCATTTTGTTAAGTATTTTTGCGTCTAGGTTCATCAGAG
The DNA here is from genome assembly GCF_030445035.2 of Dasypus novemcinctus. Taxonomy (NCBI): domain Eukaryota; kingdom Metazoa; phylum Chordata; class Mammalia; order Cingulata; family Dasypodidae; genus Dasypus; species Dasypus novemcinctus. The sequence goes on along the minus strand of NC_080694.1, from coordinate 5,724,212 downwards.
AAATTGGTCTGTAATTTTCCTGTCTTGTGGTGTCTTTGTTTGGCTTTGGTACTAGGGTAATGTTGGCATCATAGAAGGAGTTCGGCAATGTTCCTTCTGTTTTGATTTTTTGGAATAGTTTCAGCAGGATTGGTGTTAGTTCTTTCCGGAATGTTTTGTAGAATTCACCTGTGAAGCCGTCTGACCCTGTGCTCTTCTTAGTTGGGAGATTTTTAATGACTGATTCTATCTCTGTGCTTGTGATTGGTTTGTTAAGATCATCAATTTCTTCTTTTGTCAATATGGGCTGCTTATGTGTTTCTAGGAATTTGTCCATTTCCTCTAAATTGTCATTTTTGTTGGAATATAGTTTTTCAAAGTATCCTCTTATGATTGTCTTTATTTCTGTGGGGTCAGTGGTGATATCGCCTTTCTCATTTCTTATTTTGTGTATTTGCATCTTCTCTCTTTTTTTCTTTGTTAGTCTCACTAAAGGTTTCTCAATTTTGTTGATCTTCTCAAAATACCAGCTCTTGGTCTTGTTTATCTTTTCAAGTGCTTTTTTATTTTCTATTTCATTTAGTTCTGCTCTCATCTTTATTATTTCCTTCCTTCTTCTTCCTGTTGGGTCACTTTGTTGTTGTTTTTCTAATTCCTTTGAAAGTGCAGTTAGTTCTTCAATTTTTGCTCTTTCTTCTTTTTTGATATATGAATTTATGGCTATAAATTTCCCTCTCAGTACTGCTTTTGCTGCATCCCATAATTTTGGTATGTTGTGTTATCATTATCATTTGTTTCAAGGTAGTCATTGATTTCTTTTGAGATTTCCTCTCTGACCCATTGTTTTTCTAAGAGTGTGCTGTTTAATTTCCAAATCGTGGTGTGAAGTCTGGGCCTCTGTCCCTTGCAAATTTCCAGCTTCCCTCCACTGTGGTCAGAGATATTGTTTTGTATGATTTTGATATTTCTGAATTCATTAAGCCTTTCTTTGTGGGCTAGCATATGGTCTATCTTGGAGAATGTTCCATGTGTGCTTGAGAAAAATGTATATCCTGCTGTGTTTGGGTGTAATGATCTATATATGTCTATTAGATCCAGCTCTTCTAATATACTGTTCAAATGTTTTGTTTCTTTAGTGATTCTCTTTTGAGATGTTCTGTCCAGAGTTGATAGTGGTGTATTAAAATCCCCCACTACAATTGTAGATGCACCTATTTCTTCACTTAGTTTTTCCAGCGTTTGCCTCACGTATTTAGAGGCACCCTTGTTAGGAGCATAAATATTTATGATTGTTCGATCTTGACAGATTGTCCCTTTCACTAAAATGTAGTATCCTTCTTTGTCTTTCACAATTGTTTCACATTTAAAGTCTATTTTGTCTGATAGACAAAATATAGCTACTCCTGCCTTTTTTTGGTTATTGTTTGCTTGTATGATTGTTTTCCAGCCATTCACTTTCAACCTCTATGAGTCTCTGGGTCTAAGATGTGTCTCTTGTAGACAGCATATAGATGGGTCATATTTCCTTATCCAGTGTCCCAGTCTGAATCTTTTGAGAGGTGAGTTTAATCCGTTGACATTCAGTGTTATTACTTTCAGGGAATTATTTGTTTTAGTCATATTTTGATTGGATTTGTGTTTGTCATATTTTGTTTGTATTTTTTTCCCTTCTCTTTTTGTTTTTTTGTTGCTCTTACACTCTCCTCCAACTCTGCCTGTCCTGTTTTTTTCTTTCTTCCTGCAGAACTCCCTTTAGAATTTCTTGAAGGGGAGGTTTCTTGTTGGTATACTCTTTCAGTTTCTGTTTATCTGTGAATATTTTGAATGCTCCATCATTTTTGTATGCTAGTTTAGCTGGATAGAGTATTCTTGGTTGGAAAATTTTTTCTTTTAGTACCTTGACTATATTATACCACTGGCTTCTTGCCTCCATGGTTTCAGATGAGAAATCAGCACTTAATCTTATGGAGCTTCCCTTGTATGTGATGGTTTTCTTTTCTCTTGCTGCTTTTAGAATTTTCTCTTTGTCTTGAGCATTGGATAATTTGACAAGTATATGTCTTGGGGTGGGACTGTTGGGGTTTATGACCAGTGGAGTGCACTGTGCTTCTTGGATATGTACATCTGTCTCTTTCAGTAGATTTGGGAAGTTTTCAGCCATTATTTCCTGCAACACTCCTTCTGACCCCTTTCCCTTCTCTTCTCCTTCTGGAATGCCTATAATACGTATGTTTGAGTGTTTTGCATTATCATTCAGGTCCCTAAATACTATCTGGATTTTTTCTATCTTTTTATTGACCACTTCTACTATCTGTTTGATTTCCAATGCACTGTCTTCCACATCACTAATTCTCTGCTCTGCCTCTCCTTGTCTGCTGATATTTGCTGCAATGTATTTTTGATTTCTTGAATTGTGGTGTTCATTTCCATCATATCTGTTATTTTTTTGCGTATGTCTGTAATTTCCCCTCCAAGTGTTGTCTTCATGTTGTTAACCTCTTCCTTTATTTCATCAAATTTGTCAGTTATAAATGTTCTGAGATCATTCATTGCTTGTGCAAAGTTCTGCTCCCCGTCCTGAATTTTAGTTTGTTGATTGGATTCAGCCATGTTTTCCTGATTACTGGTTTGGTTTGCAGATTTTTGTTGCTGTCTGGTCATCATTTTATCTTGACGGGTTTAATCAGTTCCTTAGCTTCTTTGTCTAGTCTTGGAGATTAATTAGCTGTTGTTTTTGTGTAAGTGTTATATCTTCTCTTTGTCACTTTGTTCTTCTTATTCTAATTTCTTATTGCTGGTTGAGTTCACTTTAAAGGAAAGTATTAGTGCTGGGGAAAGGCAATTGTGTAAGGAAGGAAAAAGTGTAAAAGTAGTATTGGTGATATATATTAACAAAGCAACAATATGAATTCTGGGAGGATGGAGGTTAGATTCATGTAAATTGTATAGAGTTATAGCAGTAGGTAGAGTACCTATAATGAGGTAGACGACTGAATATGGGAGGAATATAGTATGTACTAAGAAGCTATTTTTTTCATGAGAGAGGGAAAGAGAAAAGATAGGTAATAGTTTCAATAGTGGATACCAGACAGAAAACAAAACAAAGGTGTTAGAAATTAAGAGTTAGACACTTTGTGGATCAAAGAAAGGGAGGTGGAATATAGGAGAGATAGTAGATGGTGGAGGATATCAAGATGTAGGGTAAAGGGGATAGTGTAGATAGCCAAAATCTATTCACAGAGAAATGAGGCAGTGGAGGATGAGGAAACCCAGCAAATAGGTCAGGCTGCAGGACCTATTGTATTGTTAAGATAAAATAGAATAAGAAGAAGATGGGGGACAAGAAAGAGAGGGAAAAAAAAAAAAGACTTTGGGGATATGCTCGAGAAAAGACTAGGGGATAATGCAATGCCAGGAATCAGAACCTTAAAAAAATAGAATAAAAAATAGAAATAGAATAAAAATAAAAACAAAACCAAACTAGGAAGAAAAAATGTAAACCTTGAGGGCTAGGACATTCAAGGACCTCACATGGACCTCAGGGCGTGGTGGATTCAGGGATGGAAAGTCTGAGATATTGAGGACTCAAGAGGTGTGAGTCTCTCGGGTGTGGGCCACCAGAGTCCATGGAACTCAGACCTGGTGACTTCAAGTCCGGTTAACAGAAAGCCTGGGAGCACCACAGTGCATCACAGCCTTCAGGGATCCCTGCAGCTGGGTGCCAGCCCTATGGGTGAGGTCACATCCACAAGCTCTATCCTCTGTTCTGTACCCTACAATTCACTCATTTACTAGGGTCTATTGTGTGGATATATCACCAATTGACTTCAGGAACCCTCCCACCCTGTGGGTCCCCTGGAACGGCCACCTGGGGGTGCCTCTAGGCTGCAACCAATTTAATGACTCAGATCAATATCCAGGTCCGGGGGAGAGGCTCCAGTCTGAAACGCTAATAGCAGAGTCCAAACCCAAAATTCCCACACTTTGCAAAATATTCCCCTAATCAGCTTCCAAACGTCTCCCACCCTACGAGACCCTGGTAGCGTCTCTTTGTTGCTATCACTTTAAGACTGCTGTAGGTCGGGCAGCTGGGCTTGGGGGGTGCATGGCTCTAGGCGGAAACGCTATTGTTTGTGTCCACAATCAAAAATTCCCCCCGCTTTGCCATAAAACTCCCGTCTGTCTGCCCAAATCGGTTTGCAAGCACCTCCTGTCCCACCAACCCCTCAATAGGCTGCCCAGGGCCCACGAACTCTGTAGTACTTCAGAGTCTCCAAAAAAAGAAAAAAAACGCCGCAGCTCCCTGCGTGCCAGATGCCACGACTCCGCCCACCTAAGGAGGGAATCTTCCGCGCAGCTGGGATCTTCATGTATATTTCACAGACGCATCCTCTCTGTTACCTTCCCTCCAAATTGATGTCCAGACACCTCCTGACCAGCAAAAATCCCGAAACAGCCCCGTCCCAAAGAGCCTCCAACGCCGCCCAGCCAACTCCCTAAAGGAGATATTATCAGGGAAGTTCACTCAGCCACCATCTTGCCCCGCCTCCTCTTTCATCAGTAATGTAGTTTAACTGGGTATGAAATTCTAGTTTAACACCTGTTTTCCCTCAGTGTTATGATGATATTCCATTGTATTTCAGCTTCTATTGCTGCTAATGAGGTGTCTTCTATCAGTCTCATTCCCTTTTATTATTCTGCCTTTTTCCTCTGTGTGCTTTTTGATTATCTTTTCTGGATTTTCACCATGTTATTTCTTTTTATTTTATTTTTTCAATTAATAGAACACAAGAAATGTATACCTTTAAACATTATCCAAAATGGCCAAAGCATAATTTAAGAACAAAAACACATATTTCAGTTGAACATTTTGTGCAGTGAGGCTTACAGTTTTGGGAAGAATCAAGAGAATTATTCTTTGGGACACAGGACCATAGATGGGCAATAGGGTATATTCTCTCATAACAGAATGCTCCAGCATGTTTCATAGAAGGATTACGCCTCAAGGAGCCTGAAATTTTTATCAGAGTCTCTCAGTGTAAATCCTTAATGGACTTATTGTGTAAATTCATGCCAGCCCAGTCACCATCCAAATTTTGAAATACTGAAATGTAGAAAATTGTATTTCTTTATTGTCCATGTTTCTAATAACCTAATATAAGCATTAAATACTTAAATTATTTTATATTTGTAACTATCATAATTGTATAAAAACAAACTTTAGTGAAGAAAAAAATGAATGTCAGTTGGAATGCCACCAACAGTGAAATGTTCTATTAACTTTTCAATTATAAACACATTATATATATATTAAATTAATAATGAGGAGATTAAAATGTAAAACCTTTTATTCAAGAGTATAGTGACACTGTCATCACATATAAATGGATATAAATCAACCTTATTTTTCAAGGACTTATTGGAATTCCATTTTAATTTATTTTATTTTTTTAAAATTTTTGAATGGTATATATTTTAAAAGATTTATTTATTTATTTATTTATTTATTTATTTATTTATTTATTTATTTATCTCCCCCCCCCACCCCGGTTGTCTGTTCTCTGTGTCTATTTGCTGCATCATCTTCTTCGTCCGCTTCTGCTGTTGTCAGTGGCATGGGAATCTGTGTCTCTTTTTGTTGTGTCATCTTGTGTCAGCTCTCCATGTGGGCGATGCCATTCTTAAGTAGGCTGCACTTTCTTCTGCACTGGGTGGCTCTCCTTATGGGGCACACTCCTTGTGCATGGGGCTCCCCTATGTACTCTTTGCTTGCATGGCCAGCTGCACATGGCTCAAGGAGGCCTGGAGTTTGAACCATGGACCTCCCTTGTGGTAGACGGATGCCCTAACCACTGGGCCAAGTCCACTTCCCTGGAATTCCATTTTTATTAAACTTATTTATCAGATCCCCAATTAGTACATACTTAGGATACCTCAGTTTTCTAACCATTCCAAAAAATGAATAAATTTTATAGATTAAAATTGTCCATTCATTTCATTATTTCCACACCAAATTTTTTCCAGAAATGGAAGCTTGCACACATTTTTAAGGCTCTTGATATTGTTCTCTCTGAAGTGGCACTGATACCTGTTTCCATTCCCACCTGTAATTTTTGAGAGGCATCCCTAAATATTCAAATATTGATAAAACCCAGCTATCACATAGAGGATCAAGTTGAATAAGATTGGTTGAAACTCATGTCTGCACTGTGTAGAAGAAGAAAAGTCCCTGATACTCTCCTGCATGAAGCCTATTGAGGAAAATATTCAAGTTAGACTTAAGTTGTAAACTTCTACTCTTGGCTATACAAAAGTAGCTGAATGCAATCATTCAAGAGTATAGTGACACTGTCATCAGACAGACAAATGCATTCACATTTCATCTCATCGTAGTACAAAAATTAGTTAATTGTGCCAACCTAGTTTGGAGTGATTGAGTTATACCCATTGGAGGATGTAGATGGAGTTATTTTCATGGATTCATCCATAAAGTTCTAGAGAAAGACAACTAGTGGGAAAATGGAGACCTGGAATACTTATGATTTTCCAATGACTTCTACTAACCCTGTAGAATCAGGTCCAATTCAACTGAGGGAGTAATTATACTGTTTATATCTGGTCCCAATTAAACAATGTCTTAGATTAAGAGTGAGAATACTCAGCTGTAAATGCTCTGAGCACAACTGTTTGTGAGAAGACATATATTGAGTGGTGTACTGTTTCAATGACAAATTAAACATAAACAAAAATAATAAAGTCTAATTAGAGAGATAACATTTGTGACTTTGGCTCTGATGCTTCCACAGCAGATGTGGTATATGTGTTCTTGGAGAATTTTTCAGCGTAAATCTAATGAGGGCTATTTTTTGCCCTTGGACCTTAATATGAAGCAAGACTCCATCTGGCACATGATGACTAGAGACTACCAAAAAGTTAGGAAGCACTTGGGGGTTATGGAAATAAGTAACTTTATTTTGTTACTTTATTAATTTTTTAACAATTTTAATCAGATATGCCATTTTATTTCTTTCTGGTGTGTCATCATGGCCTCATACCTTGTATTCCTTTGACTTGTCTCAGCTGATTGAAATATTAATTGATTGTTAAAGAGACATCATTTCTTCAGGAGGTAGGTGAACATAGTGACTGAAAGCATGGGAAACAAAGAAATTCCTCAAGCCTAGTCTAAACTCTCCACACTTCACCTCTCTATAGCCTCAATTTCTGGTATTAAAAATGGTGACAGAGATGTTTTGAAGGGTGACTGTGCCAAAATATTGGAGCATGTAGAAGCTACTCTGGCACCCAGTAATCACTGTGTACTGTGTGATTTATTATTAGCAACTTGTCTAAATTACTTTGAAAACTAAAACTTTTTATTGGTATATTAGTTTCCTATTGCTGCCTAGTTACATAAATTTTAGAGGCTTAAAGCAACACAAATTTATGTTTACTGCTCTAAAGGTCAGAAGTTCAAAATGGGTCTTACTGGATAAAAATCAAGATATCCTAAAGACTGCATTCCTTGCGGAAGTTTTTGAGGATAATGTAGTCCTGCCTCTTCCAGCTACTTGAGGTTGCCCACATTCCAAGGTTCATGGCCCCATTCCAGCAATCCCATCATTTCAACATCTGTTCCATCAGCACATTACTTTTACTGTCTCTCCTACCTCTGTCTTTGTTTAGTTCACAATTTTTCTGGTTTTTATTTCTATCTCATCTATTATGTTATCTTTCTTATTTTCTTTTTGTCTTTTCTCTTTCTCTCTCTCATCGTCATTCTGGTCTTTTAATTCATTCTATATATTTTTAACTATTTGGTTTCCCATTTGCTGTTCCGTACTACACTTTTTTATTCCCATTCCTTTACACTTCTTACATGAGTTAAATATTCAATTTCCTAGGATATATATGGTTCCTCTTCTAATTTTACTATTATTATTATTACCCATTTTATTTTCTTACCTCATTTGATTTCTCTGACACTAATCATTTTTTCAAGGGAACATAGACACATCAAGGAAATAGAGTCGGAGGAATAAAGTGTAAAGGAGAGAATTTAACACACATGCAAAAACAGCAACTAAATAAAACCCAAAAGTATAGAGATAAGCCAATCAATTGAGTAAACACATCAAGATAAAAAGATGACCAGACATCCACCAAAAGTTACAAACCTTGCTAAGAACATGAAGAAGACACAGGCCAGTCTGGTGGAAAATCTAAAATCCAGGAAGAGATGCAAAGCTTTGAGCAACTTATCAGAGCTGTCCAAACAAATAACATTGACCAACTTAGTGAAGTGAAGGAAGAGATTAAGGCTATTAAGAAGATACTGGGAGAACATGGTGAAGAAATTGTAAACATACATGAAAAGATAATGTATATGATGGTGAGAAGTGACACTATCCAAGAAATCAAAATTACACTGTAAGTACATAACAACATATTTGAACAGGTAGAGCAAAGAATGATGTGGAAGACAGTACATCTGAAATTAAACAGATAGTAGAATAGAGATATAAAAAGAAAACTCAACCACTGATTTAGAGATTTGAATGACAACACAAAACACATAGACATCTGCATTATAGGCATCCCAGAGGGAGAAGAGAAGTGAAAGGCTACAGAAGGATTGTTGGAGGATTTAATGCCTGAAAATTTCCAAAACTGAATGAGGGAGACACATGTACATGTCCAGGAAATGCAGCACACCTCAAGCAGTATAAATCCTAACAGGCAAACTCTAAGACATATTCTTGTCAAACTGCCCAAAGCTCAAGAAAAAGAGAAAATATTGAAGGCAGCGAGAGCAAAGAGACTCATCACTTATAAGGAAGATCAATAAGATTAAGTGCTAATTTGCCATCTGAAACCATTGAGGAAAGAATGCAGTGGTATGACATAGTTAAGGTACTAAATGACAAAGTTCCAAACAAGAATTCTCTATCAAGTAAAGCTGGTATTAAAAAGGATGGAAAGTTCAAAATATTCAAAGATTAGCAGAAATTAAGGGTGTTGCCAAAAAGAAACCTGTCCTTCAAGAAGTACTAAAGGGTGTTCTGCAGATTGAAAGGAAAAAATAAGAGAAAGAGAGTTGGAGGTTACTGTTAGAAAAACTAAAATGACAAAAAGAGAAATAAAAAATATATATGGCATACATAAACCTAAAGAAAATATGGCTAATGTAAGTAATTCCTTGACAGTAAAACACTGAATTTAATGACTTAAACTCACCAGTCAAGAGATACAGATTAGCAGAATGGATAAGGAAATATGACCCATCCATATGCTGTTTACAAGAAACCCACCTTAGACCCAGGGTTTCAATGAGGATGAAAATGAATGACTGAAAAACAATCTCACAAACAATAAATAAAAAGGGCAGGAGTAGCTATCCTAATATTAGAAAAAATAAATTTAAATGCAAAACTACTGTAAGAGACCAAGATGGACACAATGTATATTTAAAAGTGGTAATCTTTCAAGAAGAGAAGCATAATCATAAAAATTTATGCATCTAACCAAGATGATTCAAAATAAATGAGGAAATCACTGGAAAAACTAAATGGAGGAATAGATGCTTCCACAATTATAGTGGGGAATTTTAATACAACATTATCAATATTAGACAGAACTTCTCAACAGAGCATCAATAAAGAAATGAAGACTTTGAATAATACATTAGAGGATCTGGATCTAATAGACATATATAGAACACTACATCCAAATGCAGTGGGATATACATTCTTCTCAAGTTCACATGGGTTATTCTCTAAGATAGACCACATGCTAGGTAACAGAACAAATTCCAATTAATTCAGAAAGACTGAAATTATACAAAGTAATTCCTCGATCACAATGGAATGATACTGAAAATCAATAATGTCCAGAGAACCAGATTAGGCACAAAGATATGGAAGGTAACAACACACTCTTAGAAAACAGTGAGTCAAGGAGGATTTCTCAAAGATCTTAGTAGTTACCCTGAAACAAATGAAAATGACAACACAGCATATCAATATCTTATAGGATGCAGCAAAAGCTGTACTGTGAGGGAAATTCATAACCATAAATACATATCAAAGAAGAAAAATGAGTTAAAACTCAAGACCTAATTGCACAACCAGAGTATTAAGAAAAAGAACAACAAACTAACCTGAAAGGAAGTAGAAAGAAGGAAATAAATTTTGGAACAGAACTAAATGAAATAGAAAATAAGAAATCACTTCTTTGAGAATATAAATAAAATTGATAAACCCTTACCTAGTCTAACAAAGAAGAAAAGAGAGAAGATGCAAATACACAAAATAAGAAATGAGAAAGAGATAACACCATGTAACCCACAGATATAAATAGTATCATAAGCTGATACTTGGAAAAATTATATGCCAACAGGAAGGATAATTTAGAGGAAATGGACAAATTCCTAGAAACACAATATAAGCAGATTATATTGATGAAAGGATAAATTGATGAACCCAACAAAACCAATCACAAGGGAAAAGTTAGAATCCATCATCAAAAAATTCCCAAATAAGAGCCCAGGATCAAATGACTTCACAGGTGAATTTTACCAAATATTATGGAAAGAACTAACACCAACCCTAATGAAAAAGAGAAGTAGAAGAAACATTGCCTAATTCATTTTATGATGCCAACATTACCCTAATAGAAAAGCCAAAGATACCACAAAAATGGAAAATTACAAACCAATCTCTCTAATGAACCTAGATGCTAAAATCCTCAACAAAATACTTGCTATTCATATTCAACAACACACCAAATGAGTTATACCCCATGAGCTATTGGGCTTCATCCTGGTTATGCAAGGATTTTTCAACATAAGAAAATCAATAAATGTAATATATCACATAAATTGGTTGAAAGAAAAAATCAAATGTTCATCTCTATTGACACAGAAAAAGCATTTGACAGAATTCAGCACTATTTCCTGATAAAAAACATTGCACAAGATAGGAACAGAAGGAAACTTTCTGAACATGCTAAAGGGCATATGTGAAAATCCCATAGCTAACAACATATACAATGATGAAATCCTAAAAGCTTTCCCTATAAGATCGTGAATAGAATAAGGCATGGATATAAATTGTATTAGTCAGGGCTCTCCAGGGAAAACAATCAGCAGAAGATATATGCTAATAGTAAAAGATTTTTTAAGCATCTCTTACATGACTATGGGGATATACAAGCCCAGGTTGTGCAGGTAGGCTGCACAGCAGGGATTTCATTGAAAGCCAATGAAGGCCTTTGATGACTTTCCAAGAGATGTTGACTGTCCAAGGACCAACTGAGAAATTCTCTCTGAATGCTGAAATCACTTCCCTTTTGAGGCATTGAACTTATTAGATAGAGTGTCATTCATCGATGATGGCAATATTCCTGACTGAGGTAAATGTAATCAGCTATCTATGCAGTAAATTAACTGATGACTAAAGTTCATAAATGTCCTTATTTTACAATTAGCCTAGTGCTTCCCTGACTGAACAACTGAGAACAATTACCTGGTCGAGTTGAAACATTAGTCTGACCATCACAGTGCAAACCTTGTCTACCTGGCAACCATACACATTACCTTAAAGCATACTTAGACTGTAAGTAAAAACAATAACAGACATGCATATATATATATATATATATATATATATATATATATATATTCTTTTATCTATCTATCTATCTATCATCTATCTATCTATCTATCTGCTTAACAATGTTCAATAACCCTGTGTACAGCCTGAAACGCATTAGTTCCTGACAGAATGGGGAGCAAGTTCTTGGGTAATAGTGACTCTTAAACTTGACATCATCACACATTATGATATGAAACTTATACAACTTGCCATAAGATAAGGGAAATGTTTGGGGAAGAAAACAAAGAAATTCATTCATTTTATGAACATATACAATCATATTCATAATGAAACAAGGAAGAAAGATTCATGATGATTAGAGGCCATTACATGACCAGTGCTGTAACTGGTCATATGACTGAGGTTCATATTTATCACTACCTTCTTCCACTACCCATTCCTTTTTTCCATTACCCTCAGCAAGCACCTCAGCTAGCTGTTTTTCTTTGCACGGTGGGGTGACCCAAACTAATTCCTGAAGATTCTGCACTCTTGTTATTCCTGCTTGTTTTTGGGTTGTTGCAATTTTCCACTGACATTAATCACAGGGCATCTCAGTACTAGGAGACATTCCAGAGGCTTTCCTATATTCCAAGCAAACTCTTCTTACCTCCATTATGTAGATGCAGACCTATTTCCCTTTGAATGTCAGGGTCAATCACACAAGCCAATACAGTAATTCCCATCTTTGCCTGTTGATTCAAAGGTAAGATAAGCCCAAAGTGGCCAGGTGGTAGTCTTAACTTCCAGTTCAATGGAATCATTGGTGTGTTCCCTTGTGGCAGCACTCCTCCTTTTGGGACTAAAACCTTCAGACCAGCAGGCCTTGAGGTTGCAGGGACAGGAAGCAAAACTTTTCCTAGAGAGTCACTAGAGGTAATACTGAGTAGTGTCACTCCTATTTCCACCCCTTGATTCTGGACCCATGAATCCTGGTTATGGGAGAAATAGTATCATAGAATGGACATGGATTTAGAGCATACACAGCCTCTGGAGAACATTGCTCCACTATGTATTTCCACATACTTTATGTAATAATTATATCTTCAAAAGGCCATTCCACTGTTCTGTTAATCCAGCTGCTTCAGGGTGATGGAGATATGGTAAGACCAGTGAATTCCATGGGCATGTGCCCATTCCTGCATATAATTTGCTGTGAAATGGACTCCTTAAGCACTGTTGTATAGAACGGCGTGGTGGTAGAAAAGACATTCAGAAAGTCCACAGATGATAGTTTTGGAAGAAGGATTGCATGCAGAACATACAAACCCATATCTGGAGTATGTGTCTATTTCTGTTAAAACAAATTGCTGCCTCTTCCATGATAGATATTGTCCAATATATTCAACTTGCCACCAGATAGCAGGCTGGTCACCTCAAGGAATGTTACAATATTTGGGGCTGAGTGTGGGTCTCTGCCACTGGCAGACTGGAAACACAGCAATGATTGTAACTAAATCAGGCTCAGTGAGGGGAACTCCACATTGCTGGGCCTATGCATAACCTCCACCCTTCCTCCATGGTCATTTTTTTTTCATGAGCCCATTGGACAATGACAGGAGTGGTTGGGGAAAGAGGCTGAGAATTAGCCACAGAGCAGGTCATCTTATCCACTTCATAATTAAAATCTTCCTCTGCTGAAGTCACCCTCTCATGAGCATTCTTATGGGGCACAAATATTTTCATGTTTTTTCCCCACTCAGAAATGTCTGTCCACATACCTCTTCCTTAGATCCCTTTATCACAAATTTTCCAATCATGTTCCTTCCAAGTTCCTGACCATCCAGCCAAACCACTGGCAATAGCCCATGAATCAGTATAAAAATGAAAATCTTTCCATGCCTTCTTCCAAGTAAAGTGATCAACCAGGTGCACTGCTCCAAGTTCTGCCCACTGGGAGGATTTGATGTCACCACTCTACTTAAGTGATGTCCCAGAATAGGGCTGCAATGGTGTAGCTGTCCACTTTCAGGTGGTACCTACATATTGTGCAGAACCATCTGTAAACTAGGTCTGACATTTCTCATCCTCAGTCACCTGAGGATGGGACTTCCCAAGAGACTCTATTAGTCAGCCAAAGGGATGCTGATGCAAAATATCAGAAATGAGTTGGTTTCTATAAAGGATATTTTTGGGGGGCCATAAAATGTAAGTTACTTCCATCACCAAAGTCTATTTTCAGATGCTGGAGCAAGATGGCTGCCAACCTCTGCCAAGGTTCAGGCTTCCTGGGTTCCTCTCAAGCAATGATACCACATCTGGGAAAACAGCTACAATTGGAATCATCAATTAGTTAAGTCATCCTACAAGATCCATCTATTTTTTGCACAGGCCAAATAGGAGAATTGAATGTGAATGTGGTGAGAATCAAGATCCCTGCATCCTGTAAAACTTTGAGGGTGTCAAAAATCTCTGCAATCCCTCCAAGAATTTGGTATTACTTTGATTTACTATTTTGCTAGTTAGGAGCAGTTTTAATGACTTCCACTTTGCTTTTTGAACCATATTAGCCCTTACTCCAATGAGGGGATTCTGCCAGTTACAGAGTATGTCTATTTCAATCATGCATTTAAGAACTGGGAAAATAAAAGAATGGTCTGGGGACACACTGGACCAACAATGAGATGGACCTGAGCTAAAAGTCTATTAATCACCTGACCACACTGCATAAGGCCCTACTGGTGGACCACAGTGATGTTTGGGTTTCCTGGAATTAATGTTACTTCTTAGCCTGTGTCTAATAAACCCTGAAATGTCTGATCATTTCTTTTCCCCAATGCACAGTTACTCTAGTAAAATGCTATAGGTCTCTTTGGGGAAATGTGGGAGGAAGATTAACAGTATAAATTTTTGGCAGTTTAACAGGATCCTTCCCCAATGGGACCTGGCATTCTCCTCATTCAAGGGGCTCTGGGTCTGTAAACTGAATCAAGCCTGGAAATTGTGTAAGGGTCCATGATACTCTTCCTCTCTAATTTGAGTTAGGTTTTATTCACTCAGTCTAGAACACTTCTGTTTATACAGATCCAGAGGAAATTTTGCAGACTGCCCAATTATTTCATTCCTAGTTACCCCATGATGTATTAGCCAGCACAATAACTCTAGGCAACTCAGACTATTTTGAGTGCTGTTTTGAATCTGCCTTTCATTGCAGTAGTCACACCCACTTTATATTTGGCAATTGACTGCCCATACCTGACTTTTATTGGACTGAGACCTGATCATCCCCAAATTGTTTAAAGATTCTAATTCCATTACAGTGCTCCCTAAAGTAATATCTGGACTACAGAGAAGAGCAACCACAGAGTTCTTCAGGGAAGATGGAATGGGTCTTACAAATTTATTCCTTACAGTCCTGGTTAAAGTTGAGTCCTCTGGACATTCCTTGGGTGGGTGGACACGTCTCAAATATTAAATCCATTCTAGAATGCTTTTTGAGAAATACAATGATCACCGGGACATGGGCAGGAAATTTTTTTGAGAACCTCTCCCAATGGAGGGGTTCTGAAGAACAGACTTCAACCCCCCTCCCCCTCCACCAGCATGGTGGGGATCTGAATGGGATTTGAATTTATACAGAACATTCCTAGGCAGGGAAATGGGAGAGGGAGAGGGTTGAGGGTCAAAGTTGAGGTGCAGGGGCCAATAGGAAGCCCTAGAGGTGAAAATTTTCCCTTGTATGGCTAGAACATAGTGAGTTAGGGAGCTAGGTTTTCTTGGAATGCTGGAGGAGCAGGTGTTTCTTTGATCTATAGGGAGTAAAGTTTTTATCTCCCTTTGATATGCAGGTAATAAAGATTTCCATCTCTCTTTGGTATGCAGGTAGTGAAGGTCTTTATCTCCCTCTCCTCCCATTTCCAGGCGGTTTCTTTGTTCAACCTTTGGGGAGTACTATGCTTTCAGACTTGTAGGCTATGAGGGACAGGACTTGTCTTTTCTGAATGCATATAAGGCGGAACTGAGTCACAGCTTGTTATTGTTCCAAACTTAGTGAAAGGCAACCTCTAACACATCCTGTTCCATCTAAGCCTTTGATTTCCCTCTTCCTCTGTATACCAGGGCAAATTGAGCATCTCAATCTTAGACATGCTAGGCCATCTATTTGGTCCATATTTCAGTCAGTCACCCAAACAATTAGAGCCCTTTCTACCCCTTTGAGCCACAGCACTGAATCCAGAATTTCTGCTTAGTAAGCCCATATCAATAAATTCAGCCTGATCCAACTTTATATTCCTTCCATTTTTATCCCATACCATTAGTATCCATTCCCACACATATTCCCCTGATTTCTACCTATACAAGTTTGAAAACTCATACAGTTCTTTCAGAGTACACTATACTTCCTCATGGGTCACACTTTCGTATTTCACCATTTGGGGCTTGTTGTGATTTTAGTCTAGTAATATGTCTCAAAGGCAGGAGGGGTGATGGGGGTTGGTTAGGAGAAAGATTAGCAATGCCTTGCAATCTACAGACCCCAGGGCATTACTTTGCATTTTCTTCTGGTGGGACAGGATTAATCTCTTCAGACCGATGGTAGAAGGCAGATTCTTCAGGTCCAGCTGTGCATTGTGCAATTTGACTGGTATATGCCTCATGGCTGGCAGAGATCCAGACTCTTTGTGGCAGGCCAGAGGTTGGGCCATTTAGGCTTCAGTTTTGCTGGTACACACCTCAGGGCTGGAAGGAGGTCTGGACTTCCCGGTACTGGCTAGAGGCTGAGTGATAAAAAGTTTATAAGTTGTCTTCACAGGGCAGGGCATTGCAGGTTTATCTGGGAAAGTCTCAGCAGAATTAGGGTTTCAATGTCCCCACCAATATTATCATCATATGATATGTTTCCATCCCAATCCTCTGATTACAACTCATTTCAAATCATTGCCTTCATTTTAACTGCAGAAACCCTCTGGGGTTGTGATTTTAGTTTCCTTTGTAGCTCTATTTGTACAATGAGTCCGAGTTTGGTTTACACATATTTCAAACCTGTCAGTAATGGAGACAAGAGTTTCTTTCAGAGCACACAATGAAACTTTTGCATCATTCATGCAGTATTTAAGTTTCAAAATTGAAGCCCTTAACTAATCTCTTTCTTTTGTAACAGTATCCAGAGTTTCAAAGAGGAGCCAGCCAACATCATTATACCTTTGTCTCCACAAAACTCTGTTAAGGTGTGGAAAACACTCTCACCAGATCCTTGCTCTTTATAAGTGTGGAAGTAGGGAAATCCAGTGATGATATTTTGTGTATTTACATTGCCAGCTCACACCTGGGCTGTTTTTTTGCCCTTCATTATTGGAAAGGGAGTCATTAGTACCCTTGAGTCCAATTAGAAAACCAATTGCAAAAGATCCATAACCACCCCAGACATCACATTTAAGATTCTGTTCCTCAAGAAACATTCCTGGTACCAATCTTTAATAGTCAGAGATCTCTAGGGAAATGGAATCAACAAGAGATATCTCTCAATAGTAAAAGATTTTATTATAAGAGTCTCTCACTTGATCATGGGTATGCCCATGTCCAGGTTTTGCAGGTAAGCTGCAAACAAGTGGCTCCAATGAAAGTCCAATGAAGGTCCTTGATGAGTTTCTGGGTGACATTATCTGTCCAAAAATGAGCTGGGAAATTCTCTCTGAATCACTTCACCTTTTAGGCATTCAACTTACTGGATAAAGCATCACTCATTGCTGAAATCAGTCTTCCAGGTTGATGTGGATGTAATCAGCTCTCTATGCAATAAAGTCACTGGGGACTGAAGTCCATTAATGTCCCTATATTACAATTAGTCCAATTTGCTTGACCAAATAACTGGGCACAATTACCTCATTGAGTTGACACAGCCTAACTATCACACAAGGTATAAGAAGGGACCTCATCAGTCTAATTTAAATTCTCTGGTAAGTCATAGAAATCTTAGAGATAGCAGGTATCTTTACAAGTGCTGGGAAACCAGTGGTTGTAAAGTCAATCTTATGGTATATCAAGTTTTATTGTGATATTTTTGTGTAAAGGAGAATAAAAACTATTTTGAATCCCGGTAAAGCACTTTGTAATTTATGGTCATTGTAGGTAATGGACATGTATCTTATGAAAATATTTAAATCAGCTGATTTCCATGCCTACCTTTATTTTACACTGAACATAGTTACATGAAGTTTACAGGAAATTCTAAAGGTTGATGTTTACACATGTATCCTCACTTCTATCCTATGTCCCTCATCTCTATTTCTGCAATTAGAAATATATGTAAACAATTCATATTGATACATTTAATCTCAGTAGGACAGTCACAGAGTAAAGATATATTTGAGTTAATGTGATTATTGGCATTGCAACTCTGCTGAAATTCAGGACTCAACTGGCACATAAATGGATCAAAGTTTTATGTCTCTGGGACATATATTTACCAAGTATAGTGATAATTATAGATTCATGTAAAAGGGACAGAAGAGCCAAGTGAGAAGAACCTATAAATGAGTATAATGGCATAGTACATTTAATTTTGTAGATACACATTTGATGCTGCATGTGTTCATAAAGAATGAGTTTAGAAACTTATGGAATATTCTCTTAAAGGTCAAAACAGCAAGAATCACACAATAGAGGGCTACTTAAATAAAAAGTAACCAGTAACAGTTAACTTGGGATGTCTTATATATTTGAAAAGCATCAATCATCAAATTACATGCAAACATTAAATATGTAGAGCAAATAATTACACATAATTATCATGCAGACACAATAACACACACTGTATATTATTCAACAAAAAACATTTAATGTAGTTTTATTGAATATCAAATATTATATGAGGGACTAGAATATAGAACACTGCAAATATAGCCTTTGTCTTTTTACAGTTTGAAAGGTAGTATGATTATGCATAAATGATTGAATAAAATATTATTAAAATAAATTATGTAAAATATAAAACTGATGCAATTTAAAAATTTTGTTAAATATTATTTGGTCAACAAACAAATCATGAAGTACCAAACTAAAAATGGTGAATAGCTTTGTTAAAGGTGTGGAAAGAGGAACTTATATAGATCAAAGGCATGAGCAAATGAGGAAAAAAATTCTGATTAGATATCTAAACTACATTGCTTATTGGGGCTGCCTTTGGAGGAAGCCTTCTCCTTAAGGGGTCTATTTCTGATTGACTCATATTAAAGCTCTGTCTCTTTGTATCAAGGCTGACTCTGCCAACAATCCAGTTACTTGGGTTTGCATTTGGTCAGGTATAGACCAAGACTGGATGCTGCAATCTAATGGCTTGATCATTTTATTTTATTTAAAAAATTTTTATTTAGTTGTCCTTTCTAAAAGCTACATAGATCACAAAAAAAGTTACCTTAAAAAATATAAGAGGTTCCATATACTCCACACCTACCCCCCCCACTCCTCCCACATCAATAACCTCTTTCATCATTGTGACACATTCATTGCATTTGGTGAATACATTTTGAAGCACTGCTACACCACATGGATTACAGTTTTCATTGTAATTTACACTCTCCCCCCAGTGCATTCAGTGGATTATGACAGGATATATAATGTCCTGCATTTGCTCCTGCTATCATTCATGACAACTCCAAGTCCCAAAAATGTCCCCACATCACATCTCTTCTTCCCTCTCCCTGCCCTCAGCAACTCCAATGGCTACTGTCTCCCCATCAATGATACAATTCTTCCATTGCTAGACTTACAATAGTTCTAGAGTAGAATACCAGTAAGTCAACTCTAATCCATATTTTGTTCCTCCATTCTGTGGGCCCTGGGATAGTGATGTCCACTCAACCTCTAAATGAAGAGGGGGCTTAGATCCCATATGGCTGAAGTATACAATTCTCCTGCTTTTGGCTGTAGGCCTTCTTGGTTTCCTGGTGTGGTATTTGATCATCTTCACCTCCATGTTAGCTGAACTGTGTAAGACCAGTGAACTGGAGAATCAGTTTTGCAACTCTGCTGAGGCTTAGGACCCAGCTGGCACATGACCAGTCCAGTGATTCAAATATCCTGAGTATACACCAACCCCAGCACTAACCACTGGTTCAGTAAAAGTGGCAGAAGAGGCATGGTAGAAAGGTCACATCTGAGTCCAATTCCATCACACTCAGGAGCACAAATTCCAAAGTAGGGCGGCAGACTTGGCCCAGTGGTTAGGGTGTCTGTCCACCACATGGGAGGTCCACGGTTCAAATCCCGGGGCCTCCTTGACCCATGTGGATCTGGCCCATGCGCAGTGCTGGTGAACACAAAGAATGCCCTGCCACACAGGGGTGTCCCACGTAGGGGAGCCCCATGCACAAGGAGTGCACCCCATAAGGAGAGCCGCCCAGCGTGAAAGAAAGTGCAGCCTGCCTAAGAATGGCATTGCCCACAGGGAGAGCTGATACAAAAAGATGACGCAACAAAAAGAAACACAGATTCCCATGCCGCTGACAACAAGAGAAGTGGACAAAAGAACACTCAGCAAAATAGACACAGAGAACAGACAACTGGGGTGGGGGGAGGAGGGGAGAGAAATAAATAAATAAATCTTAAAAAAAAAATTCCAAAGTAGAGCCAACTGAGATGGCACTGAACTCCAGAGCCATCTGCCATGACCATAGAACCTGTGTGTCTCCATACCCTCAAGAGCACCACTATCTGTGGTTGTACCTATTATGGCTGTCTCTGGGATCCTGCTAAGACATGCATAAGTGCGACCCCTCTGATGACCTCCTGACTCATTTTGAAGTCTCTTAGCCCTATAAACTCACTTGTCTTTACCATTTCCCCCTTTTATTCATGGTCTTTTTCAGTTGAATCATCAGTTGATGATTGGTAGTAATCCCTTGGAGTCAGGGAGGTTCATCCAGGTACATCAGTTGTAGCAAATAGAACATTCATATGTAAAAAGATCATTGCTGCAGAAGGGGGAAAAGGGTTTGGTGTGGGGTATATGGATGTTCCTTATATTGTGTATGTGACTTTACTGTGATCTAAAAATGTTTTAAGAAAAAAATAAAAACAAAAATAAACGTTGTAGACTGAGGAAGGAATGGAAGAGATTGCCTTGCTACAGTATATACAGGGCAACTCCTATTACTATGATGAAAGGCAAAATGTCAAAAACAAAGTTTTTTGGTATTTTTCATTTTTAAATACCCAAATTTATTCTTTATTTTAGTTTTTCTAAATTAGTATTTATTCTCTTTCTAACCTTTAGACCTATATTTATTATTTCCTTTTCCTACCAATGAAATTTGGCAATATATCTGGCTTCATTTTTGAAGAAATTTTGGATCATAGAGGGATTCAACTATGGCAGGGAAGGAGCACTAATGGGGTGTCATTGATGGGGGACACATGGTTGGGAGGGAGTACTCTGTGGTAGTTATATAGGGTATATAAAAATTTTTGGATATTTATTGGGTATTGTCATAGAAGGTAGAGTTACACTAACAACTGAGGGAGTGCTGAGTTCTTAGCCAGGGGAGCTCTGTCACATTCCCCAATGCAACAACAACAATCTCCAAAGTGCAAAGGGAAATACTGCTAAACAATGATGGGCCCTTGATACTGATGATTATGCTTATGAAACTGTATGTTTGAACTTCCAACTAGGCCTAGGCTGCAGGGTGCCTAAGATTTACCTCCTAAGAGCCTCTTTGTTGCTCAAATGTGACAACTCTCTAAGCCAAACTCAGCATGTAAATGCATTACCTTTCCCCCAGCTTGGGACATGTCTCCATTTTATTTTAACAATTATTAAAATAAAATAATGTAATATTTTTGTTAAATTGAGGAAATTAGTATGTGTAGTTAGTTTCAGATGTTATAGGCCTTAAAGAGCAAAAGCAAACCTTGAGACAAACCATAGGAAGCAGCTTGTTTCCATACCTGTGCCCAGGCAATCAAACAGAATTGGTGGAATAACCAGAGTCTAGGATCTCAGAGCAGAACATTAGACCTCTGAGGAGGACATGCTTCCTGTCTTTCACTGAACCCTAGTCATAATATCAAAGAGAAGAATAAACAGGGGTAGATTTCAAGGTAAGAGTTCATGGATGCATAACTGGCACTAGTTTGATTTCCAATAATAAGGATGTAGGTTCTTTCCACTCCCCTTTCCTCTACAAATACCTCCCCTTCACCCCAAAAACATCAAAGTTGCAATGTTTTGGCTAAAAATTACACTCAATGTTAAAGTTATTATGATGTAAATATTCAGAACTAAGTCATAAGTAATACCATATTTATATTTCCTATAAAATGCATTTTTTCTTGGAATTGATCATGTCTTAGCTTTCTTTGTTTGCTTGAATTATACTTCTCTGACATATATATATATATATGTATAATTTTCCTCTAGATAAGTGTCACATCAATATTGCAACCACTTCAGAAATGCTTTCAATATCTTCCTCATTTAAACCTGTTTTATTAAAATTCCCTGATGATGTCTTGATATGGGTTCTTTTCATAAATTGTGCTTGAGATTTGAGGGTTATTTCAATCTTGAATCCAAGTCTTTAATTCAAGAATATTTCCTCAAAATCTGTCTTTAATATTTTTCTCTCCTCCAATTTTTTCTATTCCTTTCTTCCTGAATTCTTATAGCTGGAACATGGGTCCCCTAGACAAAATCTCTAATTTTATTATATTTTCTTACCTAATTCACTTCTCTTTATTTTTGTTTTTTCTTTATTATTCTATTTTAAATTTTAAAGACTTTTACTTTTATCCCATCCTCTTCTAGTTTTATATCAGTTCTTAGGTCTTAGCTCTCCGAGTAGATTATTTACAGTTCTTTCCTGATAAAATTCTTTTGTTACCTATAAACTCTTTGTCTCCACACCCCCTCCCCCCCTTTTGGAGATACCAGGGAAGGAACCTGGGACTTCAGGAACTCAGCTACTGAGCTACACCCTCCCCCTATATATCTTCCCATTTTTTCCTGCTTCATTATTTGGATTTTGACTTTTATTTTAGAAAATGTATTCAAAAAGTTAATATCCCCTCTCTGTCCTAAGTGAAAGTATTTTGGTCCTGAGCAAGACTTATAACTGGTAGACTTAACTGAACCATTGTATCCCAGGTTTTTCACTTGATGATTGACATTACCAGTATCCTGAAATACTTACTTTGGCATAGTCTGTTTCCTCAAAAAGGAAATCTGCCTTGGCTGACAGGATTCTGAGTTCCAAAGGAGGTAAAAGAGCCTGATGGATTCCTCCACAATTCAATACATAGACATTTCACTTATACCTCCACTGTTGTCCTACTGTTTCCAAATTTAGTGGCTCTCTTCTGTTCAAAATCTCCTTAAAGTAATCTGCTTGTGTTTTGACTAGTATAGGAGAAACAGTTGCCTAGCTGGATGAGGTTGATGAGAGAATCTGGGGAATAAGAACTATTTATACAGAGTTTTAGCCAAACCTCTTGTTTTCAGTTCCACCTGTTAAAGGTATCTAGTAATTCCAATTAGAAGCTTTTGGAGGTATTCTTCAGCATGATTCAACTTGATCCTGAACTTTGCAAATTGACAGCTTAATTGTCTGTTGCTTTAGTTCAAATAAGCCAGATACTATCTTTCCACTCTCTAGATTCCAAAACATTATTTTTAATGTTTCTTCTCCTAACATTTTGGCCCTTGTGTATTTGTGCTTTTAAAACAAAACAAAGCAAACTCTTCACTATAATTTAAATGAAGATTCAAAAGGAAGAAAGAACTATGTACATTTTAGGTTCAACATTTAATCCAAAATTTATACAATTTTCTTTTCTGTCCTTCAAATATTTTATTCTTATTACTTAATTTGTACTTTTTATTATCATTGTTATTGTTTTTTTAGTTTTACTCAAAAAGCCAATTTTGTTGATAATAATTGCTGCTTGTATGCCACTACTTTTTAAAAAAAATTTTTAATTCATTTTTTAAAAATTTTACATTCAAAAAATATGAGGTCCCCATTCACATCCACCGCCCCCATCCCACCACTTCCCCCACAGCAACACTCTCCCCCATCATCATGACACATCCATTGCATTTGGTGAGTACATTTCTGGGCATCGCTGCACCTCATGGTCAATGGTCCACATCATAGCCCATACTCTCCCACCGTTCCATCCAGTGGGCATTGGGAGGATCTACAATGTCTGGTAATTGTCCCTGCAGCACCATCCAGGACAACTCCAAGTACTGAAAATTCCTCCACATCTCATCTCTTCCTCCCATTCCCTGCACCCAGCAGCCACCATGGCCACTTTTTCCACACCAATGCCACTTTTTCTCGATTACTAACCACAATAGTTCATGAATAGAATATCAGTAAGTCCACTCTAATCCTTAATGTATTCCTCCTTCCTGTGGACCTTGGATTGGTTTTGTCCATTCCACATCTATGTCAAAAGGGGCTTAGATTCCACTTGGATACTGGATGCAATCCTCTTGCTTTCAGTTGTAGGCACTCTAGGCTCCATGGTGTGGTGGTTGACATTCTTCAACTCCATGTTAGGTGAGTGGGGTAAGTCCAATAAACCAGAATGTAGGAGCTGAAGTCTGTTTGAGGCTCAGGGCCTGGCTATCATATTGTCAGTCCAGAGATTCAGATACCCTAGATATATCTTAAACCCCAGCACCAACTACAATTCCAGTAAAGTAACAGGGAAGGCTTGTGAAAAGAGATCACATCTGAGTCCAGCTCCATCACGCAGAAACACCAACTCCAAAGAAGGACCAACTGACATGGCAGTGAACTCCATCTGCCATGACCATAAAACCTGTGGGTCTCTTTAGCCCTCAGAAGAACCAATACCTGGGGTTGTATTTACTTTATCTGTCTCTGAGACTCTGCTCAAGTGTGCATAAGGGCATTCCTTCTGACAACCTCCAGACTCTTTTCTAGAGACTCATAGCCATATAAACTCATTTGTTCTTTCCATTTTCCCCTTAATTTAGGTCAAAAAGCATTTTAAACTCCTGTTATTATATGTAGACAGGGATATTCTGCTGGCCCGCATTGAACCTTTAATTCAAGGTCATTTTCTAGTTACGTCATCAGCAGGTACTTGGTAGTCATTCCTCAGCACCAGTGAGGCTCATCCCTGGGTGTCATGTCCCACACTGGGGGGAAGGCAGTGCATTTACATGCTGAGTTTGGCTTCGAGACTGGC
Source organism: Dasypus novemcinctus (assembly GCF_030445035.2). Lineage (NCBI taxonomy): Eukaryota > Metazoa > Chordata > Mammalia > Cingulata > Dasypodidae > Dasypus > Dasypus novemcinctus. The sequence goes on along the minus strand of NC_080694.1, from coordinate 5,699,415 downwards.
CACATTTGAGTAACACAGAGGCTGTCAGGAGAATACTCCTAGGCACAGTGCTGCTCTAGGCCTTGTTCTTATTTCAGGTGTATAGGCTCACAAGCATAGTCATTAGTATCAGGGGCTCACTGTTGGACCCTCATTCCTTCCTGGTCCTTGCTATTGCACCTGGGGGACTGCCACTGCTCCCTTAGGGACCACAACAGAGCCCCCCTGTGTATGCCACTACTTTTATCTGGGTTTGATTTCCTTCCTCCTGAAGTACTTCATTTAGAAGTTGTCTTTCTTTTATTTCATTTTACTTTTACTTTATAATGAATTCACAACATTTTCTTTGCTACTTCCTATTAGTGCCTCAGATTATTTAGAAGCATATTCTTTACTCTCCACACATTTACAGATTTTCCTGTTGCCTTTCTGTTATTCATTTCACATTTGAGTTCCTTATTATCAGAGAATATACTTTGTATGATAATATTATTTTAAATTTGTGGACTTTTGTATTATGACCGAAAGATTGCCTGTCTTAGTGAATGTTCGTGGGTGCTTGGAAAGCAATGCTTGGGTATAATATTAAAAAAATATCAAAAATTTACAAATTTAGGATACTTATGTTGTCCTAATAGATTGATATTTATCAAAATATAATTTACTTCCTTATCTCCAGTCATTTTATTTGCTGTGAAGTTTATATTAACAGGTACTAATTTACCCACTGCAGTATTTCTATGAAAATTAATGAATAAGTGATATGACTACTTCCATACTTTTATTTTCACCATGACCCTGTTATTGACTTTGAAGTGAATTTTTTATAAATAGCATGTTTTTATCCATTTTGACAATTTCTATCTTTTGGTCAGTATATTTTGATCATTTATTTTAAAAATAATTATGATATATTAGATTTATGGTTCTTTGTTAATGCTTTTCTTTTTGTTTCCTTTGTCATTTTTCTGTTTCTTTTTTTGTCTTTATTTATTTTTTAATGTTACATTAAAAAAGTGAGGTCCTTATATACCCCCCAGCCCCCTCACCCCACTCCTTCCATATCAACAACCTCTTTCATCATCATGGGACATTCATTTCATTTGTTGAATACATTTTTGGGCACTGCTGCACCACATGGATAATGGTTTACATTATAGCTTACATTTCCCCCCAGTCCACCCAGTGGGCCATGGTAGGACATAAAATGTCCAGCAACTGTCCCTGCTGTACCACCCAGGACAACTCCAAGTCCCAAAAATGTCCCCACATCATATCTTCTTCCCTCTCCCTACCCTCAGCAGCTACTATGGCCACTTTCTCCACATCAATGCTACAATTTCTTCCGTTACTAATCAAAATAGTTCCATAGTAGAATATCAGTAAGTCCACTCTAATCCATACTCTATTCCTCCATCCTGTGGATCCTAGGATGGCTATGTGTACTCCACCTCCATATCAAGATGGGGCTTAGATTTCACATGGATGATGGATGTTATTCTTCTGCTTGCAGTTGTAGACATTCTTGGCTCCCTGGTGTAGAGTTTGACCTTGTTCACCTCCCTGTTAGCTGGCTAGGGTAAGTCCAATAAACCAGAGGGTAGGAGTTGCAAGTCTGTTGAGGCTCAGGGCCTGGCTACCACATGCACAGTCCAGAGATTGAGGCCCCCTGAGTATACACCAAACCCCAGTGCCAGTCACAGGTATGGTAAAAGTAACAGGAGAGGCTTGTGAACAAAGATCACATCTGAGTCCAACTCCATCACACTCAAGAACACAAACTGAAAAGTAGGGCCAACTGACATGGCACTGAACTCCAACTGCCATGACCATAGAAACTATGGGTCTCTGTAGCCCTCAGAAGAACCAATATCTGGTTCTTTTTTCTTGCCTTTCTATGGGATACATGAACAGAGTTTACAACTCAATTTTTATTTGTTCATAGTTTTTAAATGAATCTCTCATCTTTTAATATAGTTTTTATGTCTACTTATAGTATTACTATATATATATTTCTGAATTGTCATATTGTACTGATATCAACACATTACTTCTTCATGTGAAGTGTGGAAACGTTACTTCCATTTAGTTTCCTTAACCTTCCCAAGCTTTAAATATTATTGTACTGGATAGCAGATGGTGTTACATATTGTTTGTTTTTCAATATCAACTATTTTTAATAAAACCCATGAAAGAATGGATGTACCCATATCTCTTTCTGTTGTTTTTCTTCCATGATGCAAAGTATTCCCTTATTATTTCTTTTCTGTTTGAATAGTTTCCTTTAGCTAATATTTATGAGTTAAGTGTGATAGCAACAAATTATTTTAGTTTCCCTTCATCCAAATATGTCTATATTTTTCTTCCATTCCTGAAATATTGTATTGCCTGATACAGAATTAGTGGTTGGAAAATATTTTCAGTGGTTAAAAAATGTGGCACTTCCTACTGGCTGCTATTGTTTCAAGTGAAATGTCCACTCTATTTCTTTCTGTGATTAGATTTCAGTGAGGCTCATATCAGGTTTATAGGAGAACTTAGAGGAAATGCCAACCCCACTACTGAAATATCAAAGAAAAATTTGAAGATATGTGCTGTCTAATCTAGTAATCTACTGATGAACATGAGTCACACAAATGGCTAAAATAAGGGTAGAGGAAAAGGTTGTCCATTTATGTCAAAATTCATGAAGTTGACTTTGAAATATGATGGCTGGAAACATGGGCCTTTGAAATAGAGTGGACTTGATATTATAAAAGAGTGCAGACAGAAACCATCTTTGTGCAACAGAGTCAAAACACCATTTCCAATTTCAACTTGGTTCCAGCAGGCATCAATGTTTTTAACAAATACCAATTTGTAGCATCAAATTCCTGCCCTCAGTCACTTAAACCTAAAGAAACTCTACAGAGAGGTTGGTTCCATCACCATCAGTAATGCAGAGAAAGATAACCTGAATTGGTACAGTTCACTAATACATACTTAATAAAGACACAGATTATCAATCAGAAAAGAAGTACAAGCTTACTCTAACTTGGTGGACACAGTGTGGGTGGTAGTGATAAGGTCATAACTTCATTATCCAACATCTGTGAGAAAGAAAACTATACCCTGAAAAAATGAAGTTTATTGACCCCATGCAGAGAAAGAGGACACTCCTCTGGAGCCGTGCAATAACTTTCAATAGGTGAGAGGCAGGAAGAATATTTTGTATGAATTGGGTTCTTTCTGAAGGATTTTGTGAAGGATGTAATGATATGGGGGCCATTTCTAGATTAGTGGTTTCAGAGGTGGAATTAGGAGTAGTGAGGCACAAGCAGATATTAGGTGCTCCCATGAGGAGAGGGCAGCTTAATAACTGGGTATACCTAGTGAGTGGGTATAGCAAAGTGAGTCTGGCCATCATGAGGAAGAAATCAGTAGACCCACAAAGAGGGGCTCTTTATGGCATTTCACAGCTGCTGTAAGACTTTGGGAGAATCTATGTTCCCTCTGAAATATTTTTTATTTTAATTTTTAAAAAATCTTTAGATTATGTAAATGTACTCTCTGAGCTTTGCAGCTGTTTTATCTCTTTCTATTTCCCCATGTAAATAATTCATGGCTAATTTTTTTTCTTGCAAGGGAAGATTTTTGCTTCCTTATTCTTTCAGTAAGAAAAGGCTAGGATCAATGACCACATGGTTACCTGGAGGGCATTGCACCCTAGACATATGTCTAAATAAAAATAAAACCTCCCCTGACAGGAGGGGCAAAATGGAGTCAGATTAAGTGCATCCACACCATCTCTCCTACAAAAAACAGCTGAGTGGGGGCAAAATCCTGCCTGAGTGAACTGTTTTGGGAACCCACAAAGCATGAAGCTTCAGCGCATTGATCTGGGAAAAGCATGCCAAAAAGAGTGATTACTCCAGGTAAAACAAGAGTTTCTGGCAGTTGAGGCTGGAGCTGTGGAATGGCTAAACCCCTACCTCCAGGCAGGAAGCTGTGGCATTCCCTGACACTTGCCAATCACCCAGCTGAAAGAGACAAACTGAGAGTGGGAGGGTTCTGGTGAAGGGTGGAGAGGGTTCCCCAAGTGTGGGCTCAATTGCCTGGACCCCCTTTGAACTTTGAGGAGCATACCGGCTGGCTTGAGGAGAAACCAGGAAGAAGGGAGAAGCAAATCTGTTGAGTCAGCCTGATTTACCTAATCTTCCTGGGATAGGGAAAATCGGTCTGGGAGAAGGTGGAGTCATGCAATTAACTACTCCTGTACAGCTCACCTAAGAGAGGGGGACAGTAGGAAGTCCTTAATAAGTTTCCAAGAGCATATTTAGGGTTCCTAGCAAGGTGTGGGTGCTCTCAGAGACTGAGAGTCATTATTTTCTCTGGTGAGTTAAGTCATCAGGGTCCCATTTGAATTTTCAAAGGGAACTCTCACATAGACTATTGCTTCCTGCTGCCCAGGGAGATAAAGCAATTATAAAAAAATGGGGGGAGGAGAGATTCCTAATTAGCAATTTACCTAATTGCAAAGACTTAATCCTGACCCAGGGAAATGGACTGATTCTGAAGTGCTACTCAATCCAACGAGAAAGATTAGCTCAGTGGAGAAGTTTCAGCCTTGAATACACAAAGTCTTAACTTCTACTCCTTGCTCCTCTTAGTGACCAACTGTGATATTAAACATCTAGGTGATACTTTAGGACAGGGATGACATAGACATTATACATGCATTACCATCCTTTGGGTCTCTTATTTTTCCTAAAAAAAGAGGTACTTTTCTTATATAATTGAACTTTGTTTACTCACTAAAATCCATTTCAAAATCTGAAACAAGAAAACTGCAGGATAATAGATTGATGAACACTTAGTGTTTGGTTGACTTCTTGCTGGAGGGTTTGTCTGTTTTTTTGATTTCTTGTCTTTCCTTCCTCTTTATCCACCAACTTTTACAATTAGGTGCTGCCAGTTTGTTTCTTGTTGCCAGTGTTTCCTTTTCCTCAATTTCTCTTTTCTTTGTTTATTGATTTTGGCTACAAAAGCTATCACTTTTCCTTCCTATATTTTTCTATCTTCTGCATTTTGTTGTTGCTCTTACATTTCACCTCTCTTTGTTTACCCCCAATTTTTCTGACTTTTTATTCCTAACACTTCTGTTTTCTATCATTTATTAACTTTCTCTTTTTGTCCTTTCTTTTCTTTTTCCCTCTTTCCTCATCACACTGGCCTTTTAATTCATACTATATTCTTGTCCATATACAGTTTCCCATTTCATTGCTGGTATTCCACTTTTTTATTCCTAAAGCTGTCCACTGTTAACATGAGTTTAATATTCCTTCTACTAGGTCTTATAAAATTCTTCTACTAACTTTTACTGTCAATATTACTATTACACCTTTTCTTTTCTTACCTCTTTTCCTTTCCCTGATTGGCAGAATGGATAAGGAAATATGACCCATCTATATGCTGTCTACAAGAAAACCACCTTAGACACAGGGATTCAAGGATGTTGAAAGTGAATGCCTGAAAACAAGAATACAAGTAAACAACCAAAAAAAGGGCAGGAGAAGCTACACTAATAATGGACAAAATAGACATTAAATACAAAACTATTGTGAGAGACAAAGATGAACACTATATATTAGTAAATGGTGTAATATTTCAAGAAGAAATAGCAATCATAAATATTTATGCACCTAATCAGGGTGCCTCAAAATACATGAGGCAAACACTGGAAAAACTAAGTGGAGGAATACATGCCTCTACAGTTATACTGGGAGATTTTAAAACACCATTATCACAATTAGAGCATTTCAACAAAGAAATAATAACAAAAAAAAAGACTTTGAATAATATATTAGAGAATCTGGACCTAATAGACATATGCAGAACACTATACTCAAATACAGGAGGATATACATTCTTTTCAACTGCACATTGATCTTTCTCCAAGATAGGCCATATGCCAGGCCACAGAGAAAATCCCAATGAACTCAGAATGATTGAAATTATATTTAAAAAATTATCTGACCACAATGGAATGAAGCTGGAAGTCTTCAAGGGCCAGAGAACCAGATTAGGCTTAAAGATATGGATTTTAAGCAACACACACTTAGATAAAGAGTGGGTCAAGCTGGAAATCTCAAAATAAATCAGTAACTACCTTGAAACTAATGAAAATGACAATACAACATATCAAAAATGTATAGGCTGCAACAGATGCTATACTGAGAGGGAAATTAATAGCTGTATATTCTAATATTAAAAAATAGAATGAGCTAAAATCAAAGATCTAACTGGAAACTTGGGAGAGTTAGTAAAAACAACAACAAACTAAGCACAAAAGAAAAAGAAAGAAAGAAAACAATCATAAGAATAGCACTAAATGAAATAGAAAATAAGAAAGCACTGAAAAAAAATAAAGAGTTGGTTCCTTGAGAAGATCCATAAAATTGATAAACCCTTAGTTAGATTAACAAAGAAAAAAGAGAAAATATGCAAATACACAAAATGAGAAATGAGAAAGGGGATAGCACAAGTGACACAAAAGGAATAAAATATATCAAAACAGAACAATTTGAAAAACTAGTTTCTGAGAATAGGACAATTTAGAGGAAATGGACAAATTCCTAGAAACACATAAGCAGCCTACATTGATGAAAGAAAAAAAAATTGATCTCAACAGAAAAGCCACAAAAAAAGAGATAGAATCAGTTATTAACAACCCCCCAACCAAGAAGAGCCCTAGGCCAGATGGCTTCACAGGTGAATTCTACCAAATATTCTGGAAAAAACTAACACTAATCTTGCTTAAACTCTTCCAAAAAATTGAGCTCTAAGGAACATTGCCTAACTTGTTCTATTATGCTAACATTACTGTAATACCAAAGCCAAAAAAAGACACCTCAAGAAAGGAAAATTATAGACCAATGCCTCTAATGAAACTAGATGCTAAAATCCTCAACAAAATACTAATCATATTCAACAAGACATCAAATGAATTATACACCATGACCAAGTGGGTTTCATCCCTCATTTACAAGGATGGTTGAGCATAGGAAAACCAATCAATGTAATACACCCTATAAAGAGAAAAAAGAAAAAAAAATCACATGATCATATCTACAGATGCAGAAAAAGCATTCAACAAAATACAGCATCCTTTCCTGATTAAAAACAATGTAAAAGATAAGAATAGAAGGAAACTTTCTGAATATGATAAAGGGTATGTATGAAAAACCCACAGCTAACAACATACACAACTGTGAAATCCTAAAATATTTCCTTCTAAGGTCAGGAACAAGACAAGGAGGTTCACTATCATCCCTCCTATTTAACATTATGCTAGAAGCACTTGCTTGAGAACTGAGGCAAGAAAGAGAAACCATGTGGAAGCCATCCAAATTGGAATGGAGGAAGTCAAAATTTCACTCTTTGCAAATGACATGATCCTACACTTATAAAGCCCTAGAAATCTATAGCAAAGCTTCTAGAATTTATAAATGAACTAATTAAATTGCAGATTATAAGATCTATGCAGAAAAATCAGTAGCATCCCTGTACACCAATAATGAGCAATCCGAGGAAAAAATTTAAAAAATACCATTTACAATAGTAAATAAAAAAATCAAATACATAGGAATGAATGTAACTAAAAATGTAAAAGACATACACAGAAACTGCCCAACACTGTTAAAGGAATTCAAAGAAGACTTAAATAAATGGAAGGATATTCTATGTTCATGTATAGGAAGACTAAATATCATTAAAATGTCTATTCTACCCAATATAATGTACAGATTAAATGTAATCCAAATAAAAATCAACACCACACTTTTTAATGAACTGGAAAAACTAACTATAAAGTTTATTTGGAAGGAAAAGGGGCCCCAAACAGCCAAAGGCATATTAAGATAGGAAAATGATATTGGAGGAATCAAACCACCTGCCTCAAAAATATACTATTACTACAAAGGTACAGTGTTCAAAACAGCATGGTTTTGGCATAAGTATAGACATATTGACCAATGGAACCAAACTGAGAGTTCTGATATAGATCCTCACATATACAATCATTTGATATGCAACAATACCACCAAGCCCACACTATTGGAAGAGAATTACCTCTTCAACAAATGGTGCTTGGAGAGCTGGTATCCATAAGTAAAAGAATGAAAGAGGAATACCATCTCATAACTTATACAAAAATAAATGCAAGATGGATCAAAGATATCAAATATAAAAGCCAAGACCATAAAGACCTTGGAAGACAAGGTAGTAAAGCATCTACAGGGATTTTAATTGGAAATGGCTTCATAAACTTCACACCTAAAGCATGAGTAGCAAAAGAAAAAATAGATAAATGGGACCTCCACAAAATTAAAACCTGTTGCACCTCAAAGGAATATATCAAGAAAGAGAAAATCAGCCTGCCAAATAGGAGAAAATATTTGGTAACCATACGTCTGCTAGGAGCCTAATATCCAGCATACTATTTATCTCAAAAATAAAAAGACAAACAGCATATTTAAGAAAAAAAATGGGCAAGGGATTTGTATAGCTGCTGCTCCAAAGAAGAAATAGAAATGGCTAAAAAGCATATGATAAGATCCTAAACATCACTAGCTATCTGGTGGCTATATAAAAAACAGAGGATGACAAATGTTGGAGAGAACATAGAGAAATTAGAAAACTTATCCACTGCTGGTGGGAATGTAGAAGGATCCAACCATTGTGGAGAACAGTTTGGCAGTTCCTCAAAAAGCTAGCTATATATTCGCTGTATGACTCAGCAATTCCAGTACTCAGTGTAAACCCAGAGGAACTGAAAGCAAGAACACAAAATGCCCACCAATGTCCCTAGCAGCATTATTCACTATTGCCAAAAGTTGGAATCTACCCAAATGCCCATCAACAGATGAATAGACAAACAAAATGTGGTATATACATACAATGGAATACTACTCAGCTGTAAGATGGAATACAGTACTATCACATGGGATAACATGGATGAATCTTGAGGACCTTATGTTGAGTGAAGAAAGCCACTCATTGAAGGACAAATACTACATGATCTCTCTGACATGAATGAAGCAGATCAAACTGTCTCAGAGAGCTGGAGACTGGAAGATATGCTTACAGGAAATAGGGAGGGAGAGGAAGGTTGTGAGCCAATTCCCACATTGTTGAAATCTATGATAAAGTGGAAGAAAGTCATTGAGCAGTGGAGGGATAAGACAGGGTTTAGAGTTATAGGGATATTATTGGGTTGGGCTTTGCAAGCTTGAAGGAGGCTAGGGTTGGAAGGATGGATCAGATGGTTCATGGAATTGGGGGAAGGGTTGGGGGGAGAAGGTGAACATTGGTTGTTCTATAATGTTGAGAAAACACTTTGGAAAATATAATAAGGAAAGATTATGGGTTTAAGGTGTTTTATGGGGCAATCTGGCATAGGATGCACCTGGGGCAAACATCTAGGGAGTGTGTGAGTGCTAATCTTGTCATAGGGTGTTATATCTGTGGGTGGAAACTCAAATAATGAGTGGGAAGATGTTGTACCTCCAAACTTGGCAGCCCTGATATTCTCAAACAGAGGGGAGAGTGTCTCTTGAGAACATGGGTCGCTCCCAATGGGGGAGGACATTCTAGTGTGTCAAGCCCTCAGCATTGTTGCAAGTACCTATGAATCCTGTCCTTCAAGCAGTGGGGCTTGGTTTTCATTGTGGGTCCCAAGGGGAGGGGGAGAGAGGAATAGAATAGATGGAAGTGGAGATAACTGGGCACAAAGGAGGTGTTCTGCTTGATCATGCAATGATTGATACAGGCTATGCTAATTTTCACCAAAAATTTATAAAAATATACATTCTAAAATGTGAAACATAGCATAAACAATAACATAATCAAATATTTATAAAAGTGTACAGTCTAAAATGTAAATGATAATGTGATCATGTTGTACACATGGTTAGGAGCTATGTTTCAATATTTGTACATCAATTGTAGCAAATGTAACAATCACATGTAAAAAGATCATTGTTGGGGAAGGGGCAAAATGGGAAGGATGTTGGGTAAATGGGAGTCCCCTGTGTTCTATATGTGACTTTACTGTGACCTAAATAATTTTTGAAGACGTAATAAAAAGAAAAGATGTAAGACACTGAGGAAGAAATGGAAGAGCTTGCTTTGCCATCGTACATACAGGGCAACACCTATTACAATGATGAAAGGCAAAATATCAAAATAAAATTTTATGATATTTTTCTATTTTTGATACTCCAATTAATTTTTTTACTTTATTCTAGTTTTTTCTAAATTATTTTTTATTTCTAATCTTTAAACCTATCATTACTATTTCATATTCCTATTAATTGGATTTTACAATGTAATAGGCTTCATTTTTGAAGAAGTTTTACATCACAAAGGGGTTCAACTATGACAGGGGAGAAGCATTCATGTGGATTATCATTGATGGGGGATGCATGGGTAGAAGGGAGTTCTCCAGAGCATGCATATAGGTTACATGGTTATGTTTGGATGTTTGGTGGGTATTGACAGTGTGAGTAGAGTTTCAAAGGACAACTGAGGGAGTCCTGAGTTTCCATCCTGGCAAGCTCTGCTGCATTCCTCAATGGAACAACAATGATTCCTCAAGTGCAAAGGCAAAGATCAGTGAAGAAGGATGGCCCAAAGGTGGGCCCTTGAAACTGATGACTATGCTTATAAGCCTGTGTGCTTGATATTTCAACTAGGTCTAGAGTTGCAGGGTGCCTAAGAGTTACCTCCTGAGAGCCTCCATGTTGCTCAATTTTGGCCACTCTCTAAGCCAAACAGCTTATAAATGCATTACGTTCCCCCTAGTGTGGGATATGACTTCCAGGGATGAGCTCCCCTGGTACTGAGGGATTAGTACCAACAACAGTTGGTAATGTAACTAGAAAATGACCTTGAATAAAAGGGGTGAATGGTAAAGACAAATGTGTTAAAATGCGTGAGACTTCAAAATGAGGCAGGTGGTCACCAAAGGGTTTACACTTGTTCATGTCTCAGCAGGATCCCAGAGACAGCCAAAGTAGATATAACTCCAAGTAGTGGTGTTCCTGAGGTTTATGGAGACACCCAGGTCCTGCAGTCATGGCAGATGAGTCTGGAGTTCAATGCCTTGCCAGTGGGCCCTATTTTGGAATTTGTGCTACTGTGTTTGATGAGCTGGGCTCAGATGTGACTTCTCTACACATGCCACTTCTGTCACTTTTACTGAACCTGTGATTGGTGCTGGGGTTGGTGTATGCCCAGAGTCTTGAATATCTGGACTGTCCTTGTGCCAGCTAGACCCTAAGACTCAGCAGAGTTGCAACACCTACTCTCCAGTTTGTTGCATTTACCCACATCAGCTAACAGGGAGGGAAGCATGGTCAGTCACCACATAAAGGAATCAAGAGAGTCTACAACTGCAAGCAGGAATACCCCACCCATCAGCCATGTAGAATCTGAGCCCTTTCTCAATTTAGAGTGGAGTGAGAATCACCATCCCACTCCTTAGGATGGAGGATTAAAGTGGATTTATTTGTATTCTACTACAGAATTATTGTGATTCTAGCAATGGAAGAATGTATATAATTGATTTGGAGACAGTGGTCATGGAAGTTGCTGAAGTCATGGAGAGGGAAATAAGAGGTGTGTTATGAGGCATTTTTAGGACTTGGAGTTGTCCTGAATGATATTGCAGGGACAGATGCAGGACATTATATATCCTACCATAATTCACTGAATGAACTGGGAGAGAGTGTAAACTACAACATAAACTCTAATCCTTGCTGGGAAGCAGGACCCCAACGTATATTCATCAATTGCAATGAATGTACCACCCTAATGCAAGAAGTTGATTATGTGGAAGGAGTGGATGGTGTGGGGAGTGGGTTATATGGGAACCTCTTGTATTTTTTATGTAACATTGTGTGTGATCTACATATCTTTAATAAAAAGTTAAAAGTGAAAGCAAATAACAACAACAACAAAAATCCTCCACCTGATGGGCAATTCTCTCCCTCAGTTTTTGTGGCCATTAAGAATGACTCAATATACAGTGAAGGATGAGTTTGTGGGTGAAAAATATCAATTAGCACAGCTAAAGAGATCTGGCAGCAACTTCAAACTTATTGGGGAAATAAACATATGAGAGATGGAAAGGAATTAAATAAATAATAAAAATGGGGAAAATAATTTCCTGGATGCTTGTGGTACAAAAAGAGATTGAAAACTATAAAGGGTTGAGGAAAAGAGAGGCAGAAAATAGGAAACACTTTTCTGTCCATTGAATGGAAGTCTAAGCAGGCCAACAAGCAGTATTTCTTGCAATATTTCCTTCTCCCAAGTTTTCTTGTCTCCAAAGTCACCCTGTGAATATGGCTATCTGGAAAAAACAAATCTCACTAGTCTCTCAATTTCACAAAGGAAACGTAACCTGACTCTTCCTATCTACAGGAGACATATTCAGCTGAGTTCCACTTTCATAATTTTCCATGTTGTAGACATTACACCTATGTCCAAAAGGACCCATGTCCATGTGATAATGGTCCACCAATACCCATATTTTTTCTGCTATTGGATATATATGAAGATTGCAAAACCCTTCCTACTTAAATTTAGTAATGACAGTCTGACTTGCTTTGAGCATTGAAATATGATAGGAAATAGAGTGCTTATCTTCCAGGAGGAAGCATTTAGTTATTAGGTTTGGCTTGGGTCTCCAATCTTGTCTTTCTCTGTCATGGGAGCACGTATTGAAATATAGATGTCTGAAAGGAAAAAGAAGCTTGAAATGCCAAATCTGTATGGAGAATATACCTACCTCAGAGAGTCACAAGGCACATAAACTGAATGTTGTGTATGCAAGAAATAGACCCATGTTGTGCAGTTAGGTGATGATGATCTCCAGTTACCTCAGTATTCTCTTACTTATCCTAATTCAAACATTATGATCTGCAGTTACCTTAGTATCCTCTTACTTATCCTGATTAATTAAAACATTCACATTTTACAAAGGTCTCAAATCAAAGGTATTAATTCTAGTTCCCAAGATTAAACTATCTTGTTTCCATATATTTAGCATCAGTGCCACCCTAGACCTGTGTCATAAGCAAATTTTGTTCATGACATCTCATATTCAGCTCAAAGACTGATAAACAGGGAAAAAATGTCTTACACACACTTATAGGTAACTCTGGTACTTCTCACAGAAAAATTGTCTGGAAGAGGTTGTGTAAATCAATTAAAACTTCCAGCTCAATTTATTGAACTGAATTGCTAGGTGTCCTGCATATCTATGTCCCATATGAAAAACTTGCAAGGGTGTAGCCAGAGGTGTATTTCTAAAACTTCATAACAATGGAAATAACATGGAAAATACATAAGTTAACCAGAATTTTATACATGTTAAAATGATATTTTCTATATTATATATATGGAAATAGATTTGCCCAAATATTGAGCATTTATTTAATCTCATGGAGATAAAACTAAATTTGGATTAAATTTAGAGACCTATCCCAAGGTGTGAGTGCCCACACCTCTTTTGGGTTTAAATAATTAAACAAATATTACATTGTGGTGAATTCAACTTATAAGAATTCCAAATATAGGAAGATTACAGTACTGACATGAAAAGCCTCTTCTTTGTACTTCTATTTCTATTCTTAGAGGAAATGAAAAATGAAAAATTTTCACATACACAAAACACTCAGTCACTCTTTGGGGAAATTAGCTTCCCTTTAGATTTCTATAAAACAATCTATGTCCCACAGTTCTCTCTATTTTTTATTTTAAAGCTTAGTAATATGTAATTTATAATTTATTTGTTTGCTAGTTCTAGACAATTTAAATTATAGGACTTTTGTTTCTTGAGAAAAAATAATGTATGTTCTTCAAAAATTAACTCTGTAACTAGTATTTGCCATAATGAAATATATATTGAGCATTTATTACATGCCAAAAATTGTGATATTACATTTGTGCATATTATTAACAAGATAATAAGATCACAGGAAAACAAAGTAAGTTTTCAATTGTGAAATATTTCTGGTAATCCCACACATTGGTAGTGACATTTTAAAGACTGCCAATTCTTGGACCCTTTAGAGAAGAGTGGATTGATGTCATAATTTTGAATTCACTTTCATGTTCAAAAAATAAATTAACTATTATATTCTGATCTCTTTCTGCAGCAGTCTCTATAGAGCATCTTTTACATCTTTGTTCATTATGGTATAGATGAGAGGGTTCAACAATGTTGTGACAATGGTGTAGAAGTTGAAGAACTTGCCATGTTTTGAAGCAAAATTGTTTTTAAGGTCTGTGTAAACCATTGCCACAGTCCCATAAAACATGAAGACCACAAGAAGGTGGGAGAAGCAGGTGGCAATGACTTTCTGTCTTCCTTCCTCTGACTTGATTTTCCCAGTGGCTTGAGCTATGCAGCCATAGGATGATAGAATCAACCCAACTGGCACAATGGTGAAGAGGACAGCAAAGATGGTCATCTGCCAATCAGTGGAGGAAGTAATCTCCACAGGCCAGGCATATGAGGGCAGGTAACTTACACAGAAAGTCATCAACTTTGTGGTGGGTACAGAAAGGAAACTGAAGTGTGATGGAGTTTTGAATTAGAGATTCCATCAGGACAGAAATCCATGCAGTGTGCTAGCTTCCAACGTGGGTGCATGACTATGGTGTAGCACAGTGGCTGGCAGACAGCTACATAGTGATCAAAGGCCATTACCACTAGCAAGACTCCTTCTATAGCACTGACAGAGGAACACCCAGAGTTGGATAACACAGCCTGTGTAGGTAATAGTCTTGTCTGGTCCTCTCAAGTTTGACAGCATCTGAGGCACAGTAATTGTGGTAAAACAAAGCTCCAGGAAAGAAAGATTGCTAAGAAAGAAGTACATCGAGGTGTGGAGGTGAGGATCTTTGCAAGAAAGAAAGATAATAGCCAAGTTACCTAAGATGATCATGCTGTAGAAGACGATGACAATCCAGAAGAGACTTATTTCTAGCTGGGGCCGTTCAGAGAAGTCAAGAGGGATGAAGCCAACTGGGATTGTTGTTCATTCCTGTTGAGTTTTGCATTGGGTTTAGACATAATTACAGGGTAAAGTGATTTTGTAGAAAGGCTCTACTGCAAGTTGTTTAGAGAAGGCAAACACTATTTTTCTAGGAAGTCTTGAGACACCAAACGTATGGATATTTGCCTTTACCTTAAGCCACTATGATATAATCTTTCTCTCACAAGTCCATATTGTTTACATGAAAAAAACATTAGTAAGATACTAACCCTTTGAATTCACCTCTAAAATCTGTAATCACAACATTCCTAGTCTCTTCCTCCAAATTACCTTAGATCATTTGAGTATTCTTCCTAAGTTTATCTTTCACTTGCATATTTATTATCTGTTCTAAAATATTTTTAATAAAATGCTAAACTCAAGTCCTATTTTTGAATGTATAATCCCCAAGAGTAAAAAAATATTATTCCTCAAGTTTTATGATGTAAGTAGGAAAACATATAATGGATATAATTGCACATATAAGGTCTTCTCCTTATCAGTTGCTTTTAACAGACCATAAACAATGAGACCCAGTACATAACATCATTCTTTGAGTGCCTAGAGAAGCATGTCGGCATAGGAGACACACCAGTTTTTTAAATGAAGCAAGCCTAGGTTGGATACCTAGTTCTTTTACCTCACATAAATTAATTTAAATTGCAACAACTTAATCCTGAGTCATTATTCTCACCTAAAAATGGTTCTAATAGCTCCCATTTTGCTGCTAAAGAGGATAACAGTATAATAGTGCCTACTGCATTTTATCACAAAATAAGCACAGCTGAAATAGTTATCTAATTTGTGCCCCATAATTACCCATTATTTTTATCCTCAATAATCAATTGTGTATAAAAATCAACTAAGTATCATAATTCAAAGAACAGAAATTATTTATATTGTAATTGTCAACTCCATGAGTTTTCACAATACATTTTGTTCATAATTGTGCAATCTTACAGAATTTGTTCTTTTGTGTCTCACTTGCTTCACTCAATATAATGTCTCCAGTTTCATCCATGATATACAAAAGCATATCATGGTGTTTGTAACTACCATAGCCTTTAAATGAGTATGAGAATGGTTGAAGGGGAAAGACTGAGGTCATGTATGTTATTAGAAGAAAAACTAAAATCTGTAACATGGGACTATATAAGATAGTAAAATGTCGCAGTGTGGGCTTGTTCGGAGGGCCACTGCAGGGGCGGTGTGGGCTCGGGCGGAGGGCTGCAACACACGGAGGGGCCTTCCGAGAAGGCGCTCTGGGGCCGGCAAGGTGCGGAGGACGCGCGGTAGGAAGAAGACTACCGAGGAGACCAGGATCTGTGCGCAAGTCTGATTTATTCAGGAAGTACAGCGGTTAATATAGGGCGAAGATGGGGGAGGGGCAGGGGGCATGGCCGGGGGGCGGCAGACGGCTGATAGGTTCGTGCAGGGGTGCATCACTGGTTGCAGGCAGAAGACGGGGTAGCCAGGGTTCTCGGCGGCAGCGAGGCGGGGCTGTCATGGTGCAGCGGTGGCCCTCGGGGGAGAGGCGGGGTTAGGCCACCGAGGGGGAAGTGGGTGCAGCTGGGCAGAGGGGCGGGCAGTACGCCCTAACCCCAAGCGGAGGGCCTTAACGCCCGTTCCCGCCACCCGGGTCCAACTCGCACTGGCGCCTGGAGACGAGCCGACCCTTGCTGTCGCCGCGCTCCCACACGGTGCCACCCTACAGTAAAACCTCATGTAAAACATAAATATGGGTAATATTTCATATATGACTGTTTTTACAAAATATAAGTACAAATATATTAGAGAGAAGGTAAAAGAATAGCAGCTATGTATGACAGAGGAAGCATAAAGAGATTGAAGGGTGATGAGTTTTGTTTATACATTATTAATGTTATTGAAATAATGGAAGTGCTCTAAGAATGACTGAAGTGATGAATGCACAAATATGTGATTACACTGAATACCACTGAGTTTATATTTTGAATGGATTTATACTTTATGAATGTGTATCAATAAATTCTATAAAAATAGATGACAAAATTGAAATGTAAAAAACTATAAAAAATTTGAAATCTGTAATCATTTAAAGCTTTGCTTCATGAGAAGGAGGGAAAGATGACACAAAGGCTTTATGTAACTACTACCTTGGAGCATTGGTTTGGGGGAAGATTTTCATTGAATATTAATTTTCTGTCTTCAGGAATTTTCAAGTAGTCTAGAGGAAATATAAAGAACCTGATGGGCACAAATTATACTACTAGTTAAAAGAAATTTGATTGATCAGTTGTGAAAAGTAAATTATGAAAGTAGCCAAACTAGGCAAAAATTTAATGAACAATGTTTGGTTGTATGCCTTTTTAATAGCAGGTTCATTCTTTTGTTTATTCAGTCTCTTCTATATTCCAGGCATTTTGCTGTGATCTACACATACAAATGGACAAGGAAAACAAAATTCTTGCTTTTATAGATTTCAGACTCTGGAAGTCAGAAGTAGCAAGTAAATTAATGATCCAATAAATAAATCATAAGAATTCAACAGTTGCAGAGAAAATGTTCAGTAAAGGAAAAAGAAAATAAGTATTATAATTTAAGAGAAGAACAGATGCAAGAATTAGAGGAGGATTTTTCATAATCGAAAGTCTCTTGATGTAAAGACGTAGAAAAAACAAATTACTGTTATGATTGAGGAAAACAAAAGTGGTTGTGCACTACAGATAATTTGTGTAAATTAATCTTCCCTCTTCTTCCTAAAGATACTTTTCTTGAAGTCATTTCACTTTTTTTTTCCTCGCAAGGCACTCTGAATTAATTATACATTCTCATTCTATCTCCATCAAGCTAACCACTGGTTCAATTTTCTTAAATTCTAGAGACACATTTATTTCATTCACTTACCTACTCTGGCTCATAATGCCATACTATATTAAATTGTGGAGTGCAAGGATAATTTTGCAAGTTGTCATTCTGTGATTTTATTTTTCAAATAGCATGGGTTAGGATTTCCTTAAGCAAGGAAAAATAATACCAAGCCAGTGGTATTATGTAGTATTTTGTGGTTGAAATTATGCTGAATTACTTTTTAATATAAATTGTTTTAACCTTATAAATGCATTTATAAACATTATAGATATTTTAAGATATGAAATAAAAAGAAATTAAATATCTGTAACCTCATCATTAAATACAATATCTGGTGCAAATATTTGGATACTTATTTTCAATATTTTGATTAATAAATAGCACACATAAGTGTAGATATAATATATGCTATACATGACATGTAAAATATATGACATAAAATTAAGATCAGGACTTATATAGCTCTAAATTTACCTAAATATTATACTTATGCATGTGATCTTATGTGATAAAATACTTTTAGAAAACTGACCCTTTTGAATATAATTTAAAGTAATATTCCATGTTAGTAAAATTTATATAACACTTTTCCTCATATTTTGAATGTAGGCTTCCTATAGTTTCACTAATCTAAATCAACACTGAAATGAATAATTATGTGAAAAGCTCTCATATCTATCTGAGTTGACTTTTTATTTAAAAAATAGTGTAACTGTTTGATTCATATGTTCAGGCTATTATCCATCAAAGATCTATCATAACCACATACATCAGAATACAGTACCTGGAGTCTCTTTTTGTTTTACTTGTAACACCACTCATAAGCATCCATTAATCTACCCTGCAATTCAGCAAGTAAATGAAAGATCATCATTGTGGCCTTAACTTGCATTTGTTATCATTAATGTATTAATTTGAATTTACCAGTCAACTGCTAATTCCTCTTCACTGAAACATTCCAGGTGCCAAATTTCTTTTTTGTAATTGATAAGTTTTATTTTTGTCTGATTAATTTGTAAGAGATTGTTTTAAATTATTAAACATTAGTCTTTTTTTAACGTGGCAAACAAAATTACGCTATTAAAAATGTTTAATACTGCTTGCCTCTTTTTTCCTACTCAGAGTTTGCTTTCCTTTATTAAAACTTTAATTTATTTTCCACACCATTTTTGTTATTGTCTATGCTCATAGTTTAGGTAAAATTTTACCCACACTTTTATCTAACTTTTTTAAAAATTTCAGTTTTTATGCCAAAACCTTTATTCAATTTATTTTTTTTAATTAAAATTATTTATTTTTACGAATTACATTAAAAAAATACGAGGTCCCAATCAACCCCACCGCCCCCACCCCCCACTCCCCCCCACAGCAACACTCTCTCCCATCATCGTGAGACATCCATTGCACCCAGTAAGTACATCTCTGAACATCACTGCACCCTGTAGTCAATGGTCCACATCATAGCCCACACTCTCCCCCGTTCCATCCAGTGGGCCCTGGGGGGGTCTACAATGTCCTGTAATTGTCTGTGAAGCACCACCCAGGACAACTCCACGTCCCGAAAATGCCTCCACATCTCATCTCTTCCTCCCATTCCCCAAACCCAGCAGCCACCATGGCTACCCTTCCCACACCCATTCCACATTTTCTCTGTGGACATTGGATTTTTTGTGTCCATTGCACATCTATGTCAAGTGGGGGTTTAGATTCCACATGGATACTGGATGCACTCCTCCTGCTTTCAGTTGTAGACACTCTAGGCTCCATGGTGTGGTGGTTGACCTTCTTCAACTCGATGTTAGCTGAGTGGGGTCAGTCCAATAAATCAAAGCGTAGGAGCTGAAGTCTGTTGAGGCTCTGGGCCTGGGTGTCTTTATTTTAGCATTTGTACAGGAGTTAAAATTTATTCCATTTGATTTGTCAAATTTTCCAAACACATAGTGGTCCACTAGAATCATGGCAGGAGCCACACATTCATTCTCTTAGTTATGAGAAAAAATTGACCTGAACCCACTTGCCCTCTCTCTCTCTTTCATTTATTCATCAGATTCTGACACTAGTACCTTCCATTTATTTCATTAAGTCATAGTTAATAAATAGATTAATGTGTAGACTTTAGTTCTAAGTAGATCATTGCTTCATAAAGTCTGATCCTGTTTCCAACTAAGAATATATAAAATATCCACACATATGAAAATTAAATACTAGGGCTATATTTTAAAGCTCACTAAAATATCTACCCTCATGTCTTTTAAAATGAAGAATTTTTAAAAGTAACTGAGGTGACATCATAAATGTAACAGTGTAAAATAGAATTTCTGAAGTAAGAATTGCAAAAAATATTTCAGTGTTTTGGGTGTGTTTTAAAATACAAAATCTACCATGAATTTGCAGCACAGGATTCTGAGGCAGAGCAGACCATAATGATATCTTGCAAATTTTAAAATATATACTACTCCATAAATTTCCTTTGAACTTAATAAAACTCCATTCAATTCTAAGGAAATGATATGCCTTCTGAGATTATGAAAATAAAATCTATTCCAATTTCATTTTCTGACATTTCCACCTCAGAAATGTAGACAGCTTACCTGGCCTGGTAAATTGTGCAAAACCTAAGCTTGTCTTCTGCTTTTCTCACCCTGTCTCTGTACTGAACTTGATGTCTCATCTCAGTCTCCTCTGCACTGTATGACCCATGTATTTAAGTGTGTGTTCATGTACACATTACAAGGTGAGCCATAAAGGAACATTTTTTTTTTTTTTTTTTGCCATTGAGGGAAAGATCATAAGGAGCAAAGAGTGAACTGTGCTTAGGAGAGCCCTGGGGCATTTTACCCTTCAAAGTAATTAGCTGCCAGACCAAAAATATTGCAATGATATAGGTAATGAAAGAATAGATTTTTATTTTCATTAAATTAGCTAAGTGATTACTATTTTCAGTTGACACTTTTAAATAGTAATTAAGCAATTGATTTGTGGATTATACATGATAAAAGTTTCACCAAACTTTGGTTTATTTATTCATTCTGCATATTTATTGAGCTTTTCTGTATTTCCAACTGTGTGTTAGTCAAGGGATATAGAAACAAAATAAGTCAGAAAGGACTGAGGCAAAACATTTTTATTCTGAAATAAATTTCAGGTACTATTACAAATCTAAAAAAAAAAAAAGAAGAGATTGAAACATCCAAATACATAAGTGAAAGAATTTTCTAATGTGGTATTGGTGCTCAAGGATAAAATGGGACACAGGAATAACCAAGGTTTTCTGAGGCATATAGTTATGCCTAATAAAATTCTATACTGAAGTATAGAATATTTCATTAATTGGTGTATTATGAAAACCTTGCAACACATAGAAAGATCTAGAAGGCTTTGAACAATTCAAAACTAAGTATTAAAAAAATAGCTATATCTAGTAATGGAAACAAATTTCTTTAAAATATAAAATATTTCTTTTTAGCTAACATCATGCATCAAACAGTGGAATTGTCTGCATGAAATTACAGTGACAGATACAGGTGATTATACATTTTTTTCAAAACCTATAACATTATTTGATGGAAAGTGTAAAGTATAATGTAAACTATAATCCATGACTATTAGAAATGTTTCAATATGTGTGCAAGTGTAAAAAAATGTATCACACTAATGAAAGATGTTAATGTGGGAAAATGTGGGAGGGGGAGGTGGTGGATATAAGGAAATCCCCAGTGTTTCTGATGTAACAATATTGTAATCTAAAGCATAAAGTTTATGCTCAAGTATTTGTGATATAAAGCATAAAGTATACATTATTAAGGATGAATGAAAGAGGACAAGAAAATATAACAAAAGCACAAAGAAATGTTTTGTTATATCTATAAAAATTATAAATACTATATTCCTTGAAATAAAACTATAATAAAATATGGTATTTCTGTGAAAATATCCAATGATATAGGTGAAGTGAAAAGAAATAAATATAAAACAAAAGCATATACAAACCCAACAAAGTTCAGGTAATAAATAGGGAAGAAATTGAAATAAAAGAAAATTTATTTTAAGAGAAAATAGTATGAACAGCCAAAAATACTTGACTGGAAAAAATCAGCTTTAAAATAAAATTTAAGAAAACATAACAGTTTAAAAAGCTAATGGAGAATGCAATGATGGTGGACTCCAAGTAAGGTGGCTTTTACAAAAACCAATGGCAGAAGGACAAAAAGCTATTTGAGGGAGCTGCTTGTGGGTCTGCAGACCAGCAAAGTGTTGTGCATTGTCTAGCAGGGATAGGAATAAAGAGCCTGATGTGAAAACCATGAGTTAATAGCTGCTGTGTCTGGGAACAGCACCCAACCTTCACCCTTAAGCCTGGATAAAACCATGATTCATTGCAGTCAATCTATAAGGGAATGGATGAATTCCTCCCTGTGAGGAGGGAGGGTGTAGTGGAGGGCAGAGAGTGATTTCTTTTCAGTAAGTTTGGCCAGTGGAGACTGTTTTAAATCTTGACTCCAGCCATAAGCAAGTGGATGTTAAAAGGAGACACCTCCTTGTAAAGAGGCCCCAAAGAGCACAATCTTCGGGCAGACTGGGAAATGGTAATAAATAAAAAAGCTTTTTGGAGTTTCTAATGTACAGGCACTCTTTGATCTTGTCTGCACTACTTTAGTGGTTCCCAGGCCCTACTTTGATAACTTAAGTTTGGCAATCTTAAAGATTTAAAAGAGATTGAATTAAAAATTAAAAGAGAGCTGTTAATAAAAATCAATAGGCAAGAGAGAGAAATTGACTGTCAGTGTAAATGCACCAACATAATAAGATGCTTGGACATCAGTCAAAAATTACAAGTCCTATTAGGAAACAAGAAGATGTGGTTCAGCTAATAGTCAAATTGAAAACAACAACAACAACAATGAAGAGGCACAGGATTTAAGACAAATAATAATGTTCACAAAAATTTCCTAAATCAGTTCAGGGAGACCAAGGAAAATATGGAGAAACAGTTAAAGGTTATTAAGAAGACACTGGGTGGGCCCCTCCAGGTGGCGCGCGGCAGGTGGCGCTCTCTGCGGCGTCGCAGCGGCTCCGGCTGCCGCGGCGACGATCTCCCGGCGGGCAGTGCGGCCGGCTCTACGGCGGCAGCGACTGCCACGTCCCAAGTGCTACCGAGGAGCTGAGCGGGCGGTGCCGGGGGGCGGAGAGCAGCGCGGGGCCCGGCCACAGCGATCGCCCGCCGCCATGGGCTCTTCGTGGAGATCCCGGGCGGGCGCACTGAAGGCTACCATGTCCTGCGGGTTCAAGAAAATTCACCAGGACATAGAGCTGGACTGGAGCCGGTCTTTGATTTTATTGTTTCTATTAATGGTTCAAGATTAAATAAGGACAATGACACTCTTAAGGACCTACTGAAAGCAAATGTCGAAAAACCTGTAAAAATGCTTATCTACAGCAGCAAAACACTGGAGCTACGAGAGACATCAGTCACCCCAAGTAACATGTGGGGTGGCCAGGGCTTGCTTGGAGTGAGCATTCGTTTCTGCAGCTTTGATGGGGCAAATGAAAACGTTTGGCATGTGTTGGAAGTGGAATCAAATTCTCCTGCAGCGCTGGCAGGTCTTAGACCTCACAGTGATTATATCATTGGAGCAGATACAGTCATGAATGAGTCTGAAGATCTGTTCAGCCTTATTGAAACACATGAAGCAAAACCATTGAAACTTTATGTGTACAACACAGATACCGATAACTGTCGAGAAGTGATTATTACACCAAATTCTGCATGGGGTGGAGAAGGAAGCCTAGGATGTGGCATTGGATATGGCTATTTGCATCGAATACCTACACGCCCGTTTGAAGAAGGAAAGAAAATTTCTCTTCCAGGACAAATGACTGGTACACCTATTACTCCTCTTAAAGATGGGTTTACAGAGGTCCAGCTGTCCTCAGTTAATCCTCCATCTCTGTCACCTCCAGGAACTACGGGAATTGAACAGAGTCTGTCTGGACTTTCTATTAGCTCAACTTCACCAGTTGTCAGTAATGTTCTAAGTACAGGTGTACCAACAGTACCATTATTGTCACCACAAGTAAACCAATCCCTCACGTCTGTGCCACCAATGAACCCAACTAGTACATTACCAGGTCTGATGCCTTTACCAGCAGGACTCCCTGACCTCCCCACCCTCCCCAATCTCAACCTCCCCACACCACACATCATGCCAGGTGTGGGCTTAGCAGAAATCGTGAACCCGGGTTTGCCACCTCTTCCTTCCTTGCCTTCCCGAGACTTACCTGGCATTGCACCTCTCCCTATGCCATCCAAGTTCCTTCCGCCATTCCCTTTGGTTCCAGAAGTCTCTTCTGCAGCACGCTCTGGGGAGCTGCTGTCTTCCCTTCCACCCACTGGCAACCCACCCTCCGACCCTGTCATGACTACTGCCACGGCAGACGCTGTCTCCTCACTCACAGTGGATGTGATGTCCCCTCCTGCAAATGCCCCCACTGCTGCTGAGGACAGACTCAGCGAATCCGCCCGGGCCAGTGAGAAGCCTCCTCCTGCAGTTACAGATGCACATGCTTCTGAGTCACCTTAACTTTGAACCGTTCTTCACAATTGGCGTGGTATATTTATTTAACCACAGGAGCGTCTGGAAATGCAAACTACCATCACTTTCATACTAGTTTGTATCGTATCTGCAGGCATCCTGCAAATAATTCCAAGGGGAAGGCTAAGCAAGAAGATGTGGGCTTATATCCTGCCAAGTTGGGGTGCAATAGATGGGCCGGGGAGGGAAATGTTAGAAAGTGCTTGTGTTTTAAAACAGCCAAAAAGAATTGTAAGGGTGACTTGCTGCCAGGCTTCTACTGCCATTCTTGGGGGTGTACATCTTTGGGAAAGGTGGTAACAGGGTGTCCACTAGGTTTCCTGTCTTTCTACTGCTCCTTCTGTAAGAAAACAAAATATTTTATGCCTAGTACTCATGGCATTTCTTGTACTTTATAAATCGTTTGCAAGAATGCAAACCACCTCACTAAACCATGAAAAGGAGACATTTTACTTTTGGTCTCTGTGAGTCACATATCTATTAAAGCTTACAGGAAAATTCCAACTAAAGATATTTGTTAAAGCTACACAGTGTGCACTATTAATTGAACATCTTTTTAATCAGCCTCTACACAGATCCTTGTTTTGAGCTTTCAAAATTACTCAAGACATTTTGTATCTGCTGCTGTTGCTTGTAAGTCCAACATAAAATGGCATTTAAAAAGAAATAAAGGAGATGTTGCACAGTTTAAAAAAAAAAAAGACACTGGGTAAGCAAAAACAACAATTTGAAAATCTGCAAAGAAAAGAAACAGAGCTTATAGGAATGGAAGACCCAGTGTAACCAATGTTTCACAACAACACAAGATGTTGGTAGTGGGGTGATATATGGGACACCTCTATGATATTATGTATGTTTGTTATGTAAGTTCAGAACTTTAAAATACACTTATTTTTTTAAGTATGTTCATGTGTGAATGATACACTTTAATACAATTTTAAAAATGCATTATGGACATAGAACAGCAGATTTGATTGTTGGAGAATAGAATTAGTGAAATAGGGGACAGACACTTGGATTTGAAAAAAACAGAACAGAATGTGAAAAGATTGGGAAAAATGGAATATGGTATCAGGTAAGTGAATGACAAGGTGAAAGGCAAAACCATAGGCAAAATAAATGTTTCAGAAAGAGAAGAGAGTAGGAATGGGGTAGAAAAGTATTTGAGGAAATAATGCTTAAAAACTCACCAACTATTATATAGATATAAATATTAATATTAAAGAGAGACAACACACCACAAACAGAATAAATCTGAACAGACCTAATTCAAGACACCAGCTATGCCAGAGGATTCTGAAAGTAGAAAGAGAAAAACATTGCATCATATAGAGGGGAACCTCAGTAAAGCTAAGTGCTTATCTCTCATCAGAAACAATGGAAGTCAGAAGGCAGTGGAATGATATATTAATATTTAAAGTTCTGAAAAAGAAAAAGTGACAGCCAATAATATCCTGAAAAAAATTATACTTCAAAAAATAAATGTGTGATTTTAAAATCTTCACATAAAAACAAAAACTGACAGAGTTTATTATGAAAAGCTTGGATTTAAAAGAGACAGTAAACGGAGTGGTGAAGACTGAAAGTAAAAGATATGGGGCAAGAGACATGAAGAAGAGGGTAGTAAAGAGGACTCTTAGTAAGGGTAACTAAGAGGGCTAAAAGGCATACAATAATAAGGTTTGACAACATGGAAAGCAGAAGAATAACATGAATGAAATAAATAATGTATTTACAGTAAACATTGAATGCTAACTGATTGAACCTCCCTTATCAAAAGGATAGACTTATAAAATGGATAAAAATATGAGCTATATATATGTTGTTGATAGATTCAAGGACACAATCAGGCTGAAAGTGGACAGTTGGTAAAAGATATCCCACACAAATAGTAATCAAAAAAGATCTGGAATAGTAACACAAATAGTGGACAAAATATAATTTAAATGCAAAACTGTTTATGAGTGGAAGGTGTATATATACTAATAAAAGTGAAAAATCATCAAGAAGAAACAACAATATTAAATATTTATGCATCTAACCTGAATGTCCCAAAATGCATGAGATGCCCACTGGCAAAAATGAATGGAGAAATAAATGAATCTACAATAATAGTTGGAGACATCAAAGTATTACCTTCAGCATTGAATAAAACATCTGAAATCAGAGAACTTGAATAATATGAGAAAGGATCCATGCCTAACAGATATTTATGAAGCATTACACCACAAAATATCAAGATATAAATTCTATTCAAATTCTAAAACTTTTATAAAGATTGAAATTATAAAAATAATCAGTTTAGGTAGGTCTCAAATATTAAAAAGAGGGAAATTACACAAATAATCTGAAAAAATTTAAAAGGCCTCAACAATATAAACAATTGAATTTATATGAATAATCTCCTCTGATCAAAATGGAATGATATTGTAAATCAAAAAAAATCAGAAAAAGGGAAAATTTAAAAACATATGGAGATTAAAAAACACACTATTAACAACCAATGAGTCAAAAACCAATTACAAGAGACATAAGTAGATATCTTAAGGAAAAGGAAAATGAGAACACAACATATCAAAATTTATGGTACATACTGAAGGCACTGCTGAAGGATATTTATAGTCCTCAATGATTACATTAAAAAAGAAGGAAGAGTAGAAGTTGATGACCCAACAGCACACCAGGAGAAATTAGGAATTGAATAGCAAACCAACTCCAAAGTAAGGAACAGGGGAAGAAATAACAATGAGTAGAGCAGAAATAAATGAAATTGAGAACAATAACAACAACAAAACAATAGATTCAACAAAATCAAAAGTTAATTATTATAAAAGATCTACAAAATTGACACAGCGAGACTGACAAGCAAAACTAGAGAAGATGCAAATAGATAAAATCAGAAATAAGAGGGAGCATTACAACTGACCCCACAGGAATAAGAGAATCTGCCAAAAGGTGTTTCCTAAGTAAGGGTTACAGTTTGCCCTTGAAAAGGTTCAGCGGAATGCTGCCTAGTGTTATCTGGGTATGCAATTGGCAAATGGATGCATACACCCACAGAAAATGCAATTGAGATGTGATAAATTAAAATCCTTAAATGACTTTCAAAAACTTCTGGGGGATATTAATTGGATTCGTCCTACTCTAGGCATTCCTAACTACATGTTGCAGCACTTATTTCAAACTTTAGAGGGAGATTCTGCCCTCTTGAGTCCAAGGAAATTATCCTCAGAGGCAGAAAAAGAATTAAATCTCATTGAAGAACGAATTTCACAGGGACAATTGACTCAAATAGATCCTGACAAAACCATAGACTTGGTGATTTTTTTCTACCCTGCAATCTCCTACAGCCCTGTTCTCACAAGATGGCATATTAGAATGGGTATTTATCCCCAATAATAAACAAAAAAGTTTGCAAACATATTTACAAAAACTTATTTCTATTATTGCTACAGGTCGATTACGGCTCATGCAACTTAAAGGGACTGATCCTGATCAAATAATATGTAGTCTGTCTAATGATGAAATTAAACACCATTATGCTACAAACACACAATGGCAAGTTGCTATTAGTGATTTTCAGGGAATTATTGATAACCATTACCCCACTTCTAAGCTGTTAACATTCTTACAGAGAACAACTTGGATTTTACCAAAAACAGTTAAGTCATTTCCCATTGAAAATGCACTTACCATTTTCACAGACGGTAGCAGCAATGGTAAAGGGGCTTATGTCACTCCTTTTACAGAAAGGGTTTGGGAAACACCTCATACTTCTGCACAACGTACAGAATTATCAGCTGTTCTTGTGGTCCTACAAACTTTTAAGGAGCCTCTCAGTATTATTTCTGATTCTGAATATGTCTGCTTAACCATTGCTCAAATTGAAACTGCTAAGATCTCTGTAACTGATGAGGTTTCTCAAATGTTCCTACAATTGCAGGCACTCATTCATCAATGAGTAAATTCTCTGTACATTACCCATATTCTATCACATTCTGCTTTACCTGGCCTTTTATCCACACATAATGCACAAGCTGATATTTTGGTAGGGTCTATACAGGATGCTGCTAAATATCATGCTCTAACTCATATCAATACTAAGGGATTGTGACATAAATTTCCATCTTTAACAAAATTACAAGCACAAGATATTATAAAACATTGTTCTACCTGTGGCCCTCTAGTTTCAGCACCGTTTGATAAAGGCACTAATCCCCGAGGGCTGGCTCCAAATCAAATCTGGCAAATGGATGTCACACATGTTCCAAGTTTTGGTAAATTGCTATATGTTCATTTGTATTGATACTTATTCTCAATTTCTCTGGGCTACAGTGCACAGTGGGGAAAGATTTTGTCATGTTCATTACATTTGTTGTCTGCCTTTGCAGTTATAGGATGCCCTGCAGAAATCAAAACTGATAATGGTCCAGCTTATTCTGGCAAACAGTTTGCAACATTTTGCTTTAAATATTCCATTGCTCATGTCACAGGAATTCCTTATAATCCTACCAGTCAGGCCATAGTTGAACGGTCACATCATACCCTTAAGCAAATGTTATTAAAGCAAAAAGGGGGAGATGATGGCATTATAGTACCAAAGGACCAATTGGGAAAAGGTTTATTCACTTTAAATTTCCTTAAAGAATATGATTCAATAACACCTGCTGAATGGCATTATGCATTGAATAAGAATAAAGAAAAGGTATTGTGTAACTCAGCTGAATATCAGCCAATATATTGGAAAGATGTACTAATTAACACTTGGCAAAAGGGAAAGGTTAAAGTATGGGGGCGAGGATATGCTCTTGTCATTACAGAAGATGGGGAACAAATTTGGCTGCCAGCTCGACGGATTAAACCATGGATAGAGAAGAAAGAGAATTTTGATGATGATCTCTCCTCTCCTGATCATATTAATGGTAACTCCGAGTCATGCAGGTGAAATTTATACTTATTGGGCATATATTCCTAACCCACCTCTAGTACGTGCTCTAACATGGAAAGACCCATCATTTCTTGTATTTTTGAATAAAACACATGTGTTTCCTGGACCTATAGATGACAGACTACCTTTAAAACTTGATGAAGAAGGGAAGGAAATATATAATCTTATCCTTCCTTTTGATCATAGACCATTATGTATTGGAAAAAGTCCCCCTTGCATGCAGACAAAAAGTGGACTGTGGTTATCATGAAAATGAATGGTACCAAATTATTAATAACTTTGTTTCCCTCATATAATTCATTCATAACTAAAAAACAAAATTATAATTGTCCACCCCGAGAACCTGAAGAGAATGAGGGATGGCAAGAATGCCATATAGGAAGAGGATCTGTCATTTTTAATGATTCTTATGGAATAGTGTGGGAAAGTGCTCCTATAGGGACCCCCAAAGAATATAACAGCAGATCTATATGGTATGGACTTAACAACAAGGGTCAATGAGTTAGTAATATGCAATATCCTTTTTCAGAATCTCTATTCTTGGGTGAACAAGTGGTATATACTAACAATTTTACTATTTTCAAATGTAAAGGAAAATGGTTACCAATCCCTTGGATTAATGACACCTATAATCTTAATATACATAAGAACTTGTGGAAAGTATTTCTTGGAATTGCCCCTACTTATGAATGGATTGGTAATTATAGTCAAACAGGTCAATATCTACAATTAAATCAAACCTATCAATTGAAAGCATGTGTCAGGGATCTTTTCATATTCATTACTGGAAAAATAACTATAAAAAATAATGCCTTGTTTTATAAAAATGGTGCCTTGTATACATGTCTGTCAGAAAGTGTGTTGCAGGATGGAGACACCATCACAATAGCCAGAAGACAATGAGGTATATGGATTCCTGTCCAAATAAACTGAAAATGGTGGTCATCACCTGAAAGTCAGCTATTGCTTCACATGGCACAAGAAATCCTGAAATGGACAAAAAGATTTATTGGACTCCTAATAATTAGTATAATGGGACTAATTGGAATCATCACAGATGCCACAACTGCTGTCGCTTTGTGTAAAAATGTTCAGACTCAACAATATGTGCATGATTGGCATAAAAATGTGAGTGATTTGTGGCATAGCCAAGAGCACATTGATGAACAGTTAAATAATTGGGTTAATGATTTAGAATCAGCTGTTTTGCATATTGGAGATCAATTGTATAATTTAAACTTGTTAAGGGGATTGAAATGTGATTGGAATGAGAGCAACTTTTGTATTACTCCTCTTGTCTATAATTCATCTGATATAGAATGGGGAAAAATTAAGAATCATTTGCTAGACCATAAAAGTAATATCTCTCTGGAAATAATTGCATTACAAAGAAAAATATTAGAAATGTCTCAAAATCAAATTCATGTAGCCAATGATAAGGATATTTTCTCAGATATGATTTCACATATTTCAAAGTTTAACCCAGTTAATTGGTGGAAATCACAGCATTTCCTGTCAGCTTTAGAAATAGGGCTAATCATATTTGTTCTGTTGCTCATGATTTTCACCTGTGCCGGACAGTGCTTTCAAAGAAAACTGCAAAGCATAACAGCCATGGGACATGCAAATAATCTGGTGCTAGCAAAAGCATGTCAATAACTTCCCCAAGTCAAAGAGCTTGGCCAGTAGTCAATGATGGGTAAGACTCTCAAAAAGAAGGCAACCTAAGACAGGCATGGTCACCTTGACTAAAACCAAAGGGGGAAATGTTGGAAACTGAGGCACGGTGGTCTCACAAAGGGAGATGTGCTGTTTCCATGGCTATGCTTTTAACATAGGAATATAGTAATTAAGCCTTTCGAGTCAGCAGGACAGAGCTGTCTGGGGCAGGGAGAAATATGAGTAAACACACTTTGTAGTTTGAAAGGAATACTAAATCTTTGTACTTAGAGATAAGTTCTTTAATTTATGAGTCCTGTTAATGGGTAGTTACACTGCTTGTTATCTCAATAGTTTGAGTATATATAATACCACATATAGAAAATAAAGTTGTCTGAGAAGTGACTACTCGCAGACCCCCTGATCCCAGCTCTCTCTTTCTTTGTTTCACTCTCTCCTTTTCTCTTTCTTTCATTCCTGATACCCTTTGGGTCCAAATCTCCAACACATACTGAACAACAGTTATGACAGTGATGAAAGGCAAAACATTAAAAAAAATTATATTTAAAAAATTTAATATCCCAATTTTTAAAATTTATTTTACTTTTAATTTTCCTAATTTATTAGGATATTTCTTTTGTTTAAACCTATAATTATTTCATTTTCCTATTAATCAAATAAGACAATGTATTTGGCTTCAGTATTGAAGAAGTTTTGGATTACAGAAAGGTTCAACTATGGCAAAGGAGGAGCATTGGTGTGGGGTGTCAGTGATGGGAGACATATGAGAAGAAGTTCACCTGGCTATACATACAAGGTCCATAAATGTGTTCATATATTCATGGGGCATAGCCACAGTGGGTAGAGATTCACAGAATAATTTAAAGAAAACTGAAATCCCATCCTGGGAAACTCTGTCACATTTTCTAATGGAACAGCAACAACCCCACAAGGACAGAGGCAATGACCAGTGAAGAAGGATGGTCCATTGATGGGTCCTTGACACTGACAACTATGCTTATGAGTCTTTTGTGTTTGAAATTTCAACTTAACCTAGTGCTGCAGGGTGTTTTACCCCCTAAGAGCCTCCATATTGCTAAAATGTGGCCACTTTCTAAGTCAAACTCAGCATATAAATGCATTACATTCCCCCCAGTGTGTGACATGACTCCCAGGGATGAGCCTCCCTGGCACCAAGGGCTCACAAGGGTGGTATTTTCAGAAATATTTTTCATAATTTTTCACTGTCCAATTAAATGTCTTAATACATGGAAATTTCAATATCTGATCACTTATATTTGATTGTTTCTTTTTTGTTACTTCTTTTATTGGGTCTAATTATTAAAGCAGTAGTTTTTTTCTTACTTTTTTTTTCTTTTTTGTAGGAAAAGCTATACCTGCTCTGTTAAAACATATTCTTTTTAATGGTTCAAAAACACTAAAACATAACTAGGTTTTGCTTTATTTTTTAATGTATTTTTAAAATATTCAATCCATTTAAAATGTATTATGGAATACAGACTTTGTTAAAATTTTATATCTATTCTGGTATTTAACATTTGTCTAGAAGCAAGAACTGCATGGATGTAGTGGGAGAAAGTATGATCACGGACGTAGGTTTTTTTTACTTTACCCCTAAAGTACCACAAAATCATATATTTATTGAAACACTCAATTGTCTCTTGTATTTTAATATAATAGATCCATAAGAACATTAATCTTCCAGAGAATTTTACCTTACCTTTCCAGAATCTTTCACCTAAACTTTAGCAATAAATTAGCCATGTCATTGTTTAGAAAAACCACAGTCACTACAGAAGAGTAATTTCTTCTCCCTGAAAACAGTACACCACTTGAATATGTGACTGCCATTGGCCATCAGCAAAAAAGGGCTAATGGTTGGGTAAACAAGTGTCATGACAGCAGATGTATCCAGGATCCAGACACTAATGTGAGCAAAGTATGTAATATACAAGATGAGACAGCAATTTACAGAGTAAAATGAGACAAATGTAATGACCAACAGCAAAATTCTCTTGGTGGCTCTGATCTCAGGGTTTGTGCTGGGACAGAGGCTGGTACTGTGAATGTGTCGGACTTGCTGGCGGTGCCTGCACAGAAAGTACAACATGTACCCACAGGACCAGATCATGAGAACCACAAAAATCACATCTCGAGCACTATATATAATTGATTGATAATCCCGACCACTAACCCAATAGCAATAACCTAAGTCAATTCCACTTGTGATATTTAACTGCTTCTTAGGTCCTTTTACCTCTGTTAGAATAAAAACATATATGAATGCATTGAACACCCAGCAAAGGAAAGAGCAGATGACGCTGTACTTGAGGGCATTCTGCTTGAGATGTGCCCACTTGGCAGAGAGGGAACTGACAATGATGGCCTGGCAACCACTCAGGAGGCAGGTGCTGCAGATGGACATTCCACGTCCAACTCTTTGAAGGTAAAACACAAATGTACATCCTACATCATCTAGGAAATATTTCTTCCCCCAATTCAGAATTACTAAAGGCATTCCCCTGAAGAGAAGAAGCATGAAATTTCCTAAAGCAAGTTGAGCAATGATGACATGTATAGGACTGGGTCTCTGGCCAGTGAAGAAAATCAAAATGGGTAGGACAAGAAGAGAATTCCCAAGAATGCCAAGACCAGTAAGGAACAGGAAGATGATCGCCAGGAGGGGCCCCATTTTCACCATCAGTCTCTTTCTGTGAAGAAACTCAGCTGAAAAGAGAGAGATCCCATCAGAAAAGAAGAGAATGGAATGTTATAAATCATCTTGGATGAGACAATACCAGAGCCTTGTTTGGCCACTGGTGGTGGCATCTGAGGATTTTATGAAAGCAATCTGAGAGAAAAATAATTCCTCTAAAATATTAGAAAAAAATTTTTGGTGTTATTACAAAATAACATTTGCAGTTTGTCAGGTCACATTTCAAAGTGTGTCATTCCTTTTTAAATTTTATTCATGACTATAATTTATTCAATTATTGATTTTATACAGATTCAATTATTGTTATAAAAATTTAAGCTACCCATGTTATTCTCCTTAACATTGTTTTTAGTGTTCTTGTATTTTCTGCTATTTAGCATTTAAAGCTAATTTTACTTAAATATTTTATATTGTTTTGAATCATTTCAGAGTAGCCAAGTTTTTAAAAATTATTTCTTCAAAGAGCCATTTCCCACATTTTCATCATAATCTGAATTTAAACATTAAACATATACATATCATTCTTTTAAAACTTGAGATACAATTCCCCTACCATATAATTCACCTCATTAATGTACAAGTCTACAGTCTTTAATATATTCACAAAGTTGTCCACAGTCACTTTTAGAGCATTTTCATCACCTCAAATGGAAATCCTGTACCCTTTAGTTATGAATGCCCTATCCTTATCCCCTACCCCAGGCCTAAGCAGTTACCGATCTATTTTCATCTTTATAGATTTCTCTGTTCTGAACATTTCATATGAACAGAATCATATAACGTGGTGTTTTGTCACTGGTTCTTTCCACTTAGCCTATTTTCAAAGCCCATCCATGTTGTAGACTGTATTAACACTTCATCCTTTTTTTAATGACTGACAAATATTCCATTGTATGGATATACCACATTTTCTTTATCCTTTGGTTTTTTGATGAGCATTCAGATTATTTCCACCTTTTGGCTATTATGTGTACTTTACTATAAATATTTGTACATAAGTTTTTGTGTGGACATATGTTTTCATTTCTCTTAGGTATAAAGCTAAGAGTGGAATTGCTGGACCACCTGGCAACTCTATATCCAACTTTTTGAAGAACTGCCAAAGTGTTTTCCACAATGGCTGCACCATTTTACATTCCCATCAGGAGTGCCTGGGAGTTCCTATTTCTCCACATCCTCACCAATACTTACTGACTGACTTTTTTATTCTAACCCACCTAGTGGGTAAGAAGTATCTCATTGCAGTTTGGTTTGCATTAATCCAAAAACTATGATGTTGAGAATCTTTTTTATGTGCTTATTGGCCATTTGTATATACTCTTTGGAGAAATGTATATTCAGATCTTTTCCCATTTTTAAACTGCATTATCGTCTTTCTACTACTGATTAGCAAGAATTCTTTATATATATTATTTCATACAATTCCCATTCTGTGGAATGAATTTTCACTTTCTTTGAATCGGCCTTTGAAACACAAAAGTTTAAATTTCTGTGAGGTCCAATTTATTTGTGTTTTCTTTTGTTGCTTGTGCTTTTGTTGTCATCTCTAAGAACCTTTTGCCAAATGCAAGGTCATATAGATTTACCCTTGTATTTTCTTCTTATACCTCATTTTATCATATGTAAATTGTATCCCTGTAAATATATATTAAAACCTGTTTCAAGACATTATTTCTATTTGCATCAACATAATTAAAAATGAAGCAATTGCATTGCTATGTATTTGAATGGTATTTTCATGTCTAGGATTGGATATTACCTTTTTTTTTTTTAATTTCATAGCCCTGCTTGTAACATTTATTCTCTCGCATTTACAGTATTTTCAATTTTTATACTCCAAAATTTACCTTGTCTTCAAAGAACAAATTAATTTGGAAATGTTTAGCATTTTTTTTGCATATTCTGTCTTCCTTTTCAGGAGCTAGTCTTACCCCTCTGCTTTCTGAATCACTGAAGAAAAAATTTTCCCTAGAAGAGTCCAAGCATTATAAGGGTAAATTTTTAGATATTTTGTGAGTTTTGTCACAAGGGAAATGAGATCTTTTTTTGTTATTTCTACAAAGGATGGGCATATTCACTTGTAGCTGAAGATTTTTTTTTTTTAGTTGAACTGAGAAAATAATCAGAGCAAACTTCTATAACTTATTATTACTGCATGTTTATGTCAACTAGGTTTTGGATCCTCAAATTCTTTCTTTCTTAACGTTCCTATTGATACCCTGATCATGCTTTGATCAAGGGCTAACACTTCTAAAGTTGCACTAGATCACACCTAATCAAGACAATCATGCTTGATTGAGACAATCAAGCAGGTAATTTATCACTAAAACTTGAGTGATCTTGACAAAAATGGAGCTACATAAGACAGAACTCTACTAGGACTGAATTTCTAAATGACAATATGCGATAAGAAAAGCAACTTCCAAGTGGATGAGAAAAGAAATGCTTAACTCTTTCCAAATTCTTAAAACTATTCATCTGTAAAAAATCACCTTCTATTGTTCCATATTTGTCATTAACTAACGGCATTCTACTATAAACCCTGACGATGGGCACCTGAAAGGAGATAGCTCCACTCTACAGATGGCCAAGAAAATGGATTTTCACTATGTTCTCAATGTTAAGACAAAAAGAACGCTAAATGAATATTCAGTTTCAGTCACTGGGCTGAGTTTTCACTGTGGTATTGGCTAACAATTCTGAAACTAATTTATACATATTTTAAGGTTGAACAAATAAGTATACACTTTCTTTGAGGGGGTAACATTCCTTACTCTCAGAGAAGATAGGTAAAAAAACAGAAAGGTCCTGTGATGTGGGATTGGAATTGGATTTAATATAGCCAGTGTGAATTCATACTTTTTGAAATATATATGGTAAAAGAAATTTAGAAACAGATACAAATGTCCACATGTAAATGTGTGTATGTGTATCTCCAAAAGATGGTTTTCCTGTCAGAGTAATAAATCTAATAAACCCGAAGAAAGAACAACAATAAACTATTGAAAACACCAATTACTGAAGTTAGGAACATATAAATCGACATAACTGCATAGCCTTCAAATAATAAAAACATAAAGGAATAACATGAACTGATGTTTTCATGTAAAATTTAAAACACAGAAATGGTACAAACTTGAAATGTATAAATTCCCTTTAAAAACTTACAAAATATCTATTGTTCCTTTACCCATTAAATAATTTAAAATAGTCATTTAAAATCATTCCAAAAATTAAACATCAGTCTTACATGGTTTCACTGGTAAATTGCTATGAATATTTAAAAATACATAATCCCAGAAGATCACAAAATTTTCATGAACCTACAAAAATGGAAAATTCTTCCCACTACTCTTTTCCTTGATAAGAAAAATAGACAGCATCAATATAGGAAGTGAAATGACAGGTGATTATCTCATGAACATAGAACACCCAAATTACATTAAAATTTAAGGAATAAATACCATGATATACAAGAAAGATATTCCAGGGAAGCGGACTTGGCCCAGTGGTTAGGGCGTCCGTCTACCACATGGGAGGTCCGCGGTTCAAACCCCGGGCCTCCTTGACCCGTGTGGAGCTGGCCCATGCACAGTGCTGATGCACGCAAGGAGTGCCCTGCCATGCAAGGGTGTCCCCCGCGTAGGGGAGCCCCACGCGCAAGGAGTGCGCCCCGTAAGGAGAAGCCACCCAGTGCGAAAGAAAGTGCAGCCTGCCCAGGAATGGCACCGCCCACACTTCCCGTGCCACTGACAACAGAAGCGGACAAAGAAACAAGACTCAGCAAATAGACACAGAGAACAGACAACCGGGGGAGGGGAGGAGAATTAAATAAATAAATCTTTAAAAAAAATAAATAAACAAAATAAAAAAAAAAAAGAAAGATATTCCAGGATTATTCCTGAAATGTAAAGTTGATTTAATTAATTGACCAATAAATATTCATAGCCTCATTCCAATATAAATAATAAACAACTAAATACATCTCTATAAATGCATAAAAGCA
Source organism: Dasypus novemcinctus (assembly GCF_030445035.2). Lineage (NCBI taxonomy): Eukaryota > Metazoa > Chordata > Mammalia > Cingulata > Dasypodidae > Dasypus > Dasypus novemcinctus. The sequence goes on along the minus strand of NC_080694.1, from coordinate 5,661,557 downwards.
TATGATAAAAGTAACCACCTTTCTGATAAAAAGAAAGTTCAAAGCAAAATGATAACAGAAGGGGACCACCTTACTCTTATAAAGTGTATCCTCAAGAAAACTTATCCTAAAATCATACATTATGAGGAAATAGTTACATATTCCCCTCCAAGCCAGTAAAAACACAAGGACCTCCATTGTAACAACACCTAATTGGCATTTTGTAGCTGGACCTAGACAATGCAATAAAGGGAGAAAAATATTTATAAATATTTGAAAGGAAGAATTTAAAATGATATATTCATCATATTTTTCTTTAAAAATGCAAACTAATTTAAAAATAACCCCTTAATACATGAAATCAGCAAAGTAACTGGAGTAATGGTGAATATATGAAAATTGATGGCATTTCTATATAAAAGCAAAAAATTAGAAAAAGTATTTAAAAAAATCAACACCATAATTTACAATAATATGAAATTCATTAAAAAATAGGAATAAATCTAATAAAATATTTGAAAAAACAATGGAATTAGAAATTAAAGAAGACATATAAGTTCAGGAATAGATTATGATCATAGTTTGAAACTTTAAATATTGTTAAGACGTCAACTCCTCTAAAATAGTCTATAAATCCAATGTATTCTAAGTCTAAAACATAAAAGATTTTTTATATGTAGTTGAAAAGCTGATTCCTTAGTATTTTTAACATTGTACTAGCAGAATAAAGGTGGAAAACTTATACAACTTGATACCAGTACTCTGACACTGCTACAGCTATTAAGGATGCATAGAATTGGCCCAAGGTAGATGATACAGTAAAGAGCTGAATAAAGAGCAAAGAAAAAAAAAAAAGATCCTCCCTTTGTGGTCACCTGATTTATGAAGAAGGGGACAATGCAAGTTAGGTGAGTGAAAGTTGGTCTTTTTGATTAAGAGTTTTAAGGGCCTATTAAGAGACTTATGTCAAACAATGAAATTTGACTGTGCCTGCACACCAATGCATACAAAGAAATATGCTGAATTATAGATCTAAATTTGAAAGCTTCAAAAAGAAAACTTTTTGAAGAATACATAGGATATCTTTAGTATTTTGATATAGGCAAAGTTTTTGTTGACAGATCACAAAAAGCACTAGCCATAAAATAAAAGACTAATGAATTAAGACTTACTAAATTCATTTTTTATCAAAAGTACCTATTAAGAGAGAAAAAATCATACCCCAGATTAAGAGAATATTTGTAATCCAATATTTAACAAAGGACTTGTATACAGATCAAAATGATCCAACAAATTAAAACAAACAAAAGTCAATTAAAGAAAATCTTGAATAGGTACTTTGAAAACAGGATTCCCAAATATCTCAGAATCATGTCAATATATCTCAGCAGCATTAGCCTTCAGGGAAATGCAAATTTAAACATTACTGTTCCAGTCAAGATGGTGTAAGCACACCTCACCCTGTGCTTCCTACTAAATAAAACTAAACACCTGACCTGAATTCGTCATTTTTTGGAGGACTCTTAAAAGTAAGTGGTAGCAGGGCAATTGGGAAAGGAAATCAGAACTCAAGGTAAAACTTATCAGGTGATAGTTTTCTTTCTTGTTTTTTTCTTTTCTCTCAAATCTCCTAACTTGGGTTCAAAGTAGCCCAAAAATCCAGAACTGCCAAAAGGGGGCGGACTGAAAGAACCCAGAAAGAAACCATCTCTTTCTTGACTGAACAGTAAGGGGAGTCCCCATGAAAATGAAAGTTGGGGGACAATACCCAGGGTTATTTTTGTTGGTCTCTCCCTTTCTCCAGCTCCTGGACAAGAATCCTGCCACCTTGTAGAGACAATCCTGTAGTGGCGAAATGCAACTTTTGGCGAGGCAGACACCAAGAATTTTTCACCCTGCCAGAGAACTGTAGTCTAATTTGGTGGGTACATCTGTATTACTTTTGTTCTCTATTTATTCTCTAATTACCCTGACATTTAAGCTCAGAGGCAGACTCAGTTTTAGGAAGTATAAAGCAGAGAGGGAAAAAATAAAGTCCTGACTTTGGGGGCAGAAGTCCTGGAGGTGGGGTTCCTGAGATCTTGAAGGTGCCAGAGAGATTTCAGAGAGGAGGAGATTAAGAATCAGCCACATAAAGTTGTGTATGAATTCCTGGCCTCACCTTGTGCTGAATATGTCTGGATCTATAGCTAAATACATATCAAATGTTTGAGAACTGAAGTACAGGATAAAACATCATCGAGGTCCCAGACTGACCACTGGGGAGGTATCATGCATGACAGATAAGAATACTACTGCAAATGATTTGAAAATAAAATAACTTAAAAACCACAGCCCAAGGAATATAAGTCAGAGCTTGTGGTATGAACCTAACCAGGTGGAATTCCTTATTTACAAAAAAATTCCAGGGCAGATGGTCCTCAAGCAGTTGGGGGCCTGGCTTCTACATGGGAGTTCCTATTTTCAATTCCCGGTGCCTCCTAGAGAAAAAACAAAAGGATAATGAGCAAAAAACAACAAGCAGAAAATGAACAAAAACAATAAGTAGACAAGGAGTACAAACAATGAGGAAAAACAACAAACTGACAAGGAGTCATCTTGGGGAGGATTTAACTAAAATAATTTAAAGAACTATTTTAAAGAAATTCTATGTATGAATTACCTAAGTCTCAGATTCTCATAGCATAATACATAAAATTTCCATGAGACAATTAAATTTACATGACATATGAAGGATCTGGTAAATCTATTAACTCACAAGAGTAAAAACAATCAACAGATACCAATCCCAAGATGACACAGTTTAGAATTTAAACACAAAGAATTTAAAGCAAATATTATAGCTATGCTCCAAGATGTATAACACTTTTGAAACAAATAGAAAGTTAGAAAGTGCAATGCCCACAAAATAATTACATTAAAAAAAGGACTAAAGGGAAAATTTAAATCCAAATGTACAATAAGAGAATTTTTAAAAATTCATTTTCTAGAGACCTTACTAGTCAAATGAAAATGACAAAGGAAATAATCAATGAACTTAAAGAAATCAACAGAAATGATCAAATCTTAAAAGTAGAAAAAATGGACTGAACAAAATGAACAGAGCCTGAGGGTTAGAGACACATTGCCATTTTATAAGAGTCCAAGAAGATGAAGATTAAAAATGCAGAAAAAATCTGAATGAAAGAAAGTCTCCCAAATTTGTCAAAACATATAATTTTATAGACTTAAGAAACTCAAGGAACACTAACTTGAAACTTGAAGAAAGAAGATTAATAGAAATGTGTATTAACTGGATTGATAGACTATTTTTATCCTCTTAAGTTCTTAAAATATATGACATCCTTTCCCAGGTCATGATGGCATAGACTCATTTCTCCCTACTGTTCCTTGCTAAGTACAACAGGAAACATTGGAACTCATTTAAGAGGCAACCAAAACCCTCTGGTTTATTGGACTTACCCCAGCCAGCTAACATGGAAGTGAAGAAGGTCAACTATCACACCAGGGAGTCAAGAATGTCTACAACTGAAAGCAGGAGAACTGTATCTATCATCCATGTGGAATCTAAGCCCCTTCTTGATATAGATGTGGAGTGGACATGACCATTCCAGGGTCCACAGGATGGAGGAATAGAGTATAGATTAGAGTGGACTTACTGATATTCTATTCATGAACTATTGTGATTAGTAGTCAAAGAAAATGTAGCACTGACTTGGGGAAAGTGGCCATGGTAGCTGTTGAGGGTAGGGAGTGGGAAGAACAGATGTGATGTGGGGGCATTTTCAGGACTTGGAGCTGTCCTGGGTGGTACTGCAGGGACAGTTACTGGACATTGTATGTCTTCCCGTGGCCCACTGGGTGGACTGGGTAAGAGTGTAAACTATAATGTGGGCCATTGGTCATATGGTACAGCAGTGCTCAGAGATGTATTCACCAAGTGTAATGAATGTCCCATAATGATATACGAGGTTGTTTTATGGGAGGAGTGGGGTGAGGGGGTTGTGGGATATATGGGTACCTCATAATTTTTGAAAAAAAATAAAGAGAAAAAAAAAGACAACCAAAGAACACAGAAGAAAAAGTCAACAGATTTGCAACCCAAGATTGGGAGAACAATACAGCAGAAGAGCAGCTTATGCTCTCCTCTTCCTCTCTGCCCAGGTAGGCATATTCTTTCCCTAAGATCAAAGACAAGTCCCTCAGTAACTCCTGAAGAGCCAAGTTCCACTGGCAAGGGGAATGAACAGTAAACTGACTAATATTAAGTTGTGAGGGGAAGCATTTTCCACCAGGATATTTTAATACCTAGAGCAACCACAGCAAAAACTTTTATAAGATACATTAAAAAATACTATAGACATTATAAATAAATCAGGATGGAATCCTGAAAATGTTCATGTAACTCATAGCAGGAAACAAAGAGAAATCAATGTTTTAAAATGGCAGACTCCAGAACTAACATTTACTTTAAATGCAAATGGTCTAAATACACACAATCAATTTGACAACACAGAATAAACAGATATAGTCACTGAAAACCACAAACTACCAAACTTTAGCCAAGGTAAAATAGGTAATCTGAATAGTTCTATAACAAATAGAGATATTGAACTTGTAATCAAAAGCCTTCTGAAAACAGAAATATCTAGGCATAGACTTTCACAAGAGAAATCTATCAAACATTTAAACAGGAACTAACACCAATTTTACACAATTTCTTCCAGAAAATATCAGAGGAGGTACTACTTCAAAATTCATTTTATGATATCAGTATTACCCTGATGTTAAAGCCAGGCATGAGAACAAGAACAACAAAAAAACACAAAGATCAATACTCCTTATGAATATAAATGTAAAAATACTTATCGAAATTATTAGCTAACTGAATCCAACAATGCATGAAAAGAAATTGTAAACCACAACAGAGTGTAATATCCAAAGTATGCAATGCTGATAAAATATTAAAAATCAGTCACTATATCCACTACATCAACAAACTAAAAAGAAGACTATAACATCACACCATTGAGGCAGAAAAAGCATTTGACAAATTCTAACACCCATTCTTGATGAAAAAAAGACAACAACAAGAACCTCTAAGCAAATTAGGAATAGAAAGCAAGTGCCTCAAATTGGTAAAGATCATCTACCAAAAAAACCTACAGCTAACATTATATTTAAGGCTATAGAGACCAAATAATTTTCCCGTAAGCCTGGAAATAAGGCAAGTTTGTCTACTCACCATTCTTATTCTAAATAGTACTGGAAGTCTTGGGCACTGTAACAAGGTTAAAAGAAAGAAAAAGAAAAGAAACGGAAGGAAACTAAAGGTATAAATATTGAAAAGGAAGAATAAAACTGTGTCTATGTACAGATGACCTAATTGGCTATATAAAAAATCCCAAGTTGCGGTCACCCCTTGGGCTGAAGTGTGGTTTGCTGACCTGGCGGGGGGCGGCGGCCGCGGTAGGCCTATTCCAAACCGCTGCCCCCATAATAGGGTGGTTGGTCGGGCCCACCGCCACCCCTGAAGGAAGCTCGGCATGGGGGCAGAGTGCCCTCGGGTCTCCCCTTCTCTCCAGCCATGCTTCCGCGGCCGCCCCTCCTCCTGGATGGCGCCACACGATGCCTTGTGGGGCGGCACTCTTCTTCTTCTTTCTCCCTGCACAGGCGCAGGGCGGAAAAATCCAGTCTGCCCTTTTCCCTCTCCCCGACAGCAGCAACAGCCAGGCGTGGGCGGAAAAATCCAGTCTGCCCTTTTCCCTCCCCCTGACAGCAGCAACAGCCAGGTGTGGGCGGGAAACTCAAGTCTGCCCTCCACCCCAGCAACAGAAGCCACTAATCCCTAAACCCTGCCCCTTCCCCCAGCAACAGCAACAGCCAATCCCTAACCACCACCCCTCCCCCATCCAGTACCGCCCACTGACCTTTCACCGGCAACCAATCAGAACAGGGCGTGGCTTCGACCAATCAGCCTTCCCCAGCCCCTATAAAACTGTTGCCTCTCCCTCAATAAAGTGGACTTGTGTGTTTACCTTGTCTCCGCGGTAGTTCTTCTGCCGTGCTCCCTCCAGTCCTGAGAGCCCCTGACAAGGGCCTGGCCTCCCTTGTCCCCAGTTCGTCGCCTGCTTCTCCGGGCGACCCCTTCATCGCCTGCTTCTCCGGGCAACCCCTTCGTCGCCGGCTTTGCCGGGCGACCCCGTCAGCCAAACCGCGCAACCCCTGTGAGACCGACCCCTCGTCTGCTGCCGGACCGACCCCTCGTCCCAAGTGGGACCAACCCCTCATCCCAAGTGGGACTGACCCCTCATCCAAAACTGGACCGACCCCTCGTCCGCAGCCAGACCCCACCTCTACCGACCGAGTAAGCCGCCGCAGCTGGCACCCAATGTGGGGCAAGGCAACTCCACCACAGCCTCACTCCATAACCTGGCGGCCCCCCCCTCCTCTCTTCTCACCTTGGGACTTCTCTCATGCAACATTGCTGCTACCTGAGCCTTGGCTACCTCATACGATCCACGGCGGTCTGGGAGAATCGCTGGATGGCTTTCTCCTTCCATGTCGGGGGCTTATACCGACCCACTATGATTAAGAGGAGCCTTGGATTTCTCGGGAGAGCACGCTTGCACGTCTGAAGTAACCCTACCACAGCCCTACGCCCTCCTCTCTTCTCACCCCTATCTTTTTGCTCTGCATTGCTGCTCCTGAACCTTGGTGACCTCATATGATCCACAGCGGTCTGGGAGAATCGCTGGATGGCTTTCTCCTTCCATGTCAGGGGCTTATACCGACCTGCTATGATTAAGAGACGCCAATAAAACTCTCAGGAGCGCGTGCCTGAGCACCTCCACCCCTGCCTTCACCTCTGCCTCCTCCCCTCTGCACTTGCTCCCCTTTGCCTTGCTCAACTGCTTGTCGTTCCGCCCTCCCCTCATTGGGGCCTTCCTTTGGCCCTCGACCACCGTCGGAGTCCCGTCGGCTCCGACCCCTCGTCTCACCGCGCACCTCGGCTCCCATCGCCGTGCTCTCAAGGTAAGGGCCCCTTTTCTTATCGGCTCCAAAAGGCCATTAGCAATGGGTAACATCCTATCTGCTAAGCAAGCCCCGCAAGTTCAGGCCCTCACCGGTCTCCTAGACACTCACCGGTGTAAGATCTCTTTGAAACAGCCCCAAGTCTTCTGTAACCGCGGCCCCCCATGCCGCCATCGCTCTCAAGCAGCTCCAGCCCTGCTAAACGGCCCACAACCAGCTTTCCCCGGCCCGCGGCCTGCTTTCTAGCATCCAATAACGCTTCTGCTCTTGCCTCCCCATACTTCTGCGGAGCTTCCTCCTGTCTCGACCTCACTCCTCTTCTCAGCCATCCAAAGTGTCCTTTCTCGCCCCCCGCCCCCCTCCTTTTTTTTGCTTGAACCCCCATTGCATTGCAGATTGGGCCGCCCCATGTCGGCCCACCACGTTAACATCGGCCTCTCTCGCGCCCGTGGAGACTTTGGCCTTCTTGTTGTCCTCGCCTACATCTCCACCACTCCCGACGCTGCCGCCACCACTGTCGCTGGTGCCCTGACGCGACTTGTCCTCACAACTGTGATCCTCCAGACCATCACACAGTCTGCCTCTGCCGCTCTTCGCCACCAAGGAGAGATCAACTACCTGTAGCGCGCTGTCACTCTGGACTTTTAACGGCAGATGGACCTTATAGCCGCTGAGATCAACAAGAATTGGACATTGGCCACCCTTGTTTGCAACGGCAAGATACTGCCCCCCAAATTGTACATTTATATCCCCATCATACTCACCTCCCTCTTCAGCCCCGCTTCCCTCATTGCTTACTGCCTCTTGGGCCTCGGCTACTTGTTGCTGCTGCCATCCTGGCCCTTATTTGAAAAGAAGGGGGAAATGTGGTCACCCCTTGGGCTGAAGTGTGGTTTGCTGGCCTGGCGAGGGGCGGCGGCCGCGGTAGGCCTATTCCAAACCGCTGCCCCCATAATAGGGTGGTTGGTCGGGCCCACCGCCACCCCTGAAGGAAGCTCGGCATGGGGGCAGAGTGCCCTCGGGTCTCCCCTTCTCGCCAGCCATGCTTCCGCGGCCGCCCCTCCTCCCGGATGGCGCCACACGATGCCTTGTGGGGCGGCACCCTTCTTCTTCTTTCTCCCTGCACAGGCACAGGGCGGAAAAATCCAGTCTGCCCTTTTCCCTCCCCCCGACAGCAGCAACAGCCAGGCGTGGGCGGAAAAATCCAGTCTGCCCTTTTCCCTCCCCCTGACAGCAGCAACAGCCAGGTGTGGGCGGGAAACTCAAGTCTGCCCTCCACCCTAGCAACAGCAGCCACCAATCCCTAAACCCTGCCCCTTCCCCCAGCAACAGCGACAGCCAATCCCTAACCACCACCCCTCCCCCATCCAGTACCGCCCACTGACCTTTCGCCGGCAACCAATCAGAACAGGGCATGGCTTCGACCAATCAGCCTTCCCCAGCCCCTATAAAACTGTTGCCTCTCCCTCAATAAAGTGGACTTGCGTGTTTACCTTGTCTCCGCGGTAGTTCTTCTGCCGTGCACCCTCCAGTCCTGAGAGCCCCCGACAAGGGCCTGGCCTCCCTTGTCCCCAGTTTGTCACCTGCTTCTCCGGGCGACCCCTTCGTCGCCGGCTTTGCCGGGCGACCCAGTCAGCCAAACCGCGCAACCCCTGTGAGACCGACCCCTCGTCTGCTGCCGGACCGACCCCTCGTCCCAAGTGGGACCGACCCCTCATCCCAAGTGGGACCAACCCCTCGTCCAAAGCTGGACCGACCCCTCGTCCGCAGCCAGACCCCACCTCTACCGACCGAGCAAGCCGCCGCACCAAGTAATCTCTAAATATTTCCTAGAACTTGTAAGTGGCTTCATCAAGGTGGCTGAATGTAAGACCAATACCACAAAATCAACTGCATTTACACATACCAGTAATGATTAAGTAGAAACCAAAATTAAAATACAATATCACTTACAATTGCTTCAAAGAAATGAAATACTTGGGTATAAATCTAACCAAAAAAGCAGGTACAGGATCTATAAGGTGAGAATTCCAAATATTGATAATCTACATCAAATAAGGCCTAAATATTTGGAGAAACAAAATATATTCTTGGATTGGAAGATTTTTCACAGTAAAATTGTCAATCTCCTCAAATTGGTATATGAGTTTAATGCAATTTCGATCAAAATCTCAGCAAGGATTTTTGTTAATTATAGATAAGATTATTCAAAAACTCCTATGGAAGGCAGATGACATAGAAATTTGGAAAAGAAAATTGAAATGGGAGATAATAATCTACCTAAGAGTAAGACATGTTATATAACTGCAGAAATTAAGAGCATGGGATTGGCCGAGGTATAGACATATGTATCAATGGAACAGAATTGAGGAGCTAGACAGAGACCTACAAAAATACACTCAACCAATTTCTGACAAAGGTGCAAAAGCAATTCAATGGATAAGAATAGACTTGGACAAATGGCACTGGAGCAATTGGACATCCACAGGGTGGGAAATAAAAGATTCCACCTTATACATAGTTTATCTCAAAATGGATTGACCAAGATGACTGTAACTTCCCTTAGCTTAAGTCAACGTTAGACAGGTTTCTCCCTGAATCCAGGCCCCTGACTTCCTCTATCCAAGTGCCTAAATGGCTCTTAATTAGGGAGCCCATTCTACCCTCTTTCTCCCTCCCAGCATTGTGGACTTCAGGTGGCCTAATTACCACAGAGGACAAAATTCCAAACCAAGTGGTTCTAATTGCAATCTCAGTAAATAATCCCAGGGATCAGCCCCCCTTACTATCTTCCAGTACTTTTCTACTAACCCACCTGTGGTGGAATGAGTTGCGTACCCCAGTTTGGACAAGTTCTGGGTCTGGTGGGTGTGGCCCAAGTGAATCAAATTGTGCTTTAATCCAGAGTTCTGACAGGAAGAATGACAAGGCAGACAAAGAGGAGCCATGGGGTGCAGCCTGAAGAAACTGGAAGTCAACGGAACCTGAAAATGAAAGGAGCAGCACTACCTCATGCATTGCCATGTGACTGAGACATCAAGGACAAATGATCACTGGCCTTCAGTCCCAGAAAGCCACTGTCTTTGGGGAGAAAGTATCACCTTGCTGTGCCTCAAGTTTGGACTTCTAGCTTTAAAACTGTGAGCCGATGAATGCCCATTGCTTAAGCCATCCCATTGCATGGTATTCGTTTTAGCAGCTGGGACAGTAAAACTCCCACCTCCAGTCCTTATAAAGCATGCCATCATTTGTTTTAATGGAATTGAGTTCTATTCTCTCTCAACTGCCAAGGTATTTATGACTAATGTCATATTTCACATTGTCCAATGCAATTTTTTCTTTGATAGTTACCATGGACCTAAATGCAAAATGTAAAACAAAAAATCTTTTAGAGAAAACACAGGATAAAAACTTTATGAGCTAAAATTGGGCAAAGAATTCTTAGGCTCAATACAAAAACACAATCCACAAAAAAGAAAAACTGATCAACTGGACCTCATCAAAACTGAAAATATCAGTTCTATGAAAATTCCAATCACTAGCTTGTGATGCAACTAGAAAAAGACCTTGAATAAAAGAGGGATAATGGTAAAGACAAAAGCGTTTATATGGCTAAGAGTCTTTAAAAAAGAGTCAGGAGGTCATCAGAGGGGTGACATATATGCACATCTCAGCAGGATCCCAGAGATGGCCAAAATAGATACAACCCCAGGTACTGGTGCTCCTCAGGGCTATAAAGACACACATGTTCTGCGGTCATGGCAAATGGTCCTGGAATTCCATATCTTATCAGTGGGCCCTACTTTGTAATTTGTATTCCTGAGTGTGATGGAGTCAGATTCAGATATGACTTTTCTACACAGGCCTTTTCTGTCACTTTTACTGAACCTGTGGTCATCACTAGGGTTGGTGTATACTCAGGAGACTTGAATCTCTGGACTGACCAGGTGCCAGCTGGATCCTGAGCCTCAGCAGAGTTGCAACTCCTACTCTCCATTTCAGTGGACTTACCCAGGTCAGCTAACAGGGAGGTCAAGATGGTCAACCACCACACCAGGGAACCAAGAGAGTCTACAGCTGCAAGCAGGAGAATAGTATCCATTAACCATGTGGTATCTAAGCCCCCTCTCGATTTAGAGGTAGAGTGGATGACATCACCATCCTAGGGTGCACAGGATAGTAGAATAAAATATGAATTAACACGGATTTACAGTTATTCTACTATAAAACTATTATGACTCTTGCAATTGAAGAAATTGTATCATGGTAGTTGCTGAGGGCAGGGACAGGGAAGAAGAGATGTGATACGGGGGGATTTTGGGGACTTGGAGTTATGCTAAATGATATTGCAGGGACAGACACTGGACATTATATATCCTGCCATAACCAAATGAGTGTACTGGTGGGAGTGTAAACTACAAAGTAAACTATAATCCATGCGGTGCAGCAGTGCTCCAAAATGTATTCATCAAATCCAATGAATTTGCCACAACAATGAAAGAGGTTGTTGATGTGGGAGGAGTGGTGTGGGGTGGGGGGTGGGGTATACGGGAACTTCATATATTTTTTAATGTAACATTTTTTTTGTGATCTATGTATATTTTTTTAAAAAGGGAATTAAAAAAAAAAGAAAGCCCATGTGAAAAAGATGAAAAGACAAACTACATACTGGGAGAAAATACCCTCAAATCTAATATTCAACAAAGGAATAGTTTCTGATATATATAAAGAGCTATCAAACCCCCTGAAAAATAAACAAAAAACCCCAAGCAAACCAATTAGAAAATGGGCAAAAAGCATTAAAAGACATTTCCCCAAAAAGGATACAGATGGTAAATAAGCACGTGAGAAAGGGCGCAATATCATCAGCCATCAAAGAAATGTGAAGTGAATCCATAATGAGATGTCGCTACATATCTACCAGAAAGGCTAAAATAAAAAGCAGTGACAGCTTCAAATGCCGGAGAAGATGTGGAAAAACTCCGTCATTCATCCATTGCTTGTGGGAAGGTAAAATGGTACAGCCACTCTGCAAAACAGTGTCAGAGTTTCTTATGAAGCTAAATTTGCAATATCCCAGAAAAATGAAAATTTATGTTCACAAAGAAACCAGGTTATGAATTCATAGCAGCTATATTCACATAGATCATAAACTGAAAATAGACCAGAAACCCTGCAACAGGTGAGTGATAAATTGTGGTTCATAAATATCATGGACTCATTCTTTTTATTACTCTGCAATAAAAAGAAATGAACTATGAATGCACAATATTAAAATCTGTATGAAAACGTAGGGACTTCTCTTGAATTTGGAAAGGAAGTACCAAAAGGTTACAGAGTGTATGATTCCATTTAAATAGTATTTTGAAATGAAATAATTTTAGAAATGAAGACAGATTTAGTTGCCAGGAATTACAAATTTGGTTGATGAGTGTGGTTGAGCACTGGGGGGAAGTGAAAGTGGTTATAAAAGGACAACACTAGGGATTCCTTTAAAGACTCTAGGAATTAGAGGGGAACTTCTTTAACCTGATAATGGACACTGACCAAAAAATGCATCCTTCATACATAATGGTGAAAGACCAAATAATTTAACCCAACGATTTCAAACATGCAATGATTTTCACTCCCATCATCCCTATCCAAAATTATATTGGAGTCCCAGCAAGTGAAACAAAGCAAGAAAGCTAAAAGCATACTTATTGGTAGGAAAAAATGAAAGTGTCTCTTTTCACTGGCATCATGCAGAGTTGAGGAGCCACAGCAGATGCCATCTAACTTGCAAATTCTGAATATTGACTATATGCTCCTGTACAGAAAGAGTTTGGTAACCCCTACTCTACATACCAAACCCCAAGAGTTTTAGTTTCCCAACTGCTGAAAGAAACACCATGTAATGGATTTGCTCAAACAACAGGGATTTATTGCCTCGTGGGTTTGAGGCTAGAAGTCCAAATTCAAGGTGTTAAAGCTGATGTTTTAATCCAGAAGGTGGGCATTCTGGGGCTGACTGCCAGCAGTCCCGGTCCTGGCTTTTCTGTCCCAGGGCAAAGCACGTGGCGGTCTCCCCCTGCTTCTCTCTGCATCTGACTTTCACTCTGCTTGTTAAGGACTCCGGTAACCCACATAAGATCCCCACCTGAGTGGAGCCACAGCTTACCTGAAATGGCATCTTGAAGAGGTCTTAGCACAGGGGGTCCACACTCACCAGCATCAAGACCAAGAACATGTACAGACTGGGGTGCACGATTCAATCCACCAAACCAAGGCACCAACAGAAAATCACCTAGAAAAGTAAGTGAGATTAGGAAGTTACAGGAACAACTCCACATAGTAGCAATGGGCAAATGGAGACTGAAATTTTAATAGAAAAATCATTTAAAATAAATGAAAACAAAATATTTTGTGTAATATTTATTAACAGTATAGGCTAAGAGAACATACACAGAATCTGTATTGAAAGCAACACAACTGCCGCGAAAGAAATCAAAGAAAACCGAAATAAACTGAGATCTTTATGTACTCAGATCAAAAAACTCAATATTGCTGTTATGTCAATTTCCCCCAAATTATCTGTAGAGTTAATGCAACTTCAGCTAAAATCTCAGCAATGTTTTTAGGGATATCGACAAACAGCTCCTAAATTTTGAATCGACAGGCAAGGGAACTGGAAGAGCCAAAACAACTTGGAAAGAAAAAACAGCACAGGTGGAAAACTGACCCCACCCTATTTTAGGATTCCCTGTAAAGCAGCAGCATCAGGAGCGCTGGTTACGAGGGGGATGACAGAGCCTGGAGGTCACCCAGGAGAACGTCAGGTCTCCCCAGTTCTCCGGAGCCAGCATCCTGCCTGGCACGGCCCCGGGGTTTTCAAACACTGTGCGCTGCGCACAAACGGCCCTCGTTACACCCTCCAAAGAAGCTCTCTCCGGCGTCTCCCCCAGGCCCCAGGTGCTGTATTTTATGCCTCACCTGCACTCCCTCCCCTCCAGGCGCTGTTCTCTTGGATCTAGGTGCCCCCTCCCCGCGCTCCTGCCTGGCTGCTGGAGGTTAGAACCAGCAGCACCTGCAGGCCTCTGGAGGGAGCGGGGCGCGCAGGCGCACCACGAGGCTGTGCTCTGAGCGCTGTGTCCAGGCCACCAGTTGCCAAGCCAGGGCGGTGAAAAACCCACCAGAGTTCCCACCACTTTTTAAAAATTAAAATGGGTTTTATTGATAATATTATGTAATAATTTCATTTTTAAGCTTATTCTATCCTTTAAACCCTTAAATTGGTAGCAAATTTCACTTAGTGAGGTTTCATTGTCATTTTAAAAAGCGGAGGCAGGGAAGCACATGTGGCTCAAGCGATTGGGCTCATGTCTACCATATGGGAGGTCCAGGGCTGGATTCAGGGGCCTCCTGGTGAAGGCAAGCTGGCCCCCACGAAGAGCTGGTGCAGCAAATGGACGTAGAGAGCAGGCAGCGAGGGTGGAGCAGAAAATAAAGAAAGAAATTAAGAAAAAAAGTGCACATGTGAACAATGGTATATATTAAAAACACATTGTGGCAGATCTGGCCTGAAAAATTGGTGGTTTCTTCGTTATAAGTCCCCATATCAGACTTTGTCCCTCAAACACTCGGCAAATCTTCCACTAACTAGTAGGGAAATCCCATCAAATCATTTCTTGAGGTCCTTCCACCAATGCTTTGAGTTGAGAATGGTATTTAGACCTCCATGTACTGCTTTTACAGGTGAAAAAAAGATTCTTTTGAATTAAGAAATAGAATGCTTTCTCAAAAAAGACTGTCAGTTAAGATTCTTGCTCATTGGGGTATACTGGAAAGTACTTTGAGAATGAATCAAAAGTATGAAAATGTTCTACTTGTACACTAAAATTATATCAATATTGTCCCATTCACAATATCGTCATTATCAACATCATCATCATGTTCATACTGGATGGGTATTTCGGAAAAAATCATTAAATTAATGTTCTATTTTATGGCCATAATTCCCATAATATTTTAGTCTCATTGATGTGCATTATATAATTCTCAGAATATGTTCTATGCAAATTATCTCCTCTTTTTTAAAATTGAAAAATTTGTGGTAGATCGGGTTTGTGAACTCCTGTTTCTAAATAAGTAATCAATACACAAAGGAAATTATTATATTCATAATGTTATTTACAAGCAGAAGAAATCATGTGACATCATTTTCATATTAAATTGCGTGTATGTTAATATATAGAGGATTGTGGTTGGATATATCTATCAGGACTTTTCAAAATTTGTTTTTATAAAATCAGTGGGATTGCCATATAAAAAATTACTAATTTTTTGTGATATTTCTGTAAATGATTTTATTGGTTTAATTAGGCATTTCACTTTTAGTCTATGATTTAGGTTGAGGTTTTAATATTTATTTACACAGATTTTACCATATCATTCATCATTGCATTCTAATCTTACACACTAATCTTAACATCCTACAATTTGATTATTCTCTTTATGATATGTATATTTGCAGATAATAGTTTAATTCCTCAAGTTTTTTTTGAATATAGAAGTTATGTGAATATTTTGTAGCTCTATCAGTCTGTAAAAAGTTAATAGTCCAAATGGTACAGGACAGGGAAATTTTTTGGAAGTGGAGGACAGAGTGTGGATCTCATATACTTTTCTAAGTTTTAGGGTCATAGGTTCCTTGGAAGCACAACCGATTTTGTATAAATGAAAGGTACTCATGAGAAATAAAGCATTGCTTTATACTTGGTACTTTTATGTTAAATATTATTCAGGATTTTCTTTTTTAAAAAATGACTTTCAATTGCACATTGAGTGCTGAATTGGTATTAGGTTCATTCTTTGGAATATTATCACAGATGCCATTGAAATGGCTTGAATTCTCCCAGTGGAATACACAAAAATCTTGGACAAAAGTTTGTTCCAGTTTCTAAAACAAAGCCCAAAGAGCTTATTGCTGGGAAACAAGGGGTCCTGAAAGCTGATGTATTCAAAAGCCAGGTACTACATCTAAAAAGCATATAGACCATAGGTGAAAGCTGCAATTAATGCTATAAAAGGAGGCAAGAGTAGTAACTGGCTGCAGAATGGTTTTAGTTATTGGATACCAGTTTATGTGTTGGAGAAAGACTGTTTCTAGGACTTGTGTCAGATGACACAAGAATAGATAGGAAATTCTATTAAGAATGCAGCCAGCACAAGCTGGATACAGTTACCTAAATCAATCCCCCCTGAGAGATTTTGATGGTTTCCTGATCCTGTATATAAATACACATGTGTGCACGTGCACACACACACACACATACACACACACACATATGGACTCGGCCAAGACCCCTTAAACAAGGAGCAGATTTAAATGCCCTCGTTTCTGGAGAAGAAAGTCAAGACGGATAAGGAAGAGGGGAAGGTGCTCCCAGGACACCAAGCCCAGTCTGCAACAGGGAGAACATTCCAGGACACAGGCCAGGGTTAGCCATCACCCCTCAGCACAGGAAATTCGACTGAAGTCAGAGTGACCTCCAAGGAAGGAGAGACATTGGAAGGTTCTAAAGCCCTCCTGGAAGAGAAGCCTTTGCTGACTACTGGGCCCTGGGGGTGGCATCACAGGGCTCATGGGAGAGTCTGCAGGGAGAATATACACCTTTTGAAATTATTGATTTTATTATAAATCAATGCATTATCTCTGTAGAAAATGTGCATTATTATAGTAAATAAGATAAAACTACTCATTACCCAAATATACTGTGTTAACTTTGCTAACTTGTGAATTCCAAGTTTGAAATTGTCTTTTCTACTTAATAAGACTTCATACACTTCGTTTATTTATGTTTGAATTTGGTATTGGTTCCTTCTTTTCATGATTAATAATTTATCACTATACTTCATATATATATATAAATATGTGTGTATATTCCCTTAGCTTAGAGTAGAACTCCATTTCTGAAGCACATAAAATATTATTAAGATGTTAATACTATAACGAAGATATTTCTCTAAATATTTTACCCATTTACACTATTAGCATCATTTTTCTCTTAATTTCTGCCAAATATATATGATACTATCATACTTTTCATTTAAATTTGCTTTTTTATAAATGGCTTTGAAATTTTTTCTTGTATTTATTCATATCCTTTTGCTGTTTTTATTTCCTCCCTGAATTTTCTTGAGGTTCTATTACCTTTCATTCTTAAGTTCTTTCCTTATCAATGAGGTTGAAATGTTATACCTACTAGTATAACATTGCATTTTGATTCTTCTCTGAGCTATCTGGATATTACACCCTCTATGTCTCCATGTATCTTTGGCAATCATGTATGAGACTTCTGAAATTGGATGTGTATGGATAGAATGATTTTCAATCAAATTTGCACATATACAAGTTTGGAAAGTTTCTAATTTCCTTGATATTTTTTGAAACTTGAAATACTGGTCTCATTGTGTTTACACAATCCCCATTCACTCTAAGATTTTCCTGTATACTGTTTAGTATTACACTTCTGTTTTGTTCCACTTTAAGTTTTATGTTTTTGATATTTTGTGTTTTTTTTCCAAAACAGCCAGCTACCCAAAAATATATTGAAAGATACATCAAACTCTATCGTTCATATTTAATCATACATATATAAATATTGTATATTTGTATAAATATGTATGTATATTGGGTCTTCACAAATATATTTGCTCTGTTTAAGAGGCTTTTATGTTACATTGCTCTCTGCTGATTTGTGTGAAAATTAAGAATTTCATAATTACAACTTTAAATCACATTTAAATATCTGGGAGTGTTTTCTTCTCATTTTTTAGATAATATTTTTATTAACTAACTTAACATTTCCCAGTTTTATTCTTCTAACTTAATTTTAGATTCCATTTGTTCAAGTATAGAAAGTTACAGTCTCCTAAATCTATACATTAGTTTTGCAAGGATTTGCAACTTTAAAGTATCCAGCTTTTCTGTCTGAAGATACAGATCATTCTTTTGATTTCTAGATACTCTCAATAAATTTGTTTGGTTCTCATTCCAACAATTCATACCGAATGGGGTTACACGTAGTGGTTTTAAGATTCACACCTTGATTAGAATCATTTTAAATTATTTTTATACCTTATGATTGTTAAAAAGGAAAGATAATTAACTTTCAGCTCATGAAAATGTCTCAGTTTACACCAAGGAACTAGAAGCAGAAAGAATATTTCACAAGCTCTTCTGCCCAACAATATGCAGCCTTCTTTCTATTTTCCTGATGATAAAAAGATCATTCTACTATCTAGGTTGACTTATGCCCTAGAGCAGATAACTTCTGTCCCTTATTGCCCATTTGGGAACATTACTCCAGGAAAATCTGTTCCCAGGATCTTTATTTTTTCTCCCTCTATTGGATTTTCCACGAAATGCTATACTTTCTCCCACATCAAAAAAAGTATGAAAGCAAAAATGCCTCTCCTTTCACTTCTCTAGCACTCCTTGATTTATATGGTTCTTTTACAGCAAAATTAGCAAGGTTATCTATTCTCTCTGCCTCTCATTTCTCCAAAAGTTGCTTGCTTTAAATGTGTCTGGTTTTCTACCCACACTCCACTGACATGCTCTCCTCCGCTTCACAGTGACTTACACAATGCTACACACAATGGTCCATTCCCAGACCTTACTTGACCTGTCATCAGCATTAGACACATTTGATCACTCTTTCCACTTTCATCATTCCTTTATTTGGATTTGAGACTCTACCTTCTCTTTAATTTTCTGCTCAGTTAGCGGCCTCTATTTCTCATTTCTTCTGCTGTACCTGCCTCTCCTCCCCAAACTCTATTTGATATTGTGCCCTCAGCTTAGTTACAGGAAGCCCTCTCTTTTCTACTCACTTCAGACTTTGTTGGCATAATTGCAGCTCGGGGCTTTAAACAGAATTTGTGGCAAGATGATGTCCTAATGCTTAGCAGTAGCCTGGATACCTCCCCTGAAACCCTGAATGGTTCCACAGTTGTTGTTTTTCTTCTTTTTACACCTTTATTTGGGTACCTAAAACTCATGGTAAATTTTAAATACCCAGATCAACTCCTTATCACCTTTGTTCCAACATGTCTTCTTCTAATCCTAGTGAATGGCAACTCCACTTTCAGTTTCCAGGGTACTGAAAACAAACAAAAAGTAAAACCACATCTTCTCCTTTCCAACTCCATGTACATTCCACCAACAAATTATGTCAGCGCCAACTTCAAGGAATACACAGAATCATGAACATGTTCCTCACTGCAACCACTACCACTCTATACCACAGTATCAACATCTCTCTCCTGGATTACTTCAGGGAGACACTAACTGGTCTCCTGCAGGTGCAACGCCTTCTGTGTAATCTTTTTTGAAAAAAAGAGACAGAGAGAACCTGAAAAACTATGGATTATATCATAGAACTTCTCTACTCATAACAATTTATTTAAAGTGTCCTTAAACCATGCAAAGCAAACTCCAAAGTCCATACAACTTCTCTAACCTGCACTGCCCTCTGGCATTCCTCCACAATGGCCTCCTGGGGCGCAGAGGGCCAGGGTATGCCACTCCCCCTATTGGGATAATTTCCCTCCAGGGGCCTGGATTGCTTCCCCCCTCACATTCTGCAGGTCATTAGTAAATAGCACTCTACTAGCGTGACATATGCCTTCTTTATGTTAAGGTATAAAATCCTTCAATATTTCCCACCTACTTCCTTCTTTTATTTTTCTCAGTTATCAAATATGTATTATGTTTTCCTTCTTTGTTTTTTTCCTGTCTCACTCATTGGAGAAGAGAAAGTAATTTTTTATATCAGCTTAATTTCCATCTCTTTTATTTCACTCAAACTACATTTTTCTTTGGGTATTCTGTCAAAGACATTAAGTTGCATGTAAACAATTAAAATGACACACTTTTCAAGGTACATTTTAGTCTAGCCATAACTTATTTTACACTAATACTTTTCCCAAGTTTCTAATTAACTCTGCTAATGGAGTTATTATCTAAGGCCCTTATTTTACTGCCAAGATCCAAAAGAGGCTAAAACATCTGCTTCTTGGTTTGCTGGAGTCAGTTCTCACTACATTTCCTGGGACCAAATCACCCAAATTAAATTTTTCCAGGAGGACTCAACCCATTCTCAGTAATGCAGAGAGTCAACCTCAGAGGAGACTGGTCCCCACTGAGAGCCCGCTCTGATATTCTGAAAAGCGGCTACTCACCGAGTCCACTGCCTGCCAGGGCCCAGGGCTGTGCTCAGTGCTCTCACGCGGTGCCCTGCTGATCAGCGCTCCATTTAAAGGAGGGAATGTGCGGAGCTAAGTCTCTCTAGAGGGGAGAGTTGTTTTTGCTGTAGAAGTTTCATTGTCTGCAAAGGGATTTGCTGTTATTAAAGAGACATTTTTGTACCAGGTGTTCAGAAATCACATTGACTCAAGAGACAACAACCATTGTAACTTCACCAAGGACTTCCAGGTGGCAGATCTAAATAAAACTTTGCTGCTGCCCATGAAAGAGAATGTATGTTGATGGGGCCACTTTGCTGCTGCCCATGAAAGAGAATGTATGTTGATGGGGCCATGCGGGTAATCAGACTCAATTGGAAATTGGAGGCCTCTGAATAATTCGCTGGTAGTGAAGAAATATGTACTGATCATGACAGTCCTTAAGGTGAAATTCTTAGCTTAAGAAACCCCATATTTCTAAAGCTTTGTCACCCACTTAGTGTCTATCTCACTCCAGCCTTAAGATAAGCATGTGGAAGACAAATATAGTAAATACAACTTCCCCACGTCCCCAATTGCTCTCCTCCCCAGAATTTAAAAGTCAAACAACTTCACTTTCAATGTCAAACCATACCCCTGGCCATGTCATCATTCAGCAATACTGAAACCAGGAGAAATAAACTCAGACCTCCTTCTATCTCACCTTGACCTTCTATCCTACTTATTGTATTCTCTTTCTCTAGGGTTCAACTTCTTTGGGAATGACTGTTTCTTTTCCTTTGCCCCTCCCTTCTCGACAGATGTTTACATCCATTATGGTCTTTTTTCCTTCCACAATAGGCCAGAATCCGTGGCTGAAAATCTGAACTACTCTTTCATTATTACCAACTGGGTCATTATCAAGGAAGTGAGCCAACTATTGTTTTCCTTACCATCAGATCTCAGAGCAGAGTTAATCAATAGCTTATTATGTTCATGGGCCAACATGAACTTAATGTGAATTAAATTGGTGTTCTTTAAGCTCTCAGTAAAAAAACTAAATAAGCACAAAACAGTCCACTGTGATCCCCTCTACCTATCTGACTTTAGATTGTTTTAATTGGATCAAAAACACATAAATTAAGGATTTTTAGGATGATAAACTGCTATTCTTATTCAGGCATTTTTCGGTATTAGTGTTCATCTATTAATACCATGAGGCAGGGTCGACACATTTATTCTGCGTTTGCCTTTCAGGCCTTATGCTCCCTGTCACCACTACTCTCTTCTGCTATTGAGGACAATACCTTTCATAAATGGGCATGGCTATGGTCCAGTAAATTTTATTTCCACACAGCCAATTAGCTATACAGAATTGACACTTGATCTGAGTGTCTGAGTGTCTGAAACAAGACATTTCATGGTGAGACCAAGAAATATTCAGTGACTTCTAATTAAATCTGAAGACAGGAAAACAGCTATACTAGGTCTTCTAATGGTCATTTTCTATTTCACTCATTTATTAGACATTTACTAATTGGAATTTTTCTACAAGGAAGAATTTTCCCTTCTCCCCCATTTATTTATTTATTCAGTTACTTATTCGTATCAGTTTGGACTCATGGTATTTTTATTGTAGTCTTTGGTTATGATTCAACACTTATCATTCATTATCTACTTTATGGCTCCTATCTTTCCGGCTCACTGGGATATTTTCAGTTTGGCTCCTGTGTCCTATTTTAAAATTAGGCCTTTATTACTTTTTTGCTCAAGGTTCATTTTGTATTTCCCATGCCCAGGCCTTGAATCAGCCACTTCTTCAAGGAGCCCTGATTCATTTTATTAGAAAATGGAATTTAGAGCACTGCCTTTGCTCTTCCTTTACCCAATAGCTTTGTCCTGCACTCTAGTTCATATCTGCAGCCACTTCTTTTACTTCCTGTATTCATTATACAAATGTTTACCAAATGCCTGCTATGTGAGCGGCCCTGCAGCTGAAATCTCAAGGAGAGTTACTAGTCATTTCCCAAACTTTTCCCTATTCACTGCCATTAGAAGCACAGCTCCAGAGGGCAGGCTTTCCATGCACATGCTCTTCATCATGGTGGCACTTTCTGAATTAACAGGAAATGCACTCCTAATGCAGTTTTGGAAGAACAGTGTGTCCCATACAGAACTGGATCTTAGTAGGAATATAAAATAGTAAAATAGAAAATGATTTGATAATTCCTGACACCAGTTACAGCATGTCCCCCAAATAAAATCAAGGAACGTTAGAGCAGGATCCTCTGGTAACTGAACAGAGAATCTGACTCATTTATTGCACCACTGGCATTCCGTACAGGACCCAAACATCTAGAGCAGTTGTTTCCTTGTCACTGGTGTTTCCCTGACACATTCACTTTATTTTTCTAGGTATCTTGCTCTGCAAAAACTGATTCTAAGGTAGTCTTCTGCTGCAATCAGCTCACAATAGGTTGGCTCAAAGGGAAGGCAACACAAAACTTCATGAAATAAAGGGACAGAGAGAGACACACACACAAGAGAGGAGATAAAGATGGGACCAGGAGACTCACACCTTCTGGAACTGAGAGCGCTTTGACCCTAGTTTCCACCTTGTATTTATTGGAAACTACCTAGCAGCTGTTTGCTATCTGAACTGCAGCATCATCAACAATAACAAGGAATAACTACAACATCTACAATAGAATAGGTGTAAAATCTACAATAAGGAACAGGTAAGCCAGTTTCCTACATTTCCCCCTTTGTGTTTTTGCAAAGTCTAAGCAAATGATGTTTCACTGATTAACAAAGTTTCATGCATGATATTTCACTTTTAGGTTTGAACAATACTCATTAATTTTTTTTCTCAATATATTCAGTCCCATGATTGTTCAAACTTAAAACAAGAGATTTACATCAAGGTACATTTATATATCACTTACGGTTCATCAAATCACTTAAGTACACAAATGTTTCATTATTAAAGTTCTGGTTTGTATTCAAGCATTTTATACATAATCCATGTACTACCATAGATTATACAACAACAAACAATAAGACTTCCAACTAGCAGACATTTAATGAATAGACTTTGATTTCTCATGGGCTTAAAATCCCCAGTCGGCAAGGCTATATAGGCCAGGACTCAGTATTAGTGCTGGCCACATCCAATTCACAGGCGAAGTCATTACAAACTCCATTCACATGAGAACATATTGTATTTATCAATTACAGCACAGAATATAGTTTTGTCTTACCCAACCAAACAACATTTCAGGGACCTTACAGCTTGTCCCAACTGTTGGCCTATTCCAGGCCCTTGCCCTTAAGATACCATTGTCTTTGATGTTTCTTAGTAGGGTCACTGCCACAGGTTTCTTCTATGCATTCAGATTCATTGCCGTCAGGCCAGGGCAGAAAGACTTGAACTGCAAAAGTACACTGTTGATCTTTTCACACAGTTTTTGCACTTTTTGTATTCATTCAGGCTTGTTTTACTTTTACCAAACACATCTCGAAGAATGCTACCACATTACTTTTACAACTTGATATATGATATGCATACTAGTTGTGTCCTGCATATCTCCATTTCTAATTTTATAAAACTAACCATTTTTAAAATACACCTTATAACATTTCAGTTAGCATTTCCACAAACTTTTTACCTTTTTCAATATTTTTATTTATTTATTTATTTTTTAAATATTACATTCAAAAAATATGAGGTCCCCATTCGCCCCCCAACACCCCCAACCCACCACACCCCCCACAGCAACACTCTCCCCCATCACCATGACACATCCATTGCATTTGGTGAATACATCTCTGGGCATCGCTGCACCTCATGGTCAATGGTCCACATCATAGCCCATACTCTCCCACATTCCATCCAGTGGGCCCTGGGGGGACCTACAATGTCTGGTAATTGTCCCTAGAGCACCACCCAGGACAACTCCAAGTCCTGAAAATGCCTCCACATCTCATCCCTTCCTCCAATTCCCCACACCCAGCAGCCACCATGGCCACTTTTTCCACACCAATGCCACATTTTCTTGATTACTAACCACAATAGTTCATTAATAGAATATCAGTGAGTCCACTCTAATCCTTACTGCATTCCTCCATCCTGTGGACCTTGGATTGGTTGTGTCCTTCCCACATCTATGTCAAGAGGGGGCTTAGATTCCACTTGGATACTGGATGCAGTCCTCCTGCTTTCAGTTGTAGGCACTCTTGGCTCCATGGTGTGGTGGTTGACATTCTTCAACTCCATGTTAGCTGAGTGGGGTAAGTCCAATAAACCAGAGTATAGGAGCTGAAGTCTGTTGAGGCTCAGGGTCTGGCTATCATATTGTCAGTCCAGAGATTCTGATCCCCTAGATATATATTAAACCCCAGCACCAACTACAATTCTGGTAAAGTAACAGGAAAGGCTTGTGAAAAGAGATCACATCTGAGTCCAGCTCCATCACGCAGAAACACCAACTCCAAAGAGGGGCCAACTGACATGGCAGTGAACTCCATCTGCCATGACCATAAAACCTGTGGGTCTCTTTAGCCCTCAGAAGAACCAATACCTGGGGTTTTATCTACTTTATCTGTCTCTGAGAATCTGCTCAGGCAATCCTTCTGATAACCTCAAGACTCTTTTTTTAGAGACTCATAGCCATATAAATTTCTTTGTCCTTTCCATTTCCCCCTTGATTTAGGTCAAAAAGCATTTTTAACTCCTGTTATTACATGTAGACAGGGATATTCTGCTGGTCCGAGTTGAACTTTTTATTCAAGGTCATTTTCTAGTTACATCATTAGCTGGTACTTGGTAGTGATTCCTCGGTGCCAGGGAGGCTCATCCCCGGGTGTCATGTCCCACGCTGGGGGGAAGGCAGTGCATTTACATGCTGAGTTTGACTTCAAGACTGGCCACATTTGAGTAACACGGAGGCTCTCAGGAGGGAACTCTTAGGCACAGTGCTGCTCTAGGCCTTGTTCTTATTTCAGGTGTACAGGCTCACAAGCATAGTCATTAGTATCAGGGGCTCACTGTTGGACCCTCATTCCATCCTGGTCCTTACAATTGCACCTGGGGGACTGCTGCTGCTCCCCTAGGGACCATGACAGAGCCCCCCCAGCCAGGAACCCAGCACCCCCCCAGCTGTTGTTTTTAATTGTTTCCACTATGAATATATCCAAACTTTTCCATGTACCCCGGACACATGCCCTGTATAACTCCCTGTCAACCATATGTCCCCAATTGATAACAACCCATACCAATATTCCTCCACTGCCATTGTTGAACCACTCTGGGATCCAAAACTTCCTGAAAAGTGAAGCTCAATATAATGCCAGGTTGCTTAATAGTAAAATGGAATATAATGATGAGTTTAAAGGTTAGATATAGAATACATATTAATTTGGAAAAATTCTACATCCTATCTTTTTCTTTTCTTTTTTCCTAATTATTGAGCTCCTCTTCACAAGACTTATAGATCTCAGTAATTCATATATACAATATAAAACCTTTTTCCCTTCCACAGCAATAATCTTTTAACATATTCATACCATATTTACTGAAACTGATGCACAGATATTGAGACAATAGCTTTCAAACAAGGTAACATTTGTGTTTACATTGTGGTTTATACTTTAGGCTATAAAATTTTATAAATTTTTAGTTATCCTATGTTTTACATTATGATTTACATTATTAGTCTGTCGGCCCCTATATGTTTTTTGTGTAATATTACATGTTTTATATCCATCCTTGCATACTCTTGTGAAAAACTTCTATTACCCTCACATTTACGTTGGTTCCATCTATTCAATATCTATTTCCCCCTCCCCTTGGGGCCCATAGTGACAGTCAATCTTCATTTCTTGAGGAGCCATGGTCAGAGATACTTGCAACAGTGTTCAGGGCTTGACATGCTCAACTGCCCTAATGCCCTGGGGGCCACCATTTCTCTTAAGAGATACAGTTCCCTCTATTTGATGGCATTAGTCCTCCCCAGGATGTGGGTATACCTTCACTCTCATTATATGGGTCTTTACTCAATGATATAACCCACTCTGGCAAAATGAGCATTCACATATTCCCTAGGAGTCTGTCCTACATCAGATTATCCCCTTTAATTATCTTAAACAAGTAACTTTCCTAATTATATTTTGAAAAGATTTTCTCAGCATTATACTCTCAACCAACACCTGACAATCTCCTACATTCATATGTTGCCCCACCCTCCCCCAAATTTCTTGGGCAATATTACCCATCCCCCCATCCCTAGCCCCCCTCAAACCCACAAAGCCCCACCCAAAGGTAACCCTATGACCCCATTTTATCTCATCCTTGTACACATACTTACCTTCAACTTATCATGTATTTCACCCATGTAGACGTCAGCTTACATCCTTCCTCTACCCCCTGATTTCCTGTAAGCCTATCATCCAGTCTCTAGCTCTCTGAGGCAGCTTGGTTTACTTATTTCATATCATTGAGGTCATATAGTATTTGTCTTTCAATGCCTGGGTGGCTTCACTCAACATAACATTCTCAAGATTCATCCATGTCAGTAGAATATCCCTGTCTACATAGAATAATATGACTTTAAAATGCTGTTTGATCTAATGTAAGGGGGAAATAGAAAGGAGAAATGAGTTTATATGGCTATGAGTCTCTAAAAAAAAAAAAGAGTCTGGAGGCTGTCAGAAGGATTGCCCTTATGCACAACTGAGCAGAGTCTAAGAGACAGATAAAGTAGATACAATCCCCAGGTATTGGTTCCTTTGAGGGCTAAAGGGACCCACGGGTTCTATGGTCATGGCAGATAGGGTTCACTGCCATGTCAGATGGCCCTTCTTTGGAGCTGGTGTTTCTGCGTGATGAAACTGGACCCAGAGGGGATCTCTTTTAATAAGACTATCATGCTACTTTACTGGAATTGTAGTTGGTATTGGGGTTTCAGATATATTTAGGGGATTGAATCTTTTTACTGACAATATGATAACCAGGCCCTGAGCCTCAACAGACTCCAGCTCCTACAATATGATTTATTGGACTCACCTCACTCAGCTAAGATGGAGTTGAAGAAGGACAACCACCACACCATGGAGCCTAGAGTGCCTACAACTGAAAGCAGGAGGATTGCATCCAGTAACCATGTGGAATCTGAGCCTCCTCTTGACATAGAGGTGCAACGGACACAACCAATCCCAGGACCTCAGAGAAAAGGTGGCATTGGAGTGGGAAAAGTGGACATGGTGGCTGATGGGTATGGGGAATGGCAGGAAGAGATGAGATGTGGAGGCGCCTTTGGGACTTGGAGTTGCCCTGGATGGTGCTTCAGGGGCAATCACCGGACATTGTTAATCCTCCCAGGGCTCACTGGATAGAATGGGGGAGAGTGTGGGCCATGATGTGGACCAATGACCATGAGGTGCAGAGATACCCAGAGATGTACTTCCCAAATGCAATGGATGTGTCATGATGATGGGAGTGAGTGTTGCTGGGCGGGGAGGGGTGCAGTGGGGGAGGTGGGGTCGAATGGGACCTCATATTTTTTTAATGTAATATTTTTACAAAATCAATAAAAAAAATAACAATGTAACTTCATCAAGAAAAAAAAAGATTCATCCATGTTATCACGTGTGTTTGTAGTGTATTTGTTCTTAAAGTCGAGTAGTATTCCATTGTATGTATATACCACATTTTATTTATCCATTCATCTGTTGATGGGCATTTGGGTTGATTCCAACTTTTGGCGATAGTGAACAATGCTGCTATGCACACTGGTGTGCATATATCGGCTTGTGTCCCTGCCTTCAGTTCTGCTGGGTATATATCCAGCAGTGGAATGGCTGGGTCATATGGCAAATCTATGGTTAGTTTTTTGAGAAACCACCAAACTGTCCTCCAGAATGGTTGGATCCTTCTGCATTCCCACCAGCAGTGGATGAGTGTTCCCGTTCCTCCACATCCTCTCCAGCATTTGTATTCTTCTGTTTTTTTCATAGCTGCCAATCTTATGGGAGTAAGATGGTATCTCATTGTAGTTTTGATTTGCATTTCCCTGATAGCTAGAGATTTGGGGCATTTTTTCATGAGCTTTTTAGCCATTTGTATTTCTTCTTTGGAGAAGTGTCTGTTTAAATCTTTTTCCCATTTTTTAAATGGGTTGCTTATCTTTTTATTTTCAAGATATAGGAGTTCTTTATATATGCAAGTTATAAGTCTCTTATCGGATATATGGTTGCCAAATATTTTCTCCCATTGTGTAGGCTCCCTTTTCACTTTCTTGACAAACACCTCTGAGGTGCAGAAGGCTTTAATTTTGAGGAAGTCCCATTTATGTATTTGTTCTTTTGCTGCTCGTGCTTTTGGTGTGATGTTCATGAAGTCATTTCCTATTACAAGGCCTTGTAGATATTTCCCTACACTGCTTTCCAAAGTCTTTATGGTCTTGGATCTTATATTCAGGTCTTTGATCCATCTTGAGTTGATCTTTGTATAAGGTGTGAGATGGTAATCCTTTTTCATTCTTTTACATATGGATATCCAGTTCTCCATGCACCATTTGTTGAATAGGCCATTCTCTCCCAGTTGAGAGGGTTTGGTGGCTTTCTCAAATATTACATGGCTATATATATGAGGTTCTATATCAGAAATTTCAATTCGATTCCATTGGTCTTTGTGTCTCTCCTTATGCCAATACTATGCTGTTTTCACTACTGTAGCTTTGTAGTATGTTTTGAAGTCAGGTAGTGTGATTCCTCCAATTTCATTTTTCTTTTTCAGTATGTCTTTGGCTATTTGAGGCCTCTTTACTTTCCAAATGTATTTCATAGTTAGTTTTTCTAGTTCCCTAAAGAATGCTGAGTTGATTTTTATTGGGATTGCATTGAATGTATAGATCAGTTTTGGGAGGATAGACATCTTAATAATATTTAGTCTTCCTATCCATGAACAGGGAATATTCTTTCATTTATTTAGGTCTTCTTTGATTTCCTTGAACAGTCTTGTGTAATTTTCTGTGTATAAGTTCTTTACCTGTTTATTTTATTCCTAAATATTTCATTTTTTTATTTACTATTGTAAATGGTATTTGTTTCTTGATTTCTTCCTGATCTTGCTCATTATTGGTGTACAGAAATGCTACTGATTTTTGCGCATTGCTCTTATAACCTGTGACTTTACTAAATTCCTTTTTGAGTTCTAGAAGCTTTGTTGTAGATCTCTCAGGGTTTTCTATGTATAGGATCATGTCATCTGCAAATAATGAAATTTTGACTTCTTCCTTTCCAATTTGAATGCCTTTTATATCTGGTTCTTGCCTCAGTGCTTGAGCAAGTACTTCTAAGACAATGTTAAATAGAAGGGGAGAGAGTGGGCATCCTTGTCTTGTTCCTGAATTTAGAGGGAAGGATTTTCGGATTTCTCCATTATAAATGATGTTGGCTGTGGATTTTTCATATATACTCTTCATCATGTTCAAAAAATTTCCTTGTATTCTGATCTTTTGGAGTGTTTTTATCAAGAAAGGTGCTGTATTTTGTCAAATGCTTTTTCTGCATCTATCGATATAATCATGTGATTTTTTTTCCTTCAACCTGTTTATATGATGTATTACATTGATTGATTTTCTTATGTTGAACCATCCTTGCACACCTGGAATGAATCCCACTTTATAATGGTGTACAATTCATTTAATGTGTTGTTGAATACGATTAGCAAGTATTTTGTTAAGTATTTTTGCATCTAGGTTCATTAGAGAAATTGGTCTGTAATTTTCCTTTCTTATGGTGTCTTTTTTTGGCTTTGGTACTAGGGTAATGTTGGCATCATACAAGGAGTTAGGCAGTGTTCCTTCTGTTTTGATTTTTTTGGAGGAGTTTCAGCAGGATTGGTGTTAGTTCTTTCTGGAATGTTTTATAGAATTCACCTGTGAAGCCATCTGACCCTGGGATCTTCTTAGTTGGGAGGTTTTTAATGACTGATTCTATCTCTTAACTTGTGATTGGTTTGTTGAGATCATCAACTTCTTCTTTGTCAATATAGGCTGCTTATGTGTTTCTAGGAATTTGTCCATTTTCTCTGAATTGTCATTTTTGGTGTAATATAGTTTTTCAAAGTATCCTCTTTTGATTGTCTTTATTTCTGTTGGGTCAGTGGTGATATCTCCTTTCTCATTTCTTATTTTGTGTATTTGCATCTTCTCTCTTTTTTTCTTTGTTAGTCTCACTAAGGGTTTGTCAATTTTATTGATTTTCTCAAAAAACCAGCTCTTGGTCTTGTTTATGTTTTCAAGTGCTTTCTTATTTTCTATTTCATTTAGTTCTGCTCTAATCTTTGTTATTTCTTTCTTTCTTCTTCCTGTGGGATTAGTTTGTTGTTTTTTTACTAATTTCTCCAAATGTGCAGTTTGGAGAACTGTTTGGAGAAGAACTCCAAATGTGTTAGTTCTTCAATTTTACTCTTCTTTTTTGATGTATGAATTTCTGGCTATAAATTTCCCTCTCAGTACTGCTTTTGCTGCATCTCATAAGTTTTGGTATGTTTTGTTATCATTATCATTTGTTTCAAGGTAGTTATTGATTTCTTTTGAGATTTCCTCTTTGACGCACGGTTTTTCTAAGAGTGTGCTGTTTAATTTCCATATCTTGGTGTGAAATCTGAGCCTCTAGCCCTTGCAGATTTCCAGCTTCACTCCACTGTGGTCAGTATATTATTTTGTATGATTTTGATCTTTCTGAATTCATTAATCCTTTCTTTGTGGCCTAGCATGTGGTCTATCTTGGAGAATGATCCTTGTGCACTTGAGAAAAATGTATATCCTACTGTATTCAGGTGTAATGATCTGTACATGTCTATTAGATCCAGCTCCTCTAATATTCTGTTCAAATATTTTGTTTCTTTAGTGATTCTCTTTTGAGATGTTCTGTCCAGAGTTGATAGTGGTGTATTAAAATCTCCCACTATAATTGTAGATGCATCTATTCTTTCACTTAGTTTTTCCAGTGTTTGCCTCACGTATTTGGAGGCGCCCTTGTTAGGAGCATAAATATTTATGATTGTTCGTTCTTCTTGAGAGATTGTCCCTTTCCCTAATATGTAGTATCCTTTTTTATCTCTCACAATTGTTTTGCATTTAAAGTCTATTTTGTCTGATATTAACATAGCTACTCCTGCCTTTTTTTTTTGGTTATTGTTTGCTTGTAAGATTGTTTTCCAACCATTCACTTTCAACCTCCATGAGTCTCTGGGTCTAAGATGTGTCTCTTGTAGACAGCATATAGATGGGTCATATTTCCTTATCCAATGTCCCAGTCTGAATCTTTTGATAGGTGAGTTTAATCCGTTGACATTCAGTGTTATTAGTTTCAAGGAATTATTTATGTTAGCCATATTTTGATTGGACTTGTGTTTGTCATATTTTGTTTGTTTGTTTTTTCTTCTCTTTTTGTCTTTTTTTTGTTGCTCTTACACTCTCCTCCAACTCTGCCTGTCCTGTTTTTTTCTTTCTTCCTGCAGAACTCCCTTTAGAATTTCTTGAAGGGGAGGTATCTTGTTGGCATACTCTTTCAGTTTCTGTTTATCTGTGAATATTTTGAACTCTCCATCATTTTTGAATGCTAGTTTAGCTGGATAGAGTATTCTTGGTTGGAAATTTTTTTCCTTTAGTACCTTGACTATATCATACCACTGCCTTCTTGCTTCCATGGTTTCAGATGAAAAATCAGCACTTAATCTTATGGAGCTTCCCTTGTATGTGATGGTTTTCTTTTCTCTTGTTGCTTTTAGAATTTTCTCTTTGTCTTGAGCATTGGATAATTTGACAAGTGTATGTCTTGGGGTGGGTCTGTTGGGGTTTATGATGTTTGGGGTGTGTTTTGCTTCTTGGATATGCACATTTGTCTCTCTCAGTAGATTTGGGAAGTTTTCAGCCATTATTTCCTGCAACACCCCTTCTGACCCCTTTCCTTTCTCTTCTCCTTCTTGGATGCCAATAATACATTTGTTTGTGCATTTTGCATTGTCATTCAGGTCCCTAAGTCCTAGCTCGATTTTTTCTATCTTTTTATTGATCAATTTTACTATCTGTTTCATTTCTGATGCACTGTCTTCCACATCACTAATTCTCTCCTCTGCCTCTTCTAATCTGCTGCTATTTGCTGCGAGTGTATTTTTGATTTCTTGAACTGTGATGTTCCTTCCCATCTTATCTGTTACCTTTTTGTGTATGTCTGCAATTTCCTCTCCAAGTGTTTTCTTCATATTGTTAAACTCTTCCTTTACTTCATTAAGTTTGTCTCTGATATATGTTCTGAGAACTTTAATTACTTGTCAGAGGTTCTGCTCCCCTTCCTTGTTTTTAGTTTGTTCATTGGATTCAGCCATGTTTTCCTGATTACAGGTTTGGTTTGTAGGTTTTTGTTGCTGTCTGCTCATCATTTTATCTCGATGGGTTTAATCAGTTCCTTAGGGTTTTTTCCTAGTCTTGGGGATTAATTAGCTGTTGTTCTTGTGTAAGTGTTATATCTTCTCTTTGTCACTTTGTTCTTCTTATTCTAATTTCTTGTTGCTGGCTGAGTTCACTTTGAAGGAAAATATTAGGGTCAGGGAGAGACAATTGTGTAAAAAAAGAAAACATGTAAAGTAGTGTTGGTAATAAATGTTAAAAGAGCAACAATATGAGATCTGGGAGGATGGATATTAGGTTCATGTAAGTTGTGTAGAGTTATAGCAGTAAGTAGAGTACCTATAATTAGATAGTTGACTGAATATTGGAGAAATATAGTATGAATTAAACAGCCAGTGTGTTCATGAGAGAGGGAAAGAGAAAAGAATGACAATAGTATCAAGAGTGGATAAAAGACAGAAAACAAAACAAAGGTATTAGAAATTAAAATTTAGACAATTTGGGGACCAAAGAAAGGGAGGTGGAATATAGGAGAGACAGTAGATGATGGAGGATATCAAGATGTGGGGGAAAGGGAATAGTGTAGGTGGCCAAAATCAATTCACACAGAAACGAGTAAATGGAGGATGAGGAAACCCAGCAAATGTGAGGTGTTCCCTGCAGCACCTATTGTATAATTAAGATAAAATAAAATAAGAAGAAAAAGAGGGAAAGGAAAAAAAGGAGAAGAAGGGAAAAAAAGTGGTTGGGCAAAGAAAAGGGAGGGAAACAAGCAAGAAAAAGAAAAGAAGAAAGAGAAAAAAACCCTAAATAAATGAAAAAAGCACTTTGGGGATACAATGGGAGAAAAGACTAGGAGATAATGCAATATTAACAACCAAGACAATAAAAAGAAAAGAAAGAAAAGAAAAAGGAAAGAAAAGAAAAAAATGCAAACGCTGAGGGCTAGGACAATCAAGGACCTCAGATGGACCTCAGGGCATGGTGTATTCAGGGATGGGAAGTCTGTGATATTGCAGACTCAAGAGGTGTGAGTCTCTGGGGTGTGGGCCACCAGGGTTTAAGGGACGCAGACCTGGCAACCTCAAATCTGGTTAACAGGGAGCCTGGGAGCACCAAAGTGCAACACAGCCTTCAGGGATCCCCACAGCTGGGTGCCAGCCCTATGCGGGGGATCACATCTGCAAACTCTGACCTCTGTGTCAGATGCCCAAAAATCCCCCTCTCACAAGAGTCTCTTCTGTTGCTATCTCACCAAGTCAACTTCAGGACACCTCCCACCCTGTAAGACCCCGAAACAGCCTGCGGGTGACTCCTCTTTATTGCAACCAATTTAAGAACCACTGCATATTGGCAGCCAGCCCTAGGGGGTGTGGCTGTAGCCCGAAGTGCTGATCTCCATGTCAGAAACCCCAAATTCCACATCTCGCAAAAAACTCCTCCATCTGTTTCACCAAATTGGCTTCCAGACACCTCCTGCCCTGCAAGTTCCCCAAACAGCCTGCTGGTGACACCTCCTCTATATTGCAACCAATTTAAGGACTGCCACAGATCAGCAGCCAGCCCTGGGGGATGGGGCTCTAGCCAGAAGCGCTGATCTCCATGTCAGAAACCTTAAATTCCATGTCTCACAAAGAACTCCTCTGTCTCTGTCTCACCAAACCAGTTTCCAAACACATCCTGCCTTGCAAGGCCCCAAATAGCCTGCTCAGGGCTTATGAATTCCCCAGTGCAGCAGAGCTCCAGGAATCACCACTGCTGTGCCACCTGCCCCAGGGGGAAGCGTCCTGCGTGCAGCCCCTAACTCCGTGAAAGAGACCCTAAATTCTACCTTTTACACGAATCTTCTCTGTAACCATCCCACCAAATTGATGTCCAGACACCTCCTGCCCTGCAAAACCCCAAAACAGCCTGGTCCTGAAAAATTCCCAATGCTGCCCAGCCACTTCTTTGCAGGAGAGACTATAAGGTGCACTCACTCAGACACCAACTTGCCCCGCCTCCACCTTTTTCAATATTTGCTTAACTTTTACATCTTTCATTTTATCCTTCCTTTCTTTTTTCTTTCTTCCTTTTTGTTTACTTTTTATTTTTATTTGTCCTTCCTTCCTCTCTTCCTCTCTCTCTTTTCCTTCCTCTCTTCCTCTCTTTTCCTTCCTCTCTTCCTCCCTTTTCCTTCCTCTCTTCCTCTCTTTTCCTTCCTCTCTTCCTCTCTTTTCCTTCCTCTCTTCTCTTTTCCTTCCTCTCTTCCTCTCTCTTTTCCTTTTTCCCTTTCTCTCTCTTTTTCTTTTGAGCACATACTGACATTGAACAAACACAAAAACAATTCCAAATTTATAAATCTAGAATTTCTTCATTGCTTCCTTTTATAATTCAAAATTACTTTCCCAGTTCTCCTCCCCTCAATTTCTTTCTTAATCTCTTTCTGTCCCCAAGTCATACTTGCTTTATGATGCCATGCTTGAACAAGTTCTGTAGTTTAGATACTTTGATATAAAGCCATTGGAATGAGACTCAGCCATGCAGTTTCCAGTGTCCATCTTTCCATCTGCATGACCTGAAGTTCTGGGTTCCACAAGAACTTTCATCATCTCTTGGCCTTCATGGTATGGCTTTGTCCAATGAGTTGGTATCAAAACAGGACATTCTCTGTCTCCTGGTGAAATACAAGCAAACCCCAGAGGATTTCAAAGGATTTTAAACCATTCAGGGTTCTGTGCCATTACATCAACTTTAATTTCACTCAAGGTGATCCTTCTTCCCTGCAGGCCCCTGCTTGAGCTGCCAGTTGCTACGAGCCTTCTTCTCTTCATGCCCCACATCGGGCTCCAGTTGCTGTGATCAGCACACAGTAGGTTGGCTTGAAGGGAAGGCAATGCAAAACTTAATGAAATAAAGGGACAGAGAGAGATGCACACACACAAGAGAGGAGATAAAGATGGGACCAGGGGTATCACAGCTTATGGAACCCAGAACACCTTGACCCTAGTTTCCACCTCATATTTATTGGAAACTACCAAGCAGCTGTTTGCAATCTAAACTGCAACATCATCTACAATAACAAAGAACAACTGCAACATCTACAATAGAACAGATGTAAAATCTACAATAAAGAACAGGTAGGCCAGTTTCCCATAACTGTCCTCAATCTCAATTCTATGCTACCACTGGGAGGCTTTCAAGAGACTCTCTTTTTCAACATGTTGGCACTGATGGCCCATTAGAGAGAAGAGAAAGGGTATTCCATGCAGAAACCAGCAATTGGAAGCATTCCTGGGGTACTGCAGGAGGATCAAGGACGTGGAGGCCTGGGTGAATGGTTGGCACTGGGCTTCTCCCCAAGGGTGTGCTCTGCATGGTCACTGCCTGAAAGGAATTTTCTTTCCCTATATCTTTTTCTTCTCCTCTTTCTCATATCTTTTTTCTTCCCTAGCTCAGATTCAGATTTACTTGAAGTCAGTGTTCCTAAAAATGCGTGACTCACCCCCATCCACACTGAGCATGCCACACACCACTGGCTGGATTATGTAAAGGCCTCAGGAACAGCCTGTGGACTCAGCTCTGTGGTTCTGGTGACAGCACTATGGCCTTCAAGATTCAACACCATACAGGGATTTGGAGGAGGTTCCACATGTTCCTGCTCTTAGAAATGTTGGAATTGAATGTCCTAACTTTATAAATTTTCCTAGAAATGACTCTACTGTCTTGATTTAAAATTTTCATGGTGTTTTACTTTAAATGCAGGGATTACTCCATGCAGAATTTCTACTTGTTCCCCATTTAACTACCTCTCCTCAAAATGATGGCCATAACTCAGAGAAGGAAATTTTAATCTTAAAACTAAACCAGAATTTTTTTCCTGGTTATAACTTTCACTGAAACAAGAAAAAGCTGAAAATAATTTAATTAATCATAAATAATAACTACTTGAACCACCTTCTGTTGAATTGGCTTAATTATGAGAGCCAGTGGGGATATTCATTATTGGATTTTTAAATTGTACAGTAGACAGTTCTTTGTTTTGCTTTGATTGTTTTCTGATATAGTAGTTGTCACCAGGAACACATTACAACATAAAGGATGTTTTCTTCATTAAGTTCTCCTGGCAAACTATTAACAGAGAACAACTTTTCCCTATAAAGTGCATCCCACCCTTAGTCACATAGAATTACAATTAAGACAATTATTTCCAAAACCTGTGCTGGTTAAGCATTCATTTAATTACCCTAATTAACCAATCTGCTCCAAAGCCTAAAACATACTAAAAATATTGTAGGAGACCTAAAATAAGGTGATGTTAATTTGGTTGGGTGCAAATTTTTTTTTTATATTTCAAAGTATTGACAAGCTGACAGGTATTTAGACACAGTGTTATTACCTTATTAATTTAATGCATAAATATCTATGACTTATCTACAGAAAAACAAAAATGAAATATTTACAGTGGAAAGTCAATATCATTCTTTAACATAGAGATATTTACACTATAAATCTAAATTCAAATAGGTTGTATACCTATATCATGTTACAAATATCCATGTTTTATTGAGGAGTCTCAATTCATCAGGATATAAACATGAAACAGTTTTATTTTTCCCTAAATCTGCCCTGTCAAGCCCCCCTTTCTGACTCGGTTATAAGACCTTAATAAAGTTTTGGCTAAATTGCCTAATTTTGAGTCACTATTACTTACTGGCATCATCTGTGTCAGGCAGGATTCAACCAGAGAAGTAGAACCAGTAGGTGGTATGGTTAGAGCAGCTGTTTGATAGATGATAGCTTCAATAATAGAGAGAAAGTTACATTACTTATGTATTTCAATACTTGAGGAATTGGCTGACACAATTGTGGGCTGGCTAAGCAAGCCAGGTCTCTAGGGTCAGCATTCAATAAAGGAAGATAATGAGCAGACTGAACCTTCATGGGCATAAGCAGAACTCTGCCCACAGGCAGCAGTGAAGAAGGAAGATTCAGAGGAAGGGGAAGGCATGGTAGACCCTTGGAGTCTCACTCAGGAAAGGCCTGGACTCTCTTTTAAAGCAATCATCTGATTAGGCCAGGCCCACCCAGGATAATCTCCCTGGGAGAAAGGCTTATTGGCCTGACTGACATCTGCAAACCCCCTTCACTTTTGCTATATCTGGTTTGCTCAAAGTAGGTCACAGGGATTGCCCATAGTCGAGAGGAGGTGATAACACCGTAGGTGGAGGTACTGGAAGTCATCCTCAAATTCTGTGTACCACACCCTCTGAAGAAGCTGACTTTAAAACTTCAGTGTTAACCTTGAGTGGAAGCTCATCTCCTTCCCTTCTTCCTCTCTTCAGGAAGCCTCTGTGGCAGGCCTGTATTGTTCTTATACACCTTCCTCTTATGCTCTTATGATCTTTCTTCAAATGGTTCTCTTCCTCCCTTCTTTTGGACATGAGTCAGACTCTCCAGGAACTCTCACCTGAGCCCACCACTCATGAA
This sequence comes from Dasypus novemcinctus, assembly GCF_030445035.2. NCBI lineage: Eukaryota > Metazoa > Chordata > Mammalia > Cingulata > Dasypodidae > Dasypus > Dasypus novemcinctus. Next base: position 5,623,449 of record NC_080694.1, on the reverse strand, counting down.
AGCAGAAAAGGAAAAGAGATGGAGCTTCCACACCGAGCCAAGCTCAGTGGCTGGGAAGTGCTCCAGCCTCACTTGGGTTCCAGCTGGTTCTGTGGCCTCCAATGCACTTAGCTCTCCAGTCGTGGGTCTGACTTTCCTGGACCTCTTCCTCTTCATGCTAGCCCTCTAGCCTCTGAGGACATTCCTGAGGAAAACCAGATTAATGGTGGAGCTTGAGAGCCACAGCTGCAGATGACTAGCAAGCAGGAGACTATGCTTAACCAAGCTCCCAATGGCAGGGGCACAGACATCCCCCTTCTTATTCTCCATAGTAGCAACAAGTTAGCAAAGGGAGGTTCTCCTGAGCACCCAGGATGGTCTTCCAAGTAGTCTATTCCATAGGGGGACACTAGGCTGAACCATCTGAAGCCAGGCAAAAATACACTCAAGGAGTGATATCCTGCTCTTGCTTTTATTTTTTATATATTTTATATATTTTTAAAGATTTATTTAATCCCCCCCCTCCTCCAGCCCTGGTGTTTTTGCTGTCTGTGTTGTTTCCTCTTATCATTTTCTCTCCTCTAGGATTCACCAGGATTCAGTCCTGGAGACCTCTGATAGGGAGAGGATCCCTGTCAATTGCACCATCTCAGTTGCTGGTTTCTTCTGTGATTCACCTTGACTCTCCCCTTGTCTCTCTTTTGATGTGTCATCATCTTGCTGCATGACTCATGCATGGGCACTAGCTCACCACACATGTACTCACACAGGCACTGGCTTGCTGTGCACACAGGCTTTCTTCTTTTTCACCAGGAGAGTCCAGGGATCAAACCCAAGTCCACCTATATGGTAGGTAGAAGCTCTATCACATGAGTCACATCTGCTTCCTGCCCTTCATTTTAAAGGACCTACTGGAGACCCCTTCACTTGACTTTGTGAGAGGCAAAACACATGCTCACCTCCCCGTAGAGCAGAAAGCCTCACCTCATGTCCTCTGCCCACATCAGTCCTCTGTGCACTTCACCATGGTCTTTTAATGATTGTGTAAACTGCACATGGAAAAATATTCAGTGCAAAATGACTTTCCTTTACAAACCAGTCCTATTCTAGTCAAGAAGGTACTGCTATTAACAAGTCTGTATTTTTCCAGAATTTCCCATGCATCTAAACCACATATTTTTAAAAGTAATATAAAACCACTTATTGACCACGGCTCACCAGTTTTTACAATAAAGTAAAGAATATACAGTTGGATAACATTCTGATTACTATGAAGTTATTTTTTTTTCCTGGCTTCTGCTGAACCAGTAACCCAGATGCTGAAAAGATTGAGTCCACATATAAAGAATACAATGGTGGTAAAGAAAAAACAAGCAGGTTAATAGTTTCAATTACAAAAGTCTGCTTACCCATTTATGCCAACAGGTTGTAAACTGCAACATCTCTAATCATCCAACTAGATTTCCATGAATCATGACCTTTTCAGCCAGTACAGCACAAGATTTCAATTTTCCATAAAGAAATGGCTCTCCAGAAGGAACCTTTAAATGCCCATTACCTAAGTCTTGCTTGGCTAATGAAAACACTGCAGTTTTTACCTTGTTTTCTCTTCTGGCTTGGGAGATTGTTGGTTGTGGTAGATTTTTCTCTCAGGGTTTTGCAGATATTTTGCATTTATATGGCTATAGATACAGGTCATGGATTTTGAACTGGCTGCTTAAAATTATGTAATTTAATTATCTGTATAATACTTAAATTGTCTGACTAATTACTGAATCAACTATTTGATTTGAACATTTATGACTTCAGGAAAATGTTCAGTTGAACTTGAAGTGATTTCCTGTTTTGCTGAGAATGATGGCACCCCACCCAGAAGCACCATGGGCTTATCCATGGTCATTAAGTGCCATTTTTATTTTGATTAGTTTTTGATGCATAAAAAAACACAAAAATACAATTATCTGTATATTTACATACAGAAACATACACAAATAAGCAAAAAAATCTCCAGAGTGGTCCTTAGGCATATATGGGTTAAACACAAGTTCTAATTAAGTAAGGACTGGAAAATTTTTCCCACATTTGTAAAAGCTGTTCTCTAACATAGAAGAAATAATGTACCATGGTATCAAATCTTCTTTGATGAGTGATGCAACCACAGAAAGCTGTCATTTGTTCAAAGTAATCAGTGATATTGATGCAAACAAAACACACAACAAAAACCAACCCCCCCCAAAAAAAACCCCTAACTCCCCCAGTACTACTATTTCAAAACAAACATATCAAACTTGATTTCCATTAGAATGTAGTTATTCTTCATACTGATTAATTGAAAATCAAGTATATTATATGTATATATGAAGCAATGATGCGAACAATTATTGAGCCTAACTTTCTGGACAAGAATGCCAAGTTAGCCTCTTCATAAAAAGAAATTGCAATTTGAGGGCAGTTCATGTTTGTCCCTTTTGCAGGCACCATACCTGCCTCATGTGTCTTCACATTTCATAAGAAACATCCACCACTGTCTGTGGCCCTCATCATGCATTCAGGGTCAAGACTTCCAGCAGAACCTCTGGGTTTGTCAGCAGCATCTCTTCTCTTCTTTAATTTACTGTCATCACATTCACACTCAGACAAAGATTTTCTTTACTACATCTATTTCTTGCCCAGCTTTTTTGAGACTTAAAGTTAGAAAAAGAAAAGCAAAGTAATCCCAAATGAAGCTGAAGGAAAGAAATGGCAAGGAGCTGAGCAGAAATAACTGAAATGGAGAACAAAAAAATAGAATGGACAAAATCAAAAGTTGGTACTTCAAGAAGAGCAACAAAATTGACAAACTCTTAGACTGACAAAGAAAAAAAAGAGATCATGCAAATGAATAAAATCATAAATGAGACAGGGGACATCAACACTGACCCCATAGAATTAAGGAAGACCATCAGAGGATACAATGAACAACTATAAATCAACAAACTAGACAGCGTAGTTGAAATGGACAAATTACTAGAAACACACATACAACCCACACCGATCCTGGAGGAAATAGAAGACCTCAAAAAACCACTCACAAGAGGTTGAAAGTCATAAAAAAAAAACTCCCAAAAATGAAAATTCCAGGACCAGATGTCTTCACAAGTGGATTCTACAAATCATTCCACATTGATTAATGCCAGTCTTTCTCAAGCTCTTTCAAAGATTTGAACAAGAAGGAACACTACCAAACTCATTCTATGAAGAAGACATACCTTAATATCAAAACCAGATGAAGACATTATGAAAAAGAAAGTTATAGGCTAATCCCTTTAATGAATATTGATGCAAAAATCCTCAAGAAAATGTTTGCAAACTGAACCCAAAAGTATATTAAAAGAATTATACACCACAGTCAAGTGAGTTTTATCCTAGGTATACAACAGTGGTTCAACACAAGAAAAACAATTAATGTAATAAACCACATTAATAAATTGAAGAAAAATCACACGATCATCTTGATTAATTGAGAAAAGGCATTTGACAAAATACAGCATCCTTTCCTGATAAAAACACTCTGAAAGATAGGAATAGAGGGACAGATTTTGACATGGTCTGATGCATGTATGTATATTCACAGCTAACACTGTGCTCAATGGTGAAAGACTGAAAGCTTTCCCACTGAGATTGGGATCAAGACAAGGATGCCCACTGTTACCATTGTTAAGGAATATTGTGGTAGAAGTTCTAACTAGAGCTAGATAGATTAGGTTAGATAAAGAATTAAAAATAGTAAAGGAAGAAGTAAAACTTCCATTATTTGCTGATGATATAATCTTATACCTATAAAATCCTTAAAAATCTACAACAAAGCTACTAGAATGAATATGTAAGTTCAATAAAGTGGTGGGATACAAGATTAATATGCAAAGTCACTAGCATTTCTATGCACTACTAATGATCAATCTAAAGGGGAAGTCAGAAAAAAATTCCACTTATAATAGCAACTAAAAAATATCAAATATTTATGAATAAACTTAGCCAAGGATATAAAGGACCTTTATTGAGAAAACTGCAAAGCATTGCATAAAGAAAGCAAAGAAGTCCTAAATAAATGGAAGGACACTCCATGTTCATGGTTTGGAAGACTAAATATCGTTAAGAGGTCAGTTCTCCCCACACTGATTTACATATTCAATACAATCCCAATAAAAATCTCAACAGCTTCCTTTGCAGAAATGGAAAAGCCAATTATCAAATTTATTTGGAAGGGTAATAGTCAAACATGTCTTTAAAAAGAAGAAATAAGTTGGAGGACCCTCACTCCCTGACATTAAAGCATATTACTTAGCTACAGTGGTACAAACAGCATGGTGCTGACATAGAGATGGAAATATTGAGCAGTGGAATCAAACTGAGAATTCAGAAATGGAAACTCATGTTTACAGTCAAGTGATGATTGACAAGGCTGTCAAGCCCACCATCTGGGTCAGAACAGTCTGTTTAACTAATGTTGCTGGGAGAACTGGATATCCATAGCTAAAAGAAAGAAAAAGGACCCCTATCTCACACCTTATCCAAAAATTAACTCGAAATGGAGCAACGACCTAAATATAAAAGCTAGAACAATAAAACTCCTATAAGAAAATATAGGGAAACATCTTCAGGTCTTGTGGTAGGTGGTGACTTCCTAAACCTTACACCCAAAGCATGAGCAACAAAAGAAAAAATTGACAAAAGGGACCTCCTCAAAATCAAACACTTTTATGCTCCAAATCATTTTGTTAAGTATATAAAAAGGCAGCCTACTTAATGGGAGACAGTTTTCAGAAAACATATCCAATAAGGGTTTGATCTCCATTTTATGTAAAGAGAGTATAAACAACAAAAATACAAGTAATCCAGTTTAAAAATGGTCAAAACACTTAAACGGGCATTTTTCCAAAGAAGAAATACAAATGGCAAAAAAGCACATGAAAAGATGCTCCATATCACTAATTTCTAGGGAAATGCAGATCAAAACTACAATGAGATAACATTTCACAACTTATAAAATGGCCATTGTTAAAAAACAAACAAACTGGAAACTACAAGTGTTGGAGAGGATGCAGAGAAATCAGAACACTCCTTCACTGTTGGTGGGAATGTAAAATGTTGCAGACTCTATGGAGAGCAGTTTGGCAATTCTTCAGGAAGCTAAATATAGAACGGTCCTATGATACGACAATCCTGCTACTAGGAATATATTCAAAATTGAAAGCAAGCACTCAAACAGACCTTTACACACAAATGTTCACAATGGTATTATTCACAATTGCTGAAAGATTGAAACAACCCAAGTCTCCATCAACCGAAGAATGTATAAACAAAATGTGGTGTACACATACTTTGGAATACTATTCAGCTGTAAGAAGAAATGAACTAGGGATGCATGTGACAACATGGAACAAATATTGTATGGTCTCACTAATATTAAATAAATACAATGAGTAAACTCATGGAATTAAGCACTAGCATATAGGCTAGTGGGAGATAGAATGTGCTTTGAGAAGGGGAGCTGATGCTAAATGTATGTAGAATATTTAATAAGGTGGACTGTAAATGTGGGTAAATGAATTCAATTGAAGGTAATCATTATAGTAAGCATAATGGGGGTAGTCTAGGGAGGTTAATGTCAATTGAAAGAAAGCTAGAGGTTAATCTAGGGACTGTATGATAGTGATCCTGATGGATGACAATTGTGGTTAATAGTACAAACAGATAATATTAAGGACATGTTCCTTTATTACAAGATATTAAGAACATATAAATATACAGAAAAATACAACTGATGTAATGTATATAGTTAACAGTAATATTGATATATTTTTACAGCAATGTTAAAGAAGGTACTATATCAATGTTAAGGTTCAATATTTGGGGTGTATAAAGGGGTATGGGATTTTTCCTTTTGGAGTAATGAAAACATTCTGAAATAAACTGAGCTAATGACAGCACAACTCTGGGATGAAACTGAGAACCACTGAGTGTACACTTTGGATGGATTGTACAAGTCAGAGGACTGTATAACACAGTGAACCCCGTGGTGAATGAGGGACTGTGATTAACAGTACAAATATGAGAACATTTCTCATGAACTTTACCAAATACACAATATGAATATATGGTATTAATAATGGGATGGTTTGTGGGAAAAATACACCAAATATAAGTTACAGACAACAGCAGCAATATTATGATGATGTCCTTTCTTCACTTGTAACAAATGTATCACAATGTAAGGTGTTGGTGATGGGGTGATGTATGGGGATCTTGTATGGTATGCATGATTGTTTAGTAAACTCACAACTTCTCAAATTTAAAAAAATGAATAAATAAATAAAAAGATTTAATGGGACTCAAGTAAAATGGAGTAAAGATAGAAGTAGCTGATGGTTTTACCTTGTAGAATGCTGACTCTAACTATGCCCTTTTCATTTCCATATTCTGTCTTTGAAACTTAAAGCCTAAAAATTTTTTTTTACTCTTTTCTCTACTTTCTTCTATCATCTTCCTTCCCAGAGGCAGGAATATAGGGCAGTCTAGAATCATAAGGAAATAGAGATAGGAAGGGGGTTGAGTGTGCAAATATTGCTAAATAACACAAACATATAATCACACTATGCACATTTAGCTCAGTGCCAGGTATCATCTAATGTATGATGACAATGCAAGTGATAAGCTCACAAAACTCTCAAAATTAACCAGTGAGTAGCAGTTAATTATTTAAATGCCTCTTTGAGCTCACAGATAATAACTGCTAAAATTGAGAAATTTTGAAAAAACAGATTCTGAAGCTCATCCCACAGTTCTTCATTCCATGAAATGCAAGAATGATTTCAATGGATGGCACCCTGGGAATTATGTTTCTCTTTCAAACTGGATTTGGCATCATGGGGAATATCATTCTCTTTGTGAGCTAGGCTCATATTTTCACCATGAGTATTAGGCAGAGGCCCATATGCCTAATAATAACCCACTTGCCACTAGTGCACATGTTGCTGGTTTGTACTGTAGGAATCCCCAGGAAGCAACAGGTTTGGCTTGAGAAATCTCATGGATGATGTGGCATGTAAGACAAATGCTTTCATACCCAGAGTGTCACGTGGACTTTCCACCTGTTCGAAGAGGCTCTTAAGCATAGCTCAAGTCATCATCATTAGTTCTGCTAGCTCCTATTGGGCAAAGTTCAAATCCAGAAAATAACTATACATCCTTTACTCCTTTGTATTTGTCTAGCTCCTTAATTTACTCACCTCTTCTAACTTAATCACCTCAACTACAAGCCTCAAGAATATGACTCTGTCCAGAGTCTCTGTTCAAGCTTGCTTTATTTTGCCAAAGGATAACTTAGGTCACTCTTTCTCATGACTTCAGGTCTTCAAGATGCCTGCTTCCTGGGCTCCATGTGCTGGATGAGTGGATGCATGATGATTCCCAGCTCCAGATGCCATAAGCACATATAGCATCTTCTCAGTTCAAACCTCCATTTCAAAATGAATCCTGAGGTGAGTGCCACTAAAAAAATCATCATTCTATGGGCTTGATTTGGTTGTTCCCTTCTGTCTGGATTATTTTCCAAAGCATGAACCTGTGTTGTTGAATGCTAAGAAGCTCATTGGAGGGTGCTTTGCCATTTTAAGCCCCATAGTGTTAGAGATTTGGACCCGAAGGGTATCAGGAATGAAAGAAACAGAAAAGGGGGAAGGAAACAAAGAGCAAGAATGAGTGAGAGAGCTAGGATCAGGGGGTCTGTGAGTAATAACTTCTCAGACAACTTTATTGTTTACAAGGGGCTCTCTATATACCCCAGTCTATGTGACAACCAGCAGGAACATGTAGCCTACATGACAACAAGCAGGTACACATAGCCTACATGGCATCAAGCAGCAACATGCAGTTAACTATCAGCATTACCCACAGTCTAAGGGATTTATAAAAAATCTTATCTCAAGGTACAAAATCTAAGTGTTCTATTCACTACAAAAGGTACGTGTTTATCTTTTCTTTCAGCCTTTAACAGCTTCATCCCATTTGCCAAGAACTCTTAATTACCATATTCCTTAGGGTGCAAGCATAGCCATGGAGACAGCACTAGCATGGAGACAGCATATCTCTCCTTGTGAGGCCACTGTGCCTCAGTTTCCAACATTCCCCATTTTTGTTTTTGTTGAGGTGACCATGCCTGTTTTAGGTTGCACTCCTCTGAAAGTCTTATCTGTCATTTACTACCAGCCAAGCTCTTCGACTAGGGGAAGTTATTAAAGTGCTTTTGCTAGCACCAGATTATTTGCATGTCCCATAGCTGTTATGCTCTGCAATTTTCTTCGAGAGCACTGTCCAGCACAGGCAAGAATCATGAGCAACAGAACAAATATGATTAACCCTATTCCTAAAGCTGACAGGAAATGCTGTGATTTCCACCAATTAACTGGGTTAAATTTTGTAATATGTGAAATCATATCTGAGAAAATATCCTTATCATTGGCTACATGAATTTAATTTTGAGACATTTCTAATATTTTCCTTTGTAATTCAATTATTTCCAGAGAGATATTACTTTTATGGCCTACCAAATGACTCTTAATTTTTCTCCATTCTATATCAGATGAATTATAGGCAAGAAGAGTAATATAAAAGTTGCTTTTATTCCAATCACATTTCAATCCTCTTAACAAGTTTAAATTATACAATTGATCTCCAATATGCAAAACAGCTGATTCTAAATCATTAACCTGATTATTTAACTGTTCATCAATGTTCTCTTGGCTATGACACAAATCACTAGCATTTTTATGCCAATCATGTACATATTGTTGTGTTTGTACTTTCATGTAAACCTAACACAGCAGTAGCAGCAGCTGTAATGATTCCATTTAGTCCCAAAATGCTTATAATAAGCAGTCCAATAGAGCATTTAGTCTGTTTCAAGAATTCTTGTGCCATACATAGCAATAACTGACTTTTAGGAGACAACTGCCAAATCCACATCATTCTCACAAGTATCCAGATGCCTTTTCTTCTTCTGGCCATTGCTATTGTTTCTCCATCCTGCAATACACTTCCCGATATGTATACGAGGCACCATTTTCATAAAACAGTGAATCATTCTTAATAGTTATCTTACCAGTTATGAAAACAAATGGAACTCCAATGATTAAGGGTCAAATACTGTCTCATCTTATTTATATTTCCCAGCCATTCATATGGAGGGGCAATTCCAAGAAATACTTTCCACAAATTCTTTTGTAGGTTATGACTATGAATGTCATTAGCTGATTAGCTGGTATCCATTTTCCTTTGTAATGTTAATGGTTCCTGCCACAATAGCATAAGGAGAAAGCACACAGGCCCAAAGTCCATAGGCAGACACAAGCTGCAAGTTCACAGTTCCAGAAAATAATGAATACAGCTCAGGTGTTTTTTGTTGTGTTACTCCCTGGAGGGTTTGAATTGTGCATCTGAGGGCTCATTCTTCTAAGAGCAGGAGGGATCCGATCCGATGTTTCAGTCATTGGAGTAAGCATGAAGGAAGTTATGGGGATGTCTATGAGCTGTTGGTGAATAACAGGCATCCAGAACTGCTGGGCTAGGCATCACAAGGTTTGGTACTCATGATGTTTGCCTTTTCCGTGGAGCCACTTTGCCTTTTCTCAGGTTTCAGTGGTAGGGCCCTGGATCTTCACAAAGGCCTCTGTGTCAACAGTCCTAAAAGGGATGCTAGTGGAGTGGGAAGGAACATGACAGTTACCTGTTACTAATAGCAGGTATCCCAGATATTTTTTCATAATCTGAGGGTGATTTACAAGAGTCCATCATTTCTGTTTTGCTTTTAGTATTTGCAATCTACCCCTGGATAGGGATGGCAGTCTTTAGAATGACTAAATACTATTGGGTTAAGTCCTTCACTTTTAGCAGGGCCTCCCATGCTATGCACAATTGCTTTTTCATAAGCAGCTTGCTGGAGGTTTTCCTATTTCCATGAAGGACTTTTCCCAATTAATACATATACATACAATAGTTTTAATATTTGAGCTAAATGAGGGATGAAAGATTTTCAGCACTTCAACAATATTACAAACTCTATTAACATGAGAAAACATTGCACTTTATCAATTACAGCAGAGAGTATATTTTTGTTTTACCCAACTAAACAACATTGAAGAATCTGATAGAGCAGCAGGGACCCTGCAGCCTGTCCCAATTGTTTGCTTAGTTCAGGTTCTTAAGATAAGATAGTGTCTCTGATGTTTCTTTTCATTCTGAAAAAAGGATTACTGGTTAACATAATGTCATCAGGAGAGTTTCAGCCACCAATTTTTTCTAGGCAGCTAGATTATTATCACCATGCCAGGACAGATGGTTGGGCTATGCACACAGCCTTGGGGAAGCACTGCAAAAGTCCATTGTTGGGTTTTCCATACGTAGGAGAATGCAGGCTGGTTTTACTTGCCTAAGGAAATACTAAAGAAAGTGTTAGCATGTTTTAAAACAAAGTGATAGTGACATAGTTGGATATTAATTTTTGCAACAAACTAGCAATATTTGGGACTGCTGCATACTACAATGTTGTTATTTTAATTTATGATAAGAGGTTGTTTCTGTGACACATACCTTTTTATAATAATTAAAGCCATAATTAACCACATTGTACTTCTGTTTAATATTATGCTGAAATATTGGTAAATTTATATACTCTTAAGTACTCATTTGAAACTTTTACTCATACAACTTTAATTAACAGGGGGTTAAAAATTTGTTAATTTTATAACACTTTTAAACTCTCTCTACTTAACTTATAACATATTAAATGAACTTAACTATTTTATTACCTTAATTTTTCTTTCAAGGTAAAAGAACAAATTTTTTTTGCAACTGGTTTGAAATAGAAAACTACCCTTCAGGATTTGATTTTTAGAAAGCAGTTTTGAACACTATTTTCCTTTAAAAGAAATAAGACCCTTTCTTCTTCAAACACTGAGGAAATGATGAGGTTAAAGCACAAGAAGATATTTTGATAAAACAGGCTTTCTTTGTATACTGATTATTCAGGATAGAAACTTTTCACAATCTTTCACCAAAACAAACTAATGATTTGAGAGACTTTGAAAAATGATTAAATTTTTAACTTTGCATTAATATACTATTTGATACTAAACCTTTTAAAACTTTATTAGACAGACCCATCAAATCTTACTCTACTTTAATCATAAAAATTTCTTTTCCATGAACCTTCTACACTTTCAGTATTCATTCAGGTTTTGTCCCACACTGTACTCCTTCCTTCCTAATAATCAATCATTTTATTTTAGGACAAAATCATCTCCTGTTTTCTTAACAATAAAAACACATTCCATATACCCCACATACTAAGTTACCAGGCAAACTTAGTAGCATGCAATATCAGAAACAGTCTTTTAGAAGCAAGTTGGCATGGAAGGCTGACTGTTGACAAGTTTTCCTGTTATAAAATTATTTTTCATTAGTAGTATTATCAATTCAGGTTTTGTTTAATAATGACTTTTTGGAATTAGCCATTTAAATACCTTAACTTAAACAATGCTTTATTAAAATTCTTATAATTATTTATAACCATATAGACTATAATTATATTGTTTTAAGACAAATTTTACCTTCACAGAACACATTTCCTTACTAAAGTTACCACAATACCTTCTACAACTTGCCACATGCATTTAAGTCCCAAGAGTTTATGAAAATTAGCCATCCTACTTTAGGACAAAACACACCTTTTAGAAAAAAACTTATTAAATTTTGGTCAGCATTCCCACAAACTTTTAACCTTCTTTAATATTCATTTAAGTTTTACATCCTTCATTTTATTCTGTGAAGAAAAATAAACTATTCATTTCAATCTAGGCAAGAACAACTTTTTATGAAAAGACTTATAGTAATTTTGTTAATCAAGACTTACAATTTTTATCATTGTAGAGATCTTACTAACATTTAAACTTATTAATAAGCACTTATTTAATTTTTGGCCATTTGAATAGAGCTCTTTTAAAAATTTTTACTTCTTAATTTATATTACCATCCGGAGGTATCAAAATACCCACTGACCATTGAACAAACAGACAAACACAAAACAATTACAACACATTAACAGAAACATACAGTTTGTGATTGACTCATAATTCTTACTCTCTTGGTATAGCTGTTTTTAAATTCTCTGTTATATCACATCTTAGATTTTACTTTTTAAGATTTCTTCTGGAATCCATGTTGCCTGTAACATGCAAGCTTGTGCTTGGAAACATTTTTATTAGTTATCAGAAATCAGTTAAGATAACTTGAGCAGCATAAATGTAACTAAGCTCTTATTTAGCAATTTAGATAGACTGTTAACACACATTTTTGGATTACTACTCTATAAGACTATACTGAGACTTGAATTTCAGGAATAAACCATTGATTTAAAACTAAGAATTCCTTTTAACACCTTGATAAAAATTTTGTACTAGTTTTATTATTTTGGTTAAAAAGGTCCAATCAGAATTAGCATGGAAACAAAACAGAACACCAATGTTGCCATGTTTTTCTTTTTCCAGTGGCTTAACTCTATTAACCCCCACTAGCCCACAGCTACATTGTCTTGTAGACAGCAGAGGGTTTGCAGAGTTGCTGCCAGAATAGTTTCCTTATCTTAGTCAACAATTTAAAAGAGAGTTTTCTTACAAGCCTGATATCACTAACAAGGAATTTATTTAGTATTTTTGCCTATTTTAAATCTTTCAATAGTTTAAAAGGTATTGGCTCAGAATGAAACTCGACACCCCCTTATGGATTATTTGTATCTGGTGGTATCACAGGTAATGTTACTGGGAAAGCAGATAATAATTGTTTAACATAAGTCAAAGCACCGGCAACATCTGAAAACATTCCTAACTTAGGCTTATAACAGAAGGCAATTCAGTCAGTGCAGAGGTTTGAACTGGATACACAGAAGATATTTCATTAGGACACTTCATTGAGCTTTTGTTGTTGAAAGGGTTAATATCAGGATGAGGAGGGAAACCTGATGGTTTCCCATTCACCTCAAGCTCCAGTTCTTGTTCCAATTTACTTTCTTTCAATTCAAATTTACTTAGGGCTTAGGGAATATAGTAATTTCATCCTTCTCTCCTTCTTCAGACTTTAAAGGATCTAAAGCTGCCACTATCTGGTGGCATAAGGCCCATACTGATAATGGAATTAATTCCCTTTTTTGATATGCTCTTTGTGAAGCTTTCATTACACATCTCCACTGTTTCAAATTTAAAACATTACACCCCTGAGGCTGAAGCCAGAAACAATGCTTTTGTATTAAAGCAAACAATTCCAGTAATTCATAGCTTTTTACAGGCACCCCATTAACTTTCAGTAAAGTTTTTAACACTTGTGAATATGCTTCCACACATCCTGTTTGATCACCCATTACCCTGATGACTTCGTGGAAAAATGTTACTTACTTAAAAGAAGACTTGAGTCACACTGCTTTGGACATCACTTGACCCTTGACCAGGTCTTTTCCGTGGTTCCCAATACTGATCTGGAAGACTCACTAACTTCCTCGGGCCCCAGGTTGGGTGCCAGGTGTTGGAGATTTGGACCCAAAGGGTATCAGGAATGAAAGAAACAGAAAGGAGGAAGGAAACAAAGAGCAAGAATGAGCTAGAGAGCTGGGATCAGGGGGTCTGTGAGTAATAACTTCTCAGACAACTTTATTGTTTACAAGGGGCTCTCTATATACCCCAGTCTATGTGACAACAAGCAGGAACATGTAGTCTATGTGACAACAAGCAGGAACACATAGCCTACATGACATCAAGTAGCAACATGCAGTTAACTATCAGTATTACCCATAGTCTAAGGGATTTTTTAAAAATCTTATCTCAAGGTACAAAGTCTAAGCATTCTATTCACTACAAAAGGTATTGATATAGCCTGTGCATTAAATCAAAATTATTTCCAAGAGTACCTAGTCTCCAAGATGACCAAATAAGTAATATAGGCCCTACAGTCTTTGAATGTTCAGAAGGGATGTGAGACTGAGTGTGTATTCAGGGCTGCCTCCAGATGATGTGGGAGATATGCAAATCCAAACTGGCTTGGATGTGGAGAATATGTAACTCACCGGGAGGAAATAACCTATCTGATACTAAGATCTGAAGAACCTAACCAAAGGTCTGTTTACCATCACTGTTAGTCTTCCTAATCCTATATCCTCTGTATAAAAGGGTCTGGAAAAGGCTGTTCGGGGCTCAGTTTTTATTAGGACAAGAGTCCGCTGAGCCCGGCCGGTCGAAATAAACCAACTTCCTTCTCGGTATTCTCGTGTCCTGGCCTTCAAAACCGCGCCTATCCGAATTTCTCCACTACAGTATGTGCTCATCTTTTCTTTCAGCCTTTAACAGCTTCATCCCATTTGCCAGGAACTCTTAATTACAACATTCCTTAGGGTGCAAGCATAGCCATGGAGACAGCACTAGCATGGAGATGGCACATCTCTCCTTGTGAGGCAACTGTGCCTCAGTTTCCAACTCCATAGTACTCCTCAGCAACAACAGCCATCTTCACAGATCTTAGGCATCCTTCTTTGAGAAAATGAGCACTTGAAGTATTGAAGCAATGAAGTCAATACTCTTGATGACCCTCCAAAGGAATAAAAGTCATTCCAATGTTGAGTAATTGTCAATCTATTAATGCAACATAAAATTATAATTATCCCAATTAGTATATAATGTAATTTTATATTCCTTCTAAATTGTGTTGTCTAAAAATACATTTTATCTCAATCAATAAAATATTATATTATAGTACAATTATACACAGTGAAAAAAGCCAATCTCAAAAGATTACAAACTGTATGATTCCGTTTTTGTATTAATCTTCTTGTCAAAACTATAGAAATAGACAACAGGTTAGCGGTTGCCAGAGGTAAGGGAGGGAGACTGAGTTGGGTGAGACAATGAAAGGGAAACATGAGAAATCCTTGTGGTGATGGAAATGGTTTGTATCTTGACTTTATCAGTGCCAATATCCTGGTTGTATTGTACTATGGTTTTGCAAGATGTTACTCACTACTGGTGTGAAACTGGAAAAGTAGATGGGATTTCTCTGCATTATCTCTTTTTTGTTAGTTTTTTGTTTTGTTTTGTTTTGTTTTACTTTGTTTTGAGTTACTGGGGCCAGGGATTGAACCCAGGACCTCAAACATGGGAAGCGGGCACTCAAATATTTAAGATACATCCACTTCCTGTATTATCTCTTACAACTGCATGTTTATCTACAATTATCTCAAAATAAAAGTTATTTTTTAAAAATTGCAATGTTACATGTAGAGACAAAGTCCTCCTTGATCATCCCTGCCTAAGCCTGGTCAATCCTTCCTCTCCAAAAACAGTGTTAACAGTTTCTCATGTATCCTTCCAGAGGTATTTTGTAGATATGCACATAAAAACATTAAGTATTATTTTGGTAAGATATGAAAATCTAGTTGCACAATTGGTTTTACACTCATATATATGTTTCAAAGAAGGGGAGTATTACATGCAGAAATGACAAGGAGAGACGACACCACTAACTATGTAAGTAAATTAAATATGCAGTGTAGTAAACAATAATGAACAGTAATATCATAAATTTTGGGAGGGAATTCATAATGTCTTTAAAATCCAAAAGTATTCTATGGCCATTCTATTCTTTGGGTCAAATGTTGGTTAACTTTAAATATTATTAGATTAATTATGGGTGTTTAAGTGAAACACATAAAGAATCTGTATAAAATATATAACTTTCAAGCAAAAACTGATTTTTAAAAAATTGTTGAAGTATATCACTCATACATGAACATATGTAAACAATAAGTGTATAGTAATAGTTGTGAACTTACAAAACAAATATCCATAACATCATACAGCGCTCTCATAACTCACCCAACTACCAATAACTTGCATTATTTGTTAAAGATTTTAAACTAATGAGTAAAGTGCATCCTCAAAATATTTCTACTAACCAAAGTATTTCCCTATTATTATTATATCATTTCTGCATGAACATACATAAACTATAAGTATATAGCAAAAGTTGTGAACTACAAACAAACATGCATAACATTTTATAGGAGTCCCATACATCAACCCTTCACCAACAGCTTGCATTGTCATGAGACATTTGTTACATATTATGAAAGAATATTGTGAAAATCTTACTACTAATTATAGTCCTTATCTTACATTTGGTGGATTTTTTCCCCTAACTCACCGTTATTATTTTTAAAATATAGTTTTATGACAGAAGTTGTAAACTTACAAACAATCATGCACATATGCAGAATTCCCCAAAACACCCCTCTGTCAACATTCTGCACCCTGGTGGAACATTTGTAACAGATTATAAGATAATATCATACAGTTATTACTAGGTCCATAGTGAACATTTGGCACACATTTTCCATACTCCCCCATTATCATCACAGTATATCTTTGGCATAGATGCAAGAATATTACATTATTACTGCTTACCACAGACCATAGGGCACCCCAGTTGTATTTTTCCTATTCTTCTCCACATTCCCACCACCCTGCAGTAGTCATATACATTTGATTTAGCTCACAAAGGACACTCTTGCATCTGTACCATCAACCACAATTCTCATCCACCTCTGGACTTACTGTGCTATTCACCTCCTAGATTATTCTCTAGCATTCTGTCAATTGGTATTTATGTCCCTAGACTACCATTTTCAGCTACATCCTCATTTCTAAGCCAGACTGTTACTGACTACAATGTGTTACCATCAATTCTGTACATTTCTACAGTTTTACAGTAAAGCTAAAACTTCTACATACATTAAAAATGAGTAGTCCATCGCAGTCCTCCTCTTATCTCCTTTAAGAATCCACCACCTACCATCAGGGCTTGAAGATATTTTCCTACATTTTCTTCTAGAAACTTTATATTTAGGTTTTTTATTCATTTTGAGTTAACTTTTGTATAAGGTATGAAATAGGGATCCTCTGTCCTTATTTTGGTTATGGATATCCAGTTTTCTCAACACCATTTGTTGAAGTGACTGTTCTGCCCAAGCTGGGTGGGTTTGAGAGGCTACTCATTAATCACTTGACCATACATGTGAGGGTCTGTTTCTGAACCATCAGCTCAGTTCCATTGGTCTATATATCTGTCTTTATGCCAGTACCATGCTGTTTTTACCACTGTAGCTAGGTAATGTGATTTAAAGTATGGAAATGAGGGTCCTCCAACTTTGCTTTTCCTTTTTAAGATGTTTTTAGTTATTCAAGACCCCTTAGCCTTCCAAATAAATTGGATAACTGTGTTTTCTATTTATATGAAAAAATGTTGATGAATTTTAATCATGATTACATTGAATCTGTATATCAGTTCGAGTAGAATTTACATCTTAATGATATGTGTTCTTCCAATCCACAAACATGGAATATTCTTTTTATTATTTAGGCCTTTTTTATTTCTTTTAACAATGAGTTGTACTTTTCTAAACACAAGTGTTTTACATCACTGGTTTAGTATATTCCCAAATATTTGGGTTTTTTCCCTATAATATTTTATTTTCACCACTTGTGGCAGTTTGATATAGTTATGAATTCCAAAAATAGATATTGGATTATGTTTGTAAACTGGTCTGTACTGAGCTGATTAAATTATGATTGGGGTTTTGATTGTGCCACATCAGTAAGGTGTTGAGTCCCTGCCCCTTGGTGGGTGGGGACTAACAGAAAAAAGACATGGCAAAGGACAGGGTTGGAGCTTTGTTGATGTTGGAGATTTTGATGATGGAGTTTTGATTTGGAGTTTGTTGCTGGAGTCTTGAGCTGGAGCCCCAGAAAGTAAGCACACAGAGGAAAGATAAGCAAGCCCTGAGAAGAGAGGACCTGAGCCAGGAGAAGAACACAGAGGAACAGAGATGGCTCCTTAGACACAACAGAAGCCCTGGGGAGAGAGACAGAGCTATTCACCTGAAAGTCTATAGCTGACCTTGTGGAGAGAGGCAAAGCCTAGAAAGTCTCATAGTCTACAGCTGACCTTGTGGAAAAAACAGAGGAACTGAGCCCAGAGAGAAGCAGGGCCTAGAAAGAGAGGAAACCTGCAAGCCTGAATGTAGGGTGGCACCGTGTGGGAGCGTGGCGACAGCAAGGGTCGGCTCATCTCCAGGCGCCGGTGTGAGTCGGACCCGGGTGGCGGGAACGGGTGTTAAGGCCCTCTGCTTGGGATTCGGGCGTACTGCCCGCCCCTCTGCCCAGCTGCACCCGCTTCCCCCTCGGTGGCCTAACCCCGCCTCTCCCCCGAGGGCCACCGCCACGCCATGACAGCCCCACCTCGCTGCCGCCGAGAACCCTGGCTACCCCGTCTTCTGCCCGCAACCAGTGATGGACCCTGCACGAACCTATCAGCCGTCTGCCGCCCCCGGCCATGCCCCCTGCCCCTCCCCCATCCTCGCCCTATATTAACCGCTGTACTTCCTGAATAAATCAGACTTGCACACAGATCCTGTTCTCCTCGGTAGTCTTCTTCCTACCGCACGTCCTCTGCACCTTTCCGGCCCCGGAACGCCTTCTCGGAAGGCCCCTCCATGTGTTGCAGCCCTCCGCCCGAGCCCACACCACCCCTGCAGCGGCCCTCCAGGCGAGCCCACACTGCGACATTTGGCGCCCAATGTGGGGCAACAACTTCCCGGCCGGACCCCCACCCGCCTCGCCCGCAAGGTAAGGACCCCCGTCTTCGCTAGGCCCCACCGTCGGCGCCATGGGCAGCCGTCTTTCCTCCCACCAGGCGCCTCAGGTTAGGGCCCTTGCCGGCCTTTTAGACACCAATCATATGAATGTCTCAGTAAAGCAGCTCCAAACATACTGGGGCCTTTTGCTGCCTTTCAACCCCTGGCTCTCCACTTGCCAGCTGTGGGACCCGGACACGTACACTAACCTCATTGACCGCGTCATGGCGGCTATGGAGTATGAGAACAAACATTTTCCCCCCAGCCTTCTCCCCACGCTCATCGCCATTCGCTCGTGCCTCCAGGGCACCCCCGTCAATCGGGACGCTTTCCACTGCACCTGCGGTAAGAGCAAGGGAGAGGGGTCTCAGTCAGACAGTGATTCTGACACCGAGTCCTTGTCCAGCCGCCTCAACAATGCCCTGGACTCTTGCCCACCCAAACCGGATGCGTCTACCTCGCCCCAAGATGGCGAACTTCCGCCATCTTGGAAGTCCCTTCCCCTATACCCGCCCCCTCCGGCCACGGCGCCATCTTGGCCCCCGCCGGAAGAGGAGCGGCCGCCATCTTACAAGCTGCCTACTCCCTGGGGCAGTCCGCCATCTTGTGAGGCGCCGCCATCTTGGGATGAGCCACGTTCTCGTCCCACCCCCTGGGCATCCCCCGCCGCGGATCCCTCATCCGCCAGAGGGCCCATGGGTACTTGGCCCCCGTGGGCAGAGGCCCCCGCGCATCAGACACCGCTCTTATACCCGCTGAATGCCGCCCCCTTGCGGCACCGTCCGCAGGATTGGTACCCCTTTACAGCCGACGAAATAAAAAACCTCCACAAGGCTGTTAAAGAGGACAGCCTCGGTAGCCTGTATGCCCAACATTTGCTTGAGGAGCTTAGCACTCAGCTCGCGGTTCCGTATGACTGGGTTTCCCTCGCTCGGACCATTCTAACCCCCGGCCAATTCATCGACTGGCGTCCTCACTTTACATCAGAGGCAGAAAAGCAAGTGGCACACAATGCCCGTGTCAGGGCTCGCCATCCCCCGGATGCTTACACAGGCACGGGCCAATTCGCCAATATGGCCCAATATCACAACGCCCCCCCCCCGAGTTCTGGCTCCAACTTCACGAGCTGGCTTTCTGTGCTTTCTGCAGCTGCTCCACCACCAGACCTGAGCCACTTGCCAAGCTAGTCCAACGAAAAGACGAAGACTTCTCTGACTTCGTATCCCGGGTTCAGAAGGCCTGCAAACACAAGGTCCCTGGTGAGCGTGTGCAACAAGCCCTTGCCCGGGAACTCATTCTGGAAGGGGCCACCAATGCCTGCCGACAAGCCATCTTACCAATGAAGGAAAGGGGAGTACACGACTGGATCCTGGCCTGCTCCCACATAGACCCACAGGCCACCGCGCTGGCTCAGGCCATAGCCACGGCCATGTCCCTCTCCTCCGACTGCTTCAAATGTGGAGAAACCGGACATTTTGCCCACGAATGCCCTCATGCCGCCCGACCACGACCATCTATGAACACGCCTCGAGACACTGGAGGAGCCAGACCACGCACACCTCCCACCCCATGTCCCTGCTGCGGCAAAGGATACCATTGGGCCCATGACTGCCGCACCGCCAACAGACAACGGCAGCCTTTAAACGTGAGAGGGGGCAGGCCTCAGCCCCGCCAGCAAGAGGCCACTCACCCACGCCACCACCCTCTGCCATAATGTGGACCGTTCCACTGGGACCCAAGAAACCAATAATGGAGTTAGAGGTTGAAGGTCAATGGTTCGAGGGAATCCTTGACACCGGGGCAGAAATATCCTGCTTCCCAGAAACAGCCGCACACAACTGGGGTGTGCTCCCCGGCCCCTGCGTCATTGGAGCCACCGGAACAGCTCCCTCATTCCAAACCAGCCGAGATCTTATTTGGAAGGACAAGGAAGGCCGCCAAGGCACCTTCTGCCCCCTTGTTCTGCCCGGCATCGACAATATCCTCTGAGGCCGGGATGTCCTCTCGAACTGCGGAGCCATTCTATCCATGGATCCCCCCCAATGATATACGCCACTGCTCGCATTACACCTCCAGCACCCACTCCTCTTGAATGGGATACCGAGGAGCCCATTTGGGTGGAGCAGTGACCCATCTCATCCCAGAAACTGTTAGTTCTCTGAGCTCTTGTCTATGACCAGCTCGACGCAGGACACATTGAGCCATCCACCAGTCCATACAACTCACCCGTCTTCGTCATTCAGAAGAAGTCAGGCAAGTACCGGCTCCTCCAAGGCCTGAGTGAGATCAACAAGCACATCCGCCCAATGGGCTCCCCCCAAACGGGGTGCCCCCACCCCACGGCTATACCTAAACACTGGTGCGCTGCCACCATCGACATCAAGGACTGTTTTTTCTCCATTCCACTGCACCCAAAAGACCGTCCAAAATTCGCCTTCACGCTCCCATGCACCAATCACCAAGAAGTAGCTGAGCATTAACAATGGCGAGTCCTCCCACAAGGGACGCGAAACAGCCCGGCCATCTGCCAGCTTTATGTCAATAAGGCAATTCAGCCATTAAAGAACTTTGCATACATTGTTCATTACATGGACGACCTTCTCGTGGCGCATGAAACCCCCGGAGGCCTCCAAGCCATCGTCACGGCATTACTGCGCCATCTCAACGACCTTGGCCTACAAGTCCAACAAGATAAGGTATGCATGGAACTCCCCTTCACCTTTCTAGGCTTCAACATCCACAACACCATCACGCCTGCGGCCCCCCAACTGGCCATTCCACAGAAGCTATCTCTGACAGAGCTACAGCAAATCTGTGGGCACATCAATTGGCTCCGTTCGGCTCTCCCGATCACCACCGCTCAACTACAACCCCTCTTCGCCCTCCTGCAAACCGACCAAGCCCCTCCGCAGGCCGTAACAAAGAAAATCGCTATTACCTCGGTTGCGCAGGAGGCCATCCGAGCTGTCAATGATGCCTTGCGAGAATGCCAACTGCAGCGTCACGACCCCAACTGAGCCATCTTGGCGCTGATCCTGCCTACCACGGGTACGCCCACCGGGCTCCTCTGGCAGAAGGGGCCCCTTCTCTGGCTCCATACCGCCAAAAGCAAGCTCAGAAAAATCAGCCCGCAAGTCACCCTCTGGATCTCCTTGGCCATTGACCTCGTCCGGCAATGCACCCACACATATGGTACTCCCCCTGACACCATTGTGTGGCCACTTGATGCCAAGAAAACCACCGCACTGCTTCTGTCCAGTCCAGACATGCAAGTCCTTGCAGAACTCTTCCATGGTGAATTTGACAACCACTACCCCAGCCATCGGCTGCTTCAGGGCATCTCCCAGTTATCCTTCATCCCTCTGCCGCACCACCCCTTCCCGTCTCACTGCCCCTACCCACATGCCACCACCGCCTTCACTGACGCCTCCAAGCACAAGTTCGCAGCTGTCATCTACTCGCCTGGTATGTCAGAGCCTCAAATACTCATCCACATCAACATGAACTCTGTCCAGGTAGGAGAGCTCCAAGCCGTCGTCCTAGCCCTCCACGCCTGTCCCGACAGGCCCCTCAACATCTTCACCGACAGCCTGTACACCTTGCAAGTCTGCCAAGTCTTGGCTTTCACCACATTTTTTCCTGCCAAAAGGCCTATCGACCAAGCACTCCTAACTCTCCAGAGTCTCTTGGAAAACCGCACGGTGCCCTGGTACATTGCCCATGTGAGGAGCCATTCTGGCCTTCCTGGACCTATCGCTGCCAGCAATAACCTCGCCGATCAAGCCATCCAAGCCCTCCCAGCCTCAGTAGAGCGCTCGGGAGGCCGACCGCCCACCCCTCCACCTGGCGACCTCCTCAACCAAGCCAAGCTACTCCACTCTCGATTTCACTTCTCTGCCAAGAGCCTTCACAAGTTGTTCCCGGAACTTTCCATCCAGGCCTGCAAGCACATGGTCAGATGCTGCCGAACCTGTGCACCCCTTCTGCCCCTTGGGCCGCTACAGCTGCAAGGAGTTAATCTGCGCGGGCTACGCCCCAATGCCCGATGGCAAATGGACGTCACCCACGTGCCCCAGTTCGGCAGGCTCAAGTATCTCCATGTGGCCATCGACACCTTCTCCCACCTGTGCTATGCTGTTCCCCTCCCAGGAGAAACAGCCAAGCACTGCATTCAGGCCCTCAGACAAGCCATCCTCTTCATGGGAGTCCCATGGGACCTGAAAACCGACAATGGACCAGCATATCGCAGCGCTTCCTTTCCCACGTTCCTGAGGCTATACAACATCACTCATCACTTTGGAATTCGGTTCAACCCCCAAGGTCAAGGCATGGTTGAACGCACTCATCTCTTCCTCAAGCATCTTATTCAAAAGGAAAGGACCAACCATCCCCGCCACACACCTGGAGAAATTGTCACCTCTGCCTTAATCCACCACAACCTCCTCTGCTTTGAGGAGGATGGCCTTTCCCCAGTACATGCTCATTGGGGCCCGTCCTACCGGCCCACACAGGCCCCCCTTGTTCAGTGGAAAGACCCCAAGACTAACATCTGGTCAGGGCCTGCCCCCCTCCTTGCCCAGGGAAGGGGTTTTGCTTGTGTCTTTCCAGATGACGCCGCCCAGCCCATCTGGATCCCAGGACACCTCATCCGGCCCGCCACTGCCGAACCGCCAGACCCAGAGAGAGAAACGTCGCCAGCGACACCTCGCCCCTTGGATGGCCATGATGACCCTGAATGCCGAACCCGACCCTCTCCGCCAACAAGTTCTGCGGCTACTCCACCTAGCCCAAGCTGAAAGGGCCCAGCGGCCGCTGCCACCCACCTTCACCCCCCTCAAGACAGGCTTCTCGAATGCGCTGCCTGGTGAGGCCCCCCCAACAAAATGAGCGCTGGCCCTTCCTCTTCCACCTTCTTCGGGGCTTAATAAAAGAAAAGGGGGAAATGTAGGGTGGCACCGTGTGGGAGCGCGGCGACAGCAAGGGTCGGCTCATCTCCAGGCGCCGGTGCGAGTCGGACCCAGGTGGCGGGAACGGGCGTTAAGGCCCTCCGCTTGGGGTTCGGGCGTACTGCCCGCCCCTCTGCCCAGCTGCACCTGCTTCCCCCTTGGTGGCCTAACCCCGCCCCTCCCCCGAGGGCCACCACCGCGCCATGACAGCCCTGCCTCGCTGCCGCCGAGAACCCTGGCTACCCCGTCTTCTGCCCGCAACCAGTGATGCACCCCTGCACGAACCTATCAGCCATCTGCCGCCCCCCAGCCACGCCCCCTGCCCCTCCCCCATCCTCGCCCTATATTAACCGCTGTACTTCCTGAATAAATCAGACTTGCTCACAGATCCTGGTCTCCTCGGTAGTCTTCTTCCTACCGCACGTCCTCCACACCTTTCCGGCTCTGGAGCACCTTCTCAGAAGGCCCCTCCGTGTGTTGCAGCCCTCCGCCCGAGCCCACACCACCCCTGCAGTGGCCCTCCGGGCGAGCCCATACTGCGACACCTGAATCTTGGCAGATGTCAGCAGCCATCTTGCTCCAACATGTGGAAATAGACTTTGGTGAGTGTATTAATCAGTGTTCCCCAGGGAAACTGTATCTGGAAACAAGAGACATCTGTCAGTAGTATGCAATTTTATAAGAGTCTCTCATGCAACCATGAGGATGCACAACTCCAGGTTCTACAGGCAGGCTGCAACCAGAGGCTCCAATGAAGGTTATTGATGAGCTCTGGGAGACTTTGGCTGTTCAAAGATGAGCTGGGAAATTCTCTCTCAATGCTGAAATCACCTCCCCTTTTCTGTTTTAAAGATTTTTTTCTCCCCTCCCCCCCAGTTGTCTGCTCTCTGTGTACATTTGCTGCATGTTCTTGTGTGTCCACCTGTAATATTGTTAGTGGCACCCAGAATTTGCCTCTTCTTTTTTATTGCATCATCTTGCTGTGTCAGATCTCTGTGTGTGTTGCACCATTCCTGGGCAGGCTGCACTTTTTTTTTGTGCTGGGCAGCTCTCCTTACAGGGCACACTCCTTGCATGTGGAGCTTCCCTACAATGGGGACACCCCTTGTGGCATGGCACTCCTTGTGTGCATCAGCACTATGCCTGGGCCAGCTCATCACATGGGTCAGGAGGCCCTGGGTTTGAACCTTGGATCTCCCATGTGGTAGGTGGATGCCTTATCTATTGGGCCAAATCTGCTTCCCTCACCTCCCCTTTTAAGGCATTCAACTGATTGGGTTAAGCATCACTCATTGCTGATGGCAATCTCCCTAACTGATGTAATTGTAATCAGCTATCTATGATTAACCACTGCAATAAAGTCAATGGTGACTAAAGTCCATAAATGCCCATAAATTACAGTTAGCCCAGTGCTTCCTTGACCAAACAGGTGGGCACAATTACCTGGCTGAGTTGACACAATAGTCTAACCATCAAAGTGAGGGAAGGGAAAGTGGATTTGGCTCAATGGATAGAGCATCTGCCTACCACATGGGAGGACCAAGATTCAAACCCAGGGCCTCCTGACCCATGTGATGAGCCTGCCCACTCACAGTGCTGATGTGCACAAGGAGCACCGTGCCATGCAGTGGTGTCCCCCATGTAGGAGAGCCCCATGCACAAGGAGTACACCCCTAAGGAGAGCTGCCCAGCATGAAAAAAGTGCAGCCTGCCCATGGGTGGTGCTGCATACATGGAGAGCTGATGCAGCAAGATGATGCAAACAAAAGAGACACAGATTCCTGGTGCTGCTGACAAAAGTATAAGTGGGCACAGAACACACAGTGAATGGACACAGAGAGCAGACAACTGGGGGGGACAGGGAAGGAGAGAGAAACAAATAAAAATAAAAACTCTAAAATAGAAAACAATTATTCTTGTGGGGATTTGTTAAAAAGAAAAAGTGAGGGAAGTAATTCATGCTTCATGGACTGGTATCTGTAAGCTCTTACCCAAACAAATACCCTTTATAAAAACTCACCAATTTCTGGTATTTTGTATCAACACCCCTTTGGCTGACTAATACACCATTCTTTTGACACTTTTAGTTACTTTTATTGATACAATCTTCATTTCTAGACTCTCTTCCAGACCTCTCTTTCCTGTCTTTTCTTTTTCAGGCTGTAGCACACACTTTAGTGTTTTCTGAAGAGCTGGTCTCTTGGTTACAAACTCTCTCAGTTTCTGTTTCATTTGTGAATATTTTAAACTCACCCTCATTTTTGAAAGACAACCTTGCTGGATATAAGATTCTTGGCTGGAAGTTTTTTTCTTCCCATATCTTAAACATATCATACAACTGTCTTCTTGCCTCTGTGGTTCCTGGTAAGAAATCAGCACTTAAACTTATATGTTATGCATTTCTTTTCTCTTGTTGCTCTTAGAATTCTCTCATTGCCTTTGTCATTTAACATTCTGATTAGTGTATGTCTTGGAGTTGGTCTATTCAGAATTTTTCAGATGGGAGTACATTTTGCTTCTTGGACATGGATACCTATGTTCTTCAATAGGGTTGGAAAACTTTCTACCATTATTTCTTGAAATATTCCTCCTGTCCCTTTTCCTTTCTCTTCTTCTTCAGGGACACTCATGACACATCTGTTTGCCCATGTCCTGCTATCATTAATTCCCTGACACCTAGTTCAATTTTTTCCATTCTTTTCTTCAACTGTTTTGTATGTTCACTTTCAGAAGCCATTTCTTCAAGCTCACCAGTCCTTTCTTCTGCCTCCTCAAATCTGCTATTTATATTATTCCAGTGTATATTTGTTTCATTTACTGCACCTTTCATTGCCATAAGATCTTCTATTTTTCTATGTATGCTCTTAAATTCTTCTTTGTGTGCATCCAATGTCTTCATTATATCCTTAATCTCATTGAATTTATTAAGGAGAATTGTTTGAACATCTCTGATTAGTTGTCTCTACTCCTTTATGTCATGCGGAGACTTATCTTGTCCCTTTAACTGCACCATATCTTCCTTTTTGTTGGTGTCTTGGCATCTGGCTTTCTAGATGAATTTATTCTGGGTGCAGTTTTTTCTTTAGTTTAGGGCTTCCTGCCCTTTTCCCCTTGTTGGTTGTGCAGTAGGAGCCAAAGATGTAGTTGGTGCTGCTATGCTGTGGAGGCTCAGGTGGCCCTCATTGCCCCAGAGACCAATGAAGCTTCTCCCAACTTTCTCCTCTGCCAGGGGTAGGGACAGATCCACAGCTGTGTGGAATAATCCAAGTTGTGTAAGCCTAAACTGTAGTTGCTCAGAGAGACTGATGAAACTTCACACCCCTTTCTCCCCTGCCTGAGTAAGTGATGGAGCTGCCAGTATGGGCAGCAATCTATACAGTATGGGTCCATGATGACTGCAGTTGCCCCAGTAGACATTTGTTTATTCAGTCTGTGCCAGCCAAATGTACCTGCAGTTACCTGCATAGGCTGGTGCAGGGCCTGCCAGCCTCCTCCCTGCTAGAGGTGGGGCTGAAGCCTAGGCTAGGACTGCAGGCTGATCTGGCTGAAAGAAACCAGTCTCTAACATCACTGTAATTTTCAGTCAGTTCAGCTTCCCCTCATACTGGAGGCAGAGTCAAACTGGCAGCTACCAGCCTCTTTCCAACTTGGACAGGTTCAAACTTTAATTGTTCTTTGGGTTCGAATTTAGACAGTTGATTTTACTAATCAGTAGCTGAAGTCAGTGGCCAACCATCTCCACCTTCCCTGTTTTTGGGAAATGGAGCTTCCAATTCAAGCCTCAGAATAGCTCCTGGGGAGGCTTGCACTGCCAAAGTAGGATGATCACAGGCCTCCACAGCATACACTGTAGATTCCTGCAGAGGCTGGCACAGGTCCTGCCAGCTTCCTCCTTGCCATTGGTAGGGCTGGGGCTTAGGCTAGAGCTGCAATCTGCTTTAGATGAAAATAAGCCAGTCCTTACCAGCACTGTGATTTTAAGTCTGCCTAACTTCCCCTCATGCCAGGTGTAGGTAAGATGGTGGCTTCCAGCCTCTTTCTGACTTGGACAGTTCAAACTTTAGCTGTTCTTAGGATTAGAATTTAGCCCACTGAATTCACTAATCAGTAGCTGAACTTCGTGGTCAACCATCACTCCCTCCCATGTTTGGGAAATGGAGCTTCCAACTCCAGTCACAGTATATTTCCTGAGGTGGCCTGCACCACTAGAGTAGGATGATCACCAGCCTCTGGCATGGCTTGTATTTTCCTGGAGAGGCTGCTGCAGGTCCCTGAAGCTTCCTGCCTGCGGGGTGTGTGACTGGGCCTTAGGTTAGAACTGTCTGATCTGGAGGGAAAGAAGCTGCTCCCAACCAGCACTGTGATTTTCAGTCAGTCCCAGTTCCCCTGTCCCAGGGGTGGAGTTAAAATAGTGATCATCAGCCTCTTTCTAACTTGGACAATTTCAAATTTCAGCTGTTCTTAGGATTAGACTGTAGTCTGCCGAATTTTCTAATCAGTAGCTGAAATTGGTGCCTAACTATCTCTTCCTCCCCTGTTTTTGGGAGTGGAGCTTCCAATTCCAGCTGTGGATTAGCTCCCAAGGTGGCTTTTGCCTCCAGTGGAGGATGAGCTCTGGCCTCCATGGCATGGAGAGCTCTACTTAATGATGGGCAGTCTCCTGCTTTCATTCTTTCAAGGATGTTGCTGGATGATCTTCTGGTCTCCTGGAGCTCCCAAACACTTGCTTTAGATAGCTCTGGATGATTACTAACTGCCCTGTAGCAGGAGCTGACCCTAGGGGCTCCTTATTCGGCCACCATCTTGCTGGTTATCCACAAAACCTGATTTTGGAAAAGTAAATTAATAAATGAAAATAACAGATGAACCAGAGACAATGGCCTTGGATGAAGAGGGAAAGATGAAGTCTAAGCTTGCCGTAGGGAAAACTACACAACAGAATTTCCAAAGGCTCAGAAATTTGTTACATTGGGTACTTCCAGATGTGAAGATGAGTTGGTGAAGAGTTAAAATAAGGCAGAATGGATGAAATGTGACTATCTTTCTAACCCTAATAGAAAGGAAATTAAACATATTATCTTAATGGACAACAACCCAGGTGATGCTATGCCTACCACCAGTGGGAAGACATGCTACATGCTAGTTCTCTTCCCCAATTCTGTGCCTTCCAGGAATGTCATTGAAAGGGTCCTCCCTGGTGAATCAGACCACTTCAGGTGGAAAGATGTAAAGAAACTGGCATCATCTTTGCCCCAAAAGATGCCCTGAAAGATGGCCCTCAAGTGTAGATTATTGCAAATAAGTACCACTGTGTTCTAAACACTGCCAATGGTTTTAGTTCAGGGGTTCTAACCTTTTTAGTTCCATGGACTCCTTTGCCATTTAGGTGAAAACCACAGACCCCTTACTAAGTCCACACTATACTGTGTATTATTTAATAAATATATCACACCTGCACCAACACATCCCCACAAGAATAATGTTTGTTTTTTTTAATCTCAATTCAAGCTCATGGACCCCTTGTTAAGAACCCCCATTTTAGTCCATTTTCCTTGAACATGAACAGATCAAATAAGAAATACCAGACATCTAAAAATAAAGAATATGAAATAAATGCACCAGGGAGACAAACCTCAATGAGGGAGACTATTTAGGGAGAGAGTTGTCATTAGTATGCACATGGAATTAATGAAAGTTATTGACCAAATGGAACAAGGAAAAGATGTTTTTTATATTAAAAGTGTGATGACAAAAATTAGTGACACAGAAGAAAGCTTGGAAGGTAAAGAAGTTTCATTTAAAGTAAAAGAAAATAATTTTGAAAATAAGAAAAAGAAGGGAAAAATTTAGAGGACCAGCCTCAGATTCTCTAATGTCAAAATATTTACAATTTCAAGAAGAGAACACAGAGATATTACAAAATATATGTTAAATAAATAGTTAAAAGCACACTGGCCTAAGTAATACAAGTTTTCAGATTGAAAGACCTGCCGATTACCCAGAACACAAATAAAATAGGCCCAGTGAAGGCACATCACCTTGATATTCAAAACACTGGGCTCAAGAGTAGCTTCTACAAACTTCCTTGGAGAGAGAAACAGATAACATACAAAGAATTAGGAATGAAAATTATTTCATGTTTTTCACAGCAGCTTTGGAAGCTGGAAAACAATGGAGCAATGCCTTTAAAATATAAAAGTAAAACAGTTTCTTCTGAATATATTCTTAGTAGTAGGATTGCTGGATCACTTGGCAGTTCTATATTTAGTTTCCTGAGGAACTGCCAAACTGTCCTCCACAGAGGTACACACTTTACATCCCCACCAACAGTGAAGAAGTGTTCAAATTTCTCTGTTTCCTTTCCAGCACTTGTAGCTTTCTGTTTGTTTTTTAATAATGACCATTTTGTAAGGTGTGAAATGATATCTCATAGTTTTGCTCTGCATTTCCCTAACAGCTAATGATGTGGAGCATCTTTTCATGGGCTTTTGGCCATTTGTATTTCTTCTTTGGAAAAATGTCTATTCAAGTGTTTTCCCCATTTTTAATTGGATTATTTGTTCTTTTTATCATTGAGTTGTGTGCTCACTTTATATAAAATAGAGATCAAACCCTTATTGGATATGAGGCTTCTGAAAATTATTTCCCATTAAGTAGGCTGCCTTTATATTTCTTAATAGTCATTTGAAGCACAATTTAATTTTGAGGAGGTCCCATTTATCTATTTTTTTCCTTTTGTTTGCTCATGCTTTGAGTATAAAGTTTAGGAGACACTGCAAGTATTACTACAAGATCTTGAAGATGGGGAAGCAGATTAGTCTCAACTGATAGAGTGTCCACCTACCACATAGGAGGTCCAGGGTTCAAACCCAGGGCCTCCTGACCCATGTGGTGAGCTGGCCCATGTACCAAGCTGATGCAAACAAGGAGTGTCATGACACAGAAAGGTGTCCCCCACATAGGGGAGCCCCCCACACAAGGAGTGCTCCCCTCAGGGAGAGCCACCCCATGTAAAAAAAAAAAAAGTGCAGCCTGCCCAGTAGTGGCACCGTACACACAGATAGCTGAGGCAGCAAGAAGATGCAGCAAAAAGAACACAGATTCCCAGTGCCACTGACAAGAATGCAAGCAGACACTGAAGAACACCTGGCAAATGGACACAGAGAGCAGACAATGGGTGAGGGGTGGGGGGAAATAAATAAATAAATCTTTTTTAAAAATCTTGAAGACATTTCCCTACATTTTCTTCTAGGAATTTTATGGCTCTAGCTTTTATATTTAAGTTGTTGATCTACTTTGAGTTAATTTTTGTATATGGTATGAGATAGGGATCCTCTTTCTTTGTTTTAGCTATGGATATTCAGTTCTCCCAGCACTATTAGTTGAATAGACTGTTTAGACACAGCTGGGTGGGTTTGACAGCCTTGTCAAAAGTCACTTGACTAAAAACCTAAGGGTCCATTTCCAAATTCCCAGTTCAATTCCACTGGTCAATATGCCATCTTTATCCCAGTAGCATGTAGGTTTTTTATTTTTATTTTTTTTAATTTTTATTTTTTTTATCACTGTAGCTAAGTAATATGCTTTAAGTCAGGGAGTGAGAGACCTCTGACTTCATTTTTCTTTTAAAAGACATGTTTGGCTATTCAGGGTCCCTTATCCTTCCAAATAAACTGCATAATTATAATAGGTTTTCCATTTCTACACACAAACACACAAAATCTGTAGGGATTTTTCTTGGAATTGCATGGAATCTTTAAATCAGTTTGGGGAGAATTGACATCTTAATGGTATTTAGTCTTCCAAACCATGAACATGAATGTCCTTCCATTTATTTAGGATTTCTTTATTTACTTTTAGCAATGTTTGTAGTTTTCTGAGTATAGATCAGGTCCTCAGTTAATACCTAAATATTTGATTATTTTAGTCACCATTATAAAGGCAATTTTTTTCTGACTTCTTCCTCAGATTGTTCAGTAGTAATGTATAGAAATGCTACTGACTTTTGTGTATTAACCTTGTATCCCACTACATTGATGAAGTAGTCTATTAGTTCTAGTAGCTTTGTTGTGTATTTTTTCAGGATCTTATAGGTATAGGATCAGCAAAAAGCAAAAGTTTTATGTCTTCATTTCCTATTTGGGTGCCTTTTATTTTTTATGTAGCCTAATCTATCTAGTTCTAACTAGAACTTCTACCACAATATTTTTAAACAGTGATACAGTGAGCATTCTTGTCTTGATCTCAATCTCAGTGGGAAAGCTTTCAGTCTTTCACTATTGAGCACACTGTTAGCTGTGGGTTATACAGTTATGCACCTTTCCATGCCAAGAAAGCATCCCTCTATTCCTATTTTTTGGAGTGTTTTTTTATCAGCAAAAGATACTGCATTATGTCAAATGTCTTTTCTCCATCAATCGAGATGATCATATGATTTTTCTTCAATATATTAATATGGTTAATATCATTAATTGATTTTCTTGTGTTGAACCATCCAGGCATAGCTGGGATAAAACTCACTTGACTGTGGTGTGTAATTCCTTTAATGTTCTTTTGGTTTTTGTTTGCAAGTATTTTGTTGAGGATTTTTACATCAATATTCATTAGAGAGATTGGCCTGTAACTTTTTTTTCTTAATGTCTTCATCTGGTTTTGGAATAAGGGTAAATCCTCTTCATAGAATGAATTTGGTAGTGTTCTTTCCTGTTCAAATTTTGGAAGATCTTCAGAAAGACTGGTATTAGATCATCATGGATCTAATGACTGTGAAGCCATCTGGTCCTGGAATTTTCATTTTTGGGGAGAATTTTGATGACTGTTTCAACCTCTTGTGGTTGGTTTGTTAAGGTCTCCTATTTCTTCCCTCTCCGTTGTCTAGTTTGTTGGCTTATACTTGTTCATAGAATCCTCTTATGGTCTCTCATTTCTGTCAGGTCAGTGGTGATGTACCCACTCTCATTTATGATTTTATTTATTTGCATCTTCTCTCTTTTTTTCTTTGTTAGTCCAGCTAAGGGTTTGATGATTTCTTTATCTTCTTGAAGAACCAAATTTTGATTTTGTTGATTCTATTTTATTTTTGTTGTTGTTGTTCTCCATTTCACTTAGTGCTTTGGATTTGGTTTGCTGTTCTTTTTCTATTTCCCCCAGGTGTGCACTTAGGTCTTTAATGTTAGCCCTTTCTTCTTTTATAATGTAAGCTTTTGAAGGCTATAAAATTTCCCCTTCAGCACTACCTTTTCTGTATCCCATAGGTTGTGTTCTTGTTTTCATTTGTCTTGAGATAGTTACTGATTTCTCACGCAATTTCATCTTTGACCCACTGATTATATAACAGTTTGTTGTTTAATTTTCATATATTTGTGAATTTTCCTTTTTTCCATCTGTTATTGATTTTCAGCTTCATTCCATTATGATCTGAAAAGTGATTAATATCAATCTTTTTAGATTTAATTAATTAGATTAGATTAGATTTAGAATTAATTTCAATCTTTTAAGATTTATTGAGTATTTGGATATTTTCATAGTGGTTTCAGTTTAAAACAACGACTGAGGGAGTGCTGAGTTCCTAGCCAGGGGAGCTCTATCACATTCCCCAATGGAATAGCAACAATCCCCCAAGGCAATGGCAAAGACCGATAAAGAAGGATGGTCCAACAATGAGCTCTTGATACTGATGGCTACAATTATCAGCCTGTGCCTGAAATATGAAGTAGGTCTAGAACTGGAGGGTGTCTAAGAGTTACCTCCTGAGAGCCTCCATGTTACTTAAATGTGGTCACTCTTTAAGCCAAACTTAACATGTAAATGCATTACCTTTCCCCCAGCATTGGACATGACTCCCAGGGATGAGCCTCCCTGGTGCTGAGGAATTACTACCAAGCACCAGATGATGATGTAACTAGAAAAAGACCTTGAATACAAGGGTCAACTCAGACCAGCAGAATATCTCAGCCTACATGTAATATCAGGTGTTAAAAACTGCTTTTTGACTTTGGATTAAAGGGGGAAATGGAATGAACAAATGAGTTTATATGTCTATGAGAATCCAAAAAAAGAGTTGGGAGTTCATCAGAGGGGTAATGCTTATGCATGCCACAGCAGGGTACCAGAGACAGCCAAAGTAGATAGAAACCCAGGTACTTGTTCTCTTGAGGGCTACAGAGACCCACAGATTCTACGGTCATGGCAGATGGCTCTGGAGTTCAGTGCCATGTCAGTTGGCCTTACTTTGGAGTTTTTGTTCCTGAGTGTCATGGAATTGGACTCATATATGACCTTTCTACACATGCCTCTCCTGTTACTTTTACCAGACCTGTGGTTGATGTTGGGGTTGGTGAATACTCAGAACACCTGAATCTCTGGACCATCCATGTGAAAGCCAGGCCCTGTGCCTCAGCAGACTTGCAACACCTACACCCTGGTTTATTGGACTTACCCTGGCCAGCTAACAGGGAGGTCAAGAAGGGCAACCACCACACCAGGGAGCCAAGAGTGTCTACAACTGCAAGCAGGAGAATTGCATCCATCATCCATGTGGAATCTAAGCCCCCTCTTGATGTAGAGGGGGACTGGACATAACCATCCCAGGGTCTACAGGATCGAGTAATAGAGTATGGATTAGAGTGGACTTACTGGTGTTCTGCTGTGGAACTATTGTGATTAGTAATGGAAGAAATTGTAGCATTGATGTGTAGAAAGTAGCTACAGTAGCTGCTGATGGTAGGGAAAGGGAAGAAGAGATATGATGTGGGAGCATTTTCAGGATTTGAATTTGTCCTGAGTGGTGCTGCAGGGACAGATGCTGGAGATTGTGTGTCCTGCCATGGCCCACTTGCTGGACTGGAGGAGAGTGTAGACTACAGTGTAGACCACTGTGGTGCAGCAGTGGTCCAAAATATATTCACCAGGTACAGTGAATGTGCCATTATGATGGAAGAAGATGTTGATGTGGGAGTAGTGGGGAGAGGGGGTGGGTGGTGTATGAGAACCTCATTGTTTTTTTAAAGATTTTTTTTTCAAATTTATTTTTCTTGCCTTCCCCCCCCTCCCCACCCCAGTCATCTGCTCTCTGTGTCCATTTGCTGTGTGTTCTTCTGTGACCACTTCTATCCTTATCAGTGGCATCGGGAATCTGTGTTTCTTTTTGTTGCGTCATCTTGTTGTGTCAGCTCTCCTTGTGTGCAGCACCATTCTTAGGCACGCTGCACTTTCGCACTGGGCAGCTCTCCTTATGGGTCGCAATCCTTGTGCAGGGGGCTTCCCTATGTGGGGACACCCCTGCGTGGCACAGCATTCCTTCCACCCATCAGCCCTGCACATGGGCCAGCTACACATGGGTCAAGGAGGCCTGGGGTTTGAACCGTGGATATCCCATGAGGTAGGTGGATGCCCTATCCATTGGGTGAAGTCCACTTCCTGATTCTTAGTCTTTAAGCCAATTATTATGAGACTCAAGTATTTTCTTTGAGGAGTTCTACATTGATTGTTTCTGTAATTTGTAAGTTATCTGAAATAGAAGTTTGACTTGTCCATAAAATCCACCTTTTATGTTTGAGAGTTCTTTTCAACTTTAGACTGCAAAGAATGAGAACCTTGTTTTCAAAACCACTTATATTTAGGAACAGTTCCTTTTATTCGTAATAACTTGAGAATGCCAAAGCTTGACTTACCTAATGACTGAATGCTGTAGCTCAGTAAGAGTTTCTGATACCATTCCTATTTTAAGAGAATGTGTTCAGTTTCTCTTTGCCCTCATAAATCACATTCTAACTCTTCCCTGGTATTCAGCTATAGTGAAGATTAGTTTTACAGTCATTTCTATGAAATCTATTTTATCAGCCTATAACATGGGCTTTATAAAGTGGTAAATACTAATTTTTATTTTTATTTATTTATTTTTAAAGATTTATTTATTTATTTATCTCCCCTCCTCCCCCCCGCCTCTGTGCTGTTGTCTGTTCTCTATTTGCTGCGTCATCTTTGTCCGCTTCTGTTGTTGTCAGCAGCACAGGGATCTGTGTTTCTTTTTGTTGTGTCATCTTGCTGTGTCAGCTCTCTGTGTATGTGGCACCATTCCTGGGCAGGCTGCACTTTCTTTTGCTCTGGGCGACTCTCCTTAAGGGGCGCACTCCTTGCACGTGGGGCTCTCCTACACGGGGGACACCCCTGCATGGCATGGCACTCTTTGTGTGCATCGGTACTGCACATGGGCCAGCTCCACACGGGTCAAGGAGGCCTGGGGTTTGAATCGTGGACTTCCCATTTGGTAGATGGTTGCCCTAACCACTGGGCCAAGTCCGCCGCCTCCAATACTAATTTTTAGATAGGAAAATTCGATGAAAAGGAATAGCTCAATTCAGAGATATTTTTAATGCTGTTGGCTTTCAAAATGTAGTTGGAATGTACAAATTTTCCTGCTGTCTATACTGCTTCTGAAGTATAATGATGAACAAAAAAGAGACAAATAGGGTAGTTAGTTTGAAAGATCTAGTTTTCAGCGAAATAAATTTAATCTTGAGTTTCACTTTATGTGCTGAAAATATTCATACAGTTTTCCAGGTTGGCAACATTTATCCTGCAATGTCAATTCAGAAGGAATTTTTCTGTGCATATTAAGATCCATGGCCAATTCTGCTGTTACTGAAGATTTTCATCGGCACAGTTTTAGAGTTCCTTTGCCTGAAGACTCCAGGTCACAAAAAACAGCTGGCTAAAAACTTTTAATTTGTTCATCCTGTTAGGTCTACTAGCTCCAAATGGCTGAAGATATAGCAATATAAAGAAAGAATGAGTACAGAAATCCTTCTGCAGCTTATAATTTAGTGACTAACCTTTATATCTTGTACATGAGGAAGGTAGAAATTTGATTCTCACAACACTGTTATTTCTAATTTGCAAAGTAAAATTTGCATTGAAAATCCAAAGTCTGAAGAAGCCTTCCCAACCAAACCCATTCCCTCCAAAGGGGGAAAGTAATCATCAGGTCTGATATCAAAGAAGAGTTTTTGGCCTGCTGAGATGAATTTAGAAGAAAGTGCTTTCACTGGCCTCCTTGAGCCATAACAGCATCTCTTTAGTAAACAGTGCACCAATTGCTCCATCACTTGGCATCAGTCCACCAGAAATGAGCAAGATAAGGTCAACAAACCACCAAATTCCAAGTCCTCCAAGTGTCAACAGCTTCCCTACTGCTGTACCAGTGTGTCCCAGACAGAAATGATCTACTCCAAAACATCCCAGGAAGAAAGAGTAAAGTGGTTATGAGATAGTGTCTGGTATACTTAATACAAGGTTTATTTTCTCTAGGAAGATCCTAGGGCTGGCACACTCTGTTCCATCCAAGGCCCAGCACTGGACTGAAGTGTATTGCACATCATCATAGGCCTGGCCACCAACCTTGACACAACCATAACCGAGCTCCTGGAATGCAGTTGCATTTCCCACATGGTCCACTGGGTCTTCACAGTCTATAAATTCATCAGGTAGGTAAGAGCAAAGGATGACTGGAGAGTGGGGGTCGCCATATTTCCAGCTCAGAGCACAGGCTGAGCCCTCCGGATGAGCGGCGCCAGAGGATGTGAGCTCGAACTTGGCAGTAGCATTGTGCGAGTGGCTCCGAGAGACACAATACAGCAGAAGCAGATTGCCCAGCAGTAAGACCGCCTGGCAGCACAGAAGTAAGTAACTCACCGGGCAACTCCCCCAGCACCATCCTCCCGGGCCCAGGGGCAGACGCCCGGCCTCAGTCAGAAGCCCAGGCCGGCACCGCTGACCCAAGCCTCCCTGCGCTGCCCCCCTCATATTTTTTAATGTAATATTTAAAAGAAAATAAAGAAGAAAAGAAAAGAAAGAGGCACTCAGTAAATAAACATTTTTAATTAAAAAAAAAAATTTATTGAGACCTGTCTTGTGACCCAACATATAGTCTGTCCTGGAGCACTTGAGAAGAATGTATATCCTGCTGTTTTGTGGTGTAATGCTATATCAATGTTTGCTAGGTCTAGCTCACTCATATAATTCAAGCTCACTGTCTCCTTATTTATCCTCTTTCCAGATGCTCTATCTAATACTGATAGTGGTTTGTATGGAAGACTCCAACTATTATTGTAAAGATGTCTATTTCTCCCGTCAGTTTTGCCAGTGTGTGCCTCATGAACCTGGGGGCACCCAGGCTAGGTGCATAAATATTCATTTTATTATTTCTTCTTGCTCAGTTGCCCTTCTTATTAATATACAATGACATTCTTAATCTCTAATAACAGTTAACAGATTTCCATTTAAAATCAATTTTGCCCAGTATTAGTATTGCCACTTCAGAAATTTTTATATTACTATTTGCATGTATATCCTTTTCTAACCTTTCACTTTTAACCTGATTGTGTCCTTACAGCTAAGTTGAATCATTTGCAGATAGCATATAGATGGTTCATATTTTTTAATTCATTCTGTCAGGCTATGTATTTTGATTGGGGAGTTCAATGCATTAATTTTCAATGTTATTACTGTAAAGGCATCATTTACGTCATCCATTTTATCCTTCGAATTTCCATTGTCATATCTTACCTTACTGTTGTCTGTCTTTTTACTCTTTAAGTTACCCTTACTAATGATCTTCATTTCTACACTTTTCTTCAAGTCTTTCAACCTTGTCTTTATCTTTCAGGCTTCAGCACTCCTTGTAATATAACTTGTAAATCTGTTCTTTTGG
Organism: Dasypus novemcinctus; assembly: GCF_030445035.2. NCBI lineage: Eukaryota > Metazoa > Chordata > Mammalia > Cingulata > Dasypodidae > Dasypus > Dasypus novemcinctus. The sequence continues at coordinate 5,585,051 of NC_080694.1, read as the reverse complement.
TAACATGTTCTCACAGTCTTTGTTTGTCTGCAAAGACTTCAAACTCATCCTTTTTTGAAGGACAGTTTTACCTGTTAAAGAATTCTTGGCTGGCAATTTTTTCTTTCAGTACCTTAAATATGTCATACCACAGCCTTCTCACCTCCATGGCTTCTGATGAGACACTGCCACTTAGTCTTATTGAAATGCCCTTTTATGCATTGATTTTTTCCTTGTTGCTTTCAGAATCTTCCCTGTATCTCTAGTATTTGTCATTCAGAAGAGAGTAGGTGTCTCAGATTGGTCTTTTCACTTTTTTTTAAGGTACAGGGGGCTGTAGTTTGAACCTGGGGCCTTGTATGTGGGAAGCCGGTGCTCAAACACTGAACCACATTTCCCCCGAGTTGGTTTCTACATTTGTTTTTCTTGTTTGCTTTTGTTTTTGTTTTTAGGAAGCAATGGAAAATAAATCCAGGACCTCCCATGTCGAAAGCAGGTGCTCCATTACTTGAGGCACGTATGCTCCTGGTCTATTCAGTTTTATTCTGTTTGGGTTGCATGGTCCTTCTTGGATATTGATATTTGTGTCTTCCATAAGTGCTGGGAAAATTTTGGTCATTATCTCCTCAAGTGTTCTTTTTGACTCTTCTCCTTATGGGATACCTATAAAGTATGTTTGTGTGTTTCATGTTGTCATTCAATTCCCCAGACCCTGGTAAATTTTTTCCATTTTTTTTTTCTGTCTGTTTTCCTCTCTTTTCAATTTCAGATGTTCTGTCCTGATTTCATGCATTTCTTTTTCTGTGATTTCAAATCTGCTGTTATATGTCTATTGCATTTTTTTTTTTTGAGGTACTGCGGATTGAACCTGGGACCTCTAACATGTAAAGCGGGCTCTCAAACACTGAACTACACCTGCTCCCCTCTAATGTATTTTTAACCACATTCATTGTGTCTTTCATTCCAAAAAGATTTGTTACTTTTCTTTTCAGGCTTTCAGATTGTTCTTTTTGCTCACACAGTTTCTTCTTAATATCATTGATCTCTTTAGTCATATTTTCCTTTAACTCCTTGAATTGATTTAGGAAATTTATGTGATTTTCATTGATTAGTTGTGTTAAATCCTGTGTCTTGTCAGGAGTTTTGTTTTTTTCCTTTGGCTGGGCCATCTCTTCCTGTTTCTTAATATGGCTTGTGATTTTTTCTGAAGTCTAGGAATCTGACTATGTTGGAGAATTTAGACTAATGGCCAATTTCTCTCTCTTGCCAAGTGGTTTTGTTTCATGACTCTTTTTTGGGTTTTCTTTCAAATTGTTTGAAGTCTATAAAATTGCCCAGCTTAAATTAATAAAATAGGACTGGGGATCCACTTTTTGGGCACAGATCAGATCTAAAGGGTCTGGGACATGAAAGACTCTAAAAAGCATTTTATTCTTCTGTATTAGTCAGCCAAAGGGATGCTGGTGCAAAATACTAGAAATTGGTTGGCTTTTATAAAGGGTATTTATTTGAGGTAGGAACTTACAGATACCAGGCCATAAAGCATAAGTTACTTCCCTCACTAAAGTCTATTTTCATGTGTTGGAGCAAGATGGCTGCCAATATTTGTGAGGGTTCAGGGTTCCTGGGTTTCTCTGGGCTCAGCTCCTGTTTTCTCAACAAGGACAGCTGTAGACTATGAGGCTCTCTCCACAGCGTTACCTGTAGACTATCAGGCAAACAGCTCTGTCTCTTTCCCTGGGGCTCTAGCTTAAGACTTCAGCATCAAACTCCAACAATAAGAAATCCCAACTCTGTCCTTTGCCATGCCTTTTATCAGTGAGTCCTCACCCACCAAGAGATGGGGACTCAATGCCCTAATGACTTGGCACAATTAAAGCCCTAATCATAACTCAATCAGGACCAGGTACAGATCTGATTACAAACATAATCCAATATCTATTTTTGGAGTTCATAACCATATCAAACTGCTATATCGTCCTTCAGTTTCCAGACCACCAGCAGAGAGTGTGTATTAGTCAAGGTTCTCTAGGGAAACAGAATCAACAGTAGATATCTGTCAGTCATATGCAATTTTATGAGTCTCTCATTTGGGGATGCACAAGTCCAGGTTCCACAGGCAGGATGCAAACCAGGGGCTCCAGTGAATGTCCAATGAAGGTCTTTGATGAATTTCTGGGAGATGTTGGCTGTCCAGATTGAGTTGGGAAATTCTCTTAATGCTGAAATCACTTCCCTTTTACGGCATTGATTGGACAAATCGTCACTCATTGTTGATGGCAATCTCCTTGATTGATGTAGATACAATCAGTTACCTATGCAGTAAAGTCATCAGTGACTTAAGTCCATAAATGTCCTTATAATACAATTAGCCCAATGCTTATTTGACCAAACAGCTGGACACAATTACCTGGCCAAGTTGACACATTAGCCTAACCATTCATTGTGCTGATCTGACCAGAGCCCAGATTCAAAGAGGGCTTTGCTGAAAAAACTCACTGATGAGAAACTATTCTCTGCCCTCCACTCTACCCTCCCTCTTCCCAGGGAGGAAGATGTCTCTTCCATTCTCAGTTGGCTGCAGTGAGCCATGAATTTTCACCCAGGCTGTTCATCTTGAGGGTATATATATATATATATATATGCGCCCATTTGCTTTATCCATTCAGCTGTCCTTGGATACTAGGCTTTTTCCACCTGTTGACTATTGCAAATAATGCTGCTATGAACACCGATGTCCAAGTATCTGTTTGATTCTGCTTTCAAATGTTTTGAGGGGAGACATATACCTAGGAATGAAATTGCCAGGTGTATTAGTCAGCCAAAGGGGTACTGATGCAAAATACCAGAAATTGGTTGGTTTTTATAAAGGGTATTTGGGTGGGGGGACAAGGTAGAAACTTACAGTTACCAGACCATGAAGCATAAGGTACTTTCCTCACCAAAGTCTGTTGCCATGTGTTTGAGCAAGATGGCTGACAGTGCCTGTCTTGGTTCAAGCTTCCTGGGTTCCTCTCTACCTGTGGCTCATTTCTCTCCAGGCTCATCTGCGCTGTTTTCTTCACAAGGTCAGCTCTAGGCTATGAGTCTCTCTAGGGTTTGCCTCTCTCCAAAAGGCCAGCTGTAGACTATCAGGCTACCAGCTCTGTTTCTCTCCCCAGGACTTGATTCTCCCCAGGCTCAGCTGCTCTGCTTCTCTGTGTGCTTACTTCCCAGGCTTCAGCTCAAAATTCCAGCAGCAAGACTCCAGCATCAAAACTCCAACAACTCCACTGCTCTGCTATGTAGTTTTATTTGTGAGTTCCTACCCACCAAGCGGGCAAGGACTCAACATCCTGCTGATATGGTCCAATCAAAGCCCTAATCCTAATTTAATTATGCCCAGGTACAGACCAGTTTACAAACAAAATCCAAAATCTATATATGGAATTCATAAATGAAATCAAACTGCTCCAGCAGGTCATATGCTAATTCTATGTTTAACTTTTTGAAGAACCACTTTCCACAGTGACAGCACTATTTTGCACTAGCAGTGCATAAGAGTTCCAAGGTCTGTACATCCACCCATACAGTGGTTATTGTCCATTTTTTTAAACAATAGCTTCTGGGGTCTACTTTTAAAGCAATAATTTCCCAATACTGGCCCTATTGTTACTTAATGAACTAATATATACAACACTTGTAGATTTTACATGCATATCAGTCTCATTTTAGATTGAGCAAGAAACATTTAAAAGACCCATAGATGATCAAGTGTAATTTCCTTGATGTTCTAATTCAATGTTTAATAAACACTGTTTATTATACACCATAATTTCAATACAAACATTGTTAAAAGGCTTGGTGACTTTAGGGTTATATATAAACTGCACAAAGTTTCAGGTAAAACAGCTACATATGACTAAAGCTTTTTATGGTTTATGTGAACCACTTATAAGGATGTAAAGTCTAGGCAGTAATTTCAAAATGGTCCAGAAGCCTTTTTTGGTCCCATAGGCTGTGCCTTATTTTGCTCATATTTATGTTACCTGCATTTCCACATTTATTCAGAAGACACTGAATTGGTAGGTTCTGCCAGTGATATTAATTTACATTAGTATAACAGAGAAAACAATGATTGTATAGAACATCTTTTCTTAAGGATACAGCTATAGGCTTTGGTGTGTAGGTTTTGGGAAATATGTTACAATAAATACCATAAAAATTATATTAATGTTGGTAATTTCTTCAAACATTGTTCACAAAGACTTTGTAGTTTATGACATCTCTACATTGTAAATAAATACAATTGTCTCTGACTCAGCATAAAGACTTCTAATTAGGACCAAACCAAACACATTCTTGAGAAAACCCAAGTTGCTTGATGTTGGAAACTGAGGCACAGTGGCCTCACAAGGAGAGATGTGCTGTTGCCCTGGCTATGCTTGCAACCTAAGGAATGTAGTAATTAAGAGTTCCCAGCAAATGGGATGAAGCTGTTAAAGGCTGAAAGAAAAGAGGAGCACATACCTTTTGTAGTAAATAGAACACTTAGACTTTGTACCTTGAGATAAGAATTTTTTTAATTCCTTAGACTTTGAGTAATGCTGATAGTTAACTGCATGTTGCTGCTTGTTGTCACATAGGCTATATGTTGCTGCTTGTTGTCATGTAGACTGCATGTTGCTGCTTGTCACATAGACAGGGGTATATAGAGAGCCCCTTGTAAACAATAAACTTGTCTGATTAGTCTCTACTCGCAGAACCCCTGATCCTAGCTCTCCCATTCTTTTTCTCTTGTTCTTCTTTCTTTCTCTCTCTCTCTGTCTTTCTCTTTCTTTCATTCCCAATACCCTTCAGGTCCATGTCTCCAACATCTGGCACCCAACATGGGGCCAGAAGAAGTTAGTGAGTCTTCCAAATCAGTATCAAGAACCGCGGAAATAGCCTCATCGAGGGTCAAGTGAGATGACCAAGCAGAGTGACTCGAGTCTTCAAGTTGAAGTAAATAAGTAACATTTCCATGAAGTCATCAGGGTAATGGGTAATCAAATGAGACATGTAGAAGCATATTCACAAGTGTTGAAAACTTTATTGAAAGTTAATTGGGTGCCCGTAAAAAGTTATTACTAGAATTGTTTGCTTTAATACAAAAGCATTGTTGATGAGTCATTTGTAAACTGTATGTTTGTATTGTTGTGTTTTAATTGTTTTATGTTTGTCTGTTTGTTCAATGTCAGTGTATATTTTGATACCTCCGGATGGTGATATAAATTAATAAATAAAAATTTCTAAAAGAGCTCTATTCAAATGGCCAAAAATTAAATAAGCACTTATTAATACATAAGTTTAAGTGTTAATAAGATCTCTACAATGATAAAAATTGTAAGTTTTGATTAACAAAATTACTATAAGTCTTTTCACAAAAAGTTGTTCTTGCCTAGATTGAAATGAATAGTTTATTTTTCTTCACAGGATAAAATGAAGGATGCGACGGTTTGCTCGGTCGGTAGAGGTGGGGTCTGGCTGCGGACGAGGGGTCGGTCCAGCTCAGGATGAGGAGTTGGTCCCGCTTGGGACGAGGGATCGGTCCCGCTTGGGACGAGGGGTCAGTCCGGCAGCAGACGAGGGGTCGGTCTCACAGGGGTTGCGCGGTTCGGCTGACGGGGTCGCCCGGCAAAGCCGGCGACGAAGGGGTCGCCCAGAGAAGCAGGCGATGAACTGGGGACAAGGGAGGCCAGGCCCTTGTCAGGGGCTCTCAGGACTGGAGGGTGCAAGGCAGAAAAACTACCGCGGAGACAAGGTAAACACGCAAGTCCACTTTATTGAGGGAGAGGCAACAGTTTTATAGGGGCTGGGGAAGGCTGATTGGTCAAAGCCACGCCCTGTTCTGATTGGTTGCCGGAGAAAGGTCAGTGGGAGGTGCTGGATGGGGGAGGGGTGGTGGTTAGGGATTGGCTGTTGCTGTTGCTGGGGGAAGTGGCAGGGCTTAGTGATTGGTGGCTGCTGTTGCTGGGGTAGAGGGCAGACTTGAATTTCCCGCCCACGCCTGGCTGTTGCTGCTGTCGGGGGAGGGGAAAAGGGCAGACTGGAATTTTCCGCCCTGCGCCTGCGCAGGGAGAAAGAAGAAGAAGGTTGCCGCCCCACAGGCATCGTGTGGTGCCATCCGGGAGGAGGGGCGGCCGTGGAAGCATGGCTGCCAAGAAGGGGAGACCCGAGGGCACTCTGCGCCCATGCCGAGCTCCCTTCAGGGGTGGCGGTGAGTCCGACCAGCCACCCTATTATGGGGACAGCGGCTTGGCCTGCCGCGGCTGCTCCCCCGCCAGGCCAGCAAACCACACTTCAGCCCGAGGGGTGACCGCAGAAGGATGTGAAACTTAAATAAATATTGAAGAAGGTTAAAAGTTTGTGGGAATGCTGACCAAAATTTAATAAGTTTTTTCTAAAAGGTATGTTTTGTCCTAAATTGGATGGCTAATTTTCATAAACTCTTGGGACTTAAATGCATGTGGCAAGTTGTAGAAGATATTGTGGTACCTTTAAGTAAGGGAATGTGTTCTCTGAAGGTAAAATTTGCCTCAAAATTATAAATAATTATAAGAAGTTTAATGAAGCATTATTTAAACTAAGGTATTTAAATGGCTAATTCCAAAATGTAACTTTAAACAAAAACTGAATTGATACTACTAATAATAAAAGGTAATTTTTTAACAGGAAATCTTGTCAGCAGCCAGCCTCCCATGCCAACTTGCTTCTAAAAGACTTTCTGGTATTGCATGTTACTAAGTATTTAAAGTGAAGAAAAGCTCATTATTTTAACAAGCTTTAGTGTTGAAGGCAATTATATGTTGTAAGAAGTTTGCCTGGTAACTTAGTATGTGGGATATATGGAATGTGTTTTTATTATTAGGAAACAAGAGATGATTTTGTCCTAAGATAAAATGATTGATTATTAAGAAAGGGTAAAATGTGGGACAAAACCTGAGTGAATATTGAAAGTGTAGGTTTGTGGAAAGAAATTTTTATGGTTAAAGTTAAGCAAGATTTGATGGGTCTGTCTATAAAGTTTTAAAAGGTTTAGTATCAAGTAGTATACTAATGCAAAGTTAATTTTTTTTTTTCTTTCTCAAAGTCTCTCAAGTCATTAGTCTGTTTTGGTAAAATTTTATGAAAGTTTCTATTCTGAATAATCAGTATACAAAGAAAGTCTGTTTTATCAAAATAGCTTCTTGTGCTTTAACCTCATCATTTCCTCAGTGTTCAAAGAAGAAAAGGTCTTATCTTTATTAAAAGAAAATAATGTTCAAACCTGCTTTCTCAAAATCAAATCCTGAAAAGTAGCTTTTTATTCCAAACTAATTACAAGAGATTTGCTCTTTTACCTTGAAAGAAAAATTAAAGTAACAGTTGAGTTCATTTAATGTTATAAGTTGAATGGAAGGTGTTTAAAAGTGTTATAAAATTTAGTTTTTTAATCCCATGTTAATTAAAGTTGTATTAGTAAAAGTTTCAAATTAATACTTAAGAGTGTATAAATTTACCAATATTTCAGCATAATATTAAGCAGAGGTATAATGTGGTTAATCATGGTTTTAATTATTATAAAAAGATATATGTCACAAAAACAACCTCTTACAAATTAAAATAACAACACTGTAGTATGCAGCAGTCCCAAATACTGCTAATTTGTTGCAAGAAGTTAATGTCCAGCTGTGTCACTATCATTTTGTTTTAAAACTTGCTAAGACTTTCTTTAGTGTCTCCTTAGACAGGTCAAGCCAGCCTGCATTCCCTTATTTATGGAAAACCCAACAATGGACTTTTGCAGTGTTTCCCCAAGGCTGTGTGCATAGCCCACCCATCTGTCCTGGCATGGCGATAATAATCTAGCTGCATAAAATTGGTGGCTGAAATTCTACTGATGACATTATGTTAACCAGTAATCCTTTTTTTTCAGAATGAAAAGTAACAACAGAGACAATAGTATGTTATCTTAAGAGCCTGAACTAGGCAAACAATTGGGACAGGCTGCAGGGTCCCTGCTGCTCTATCAGATTCTTCAGTGTTGTTTGGTTGGGTAAAACAAAAATATACTCTCTGCTGTAATTGATAAAGTGCAATGTTTTCTCATGTTAATAGAGTTTGTATTCTTGTTGAAGTACTAAAAATCTTTCATTCCTCATTTAGCTCAAATATTAAAACCATTATATGTATTAATTGGGAAAAGTCCTTCATGGAAGTAGGAAAACCTCCAGCAAGCTGCTTTAAATAATAATAAAAGGAAGCTAAATTGTGGACATTAACTTACTCTATGAATTACCAAACCTTGTGGTGCCTAGCCCAGCAGTTCCAGCTGCCTGCTACTCACTGACAGCTCATAGACATCCCCTGTAAGTTCCTTCATGCTTACATCAATGACTGAAAAAACAAGGGGGAAATGTGGAGCCTGAACTAGGCGAACAATTCTGACAGGCTGCAAAGTCCCTGCTTTTCTCTATCAGAAAGTGTGTTGCAGGATGAAGAAACAATAGCGATGGCCAGAAGAAGAAAATGCATCTGGAATACCAGTGAGAATGTTGCAGATTTGGCAGTCATCTTCTGAAAATCAATTATTGCTACATAAGAATTCTTGAAATAGACTAAATATTTTATTGGACTGCCTATTATAAGCATTTTGGGACTAACTGGAATCATTACAGCTGCTGCTACTGCTGTGGTAGCTTTACATGAAATTACAAACACAACAATATATACATGATTGGCATAAAAATGCTAGTGATTTGTGGCATAGTCAAGAGCATATAGATGAGCAGTTAAATAATTGAGTTAATGATTTGGAATCAGCTGTGTTACATATTGGAGATCATTTGTATAATTTAAATTTGTTAAGGGGGTTGAGGTGTGATTGGAATGAAAGTAATTTCTGTATAACTCTGTTTGCATGTAATTTATCAGAGATAGTATGGAAAAATTAAGAATCATTTGCTAGGCCATAAAAGTAATATCTCTCTGGAAATAATTGAATTACAAAGGAAACTATTAGAAATGTCTCAAAATCAAATTCATGTAGCCAATGATAAGGATATTTTCACAGATATGATTTCACATATTACAAAATTTAACCCAGTTAATTGGTGGAAATCACAGCATTTCCTGTCAGCTTTAGGAATAGGGCTAATCCTATTTGTTCTGTTGCTCAAGATTTTCACCTGTGCAGGACAGTGCTTTAAAGGAAAATTGCAAAATGTAACAGCCATGGGACATGCAAATAATCTGGGGCTAGCAAGAGCACTTCAATAATTTCCCCAAGTCGAAGAGGTTGGCTACTAGTCAATGATGGGTAAAACTCTCAGTGGAGGGCAACCTAAGATAGGCATGGTTACCTCAACTAAAACCAAAAGGGGGAGATGTTGGAAACTGAAGCACAGTGGCCTCACAAGGAGAGACATGCTATCACCATGGCTACACTTGCAACCTAAGGAATGTGGTAATTAAGAGTTCCCAGCAAATGGGATGAAGCTGTTAAAGGCTGAAAGAAAAGAGGAGCACATACCTTTTGTAGTAAATAGAACACTTAGACTTTGTACCTTGAGATAAGAATTTTTTAAATTCCTTAGACTTTGAGTAATGCTGATAGTTAACTGCATGTTGCTGCTTGTTGTCACATAGGCTATATGTTGCTGCTTGTTGTCACATAGACTGCATGTTGCTGCTTGTCACATAGATGGGGTTATATAGAAAGCCCCTTGCAAACAATAAAGTTGTCTGATGAGTCTACTCACAGACACCGTGATCCCAGCTCTCTCATTCTTTTTCTCTCATTCTTTCTTTCTCTCTCTCTGTCTTTCTTTCTCTTTCTTTCATTCCTGATACCATTCAGGTCCAAATCTCCAACAGCTTAATTCTTAAGCTACCTCCTCCCTCCCCACAGTTGATGCTCCTCACAGTGCAACATATTTCCTAAGAATACATGATTAGCTAATAAGTAGTAAATTCCAGCTTTTTACCCAAAGAGCCTTTCTCCTAATAAATTCTATACTCTAAGGCTTATCCTTTCAAAAAATTTTAAAAGAGCATCTCATTCAAGTGTTTCAGAGCTGCCTGAGAACTAGAACTTCATCTAAATAACTGAAATAATTTTATTAATTTTATTACTATATTTATTACTTTTTGAGCTGTTTCATATATGTAGCAGCCCTCTCTCTCCTGTTAAGATTCTTGAGAAAGAAATTTTCCTCCTTTGTTGTTTTGGATCAGGTCATCCTAATATATCCTCTGATAAGAAGTCACTGTATTCTGTTGATAAAAATCATCTTGGTTATGCCCCTTGTCTATACAGTCTGTCTCTTAAACCCTTGTTGAAACATGTTGCAGCTTTTGACTGGTTCCATATATAGATATTCTTGACTCATCCCAGTTAATTCTAGGTGGAATATCTAATAATCAGAGGCTGGTGATTTGAGAATACTCCCTGACAGCTCTGAACTTTTAACAGAAAATCACCCAGGCTAGATGGCTTTTCAGTGACCCATTTTGTTATTTAAACACTAGTTCCAAGAACTAGTTTCATTCTCATTTCCTGAGATAAGCATTTTTCTGACACTCCTGATATACTAGATTCCCCATGTTTAGCAGACATGCTCTAAACTCTCTAGTCTGTGTAGCCCTGCTCAGCTTTCCCTGTTTCTGGTTATCTTCAACCTCTCTGCCATCTCTATCTCTTGACATCCTCACCATTTGCAAATGCATATATGAAGCATCACTACCCCATGAAACTTGACTGAAATTGTGCTCTTATTAGTAACTTTCGCACACTCTGTCACACACATCTTGTTTTTGAATAAGCCCATCACCTTCCTTATAAATGCTTTAACTTTTTAAAATTTAATTTAATTTTTAAAGATTTAATTATTTTTCCCCCTTCCCCTCTCCCTTCTGGCTGTTTTTGCTATCTGTGTTGTTTTCTCTTCTCTAGGATTCACTGGGACTCAATCTTGGAGACCTGTGATGTGGGGAGAGGTTCCCTGTCAGTTATGCCACCTCAGATCCTGGTTTCTTTTTCAAAATATTTTTTAAAATATTCATGAATACACAGTGTTTTTTAATGATAAAGTTGTATATAGATGGCTGTAACATAATTAAGGTGATCAAGAGAAACACTAATTTGAAAGTGACCGTGGTAGCTGTTGAGGGTAGGGAGAGGGAAGAAGAGAAATGATTTGTGGAATTTTCAGGACTTGGAGTTGTCCTGGGTGGTACTGCAGGGGCAGATGCTGGATATTTGTTCTACCTTGGCCCACTGGGAGGACTGGGGGAGAGTGTAAACTACAATGTAAACCATTATCCATGTGGTGCAGCAGTGCTTCAAATGTATTCACCAAATGCAGTGAATGTCCCACAATGATGAAAGAGGTTGTTGATGTGGGAAGAGTGGGGTAAGGGGGGTTTAGGGTATATGGGGACCTCTTATATTTTTTGAATGCAACATTAAAAAAAAAAAAGAAGAGAGAGAAAAAAATTAAATAATAGTGATAAAATGGCCCAAGAGTTTTCCAGATTTTGTAAAGATGAAACCTAGGTTCATATTTCAGTTCATAGTTTGTTTTTAAAAAGGTAAATGAACTCAAGTTCTGTATATACCTTAGAAATTGAATTTTCTCCCTTAATATTAAATATATGCCATGAAGCTGTTCAAAACACTGGGAGCTCTATATGCAATGACCTTGTAGACTGTACAGAGTTCTCTCAGTATTTGAAAGAGCAGAAGAGTATCAGGGATATGGACATAGGTTATTTAGCCATTAGCCTGCTGACTAAAGTTAGGGTTGTTTCAATTTTATTTGTTTTATTAGGGAAAAAAGTATTCAAATAAGTTATCAATATATCTTTAACCACTTGCAAATTATTCAGCTAAGGGCTGCTGACCCAAAGTACCAGAACTCTGTTGGCTCTTATAAAAGACATTTATTGGGGGTAGAAGGTTACAGTTACCAGGCCATAAAGCAAAAGTTACTTCCTTCACCAAAGTCTGTTGCCACATGTTGGAGCAAGATGGCTGCCAACATTCAGCCTTCCTCTTCCTCTTAAGGCTCTGTGGTCTCAGCTTCTTCCAATATCAGCTGTAGGCTGGGATAAGTCTCTTCTCTCTCCCAGGGCTCCTTTCTCTCTGGGTTCAGCTGCTCTGGTCTCTCCACAAGGTAAGCTGTAGACTATCACACTCTCTAGGCTTTTTCTCATGCCCTGGGGCTTGATTCTCTCCAGGCTCAGCTGCATGCTCTCTCTGTGCGTTTACTTCCCCAGGCTCCAGCTCAAAACTCCTACTAATTCTTCTGTCATATAGTTTTCTCTGTAAGTCCCTGCCCACCAAGGGGGTGGGAACTCAATGTCTACTGACATGGCCCAATCAAAGCCCTAATAATAATTCCAACATGTTCAGAGGAACAGATCAATTCACAGACATAATCCAATATCTATTTTTGGAATTCATAAACAATGCCAAACTGCTACAGTTTGTACTACTAATTTTATTCAAAAGAGGACTAAATTTGGGTCTAAGAATTTATTATTAAAATGTTAGAAACTGTCTAATATTCTGAAAATCATGACCCAATTTACATATTCCTACCAATTGATTAAAATGCCCATTTCCCCATCTCTTAATAGCACTGAATATAATCAGTCTTTTCATTTTTTGACAATTTGGGGATCAAATTTTTGTTTTAAATTGTTCTTTATGAATCACAAGGGCATTCATGTTTATTTTAGATGAAGTTTGTTGTCTTGTGGAGATTGCCTCTTCATAAATGCTGCCCAGATTTTCTTTGACATCTTACCTTTCTATTGAGTCAAGGACCCCCTGGCATGCTATTTTTTCCCACTTTGCTGATATATACCCTAATTCTTTATTGTCTTCTTTCCTTGTTTATGGCTCTTTTTAATATACAGAACTTTGAAACCAGCATGTAGTCAACTCTGTCAATCTAGGTTTCAGGGATGCTTAGTCTATCTTCCCCTGCCACATGTTTATGATAGTATTGGCATATTTCTTTATAATACTTTGATATAATAATTATATTTTTATATAATTATATTTATAATTATATATAATAATTATATTTTTATAATTGAGCCTTGATCTATAATTATATATAATAATTATATTTTTATAATTGAGCCTTGATCTACTTTGAAGTATATTTTATATGTGGTGTGATATAGGGATCTAATGTTATTTTCTTCCTAAAGGCAGTAATTTGTCCCAAAGTCATTACCTCAATTTTTCTAATTTATACCATATCTTATATATTAAACACCATTTATTTTCATTTTTATCAATTGTTTTTTCTCTTCTCTTAATTTATTATAATTTTTACCAAAATTGTTATACTTGAACATCGTTCAAAAATGCAAATAGTTCCAAATCCTTGCTTCTGATCTGAAGGGAAAAACAGTCTTTCAACACTAACACTGGGTTTTTTGTAGGTGCTCTTGATCCAGTTGAGAAAGTTTACTTTTATTTTTAGTTTCCTGAGAGTTGTTATAACATGAGTGGTGTTGAATGCTGTCAAATATTTTTTCTGCATCATTTGGTAGAATTCTGTGGTTTGTTTTTTCTTTATTCAGTTTATGTGGTAGATTACATTGATTGACTGATCTTCAAATATTGAACCTGTCCTTAAATTTCTGAAACCCCAGTGGTTGATGTATGATTCTTTTTATATATTGTGGGATTTTATTTCCTAATTGTTGAGGATGTTTGCAACTATGTTCATGCAGGATAATGGTTTGTAATTTTCTCTTTTTTTACAGTTTCTCTGGTTCTGTTATCAGGGTTATTGGTTGTATTAGTCAGCCAAAAGTAGTGCTGATGCAAAGTACCAGAAATCTGAGCTTCTAAAAGGGGTATTAACTTGGGGTAGAAGCTTACAAGGCCCTAAAGAGTTCAATTCAAGGTTATTTCTTCCCCCAAGTCTGTTGCCATGTGTTGAAGCAAGATGGCCGGCAGTCTCTGCCTGGTCTCTCCTTCCTTCTTCCTCTTAAGGCTCTGTGGGCCCAGCTTCTTCTGATCTCAGCTGTAGGCTCACCTATGGCTCATGTCTCTTTCCCAGACTTTTGCACTTTAAGCCTTCTTTCTGTCACATGGCAGGACTGAAATGACCAAGTTCTCTCCTCTTCTATATTATCTTCTGTGTGTCTTCCTGAGTGAGTGTCCATTTATATTGCCCACCAAGGGGGCAGAGACTTAAGTGGTTGAATCACAGCCCTAATCCTAACACAATTTAATCAAAGATATCTTAGCTGAATCTAATACAATTAAAGGGTATCACACCCAGAGGAACATACCAGTTTACAAATGTAATCTCTCTTTTTGGAATTCATAAATAATGTCAAACTGCCATATTGGTCTTACAAAATGGATCAGGAAGTGGTCCTTTTTATTTTCTTGAAGATATTGTGTAGGATATGTGCAAGACTTCTTTCATCATTTGACACAATGAATAAAATTATACTAAAATCAAATAATATTCAGAGATTTATGAGCTATAAAGTTAAATGCAAAGGAAACAAAGACAGAGCTAGCCAAACACATTTTCACTAGTGAATTAAACTTTGTAGTGGTTGAACTGCAATTTCAGGATTTTATGAGAAATGAGCATTCCTTGGGATGATTAACAGCAAATTCAACCCTTCAATTATGGCCAAGGAGCTAAGAAATGAGTATGATTGTAGAAAATTACAGAGAGAACATCAATATCTGGATTTTTTCCTTAAAAAAAGGAAACTAAATAAAACTATGAGGTTAAGATATAATAAATTTTATGTTGGCTATCTGGATGCCACTGCTATTGTATCCTATGTACATACATATTTCACAATAATAAAAAATGAATTTTTAAAAAATAATGAATTAATATTAGAAATAAAAATAACCTATTGCCTAAATGAAGCTCCACGAAACAGTTTAATTGGTAAATAGAATGATATAAAGTTGATTACTTGGTGGCCTTTAAAAAGATAGAGATCCTAGTGTGGCTCAACGAATATATTGGGGTCTAATATAAAATCTGTCAATAGAATAAAAGATCTAAAGATCTCTCATGTCCTATCTAAGAGGCTGATTAATAGAACATTTTCCATGTTAGATGTACTTGTTTCCCTATGTAGTATTTTTAATTCAAAGATATAAATTCTCAGTGACTGGATTTTAACATGTAGTGAGTTTAGGCAGTAGGATAAAACATTTAGGTAACAAAGTTCTAGCATATTCTCCTAATTTTAGTAGTTAATATGGAATAGATGTTTCTTAGCTTACAGCATAAATTTGAGGGAGGTGTATTTACCACTCTCAGACTTATTTCTCTGAGGGATGTACTCAAGGTAACCTGACAGGCTGGTCCTTTTGAGTTTGCTGATCACTGCAAGTCACTCCTATGTCCCAAGGAACCACATCAAGTTTTACACCCTTCCCATTAGATAGCTACTTAACTAGGCTCTTTGGGGCTTCGCCTTTGCAGTGCTCATTAAATGTTGTCAGCCCCCCCCATTAGCACATTTAATGATCTCCCAAACACTTTCTCTAAGTACCAGTTCCTCTCTACTGAGCCTGGAACAAAGACATGCAAGTTTCCAGTGCTCAGCAGTCTGAGAATGTCAGAAAACATTAGACTCAAAGAACTCAGAGTAAATTTTAGATTGCATCTTGCTTCCAGACATGATGAAACCTCAAAGACTTATCACATGGTTTATCAATCTCATTATGAAAGATGTACTTAGAGGTCATACCATGTGATCTGCTTCAGTAGAGTGGTATGATTTATCTTAGGGCATGCACCTGTAAGAAATGCCCTACTGGGCCAGAAAAAGTGATCACCTTAACTATTTATTGTACATCACTATATTAGAGAGGACTGGGGGCTCTCCCACCTTGAATATTTGCTGTGTCTTCTAAAAATTTCAAGTTTTCTTTGCATCTGTACAGTGACCATAAATCAGCTCACGACCTGAGAAGAGCGTTTCTTTCCTCAGGGGCTGTAACAGGTGGAGTATAAATGTCCTTTCATCTTAACCATTTTATACTGCAGAATATTTTACTTTGTAATTTGCAGTTAGCTGAATATCTCTTCTGAATCATAAAGTTTTGCACATTTATTTAATTCCACTGGGAATTAAGGTGTTTGTGCAGACCCTCACAGATGGATACAGTTGGGCCTACCATGACCCTTCTCTCAGGTCAAAGTCCCGGGAGAAATTATTCAAAGTCAATGTCAAGTAAATATTAATAATTTCCACTAGTTTCCCCATTTCCTTCCACCCTTCCCATATCCAAATCTCAATTTCATTCCATCTTGGGCTAGGCTAGGCCATGTGATGGTAATACCTTTATATAAACAAAGTTTGGAGGTGAAGTCTGTCGGCCTTTTTCTGGCCTGTCCACACATAAACCTCAGTCTTCTACATAAATCATGCTCATGATAAGGAAGGGCTCCTTACAGGAAAATCCTATAAACCAGAGGGAGAAAAAAAAGACAGTATTTCTCAACTGCAGCTAAGCCAGACTGCCCACCTACCATCTCTAGGAGGAGCTGTTCCTTGGCAGGGCCATCTGTCCTTCCTAATTATAGATTGAAAAGGAGGTATCCCAAGTGCTTTTCCTTTTTCACACTTAAAGCTCTTCACCTTCTCACCTTTAACCCAGTTCCTGCCCTTATAACTGATCCATCACTTTAGCATGGAGTGGAAGGGGCAAAGCTTCCTATTGAGCTACTCAGGAGGACCATATTCAAGTTTCCTTGTAAACCTGAATGCATTTAACATCCAGGTCTCAGTCAGCCAGGGTACTGGATCCACAGGACCTCCCAGTGGAGCATGGCTGACCCTCAGCTTAGTCCTTAGGGGCTCAATTGCCCACACTTGCCAGTGTATCCACATGTTCTGGGACAAATGAGATCTACAGTTAAGACCTTCACACCTTTAAGAGGTGGTCCTGATATTGCCTAGGGTAGCACATGATGCCGTTCACCGGAGGCCCTTGGTTGTTTCTCATCATGAAGTATGCTCAGTGAGTCTACCCTTGGGCCAGGACACAACATTATGATAGATAACAGATGTGGCATCATTCAAATAATGTTAGTTTCTATGATGTGAGACTAGATAGGAAATGAATGGGCCAGCAATACAAAGCATGCAGAGCTGCCACAGTTCTCCTCCCTCACTTTTCTTATCTTTCCCAAAGCAGGGAATCAAATAGCTCTTTCAGAATACTGGGTTTCTTAAGAGCCTGCAGCCTGGCATTATTTTATTCAACATTCATAGCTCCTTTAAACAGAACTTTTTTTAAATGTAAATAAATTCTCAAATAGTCTTATGGGCTTTAGAATGCTGAAGAATATAACAGTATGTTCACACCTACAAAATCTAGAGGCTGCTGTTGGCACTTAACAAACATTATTTAAACTTTACAATATATTTCCTATGGAAAATCTTCAAGAACTTGATATACTGCAATTAAAAACTGTTTTTCATTTTAAAAACAATTTATTGAAGTATATCATTTATACACGAACAATCATAAACAAAAACTATATAGTGAAAGTTGTGAAACAAACATACATAATCTCTTACAGGGCCCCTATATAACACCCACCACAAATACTTTGCATTGTTACAAACATTTGTAACAAATTATAAAGAGCATCCTCAAAGTAGTCCATATCTTACATTTGGTGTATTTCCTCCTGAACCCACAATATATATTTTTGTTCATAAACCATATAATTTATTCAAAGTGTACAATCAGTGCCATTTGATGTAGTCACTGAGTTGCACATTCATCACTTCAAACATTATTTGAGCATTTTCATTATCTCAAAAAATACAATAGGTTTCAATCATAGAAGAGTATATGTCAGAAACCAGCATCGAAAAAAAAAGAAGAAACAGGAAAGAAAAGAATATTTTAAAGATTTCATTTGATCGCTCTGAATTTACAAAGTGAATTAGTAAAATTCTCCTCTTCAGAATTGTATTTTGGCACTGATTTTCATATCTTGGGGGAAAATTCTAACCTTCCTTACAAATTAGAGAAACAGCTGTGAAATATTTCTCACTTGTAATTTTGGAAATAGTAAAAATGCTGCACTTGGCTTCCATGATTTCTGTGGACACATATTCTCAGTGGTGTTCATGTATATCTAAAATCTTCACATTGCCCGTTTACATTTATTTCCATGATCTGGTATTTTAAGAGGCCCAAAATATTATTGAATATAGGCTATGCTACAAAACTCATGCCTCCACTCTCATAAATGGGGCCACCATGTCTCTTTCTAGTGATACTTTAAGTAAATTTATACCAACTCTCTGTCCTATTTTTGATATATCCTTACAGCAACCCCAATGCCAGGAACAAATTTGAAAAGTATATGTAAGTTCCATAAACTTAGTCCTAGTCCTTCTAATGTGAATCCAAATTGCCAGGTAAAATTGATCAATTTCATGCAAATTTGATCTTCTAGGGTGTAAAAATGTTCCACTTTGCATGCTTCTATGCAAAAGGGAAACCTTCCAACTGAGTTTGATGTTAATCAGGAAAACGTGGGAAAATATAGACACCTTCTGTCATACTGAGATTATCAAACCTTTATTACATCAGCTTCCTAATCATGGAAACTTCAGTAGTCATTTAACTGGGATTTCTATATATATATGAAAAATAAGAAAGTTCCCAATCTGCTTCAAGGCATGGAAATGATAATGACCATTACTTCTAGATAGAGAGCAAGGCACTGGAGTTTCTTTACCCTTTTTGAGAATTACATGAAACCAAAGAAAAAAATACAAACTCTCACATGATGCTATAGCATTATCCACTAATAGGAACACTATCTCCATAATACAATGTGTAAATATACAAATGCTCAGTGCATCAAGGAAGTCAAAACATTCTTCACTTATCAAATGTATACACCATTCATTTATAGGACAAACTTTTTGGTTATTTGAGAAAATATCTGTGTTTTCCTGAATTGACTGTTTTGAAAGAAATAATATCAAAATTAGCCACATGTAATATTTAACCCAGTGTATATGGCAGTACAAGAAGATCAATAGGACTCTGGGTTTTCATACTAAGGAAAAGCATTTTATGAAGTTTTGGTTCACTATATAACATTAAATTTATCTAATTTTTGCTTTTCATGAGCATTGGTTTACATTCAAAACTAAAATGAATGTACAAAAATGCCAAAAATGTTAATTAACTGGATGTGCACAGAGTCTATCAACACGGATGCCTGTAACTATCTTACTGATTTTATACTTTGTTGCTATTTCTTATTTCTTAAATAAATGTGTCTTGGGAGAGGAGTTAGCAGAGAAAAGAAAATCTTTGAGTCTTATCCAATTTATCCTTCAGATTTGCCCTTCCTTAGCACCTTCACAAATGTCCTGGCCACATCTTTGTTGTGAAGGCTGTAGATGAGGGGATTGAGCAGAGGGGTGAGAATGGTGTAGAAGGCTGACACCATCTTGTCCTGGCTTGGGGAGCGATTGGAGGTGGGCTGCATGTATATGAACATCGCTGCTCCATAATACATGCCCACAACACTCAGGTGCAAGGTGCAGGTGGTGAAACCCTTCTGCCGACCCTCCCCTGAGCTCATGCGAATGACAGCCACAATCACATGAGTGTAGGAGACGATGATGAGCAACAAGGCAAGAAAAGCATCACCATACAGCAGACAAAGGCAAGTGTTTCAAATATAGACATATCCGTGCATGAGAAACTAAGGAGGGCAGGCAAGTCACAGAAGAACTGGGCGATCTCGCGGGAGCCACAGTAGGAGAAGGATAAAGTGGCTGCCACATCAACAGTCCCATCAAAGGATCCAAGGACCCAGGAAGAGGCAGCCATATGTCTGCACATTTTTTTGTCTCATGAGGTGGGGGTATAGAAGAGGGTGGCAATTGGCAATGCAGCGGTCATAGGCCATGAGGGCCAAGATGAAGCATTCCACACCAGAGAGGGACACATAGAAGAATATCTGGGCTTCACAGCCTCCCACAGAAATGAACTTCCTGCAATGCAAGTAGCTGTAGGCCATTCTGGGGACAGTGGTACAGATGAGCATGAGGTCTGTGAGGGAGAGCTGGCTGAGGAGGAAGTACATCGGTGTGTGGAGCTGTGTGTCCAGGTAGATGAGGAGAACCAGGAGAGCATTTCCCAAGAAGGCCCCTGTGAAGATGCTGAGAACCAGGGAGAAGAGGACGATGTGACTGGGTGTGCGACTGGACAGTCCCAGTAGGCTGAAGTCGGGGATAAATATCTGATTCGCCCATTCCATGATGGGCATCGCTTTATGTAGAACCACAAGAAGTTATAAAAGGTAAATATCTGATGAGTGATTTTCCACCTGCTGACTCTGCATTGTGGTCTTCAGAACAACATGTAATGCATGCCTAGAACTGTGTCCTGAATGTGCAGAGTGCAGTCTTTGCAGTCAGGTAGGATCAGTTGTACTCAGTTCTACAACTACTAACTTTCATCTCCTTTGCCAAGCTATTTCCACGTGCTTCATTTTATTTCCTTCAAAAAGGAATGGTATTTTTCATTTTATTTATTTTTCATTAGGAAAGTTGTAAGCTTACAGAATAATCATGCATAACATACTTGAATTCTTATAGTTATTTAAGATGATATCAAATATAAACCTTGGTATCTGGCAAAAAGCATGTGACACCTCAAGGAACATATAACATAGAATTAGATATGAGTTTGTTAAAATATTTTATATCAATATGAACAGATTGTATAGCAGAGGAACAAACCATTTTTTAAATGAATACAGAACTGCTAGGTCCTTGTAATGGGGCTAAGTGAGGGGCCCCGACTTAAAGTTACTTGGCTTCAGGGTAAGTCCTCCAGGGGCAGACATGAAAGAATGCAGAGAGACCTGAGAACACAGAGGTTTAAAAATGTCCTTTCTCTTTCACTGAAAAACTTTCTCTGAAAGGGGCAACACTACATATGCCGGAGGCCTAAAAACCAGGAAAGGTGAAGTTACAACAGTATTTTCAGGTAACATCAGGAACCTGTGCAATTTTTAAGCAGTTGCATTGAATCAGGGGAGGGCAGATTGAAAGATCAACCTTCCTGTAATGCTAAAATAAATCATGCCATGAGGTTAGCTGGGTTTCTCTTCATTGCTGTTTAAGCAGTTGAAAAACTTGTAATTGTTCAGTTTGCTTTTGTCTAATTCTTAGTAAAACAAAACAATTTTCCTTGAGCAGTAAAAGGTAGCATGGCCTTGCTCTTACAATGATAAGGATGTATCTAGGGTTTTGGTATATCCTGATTTAGGTGATTTTGGCAAAAGCACAGAGTATAGAATTTATGTAACTTCCCCACGTCTTCGCAAAGTTTCTTCATTGTTGAATGTGTGAAGAGAAATCTAAGGATACTGCTATCCACAAACTGAAATCTAAGTGAAAATTTGTATTCTTCTTTCTCATCCACCATCACCTCTTAATGATGTATTAATTGTGTTATTCACATACTATTCTGAGTTTGTGCTTCACTATCTGTACTATTGTATAAGTCATAGTCTTATTTAATCTGTAAATTTTGTCCACAAATGAAGTCTATATGAATGTATATAGTAATACGTCTTGGAAAAAACAAATTATTACTCGAGTTATTTTACTTTGCAACACAGGCAATATGTAGCTGGTGCTGATTTCCAGGTTCTTAATTAAATGATGAGAAAGAATTTCAGGATGCACCATGGTTATGAGAAAGTTTGAAATGAGTTTTATAAGGGGAAAGTACACACTTGTGAATGTGATCACAATTCCAGTGGAAATGCACTCGCTCTGTTCTAGGGATGCTTGTTTTACGGGCTTTGGGGTGAAGGGATTGGGTCTGTTCTGATTGTCATATTTGAGTCACTGCTGAGGAGAGTCATTGATGGTTTGATTTCTAGGGTTGCTGGCAGTGGCTGGCTTCTGGCTCTGCAGGATTTTGCCAAAAGAGATGATATGAAAGTGGGTGTCCGTTGCACCTCTATGTCAAGAGGAGGCTCAGATTCCACATGGTTACTGGATGCAATCCTCCTGCTTTCAGTTGTAGGCACTCTAGGCTCCATGGTGTGGTGGTTGTCCTTCTTCAACTCCATCTTAGCTGAGTGAGGTGAGTCCAATAAATCAGATTGTAGGAGCTGGATTCTGTTGAGGCTCAGGGCCTGGCTATCATATTGTCAGTAAAAAGATTCAATCCCCTAAATATAACTTAAACCCCAAAACCAACTACAACTCCAGTAAAGTAGCATGATAGTTTTATGAAAAGAGATCCCCTCTGCGTCCAGTTTCATCACACAGAAACACCAGCTCCAAAGAAGGGCCATCCGACATGGCAGTGAACCCTATCTGCCATGACCATAGAAGCCGTGGGTCCCTTTAGCCCTCAAAGGAACCAATACCTGGGGATTGTATCTACTTTATCTGTCTCTTAGACTCTGCTCAGTTGTGCATAAGGGCAATCCTTCTGACAGCCTCCAGACTCTTTTTTTTTAGAGACTCATAGCCATATAAACTCATTTCTCCTTTCTATTTCCCCCTTACATTAGATCAAACAGCATTTTAAAGTCATATTATTCTATGTAGACAGGGATATTCTACTGATCTGCATCGAACCTTCAATTCAAGGTCATTTTCCAGTTGCATTATCAGTTGTTACTTGATAGTGATCCCTCAGTGCCAGGGAGGCTCATCCCCGGGTGTCATGTCCCACGCTGGGGGGTAGGCATTGCATTTAGATGCTGAGTTAGGCTTTGAGACTGGCCACATTTGAGTAACATGAAGGCTGTCAGGAGGAAATTCCCAGGCACAGTGCTGCTCTAGGCCTTGTTCTTATTTCAGGCATATAGGCTCACAAGCATAGTCATTAGTATCAGGGGCTCACTGTTGGACCCTCATAGAGGTGCAACGGACACAACCAATCCAAAGACCACAGAGAAAAGGTGGCATTGGAGTGGGAAAAGTGGACATGGTGGATGATGGGTATGGGGAATGGCAGGAAGAGATGAGATGTGGAGGCGCCTTTGGGACTTGGAGTTGCCCTGGATGGTGCTTCAGGGGCAATCACCGGACATTGTAAATCCTCCCAGGGCTCACTGGATGGAATGGGGGAGAGTGTGGGCCATGATGTGGACCAATGACCATGAGGTGCAGAGATACCCAGAGATGTACTTACCAAATGCAATGGATGTGTCATGATGATGGGAGTGAGTGTTGCTGGGGGGGGAGGGGTGCGGTGGGGGTGGCGGGGTTGAATGGGACCTCATATTTTTTTAATGTAATATTTTTATAAAATCAGTAAAAAAAAAAAAGAAAGAAAAAGAAAGAAAGTGGGTGGGCAGCAGTGGTGCGCCTCCTGCCCCAAGTTGCCTTCTGACAACACCGCTTCTGGGTGAATGCTGTGAGCTGCCCCAGATAACTTGCTTGTGCAAGTCAGCAGGCTGTTGCCTAACATCATTTATTAAGTGGTGTTTCTGTAACTCATTGGGTTTTCTGTCCCTCCCCCTTATCTCCCTATTCTATCCTGCCTCACAATACTTCAAAATGGTTTGTTCCTCTGTGATAGAATTTGTTATTATTTATATAAAATATTTTTAAAAAATCATGTCTAATTCTATGTTATATGTTCCTTGAGGTGTCACATGCTTTTTGCCAGACACCATGGTTTGTATTTGACATCATCTTTAATAACTATAACAGTTTAAGTTATGCATGATTATTCTGTAAGCTTACAACTTTTCTAATGAAAAATAAATAAAATGAAAAATGTCATTCCTGTTTTGAAGGAAGTAAAATGAAGCATGTGGAAATAGCTTGGCAAAGGAGATGAAAGTTAGTAGTTGTAGAACTGAGTATGACTGACCCAACACTGGTTAGTGATGCAACTGGAAGAAAACCTTGAATAAAACGGGGAAATAGTAAAGACAAATGAGATTCTATGGCTAGGAGACTTTAAAATGAGTTTAGAGGTCATCAGAGAGGCAACAATTATGCGCTTCTATGCAGGATCTCATAGAAAGTCAAAGTATATACTCCAAATAGTGGGTTTCCTGAAGGTTATGAAGATACCCAGTTCCTATGGCCATGGTTGGTAGCTCTGGAGTTTGTTGTCTTGCCTATGATTCCAACTTTGGAGTTTGTACTCCCAAGTGTGACAGAGGTGGGTTCAGATATGACTTCTCTATGCATGCCTCTTCTACCCCTTTAATTGAACCTATAGTTGGCAATGAACTTGGTAGGTGTATGTCCAAGAGACTTGAATTTATGAGCTGTTCATGTGCCACTTGGGCCTTGAGCCTCAGCAGAGTTGCAACACCTACTCTCTAGTTCATTGGACTCATCCAGGACAGCTAACAAGGTGGTGAGGGTGGACAACTACCACACCAAGGAAATGAGAGAGTACAGTTGCAAGCAAGAGAGTATAATTCATGAGCCATATGTGATTAAAGCCCCCTTTCAATTAGTGGTAGAGTGTGCATCACCACAGCAGAGTACTCAGAATTGGGGAATAAAATATGGACTAGAGTGGTATTCTACTATAGACTTATTGTGTTCCTAGCAATGGAAGAAATTATATCATTGGTGTGGCGACAGTGACAACTAGAGTTGCTGAAGGCAGGGAGAGGGTAAAAGAGGTATAATAGAAGGGCAATTTTGGGACTTGGATTTGTTCTGAATGACATTGCAAAGTCAGATATAGGGCATTATATATCCTGCCAAAACCTATAGAATGGAGTGGGAGAGAGTGAATGTAAATTATAATCTATACTTAGTGGAAATGCTCCAAAATGTTTTTAGTTGCAATTCATGTACCACACTAAGTATTAGAAATTGTTGCCATCCTGATCAAGTCTTCCAGAGTCAGTCCTAGCCTACTAGCCAAACAAATTTGACCTTCTCCAGCATACTCCCTAGTTTTCCAGGTATCTTAAACCTCTTCCTTTTATATTGGGGAATATAAAAAAGATTATTTCCTTTTAGAATACTGGCAAATGTTGCTCCTTCCTCCTACATCCCAGACCTGGATTATTCTTTGCATCAGTATTTATATGACTATATTATCTTTATGGAACTATAATGAAATATCTTCTCAGAGAAATTTTCTAAATCCAACTCCCCTTCCACTACGTTTCTGTATCATTGCCCTGTTTTATGTTCTCTTGAATATTGTATCATGTTTTATTTTTTTATTTCAAACTTTTATTGGAAATTTAGTTGTCTTTTATTAGCAAAATTGTAAATTCAGGGAAAAAACATGAGAAAAATACTGACACTCTTCATACACCTCCCCCCATTGTTAACTATTTGTAAAAGTATGTTTATTTATTAAAATTAATGAAATAAAAATATTGATATTGTATCATTACCTATCACCCCTGTTTTACATTTTATTTCCTAGTTTGCATTATACAGTATTATAAAAACATTTTATTCTAGTAAAATATTTATACACTTTAACTATATTCAAATATAGAATCAAGTGCTGTTATTATGCTCATAATATGCTACCATACTCATCATCCATTACCAAATATTTCCTATCACCACAAACAGAAACTCTGTATAATTTAAGCATTAATTCCCCATTCTCTACACCCACTGTAGCCCCTGGTAACATATAGCCTAATTTCTAATACTATGAATTTGCATATCCCAATTATTCTATTTCAGTGAAATAATACAATATTTGTACTTTTGTGCCCGTTTATTTTATACCACATTTTTTTCAGGTTTCACTCATGTTACTGCACATATCAGGACTTCATTCCCTTTCATAACTGAATACTATTCCATTGTATGTATATGCTGCAGGTATCACCATTTACCAGTTGATGGACATTTGGTTTGCCTCCATCATTTGACACTCTTGAATAATGCCAGTATGCTCATTGATGTGCAGATATCCCTTTGAGAACTGCTTTTGGGTATATAACTAAAAGTTGGACTGTCATTTCATATGGTGATTTTAAGTTTAACTGTCTTTGCCACTGCCAAAATACTTTGCTCAGGTGCTGCACCATATTAAATTTAAATCCCATCAGCAATAAATGAGTTTTCCTATTTCTCCACATCCTCTACAATTTGTAATTTTCCATTTTATTAAAAATAGACATTCTAGTGTATAGGAAATGGTATGTCAATAGGGTTTTGATTTTCATTTCCTAATGATGAATGATGCTGATTATTTTTTCATGAGCTTTTTGTCCATTTGCATATCTTCTTTGGAGAAATATCAATTCAAGACTTTCAGCAAATAATTTCATTGGATTCTCTGCCATGTTGCTGCTGATTTGTAGTATTTCCTTACATTTCTAGATAGTAAATTGTTATCACATATATTGTAGTTTCCAAACATTTTCTCCCATTCTGTAGATTTTTTTATAATTTCAAGATAAATTTCATTGATACATCAAATTATTTAATTTTTATGAAGTCACTTTCATCTATACAGTCTTTGCTTGTTCTTT
This sequence comes from Dasypus novemcinctus, assembly GCF_030445035.2. Lineage (NCBI taxonomy): Eukaryota > Metazoa > Chordata > Mammalia > Cingulata > Dasypodidae > Dasypus > Dasypus novemcinctus. The sequence continues at coordinate 5,558,553 of NC_080694.1, read as the reverse complement.
CTTTGGATGAAGGAATACTTGTCTAAGAGAAGTTATTAAATCTTATCACTTCTGTTTTATGTTTTCTTCTAGGAGTTTTATATTTCTAGTGCCTAATTCTAAGTCTTTGATCCATTTTGAGATGATTTCTTTATGTAGTATTATATACGCATCGACACTCAGTCTTTTGCATTTGAACATTCAGGTTTCCCACTATTATATTTTGAAGAGAACAATTTTTCACTATTTGACAAGGGACTTGGGATTCTTTTCAAGTCAGTTGTCTATAGATGTGAGGGTGTATGTCTGAAATCCATTTTTGCTCCACTGATCTATATATGTGTCCTTGCATCAATACCATGATGCTTTGATTACTATGGCATTGTGATAAGTTTTAAGATCAGGAAGTAGGAGTCCTCCATATTATTCCTCTTTACTTTTAAAACATTTGTGGCTATTTGGTGTCCCATATACTTTGATATTAGTAAATATTTTGTTTCCTTGCTCTACTAGTTTTGTTGTGGATTTTTCAGGATTTTCTTTACATAGGACCATATCACATGCATGGGAAATTTATACTTATTCCTTTCCAAATTGGATACCTTTTATATCTTTTCCTTGCCTAATTGTTCTGAAAGGAACTTCCAGTACAAGATCGAATAACATTGGTTATAGCATCTTTGTGTTCCTGGTCTGAGAGGGACTACTTTCAAATTCTTGCCATTGAGAATGAAGTTAGCTGTGGATACTAAATATATACCTTTGATCATGTGGAGGAAACTTACTTCAATGCCTACTTCTAAGAGTTTTTAACAAGCAGGATTGCTGGGGTTTGTCACATGTGATGACCATGTTCCCTCCCCGCCCCCCAATAGTTCTGTTAATATGGTTTATTACATTAATTGACTTTTTATATTGAACTACCATTGTATATTTGGAATAAATCATACTTGATCATGATGAATAAATCATTTAATATGCTGTTGGATTTGGTTTGCAGATATTTCCTTGAAGATTTTCACCTATCTTCAAAAATGATATTGAGGGGAAAATAAAATTAATGTAAAAAATGAACTATAGTTAACAACAATACTTTAATTCTCTTGCATACAGGTCAAAGATATACTATGTTTATAATGTGTGGTATGGAAAATATGCCAAATATCTGCTAAGTAGCATAGTTAGTGATAATAGCCTGATGATATTATTTCATAATCTGTAACAATGTTCTAAAGTGAGTGGTATGTTGATGAAGGGGTGTTGAATGGGAATGTTACACAGGTGCATGATTGCTTTGTAAGTACACAATTTCTGTGATAAAATATATTTTTTAAAAGATATTGATCTGTACTTTTACTTTTTGTGGTATCTTTATCTGGCCAAGGTATGAAGTAATATTGACCTCATGGAATTCGATAAGTAGTGTCCCCAAGTCTTAAATTTTTAGATTTTAAGCAGAATTGGTATCGATTATTCTTGGGAAGTTTGTTAAAATTTACCAGTGAATCCATCTTGTCCTCAGCTTTTTTGTGGAAGTTTTCATTACTGATTCAACCTCTTAACAAGTTATTGGTCTGTTCTGTTGTGATTTTGTATTTGATATTGAGTCATTGTATGTACTTTCCATCTTTTTGATTAATTTGCCAATATAATCTGATATCCAATTTTGGTGTAGAGTTATTCATAGTATACTCTTATGATCCTTTTTTTTTTTTTTTAATTCCTGGGGACTGATAGTAATGGGCCCAAACCTAATCACATTTGATTTTATTTCTGTGCTTTTTCCAGTGTCAATCTGTTAAAGTTTTGTCATTTTCATATATTTTTCAATGAACCAACTTTTGAATTTTCTATTTCTCTTTTTCATTTAGTATTATATTTATTTCCACTCTTATCTTTGTTATTTCCTTCATTCTATATGCTTTGAGTTTGGTTGCTCTTCTTTTTCTAGATCCTCCGTTTATGTATATAGGTCTCTGATTTCAGAGATTTCTTTTTTTTTAAAGAATAATAATTTAGAGCTATAGATTTCACTCTCAGAACTGCCTTGCTGTGTCCCATAAGTTTTGGAATACCATGTTTCCATTTTCATTCACCTTATGATATTTCCTAATTTCCTTTGTGATTTCTTTTTTGACTCATTGGTTATTTAGGAGTACCTTGTTTCATTTTCCACATATTTGTTATTTTTGCATTTCACCCTCTCTGATTGATTGCTAGATGCATTCCATTGTAGTCAGAGAAGATACATTGTGTGATTGCAGTATTTTTTAATTTGAGACACTTTTTGTTATTCTGCTGCTGTCAGGTAGTGTTCTATATATTTTTATGAGGTCTAGTTGTTCTAGAATAGCATTCAGTTTTTAAATTTTCTTCCCTTTTTTTTTTCCTTCAGTATAGACGTTCTAACGATCGAAAAAAGGTGTTTTGATGTCCTCTACTATTAATGTAGAAGCATCTATTTCTCCCTTCTAATCTAGCAAGAGTTGCTTCATTTATTTTAAGGCTCTGTCACTTGGTTCATCTATAATTATTCTGGTTAGGTGACTTCTTTAATTAGAATACTGTGACCTTCTACGTTTCTTTTAATAGTTCTTAAAGTCTATTTTTTTAGATATTATTATAGCTACCCAAGCTCTACTTTGGTTACTACCACAAGATATTTTTCTTTCTTCTTACTTTCCTTCTAGTAGTGTCTTGAAATTTAAGTTGAGTCTCTTATGTATAGCAAGATTTTATAGTTCTGTCTTTTAAGTGGAGAGTACAATTTTTTTATTTTTATAGTAGATATTGATAAGGTAGAAGGTTTCTCTGCCTTTTTCCTGATTTGCACTTTTATATCATATATGTTAATCCCCAATTCTTCCATTAATGCCTGCTCTTATATTTATTATTTTTGTTGTACCACTTTGAGTCTCTTCTCAGTATATTTTTCATATATTTTCTTTATGATTATCATGTGACAAAATTTGACATCTTAAATCTATAACAACCACATATAATCTGATATTAACTTAATTTCCATAGCATGTACATACACTGTTCTTATTTCCCCTTATACCCTAAGCTTTTCCCAAAAATTCAATTTCAGAAAAGCACCTTAAAGTATCTTACACCATCATCTTGGTCAATCAGAAATCTCTGATTTGTACAGATATCTAGTTTTAAATGTATCTTCCATAAGCAATATGTATTTAGATGATTTTCTTTTCAATATGACTACTGACAATTTCTAATTATAAAGTTGAACCCACTTATTTTGTTGAAATTATTGATGTGTTTTGAGTGAATTCTGTAATTTTTTAAAATTTCATTTTCATTATACTAGTGTCCTTTTACTTTCTATTTATTTATTTATTTATTATTTTTTGTTACGTCATCTTGTTATGTCAGCTCTCCATGTGTGCAGTGCCATTCTTGGGCAGGCGGCACTTTTTTTGTACTGGGTGGCTCTCCTTACATCTTGTGCTTGGGCTCCCCTATGCGGGGGACACCCGTGCCGTGGCATGACACTCCTTGCGCACATCAGCACTGCGCATGGGCCAGCTCCACAAGGGTCAAGGAGGCCTGGAGTTTGAACCGCGGACCCCCCATGTGGTAGGTGGATGCCCTATCCATTGGGCGAAGTCTGTTTTCCTTACTTTCTTTTTAAATTAAAGACAGGTCTCTTACTGAAAAATAGATTTGGAAAATAACTTCTTCCCACATGATAAATGGCATATAGAAAAAGTACACAAATATTTTTCTTATTGGGGACTGATGAACCACAAGTTCAGGAACAAAACAAGGATGCTTTTTACATCACTGCTAATTAATATATTATCTGATCTTCTGACAAGAGAAAAAAAGGAAATTAAAGTCATCCAAATTGTAAAAGAAATAAACTCAATCACAGTTGACATGATCTATAGAGAATATCACAAAGAATCTCAAAGAAAATTATCAGCACAAATAAATGAATTTATAAAAGCAGTTTACATGATTAAGTTCTAAATCTCAGCAAGAACTTTGGGAATGGAAATTTTTTTTTTTCCTACTGAACGTTTATTTTCATTTGAAGATAATGGAAATCATATATAAAACATGGACAATATGAATTCTTCTTGTCTGGCAATTGTCCACATGAATCTGTTAACCTTGAATTATTGATACAGTATTGTTTAATAGAAAAACAGGGCAATATGGCAGTTAATTAGCAACCAATACTGTAAACTAGAGTAGATACAAAATTTAGTCATACAAATTAATCGCCATTACAAAAGGCAATTGTTTGAGCTAAGAAGGTACAAAAACTGGTAACTTCCATAAATATAACAAGAAACAAAGTGAAGAAATACATAACAGACGGTTTTTCGTATATAATACTTGAATATGCAAACTAAGACACCCGTGGCACATTACACGCAAGCAGGCATATGACACAGCGCCCACCCACCCACCCGCACATCCCCGTCCCACTCCCCCCTTCTCCCCCCGCCCCCCCATGTGGATTTCCAAAACATGACAAATTCTAGAGTTACAAGGACAGGATGCCGCACGGGAGCAGCAAGACGGCGGGCTCTGAACTGCTGGACAAAGAAGGAGCCTAATTGACAGTTGTAAAGCATTAGGCGTCAGACAGAAACTTGTCAGTAACAGCTGTTGTTGGGTCCTGATTGATAGTGTTTTCATTCTGACGGCTGAGACTCCGCAGACAGTCGTGGGTCTGAGGAGAAGCCCATCACAAGCACACACACACACACACACACACACACACAACGGGAAGTCATTTAACAGATGGCTGAGGTGCACTCAGTCACAGTATCTTAAAAAAAGATAATATTCTACATTTAAGGAACTTGCAGGGAAAGCAAAGCCTAATAATCATTTATTTTTCATAGATGATGAGCACAACAGGACAAAATAAAAGCAGGAATTGTATATCTGGTCATCAGAATAAATGTGTGCTGCTCACGGATTACACATGTTAAAAAATAGTCAAGGATACTGTAGACAAAATTGTATATGAATTGCTATGAATTGTTTTTGATCCATTCCATTAAAAAAACATAAATAAGTGTTTAATGTTTCAAAGGTAATGATTTCATTAAAATCCACCTATAAGATTAAACCAGAAAAACTGTATTTGAAAGACATTAAGGGCCTGACATTTATCTTCTGGAGAATAAGGTACTGCATCACCCAAATAACACTGTATACAGTGGTTTTTGGATATCAGTCTATATTACCTAAAATAAAAATTACAAACATGTTTTTATTGCCCAGGTTATAGGGAATAGTTTTCTATCATTTGGCCAGTTGGTATTTCACATGGTCAAATGCCTATAAAATGTGCTTAAGTGTATTAATCCACAATCCTCAATATCAATAGATTATTCCTGATTTAGAAAAGGTCAAAGATCTACACCTCAGTAAAACTGTACAATGATCTCAACATAATTTTATCATTTAAATTAAATGAATTAAAATTAGTTCCAAAGACTGAATCTAGACCTTAACTCTATTCTCTGCAGCCCCCAGCACATTTTTAAGGGCACACTGAAACCCCTGAAAATAGAGGTTTATAATAGAAGTACTGATAGACCTTTGATTGTTTAATAGATGGAGGCATTAACAGGCTCCATTAAACTACATTAGCACTTAATGGATGAATATACAGATGATTCTGTCTTTGAGCTTTATCACAATCCATGCCAACCTAAACCTATGCCAGTTCAAAACTAGATTCAGTTCAGCTGTTTTTAAAATTTTATCTACTATTTTAAAAATTATTTTCTCTATATCAAACATAAGATTTTTAGTTTGATTTTATGCAGGGTAATCTTTCCATTAAAAAATATTTGAGGCCTTGATCAAGTAGTAATTAGTGGTGCATATATTGTGCCTAAATTTCCTCTAACCCCTCTCAAAACCTTAAGCAATGTTTTAGCTCTTCAAAGAGGGAAGAGAGAGAGCTGTCAGATCTAATCATATGTCTTTAAGTTCTTCAAAGTTAAAATAATAGGATATTCTTTCCTGATAAGGTGATTAATTAGTTGTTTCCCATTTTTCTCCCATAGTTTATAGCTTATATAAGGACAGTATACCAAAAAAAAAAAAAAATGACCCAAACAAACAAAAACTAAACTAAAGACAAAAAAGAAAATAAAAAAGCCTAGGAAATTAGAAAATGATGTACATATCATGTAGAGTCCCAGCCATATAACACTCCACCCCTAAACCCAGGGAAAATAAGTCAAGGTACTGTGAGTCTTTTTGAGTCCTTCATAAGGGATTTGATTTCCATGAGCCTCGAATTCCATCCATTTTAGGACAGAGTATTTAAGAGATGCTTAGAACAACAGAAGGAAGAGACATGCGGTGAAGATAATTCGTGGTAAACAGAGAATAAATTCTCTCTCAGTAGTATGTACTTGACATTAATGCCAACGATAATTTACCTGGCTTAACAGAATATTCACTTCAATAGAGATGAGAATCTGAGATAGCTAGAGAAAAATAGATACTGAAGCCTTTATAGTCCTGATACCAAAATAAAATTAAAATGAGAAACTAGCATGATAGGTTCAAGCCTTCTGGGAACCCATTAACTTTGCCAGATACCACATTCTTACAGCTTCATTGTCTTTGTCTTCTAACAAATTTATCAGCTGAGAGAAGCTGTCTTTCAGTGCATCCATGTCATCCAGAGAGCAGGCCTGCAGAATCCAGTGTTTTCCACGTGCAAGTGGTTCAAGTTCAAAATATTTTTTGACCTCTTGTACTGAACGAGCGGCTGGCTTGTCTTGATGATTGGCCAATATTAAAAAGGGTAAAGTGCATAACTGTGGGTGCTGAAGAGCTGAGTGCAGTGTATTTCTAGCAGTTTCTAAAACAACTTCTGAAGAGGCACTGTCTAATACAAATATTACCCCTTGAGATCCTTGGTAGTAGCGGCTCCAGTATTTCCGGATATTATCAGCCCCTCCAAGTTCTTTTACATTCAAGATGGCATTTTGGAATGGCACTGCTTTTATACTAAAACCTGTGGTCGATACAACATTCTCGGGGCTTTCGCTGCAGAGCTTTGACAACAGACCGGTCTTGACAGAACCTGTGAGACCTATGCAAACCAGGTCATATTCTGGCCTTGCAGGCTGTGGTCCCTTGCAGCAAAGTGCTCGAAAACACAGATAATCCATGTACAGAAACGCCTCACTTACCCGGAGATCAGACATCCGGCAGCCTAAAGCATCTGGAACGGCTCTGAACCCGGAAAAAAAAAGCAGCATCTCTGGCTGCAAGCGAGCAGCCCCTGAAGACAGGAATGGAAATTAAAAAGAAATGTCAAGAGCCCTTGGGAACACTCTGGTTTAAAGCTTTGTATGCTGTGGCAGTTTGTGAAATCTGCCTTAGACCTGCATAATTGTAACCTCTGGACTGACATCACAACATACTTTGAAATCTCTAACACTTAAATTATTTCTTATTTAAATGTTTCTGCTTTTAGGTCAAGAGGTTTTCAAAATGAATCACTGATCATTGGTAGTAAACATTGTATGCCAGGGAAGCTCATCCCCAGGAGTCATGTCCCATGTCAGGGAAGGTATTGAGTTTATTTGAAAACCTTGGCTTAGAGAGAGAAGTATTTTAGTAACAAGATTTGCAGGAGATAACTATCAATCATTAATTATAATTAGGCAAAGTTTCAGTTTCACAGGAATAAGGTTCATAAATGCAAATATTAAGGTAGAGAATTTGGCATGTAGACCTGTTTTCTTTTTATAGACTGGCTTGTATACTCCATAGAATTTTCCATTTTATTTGAGAGAGTAGAATGACATGCCCAGGATGCAATTTTAATATTTTTTCAGTGCTGTGTGTGTGTCTATCAATTGAGAAAACATATTTTAACAAGATGCAAACCTTCATATTCCATAGAGCTATGATTTATGTGCATTATCCCCATTTATCTCGCTACTATCAACATGCTGTACTAAAGATGTAAACATTACTATGTATCTTGAAAAACTATTCTAATTTTTGCATTCCTAACCACAATCTTTGGCCACTCTGGCATTCACTGGACAGATGGATGACAGAGGTAAGTCATACAGAATTATGAAATCACATAAATTCTGTGAACCTTATCTGGGAGTATATGAAAACCTATTTTTCCGTTATGACATAGTTATACTCATTTATAATTCCCCTAATCTTTGTTGTTCTATTCCTTGTATTTGAAGCTACAGTTTTCAATGTACCAGTTATATATATTTCACAGAGACTTAAATCTTTGGAATGTTCAAATGCCAGTTGAACTCTGAATCCATCAGCATAACAGACAACTCCTATGTTTATTTGGGCTTGCCCTGGACAATCATTAAAACAATGAAGATGGACAGTTCCCATCCTAAAACAACAGTGAATATTTGCAACTGTGGATGGGATAATCCCTTTCATCTGCCCTATGATATATAGGACACTGTTCAGCATGGAGATGTCAGAGAAAATGATATCCCGTGTCCCTTGGGATTGGGGAATGAGAAAGTATGGTTGTATGTGGCCATGGACCAAGTAGATGATTTCTATCATGGATGTTATCATGTGTTGGAGGAAGTACTTATAACATTTTTATAAAGATACATGATGCCAGGGGCTCAGAAGGGAAAGGGAGATGAATGGGTGGAACAGGACACATTTGGGATGGAGAGAATTTTCTGCATAATATTGCAATAATGGCTGCATGACATCGTGTATTTATGAAGGCCTGTGGAACTATACAGCATAAAGTGTAAACCATTATGTCAATTATAGCTTTGGCTAATAACAATGCTTCAATATTGGTTCGCCAATTGTAAGAAATATACCACACTAATCTAAGATGTAAATAATAGTTGTAACTATGGGTGAGAGTGCAGGGTGAGGCTTATTTGGGATTCCCTATGTTTTTGGTGTAAATTTTCTGTAAATGTAAATAGAAAAGTTCCCTAAAAATAAAGTTAATAAAATAAATTCCTTTTCCTATACACCTAAAAGGATAAAATACTAGGAATAAATTTAACTAATGAGGTGAATGACATACACTGAAAATGATAAAACACTGCTTTAGGAAATTTAAAGAAACTTAAATAAATGGCAAGATATTCTATGTTCATGGATAAGAAGAGTCAATATATTTAAGATACCAATATTACCCACAGTAATCTAGAGACTCAATGTAATCCTTATAATATACCAGTAGTCATTTGGGAAAATGTAAAATAACTAAATTGGAACTTCCATAAATCCCTATTTCTGAACTTAAAAATGTGCTGTTCACATAAACATATAGAGCAATGGAGTAAAACTGAGTCTTTAATAGTAAACACATACATCAATGACCAACAGATTTTTAATAAGTGTGCAAAATGTATTTATTGAAAAATTAATTTTATTAAACTGAAGCTTCAACAAATGTTGCTGTGCAAACAAGATAGCCACATTTATTTATTTATCTGGCATAGAATATTTTATGTCATGAATTTGAAGAGTTATCTTTCCTTATCTCAGGGGAATTATTTTTCTGTCATTTTTGTTCTCATTAGTACTCTTTATTTTCTCCTCCTGAAGTTGTCATCTGGTTATTCCCTATACAGTGCTGTGTTGGAACTAGTTTGTGAGTTTTGATAGTGCATTTTTTTTTCCAACCCCATGAGCAGTAACATCATGTTGGTAACTTGAAATTAGTCACTGCAGAAGTCTTTAAATGATAGAAATAGCAAAACCATAAATTGGTATTTGTTTTTGAGAGATGGTATGCCAGGACAAAACTGATTCAATGTCTTGTACCGTTTTGTTTTTTCATTACAAACATCTTATCTTTTTTCACAATATTCACAGAGCATTTATTGACTTTATTATTCACTTCTAAAATACTCCCTGGTTTTTCTTTGTGCTATTCATCCCCATAATGGTCTTGACTTCTAAATTTAATCAACTTAACAAAACAAACAGTTAATAATTTATCCTCCCTATTATCTTTGAAACTTTTTTTTTTTTTTAAAGATTTATTTATTTATTTAATTCCCCCCCCTCCCCTGGTTGTCTGTTCTTGGTGTCTATTTGCTGCATCTTGTTTCTTTGTCCGCTTCTGTTGTCGTCAGCGGCACGGGAAGTGTGGGCGGCGCCATTCCTGGGCAGGCTGCTCTTTCTTTTCATGCTGGGCGGCTTTCCTCACGGGCGCACTCCTTGCGCGTGGGGCTCCCCCACGCGGGGGACACCCTTGCGTGGCAGGGCACTCCTTGCGCGCATCAGCGCTGGGCATGGCCAGCTCCACACGGGTCAAGGAGGCCCGGGGTTTGAACCGCGGACCTCCCATATGGTAGACGGACGCCCTAACCACTGGGCCAAAGTCCGTTTCCCTGAAACTATTTTAAATAAAATTCTTTTCACTTTATTTAGCACCCCTCTTAAAAAGAAAGTAATATTTTTCCTTCCTTCTTCCCTTCTTTTCTTCCTTTATTTGTTTCTTGAATTGACATTTTGCTTAATGAGTTTGTTTAAACTCAAATATAGGAATTCCTCATTGTACACTCTTTCTAACAAGAAATGGTCTTTCTTATATGTAACAGCATTTGTTTGACCATATTTTTCCCAAGATTCCTTTGACATTTGAAGTTATATTCTAATCATTATCATCTCACAAATACTTTATAGCAGACCTTATATTCTGAACATTATGAGAAATTCTTTCATTTTTTTGGTTTGTAAGAAACAAAGATTAGTTTAGTTTTCACATAAAGGAAGAAAACAATGATTAATGTAACCTGGCAACCTCCTGCCTCAGTCTCCCACTCCCAGGTTAAACAGCAACAAAGGAAACCAGCTTAAGCCAGTCCTATAGGCAGTAAAAAAAAAAAAAAAAAAAGAAGATGCCCAAGAAAGAGCTAAGCCAATACTAATTCAGCGCTACATTCCATTCCTTATTTGGCAAAGGGGGGCAGGTAAAAACAAAAATGGTTGGAATGTGATGAGGGAAGCAGTTAATCACAAACTTTTGCACGGGAAAGTTAGATCTTCTCAGATAGGCTGTAACTTCTGAAGTATCCAATCTATGGAGAAACAGAGGAAGGGCTTGTGTGCTAAGCTTAGGGGTATTAATTGTGTCATTTTTCTTTGTTCGGGGTGCCAGCCATGTCTTCTGGTTGTGCGCCCCTTCTTGCAAGATTGAGAATAAATTCTTTTCTTCTCCACAATCAGGTGGGCCTTATTTTCTTCCAGAAGAAGATTTCTTTCTAACAGGTTTGAGTAATTTTTCCCTATCCTGTGGAAAAGGCAACTGATGAGAGCCTCTTGGCACATAATAGCGACGATGAGGTTAACTTCTCCAACCCCTTCTACTCATCATTCTGAATGAACTCCTTTTATCTATCTTCTCTCTGTGTCTATGGACTTCAAAGTTCAAAGAAGGGCATTCAGTTCTTTAACTGACTATGCATGCTAAGAGTTGGATTACAGGATTCATCAACTTTGCCTCTCTGAGACCTGATCCTATATGTTATATTTCCTGAAATTACTCAATAGTTCTAGTACTTACATGCTATTATTTTCTCATGTTTATACCCATTTCATCATCTTCATTGTGAAGTATGAAAATAATTACATAATTGAATGTCGGAATGAACTGGCAAAAATGTTTTCTTTTGGGAATAAATTGCACAAATGCTCTGGAAATCAAATTGTTAATATGTAAATTAATATTTGTGGCCCTGTTTATTTGATTTTTCTTTGCACTTCTAAAATATTTTATAAATACATAATTATAATCATAGAACACAAAGTATGTAAATACATCTTAATTATGTAATTTATCATAAGATAAAAGGGAACATCCAAAATATCCATGTGAAGGAAAACATTTTACTCAATTATTGGTGTTTTTGGAGATTATCCAATCACAATAGAAATATTCAGAATCTTGGTTGATTTTTTTAAAGTTTTCAATTATAATTTCACTATTACTATAGAAGTACTATAAAGACATTACTATAGAAAAAGTAAAGATTAAAAAATATAAAAGAATAAGATTCTTTCAAATGTATTTCCTTTATGTCTGCAGGAAAATATTTTTATTCAAATTTTTTTTTGTTTGCTATTCCTTTCCTAAATTTTCTGATTTCATTTTCAAAGAAATGAGTATTATATCTTCAAGCAGTCTTTAGCATCTTTATTTTCTTATTTCATTCTTTCTCTACCTTTCTTCTGAATTATGTAAGCAATTTGTTACATTTGTAAAATTGAACATCTTCAATGGCAATTCCATTCAATATCACTATTAAATGGGTTTTAATTTTAATCTTAACTCTTTTATTAATTCACAGTTTTTTTTTCTTCCATATGTCATATACTTTTACGTTGCACCCAGTTGTCTTTTCATCTGTAATGTTTTTGCTTTTTTATGTTACCTTTTGTATTACAGAAGCCATGTTTCACATAAATTCAATGAAAATCTGAAGAATGCCATGGTTTCCTAAGTATAAGGAAGTAATGATAAGTATAAGGAAGTGATTGATAAATTTGAGGTTTTCCTGTAGATCCTCCCTCTATGGTGTAAATGAAAATGCCCAGCCATTAGCATGTTCCATTTAATTCCCTGAATCTTCCTTAAATTACTGAGGGGTGAAATCACCTAAGAATATCCTAGAATACAAAGTCAACTGTGCTTATACTCATCTTGGTCTTGCTAAATTGGGTATTCAGTATTTTAGTTGTTAAATGATGTTTAGGAGGTGTAAATTAGACTATGTTTGGAGAGGCTTCTCTGAGTCATTCAGGAAATTATTCTGATGCTTTTTTTTTTTTTTTTTTGCCTCTAGTCTATAGTTTTGCAGTGGAGGCAGTTCCAAAGTTTCTTTCCGAGCATTATCAGTCATCATTTTAAAGGCTACCCAGTTTCTATCCCTGTATTTTATTCATTATTTTCAGTGATATGCAAATTGTCATGCTTTTTTCTTCATGGGTATCGTAATGAGAACATGGTTGTCAAACTTAGAATGCTTGTTAAATCAGCTATCATCTAACTGCAAAATTCTATTGAAATACTGAAAGTTGACAGATTCATGAATTCCCCCGCAATGGGGGAGAAATGAGAGAAAAAGAGAGAAATGGAGTGGGAGAAACTCGATTTAAGATTTTGATCAAATGCAAAAACGTAGTTGTCAAAGTGTTTCTAAAGTCCTCATGTTTTGTTATTTTCTGTTCTAGAAAGACAAACATATAACTATTAGAAATAAAATGAGTTTGCACATAAGATTTATATTTCATAATTTAAGATACCCTGAGATGAAAAATTGACTGTGGTTAACAGTACAAATATGAGAACATTCCTTTGTGAACTATGACAAATATACAATAATAACACATGGTGTTAAAAATAGGATGGTTTGTGGAAAAATATACCAAATATAACTAGACTGTAGATAGCCATAATATTATGAAGAACTTCTTTCATTATTTTTAATAAATGTGTCACAACATTGTAATATGATGGTGGGGAACAATGTATGGGAATTCTGTATTGTAAGCACAATTGTTTTGTTAACTCACACCTTCTCAAATTATTTTTAAAAAACTATAAAAATTAATTTGTAAAATAGAGCAAGTAACTCCTCTCTTTATAGAAGATAGGGCCAGAAGCAATCCCTTTAAATGGTTACATTCATAATTAAGGTATGGCACTTCTATAAATCTTATAAACTTATCAAAAAAGAGAATGAATCTAAAAGGTGCATGGATCATTCTGCTTAAAGCAGTTTCACTTACTTGATTACTTTACTAAAATAATGGCATTTTTATTTCAATCCCATGATTTTGTGGATGTGGGGTATCAAGTTTTATAACTCTTATTTAATTTTTTTTCTCATGTTTTGAAATCGTCAATGGAACAGAACTTGTTACTATGTGGTTTAATCTAATGTAGGAAAATAGTCTTTTATAATTTCAGTGTGGATTGTGTATATAATACATCTCACCATGTAGAAATAGAGGTGTGTAACATGTGCTAAGAAAACATGTATTATGAAAGAATATATTTTTCTCAGAGGTGAGAGAGATGGTAGTTTAATAAAGGTATAGAGAGCAGGTAGCATTTTAGTTTAGCTTTTAGAAATAACTAGATGGTTAAGGTGGTACCAGTATTCCAGTGAGAAAGAGTAAGGAAATAAAAAATTGATGACATGGTTGAAGAAGAGCAAAGTGTTTTCTGTATAAACAGCTAAAATTTTGGAATTCATGATAAGGACCTTTGAGAAAAATGAAAAACCCTTGTGACTCAAGTCCTATAGTCCCTTATGGGGTTCCTGGCCATTTACTCTCCTTGTTGCATTTTACGTAATAAAAGAATCTAGAAAAAGTAACCCATGTAATAACCTTCAAAAACTATTCTTAGACCTCATACCCTTTCTGACCCAAGAGCTTTTCCTATTATCAGTGTCCTCAAGGCCCCTTTCACATTTTTGTTTCTCAGAGTATAGATTATGGGGTTTAAGAGTGGGGTGACTACTGTGTAGAAAAGGGAGACAAACTTCCCCTGGTTTTTGGAGCTACTTTTAGCTGGCTGAAGATACATGAAGATGATGGTTCCATAGAAAATGATGACCACAACCAGGTGGGAAGAACAAGTCCCAAAGGCCTTTTGACGTCCTGCAGCTGATTTGATCCTTAGCACAGCTTGGGTGATTAAGCCATAGGAGACTAAGATGAGTGACACAGGGACAATGAGAAAGAGCACACTGGCAACAAAGAGCTCTCCCTCATTGAAAGTTGTGTCCACACAGGCCAGTCTGATGAGCACAGGTACCTCACAGAAGATGTGGTCCAGTTTGTTGTGACCACACAGAGGCAGCTGCACTGTAAGGGAACACTGAATTAGGGAGGTTATGAGGCCACTGAGCCATGCTATTCCAGCCAGGATTGCACAAAGCTGAGGATGCATAACGGATGTGTACTGTAAAGGCTGACACACAGCAGCATAGCGGTCAAAGGCCATGACTGCCAAGAGAATACACTCACACGAACCCAACCCCATAGCCACATAAAGTTGGGCCACACATCCACCATAGCTCATGGACTTGTCTTTCTTGTTCATGGTAACCAGCAACTGAGGAGCCACACTACTTGTGAAGCAGATGTCCACACAAGAAAGGTTGCTGAGAAAAAAGTACATTGGTGTATGGAGTTTGGGGTCCAGGCAGGAAACCAATATGATAGCAGTATTTCCCAGAAAGCTCAAGATGTAGAATAGCAAAATAATGACAAAGAGGATCCTTTCAAGCTGGGGCTGATCTGAAAATCCCAGAAGAAGAAATCCCCTCTGAGAGCTGCTGTTGGTTTCCTCCATTGTCTTGCAATTTTCAGTTCATGAAAGGACTAATATTCTGGGAAAAGAGGTTGATGAGTTCGACATTGGTAATCCCCAGTTGTTTCCAGTATGATTATATTCCTTATACACCACACTGTCATTTTTTAAAAGTTTATAACACATTTCTTAATGTACATTTTTTTTTGCAAGAAATATCACCCCCTTCTAATTGCCTTGAATAAGATCTTAATTTTTCCAATAGAAGCAACAAAAATGTAAACATCATTACAAGTTTCACTTGGTTCTATCCATAATATCATTAAGAATGGTATACCTTCAGTTTTCCTCTAACAGAGCTATCTATGAAGATTTACGGGTGTTCATTATGAGACTCTATTCCATCAATTTTGATTTGAAGACTAGTATAGAATCATAATGTTTAAATTTTTGGCAGACAGGTAAGAAGTCAGCACAGGTGTAAATGACACCTTGAGACTGTGGGTAGAGAATGCAGTTTAGGTATTGGTAGTGTTGGTATCACGAGGAGTTTGGAGTGAAGTTGGAGAGGAAGTTATATGTGAAGTGTTTGTCTTGGAAAGAAAGGACTGACATTCACTTTTTTTTGGACACAGCATTTCCATCTTACAGAGTTGGATATTTGGTTGTGACCACCTGAAATTTTTAAATTAAATGCCTAGAGAAATGTATCATGCAAGGTTTGTGCCATTTCTCTATCACTTCTCATCTCTTTTTCTTCAATTTCCCCTTTTCCAATTTTTTTTTCAGATTTCCTCTCTCAATTAAATGGCTTGAATATTTTGATAGTTAGAGAAATAGGTTGCTATGTTCTTTTTCAATAGTTAATTTTCTTGATGCAAGTGTTTCACTTCTTTTTAAGACCCAAATGTGGAAATATTCATGTTAAAAATTTTTAAATGTATTTAGTCACCAAAACTTTTATTATTTTTAAAAGTTACTTTGAAGAAATCATATCTTATTGTGGAATATATGAAAAATAAAGAAAAATATAAATAACAAATTAGCATTTATATATAATATCTTTGTTCAAATAAGATCATTGTCAACTTATTTGTGTACTGGGATGAATAGCTTAGTGACATTTAAAAGATGGGAATTTCACCACCTGTTTCCTCACTTATCATCTGTATCCTAATTGACAATTTGTATGTGTAACAAATGCTTACACTTATTAATCTAAAGGATTTAACAAATTAAATTAGGCGGTCAAAGATCATATCATCAATATTTAATAAAATAAATGTTTAATTTTGAATTGGTAGTTTTTTGAAATACACAAAGGCATGTATGTGTACACACAATATTTATAGGAAAATACCAAATTTTGTTTTAGATTTGTTTATATCAAAGCATAAAAACACACCATATATAATCTATGCACTGTCAACAGCAGTAATATTATGACAATATTCTTTCATCATTTTTAACAAATGTGTCACAATAATGTAAAGTGTTGCTAAAGGGACAGTGTATAGAAATTCTGAATGATATGCAAAATTGTTTTGTTAAATCACTTCTCAAAAAATTTATGCTTTATTTATATGTATCTTTAATATTATGTTTTAAAAATATTACTAAACATTTGATATAATTATCAAAATCAGTTTTCATATTTATTTTAAGGTGAGTTTACTTAATTTTATTTATATTTATTATTTTTCTTCTTCTATTTCTGTACTTTGCCCATTTTACACTTATATTTTTATACATCGATGTTGTCTATTTATTCATTAATGCAAATGACCTCGTTTTTCTTTTCTATGTAAACTATTCATTTATATAAATGTTTACCAGTTTCCTAAAGGAAAAATTAAAGTTATATTACCATTGTCTAGCCAAAGTATGGTGCAGGATATGTAAATTAAAACCTGTGTAAATACTACACCATAGCTATACTTGTGTATATATGTATGCAAATTTACATCAGCAACCAAATAAAAATACATGAGATAAAAGTAAAAGAGAAGACAATGATCAATGGACACCATTGTCATAATATTTACTACATGCAAGCATAAATAATGAAAATGTAAATTCTCAGCATTTGTACAACTATATAAAAATTTTTCCATAGTTAGAGATGTGGAATTCAAGACTATGTTTTCTCTAAGGCAATGCAGAAACAATATAGTGCAAAATCCTCATTGAGCATAGAAACATGAAAAAAGGCTTCTCCATTTGCACTTGGGTCATTTAAGAGAAAGAGGAAATAAGAAATAATTTGTAGTCTCATAAGCACTTTTTTCATGCCCTGTGTTATTTTTTTCTAGTTTTCCTCAGAAGTGTAGATAAGACTGCAAAGCTATCACCATTGAGAAGCCAAGCATTACTGACTAACCATGTACTGAAAAATCATTAAGTTTAAACCAGATTTCCCATGAAATAATGTACACACATATATATATATACACATATGTATGTGTGCTTATGTGTGTTTAGTGTGCCAAGTCTCAAAAAACCTTCTCCTCCACAGTCCTGTCCCATTCACCACCATCTACTCTTTGGACCTCTGTTTGAGTCTCCTAACTGATAACCCAGGGAACTCTTTAACTGAGTCACCTCATTCTCCACAGAGGCCAGAGCAAAACTTTCCAAATATAAATTAAAATTTTCTAGGTATTTATAGGAGACTTTATATCATCTGCAAATCATAAACTGTCCATTTCTATTCTTATAATATGTAGTATACAAGGGAAGAAATGAATGTTAAAGGGAAGCCAAAATGACACCTTCATTGAAACAAGAGACAAAGAAACCCACCCACTTTAAATTGCATGAAAAGGAGAGAAGAAATGAGACATTTCAGATTGTGCAGAAGACCCAGATTGTATTCAGTAGGCCCTTAAGGGAGAACAGGGTAGAGAGGGGCCACTGGTAGTGGAAATGCTACAAAATATTAGGAATGGAGTTCCTGCTAAGAGGAGAGTAACCCTTCTAAAGGGTGAACTGCTGTGGAAAGTCTGATAGACAATGAGGCAGAGAGCAGTCAGGGGAATAACAAAGAGGAAAGTGTAGAGACAGCAAGGGGGGGAAATGAAGTGGCTAACAGAGCTGCACTGCCAAAACTGAGGGCTTCAACATCCCAGGCATAACTAGTGGTCAGGGAATGATATGAAGTAAGTGGTGGAGATGACTCAAGGGATGTATATAGAACTGCAATGGAAAGGAGAAACCAAGAATGTGGCAACCTCTTGTACTCCAATGGGAACCAAATGATGATTCCTGGAAAATGAAGTAAACCCCTAAAATAATGACATATGAAAATGTAGTGTCCTTATAAATTTCTGTAAAAAAAATCTAAAATAAAAAACAAGTAGCACACTGTTTAGCAAGAAGTAAGTTCACCAAAAATTTGTTATCAAAATCAGAACTACATCATGATGAAAGTTCAAACTTGATTTAGAATCAAACTAAAAAAAAAAATCTTACTAAACAAGAAATTTCTCTCAATAAGAGAACACTATGAAAAAAATTTTGGAATTCAGAAAATTATGACCAAACAAGAAGAGACAATGGACAGACAACAGAAAGATGTGAAGTAAAAATTGAATTACCAAGAAAGAATTTGGATAGAATGAAAGAGAATAAGCTGTATAGCTGCTATGTAGTTTGCAGATAACAAAAAAAGCATATTGATAGTTGATAATTCAAATGGTTAAATCTTATCATATGTAATAATATAGGAATAAACATGAATATAAAATTTGTATCAAGATTGATGATAAAGGAAGGAAAAGGAGAGAGAGGAATATTTTAGAAAATATTTTATTTTTTGCTTATGTGAGGGAACCGATGGAGGTTTTGTAAAGTTAAGGCAACTAAAGGTATTATATTATTCTTATAAAGATAATAGAACAAATATATATTTTTTATTAAATATCAGAAAATAATTATTAAAAGTACACCACATAGTGTAAGGTATTTTAATAAAGAGAAAACATATAATAAAAAATGAGGTAAGGAAATTAAACTTATTCTGCATAACATATCAATAAGTATAAAAGTGCTTAACACATTTAAAGAAAAACTCAGCCCTGTGAAATTTCTTTTGCCAGATATATCATGGTCGATCTCCTTCATTTATTCAGGTATCTTCTATACTATTTTATTATCAGCTAAGTATTCCCTGACCTATATATATATATATATATACACACACACACACAATAGCAATATAAACATTTTCCTGTTTTATTTCTCTTTATAATATCAGCCAACTTGGCCATTTTTTATACTTATTTAATTTTTTTACTACAAAATGTAAGAGCCATGAGATGAGACATTTTATCTATGTTTTCCTCCCACGGGCGCTTATGCAATGCCTAAGGACAATGTCTGCCCATAAGTAGATGTTGAACAAAAACTTAAACGTATAAACTTAGTCCTTTATGGGAGAAGAGAAAGGGACCAAGGAAGAGTGTTAAGCACCCAGAATACTTACTGTGAGAATGACAATTACAATAATATTATCAATGAATTAGTGGTACACTAAAAAATTATCAATAGAGGAATTATTTGAACTAGCATTCAAAAGATACATAATAATAATACATTAATTCATAATTCTTTAGAAATTTAAATTTCTTGGTAATTTGATTTCTAAGTAAAATAGAAACATCTTTATTTATAATTCCTTGCATATGTTAATAAATAGTTTGAACAATACACATATTGTATTTCTCAGTATAATTAAATAAATGAAAGTAAATCCTTCATTTTAGAGTTGTTTTGACTATGAATATTACAAAAAAAAGAAAGACTCAACTCTCTGTCCTTTTTCCATTTTCTGTTATTTATTAGAGAAATAGCTTTATGCAGAATTTCCCCATCCCTTAACCTCCCTCTCTAATTCTCTCACTTCCTTCCCTCTCTCTCTCACATACATGAAGTCACATTGAAATATATTGCCCAAACATTAGAAAAGAGGGAATGAAAAAGTCAGATTATAAGTTTATTACTCCTATTATTAGTGCTTGCAGTATTCATAAAGTTTTTTTTTTTATGGATTTCAGGAAATGTTATAGAACTTCTTTGTATAAATGCATGCACATTTTCATAACATTCATAACATTTTGTATCTATACCTCTGTTCTGGTACATGAAGTATTACTTCATTTTATAGTTACATTATATTTTTTTGTATTTATGATTAGTTTATTTCCAATTTTGGTTTGAAAAGAATTCACAAATGTACACATTCTGATTTATACTTATTTGATATTTTGTATGATGTGAAGTCATGTCATTTGCTTAAGGCAAGAGTTTAATAACCAGAATTGAAATAAGAATAATCTTCCTGCTTTACAAATTTCCAGTCCATTTATTTTTCCTTCCCAAAATTTGAGAACTGCTAGATCTTTGAGCTTGATGCTCTTCATCTATAACTGAATACAAAGCTTTTCTGAGTCTTAATAATATTAGAATAGTGGATGGAGGAAATACTAAGATGGTATTGTTCATAATGTTACTATGACCTTAAAATCTCCAGATTCCTTGAAGACTTTATTTTGTCTGTAGCCAGTTAGATTCATGGGTGATCTGTGATGTTAGGAGGTGAATTTAGTGACTATATTCAGAAGAGTACAAGTTTTCTGATGCCAAAAACAGCTCTATCTGCCTAGCCTGTAAATGTTGTGCCACATATCACTTTCTTCATTTATTCTAAAAATCCAAAAATCTATAATGTGAGACACTGAGTTCAGCACTGGAGATAATATGATGAGAAAAATTAAACATGGCAACAAAGGTGAATAACTTAAATATCTCTCTACAACAAGTCTTTATTTGAATATATGCCAAAATCTTCTTTATAATATAATATAGATGAGCATAAAAGGAGTGCTTTTGAAGTTGGATCTTCTTCTTTGGTTTTGGGGAACATTTATGTCAAGTAACATTTATCAATTTGAATAAAATTTACTGATTTTTGA
Organism: Dasypus novemcinctus; assembly: GCF_030445035.2. Lineage (NCBI taxonomy): Eukaryota > Metazoa > Chordata > Mammalia > Cingulata > Dasypodidae > Dasypus > Dasypus novemcinctus. The sequence continues at coordinate 5,537,286 of NC_080694.1, read as the reverse complement.
TACTTTTATGTTTAGCACAATCTGATAATTAAAATAAGAATCAATTGTGAATTGATTTCTGTGAATTGTCATATCACTTAAATGAATATTAGAGGAGGCACTTACATTATAATCTTTAAGAAAGCTAAAGGGCATGAACACAGATTTATCTGTAATTGGAGATGGATTAAGCCTATGATATATTTAGGACCTATTAAATTTTTTTTTTGCTACAATCAATCATCAAGTTTATATCCAAATCTTGGTTACAATTTTTTTTTCCACAAGAGCTGACCTATATTTGGGACATTGCTAAATTCAGGGCATGGTGTAGTGATTGAAATACAATAAAATTCACAAATAATTCTTTTGAAAATACCTGATGTTGAAGGAGATGCCAGCTTCTTCCTCTATGGTCTTTTATGATTTTGTATTTTTTTGTGCTATTCCAATTATAAATCTTGCATAAGCTAAATAGAATAAAAATTTTACCATGACTGTACAGCTACCAATTGAGGTAATTTGGGGGCAGATGTTCCATGAATAACAAGCAGGATTCTGGATGCATGACATGTTTTCTCAGTGCTGTTTCATAATTTGGAATCAGGAGAGTAAGACACACAGAGTGATCATCCTCTAAATAAACAGATTAAACCCAAAAGATCTGATAGGAATGGAGAGAACAGAAGCTCCCAATAAAAAAAAAAATGGACCCAGATTTAGGAGATATCTTGTTTATATTGTCAACACTTCAGAGACTTATGTCCCAAATCACCAATTAGACTTTGAAAGATACATTACAGGTTTGCAGTCCTGGTATCACTCCCCAAGGAAAAAGTGCACCAGAAAGGGTAGCCATGCTATCATATTTGACCTGATTACCACAGGAGAGTTCTAATGAAATAAAGATATGATTGAATTTATATATCTGAGCTTAAATTATGTTTAATAAAACTACATATATTAATCACTTCAATAAAATTTTTGAAATGGATATTTCAAAATGTTAAATTGACATAATACAGGTAAATAATGAAATCAAAAGGAGTGATAAAGATTGGAAATGAGGGAAGAATAAAGTACAGATGAAAGAAAGTGACATTTGAAGGAATTTAAAGTCATAATGAATAAGTATTTTAAAAAGGGGAGTTATTCAGTCTGAGCTCTGACATAGTTATATTATTTTCTTCAAATCAATGAAAGACTTTTATAAATCTTTTGAAATCCATAAATTATATATGTTTATAAAATAATTATAATATGCCTTTTATTTTGATCATTTTATGAAATTTCAACTCAGATCAATAATCAACTTCATTTGGCCTTCCTCATAGAAAAGATGGGAAATCATGGAGTTATGTGGCTGGGAATTTCCTTAGCTTAATATTACCTTAATTGGACCTTCACTTTTTATGAGAATAATTAGAGTTTTCCAGTGGCTTTGCACATTATCAAATACATCATAAATTTTAGACCTTAATACACAAATCCAAAATCATTTTTCCAGGTTATATCATTCTAAGTAAATGAAATGCAAATACCAATTTAATAAAGCGTGAATAAGGCACACATTATTGGTATAAATATGAGAAAAAATGCTAGATAGATTAAGAGATAACTGAGTATTAACTGACATAGAAGGATTGATTCCCTTAGTTGAAGAGGAAAAAGAAGCAGATAACAAGACTGTTCTATTCATTGGCATTAAAAATAAAAAAAACTTCAGTTTATCCCAAACTTTTATTAGCAAATATGAATGCTTTAATTTATATTTCGAGTTAAGTAGTAACATGTAAATAACGTTTGGACAAAGTTATTAATTGATTTATTCTGTATTAAGTACTAAATGGCTCCTATTAAATATTTTTTCTAGCTGCAATTTCCAAATGCAATTGTATTATCCAAGTTTTAATTAGCACTAACAAGAAAAACAGACCCTGAATTCATGGGATAAACCATTTGATGAATGAACTCAAATTAGTATGTGACGGAATACTTCACATTATCTAAGGGAGGAAGTGAGAGAACAGTTCATGGTGACCACCAGTACATTACCGAGAAGAAAAATAGTTTTCAGGCTGTTAAAAAATAACAGTGCAAGAGAAATCCCAAAGAAGTTAAAAAAGTTAAGTGTTGGATATGTAAGTTAAAGAACTGCTCAGAAATGGCTGACATTTTCTGCAAAGTCTAATGATCAAAAGTATCAGGAAAAAAATCTAAATTAACTTTTCACACTGTTGAAATTATATACAGCTATATGGAATGTCTTGGCCAATGAAGTGTGAGCAACATTGGCAAGATGACTTTCCTGGATGAAGACATTAGAGTCATGATGTAATTTACTATAGGAGTGTGGAAAATCTAGCAATAGTCTATATCAGAAGTGATATAGGCAAATGAGTGAAAAATGAGAAGACAGTATGTGATGTGTTAAAATTGTCAAGTGGTGAGAGACAGAAAGTTACACAGGGCATAATGGGAACATGTGTTATTTTGGCATTTAATCTTGGTGACATTGTATGCCAATGAGTAGAAATCCTGGACTACCTGCCTGATTTCAAAAGCTCATGATGGCAAATAGGTTGAATACACATTACATGAGGGAAATTGAGAAGTTAAGAAGATTGTGCTGAAGGACTGCAACAATCAAAATAAAAGGTTGTTATGGCTTGGACCAGACTAGAAACACAAAGCATGTATAAAAATGGTTTTAATTTGATAACAGTTTAAATAAAAAAATTTGCTGAAGGGTTTGATATGAGAAATGGAAAGAAGCAAAAATAAGTTTAAGTTTACTAGATTTGAAATTTTGGAGATGAGGAAGTTATTAGAGCAGCAGTAAATAAATGGTTATGGGTGTGATGACCAGGGATATTTTTGCACATTTTAATTTCATAAGCCATTAACACATCCAAGTGGAGATATCAATTAGGTAGTTATAGAATCAAGAGATTAGGGTAGATGCCTGGCTCTGAGCTGTTTATTTGAATCAGCTATATATGGTAGTTAAAGCAATGTGAGTGGATGAGACATAATTAGAGAGAAAATATCCTTATTTTGAAAAGGATTATGCACTAAATGAAGAAAACATGATGACATAGAAAGAGAAGTGAAGATTGATGAAATGATGTCCTTCATTGGATGGGAGAAGTGGGAACTATTGTACGAGTATAGTTTTGTGGCTGCAGGCAGATGTTGGAGATTTGAACCCAAAGGGTATCAGGAATAAAAGAAAGAGAAAAGGGAGAAGGAAACAAAGAGAAAGAAAGAGCAAAAAAGAAAGAAAGAATGAGAGAGCTAGGATCAGGGGGTCTGTGAGTAGTGACTCATCAGTGTATGTGACAACAAGCAGGAACATGTAGCCTACATGCCAATAAGCAGGAACACGTATGTGACATCAAGCAGCATTACCCATGGTCTAAGGAATTTTTAAAAATTTTATCTCAAGGTACAAAGTCTAAGTATTCTATTCACTACAAAAGGCATGTGCTCATCTTTTCTCTAAACCTTTAACAGCTTCATCCCACTTGCCAGGAACTCCTAATTACCACATTCCTTAGGTTGCAAGCATAGCCATGGAGACAGCACTAGCATGGATACAGCAAGTCTCTCCTTCTGAGGCCACTGTGCCTCAGTTTCCAACATCTCCCCCTTTTTGTTTTTATCGAGTTGACCATGCCTGTCTTAGGTTGCCCTCCTCTGAGAGTCTTACCCATCATTTACTACCAGCCAAACTCTTCAACTTGGGGAAATTGGAAATTATTGAAGTGCTTTTGCTAGCACCAGATTATTTGCATGGCCCATGGCTGTTATGCTTTCCAATTTTCTTTGAAAGCACTGTCCGTCACAGGTGAGAATCATGAGCAACAGAACAAATAGGATTAGCCCTATTCCTAAAGCTGACAGGAAATGCTGTGATTTCCACCAATTACCTGGGTTAAATTTTGTAATATGTGAAATCATATGTGAGAAAATATCTTTATCATTGGCTACGCAAATTTGATTTTGAGACATTTCTAATATTTTTCTTTGTAATTCCATTATTTCCAGAGAGATATTACTTTTATGGCCTAATAAATGATTCTTAATTTTTTCCATTCTATATCAGATGAATTATAGGCAAGAGTTGCTTTCATTCCAATCACATTTCAATCCCCTTAACAAATTTAAATTATACAATTGATCTCCAATATGCAAAACAGCAGATTCTAACTCATTAACCCAATTATTTAATTGTTCATCAATGTGCTCTTGGCTATGCCACAAATCACTAGCATTTTTATGCCAATCATGCATGTATTGTTGTGTTTGTACTTTCATGTGAAGCTACCATAGCAGTAGCAGCAGTTGTAATGATTCCAATCAGTCCCAAAATGCTTATAATAAGCAGTCCAATAAAGCATTTAGTCTGTTTCAAGAATTCTTATGTAGCAATAATTGACTTTCAGGAGATGACTGCCAAATCTGCATCATTCTCACTGGTATCCAGATGCCTTTTCTTCTTCTGGACATTGCTATTGTTTCTCCATCCTGCAACACACTTCCTGATATGTATACAAGGCACCATTTTCATAAAACAATGAATCATTCTTAATAGTTATCTCACCAGTTATGAAAACAAATGGATCTCCAACACAGGCTTTAAAATGATATGTTTGATTAAGGGTCAAATACTGTCCTGTCTTATTTATATTTCCCAGCCATTCATATGGAGGGGCAATTCCAAGAAATATTTTCCACAAATTCTTTTGCAAGTTATGACTATGAGTGCCATTAGCCCAAGGGCCAGTATCCATTTTCCTTTGTAATGTTAATGGTTCCTGCCACAATAGCATAAGGAGAGAGCACACAGGCCCAATGTCCATAGGGAGACACAAACTGCAAGTTCACAGTTCCAGGATTTGTAAAGTTAATATGATGTGTGGCAGCAATTGCCACAGGTCTCAGTGAAGTATTTTAATTTCCAGCCATATTTCCACATTTCCCCCTTTTTGTCTTTGTAAAGTAATAAATACAGCTTGGGTGTTTTTTTGTTGTATTACTTCCCTGAGGGTTTGAATCATGCATCTGAGGGCTAATTCCTCTCAAAAGCATGAGGGATCTGATGTTACAGTCATTGAAGTGGGCACAATGGACACTCATGAGTGAGGTTCATGAGCTGTTGGCAAGTAACAGGCAGTTGGAACTGCTGGGCTAGGCACCATGAGGTCTGGTACTCACAATATTTTCCTTTCTGGTGGAGCAACCCTTCCTCTCCTCAGATTTCAGTGGTAGGACTCTGGATCTTCACCAACAGTCCTAAAAGGGATGTTAGAGGAGTGGGCAGGGATATGACAGTCACCTGTTCCCAGATGTTTTTTCATTGATTTGAGGGTGATTTACAGCAGTCCATCATTTCTGTTTTGCTTTTAGTATTTGCAATCCACCCCTGGATAGGGATGGCAGTTTTTAGAGTGACCAGACACTATTGGGTTAAGTCTTCACTTTTAGCAGGATGTCCTATGCTGTACACAATTGTCTTTTTATATTGTACCTTTGGCCTCCTTCCAGAATGGTGATTAAAACCCAAGGATTACTTCTTTAGAACTTTGCTTTTGCCACAAACTCCACCCAAAGCCAATATGGGTTCTTGCCACATCCAATTCATAGGCTAAGTTAATGTCCACAATTTACCTTCCTTTTATTATTATTTTTTGTTTTAGTCAAGGCGACTATGCCTGTCTTAAGTTGCCCTCCTCTGAGAGTCTTACCCATCATTGACTACCGGGCAAGCTCTTTGACTTGGGGAAATTATTGAAGTGCTTTTGCTAGCACCAGATTATTTGCATGTCCCATGGCTGCAAGCATAGCCATGGAGACAGCACTAGCATGGAGACAGCACGTCTCTCCTTGTGAGGCCACTGTGCCTCAGTTTACAACAGGCAGATCCTCTATACTAATAAGAGATAAGATAGAATATATGTGCACAGATACAAAAATCTGGCTATGGGGAAATCAAATGTTATTTTCTTAAAAATATCACACATTTCTCAGAGAAGTGTGAATTAAAGTCAGGTGCTCAGAAGAATGGGGTTGATTAATTTGAAGATACAAGGAGATACAAGCCAGTATTATATATTTAAGAGTTTAGCAAGGAATGAATCTGGGAAATTCAGTGTGATACTTGAGCAGCATTGAAGGCCCATGTTAGGTTTGTGAGCATGAAGATTAAGGTAGAACTGTCATCATGGTTGCATGTTTTCCTATATTAGCATTATACTATAAAGATGCTGGTATGGATTATGGGAAAAGTTACATTGAACTCGTGCTATAATTTACTGAAACAAATATGACAAGGCAATAGGGAGTAAAAGAATTGAAAATACATGCAAGATAATGATTGATGATCAAATTTAACCTGGATCAGGATTGAAGTGCAAGCATGCATTAGAAATTGAATCATGTTCCCCACAAAAGACATAGTCAAGTCTAAACCCACATTCCTATGAGGGTCAACCCATTTGTAAACAAGATGTTTGAAAAAGATATTGTTAATTAGGGTGCAGACTCATCTGTGAAGATCTTTGAAGATTCTACAAAGATAAACAAAGTGAGTCAGGGAGACCTTAACCTATATGATTGTGTCCACCTAAGATGGTAGAAATTCAGCTGCAGTAAGTCAGTAGAAGTCAGAACTGAAAAGAATTCAGAAGTCAGAAGGCAGCAATGTGAGAAGCCAAACTGAGAAAGAGGTACAAACTCAAGAACCGTAGTGCTTATGACAAGTGAACACTCAGATCCGACAGTCTCAGAGAAAAGCATGGACTAAGGAGACCTTAACTTTGTACTTCTACTCTCCAAAACCAAGTGGTGATAAATTTCTGTGGCTAAGCTGACCCTCTGTGTAGTATTTGTCATAGCCTAGGAAAGTGAGACAATATGATTGAAAAATTATGAGTGATTTAAAGAACTTAGTAAGGCTGAAGAATTTTTGGAGTTAAATATGGAGGCCCATCTATCTCTTTGATGTCCATCTTTCTAGAGACAACAAAGACTCATTCAAGCAATAATGCATGATTAATCCTGTTGAATTTCTTCTGGTTGCAGGAACATTTCCGATCTAAAATGAAGAGCATGTGGTTATTATTCACACCCAGGAGTAGCCCTACACTAATCATGGCAAAAATTGGTAGACACATGATTCATCTCAGATATTAGTCTACTCTAAGGAAATACTTTTTGATGGAGACAGCTATTTCATCTAGGGGCCTAATTCTCTCCTTTTATCAATCTGCACCAAAGTCTCCTCTTCCGGGAGTATAGGTCCTGAGCTCCAATTGGGAGTTATATGAATGATCACCACAGTTTCAGATCTCCCTATGGGTTCAGCAAAGGCCTTTTGTGAGAATATCTCAGTTAATTTTCTCATTCTGCCCAAGTTATCTTTCTTTCTTTTGCCATTTAGTGTTAACCTTATATCAATTCCTAATATGTTTCCAGGATTCTAATCTGCATCTAAGCATCTACCCCATGGGCAATCTGATATTCATCATCTAGAACACAACATGCAGCAAGCCCTCTTCACTATTACAAGATGCTTTTGAAGGCTTATTAGTAAATTCCTAGATAAAATTTCTAGGGGAATCAGTTCAAATATTTTTTCACTAAAAAATTGAATAGTGTATATTATTCAACCAAACTCATTCTATGAAGCCAACATCACCCTAATACCAAAACCAGATAAAGATACTACAAAAAAAGAAATCTACAGGCCAATACCTATTATGAATATAGATGCAATAATCCTCAAAAAAATACTTGCAAACAGAATACAAAACCACATTGAAAGAATTATACACCATAAGCCAAGTGTGTTTTATCTTAGTTATGCAAGAATGATTCAATACAAGAAAAACAATTAATGTAGTAAACCATATTGATAAATTTAAGAAGAAAAGACAAATGATCCACTCAATTGATGCAGAACAGGTATTTGACAAAATACATCACCTTATCTTGTTAAAAAAATAAAAAACACTCCAAAAGGTAGGAATAGAAGGAAGTTTTCTAAATATGATAAAGTGTATATATGAAAAACCTACAGATAGTATATTACTCAATGGTGAAAGTGAAATCTTTTGCACTAAGATCAGAAACAAGAAAGGATGCCCACTGACAGCATTGTTTATCAATATTGTGCTAGACTTTCTAGCTAGAGAAATCAGGCTAGATTTTAAAAAGGCACCCAAATAGGAAAGAAAGAATTAAAATGTTCAGTATTTGCTGATGATAAGTTCCTATGTCTAGAATCTCCTAAGAAATCCACAGCAAAGCTACTAGAACTAATACACGAGTTCAGCAAAGTAACAGGATACAAGATTAATATGTAAAAATCAATAGTGTTTCTATACACTACTGATGTGCAATCCAAGGAGGAAACCAGAAAAAAATCCAGTTTTGATAGCAATTAAAACAATAAAATATTTAAGAATAAACTTAACCCAGTATATAAAGGACCTGTATTCAGAAAACATTACAAAACATTGCTAAAAGAAACTGAAGTAGACTTAAATAAATGGAAGGAAATTCTGTGTTCATGAAATGGATGACTAAATATACTTTATTTATTTATTTATTTAAATGATATTTGTTTTTTTTATTTATTTCTCTCCCCTTCCTACCCTCCCCCACCCCATTTGTCTGTTCTCTGTGTCCATTTGCTGTGTTCTTCTTTTCGTACACTTCTGTTGTTATCAGTGGCAAGGGAATCTGTGTCTCTTTGTCGTTGTGTCATCTTGCTGCATCAGCTCTCCATGTGTGCGATGCCATTCCTAGGCAGGATGAACTTCTTCAGCACTGGGTGGCTCTCCTTTCAGGGCACACTCCTTGAACGTGGGGCTCCCCTACGTGGGGGACGCCCCTGCATGGCACGGCACTCCTTGCGTGCATCAGCACTGTGCATGGGCCAGCTCCACATGGGTCAAGGAGGCCCAGGGTTTGAACCTCAGCCCTCTCATGTGGTAGGTGCCCTATCCACTGGGTCAAGTCTGCTTTCCTAAATATACTTTAGATGTCAATCCTACCCAAATTGATTTAGATTCAATGCAATCCCAATAAAAATCTCAAAAGCCTTTTTTTTTTCAAAAGTGGAAAATCCAATTATCAAATTTATTTTGAAGTATAAGGGTCCCTGAATAGACAAAAAGTTCTGAAAGAAAGAACAAACTTAGAGGACTCTCACTTCAGTATTTTAATACTTTTTACAAAGCTACAGTGGAAAAAGGGCCTGGTACTGGCATAAGGATAGAAACATTGACAATGTAACTAAACTGAGAACTCAGAAATAGACCCTGACATCTAAAGTCAAGTGACTTTTAAAAACTTATTGAAGTATCTTAGTCATACATAAATATACATAAACAATAAGTATATAGTAATAATTGTGAACTTACAAAGCAAACATATATAACATCATACAGGACTCTCATAACTTTCCCTACAACAATGCCTTGCAATTGTTGTTAAACATTTTTAACTAGTGATTAAAGACATTATCAAAATATTACTACTAACCAAAGTATTTTCCCCAACCCAACCTATTATGGTTATCTTTATATCATTTATATATGAACATACATAAACAATAAGTGTATAGTAAAATTGTGAATTTACAAAGCAAACATGCATAACATCAACAGGGGTCCATACATCAATGCTCCACCAAACCTTGAATTGTCATGAGACACTTGTTACAAATTATGAAAGAATAATGTTAAAATCTTAATACTAATTATAGGCCTTATCTTGCATATGGTGTATTTTCCCCCAACTCATTCTATTATTTTTTAAATTTATTGAAATATATCACTCATACATAAACATACATAAACAATAAGTCTATAATGGTTGTGAACTTACAAACCAAACATATATAACATAAAACAAACATATATAACATCTCACCCTACCACCAAAACTTCCATTGTTTTAAACTTTTAAAACTAATGATTAAAGAACATTGTCAAAATATTACTACTTAACAAAGTAGTTTTCCCCTAACCAATCTGACTGTTATTATCTTCATATCATTTATATATGAAAATACATAAACAATTACATGTGTATTGAAAATTGTGAACCTACAAAGCAAACATACATAACATCATACAAGGGTCCCATACATCAACCCTCCACCAATACTTTGCATTGTCATAAGATGTTTGTTACAAACGTTGAAAGAACACTGTCAAAATCTTACTAATAATCATAGTCCTTATCTTACATTTGGTGTGTTTTTCCCCAAACCTAACCTATTATTTTTAGATATATTTTTATGACAGAGGCTGTAGACTTATAAAACAATCATGCACATGTGCAGAATTCACAAACAACATCCCTCCATCAACACACGACAATGTGTGTGTGTGTATAACAACCTGATTGTTACCATGTCCATAGTGTACATTTGATTCACATTTTCCATACTGCCTCAGTATCAACACAGTACATCTTTTGCATGCAAGAATATTATATTATTACTACTGACCACAGTCCATAGGTCACTCCGACTGTATTTTTCCCATGCTTCTCCACATTCCTATCACCTTGCAGTAGTGATATACATTTGTTCTAGTTAACAAAGGACACTCTTGCATCTGTACCATTATCCATAATTCTCACCCACCTCATGGTTTACCTTGCTATTCAGTTCCTAGATTATTCTCAAGCATTCTATCAATTGGCATTTACATAACTAGACAACCATTTTCAGTAACATTCCCATTTATAAACTAGCTGTTACTGACTGTGTATTACCATCCACTCTATACTTTTCCACAATTTTAGAGTAAAGCTAATTAAAACTACATACATTAAACATCAGTAGTCTATTCAGTCCTAGTCAGATGTCCTTTAAGAATCCACCACCTACCACCAGGTCTCAAAGATATTTTTGAATCATTTCTTCTAGAAGTTTTATGGTTTTTGCTTTTCGTTTTAGTTTTTTGATCAATTTTGAGTTAATTTTTGGAAAAGGTGTGAGATAGGGGTCCTCTTTCCTTCTTTCAGCTATGGATGTCCAATTTTTTCAGCACCATTTGTTGAACGGATTGTTCTGCCTGAGCTGTGTGAGGGTTTGAGGGGCTAGTGAAAAATCACTTGACCATACCTGTGAGGGTCTGTTTCTGAACCACAAATTTGGTTCCATTGGTCTATTGTGTTTGTCTTTAGGCCTGTGCCATGTTGTTTTTACCACTATAGGTAGGTATTATGATAAGATTCTGGAGATGAGGTTTCACTTTTCCTTTTTATGATGTTTCTGGCTATTCAGAACTCCTTACCCTGCCAAATAAATTTAATGATCGTGTTTTCAATTTTTTCTTTAATGCTGGTGTTATTTTTATTGGGGTTGCACTCAATCTGTATAACATTTTGAGTAGAATTGACATCTTAATGATATTTAGTCTTCCAATCCATGAGCATGAAATGTTCTTCCATTTATTTAGGGCTTTTTAAAATTTGTTTTAACATTGAGTTGCAGTTTTCTGAATACAAGTGCTTTACATCATTGGTTGTGTTTATTCCTGACTATTTGAGTTTTATCTGTCATATTTTATTTTCACCACTCTTTTGACACTTTCAATTACTTTTATTGATATAATTTTCATTTCTAGACTCTCTTCCAGGCCTCTCTCTCATGTCTTTTCTTTTCCAGCTCTAGCACACCCTTTAGTATTTCTTGAAATTCTGGTCTCTTGCTTAGAAATTCTCTCAGTTTCTATTTATCTGTGAATATTCTAATTTTGCCCTCATTTTTGAAAGACAGTCTTGCCGAATATAAGATTCTTGGCTGGAAATTTTTCTCTTGTAGTATCTTAAATATATCAGATCACTTTCTTCTTGCCTTATGGTTTCTGGTGAGAAATCAGCACTTAATCTTATTGGATATCCTTTATATGTTATGCATTGCTTTTCTCTTGCTGCTCTCAGAATTCTCTCTTTGTCTTTGACGTTCTCATGAGTATATGTCTTTGAGATGGCCTATTTGGATCTTTTTGGATGGGAGAATGTTGTGCTTCTTGGACAGGGATATGTATGTCCTTCAATAGGGGTGGGAAATTATCTATCATTATTTCTTTAAATATTCCTTATGCCCCGTTTCCCTTTTCTTCTCTTTATGGGACACCCATGACATGTATGTTTGCATGCCTTTTGTTGTTATTTAGTTCCCTGAGACCTTGTTCAATATTTCCCATTCTTTTCTTCATCTGTTCTTTTGTATGTTCACTTTTAGAGGCCATTTCTTTAAGCTCACCAATCCTTTCTTCTGCCTCCTCAAATCTGCTATTATATGATTCCAAGATTTTTAAAATTTCATTGATTGCACCTTTCATTCCCATAAGATCTGCTATTTTTCTATGTATGCTTTCAATTCTTTGTGCTCATCCAATGTCTTCTTAATATCCTTAATCTCTTTAACCATCTCATTGAATTTATTGAAGAGATTTGTTTGAACATCCATGATTGGTTGTCTCAACTCCTTTATGTCATCTGGAGGCTTACCTTTTTCCTTTAACTGGGTCATAGCTTCCTGTTTCTTGGTGTGGATTGTAACTTTTTGTTGGTGCCTTTGCATCTGGCTTCCTAGAGTATTTATTCTGGGTGCAGTTTTTCTCTTTAATTTAGGGTTTCCTATCATTTCTCCCTTGCTTGTTGTGCAGTAGGAGCCAAGCATGTAGTTGGTGCTGTACTCTGTGGCAGCTCAAGCTGCCCTGATTGTGCCAGGAACCAATGAAGCTTCTTCCAACTTTTTCCTTTGCCAGAGGTAGGGACAGTATCACAGCTATGTGGAATAATCCATGTGCAGGCCTATACTGTAGTTGCCCAGAGAGATTTATGAATCTTCACATCCCTTTCTCCCCTGCCTGGGGCACAGATGGGGATGCAGGTGTGGACAGCAATCTATGCAGTCCAAGATGACTGCAGTTGCCCTGTAGAATTCTGATTTTCAAACTATGGCAGCCAAAGTCACCTGCAGTTACCAATATAGGCTGGTGCAGGGCTCCTAAGCCTCCTCCTTGCCAGAGGTGCAGCTGAAGCCTAGACTAGGGCTGCAGGCTGATCTGAGTGAAAGAAACTAGTTCCTGCAGACACTGAGAATTTCAGTCAGTCCGGCTTCCCCTCAGGCTGGGGGCAGAGTAAGAATGGTGGCTGTTGGCCTCTTTCTGACTTGGGCTGGTTCATAGTCCGCTGTTACCAGGGTTATCTCTTAGCCAGCCAAGTGTTCCTCATCCTATTATTTTTAAATATGTTTTTTATGACAGAAGTTGTAAACTTATAAAACATTGATGCACATGAGCAGAATTCCCAAACAACACTCCTCTATTAACACACCACACTGTGGGGTAACATTTATTAGAGATAAGATAATCTCTTCTGATTGTTATGATGTCCATATTGTACATTTAGCACATGTTTTCCATACTATTCCATTACTGACACAGTACATCTTTGGAATAGATGCAAGAATATTGTATTATTACCACTAACCACAGCCCATAGGTCACTCCAGTTGTATTTTTCCCATGCTTCTCCACATTCCCATCATCCTGCAAAAGTGATGTACATTTGCTCTAGCTAACAAATGACACACTTGCATCTGTACCATCAACCACAATTCTCATCCATCTTTTGGTTTATTGTGCTAATCAGTTCCTAGATTATTCTCTAGCATTCCATCAGTTGGCATTTCCACACCTATACTACCAATTCCAGCCACATCCCCATTTATAAACTGGCTGTTACTCACTGTGTGTTACCATACACTCTCTACATTTCCACACATTTACAGTAAAGTTAATTACATTACAGTAAAGTTAATACATTTAACCTCTGTAGTCCATCTCAGTCTTCCTTTAATCTCCTTTAAGGATCCATCCTTTACCACTAGGTCTTGAAGATATTTTCCTACAATTTCTTCTAGGAGTTCTATGTTTCTTATTTTTATTTTTAGTTTTTTCATCCATTTTTAGTTAATTTTTGAATAAAGTGTGAGGTAGGGGTCCTCTTTCCTTTTTCTGGCTATGGGTATCCAATTCTTTCAGCACATTTGTTGAACAGACTTCTCCCTGAGCAGTTTGGATTTGGCAGGCTAGTCAAAAATCACTTGGCCATACATGTGAGGGTTTGTTTCTGAACCATCTGTTTGGTTCCATTGGTCTATATGTCTGACTTTATGCCACTACCATGTTTTTTGTTTGTTTGTTTGTTTACCACTATAGCTAGGTAATATGATTGAAAGTCTGGAGATAAGTGTTCACTTTCTTTTTTAAATGTTTCTGGCTATTCAGGATTGCTTACCCTTCCAAAAGAATTTGATAATTGTGTTTTCAACTTAAAAAAATGCTGATGGACATTTTATTGGGATTTCCTTGAATCTGTTATCAATTTGAGTAGAACTGACATCTTAATGATATTTAGTCTTCCAATCTATTAGCATGGAATATTCTTTCAGCTATATAGGCCATTTTTGGTTTCTTTGAACATTGAGTTGAAGTTTTCTGAACACCAATGCTTTACACATTTGTTAAGTTTATTCCTGATTATTTGAGTTTTATCTGTCATATTTTTATTTTCATCTCTCTTTTGACAGTTTCAGTTATTTTTGTTGATATAATCCTCATTATTAGGCTGTTTTCCAGGCCCCTTTCTCCTGTCTTTTCTTTTCAGGCTATAGCATACCCTTTATTATTTCCTGAAAATCTGGTCTTTTGGTTAGAAATTCGGTTTCCATTTTTCTTTCAATAGTCTAACCTCACTTTCAGAAGCCATTTCTTCAAGCTCACTAATCCTTTCTTTTGCATCCTTAGATCTGCTATTATATGATTCCAATGTTTTTTTTTTTTTAAATTTCATTGATTGCACCTTTCATTCCCAAAAGCTCTGCTATTTTTCTATGTATGCTTTCAAATTCTTCTTTTTGCTCATCCAATGTCTTCTTAATATCCTTACTCTCTTTAGCCATCCCATTGAATTTATTAAGGAGATTTGTTTGAACATCTATAATTAGTTTTCTCAACTCCTTTATGTCATCTGAATGCTTACCTTATTTCTTTAACTGGGCCATAGCTTCTTGTTCTTGGTGTGGATTGCAATTTTTTGTTGGTGACTTCGCATCTGGCTTACTAGGGTATTTATTGTGGGTTCAGATCTTCTCTTTAGTTTAGGGCTTCCTATCATTTCTCCCTTGCTTGTTATGCACTAGGAGCCAAGCATGTATTTGGTGCTGTAAGCTACAGTGGCTCAAAGTGCCTTGATTGTGCCAGGTACCAATGAAGCTTCTTCCAACTTTCTCCTTTGCTAGGGGTAAGGACAGAGTCACAGCTATGTGGAATAATCCACATTCAGGCCTAGACTGTAGTTGCCCAGAGAGACTGATGAAGTTTCACATCCCTTTCTCCCCTGCCTGGGGTGGGGCTGGAGCTGCAGGTGTGGGCAGCAATTTATGCAGTGTGGATTCGAGATGACTGCAGTTGCCCTGGTAAACTTCTGATTTTCTGTCTATTCCAGCCAAAGTTACATGCAGTTACCTGTATAGGCTGGTGCAGGGCTCCTCAGGCTTCCTCAGGAAGCCTAGGTGGACTGCAGGCTGATCTGCATGAAAGGAACTGGTTCCTGCAGACACTGAGAATTTCAGTCAGCCTGGCTTCCCCTCAGGTTGGAGGCAGAGTCAGAATAGTGGCTACTGGTCTCTCTGACTTGGGCTGTTTCACACCCCAGCTGTTACCAGGGTTATATCTTAGCCAGCTGAGTCTACCAATCAGTAGCTGAAATTGGCAGCCAACTGTCTCCTCCTCCCCTTTTTCTGGGAAATGGAGCTTCCAATTCCAGCCACAGCATAGCTCCTGGGCATCTTGTGCCACCAGAGTAGGATAGTCACCAGCCTCCACGGCTTGGCCAGTAACTCCCCAGAGAGGCTGGCACAGGTCCCCACAGCTTCCTCCCTGCTGGAGATGGCACTGGGGCCTAGGCTAGATCTGCAATTTGATCTGGATGGAAAGAAGCTGGGTCCCCCCAGAACTGGGATTTTCAGTCTGCCCTGCTTCCCTTCATGTTAGGCTTAGAGTTAAGATGGCAGCTCCCAGCCTCTTTCTGACTTGGATAGGCTCAAACTTTAACTATTCTCAGAATTATACTGTCACCCACTGAATTTATTCATCAGTAGCTGAAATTGCTGCCCAACCATCTCTTCCTCCTCCATTTTGGGGAAGTGGAGCTTTCAATTCCAGCCACAAAACAGCTCCCAAGGCAGCTTGTGCCTCCAATGGGGGATGGGCACTGGCCTCCACAGCGTGAAGCACTCTACTTATAAGTCTTCTCTGCAGATGGGCAGTCTCCTCCTTCCACTCCTTTGAGGATGTTGCAGGATCCTCCTCTGGTCTCCTGGAGCCCCCAAACTGGTGCTTCAGCTAGCTCCAGAGAGCTCTGGGTATTTGCTAACTACCCTGTAGCAGGAGCTGACTCTAGGCACTCCTTACTCCAGCACCATCTTGCTGGTTCTCTGATTCTGATGTTCTTTTTAATTTCATTTATTGAACTTTTCATTCCCATAAGCTCCTCTTATGTTTTCTCAATATCCTTAATCTCTGTAGTCATCTCATTGAATTTATTAGGAGATTTTATTTGAACATATATGATTAGTTATCTCAACTCCTTTATGTCATCTGGAAGCTTATCTTGTTCCTTTAACTGGGCCATTTTTTCCTGTTTCTAGGTATGGATTGTAATTTTTTGTTGGTGTCTTGGCATCTGGCTTAGTAGAGTATTTATTCTGGGTACATTTTTCCTTTAGTTTAGGGCTTCCTGACCTTTATTCATTGCTGGTTGTGCAGCAGGAGCCAAGGATGTAGTTGGTCCTTTGAGCTTGGATGCTCAAGTGGTCCTAATTGACCCAGATACCAGTGAAATTTTTCCCAACTTTCATCTTGGCCAGGGTAAGGACAGAGTCACAGCTGTGTGAATAATCCAAATCATGCATGCCTAGACAGTCATTGCCCAGAGAGACTGATGAAGATTTCTGCCCCATTATCCCTTCCCTGTGTTGGGAGTGGCTCTGCCAGTGTCAGCAGCAATCTATGCATTGTGCATCCAAGATGACCACAGATGCCCAGTAGACTTCTGATTATTCATTCTGTGCAGCCAAATGTACCTGCAGTTACCTGGATAGGCTGGTGCAATGCCCACTATCCTTCTCATTGCCAGAGGTGGGGCTTAAGTCTAGGCTTGGGTTGAAGGCCAGCACTGGTGAAAGAACTTGGTTCCTACCTTCACTGTGATTTTTGGCCAGCCAGACTTTTCCTCAGGCTGAGGGTGGAGTCAAAACAGCACCCACCAGCCTCACTTTAACCCAGACAGTTTCATTTTCTAGCTATTCCTAGGTCTGTACTGAAGCCAGGTGAATTCACCATTTTGTTTATCCATTCATAAGTTGATAGACATGGGCTGTTTCCATATTTTTTCAAGTGTGAATAATGCCATTATGAACATCAGTGTGCAAATGTCAGTTTGCATCCTTGCTTTCAGAGCTGGATATTTTCCCGGTACTGAGATTCCAACATCATATGACATTTCTATATTCAGCTTCTTGAGGAACAGACAAACTGTCTTCCACAGAGGTTGCACTGTACTACAATCCCACTGACAGAGAAAGAGTGTCCCTATTTCTCCATCCTCTCTAGAACACATAGTTTTCTATTTATTTAAATTATGGCCATTCTATAAAGGATTATATGGTATTTGAACGAAGTTTTGATCTGCATTTCTCTAATAGCTACTGATGTTGAAAAAAATTTCTGTTCATTTCTCTGAACATAACAAAATGTAGCTAGAAATCAATAACAAATAAAGAAGTGGAAAATTCACAGATTTGTGAAAGTTAAACAACATATTTTAAAACAATGAATGGGTTAAAGAAATTAGAAATGACATAAGAAAGTATCTTGAGGCACATGAAAATGAAAATACAGGGAAGGCAATTCTGAGAGACATTTATAGACCTATATGCTTACATTAAAAATAAGAAAAATTTAAAATCAAAGAACTGATCTTGAAATGGAAGAACTAGAAAAAGTAGAGCAAACTAAACCCAAAGTGAGAAGGACAGCCTGAACAAAGATTATCATGGATATAAATGAAATAGAAAAATTATAGAAAATCAACAAAACAAAAGTTGTTTTTTGAAAATATCAATAAAATTTTAAAAACTTTAGATTAATGAAGAATAAAAGAAAGAACACAAATAATGAAAATTAGAAGTGAAAAGGAAAAGATTACTAACAAATCCACTGAAAATAAAAAAATGTCTATAATTGGATAGTGTGAACAATTGTATGCCACTAAATTAGGTAACCTAGAGGAAATGGACAAATTCATGGAAGTGCAGAAACTACCTATTTTGTCTCAAGAAGATTTCAACAAAAGAATTATTTGTAAAAAGATTGAATATTACATCAAATACCTTCAAGTAAAGGGAAGCTCTGAACCAAATGGCTTTTCAGGATACTCCAAGGACAATTAAATCCAATTTTTCTCAAACTCTTCCAAAATATGGAAGATGAGGAACCACCCTCTAATTCATTCATTAAAGCCAATATCACCCTCATACTAAAGTTGGAAAATACCTCAAAAAAGAAAACTACGTACTGATATACATTATGAATATAGTGCAAAAATCTTGAAGGAAATACTAGCAAACTGTATTCAAGAGCATACTAAAAGAAATATATACCATGATCAAGTGTGGTTTATCCCTGGTATGAAGGTTCATTCAATATGAGAAAATGAATTAATGTAATATACCACATTACCAGAATATAGAAAAAAGCACATAATTATCTCATTTGATGCAGAAAAGTCATTTGACAAAGTATGACTCCTTCTCTTGATAAAACCACTCAGAACATGAAGAATAGAAAGGAACTTCCTAAACATGATAAAGGGCATATATGAAAAACCCATAGTTAGCATCTTTCTATATGGTGAAAGACTGATTTACTCTAAGATCAGCAACAAGGCAAGGATGCCTATTAAAACCACTGTTCTTTAGTACTTTACTGGAAATTCTTGCCAGATAATAAGGAAAGAAAAAGAAGTATAAGGCTTACAAACTGGAATCAAAAAAGGGAAAGAAACATCTTTGTCTTGTGTAGGTGATAGGATCCTATATGCAGAAAAATCATAAAAATTTCTTAATAAAACTCCTAAATACCATAAATGAATTCAACAAACAAGTGTGTTATGTAATTAAAAACCAAAACTCAGTATTGTTTCAATACACAATCAGTGAACAATCAGAAGAAATCAAGAGAAAAATTCCATGCAATGAATATACCACACTAATGAAAGAAATTGTCGAGGTGGGAGGAGTGGGGTGTGTGGGGAGTGGGGTATATATGGGAAGCTCTTATATTTTTTAATGTAACATTTTGTGTAATCTATGTATCTTTAAAAGAAGATAATAAAAAAGAAAAAACTAAAAGATCAAATATCTGGAAACAAATCTAACCATGAATGTAATAAATATGTAAACAAGAATTACAAAATATTGCTAAAAGATATTAAAGAAGACCTAAATAAATGGAAGGATATTCCATGTCTGTAGACTGGCTGACTATATATCATTAGGCTACCAATTCTACCCAAACAAATTTATAATTTCAATGCAATTTCAATAAAATCCCAACAACTTCATTCACAGAAATGGAAAAGCCATTCATCAAATGTATATGGAAGGAAAATGCACCCCAAATAGCTAAGACTATCTTGAAAAAGAAGAATGAAATTGAAGGACTCACACTTCTTGATCTTAGATTTTATTACAAAGCCACAGTACTTAAAAAACACCATGCTGTTGGCAGAAGGACAGGCATATAGACCAATGGAATAGAATTCAGAGCTCAGAAATTAACTTTCAGATTTAAGGCTCTCATACATTTTTGCAAGTTATACAATGGCCAATATATGTTATTGCAATGTCATTAAGGATAATTCTCAAGTCCCCAAATGCCCCCAAATTACAAGTTATTTTTCTTTCCCTCCCTTCAGAACATCCAGAGGCCATTATCTCCCAACCCATGATGAATGTTCCTCCATTGCTAGTATCAAAAGTCTACAGTAGAACAATTGTAAGTCTACTGTAGTTCATCATCCATTTCCCAATCCTGAGGATTCTGATGATGATGCCCTCTCCACCTCTAATAGAGAGCAGGCTTAGATCCCATGGGGCACATAGATTGGACTTCCTTACTTACAGTTGTGGGCTCTTTCTGTTCCTTGAGATTGTAGCTGTCAGTTATCATCTTCTTGTTAGTTGTTCTGGGTGAGTGCAATGAACTGGTGAGTAGGTGTGACAAATCAGTTGAAATTCAGGGCACAACTGGCACATGGACAGTCCAAAAATTTAAACTCATGGACATACAATTATCATCTCTAATACTAACAATAGGTTCAAATAGAGGGGCAGCACAGCTATGTGTAGGGAAAACACAACTGAGTCAAACACTATCACACTGGTGTAATGGTGAACACTCGACTATAAATCACAGACTTTAATTAATAGTAAAATTATAAAAATGTGCTTGCCTTAGGTGAAACAAATGTTCCACATCAATGCAAGTTGGTGTTGGGGAGGTATATGGGAATCCATTAATTTATGCATGATTGTTTTATAACTTCTTTAATAAAGAAAAAAGTGCATTGAGGAAAAATAACAGTATAGATTGTTGGTGAAGTAAATTGGTTAGTATGGTGGTTATGCTCATGAGTCAACTTTGCCAGGTTATGAAGCCTGGTTATTTGGTCAAGCAAGCCCTGGCATAATTATTACTGTTTAGACATGTGTACTTAAGTCATTAATCAAATGATTTCATCTATGACTGTTTACATTTACAATCCATTGAAAGTATTGCCTTCAGCAATGAGAAAAGTCTTCATCAGTTGAAGGCCTTAAAAGAAAAAGTGGTTATTTCAGCAGTCAGGAGAGAGAATTTTCATCTCTAATTGAGCTAGCTATCTTCTCTTGGGGAATTCATTGAAAACTTTAATCAGAGTTCCCAGCAGCCACCCTGTCCTATGGAATTAGAACTTGTGCATCCCCATAGTCCCGAGACAATTTTATAAAATCTTATATTTGCAGCTCTCTCCTGCTAGTTCTTTTGCCCTAGAGAATCCTGACTAAAACAGGAGGAGATTCATGAATTTAAGTAGCATAAATCCTATACTCTGGGACAACTTGTTTAAAGGATACAAACAGTAATGTATATTAGAGGAACTCTTCTGGGGTTAGAACAAATATCAAGCACTAATTTCAGAAACTATTCTGTTGAAGGAGCAAAAATTTTTTTAGGTTTGTTGTAAAGGAATGCATGCCCTAGGGCTTTGTTGCAAATGAAAGGACAATTTGACCCAATCAGTGGTGTTTAACATCTAATTATAGGCAGGAAAAGAGTAGAAGAGATCCCTACAAGTACCACTAATATTCTGGGGTGACTTTTTTGCATATCCAAAGCTGCACTTCACATTGATGATCAAATTCAGAGACTTAACACTTGGAGAGGATGTAGGCTTCACCAAAATAATCCTTCAGGTCAGTAAACAAATATGTAAGTATATAATGGATTGCACTGGAGGTGGGAGAGGAGAGCAATGCTCTGAACTGCTACACTATATTTTTAAATTTTTTACATTTTATTACCTTTTTAAAAGATACGTAAATAACACAAAATGTTAGAATAAAAATGTAAGAGGTTCCCATATACCCCACTACCCACAACTTCCATTCCTGTATCTAAAACTTATTTCCCTAGTGTGGTACATTCATTGCATTTGATGAGTACATTTTGGAGCATTGCTACACTGCATGGATCCTAGTTTACATTGTAGTTTACACTCTCTCCCAGCCCATTCATTCGGTTACAGCAGGATATATAGTGTCCTGCATCTGTCCCTGCAATATCACTGAGGACAACTCCAAGTCCCCAAAATGCCCCAATATCACACCTCATTTTCCCTCTCTCTGCCTTCACCAACTCCCATGGCCACTGTCTCCACATCAATGGTAAAATTTTTTCCATTGCTAGAGTCACAATAATTCTATAGTAGAATACCAATAATTCCACTCTAATCCATATTTTATTCTTCCATCCTGAGGACCATGGCATGGTGATATCCACTCCACCTCTAAATTGAGAGGGAACTTAGACCCCACATGGCTGATGGATGGAATTCTCCTGCTTGCAGCAGTAGACACTTCAGGTTCCCTGGTGCAGTGGTTGACCATCATCATGATCATCAACTTACCTGGGTAAGTCCAATGAACAAGTGTGTAAGTGTTGCAACTCTGTTGAGACTCAGGGCCCATCTGGCACATACACAGTTCAGAGATTCAAGTCTCCCCTAGCATACAACAACTGCAGCACCAACTGCAGTTTCAGTAAAAGTGACAGAAGAGGCATACATAAAGAGGTCACATCTAAGTTCAACTCCATAACACTTAGGAGCAGAAATTCCAAAGTAGAGCCTGTTGTCAAAGCACCAAACTCCAGAGCCATCTATCCATCATAACCTTATGATCTGGGTGTCTCCTTAGCCTTCAGGATCACCACTACCCAGGGTTGTATCTCCTTTGCTGTCTCTGAGATCTTGCTGAGATGTGCATGAGTGTGACCTCTCTGATGAACTCATGACTCATTTTGAAGTCTCTTAGCCATATAACTCATTTGTCTTTAACATATCCCCTTTTATTTAAGGTTTTATTCTAGTTGCATCACCAGCTGCTGTTCAGCAGTCACCCCCTTAGTGCCAGGGAGCTTCACCCCTGGGAGTCATGTCCCATGCTGGGGGGAAAGTATTGCATTTATAAGCTGAGTTTAACTTAGAGAGTGGCCCCATTTGAGCAACATGGAGATTCTCAGGAGGTAATTCTTAGGCACCCTGCAGCTCTAGGCCAAATTGAAATTTCAAGCAAACAGGCTTATATGCATAGTCACCTGTATCATGGGCACATCATTGGACCATCCTTCTTTGTCCTGGTACTTGGGGGGTTGTTGCTGCTCTATTGGGGAGTATGACAGAGTTACCCAGAATGGAAATCACCGCTCCTTCAGGTGTTTAGTGATAACCTACCCTCTTTGTCAATACCCAATAAACATTTGAAACTAACTCTATAACATATGTGCATACCCCAAAGAACTCCCTCCCACCCATGCATGCCCCATCAATGACACCCCACTTCAGTGCTCCTCCCCTGCCACAGTTGAACCCTCTGTGAACCAAAATGTCTTCAAAATGGAAATCAGAGTGCCAAATTCAGTTAATAAGATAAAGAAATAGTAATTATAGGTTTAAAGTTTAGAAATAGAATACATAATAATTTAAAAAAACTAAAATAAAGTAAAAAATAAATTGGGGCATTAAAAATGAAAAAAATCATAAAATTTTTTTTGATATTGTGCCTTCCATGACTGTGATAAGTGGTTGCCCTGTTTGTACAGTGGCAAGGCAAACTCTTCCATTTCTTCCTCAGTGTCTGCAAACTCTTTTTTTATTATTATGTCTTCAAAAAACTTTTAGGTTAAAGTCACATATAGAAAATAGAGAACTCCCATATACCCAACATCAAACTCTTTTACCCCTTCCACAGCAATGATCTTTTTACATGTGGATGTTATATTTGCTGCAACTGATGTGCAGATAATGAAACATAGCTACCAACCATGGTTCCAATATGGTTTACATTTTAGACTGTACACTTTTATAAATTTTTGGGTACATTATGATTTACATTAGGGTTTGCATTTTAGACAATACATCTTTTAAATTTTGGTGGTATTTTAAATGTCTTGTATCCATCATTGCAGGATCATGTGGAACACTTCCATTGCCTCCCACTTAACCACTTTTATAGTTATTCTATTCCTCTCTCCCCCTTCCCTTAGGTTCAACACTGAATACCAAGCTTCTGTGCATGGAGGACAAAATTCGTAGATACTTGCAACAATGCTGAGGGCTTGACTCACTCGACTATCGTCCCCCATTGGGAGCCACCCATGTTCTTGAGAGATACCCACCCCTCTGTTTAAGAACATTAGACCTCCCCAGGATGGAGACATAATACCTTACTACTCATTGTATGGGTCTCTACCCACTGATATAATACACTATGACATAATGAGTGCTCACACAGTCCCTAAAAGCCTGCCTGAGATGCACCATTCATGAGATGTTCTCATCAAACACCATAAACCAGTAACCCATTCTTATTATATTTTCTAAAGAGGTTTCTCAACATTATAGCTAAAACCACATACCCAACAATCTCCCATGTTCACTTGCTCCCCCAACCCTCCCCTCATTCCATGAACCATCTGACCCTTTCTCCCAGCCCAGGCCCCACTTGATTGCAAAGACCAACCTGATGGTATCCCTATGCTCATATCCCATCAATTCAATACACAACTACTTGCCTTCACTTTATCATAGATTTTGCCTATGCGGGTGTTGGCTCACAATGTTCCCTCCCACCCCTACTTCCTGTAAACTTATCTTCCAGTCTCTAGCTCTCTGAGAGAGCTTGACTTACCTAATTAATATCAGAGCAGTCATGTAATATTTGTCCTTCAATGTTTGGCTTGCTTCACTCAACATAAGGTCTTCAAGGTTCATCAATGTTATCCTGTGTGTTATTACTGTAGTCCTTCTTACAGCTGAATAATATTCTATTGTACATATATACCACATTTTGTTTATCCATTCATCTGTTGATGGGCATTTGAGTTGAGTCTAACTTTTGGCAATAGTGAATAATATCACTATGAACAATGCTTTGTATATATTGGTTTGTGCCTTTGTTTTCAGTTCTTCTGGGTATATACCCAGCAGTGGAATTGCTGGGTTATATGGAAAATCTATAGTTATTTTTTGAGGAACTGCTAAACTGTCCTTCAAAATGGCTGAATCCTTCTACATTCCCCCCAGGAAAGGATGAGTGTTCCCATTCCTCCATATCCTCTACAGCACTTGTAGTCCTCTGTTTCTTAAATAGCTGCCAATCTAATGTGTATAAGATAGTATCTCATAGTGGTTTTGATTTGCCTTTCCCTAACAGCTAGTGTTGCTAAGCTTCATTTCATGTGCTTCTTAGGAATTTGTATTTCTTCTTTGGAGAAGCATCTGTTCAAATCTTTTGCTTATTTTTTGAATATGTGGTTTTCATTTTTATTTTTGAGATATAGGATTTTTTATACATGCTGGATGTTAGGATCCTATCAGATATATGGTTACCACATATTTTCTCCCATTGGGTGGGCTGTCTTTTCACTTACTTGATAAACTCCTTTCAAGTGCAAAATGATTTAATTTTGAAAAGTTCCAATTTATCTATTTTTTTCTTTCACTGCTCATGTTTTCGATGTGATATTCATGAAGGCATTTATTGTTAAAAGGTCTGGAAATATTTCCCTACATTGTCTTCCAAGGTCTTTATTGTCTTGGCTCTTATATTTGGATCTTTGACCCATCTTGAGTTGATTTTGTATAAGGTGTAAGATGATAATCCTCTCTCATTCTTTTGCATATGGATATCCAGTTCTTCAAGTACTATTTGTTGAAGAGGCCATTCTCTCCCAGTTGAGTGTGCTTGGTGGCCTTGTTGAATATCAGATGCCTGTATTTGTGAAGATCTATATCAGAACCCTCAATTTGGTTCCATTGGTCAATATGTCTTTCCATGTGCCAATACCTTGCCATTTTAAACACTATAGCTTTGTAGTATGTTTTAAACTCAGGTAGTGTGATTCCGCAAATTCAATTTTCTTTTTCAGTATGCTTTTGACTCTTTGGGGCCTCTTTCCCTTCCAAATAAATTTCAAAGTTAGTTTTTCCAACTCACTAAAAAGTGCTATGTTGATTTTTATTGAGATTGCATTAAATCTGTAGAGCAGTTTGGGTAGGATAGATATCTTAATGATATTTAGTCTTCCTATCCATGAATAGGGGATATTCTTCCATTTATTAACGTCATCTTTGATTTCCTTTAACAGGATAGTGGAGTTTTCTGTGTGTACTTCTTTCACATTTTAGATAAATTTCTTCCTAGGAATTTGTTGTTGTTTTTTTAGTTTACTATTATAAATAGTATTTTTTCCTTGATTTCCTCCTCAGATTGCTCATTATTAGTGTACAGATGTGCTACTGATTTTTGCACATTGGTCTTATAACCTGCGACTTTACTGAATTCATTTATACCTTTCAGAAATTTTGTGGTAGGTTTCTCAGGGCTTTCTATGTACAAGATCGTCTCATCTACAAATAGTGAATTTTGACTTCTTTACCAGTTTGAATGCATTTTATATCTGGATGTTGTCTCAGTGCTTGAGCAAGTACTTCTAAAACATTGTTAAATAAGAGGGGTGATAGTGGGCATCCTTGTCTTGTTTCTGATCCTAGAGGGAAAGATTTTAAGATTTCACCATTGTAAATGATGTTAGTTGTTGTTTTTTCATGTATAACCTTTACAACGTTCAGAAAGCTCCAGTCTCTTTGTACTTTTGCAGTGCTTTTATCAGGAAAAGGTGCTGTATTTTGTAGAATGCTTTTTCTGAATCTATGCATATGATCATGTGATTTTTTCCCCTTTAATTTGTTTATGTGGTGCATTACACTGATTGATTTTCTTATATTGAAATATCCTTGCATACCAGGGATGAAACCCAGTTGGTAATGGTGTATAATTCATTTGATGTGTTATTGAATATGATTAGCAAGTATTTTGTTCAGGATTTTAGCATCAAGGTTCATTAGAGAGATTGGTCCTTAATTTTCCTTTCTTGTGGTGTTTTGTTTGGCTTTTGTATTAGGGTAATTTTGGCATCATAGAATGAACTAAACAATGTTCCTTCTATTTTGATTTTTTGGAAAAGTTTAAACAAGATAGTGTCAGTTCTTTCTGGACTTTTTGGTAGAATACAACTGTGAAGATGTCTGGCCATGGCCTCTTTAGTTGGGAGGTTTTAATGACTTCTTCTATCTCTATACTTGTGATTGGTTTGTTGATATCATATCATATCATACCATATCATATCATCAATTTCTTCTTAAATCAATGTAGGTTGCTTATGTGCTTCTAGGAATTTGTACATTTCCTCTTAATTGTCCTTGTTGGCATAGAGTTTTTCATAAGTTTCCTCTTATGATAGCCCTTATTTCTGTGGGGTCAGTGGTGATATCCCTTTTCTCATATTTATTTGTGTATTTGCATCTTCTCTCTTTTTTTCTTGGTTACTCTAGCTAAGTGTTTGTCAGTTTTAAGGAACTTCTCGATTAACCAGATCATTGTTTTATTTTTTCTTATGTTTTCTTATTTTCTATTTCATTTATTTCTGCTTTGATATTTGTTATTTCTCTCTTTCTTCTTCCTTTGGGGTTAGTTTGCTGTTCAATTTTACTAATTCCTCCAAGTGTGCAATTAGGTCTTAAATTGTAGCTCCTTCTTTTTTGATGTATGTATTTATGGACATGAATTTCCCTGTCAGTACAGCTTCTGCTGCATCCTATAAGTTTTGATATGTGTTGTTGTCATTTTCATTTGTTTTAAGGTAGTAACTGATTTCTTGTGAGATTTCCTCTTTGACGCACTTTCTAAGAATGTGTTGCTTAACTTCCGTTTCTTTGTACCTAACCTTGATCTCTGGCCCTTGCAGATTTCCAGCTTCATTCCACTGTCATCAGAGAAATTATTTTGTATGATTTCAAACTTTCTGAATTCATTGATTTACATGCTCTGTGTCCTAGCATGTGGCCTATTTTGGAAAATTATCCATGTGCACTTGAGAAGAAAGTATATCCTGCTGTATTTGGTTGTAATGGTCTCTATATATCTATTAGTTCCAGGCCCTCTAATATATTATTCAGTGTCTTTGTTTCTTTATTGATTCTCCTGAGATGACCTGTCTAATGGTGATACTGGTGTATTAAAATTCCCCACTATAATTTTAGAGACATCTATTTTTCCATTTCATTTTTCCAGTGTTTGCCTCATGTATTTTGAGGTGCCCTGGTTAGGGGCATAAATATTTATTATTGTTCTTTCTTTTTGAAAGATTACCCATTTTGCAAATATGTAGTGTCCATCTTTGTCTCTTATAACAGTTTTGAATTTAAATAGTTCTGTCTGATATTAGTAAAGCTCATCCTGCCCTTTTATGTTATTTTTGGCTTGTAAGAATATTTTCCAGTCTTTCACTTTCAACCTCCTTGAATCCCTGGGTCTGAGGTGGGTTTCTTGTAGACATGATAGAGATGGGTCATATTTCCTTATCCTTTCTGCCAATCAGTGCCTCTTGACAGGTGAGTTTAATCTATTAACTTTCAGTGTTAATACTCTCAAGTAATTACTTACATTAGCCAAATTTTCTTTGCATTTTTGTATGCCATTTGTTGTTTTCATTTCTCTTTTTGTCTTTTTAGTTGTTATTACACTCTTCTCCACCTGTCCTTCCTGGTTTTTTTTTCTTTACTCCTGCAGAAATCCCTTTAGTATTTCTTGAAGGGCAGGTTTCTTATTGGCATACTCTCTTATTTTCTGTTTATCTGTGAATATTTTGAACTCTCCATCATTTTTGAATGCCAGCTTTGCTGGATAGAGTTTTCTTGATGGATTTTTAAAAAAATTTAAGTACCTTGACTATGTCATACCACTGCTTTCTTGCATCCATGGTTTCAGATGAGAAATCAGCACTTAAATTTATTGATCCTCCCTTTTACGTGATGGTTCCTTTACTCTTGCTGTCTTCAGTATTTTTTCTTTAATTTGAGCATTGGATAAATTTGGCAAGTATATGTCTTGTGGTAGGCCTGTTGAGATTTATACTGTTTCGGGTACATTATCCTTCCTGAACACGTACATACATCTCCCTTAGTAGATTTGGGATGTTTTCAGCCGTAATTTCCTCCACCATCCATTCTGTCCCCTTTCCCTTCTCTTCTTCAGGGATTCCTATAATGCATATGTTTTTGCATTTTATGTGGTCATTCAAATCTCTAAGTCCCTGCTATGTTTTTTTCTAGCCTTTTATCAAACAATTCTACTATCTGTTTGATTTCAGATGTATTGTCTTCCACACCACTAATTTTTTCCTCCTCCTCTTCAAATCTGCTTTTATTTGCTAAGTATGTATTTTGATTTCTGGGATTGTGTCATTCATCATTATCATATCTGTTATTTTTTTGCATATGTTTACAATTTCTTCAATATGTTCTCCATGTGTTTTCTTAATTTCCTTAATCTCATCCTTATCTTCATTAAGTTGGTCCATGATATTTGTTTGGAGAACTTTAATTAATTGTTTAATGTTCTGTTGCTCTTTCTGACTTTTAGCTTTTGTATTGGATTGGGCCATGTTTTCCTGGTTATTGGTATGTTTTTTAAATTCTTTTTTCTGTCTTTTCATCATTTTATCTTGATGTGTTTTTTCAGTTGATTAGCTTCTCCATCTAGTCTCAGGTTTAATTTAGGTGTTTTTTTTTGTATGTTTTCTCTTTGCCACTTTGTTCTTCTTATTCTGTTTCCTTGTTGTTGTATAAGTTTCTTTGAAGGAAAAAGATTTGGGTCAAGAAAGCAAAAGAGGTAAGAAAGGAAAAAGTAGAATAGCAGTATTGATAGTAAATGTTAGCAGAAGAACCATGTAAGACCTAGGAGAATGACTATTAAACTCATGTAGGCTGTGTAGAGTTATAGGAATAAAAAAGTGGAGTACTTACAATGAGATGGGAAACTGAATATAGAGAGGAATATTGTATAAATTAAAAGACCAGCATGATAAGGAGACCTCTCTCCTATCCTGAAAGAGACAAGAAGGGACAATAACATAAAGAGCTAATAAATGGAAGAAAAGAGAATAGAAGTGTTAAAAATAAAAAGACAGAAAAATTGAGGGCTAAACAAAGAGAGTTGGAATGTAAGAGCAACAACAGAATGTGGAAGATAGAAAAATGTAGGAAGGAAAAGAGAAAGCATTGGAGGCCAAAATGAGTACACACAGAAAAGAGGAAATTGAGGAAGAGGAGGCATAGCAAACAAGAACAATGATAACAGAACCTCATTACAAATGTTTTAAAAGGGCATGAGTGGATAAAGAGGAAGGAAAGACAAGAAAACAATATAAAATAGACAAGACCTCAAACATTGGGTCTTCTTTGTAATTGAATAACCTGACTAAGAATCTGTCCTTCCCCTTTTCTCCCCTCCTCACTTCCTTCCTCCCAGGGCAGCAGGAAGCCCCTGTGAGAGATCCCCTCCAAGTTTCAAATGGGACTCTGGAGATTTAACTCACCATGGAAAATAATGATTCCAGTCTTTTTGAGAGAGGCACCCACACCTTGCCAGAACCCTAAATATCCTCTTGGAAACCTAACATGAACTTCCTATTCTCACCCTCCCTTCAGTGTGTTGTGCGGTACTAGTTAATTGTCTGACTCCACCTTCTCCAAGACCAATTTTCCTTATCCCAGGATACTTAGGTAAATCAGACTGCCTCAGAAGATTCACCTCTCCACTCTTTCTAGTTTCTCCTCAAGCCAGCTGGTATGCTCCACAAAGCTCAAAAAGGGGAGTCCAGACAAGTGAACCTGTACTCCTCAAGCCCCTCTGCATCCTTCAGAAGAACCCTCCCACTCTCAGAGTTTGTGCAAGATTGGTGGCTTGGAGAATGCCAGGGTTCAGGATTCAGGGAGCACTGGGTCTGGGGAAAGTAGGTTCATGGAATACAGGGTTTGCAGAACACCACGTGACTGACTGGTTTTCGGGAACTTCATGGCTACACGCTTTAAGGTAAGGACTTAGTTTCCCACAGCTTCAGGCACAAGGACCAGAAACCCATGGTTTTATATTGAGCCATGACTCATTTTGTTGCATTCCCTCCAGAGTGCTGTCCAGAAGCCTCCTGCTTTGTGGTTTCCTAAAAGAGCTCACTCAGTCAGGATTCTGTCCCCACTCAGCTGTTTTTTTTTTTTTTGTAGGAGAGATGATGTGGATGCACTTACTCCAATGCTTTCTTGCCCTGCCTCCTATAATATATTATTTTAAATGCCCAGGTACCAAAAAAGTGGGGGTGGGCAAAGAAACAGAAAAGCAAAATGCATACACATGAAAAAATATAAGGAAACAAAATTGCTTGTGAGAGTGACCTGATGTCAGATACAACAGAAAAAAGAACTCAAATTAGCCATTGGAAAAGTGGTTACTCTAAGCCACACTCAGTGTACAAATTCACTACCTTCTCCCTGAAATGGCACCCAGGAAAAATCCCCTTTGCCACTGAGACATTGTTACCAAGTTTCAACTAAAAATGCATTTTGAAAAAGACCTTGACCAAAGGGGAAAATATTAAATACAAATGATTTTGTATGGCTAAGAGATTTCAAACAGAGTCAGAAGGTCATACCAAAGGTTACTCTTATGCACATCTGAGGATCGCATTGACTGCCAGAGTAAACAATACCTTATAAATGGGAGATTGTGAGGACTGGGCAGATCAGACAACTCTAGAAACTTGGCACCCTGTAAGTTGGACTTACCTTGGAATTTATGTACACAATGTAATAGAGTTAGATTCATTTATAATTTCCCTACACATGGCTCTTATGAACTTTTATGAGAAACTTTAATTAGCACTATACTAAATAAATATTTGTCCCAGAGACTTAAATCTGCCATCTGTTCTTATGCCAGTTGAGCTCTGAATCTCAGCAGAACTGAAATATCTACACTTCAGTTTATTGAATTCACCCAGGAGAACTCAGAAAAGGATGAGAATGGACAATGACCATCCCACAAAAGAGATTATCTACAACTGAAAGTAATAGAGTTCCATTCATCTGCCCCATGGTATCTAAGCACCCTCTCAATCAGAAGCAGAGTGGGCAACACCTTCCCCAAATCCTCAAGATTTAGGAATGAACAAACATAAGTGGAGGATGAAAATATGAACTAAAGTTGACATTCTTTTTCTGCTATTGGAAGAACTCATATTATTGAAGTAATGGCAGTGTTTACCAGAGGTTCTGAGGGAAGGGAGAGGGAGAAATAGGTGTAACATAGGGTATTTTGGGGACATTGGAAGTATTGTACATCATATTGCAATGAAGATACAGGCCATTATACATTTTGTCAAAACCTTTAAAATTGTGTGGTGCAAAATGTAAACCATATTATAAACTTTAGAACAAGTTTAGTAGCAATAATTCAATATTTGTTCATCAAACGAAATAAATGTATCACACTTGTGAAAGATGTTGTTAATGGGGATAAAGGTGTGGGAGGGGGAGGGTGTGGAGTGTATGGAGTGTATGCCCCAAATTCTAAAGATTCTTTAAAAAATATTAAAACAAAATCTATATGAACAAAGGACATCAATAAAGTAATTTTGCAATTATATAAGGTTATTAATACATATTTTCTACTTTATACTCTTAATTTGTTTGAAAGTAATTATATAAAATAATATGTAAATAATATAATTTGGGAGCTATTATATATAAAAATGTAACATATGTATACAATAATTTCTGTTAACATCACAACAGAAAGTTATTAGGAAATTATGAAAAATATTAAGGCAACAATTCTAACAATATATTATTGGCAATTTTAACATTATTTGAGCTGTAAAGTAGTAGTAACATTTTTGTATATTACTATAATTAAAGCAAACACAAATCTGAAACTGATTCTGATAAATTGAGATGTATATGGAAAACCCCTAAAAATAATTAATAATACCTACAAAAATAAAGGGAAACCATTAGAGATTAAATGCTACCTTAGAAAATATTCACTAAACACAAAAGGAATTAATAAAGGAGGAATAAAGAATTTAAAAAGATTTAATAAATTGGAAATAAGATGGTAGATATTAATGTAATTATATAAATAATAACATTAAATCTGAATGGATTAAACACTCTACTTAAAAATCAGAATTTTTCAGACTAGATTTAAAAAAAGTACAACTTTATTTTTTGTCCCCTGGTGAAAAATTTAGATTAAAAAACAGAAAGAAATTAAAAATAAAAGGATGCTAAAATTTATATCACACAAAGAACACTCATAGATAAGCTATATTGTCTATAATTTTATTAGATAAAATGTATTTACAACTGAAAAAAAATTATTATTGATAAAAAAGGACACTTTCTATAATAAAGAGCTCAATCCACAAGGGAGGCATAATATATTAAATAATTTTTTAGTCCATGAAAATATATGAAACAAAAACAGAAGTGAAGGGAAAAAGCAACATTTCAACAACAAATTTGACAGACATCAATAGCCCAGTTTTAATGATAAATAATAGAGCCGGGATGAAGAGCACAAAGGAAATAAAAGGGATAAACAAAACTATACAACAAACAGACTAAATGAACCTCTATGATATTCTTCAGTGGCATAAAATAAAATATATTTGGTACCTCATCATCCTGTCTGACTTATTCTTAAGTTTCCCTGTTGAGAAACCACCCACTTAGCTTTGCCCTGGGTGTATATGAACTTAGTAGGGTCTGCGCCTCCATGAGTTTGGATAATAAGAATTGTGCATAGCTTCCCCAAATGGTTCCTATTGTTTCTTTTCTTTGACATTCTGCCCTTTGTGCCATATAATTAACTAATGACATTTGGCTTGGATATTTTTTAATATGTGAAGTTCCAAATGTATTATCTAAAGTCAAAGAACATATGAGGTACAGTCAGCTTCTCCAAATGGCCCTGGACTCTTCTGCTTTCTGTGCCATATACTTTAAAACCACCAATATCCAATAAACACAGGAAAACATTTCCCCTCCCTGGATCACAATAAATGCAAGAATATAGGATCCACTCATACCTCTCTCTTTCCCTCTCCATGAAGCTTTTCATCAGTCTAGATTATACAAGTCCACTATCTTTTAATGTATTTTTAGTGGGTTGGGTATTTGTACTGAAGCCTCAACACCAGAATTTCCACATAGCATTTGTGGTGATTAGGCTAATGTGTCAACTTGGCCAGGTCATTGTTCCTAGTTGTTGCTCAAACAAGCACTGGGCTAATTGTAATAGAAGGACATTTAAGAACTTTAGTCATCAGTCTCTTTATTGTATAGATGACTGATTACATCTACAATTAACCAAGAATATTACCATCAGCAATGAGTGACATTTTAAACAACCAGTTGAATTCCTTAAAAGGAGAAGTGATTTCACCATTCAGAAAGAATTTGCAAACTTGACTTCAGACAAGAAATTTACCTGGGAACTCAACAAGGACTTTCATTAAAACCCCTGGTTTGTAGCTACCTGAAGAATAACTTGCGTATCCCTGAGGTCATGTGAGATAATTTTATAAAATATTATTTAAAGATATCTTCTGTTGGTTCTGTTTCCCTAGAGTACCCTGACTAATACAGCATGGTAACAGAAGTGGTTCTTGAGGAACAGAATCTTAAACATGGGATTTCTGAAGTCATTCTGGGAGTTTTGCAATAGGCTCTCTACTCTAATTCAACTCAAGGGTACTCATGTCTCCCTTCTCAAAAATCAAGTGTCCACTAAAAGTTCATGGCATGAGCTGGCAATGGAGATACAAAAATATAATCATTGGATTCCCCTTCTTTCATGCTAATAAGAGACAAGGATCTGGGTGATAGTGTTTTCAACAACTTAACAGAGTTTTGTGAAATCAAAAGGTACAATGATTTTGGCTGGCTTCTTCTATATATTCTGGATACAGTTACAAAGGAATAAGATGAGCTAAAGATTTTAAATTTGCAATTTAAATGCCACATGAATGACGTGAGTTTTTATATGTGTTCTGAAAGAAAATCTTTCATGCAGCCAAAGGCTTGAGATCTCTGAAACCCTGATTCAAACTCTCATTATATGAGTAGCAGAGTTACAAAGGTAAATAAAATCTCAGAATTTTAGTTCTGAGATTGCAGAGTGTCTGCTGTTAAAGAGAAGCATTGTTTGGAAAGGAGTGGAACCTTGAAGATTGGTTTGGAGATATATGGGATGTAGATAATATCTATGGAGACATTGAAACCCTAAATTCTCCTGAGACTTTGCCACATAAGCTTGCAATGGCCTGGCCTTGGAGACCAAACAATGTCAACTTTGTATCACCCAGCAACCAGCCTGCCCCTGCTACTCTGGATTTCACTCCTGACCTGACATAGGTACCAGCCAATCTAATCCCTCAATGCTCAGCCTCTGGCCTGAACCAGAGAACCTGACTTCTTCCCAACATTCAGTCAGGTACCACCCGAAGGCCAGCATGCACTGTCCAACCTCCACCCTGCTGTGAGGAATCTCACTTCCAACCCAGAACTGAAGAGATTATTCATGTCTCACCAGATGAAAATCCAAAGAATTGACCTGAGGTCAGTAGCTTGCAAGGCATTTCTAATCCTTCTACTTAGTTACCCCTACCACTCCTCTTCCCTTTGAGATTTAGACTAAAATCACAATAAGTCCCCAAAGGCAAAATACAAATTTTGACGTGTGATGAATTATGCTATGCTTTAAAAGACCTGTATGGGTTTTCCAACTTATATAGACAAAATTAAGGGGAATATGTGGGGGAATGAATACTAAGGGATGGAATAACTTTGGAAGAATTGTAAAGTAGTATCAGGCTGACTTTATTGATATGGGCCCACCAAGAAGAAATTCTAAATTCAGCATTGTAGCTCAAATAGTTAGAATGGGCTATAACTTTTAGGGTGATTAAATGAAACATGAACAAAATGATGGCCTAGCATTTCTTAGATCGAGATGCCCAATTTATGCTAGCATACAAAAGAAGGAATCTAAGGTCTTAGAGAGATTGGAATGCTGGAATTGATTTACCACCTAAGACCAGCCCACCAACCCTAGGAATGTCCAGTGGACACACTTTAAACCAGGACAGTGAGGAATAAATTTGTAAGACTAGCTCCATCTTTGCTGAAGAGTTCTATGGTTGCTCTTCTCTGTAGTCCAGGTATTACTGAGGAACTGCTGAAATGGAACAAGTATCCTTAAACATTATGGGGATGATGGGATCTTAGGCAGTAAAAGCCAAGTATTCACAGTTATTTGTCAAAGACAAGGTGGACATGGATACCACTATGAAAGGCAGACTCAAAGCAGCAATCAAACAATTCTGAGTCATATAAAGATATGGTGTTGGCTAATAGATCATGGGGTATGTAGAAGTGAAATAGATGACAGTATAATAAGTTCCTTCTTGATCTGTATAAGGAGAGTTCTAAGTTGAGTGTTCAAAATCCTAACATGAATTTCAGACACAGAGAATCATGGCCACTTAATCAGTTTCCACACTTGAGATAGTTTAAAGACCCAGAGCTCCTTAAATGAAGAGATGACCAGGTCCCTTTGGGAAAGGATCCTGTTACACAGCCAAAACTTTCTACTGTTGATCTTCCTCCCAGGTGTGTCCAAGGACACCTACAGCCTCTTTCCAGGGTAATTGCATTGAGGAAAAGAAAATTTTCAGATGTTTTGGGGATTATTAGACACCAGCTCAGAAGTGACTAATTCCAGGACACTCAAAATTCCTCTGACATCCATCAGAGAAGGGTTTATGGAGGTCTGGTGATTAATGGAGTTTTAGCTCATGTCCACCTCACAGTAGGTCCAATGAGCCCAAGGATCAATTCTGTGGTGACTTCCCAGTTCCAGAATGTATAAACGGAATAAACATTCTCAGTAACTGTCAGAATCACCACATTGGATCCCTTAGTTGTAGGGTGAGGAATATTATGGTAGGAAAGGCCAAGTGGAAGCCACTAGAACTGCCCCTACATAGAAAAATAGTAAATCAAAATCAATACTGGATTCCTAAATGGATTGCAGTGATTAGTACCAATAACAAGGGTTTGAAAAGTGCAGTGGTGGTTATTACCACCATATCCCTATTCAACTCTCCTATTTGGCCTGTGCAGAAAAAAGATGGATCTAGGAGGATAGCAGTAGATTATTATAAACTTAACCAGGTGGTGTCTCCAAGTGCAACTGCTATCCAAGGTTTGATAGGAATGAGCAAATCAACACATCCCCTGGTAACTGGTATGCAGTTATTGATCTGGCAAATACTTTTTTCTCAATTGCCATTAGTAAGTACCATCAGAAATAGTTTGCTCTCAGCCGGCGATGTCAGCAGTATTCCTTTACTGTATTGCTTCAGGGGTATATCAACTTTCCAATGCTATGTCATAATGTTGTCTGCAGGGATCTTGATCTTCCTCCCAAAGGACATGACACTGGTCCATTTTATTGATGATATCATGGTGATAAGACATAATAAGCAAGAAGTAGCAAAGACTTTACACTTATTGCTAAGTCATTTGTATGAGATAGGATGGGAGATAACTGCAACAAAATTCAGAGAACTTCCATTTTATTGAAATTTCTAGTTTTTCAGTGGTGTGGAGCATGTCAAGATATCCCTTCTAAAGTGAAGGATATGTTGTTACATCTGACCCTACCTACAACTGAAAAAGAGACACAATGCTTAGTTGGTCTCTTCAGATTTTGGGGACAACACATTCCTTATTTGAGTGTGCTACTCTGTCCCATCTATTGAGTGACCAGAATATCTGCTAGCTTTTATTGGGGAACAGAACAACATCCAAAACAGTTGGTGCAGAGTGTAGGGTGCCTTAATGCTGACCAATACTAGCCAAGTGGGAATGCACTTATTCTGTTCTTGGCTTACTAATGTGCTTTCCCAAGTGGCTAACACTATTTGGGAAGGCACCATCACTTGCTGTTGTTAATTGGCATTGCTTTGCTTTTACCTTTGTGTCTGCGGGGTGTTGCCTATGTTACATGTGCCAAATTGTGAATATATTAAAGGCCCATGTACCAGCAGAAAGGTGTGTTATGTGTAACAGCTCCCAAGAGAATGCTCAGTTTACTCACATATTTTACTAGGGCAAGCAGAGGGAAAATGTGTCACTATCACTTCACCAAAAAGGACTGAGTATATCCAGTGAAAATTTGATATAAATTAACTGGCTATTGTTATTTGTTTATATAGAGTCCCACTTAAAATATAGGAGAGGGTGTCCAAGGTCTAGCTGTCTTAGGCCAATGTGGGGTAAGATCTCATGGGCCTGCCATTGATTGTGTGTGCCCAGTCACCCAGAGGACAAGGATGGCACTATATTGAGATGTGAGACTCTCTTGCTCAGTCCTTTCTGAGCTGTTTTTGCCAGAACTTGTCCAAAGTATTAAAACATTCCTGGGTTTAGAGAATATTTCCCTGCAGAGCACAAAGAGAGGGAAAATACTCCTGACCAGAATATCATGGCTCCCTGTTGGCTAAAGGAGTGCATGCATCTGTGACCCTTATGCTGCTTTTATCTTAACCATTAATGCTGCTCATCACTGGTGCATGGGTTATAGAGCAAGCATTCCTTTGCTGTAGAAACACATCTTTCTAAAGTCAGTTGGGTCATCCTAGATAGAGAGGAAGAAGAATGTGAGACAGGGAAGGGCTCCCTCACCCCAAATGATCTGGCTACAACTTACAAGGTCGAAGAAATGCTGGGCTGAACTAATACTAAAACACAAACCAGGAATTTTACTAGACAAGAAATTCAAACCATTCTTAAGGCTTTTGTTCAGTAAGAGGGTGAAATATGACCGGATGCCTGCTAATGGTATTCAATGCAGTTCATGTTGCCAGTATAATCCCCCACATAAAAGACAATTGGCTAGTAGTACTAATGACTTCCAGTTCTCAATTATCAACTATTTAAAAAACAAAAATGAAGACAGGCCTGTCCACAGTGGATATTACCCCCAAGGTAGATGACCAGTAGCAAACAATTAATGAAGCTGGATTGTTACTTAAAATGTTTGAAATGATGCATTGGGCATAACATTTCTCTGGGCATTCGGACAAATGAATAAAGGAGTTCATTTCCAACTCTGATAAGCCCCCACCCATTTATTCATCAAGTAGTGGAAAATTTTCTTAAAGGGATCCTCCTTCTCCTGAATTATCAGGCAGCCTTCCTCAGACTTAGCAGGTGCCACCACCTCCTCCTCTTGCATATCTAATGCCAGGTCTCCAGCCCTACTGTGACTATTCTAACAATTGTTATCAACCACCTACACAAATATTGGCACTTTTTGCACTTAATTTTTCCACTGTAGGTATTTACATATTTACATGTTATGGCTTCACTAATAAAAGCAAATCCTTGGCTCAACTGGTGGGCCATGTCAAATGGACCCCCATCGACCTGGCTGTGTCAATAAGCATGATAAATGCCACAATATCACCAAAAAAAGTTACTGTGGTGCTTGCACCTATAATTTAAGATCTTCTTAGAGAGGGAGTGATTCATTATACCAACGATCTTCATGTATATTAGCCCTATTTTTCTGACTCTTTAAGTCTCCAAGCATTAAATTCTATTTACCATCAATTATAACAGCTTTAGTGCACAAATGTTGCCAACAAAAGCTCCCATTAGTAACATCATATAATTAATAAAAGATACTCACAGGAGCATGAGAAATTGCTTTCCTGTGATTGATTTGGTCAATGTGTTTTACTCAGTGCCAATAAAAATAAATAAAATGAGAGAAAATAATTTCTAAAAGCTACTGTCAGGACCTTAACATATGATCTTACAAAAACTGTTCAATATACTGATTTTATATAATTGACATTTAATTAAAGAGTGATTAGCAGTTTAATATTATTTATGAATCCCAAAAAGATAATTGATTGTGTTTTTAAAATGGTCTGTTTCTCTGGGCATGATACCTCTTTGATTGTATTAAATTCAGAGGTTTCACTTTCAGTTTATTTAATCAAGATTAAGGCTTTGATTCAATCACAGACTTTGATTTAGCCACATCATTAGGGTGTGCAGGGTTGAGTTCCCACCCCCTTGGGATGTTAATAATACAAACCATGCAGAGAAGTAGACATACAGGAGAGGTAGTGGTTTTGCTGCTGAAGCTCCAGGAAATGTTCATTTACTATGCATTTAAGAATTTAAGAACAACTTTGGGAATGTAGGTGGAAGATTTTGAATTCTTATATTTTACTGGACAGAGGATAAAAAAGTACATTCAGTTTGGAGGATATCTTGTGAGTATACACTATCATAAAACAAAATCTATTTTTGGTGCAGCAATTTTTCCTTTATATACTAAAATATGAGTGTTTCTTACCACCAAATAAGTTGTACATTAATTGTTATAGGAAATTTATATTCTTAATAAGCAAAACCTTTTAACAACCAAATATATATTATTGGGAGACTAAGTAATATGTCTATCATTTATATGTTGGAATACCCTTAACCATAAAACACACACACATACACATGGACAAATGTATGCACTATTAATGCACATGTAATAACCTGGTAGACATACAGCAAGTAAAGAAAGTGAGTTACAGAAGAGTATATGCTGCATAAGCCTGTTTTAATGAAGTTTCTGTACTCAGAACAGCCAATATCAGAACTTCTGAAAGTATTAAATATGGGAACAAATAAATACATATTCAGCCTAACAAAACAGAGAAAATTCATTGACATCGTACCAATGGCAGAACAAATGCTGGGAGAAGTATTGTGAGTTGATGAAAAATAATCCTGGATGAATAAACTAGACTGAACAATGATTGAATTAAACTTACAGGATAAATATGTGGCTTGACAAAGGTATGAAAAGACTATCTTAACATAGACTGTAATAACTTGAATATGGTTATTGAAATATTTATGCAATTAATAATAAATCCTAATTAAAATAAATAAAAAAATAAATATTGAAAATGGTAAAATATTTATAATGCAACAAAAGTCAATAGACATCTAGTTTGACTGTATGGCTGAATTCCACTCAAATATTGAGGTAGGAAATATGGCTCAATGTTAAGAGGAATTTTGTAAAATGATAAGGAAATCTATGTACGAGGAAGACATAGCAATCCTAATTTTGTATGCACCTAAAATCAAAGGCTCCAAACCTTTATTACAAAAAATGAAGTAAGACAAAGGGAAATTTTAAAAATTCCAAAATCATAAAGATGTGAATACAATTTAATCAGTATATAAAATATGAAATGATCTTTAGTAAAGGCATAAACAATTTGCTCATTTTTCCCAAATAGCACACTTATAGATTGTGATGGTTATGCTAATGTGTCAATTCAGCCAGGTAATTGTGCCCAGCTTTTTTTTTTTTTTAATGTCACACAAGTGCTGGGTTGTTGTGGGAAACTGGCTTACCTATATCTTATTGTAAATAGTACAACTGTTCTATTGTAGATATTGCAGTTGTTCCCTGTTATTGTAAATGATGTTGCAATTCTAACAGCAAACAGCTGCTTGGTAGTTTCCAATAAATATAAGGTGGAAACTAAGGTCGAGGCTCTCAGTTTCAGAAGCTGAGAGCCCCCTAGTCCCATCTTTATTTCCTCTCTTGTATCTTTCCTTCTGTCCTTTTATTTCTTCAGTTCCACATCGCCTTCGCTTTCAGCAAACCTATTGCTGAGCTGGTCTCAGCAACTGGAGCCTAACATGGGGCCCGAGGGGAAGAAGAGCTTCAAGCTAAATTAAAGGTGTTGTCAGGGGGTGGAGCCCTGAGTGGTTTAGAAGGCCTTCCAAGTCCTCAGTGAGTAAGGACACTCTCGAGTATTCTAGCAGGGTTACGATGGGAAACAGAGACAGTTCAACAAAATATTGCCCATATGTCTGTCTCCTCAAACAACTCCTCAGGGCAGGAGGAGCTGAGGCCAGCGAGTCTCATATTTTAGAACTTTTAAGGATTATAGAAAAGTATTGCTCAGGGTTCCTAGCAGTAGGAAGTTTAGAATTAGAAGTTTGGGAAAGAGTAGGAGAAGAGTTAGAAAAATTACATGTACAAGGTATTCCCTCCCTGCTACCATTTGGTCTACTTGGACAATTATTAAATCTGCTTTGGAAACTTTGCAAATAGATGAAGAAGAGAAAAATGAAAATAGAGAAAGTGAAGAAGTTCCTCCCACTGAATTTTTTAAATACTTGAATTATTTTACCTTCAGCTCCTCCATTAAATGAATTTAGAAAGTCACTTTCCTCCCCACCAACACCCCCCCCCTCCTGGGTTCAGAGACGCTCAGCCAAAGTTTTGTCAGCTCTACAACAAGGCATTTTACAGGCTAGAAAAGAGGGTGACTTAGAGGCACTTCAAATGGCCTTTCCAGTCACTGTACAGAAGGAGTAGCCCCTGGAGTGGATCCTGTGAATCCAAATGGAGTTTGAGTTCACTCATGAACCCTTCCCATTTAAAATTTTGAAAGAGTTAAACATAGCAGTGCAACAATATGGTCCAAATTCTCCTTTTACCTATGGAACATTGCAGGGGCTTGCAGAAGGCTCGAGGCTGATCTCAGCTGACTGGTCTGCATTTGCACACATCACCCTAGGGTCTGGAGATTTTCTACAAAATTCAAAACCTGGTGGACGGATCATGTAGATCAACAATTAACAATGAATGATCAAGACTTCGCACAGGTCTGTCATTGTTTAAGGGCAAAAATTGGGAAAAAATTGAGGCTAGAGGTCAGCCTTTGGTGACATTTCAAAAAATATTATATTAAATTGTGCCAGGGTGTAGGGATGGAGGGCCACCATGCTACAATGATGGCTCAGACTATGGCAGGGATGAAAATCAATAAGAAGTTCTCTGGGAAATATTTTAATTGTGGAAACAGTTTCAATGGAAATATCTTCCTCAAGGAATGCTTAATAGCCCCCAGGTTCTAACGAGGAAAGCAGAACAAGAATTAAAACTCATGGAGAAAAAAGTTTGAGGTGCCCAGGTTGAGCGCATTAATCTGGAACAGCCACTGCAATTGGTTGTTTTGCCTTCCTTGCGCTCCCCCACAGGAATCCTTATGCAACAAAATCATATTGTAGAGTGGATATTTTTACCTAACAGTGTTGTTGAAGCTTTGTATCCTTGTGTGGATTTTATGGCCCAAATTGTACTTGAGGGCCATGGGCACACTTGTGCCCTTCATGGACGGGACTCTTCTCATATCATTCTTCCACTTTTGTGCAGGAAATTTGAGGCTTGCCAACAAAATCACTTACAATGGCAAATAGCCTTTGCTGATACTTGTTCAGGGTTCATATGGGCTACAGCTCAGATGGGAGAAACTGCTAGACATGTAAGACAGCATTTGTTAGTTTGCTTTGCTGTGATGGGACTTCCTCAGTCTCTAAAAACAGATAATGCTCCTGCTTATACCAGTGTCTCCCTTAAAAGGTTTCTAGATACTTGGAGTATTTCACACACTACAGGACTTCCTTATAATCCCCAAGGGTAAGCTATTGTCGAATGTGCAAATCAAACCCTTAAACTCATGTTACAAAAACAAAAAGGGGGAGACAGGGAGACACTGCAGTTGGAGTTACACAAAGCATTATTCACTCTTAATTTTCTTAACTGTGGAACTACCCTGGAAGGGACAGCAGCTGAAAGGCATTTCCAGAGTAATTCTAAAACTCAAACCCAAACTCTGTTTGAAAAACTTTTAATTTGGTGGAATGATCCACTGACTGATAAATGGCTGGCAGGGGAGCTGTTAACTTGGGGAAGAGGGTTTGCTTGTATTTCCCCAGGAGAAGGAGAGCATCCTGTGTGGGTACCAGCTTGTCAGATAAAGCCATACCAAGAACGCCAAGAGACAACGAAAGTTCCTTTGGAACCCAGAAGCTCCAGTCAGGAAAACTGCATGGCTGGGTCCCATTCTGAAGA
The DNA here is from genome assembly GCF_030445035.2 of Dasypus novemcinctus. Lineage (NCBI taxonomy): Eukaryota > Metazoa > Chordata > Mammalia > Cingulata > Dasypodidae > Dasypus > Dasypus novemcinctus. The sequence goes on along the minus strand of NC_080694.1, from coordinate 5,493,464 downwards.
TTAGACTAGCTTCACCTCCCACCTGGAGGTGATTATTCTTACAAGAAGTGTTTAAGTGCGCAAAAAGGTTTATAAGTTAGAGTGGCTTTATAATAAGTGATCAAAAAAAAAAAAAAGGAAGAAAAAAACTGCTTTTGTGTTTGTTCAATGTCAGTGTGTGTTGTAATTATTTCAGTGTGTGTAATGGTTTTTGTGATTGTTCATTGTCAGTGTATATTTTGATGCCTCCAGATGGTGATTTAATGTGATAAAAAAAACAACAACAAAGAGCTCTATACAAATGGCCAAAAAAATTAAATAAGTGCTTATATTATTACCTAAGTTTAAAATGTTAAAGAGATCTCTATAACAAAAAGTGTAAGTCTTAATTAATAGAATTAGTATGTCTCTTCATAAAAAATAATTCTTGCTTAAATTGAAAGGAATAATTTATTTTTCTTCATAGGATAAAATGAGAGATGTAAAAGTGAATATTGAAAAAGTAAAAATTTGTGGGAATGCTAAATGAAATGTTATAAGGTGTATTTTGTCCTAATATGGGATGTAAAAGATAAGCAAATATTGAAAAAGGTGAAAGGTTTGTGGAATGCTAACTGGTGTATTGGTGTGGAATGCTAAAAGGTGAAAGGAATGCTAACTGAAATTTAAGGGGTATTTTGTCTTAGAATAAAATGGTTAATTTTATAAAATCAGAAATGGAGATATGTGGGACAGAACTAATATGCATATAGTAAATTGTAAAAATATAGCATTCAAGGAGATGTGTTTTGTAAAAGTAAAATAAATCTGAATGTATACAAAAATGCAAAAACTGTGTGAAAAGGTCAGTGGACTTTTGCAATTATTCAGGGCTTTCTACCTTGGCCTGATGGCAATAATTTCTCCTGTATAGAAAAAACCTGTGGCAGTGACCCTACCAAGAAACATCAGAGACAATGGTATTTTAAGGGCCTGGAAAAGGCAAACAATAGGGAAAAGTTGTAAGGTCCCTGCTACTCTATCAAATTCTTAAACATTTTTTTTTTTGTGTGTTGTTGTTGTTAGGTAAGACAAAACTATACACTGCTATAATTGATAAAGTACAATACTTTCTCATGTTAATAGAATTTGTAATGTTGTTGGTATACTAAAAATCTTTCATTGAGATGTGTTAATTGGGAAATGTCCTTCATGAGAGTAAGAGGACCTCCAGCAGGCTGCTTTAAAAAAAAAGGGGGGGGGGCAGGAATTGACTTAGTCTGTGAATTGGATGTGGTCAGTACCAATATTGGCTTTGGGTGGGGTTTGTGGCAGAGGCAACATTCCAATTAAGTACCCCTTGGGTTTTAGTCACAATTGTGGGAAGAGGCAATAAGTACAATATAAAAAAGCAATTGTGTGCAGCATAAGAAGCCCTGCTAAAAGTGAAAGACTTAACCCAATAGTGTCTGGTTACTCTGAAGACAACTATCCCTATCCAGGGGTGGATTACAAATACTGAAAGCAAGACAAAAATGATGAACTGTTGTGAAGCACCCTCTATGGGGGAGAGATCTGTGGAAGAACATCTGGGACACCTGCCAGCAGTGACAGGTAACTGTCATGTCCCTGCCCACTCCTCTAGCATCCCTCTCAGAACTATTGAGGCAGATACCTCATGAAGATTCAGAACCGTGAAATTGGGACCTGAGAGGAAGCAGAGTGGCTCCAGGAAAGTGAACATCATGAGTACCAGACCTTGTGGTGCCTAGCCCAGTGGTTCCAGCTGCCTGTTGTTCACCAGCAGCTTGTGGACATGAGTGTACTTCATGCTCACTTTAATGACTGTGACATCAGTCTCCTCCTGTTCTTGGGAGGGATAAGATATGCTTTCATTGCTGCAGACACTGCTCTGGGACTCTTATAACAAGCCAGCTATTGTTCTCTGCCTGAAAAATGAGTCCTCACAATGATGGACTCAGCATTGAGTTGTGGCCCCACATCCAGTGAAGATGCTAACAGCGGGACCAATGAAGGCATGGAAGTTATGCGATAAACTTCCAGGTGCCCCACAGCCTAAAATGGGGAAGTAAGAATTTGTCATGCAAACTGGGGAAGATGAGGTCATTTTTGATCAAGTATTGGCTTCTATAGCCTTGCTGGTAGGAAATATTAAGCCTATGAGAAATGAAAGTTTAGCCACTAAATGTCTGCTAGATGGAAGTCTTATTATTTGTTGTTATATAATCTATGATAGTTATGGATTGTGTATGGAATGCTTGAATACTAATCAGGACTGTAATAATGAAGCATTGTATACGTAAGTGATTTGATGAACTGTAGGTGATATATAAATGTGTCTTGATGTAAATCTTTTGTTTTAAGTTTAAACAATCCTGGGACTGAAAATTATGGAAAAAAATATTGTTCAAACCTAGAAGTGAAAATATGCAGGAAGCTTTGTTAACCAGTGAAACATCATTTGTGTAGACTTTACAAAAACAAAAAGGAGGAAATGTTGTGGGAAATTGGCTTACCTGTATCTTATTGTAAATGGTACACCTGTTCTATTGTAGATGTTGCAGGTGTTAGATGTTGCAGTTGTTCCCTATTGTAAATGATGTTGCAATTCTAACAACAAACAGCTGCTTGGTAGTTTCCAATAAATACGAGGTGGAAACTAAGGTCGAGGCTCTCAGTTTCAGAAGCTGTGAGCCCGTTGTTCCCATCTTTATTTCCTCTATTGTATCTTTCTTTGTCCTTTTGTTTCTTCAGTTCCATGTTGCCTTCCCTTTCAGCAAACCTATTGCTGAGCTGGTCTCAGCACTGGGTTAATTGTAATACAAGGGAATTTCATGGACTTTAATCACCTGTGAGTTGATTGCATAGATGGCTGGATATATCTACAGTCAACTGAGGAGATTGCCATCAGCAATGAATGATGTTTCATCCAGGCATTTGAACACCTCAAAAGTAGAATTGTTTTCAGCATTCAGAGATAGAAACCCCAAGTCTACATCAGAAAGCCAGCATTTCATGGAGAATTCAATGAACACCTTCATGTAAGTCTCTGAATTCTGGACTCAGTCTCGTTGTATGAGTAGCAGTTACAACTGAAACAAAAATCAAAGGCTTTCAGGGTGATTGCTATTAAAGAAAGGGCATTTATTGGAAAGTAGTGGAATCCAGTAGGAGGAGTTATAGGAGATCAGATGATGGTTGTAGGGACTTTGAATCACTTAATTCTGCTGATACTTTGCCAGATAAACCTGTAATGTTTTGCTATGAGGAGAACACTCAATGTCAAGTTTGAAACACCCAAACTCCCCAAGCAATCCGACCTCTACTCCACCTTGAGGAGAAAATCGCCCAAAATCAAGCCGGTATCACCAAAACTTCAGCCTATACCAAAGTTTCTTGACTTTGTTCTTGCCCTGAGGATACCATCACCAAACCTCACTCTCCCCTGAGTATTCTTCCATCGAATCCCCACTTGAAGAAATGAATCCCTTCTCATCAGAAGAAGCTGCAAGGGAATACCATGAGGTAATTGGCTTGCAGACACTTCTAATGCTTCTCCTCACTGAACTCCACCAATCCTCTTCTATTCCAGGCTTATAACTAGACTAAAGTAACAACAAGTCCCCAAAGGTGAAGTATAAAGCATGATCTATGTAGAAGTATGCTATATTTTTTAAAAAGTTCATGGATTCTCCAGTTTAAATAGAAAGAAATTATGGGGATATATGGAGGAATGAATATTAAGGGTAAAGGATAATGGTGGAAGGAATATAAAATTGGATCAAGGTGAATTTATTGATATAGGCCTACTCAGCAGAGATTCTGGTGTTGGGGGTAAGAAAGAAACGTGTTTGTTCAGGTGGTTGGTAGAAACATGGACCAAAAGATAGACTGTGATGCATAAAGATGAAATGCTCTATTTACCCAGGTAAACTCTAGGTGAAGAGATCCAGTGCATTACAGAGATTAGAATGCTAGAATAGATTTATCATTAAGACCTGCCTATGCATCCCAGGAATGTCCTCCCAGGACAGTGAGGAATAAGTTTGTGAAACTAACTCCGTCTCCTGTGAAGTCCTCTGTGGTTGCTCTTATGTATATGTCTGATATTTATGTGGGATCAGCTTTCACCATCTTAGAATTCTTAAACACTATGGGGATAATAAGATCCCAATGTGAACAGAAGAGAAGTAGTAGCCCTTAGTCGCCAAAGGCATGGTGGGCATGGCTACCACAAGGAAAGGCAGACTCAAAGTAGCGATAAAGAGTCTTAGCCACAAAGAAATATGTTATTGGCTAATAGATTATGGGCTACCTAGAAGTAAAATAGGTACTTCTATGACATTCCCACTTGATCTGTATCAACAGAAAAGTTCTAGGTCAAGTGAACAAAATCCTAACTCCAATTACAGAAACGTAGAGATACAACCTCTTACTCAATTCTCAGATTTAAGATAGTTTGCAGACCAAGAGCCCTTTAAATGAGAGGAAAGCCAGGATAACTTAGGGAATTATCCTGTTACATTGCCAAAAATTTATACTATTGAACTTCCTATCAACTTTCCCCAAAGAGGCCTACAGGCTTTTATGAGGGTAATCATATACTGAGGAAAAGGAAATGATCACACATTTGGGGGATTATTACACACTGGTTCAGAAGTGACATTAATTACAGAAGACTCAAGATGTTACTGTGACCCATGAATTAATGTACATGCTTATGGAGGTCAGGTGATCATTGAAGTTTTAGCTGAAGTCCATCTCATAGTGTTTCCAGTGGGTTCCTGCACCTATCCTGGAATTATTTCCTCAGTTCCAAAATATATAATTGAATTAGATATACTCAGTTACTGACAGAATCACTACATTGGATCCCTGACTTGTAAAGTGAGGGCTATAATTGTAGGAAAGTCCAGAAGGAAGTCACTGGAATTGCTCATACCTAACAAAATAGTAAATCAAATGCCATACTCAATTCCTTGAGAGATTTCAGAGATTCCACCATCAAGGATTTGAAGGATGGGGAATTATGATTCAAACCCCATCCCCATTCAAATCTCCTATTTGGCCTATGTGGAAAGCAAATGTATTTTGGAGGATGACAGTATATTATAAATTTAACCAGGTGGTGACTCCAGGCACAGCTGCTATCTCAGATGTGGTATCATTGCTTGAGCAGATCATTACATCATCTGGTACCTGGTATGCAGTTACTGATATTAAAATGTATGCTTCTCAATTGTTGTAATTGAAGACCACCAGAAACGATTTGCTTTCAGTTGGAAAAGCCAGCAATATACCTTCACTGTCCTACCTCAGGGATATATCAACTCTCCCACCCTATGTCTAAATATTGTTCACAGATAGCTAAATCAGCTTTCTTTCCCATAAGACATTTCACTAGTTCATTATATTGATCATGTCATGCTGACTGGAACTAGCCAGCAGGAAGTAGCAATTTGCTCTAGACTTATTGGTAAGGCATTTGCATGAGAGATGACAGGAGATAAATGCAAAAAAAAAATACAGGGCCTTACACCACTGTGAAATTTCTAGGTGTCCAGTGGTGTGGGGATGTTGAGATATCCCTTAGAAAGTATAAGATAAACTGTTGTATCTGGCCCCTCCTATGGCTGAAAAAGAGGCATACTGTTTAGTTGGATTATTCAGATTTTGGAGATATCATATTCCTCATTTGGGTGTGCTACCACAGTCCATTTAGTGAATGACCCTAAAATTTGCTAGTTTTGAATGGACACTGGAACAGAAGATGATCAGTTGATAGGACCAGGCTACTGTGCAAGTCGCACTGCAACTTGGTCCATATGGTCCAGCAGATCCAACACTGCTGGAAATCTCAGTGGAAAAAATAGTTGACATCTGTGCCTATGGCAGGTCCCTATAGAAGAATCACAATGTAGACCCTTAGGATATTAGGTGAAGCTCTACAATCCTCTACAAATAACTGCTTTCCTTTTGAGAAACAGCTTTTGAGCTGTTACTGTGCCTTAGGAGAGAGAGTATGTTTAATCTGGGGTCACCATGAGAACTGATTTGCCTATCATGAACTGGGTATTTTCAGATCCACCAAGCGATAAAGTTGAAATTTCACAGCAGCACTCCATCGTAAAGTGGAAGGGTTATATACAAAATAGGTCTTGAGTGGGTACTAAAGACACAAGTTGCATGAGCAAGTGGCCCAAATTCCCATGGTTACCTCCTGTCACATTAACTTCTCTTTCCCAGCCTCAACTCTGCCTTCTTGGAGAGTTTCTTATGATCAGTTGACTAAGAGAAATCACAGGTCTGGTTTTCAACAAGTTCCCACATGATATGCAGGCTTGACCCAAAAGTGGACAGCTGCATCAGTGCAGCCCCTTTCCAGGAAATCCTTGATGGACAATTCTGAGGGTAAATCCTCCCAGTGGGCAGAACTATTAGCAGTTCATCTGTTCATTTTGACTGGAAGGAGAAAGTGCCAGATATGCAATTGTGCACTGATTAATGGGCTGCTGCCAATGGTTTGGCTGGATGGTCAGAGAATTGAAAGGAACATGATTGGAAAATTGGTGATGAAGAGGACTGGGGAAGAGGTATGTGGATAGGCTTTTTTGAGTGGGCAAAAAACATGAAAATATGTGTGTCCTACATGAATCCTCATCAAAGGGTGACTTCAGCAGAGGAAGATTTAATAATAAAGTGGAAAAGAGGACTTATTATCTGGCTAGCACTAAGCCTCTTTCCCCAGTCACTCCTGTCATTCTCCAGTGGGTTCATGAACAAAGTAGCATGATGGTAAGGATGGAGGTTGTGCTTGGACTTAGCACCATCGAATTCCCTTCACCAGAGCTGATTTGGCTATAGCCACTGCTGAGTGCCCAATATGCCAGCAGCAAAGACCAGCACTCAGTCCTTGATAGGGCATCATTCTGCAAGATGATCACCCCGATATCTGGTGGCAGGGTTATTATATCAGGCCATTTCCATCAAGGAAGGAGCAGTGATTTGATCTAGATGGATAGACATATACTCCAGATATGGGTTTACCTTCCCTGCATGCAATGTTTCTTCCAAAACTACCATCCATGGACTTACTAAAAGTCTTATCCACTGCCATTGTATTCCATATTTTTGCTTCTGATCAAGGAACCACTTCACAGTAAATGATGTGTGATAATCCACACATATTCATGGAATTCACTGGTCTTAGCATTCTCCCCCTCATTCTAAAGCAACTGGATTGACAGAATGGTATAATGACCCTTTGAAGACTCAATTATGGTGCCAACTATGTGGCATTACCTTGCAGGGCTAAGACTGTGTTCTCCAGGAAGATGTGTATGTTCTAAATCAGCATCCACACTATGGTGCTTTTTCTCCCACAACCAGAATTCATGCGTCTAGGAATCAAGAGGTGCTAATGGGAGTGACAGCACTCACTATTATCCAATGTGATCCCCTAGGAAAAATTTTACTTCCTGTCCCTGAAAAGTTAAGCTCTGCTGGTCTTAGGTCCAAAAGGAGGAGTGCTTTCAACAGGTACCACCACAAAGATTCCATTGAACTGGAAGTAAAGATTGGCACCTGGACACTTTGATTTCTTCATACCTCTGAATCATCGGGGAAAGAAATTACTATACTGGCTGGTGTGATTGTTCCTGAATATCAAGGGGGAAAAGATGTGTACCTACACAATGGAGGTAAAGAAAACTTTGCCTGGAATACAGATCCCAAAGGGGTCTCTTATTACTGCCATACTTGTGATTAAAGTTAATGGAAAATTGCAACAACCCAAACCAGGCTGGAATAACAGTGGCTCAGAATCTACAGGAATGAAAGTTTAGGTCACCCCCCAGGCAAAGAACCATGACCAGATGAGGATCTTGCTGAGGGTAATGGGAACATGGAATGGGCAGTAGAAGCTTGTGATAAATAAGAACTTTGACCATTTGACCAGTGACAGAAAGAAGGGCTGTATTATGAATATTTACTCCTTGTTTTGTCATGAGTATGTTTATATATGTACACAAAATGAATATATTTTTTCTTCTCCATCCTTTCCCCTTATCATATGCCATAATTTGTGTTACTTTCATGTCATAGTATTTAAGGATGTTTAGTTTAAGAGTGAATATTTTCCAAGGACTTGCACACTATTCTGGAAGAATTTAGTCTTTTTCCAGTTGTATGCATGACAGCTGAGTATTTCTACATAGAAAAAAAAAACATGTATTATATAAACACACACACATATGTATCTGTTATTGCTTGTATTTAGAGACTATGTTTTAAAGTGATATGCATATCTGACAAGTTGACAATGGGTGGACTGTGATAGGATAATGTGTCAACTCAGTCAGGTAATGATGCCCAGTTTTTGGGTCAAACAAGCACTGGGCTAATTATAATGTTATGACATTTAAGGACTTTAATCACCAGTCAATTCATTGCATAGCTGGCTGATTACATAAAATCAACCGAGGAGATTGCTATCAGCAATGAGTGATGTCTCATCCCATCATTTAAGGACCTTAAAAGATGAGATGTGGAGGCGTTTTCGGGACGTCGAGTTGTCCTGGATAGTGCTTCACGGACAATTACGGGACATTATAGATCCCCCCAGGGCCCACTGGATGGAACGTGAGAGAGTCTGGGCTATGATGTGGACCATTGACTATGGGGTGCAGTGATGCTCAGAGATGAACTTACCAGGTGCAATGGATGTGTCATGATGATGGGAGAGAGTGTTGCTGTGGGGGGAGTGGGGGGCGGGGGCGGTGGGGTTGAATGGGACCTCATATTTTTCATAATGTAATTAAAAAAAAATTAAAAAAAAAAAATAAATAAATAAGAAAAAAAGAAGGAAAAAAAAAAAGGACCTTAAAAGAACTAATTTCAGTATTCAAAGAGAGAACCCCCAACACTACTTCAGATAGCCAGAATTTCCTGAGGATTTCAAAGAGGGCCTTCATCTGAGTCCTTACTTTCAGCCTGCCTTACAGCAATTTTATTTGCACATACCCAAGGTAGTGTGAGACAATCTGATAAAATTCCATACCATTTACAGCTATCTCCTATCAGTTCTGTTTTCCTAGAGAACCCTGACACATGGTACATGACACATTTCTTTTCAAGCACATTTTAAGCATGTTTAAAAATAAATCGTATACCAGGACACCAATCAAAGTTTATCAGTGCCTTAAAATCATGATGAATGTGTATTTGAGCACAGTTTAAGTAAATAGGAAATTAAGGCAGATAGGTTATTAGCATGTCTATGAAAATGAAAAGGCTACTACTTTCATGAAAGGAACTGATTGATCTAATCATACCATTATTGTAAAGATTAAAGTAACAACACACAACTGAGGGAGTGCTGAGTTCCTAGCCAGGGGAGCTCTATCACAGTCCCTAAAGGAACAGCAACAATCTCCCAAGTGCAACAGCAAAAACCAAAAAAGAAGGAAGTTCCAACAATGAGCTCTTGATACTAATGACTATGCCTGTGAGCCTGTGCACCTGAAATAAGAACAAGGCCTAGAGCTGCAGGGTGCCTAAGAGTTCCATCCTGAGAGCCTCCATGTTGCTCAAATGTGGCCAGTCTCGAAGCCAAACTCAGCATGTAAATGCGTTGCCTTCCCCGCAGTGTGGGACATGACTCCTGGGGATGAGCCTCCCTGATGCCAAGAGATTACTACCAAGTACCAGCTGATGATGTAACTAGAAAATGACCTTGAATAAAAGGGTCACCTCGGACCAGCAGAATATCTCAACCTACATATAATACCAGGAGTTAAAAATGCTTTTTGACCTGAATCAAGGGGGAAATGGAAAGGACAAATGAGTTTATATGGCTATGAGTCTCCAAAAAGAGCCAGGAGATTATCAGAGAGGTTGCCCTTATGCACACCTCAGCAGAGTCCCAGAGACAAAGTAGATACAACCCCAGGCATTGGTTCTTCTGAGGGATACAGAGACCCACAGGTTCTATGGTCATGGCAGATGGAGTTCAGTGCCATGTCAGTTGGCCCTACTTTGGAGTATGTGTTTTGTGTGGTGGAGTTGAACTCAGATGTGATCTTTGTTCACAAGCCTCTCCTGTTACTTTTACTGGAACTGTAGTTGGTGCTGGGGTTTAGTATATACCCAGGGGACCAGAATCTCTGGACTGACCATGTGATAGCCAGGCCCTGAGCCTCAACAGACTTTAGCTCCTACACTCTGGTTTATTGGACCTACCCCACTCAGCTAACATGGAGTTGGAGAAGGTCAACTACCACACCACGGAGCCAAGAGTGCCTACAACTGAAAGCAGGAGGATTGCATCCAGCATCCATGTGGAATCTAAGCCCCTACTTGTTACTGATGTGGAGTGGACACAACCATTCCAAGGTCCACAGGATGGAGGAATAGAGTATGGATTAGAGTGGACTTACTGATAATCTATTCATGAAATATTGTGATTAGTAATCGAAGAAAATGTGGCATTGGTGTGCAGAAAGTGGCCATGGTGGCTGCTGGGGGTAGGGAATGGGAGGAAGAGATGAGATATGGAGGCATTTTCGGGACTTGGAGTTGTCCTGGGTGATGCTGTAGGGACAGTTACCGGACACTTTATATCCTCCCATGGCCCACTGGGTGTAATGTGGTAGAGTGTGTAATGTGGTAGAGTGTGGACTATGATGTGGACCATTGACCATGAGGTGCAGTGGTGCTCTGAGATGTATTCACCAAATGCAATGAATGTCTCATGATGATGGAGGAGATTGTTGTTATGGGAGGAGTGGGGTGAGGGGGGTGGGGTGTATATGGGAACTCATATTTTTTAAATGTAATGTTAAAAAAATAAATAAAGACAAAAATGCAACAAAAAAGACTAAGGTTTCTTAACACTAATATACACCGTCTACCAAGTGTTAGCAAAATATTTTATTTCCATATGTCACAATCTCAAGAAACCTGGGTGGGAGAAAACTATTGTTATTATATTAAGAGGTGAAGAAAGTGAGAAAGAGGAGATGGGGTGAAATACTGGTTTAATCACATCGTTCACAGATTATTGTGCTGTATTTTGGCACCAAGATTGTAAATGGCATTGATTTCTTTATGTTGATTTTGGGCAATTTCGTAAGGACTGTTTTGGAAATCACTCTACTTTTCAGAGATAAATATTTATGATATATGGGAATATCTGGTTTCAAAGGATCTAGTATAGGCTGGGCATTGAGATTCTCTTTCTCTGCCTATCTAGTAACCAGAAGACATTCACAGTTTGAAATGCCTTAGTGTTTCTTTTTTTAATTTTTAAAATTTTAAAGATGCTTTAGATTACATAAATGCTACATTAAAAAAAAAGGGATCCCCCTATGCTCAATCCCACTCCCTCCCACACTTTCCTATATTAACAACATCATTCATTATTATGATACATTTATTACAATTGATGAACACATGTTGAAGTATTGCTACTAACCATGGACTACACTTTACATTATAGTTTACACTCTGTCTGACACAATTTAATAATTTATGACAAAATATACAATTACCTGTATCCTTCCCTGCAATGTCATGCAGAACAAATCCAACATGCCAAAAATGGAACCATATTGCAACTCTTCTTCCCTCTGCCATCCCTCAGAACCTCTGATGGCCACTGCCTTTACATCAATGGTAAGAATTCTTCCACTGCTAGAATATTAGTAAGTCTATAGTAGTTAATAATGTCTACTTTATTCCATTGTTTAATTCCCAATCTTGATGATTTGGGGATGGTGGTGCCCAATGTGTTTCTAATTGTAAGTGAGCTTAGATTCCATGGGGCAGTTGGTTGGATATATCTCGCTTGTAGTTGGAGACACTCCCTGTTCCTTGGGTTGGACATTGTCCATTGTCATCTCCTTGTTAGTTGTCCTGGATGGGTAAAATGAACAAGAGTGTAATGTGTTGCAACTTTTCTGAAAATAAGGACTCAACTGTTGCACAGACAAATCAAATGTTTAAGTTTCTAGGAAATATATTTATCAAGTATATTGCCAATTTTAGATTAAAATATAAGGGACAGAAAAGCCATGTATAAAGAACATATAAATGAGTCTAACTCTGTTACACTGTAGAGCATAAATTCCAGAGTAAGTCCTCAAAACAAGATGCAAAATTTCTGAGCTGTCTACTATGCTTAAAGTTTATGGATGTCTCTAGAGCACTCAGGAGCCCCACTACACTAGACACTGTTTACTGTGGCAGTCAATGAGATCCTGGTGAAAGTAACATAAGCCTAACCTCTGTAATGACCTCCTGACTCACTTTGAAATCTCTTAGTCATAATAACTCATTTGTATTTACCAATTCTCCCTTTGGGTGAGGGTCTTTTTCCAGATCCACTGCTAGTTGGTGCTTCGTAATAATCCCTTGGTGCATGGGAGGCTCATCCTCAGAATCATGTCCCATGCTCGGTGGAAGGTTGTGCATTTATATGCTGAGCTATGCTTAGAGAGAGGTCACATTTGAACAACGAGGATGCTTTCAGGAGGTAACTCTTAGGCAGTATATAATACTAGGCTAAATTACAATTTTACAAGAAAAGTTTCATGGTACAATCACTAATATCAAGGGCCTGGCATAATGGTCTTTCTTCCTTCAGTAAGCACTGCCTGTGCACTCAGGTATTTCTTGCTGTCCTATTAGACAATGTAGTAGAACTCTTCAGGATGGGAATTTAATATTTTTGGCTTATTGTGTGGCTCTCCAACTACCAAGACTATGCCCCATGTACTCTTGAACATATTCATATGCCTTAGAATCATGCCTCTAAGGTGAACCCCTTCCCATGCATCCCCTATCACTGACGTCCCACACCAGTGACCCTCCCCCACCAGTGCTGTGACTCTTCTGTGACCAAAAACCTCTCTAAAAATAAAATCAACCTAATAATTAAATAATATTAATAATAAAGAAAACAATAATCTAAAAAATAGCCAATAAATACAATTTTTAAAAGAATTTGCATTTTCGGGGGTTGGAGTTGTCCTGGGTGGTGCTGCAGGGATTGTTATCAGACATTGTATGTCCTCCCATGGCCAACTGGGTGGACTGTGGGAGAGTGTGGGCTATGGTGTAGACCATTGACCATGAGGTGCAGCGGTGCTCAGAGATGTATTCACCAAATGCAATGAATGTCTCATGATGATGGAGGATGTTGTTGTTATGGGGGGAGGAGTGGGGTGAGGGGGCTGGGGGATAAATGGGGACCTCATTTTTTTTAATGTAACATTAAAAAAATAAAGAGAATAAATAAATTTTTAAAAAAATAAAACATTTTTAGAAATTGGGTCTTTTATTACTGTAATATCTGTTGCCTTGTATGTACAGTGTCATTTTCTTCCACATAATATCAAAGGTCTATGAATGCCAACACTGGACTTTTTCATGTCTGAGAATTTAGAAAATCACTTGGCAGTGATCACAATTCCTTCAAACATCCTATGCTTATTCTTATCTAATCCTGTGAATTCAAAGAATAAGAAAGTACTTTGGAGAGTAAACACACTTGAACAACAAACATAGGAGGAAAGCATTGCATTTTGTCACCTTTTGTTATTTTCTTCCCTTACTTGAACTTAGTTTTTATATACATTAGTTTCCAATCAGACATCTGCTGAAGTTTTTTATTCTGGCTGTTGTTCCCTTAAGAATTGACTTTTGTAATTCTCTTGTACTGCCTTTGCTTTCTGGGCAATTTTAAGGTGGCAACATGCCCTGAATTCAGTATGGGCTTCAAGATTGGCAGCATCCTGTTGCCTCTCTTCTGGTTCTGTTTAGTGACTCCCAATATCAAACATAACTGTTCTTCCATATTTTAATTTTTACCTGCTGTGTCACTGAACAACCTTGTTAGTCCTATCACTGAGCCAATTGGGCAATGTTAGGAGGTCTGAGTAGTTACCTGTTCTGAAAACTGCACAGGTATTGGAGTACAACTGCATGGTGTGAATCATCTTACCATTATTATATAGGGAATCTTCTGGCTTATTTTAAGGGAAAAATGTTTTGGAGAAGAAAGAGAAGAAAATCAGAGCAGTCTCACTTTACTTCTCAGCATTCTAATTACCAGGAATTAGAATTTTCAGTAAGCAGCTTTAAATTTTTTCTTTATTTAAAATTGAATTTACACAGTGCACTTATTTTTAGGGGGGTATTTGAACTGAAATAAAGCCAGTACTCCTTCCTTGTTTTTATGTGGGTATCATTTTTATTTCAAATTCAAAAATATAAGGAAACGTATGTAACTTTAATAGAATTTCAGTGCAGTTGGGCACAAAAGCAAATTTTTTGATGTATTTATTTGTGCCTGTAGAGCCATGACATTTGTGTATATATATATTAATACATATATTTATACACACACACACACACTTACACATATGTATGTAATTGAAAAGGGGCATAAAGATCCACTGGTTTGGTTTTGTGGTTTGAACAGATTTCTTCAAACTGTTATATATGATATAAACTTTTCCTTATTAAAGGGTATTTTCAAATGGGTCTAGAAGTCAGCATTTATTTCTTTAAAATTCCCTTGAATTCATATCTAATCTAACAGAAACAGACTTACATTTTCACCACAGAAAATACCATAAATAATAACTAGTGTTTTATGACTACTATGTACCCACATTGTGAGACGTGTTTTGCATGCAATAACCCATTTAATCTTTCAAACGGGTTCACAACTCACAATGCAACTGGGAAAAGACCATGACCAAAAGGGGCAAAGGATAAAGACAAATAAGTTTACATGGCTAAACAACTTCAAAGTGAATCAGACGGTCGTGCCAGAATGGGTCTAGAAATCACCATCAGGAACATGATACATAGCCCAGAAATTGAAGTCTCTGGACATACAGCTATCAACCCTATTACTAACAATATGTTCAAAGAGAAGGGGAAGAAAAGCCATTTGTAGGGAAAACACAGCTGAATTCGACTCTGTCACACTGAGAAGCATAAATTCCTAAGTAGTGTCCACCTGCAGGGCACAAAAGTCCTGAGTTATTCACCCTGTCTCTGCTGTCTGTATGTCTTCAGAGTTCTCAGAAATCCTGTTATTGAGGCAATATTTACCTTGTCAGTTAATGAAATTCTGCTGAAACTTGCATAAGCACAACCTCTGAAATATGACCAAAATACTTGCAAACCAAACCCAAAAACACATTAAAAGAATTTTACAATATGAACAAGTGGGTTTTATCCCAGGTATGCAAGCATGGTTCTGCATAAGAAAATCAATCAGTGTAATAAACCACATTGATAAATTGAAAAATACAGTACCCTTTCTTGAAAAAGAAACACCCCAAAATATAGGAATAGAAGGAAACTTTCTCAATATGGTAAAATGCATATATGGAAAACCTACATCTAGCATTGTAGTCAATACTCACATACTGAAAGACTTCCTGCTGGATGCCCAGTCTTACCTTTATTATTCTGTATTGTGATAGAAATTCTAGCTAGAGCAATTAGGTAGACAAAGAAATAAAATGCACCCAAACAGGAAAGGAAGAAGTAAAGCTTAAACTCTTCACTGATGACATGATCCTAAATATAGAAAATCCTGAAAAATACACAACACAGCTATTGGAACTAATACATGATTTCTGAAAAGTGGTGGAATACGAGATTACTATATGGAAATCAATAATGTTTCTGTACACTACTGATGTGCCATCTGAGGAGGAAATTAGAAAAAAATTGATTTACAATAGCAATAAAAACAATAAAATATTTGGGAATAAACTTAACCAAGGACATGAAGGAACTGTGTTCAGAAAACTACAAAGCATTGCTAAAAGAAACCAAAGAGGAGTTAAGTAAATGGAAGAACATTGCACATTCATGGATTGTAAGATTAAATATCATTAATATTTCAATTTTACCCAAATTTATTTACAGATTCAATGCAATCCCAATAAAAGTCCAAAAAGCCTTTTTTCAGAAATTGAAAATCCAATAATCAAATTTATTTGGAAGGGTAAAATGACCCAAAATGCTAAAAAAATGTTTCAGAAAAGAACAAAGTTGGAGGACTCTCACTTCCTAATTTTAAAGTACATTATATAGCTACAGTGGTAAAAATAGAATAGTAGTGGCATGACAGACAGATTAACAAATGGAACCAAATGCAGAACTCAAAAATTGACTCTCACATCTATGGACAAGTAATTTTTGTCAGGCTATTAAGCCCACCCAGCTGGTCCAGAACAGTCTATTCAAAAATTATGCTAGGAGAACTGGATAGCAATATCCCAAAGAAAGAAGGAAGACCCCTCTATCATACACAACAAAAATAAACTCAAAATGGAACAAGGACATAAATATAAAAACTACTACCATAAAACTCCTATAAGAAAATATAGGAAAATGTCTTCAAGATCCTATGGTAGACTGTAGTTCATCAAACCTTACAGCAAAAGCACAAGCAACAAAAGAAAATATAAATAAATGGGATGTCCCCAAAATCCAAAACTTTTGCCCCTCAGGGCACTTTGTCAAAAGGGTGAAAAGACAGCTGATGCAACGGTGGAAAATATTTAGCAGTCACATATATGTGTTTAATATCCATGACATGTAAAGAAATCATAAAACTAAACAATACAAACTATCAGATTAAAAAATGGATAAAAGCATTGAAAAGACAACTCTCCAAAGAAGAATTAAAAATCATATGATCCTCTCAGTTGATGCAGAAATTGCACTTGACAAAATAATTGCATTATTTTTTAACATTTGTTTTTACGTTTTCTCAAAATTTATTGGTTAATATCATTACCTAGAAGATGTAGACATATAGGTAATTTCATGTGCCAAAGAGCCATAAACTTTGATTTTTATGTGTAAACTGAATCATAATTACATCTTTATATTCTTGTTAACAAAATATCTTATAGGCTAGCAAGACTTTGGCAGTATTCAAGAAAATGTGATAAGAATTATTTTTACATATATTTTCTTATACAATAATTACTTTATTCCACATGAGTGACCAATGTTAGATGGCCGTATAAATAAAATGTAAATCTTATGACTAAGGTGAGCAAGAAACTATTAACAGTTCAGCACTATTAATTGAAATTTTGTGTGGTTTAGCCTGAGTTAAGGTAATTTAAAAGCAAATCAAAGCTACAATGAGAAAATTCACACTTTTTGGACTGGCTGCTATTAAAAGTAGAGAAATATAATTGTTGGAGAGGATGTGGAGAGATAATTATCTATAGTGCTTCAAATAGTCTCTAGGTTTAAAATGTTTATTTCCTATAGAAATGCATGGTTATCTCTCAGTTATAAAGACTAAAACCTTTTTCTCTAAATTCATATACCCTAAAATATTATTTTGTTACCACTTTGCAGGAAATAATTATATTTTTCAATCATGAAATTGATTAAGGAAAATGACTACAATAGTTCTAATATTTATATTACTTTTGTAAATTTAGCAATATAAGGGATGAAGACATTTGGTGATTGATAACCATTTTACAATAGTTACCAAATTTGGAGGGACAACTTATAATATTGTCCCACAATATAAACATTGGGATGAAGGATTCTCCCATGCAGGCAAGATGTATATACTTCTACATGCATACATTCATAAATATTGCTCTAATAGTTTGTCTTCTCTGTAACTTTTGAAATGCAAAATATGGAAAAGTTTAAGAAATCACAAATTTTATGTGCTTTGATTATGTGGAAAAATTAGGGTACAATGAATTAGTATGTTATTTTTAAACTTTTACTTACATTGAAAATTAGAATGAGTAGTCTGTATCTCTTTAAATAAGGTCAAGTGATTTAACTGCTTTTTGCAAAATTGTTTGAAATTGCTATCCATAACTTTAAGCACATTCCTATTGTCACATGAGTTCTGTTTAACATCTTCTATTACCTAAAGTCCTCATTTAAATATGTAAGAATAGGCCAATTGATTGTGCACAGATAGACCTACCAGTCCATAGGAACTTTTAACGTGATTTGAGCTTGGCAAAAAGGAGTTAGATTCAGGATTACCCTGCAAACATTACATATGTTCATTGATTCTATTATTGTTCTTGGCAGGTGAACAATTCAGAGTTTCCAAAATGCTGTTGCAGGGCCACCATCATCTTGGTATCAATAAACTTTTTATATGTGAATGGTACAATTGTTACAACAGATGTACAAATATTGAAACATATCCATCTCCACTAACCATGGTCAATGGTTTACATTATGATCTACACTCTACACCATGCACTTTAAAAATTTTTGGTGAAATTCAGCATGGCCTGAAACCATCATTGCAAGATCATGCAGTACACTTCCATTACCCCCTAAAAATCCCCTCTTCAATCTACTCTATTCCTCTCTCCCCCTCCCCCTGTGTTTCTTGGCTACCACCAGGCTTAATTCCTTGAAGGACAAGATTTATAGTTACTTGTAACAATGCTGAGGGCTTGACACACTGGTCTGTCAACTATTTGAAACCACCCATCTTCTCAAGAGAAACCCACTGCTCTGTTTGAGAACATATAAGTCCTCCTTAGTATGGAATCAAAATCCTTTCCATTCATTATGTGGGTCTCCAGCCAAGAATACAACCTAATATGACAAAATGATCACTCATACATTCTCTAGTTTCAACCACATACCTACCAATCCCCAGTGTTCATTTATTCACTCTCCCACTCTTATCTCAGTTTGATAGACCATCCAAGCCACACTCCTCACTCTACAACCCTGTCAAGCTTGCACCACTGAACCCAGTATATTACTACATCCTTGTCATATCCCTTCACTGCACAACTACCCCCTCCCACCTTATTATAGATTTTGCCCATATGGGCTTTACCTCACAACATTCTTCTCACTTTCTGTTTCCTTTAAAACCATCCTCTAGACTTTAGCTCTCTAAGTCAGCTCAATGAGTTCAATTCATATTAGTGAGATCATGTAATATTTGTCCTTAATTGCCTGGCTTGCTTCACTCAATATAAGTTCCTCAAGATTCATCTATGTTATCCTGTGTTAGTACTGTGTTCCTTCTTACAGCTGAGTAATATTCCATTGAATGTATATAACATATTTTGTTTATCCATTCCTCTGTTGATGGACATTTGGGTTGATTCCAACTTTTGGTAATAGTGATTAATGGGGTAAAGAACATTAGCGTGCATACATTTGTTAGTGTCTTTAGTTTCATTTCTCCTTGGTTTATTCCCAGAAGTGGAATGGTTGAATCATAAGACAGATCTATAGTTAGTTTTTTGAGAAAATGCCAAACTATCCTCCACAATGACTAGAGAGTTATACATTCCCACCAACAGTAGATGAGTGTTCCCATTCCTCCATGTCCTCTCCAACATGTGTAGTCATCTGTTTTTTTTTAATGACTGCCAGTCTAATGGCTGTAAGATGATATCTCACTGTGGTTTTGATTTGCATTTCCCTAATAGCTACTGATGTTGAGCATCTTTATATGTGCTTTTTAGCCATCTGTATTTCTTTGTTGGAGAAATGTCAGTTCAAATCACTGGTTCATTTTTAAAATGAGTTGTATATCTTTTTATTTTCGAGATATAGGCTTTCCTTATATATGCTGGCTATTAGGCTCCTATCAAATATGGGTTTAGCAAATGTTTTCTCCCATTTGGGTAGGCTGTCTTCACTTTTCTGACAAACTGCTTTGAGGTGCACAATTTTTAATTTTGAAGAGGTCACATTTATCTTTTTATTCTTTTCCTGCTCATGATTTGGGTGTGATTTTCATGAATACATTTCCTATTACAAGTTCCTGTAAATACATTCCTATACTATCTTCCAAGGTCTTTATGGTCTTGGCTTATGTATTTAAATATTTGATCCATTTTGAGTTGATTTTTGTATAAGAATTGAGACGGTATTCCTCTCTTTGTTTGGATATGGATATCCAGTTCTCCAAGCAGCATTTGTTGAAGAGGCCATTCTCTCCCAGTTGAGATGGTTTGGTGGCCTTATCAAGTATCAGATGACTGTCTATGCATGGATCTATATCAAAACAATCAATTTGGTTCCATTGTTCAGTATGTCTACCCAAGTGCCAATACAATGTAGTAATGACCACTGAAGTTTTGTGTATGTTTTAAAGTCACTTAGTGTGATTCCTTCAATTTAACTTTCTTTTTCAATATTGCCTTCTTGTATTTGGGGCACTTGCTTTTCCAAATAAATTTCATTGTTAGTTTTTCCATCTTGTAAAAAAAGATGTCGATTTTTTGAGATTGCATTAAATCTGTAAATAAGTTTGCATAGGATACAACATCTTAATGAAGTTTGTCTTCCCATCCATGAACAGGTAATATATATATTTTTAATGACCTCACTTGTATGACTTAAGCTTATTTTTTTCCTCTCTTTATTTTTTTTTTAAATATTACATTCAAATAAAAGAGGTCCCATATATCCCCACCCCCCTCTATCCACTCCTCCCACATCAACAACCTCTTTCATCAACATAGGACATTCCTTCTCTCTCCCTACCCTCATCACCTACCATGGCCACTTTCTCCACATCAATGCTATTCTTCCATTAGTAGTCACAATAGTTCCATAGTAGAATATCAGTAAGTCCACTCTAATCCATACTGTATTCCTCCAGCCTGTGGACCCTGGGATGGTTATGTCCATTCCACCTCTATATCAAGAGGGGATTTAGATTCCACATGGATGATGGATGCAATTCTCCTGCTTGCAGTTGTAGGCACTCTTGGCTCCCTGGTGTGGTGGTTGACCTTCTTCATATCCCTGTTAGCTGGCCATGGTTAAGTCCAATTAACCAGAGGGTAGGAGTTGCAAGTCTGCCAAGGCTCTGGGCCTGGCTGTCACACAGTTCAGAGATTCAGGTCTCCTGAGTATACACCAATTTCAGCACCAACCACAGATCCAGTAAAAGTGACAGGAGAAGCATGTGTAGAAATGTCACATCTGAGTCCAACTCAATCACACTCATGAACACAAACTGCAAAGTAGGGTCAACTGACATGGCACTGAACTTCAGAGCTATCTGCCATGACCATAGAAATTGTGGGTCTCTGTAGCCCTCAAGAGAACCAGTTCCTGGGGTTGTAGCTACTTGGATTGTCTCCGGGACCCTGCTGAGGTATGCATAAGCATGAGCCCCGAGTCTTTTTTGGAGACTCATAGCATATAAACTCATTTGTCTTTTCCATTTCCCTCTTTTATTCAAGGTCAAAAAGCTGGTTTTATCACATGATATTACATGTAGCCTGAGAAATTCTGCTGGTTCAAGTTGACACTTTCATTCAAGGTCTTTTTCTGGTTACAGCATCAGCTAGTGCTTGGTAGTAATCCCTCAGTTCCAGGGAGTCTCATCCCTAGGAGTCATGTCTCACACTGGGGGTAAGGTAATATTCTTACATTTGTTTAAGTCTTCTTTGATTTCCTTTAACAGTGTTGTGCAGTTTTCTGTGTATAAGTAATTTACATCTTTATTTAAATGTATGCATATGTATTTGGTTCTTTTAGTTACTATGGAAAATGGATTTTTTTTCTTGACTTCCCCTCAGGTTGCTAATTATTGGTGTGCAGAAATGCTACTAATTTTTGTGCATTTATCCTATACGGTGTGATTTTACTGAACACATTGATAAGCTCTAGAAGCTTTTTTTGTAGATTTCTCAGGGCTTTCTATGTATAAGATCATGTTGTCTGCAAATTGTGAAATTTTGACTTCATCCTTTCCAATCTGGAAGCATTTTATATCCTTTCCTTGCCTAAGTGCTCAAGGAAGTGCTCCTAACACAATGTTAAATAGGCATGATGATAGTGGTATCCTTGTTCTGTTCCCAATATTAGAGGGAAAGGTTTTAGGATTTCACAATTTTATATAATGTTTGTTCTTGATTTTTCATATACACCCTTTATCATTTTGAAGATGTTCCTTCTATTCCTATCTTTGCCAGTGCTTTTATCAGTAAAAGGTGTTGTGTTTTGTAGAATGATTTTTCTGCATCTATAGAGATGATCATGTGATCTTTTTTCTTTTGATCTCTTTATGTGGTGTATTGAATTGATTTTCTTATGTTGAATCATCCTTGAATACAAGGGAAGAAACCTAGTTTGTCATGGTGTATAATTCATTTGATGTGACATTGACTATGTTTAGCACGTATTTGATTTGGGTATTTATCTTCTAGATTCATTAGCATGATCTGTAATTTTCCTTTTTTGTGGCTTGTTTGACTTTGGTAGTATGGTAATGTTGACATCATAGAAACAATTTGGCAATGTTCCTTCTATTTCTATTTTTTTGGAGAGTTTAGGCAGGATTGGTGTTTGTAATTTCCAGAATATTTGGTAGAATTCTACTGTGAAGCTGTCTTACCCTGGGCTTCTCTTACTTGGGAGATTTTGATGACTAATTCAATCTCTGTACTTGTGAGTGGTCTGTTGAGTTCATCAATTCCTTCTTTCATCAAGGTAGGCTGCTTGTGTTTTTGTAACTTCCTCTAAATTTTCTTTCTAGTTGGTATATAATTTTTTGAAGTATCCTCTTATGATACTCTTTATTTCGAATGGTCAGTGGTGATATCTCCTTCCTCATTTCTTATTTTATTTGTCTCTTCTCTTTTTTCTTTGTTAATCTAGCTAAGGGTTTGTCAAATTTATTGATCTTCTAAAAAACTAGCTTTTTTTGGTTTATTTTTTCTAGTGCTTTTCTTTATTTTCTGTGTCACTTAATTCTCCTCTAATCTTTGTTAATTCCTTCTTTCTACTTCCTTTGGGGTTAGTTTGATATTTTTTTCCTAATTCCTCTGGGTATGCATTTAGATCTTCAATTTTAGTTTTTTTCTTTATTTTTGATATATGTGTTTATGGTCATGAATTTCCATCTTAGTACAGATTTTACTGCCTCCCATAGGTTTTTATGTTATGTTGTCACTTTCATTTGTTTCAATGTTGGTAACTGATTTTTTTTTGTAATTTCTTCCTTGACCCACTGTTTATCTAAGTGTTTGTTGCTTACCTTTCATATATTTGTTCCTAATCTGTTTCTCTGAACATAACTGACTTCCAGCTTTATTCCATTGTGTCCAGAGAAATTACTTTGTGTAATTTCAATCTTTCTGAATTCATTAAGAATTTTTCTATGGCCTAGCAAATGGCTTATCTTGGAGAATGATTAATGTGCACTCAAGAAAAGGTATATCTCACTATATTTGGGTTTAGAGTTCTGTATATGTCTATTAGGTCCAGGTCCTCTAATATATTATTCAAAATCTTTGTTTCTTTATTGATTCTCTGTCAAGATGTTCTGTCTAATGGTGTTAATGGTGCATTAAAGTCATGCAATATAATTGTAGAGGCATTCCTTTGAATAATCTAGTGTCCATCTTTGTCTCTTAAAATAATTTTGCATTTAAAGTCAAATTTTCTCATATTATTATAGCTACCCCTGCCCTTTTTTTGGTTGTTGTTTGATTGTAAAATTATTTTCCAGGCATTCACTTTCAGCCTCCTGGAATCCCTGGGTCTAAGGTGTGTTTCTTGTTGAAAGCATATAGATGAGTCATATTTCCTTATCCATTCTGCCACTCTGTGTCCCTTGACTGGTGAGTTTAATCCATTAACATTCCGTGTTACTACAGTTAAGGAATTACTTACCTTAGCCATATTTTCTGTAGGTTTATGTATATCATATGTTGTTTTTATTTCTCTTTTTGTTTTTTTAATTTTTTAAAACTCCTCCAACTCTCTCTCTTCTGTTTTCTCCTGTCAACTTGCTACACTCTCTGTAGTATTTCTTGAAGGGCAGGTTTCTTATTGGCATAAACTCTTAATTTCTTTGAATAATTTGAATTCCAGCTTTGCTTGTTAAAGAATTCTTGGCTGGATGTTTTGTTTTTAAGTTTTTTGTTTGTTTTTTAGCAGCTTAACTCCGTCATACCACTGCTTTCTTGGCTCCATGGTTTCAGATGAGAGATCAGGACTTAATCTTATTGAGCTTCCCTTGTATGTGATGGTTCCCTTTTCTGTTGCTGTTTTTAGTATTTTCTCTTTATCTTGAGCACTGGATAGTTTGAAAAGTATACGTCTCTGAAAAGGCTTGTTGGGATTTAAACCATTTGGGTGTGCTTTGCTTCCTGGACCTGTACATCCATCTCCCTCAATAGGGTTGGGAAATGTTCAGCTATTATTTCCTCTAACACTCCTTCTGTCCCCTTTCCATTCTCTTCTTCTTCTTCTGGGATGCCTATAATGCATACGTTTGAATTTTTTCTGTTGTCTTTCATATCCCTAAATCCATGATGAATTTTTCTATCTTTTTTCTTTTTATCTATCTGTTCTACTGTCTGTTTGATTTCAGAAATGCCATCTTCTATACTGCTAATTCTTTCCTCTACCTGTTCAAATCAGCTGTTCTGTGCTTTCACTATATTTTTTATTTCTTTGTGCCTTTAATCAAAATGATATTCATTATATTTTAATGTATGTTTAAAATTTCTTCAGTATATTATCCCAGTTTCTTCTTAATATCCTTAATCTCTTCCTTCACTTCATTAAGTTGGTTCATTATATTTGTTTGGGAAGCTCTAATTAGTTGGTCCATTAATACCTTAGAATCAGGTGAAAGCCCTTGGGTAATATTCACTCTTAAACTTTACATCCTTAAATATAATGAAACCAAACTAATGCAACCTATGGCGTATAATAGGGTGAAAATGGAAGAAAACAATGTTTCATTTTATTTACATATACAGTCTTATTCATACCAAAAAAGGAATAAATATTCATGATTATTACAATCCTTGTTTTTATAACTTGTCATGTGCTTGAAGTTCAAATGTATCACTAACTTCTTCCACAACTCATTTCATGTTCCCATTACCCTTAGCAAGCACCTCAGCTGGCCATGGTTCATTGCCTGGTGGAGTCACCCAAATTTTCATTATTGAAGATTCAGAGCCATTGTTATTCCTGCTGGAGTTGGGTTATTGCAATTTTCCATTGACTTTAATCACAGTGCATGGCAGTACTAAGAGATACCCTAGAGGATATTCTGTATTTCAGGCAAATTCTCCTTTACCCCATTATGTAGGTGCAGTCCTATTACTTTTACAGGGACAGGAAGCAAAAATTTTCCAAGTGGATGACTATAGGTAATAATTCAGTCATTCCTTTCTTTGTCTGTTGATTCAGAGGCATGTTGAGACCAAAGTGACTTTGAGGCAGTCTTAACTTCCAGTTCAATGGAGTCATTGTGTTCCCTAGTGGAATCACTCTTCCTTTTGGGAGCAAGACCTGTAGAAAAGAGCTTAAGATTGCAGGGATAGGAAGTTAAATTTTTCCTAATGGATTGCAAAGGGTAATAGTGAGTGTTGCTACTCCTATTTCCACCCCTAGATTCCTGGAGCCATGAATCCTGGCTACAAGAGAAACAGCTTCATTTAGTGAGTGCTGGTTTAGAACATACATAGCCTCCTGGAGAACACCCCAGGCTTGAAGGTCATTGTAACTTTGTAGGCACTGTATTTGAGTCTTCAAAATGGCATTCCACCATTCCAACAATCCAGCTGCTTCAGAATGATGGGGAACATGGTAAAACCAGTGAATTCTGTGAGCATGTGTCTATTCCCACATACCATTTGCTGTGAAATGGGTTCCTTGATCAGAAGCAATGCTGTGGTGGCATGCCATGGTGGTGGATAAGACATTCAGTAGACCCTTGGATGGTAGTTTTGGAAGAAACATTTCATGCAGGAATCATATACCCATATCTATTCCAGTTAAAATAAATTGTTGCCTCTTCCGTGATATAAAAAATTCCAATGTAGTCAAACTATCACCAAGTAGCAGGCTGATCACCTCAGGAAAGTGTGCCATATCAGGTGCTTGTTGTGAACCTCTGCTGTTGGCAGATTGAGCACCCAGCAGTGGTTGTAGTCAGGTCAGCTGACAACTGGTGAGGAGAGGTCCATGTTCCTGAGCCCATGCATAATCTCCATCCGTAACACAATGTCCACTTATTTCCTGAGCCTATTGGGCAATGGCAGGAATGACTAGGGAAAGAGGTTTAGCATTATCCACAAAATTGGTCCTCCTGTCTACTTGAGTATTAAAATATTCCTTTGTTTAAGTCACTCTCTGGTCAGCATTCATGTGGTACAAAAATATTTTCAAGTGTTTGCCCACTAAGAAAGATCTATCCACATAACTCTTCCCCAGACCGTTTTGTCAACCATTTCACAATCATGTTCCATCTATGGCTCTGTTCATCCAACAAACCCATTGTAAAAGCCCATGAATTAGTATATAAATACAATACTGGACATTTCTTCTTCCATTCAAAATGAATGAGCAGGCACCTTCTCAATGTTCTGCCAACCAGGATGATTTGTCCTCCCAACTGTCCTTCAGGGACATCACAGAAAGAGGTTTCAGTGCTGCAGCTGTCCCCTTTGGGTGATACCTGCATATTATACAAAACCATCTGTGAACCAAGCCCAAACTTTCACGTCCTCAGTCAACTGGTTGTAATGAATTTCACAAGTGGCCAAAGCTGTGGGCTGGGTAATGGAACATAGCATGACAGTATTGGTGATAATGTGTATTTTGGCTAATTCTTTATGTAAGTTACTTGTGTCTTAAGGACTCACTCAACCCTATCTCATATATACCACTTCCACTCTATTTTGAAGTGTCATGTGTGCCCAAATTTATGGTTTGTAGGTCAAGCATTACTCAGCACATGATAGGCAACTCAGGTACCCATGATAATTTGATGGCACATGGCTAAATGTTCAGTTTTTACTAAGGTTCAGTAGCAGGGCTAAAACTGTTTCTCAAAAGGAGAGTAGTTATCTGTACAGAATTGCAAGGCTTTGCTCTAAAATCTTAATCATCTGTGTTGTGATTCTCATTAAGGGCCTGCCAAATGCACAAGATATCATCTCTACTTGCCACTGACACTTTCAGAATCACTGTATCTGCTGGATCATAAGGCCCAAGTGGTAGTGCAGCTTGCACATCAGCCTGAACTTATCACAGAACCTTCTTTTTTCTGAGTCACCTATCAAAAATTGCAGCTTTTCTGATCACTTGGTAAATGGGCCAGAGTAACAAACCCAAATGTGGAATGTGTTGTCTCCAAAATCTGAAGAGAAAAACTAAGTGTTTTCACTCTTTTTTGTTCATGGGATGAGCTGGATGGAACAGCTTATCCTTTGCATTAGAAGGGATATCATAACATACCCCACACCACTGTACTACAAGTAATTTCACCAATGTGGAAAACACCTGTATTTTTGTTGGATTTATCTCATATCTTCTCTCACGTATATGTCTTACCAATAAGTCCAGAGTCATTTATACTTCTTGCTTCCTAGGTCCTATCATCATCAATATAATGGACCAGTGTGATGTTAGGTAGCAGGGAGAGATGGTCATGGTCCCTGCAGACAATTTTATGAAACAGGGGTGGAGAGTCCCCTGAGGCAGGAGAGTGAAGCTATATTGCTGTCCTTTCCAGGTGAATGCAAACTGTTTGCTGTCCTTATTAATGACAATTAAGAAAAAAGCATTTGCCAGATCAATAGCTGCATACCAGTTGCCAGGGATGTGCCAATTTGCTCAAGCAATGATACCACAACAGAGACAGCAGCTGCAATTGGAGTCACCATCTGGTTAAGATTACAATAATCTACTATCATCCGCCAAGATCCATCTGTTTTCTGCACAGGCCAAATATGAAATTTGAATGGGGATGTGTTTGTAATCATTCTCCTTGTACCCTTCAAATCCTTGATGATAACAATAATCTCTGAAATCTCTCAAGGATTCAGGTATTGTTTTTGGATTACTACTTTTCTAGGTAGGGACCATTCTTTTGGCTTCTACTTAGCCTTTCCTATTATATTAACCCTTACTCCACAAGCTAAGGATCCAAATCAGGGAATCTGTCAGTTACTGAGTTTTCCAATTATGCATGCTAAAATTGGAGAAAAGGAAAACATGGAATGGTTTTTGGAACCAATGAGAGATGGACCTGACCTAAAACTCTATCAATCACCTGACCTCCATAAGCCTCTGCTCTCGCTGGTGGACCACAGTGACATTTTGGGTTTCCTGGAATTACCAATGAGAGATGGATCTGACCTAAAACTATCAATTATCTGACCTCCATAAGCCTCTACTCTCTCTGGTGGACCACAGCAACATTTTGGGTTTCCTGGAATTAATGTCAAATCTAATTCAAATTCTCATAATCCCCCAAAAGTCTGATCATTTCCTTTTCCCCAAATCACAGGTTAAAATGCCATAGGTCTCCTGGGAGAAAGCTAGGAGGAAGATTAACAGTATAAACTTTTGGCATTGTAACAGGATCCTTCCCCAAGGGGAACTGGCCTTCTTTTTATTCAAGGAGCTCTGAGTCTGTAAACTGTAACAAATCTGAGTTTTGATTAAGTGACTGTGATTCTCTGTGTCTGTAATTCCACTTGAAGTTTTGTTTACTTGAACTAGAACTCTTCTACTTACACAGATAAAGTAGGAATTTAGTAGACTGACTATGTATTTCACTTATATGTACCCAATGATCTATTAGCCAATGCCATAGTTTTATGTGACTCAGACCCTTTCATTGCTGCTTTGAGTCAGCCTTTAATTGTGGTAGTAATGTCTACCTTGTCTTTGTTAATTAACTGCTGATATTTGACTTTTACTGACCTGAGAATCAATTATTCCCCATATACATATATATATATATATACATATATATATATATAAATAATTCTAGTTCCATTACAGTAGTTCCTACAGTAATATCTGTTCTCCAAAGAAGAGCAATAACAGATATCTTCAGGGAAGATAGAGTTAATCTTACAAATTTATTCCTTATAATCCTGGTTCAACATGTGTCCTCAGGACATTCCAAAGGTGGATGGGCAGGTCTTAAAGGGTAAATCCATCCTATTATTCCAACACCTCTAAGATTTTGAATTCTCTCTTCTATGTATGCCAGGATAAATCAAGCACCTCAACATCAGGCATGTTAGATCACCTTTTGTTCTATGTTTCACTCAGCCACCTAAATTCTTACAGGCCTTTCTACCCCCTTGAACTACAGCACTGAATTCAGAATTTCTGCTTGGTGGGTTCATATCAATAATGTCAGCCTGATCCTACTTGACATTCCTTCCACCATTATCCCATGGCCTTAGTACCCATTCTCATAAATATTTCTAAGATTTCTGTCTATATAAATTGGAAAACTCATGCAGTTGTTTTAGCATATATCATACTTACTCATGGGTCACATTTTGTACTTCCCCTGTGGGGGCTTGTTGTAATTTAAGTCTGGTAATAGGTCAGGAAGGGAAGATGGTTGGTTGGGTGGGTAAGGAGAAGGATTAGAAATGCTTTGCAAGCTACTGACCTTTGGGCATGCCTTTGAATTTTCATCTGGTGAGATAGGATTAATCTCTTCAGGCAGAGGTTTTAAAGCAGAATCCTCAGGGCAGGAGGAAGGGTTGGACAAGTCATGCTGAAATTTGACTGATACCTGATTCAGGGTTGGGAGTAAGATCAGACTCAATGGGGCAAGATGTAGACTGGTGAGATGAGCTTGGCATTCTGTGGTATCAACAGGGCAGGCCTTTACAAATTTATCTGGCAAAGTCTCAGCTGAATTTAGAGTTCCAATGTCCCCACTGATATCATCATTTTCTTATATGTCTCCAACCTAATCCTCAGGATTCCACTACTTTCCAATCAATGCCTTCACCTTAATAGCAGATATCTTATTTTTTGTATTTATTTATTTTTTTAATATTCCATTAAAAAAATATGAGGCCCCCAAAACCCCCAACCCCTCCCCCCACTCCTCCCCCCATAACTACAATCTCCTCCATCATCATGAGACATTCATTGCATTTGGTGAATACATCTCTGAGCACCGCTGCACCTCATGGTCAATGGTCCACATCATAGCCCACACTCTACCACATTACACATTCTACCACATTACACCCAGTGGGCCATGGGAGGACATACAATGTCTGGTAACTGTCCCTGCAGCACCATCCAGGACAACTCCAAGTCCTGAAAATGCCCCCACATCTCATCTCTTCCTCCTACACCCTACCCCCAGCAGCCACCATGGCCACTTTCTCCACACCAATGCCACATTTTCTTTAATTATTAATCACAATATTTCATGAATAGAATATCAGTAAGTCCACCCTAATCCATACTCTATTCCTCCATCCTGTGGACCTTAGAATGGTTGTGTCCATTCCACATCTATATCAAGAAGGGGCTTAGATTCCAGATGGATGCCAGATGCAATTCTCCTGCTTTCAGTTGCAGGCAGTCTTGGCTCCCTGGTGTGGTGCTTGACGTTCTTCACCTCCATGTTAGCTGAGTGGGGTAAGTCCAATAAACCAGAGTGTAGAAGTTGCATCTTGTAAGGTTGAGATTTTAGTTTTCTTTATAACTCTGCTACTCATAAAATGAGTCTCTGAGTCAGGTTTCCAAAGATCTCAAGTCTATGCCTTAATGAAACAAGATTTTCTTTCAGAGCACACACAGAAACTTTCACATCATTCATGCAGCATTTAAGTTGCAAATTCGAAACCTTTAGCTCATGCCTTTCTTTTGAAAGTATATCCAGAGTATCTAGGAAGAGACAACCAACATCATTGTATCTTTTGATTCCACAAAAATTTGTTTGATGAAACAGTAGGGCAAGGCACAAATTCTTGGCCAAATTGACACATTAGCCTAATCATCAGAGTGTGATAGAGGATTAAAGGGAAAATCTAACATTACGTATGTCAAAGGAAGGAAAGTTAAAATTTAAACATGGGAATCTATAGCATAGAAAAACCTCTGGAAAATGAGTATGATTAATAATGCATATAAAAGAATAAGGGAATGTTTTTATCTCTGAACCAGAATAAATGTACACAAATGTTGCAAAATGTTAATATCATGGTTTTGTTAATTCCAAAATACAACTAAAGCAATCTATAAACTGTAGTGTATAATAAACCTAATTTTCCATTAATGGTTATAAAATGAAGCATGCTTAGTTTTAGAATCTGGAAAAAAGCATTCCATATTGTTTGATTCCATCCAAACAAAATGTAAATATAAATAAATTACAGAGATAGAAATAGATTAGCAGTTATGTATGGCAGGGGAAGGATAGAGAGTTTGAGAGATAAGTACTAAGGGGTAGAGTTTTATTTGTTTTGTTGTTGTTTTAATCAGCAATTATTTGATTACAGAAAATTGAGATTTTGGCCAGTGAATATAGTCTGCTGCACTGGGGGGCTGCACACTTCATGGTTAGGTGGGACTACATCATTTTCTCTGAAATCTGGCAGGAAGATACAGAAAATTTGGCTTCAAATACTGTTCCTACTGTCCCTGGCTGCTTGATGAGGAGACAATGGTAGAAGGGTGTGCTGGCCAAAGGAGGAAAACAACTTCTGAAAAAGTTTGTAAGGATTCACCATCCTTGGGGACATTGCTTATGCACCACCCACTTGCCAAGTAATTACACTTAATGAAGCTCCCCGTAGCGCCTGAAGGCTGAGCTGAGAGATTTGCCAATGATTGCCATCTACTGGCACAGAAAAGTGCACAAAAAAGACAATAAATAAAAAGTGAGACAGTGCTTTTACTGTCCCCCTCCCCATGATCCCTGGAAACTGGACTGCAATCCATCACTAGGTCCTTCCCCCTGGTTTGATACATTAAACAAGGGCAATCCTAAATATCTAGAACAAGTTGAAACAAGCGTTAAAGAATAGAGGTAGCACATAGCTACTTAACAGTAAATCTCTAGGAAGGAGAAAGAAAAGGAAAATCAGAGTATATTCAGCATTAGAATCATATGTGTAGACATAAGCAAAAAGATTAAAAGCCATAACAATAAAAAAGGAATCTATGGCTCAGGCAAAGGAACAAATCTCCAAAAAAGGTGCTTGAATTCAAACAGGTAATCAATGATGCTCATAAAAATCTCCTAAATAAAATCATGCTGTTGAAGGACAACATGGCTAAATAAATAAAAACTTTGAGAAGACACTATTTGAGGGTAAAAACTAAGATTGAGGCACAGTAAGGAGCTCCAATGTTCATATTATCTTACAGGGCAGTTAGTAATCACCCAAAGTTAACTAAAGCAACTGTTTGGGGCCCAGGAGATCAGAAGAGCATCCTGCAACATCCTTGAAAGAAAAGAAGGAAGAGACTCTCCATCTTAAATGAGAATTCATGAGTTGAGCATTCCACAGTGTGGAGACTGGTGTCCATCCTCCACTGGTGGTGCAAGCCACTTCAGGAGCTATTCTGTCAGCAGAGTTGGATGCTCCATTTCCCAGAAATGGGTGACAAAGGGACAGCTGGGCACTTTAGCTACTGAGTAGTAAACTTGACTGGCTAAAGTAAAATTCTAAGTTTGAACATGTCCTAGTAGAAAAGAGGCTGGTAAATAGCATTTTAACTGCCCCCAGCATGGGGGGAAGAAGAACTGATTAAAAATTACAGTGAAAGTAGACACCAGCTTCTTTCCATCCAGATCAGATTGCATCTGTATCCTAAGCAACATCCCCACCTCCAGCAGGGAGGAAACTAGTGGAACCTGCACCAGACTCTCTGAACAACTGCAGGTGCTTTTAATCAGCACAGACTGAATAGCCAGACACCTGGGGCTCCATCCTTGAAACCCAAAAGGATAGAAGGGTTATGTGTTTCCTCAACATCTCTGGTCAACTGCAAGTGCTTTTGGCCACCAGAGATTGATTTGTTGAGCACCTATGACTCCATCCCTGCCCCCTAGGATAAGAGGGAGCTGGTGTTTTTCCAGCTTCTTTGGGAAACTTAAGGTGTTTTGCCTTTACAGACTGGATAATTAGATATCTGTAGCTCTGTACTCAACCCCAAAAGGAAATGTGTTCTCTGGCCTATCTGGGTAACTTCAGGCACTTTTGGCCCACATGGACAGGATTAAGCACTTGGGAATTCACATCCAACCCCCATAGGATAGGAGGGCACTGGTATTTCTTCAGCCAACCTTGACAACTTAGGGCACTTTTGGCCTGCATGCACTGGACTGTTTTATGCTTGTGGCTCCACCCCTATTCCCAACAGGATAAGAGGGGTGTGGTGTCCCCCAGACTCTCTTGGCAACTGCAGGTGCTTTTGGCAAAAATAGATTAAGCAGTTGTATACCTGTGACTCCATCCCTGCTCCCAATAAGAGGGGAGCTCTTATTTCCTTAGCCTGTCCAGGAAATGGCATGCACTTTCAGCCTGCATGGAGTGAACTTTTGGGTGCCTTTCACTGTGTATACCCCACTTATCAATAGGAGTTGCATTTCTTCACCCTCTCTGGGTAACTGCAGGTGCTTCTGGCCTGCATAGACTGGTCTGCTGGGTGCCTGTAGTTTGTGCCCACACCTTAAAAGGCAGAAGGGACAGTATCCCCTCAGCTTCTCAGGGCAACTGCAGGTGCTTTTGAACCACATGAATTACATTTTTGGGCATTCTGGAGGGCCCATCCCAACCCTTGGCAGTGGAGAAGGGGGGGGCCATTGCTTCATCAGTTTTCCTGGGTAACTGCAGTCAGGTGTGTGGCCCACAGCTGTAGTTCATCCCTGCCACAGGTGGAAGTGGAAGGCCATGAAGTTTCATCAGTCTCTCCATGCAACTACAGACAGAATGGACTTGCACAACTAGGAGTAATACATACAAATGCAGGTCTGTACCTACCCCTGGCAGAGGATAAAGACAGGAGAACCTTCATCAATTCCTTCAGCAATGTAGGCAGCATCCAGTTGCAGAGTTTATAGTACCAACTGCATCTTATTACAAAACCAGCAAGTGAGAAGGGGTAAGAAAGTCCTAAATTAAAGAAAGAACATGTACGCAGAATAAACACATCTAATAAACCAGATGTCAAGAAAACAACAAAATATTAAAATTCATATTAAGAAACAGGAGGTTATGTCCCATTAAAGGAACAATATAAGCCTGCAGGTGACATAAAGGAGTTGAGACAACAAATCTTAGATATTCAAACAAATCTTAATAAATCCAATGAGATGCCTACAGAGATTGAGGATATAAAGAAGACACTGAGTGAGCACAAATAAAATTTGAAAGCATACATAGAATAATAGCAGATCTTGTGACAAAGGAAGGCATGATAAATGAAATTATTAATAAAAAGAAACTGAAAGCTTATTAATTAGGCAAAAGAAAGGATCAATATGCTTGAAAACATGTCCTCTGAAAGGAAACATACAAAAGAACAGATAAAGTAAAGAATGGAATCTAAGCAGGTGTTCCTAGTTTCCTAACACAAAAAATAATAGTAAATCTTGTGGCATGAATTTGCAAAGCTAAGGCGATATTTTTAAGCAATATTTTGCATTAAGTAAAGTGTTTTTATATGAGAAGAGATTCATTGTCATAAAAACAGCAAAGAGAAAGAGACATTTTGAAATAAAGTTTTAGATTTTTAGGATAAGCTGAGTAAATGTGAAAATTACCATCATCAACTTAGTGTCTAATGGTTTTTAATAAGGCTGATGTTGAGGGCATATAGGAAGTGAGTAAGATCTGATTGAAAACTTAAGTTTGATTGTTGCTAAGTAGAGGCAGAACATTTAGGAACACCTGCAATAATGTTCGAAGTACAAAATGTGATTCTTGATCTGCATAATCAGCTAAGGAGATTTTGAAATTGCATTGACAATGCTGTCTGATTTCTCCTTTTAAAAAAAATATTTACTCTGGCAGCAGACTTGGCCCAGTGGTTAGGGCGTCTGTCTACCACATGGGAGGTCCGTGGTTCAAAGCCGGGGCCTCCTTGACCTATGCGGAACTGGCCCATGCGCAGTGCTGATGCGCCCAAGGAGTGCCTGCCACGCAGGGGTTTCCCCTGCGTAGGGGAGCCCCACGTGCAAGGAGTGCACCCCATAAGTAGAGCCGCCCAGCGTGAGAGAAAGTGCAGCCTGCCCAGGAATGGCACCGCACACATGGAGAGCTGACACAACAAGATGACGCAACAAAAAGAAACACAGATTGCCGTGCCACGGACAACAACAGAAGCGCACAAAGAACACGCAGCAAATAGACACAGAGAAGAGACAACCGGGGTGGGGGGAGGGAAGGGGAGAGAAATAAAGAAATAAAAATAAATCTTTAAAAAAAAATTTATTTTTATTCATTTATCCCCCCCCCCCCCAATGTTGTTTGCATTATTTCCTGTTCTCCTTGTTCATTCTGTCATGGCTTCTTTTTAGTAAGCACCAGGAACCAAACCTGGGACCCACCCCCATGTGGGATGTAGGCACTCAGTGGCTTTAGCAACCTCCAGTGCATGATTTTTGTGTCTCCCATTGTAAATCCTTACTGCATCATTTCATTGTGTCAGCTCACTGTGACAGCACTGTTGAACAGGAATGAATGAGCACTTTATAGATTGAAAATCAGTGACCTTTCCCAATGTCAAATGTGCATTATATTAAGAAGTATTTTCTCAGTTAAGATCAAAATTGTGACACAGACAGGAAACTGGAATTAGACAAGAGTCATCAGAAAAGGACCAGTCTCAAAGCCGTATTTGAAATGGAGATAAGAGAGGACATAAAAAGTAGGGTTATTTAGCAAATCAGTAAAAATCCCAAAGGGTTTGTTCCTAAGATCCACCCCTTGCAATTAAAGAGTATAAGTTATCCTTGAACCAAAAAAGGGATGCTAATGCTACAGAAGTCAAGCTAAAAAATATTAAGAACATAATGTGTCCATGTGGTCACAGAGTGTTATCTTGGTACATAGAAACCCACACAATATCCAACAATATATTAAGCTTCCATCCTGGGGAACACTGCTCTGCTCCCTAATAGAGTGGCAAGAAATTCTAGAGTACATAGTCAGTGCCTAATAAAAGAAAAGATGCCAATATGTGGAGACTTTCATAGTAGTGCTTGTACCTAAGCACGTTATCCACATAAAATAAAATCTTATCTTGATAATAACTACTGCCTAAGAGTTACCTACTGAAGCCTCCTTGTTAATAACATGTGGCCCCTCTCTCAGCCAAACTCAGCAACTAAACTCTCTACCTTCCCCCTGGCATGGGATGTGACTTCCAGAGGTCAGTCTCCCTGGAATGGAGGGATTAATAGCAAACGCTTATCAGTGATGCATTTGGATCAAGGCTTAGCTCAAAAGGAGGAAAATTAAGAACAAAAGACTTTGTATGAGTAACATGTTTCAAATTGTGTTGGGAGGTCATTGCAGAGGCTACATTTGTGCACAGCTCAGGCAATTCTCATTAAATTTCCCAATAAACACAGTACCAAACAGGGCTGCTCTCAAGGAAGACAACATAGGAAATCTATATGACCCCTGTGAATCAGCACCCCATCATTAGGCCCTACCTTGGAATGTGTAATAACAGTCCCCCACTGAAACAGGTTAGGTTCATTTATAAAAACTACACAATATTTTTCTACCCCTTTTATTTTAACCTATAATTAGCACTATACTCATTAAATATATGTCCCAGAGACATAAATCTTTAATCTGTTCATGTGCTGGCTGAGCCATGAATCTCAGCAGAGTTGGCAGCTAACACCTATTCTCCAGTTTATCACACAAACACAGACCAACTAGCAAAATGATAACCATGGACAACCCCATTCCAAAAAGCAAAGAGTATGTACAACTGCAAGCAAATCAGCCCTGGCAATAATATCTAAGCCCCAATTCAATATGAAGCAGAGCAGGCATCACAATCCCCAAATCCTTAAGATTGAAGAATGAACAAATATAAGAGGGAAATACAAACATAGGTGAAAGTCGACTTATTACTACTGTAGTAACAGAAGAACTTGTAATACTGATGTAAAGATATTGGTTACCAGAAGTACTAAGGTAAAGTGGAGGGAAGAATAGGTGGAACATAGGGCATTTTTAGGACATTGGATTTATCATGCAGTATATTGCAATGATGGGTACAAGTCATTATACATTTTGCCAAAACCTATAAAACTGAACGGTATAAAGTGCAAACCATAATGTGAACTCTAGACCATGGCTAATAGCAATATTTCAGTATCTGTTCAACAGTAGTAAGAAAAGTGCCACACTCATATAAAATAACAGAAAATGTGGCAGAGAGAAGGGACATAAAGGAATCGCCTATATTTTTTATGTGATTTTTCTGTAATCAAAGCTTCTTTTAAAATAAATTTAGCTATCTAATTAAATAAATAAATAAGAATAGTCCAGAATAAACATTTTTAAAGAAGTGTAAGAGAGTTTCCACACAACATTTTCAAGTCAGGTGATAGTTGTGCAGAGTTGTAAATTTTTTTTGTGATTTTTTTGAATTTCCACCAAAAGTAAACACAGGACAAAGTTCAGATATCTGAAGTGACAAATAATCATATTTTATGTGTAATGATCTTGTTGCTTTTTTTCCTAGTCATTTTCTGTCCTCTGCTGATTTACATTTCTGAATCATTTACAAACACTTGTTGCCCCTCCTCCTTGACACATATTAGGAAAGTCTCCATAATACTGGCCTTTCTAACATTATTGTTTTCGTAATAGTCCAACATCTGGCTAACATTCCATTAATATTTGAGTATGAAAATCAAACCTAATGCTATATTCAAACTTATTTTCCACTGGATGCCATCATGTTCCCTTTAACACCAGAAACTTCAAATGAAAAAAATGTTTTCCTGAGTAATTTAATTCAACCACTGAGTGACACTTCAAATGACGAAAATCATAAAGACTAGATTGGACAGAATCCTAAAACTTTGTCACATAATAGATGAGGGAGATTCCTGTCTGCAATAAAATAGTACTTGTGGAAATTTGTGGGAGCCAACCAATGTATCCATATTAACTTAGAAATAGAGCTTAGATAGTAAGAGTGAAAATTAGCGTAAATATTTGGCATCTCCATCACTTTATAAGATCTTAGAAGAAAAAAATCCCTACTTATATCAATTATTTCATGTTTTTATGATTTAATTAATTTTAATTGTCTTTACACTATATATGTAGTTACTTGTTAAATGACCAGTCATATTAGTGGTGTCAAAGCTGGGATTTTGGACAATACAATAGGGATATTTTGGCCCCAGAGAAATAATTGAGCTTCCACATAACAAAATAATATACAAAGTAATGTTGTGGTATACAACATGTTACTCAGGTTACCAATATTTCTCAGGCAGCAAGGAAACATTTCACCAGCCAAGGAAAAATCAGCTTTGAAGCCAGAGAGTTTGCTGGCAGTTTTATAAACAGGAAGATGGAAGTTGGCTAGGTTTCAGTGATTGGAGCAGGGATATGTCAGTCCTGCAAAGGGAAGGTTGAGTGTAATATGGGCTGTATTTTTATTTGGGCCAGGTATGCCTAACTAGAGTTTGACGAACTTTTCAATTGGAAAAATTCCCTATCTTTGTAGGGAATTTCCAAAGTAGATACCTGTCATACAATTTTATGTTTGCTTATGGAATTTTTGTTTTGGTTGTGGGAAAACCAGTGATTTCACTGGATTTTCAAAACAAAAGTCTATTATCTATCACATGCAACATGGAAAGGAATTTCTGTTTCACTAAACTGATGTGTACATTTACTAAAATCCTTGTGAAAGTCAAGATTCAATTTCAAACCATCAATTTCCCCTCTCATGAAATGCATTTTCTAGATATATCAAGAAGGAGAAAATGTGGACCTTGCTATAAGAATCACTAGTTAGCTACTGAAAGAAAATTGTGGACCACTATTTTCTATACTAAATCTATTCACACATTTGAGAGACGTGATAAGTTGGGAAATTCATCTATTCTATCGATAGGTGAACTGTGTAATGAACACTAACATCAGTTAACATCAGTAAAATATATCCCACAATGAGTGCATGACATTGAAATGACCCTGCTTTTAAATAGTTAAGCTCTAGGTATAGTATTGTTCTATAATTTTGAAACATGAACTCTTATGAATCCAATGTTCTATGTAAATCCCAATAGAAATTTCTGGGTATATAATGTCACTAATTTACCTAGACCACAAATTTTTGAATTCATGCAATTAAGGAATTTTGTTAATAAAGACATATACAGTTTTGTTGTTTGGTTTGATTGGAGATACGATCTATACTTTTCATCTGATTTGGGCATGCTTTGGTTCTGAATTATACAGAAGTAGAAAAAAACCTCTACTCTTCATTCCTTTTCTTGTAGTTTACTTGGAAGCTCAAGTAAGTACCTTGAAATGGATTGGCTTAAAAAATGGTGGGTTATTAATTTATATTTTTGAGGCTAAGAGAAAGTCCAATTCCAGGCACAAACAAGGATATTCTTTCTCCCCTGTGATTGAGGTGTTTTTAGGTTCTCCTTGGCTCCTTTGTTACATTGGAAGACATGTGGCAGAATCTCCTGGTCTCTTCCTTCGCTTCTGGGTTCTGTTTCAGCTTTTTGCTTACTGTGGATTTGACTCTGTCTGATTTTCATTCCACATATGAAGGACTCCAGTAATAGTATCAAAACCCATGTGATTGAGTCAGGTTACACCTTAATTGATGTAGTCTCATTAACAAATCCAACTTACATTGGGTTCATACACAAAAGAATGGTTTAAATTTAAGAACATAGTTTTCTGGGGTATATACAGATTCAAATCACCACCCTTATTATTTATCAGTGTTACAGTGCATTATTTCCAGTTCCTTAAATGTTTATGCAATTCCACTTTAGCATGCAAGCAATAAATCAAAGAAGAATAAGAATAAGAAAAATATGAAAAAGAATAAGAAAAAAGGAGGAGGAGGTGGGGACTTAACACATAAAAAATTAAGTAGACCTTGATTGGAAAATTGATATACAAGTAAGACATAGACCAGTATAGTATTGATCATTTCTATAGCAAGGAATACTTGATCATTTACTTCAGGCTGAAAATAAGCAAAAGTACTTTGGGAATTGTAAATACCTAGGTCATCATAACTGTATACTCTAATAAATATTTGCTCAGGGGGTTACTAATGAATGATTCAAACTTATAAATAATTTCACAGTTGGCTTCCAAAAATTCACATGATCCTAATTTATCTTGGCAAACATTTTGTTCATCTAAGTTACCAACCTGTTTATAAAGAAAATATTTGGTTCATCCAGACTATCGCATTTAAAAAATCACATTTAGATCTTTTACTCACCATAAACTCAGTCTTAAACTATCATGTTGTGATGATTGCCCAATCCCAAACCATTCCCTTAATGGAAAATACTTTCTAAATCATTTGATACTAGTCCTCAAAACCATATTCTCTCTAATTTCCTCCTTCTGAGTTCTGTCAAAATAAAATTTCCCCGGATTGAATGAGTTTAACAAAAATATTCTGCTTAATCATCATTGATTATTAGGAGGTCTCTGAGGGATAATTTAATGTTTTTGTGTAATGCATAATAAAATGATGATATATCAGCATATAGTAATTTTCACTTAATCTGCAGTAATATAATTTGTAGTGAAATTTTCTTTATGTTATAATGTTGCAAAATTATTTTTTTCTAGTCTCAGTATATGAGATGTGTGTGGGAGAGAGGGAAATAAAGCTTTAGA
Organism: Dasypus novemcinctus; assembly: GCF_030445035.2. Taxonomy (NCBI): domain Eukaryota; kingdom Metazoa; phylum Chordata; class Mammalia; order Cingulata; family Dasypodidae; genus Dasypus; species Dasypus novemcinctus. The sequence goes on along the minus strand of NC_080694.1, from coordinate 5,452,785 downwards.
CAATGCATATGATTATTTAAGAGTCAAATATAAATATCAGAAATAGTTCCATTAATTTTGTTTGTCTTAATGTATTTAACATAAAGATTAATAAAATTGAAAATTAGATACTGCATAACGTACTGGACTCTAGTGGAGTTAATTGTTTTTTTAAAGAAAGTGTGGAAAATATTTAACATCTCTAAGTTGAAGGGGAGAATTGATTCAAATTAGAATATCAGTACCATGACATGGTCAACAGCAATATTTTGAAACTGTCTGCAAATAAATAACAAACTAAAATGTAAGGCAGCAATGACATTGATCTGCAGCTGTAGAACTGCAATTAGTGAAGCACAGATTCAGGTAAAAGCCCAAATTTGTCCTGCCTTGCCATTTCCATGCAAGGATTTTTAAAGGGAAAGAAGATTAGATAAGTTATTTGTTACTATTGGATATTTGGGGTACTCCAAATATCCTTCAGTTTAATAGATAACTGAATTCTTAATTTTGTGGTTTGTTTATGTTGTCTTGATTTCCTTAGGGTTTTGAGGAACGTTTTGCTTCAGGCTTTGTATTCCTTGCAGTTGGTGATATCAGGCTAAGGTAACTTTCAGAGTAAACTCACAACTTCACTTTAAATCTCTTAGCCATAATAAGACTATGTTGATTTATTTCTTTAAATATTTGATGCCTGTTGATAAGGTCTTTCCTGAAAGCATCACTGATCAACATTTGTTGTTGTCCCTTAGCTACATGGAAACTTATCCCTGGGAGTCATGTCCCATGCAGGGTAAGTAGTTAGTTTATTTGCAGAGTTTGGCTTTAACAGGGGCCACATTCTAGCAATAGTATGGTTTATTTATAAATAGGCTTATTTTCAACAAAACAGAAAAGTTTCCATAGTGCAAGCTTCATGAATAAGTGCCTAGTGCATTAAAATGCCTTGGGAGGTAGCTGGGGTGTTATTCTGAAAATGACATAGCAAATGAGATTTACTGTACTGGTTATAATAAGAAAACATGGTGTGCATGAGGTGAAATATGGTATGAATCCTATCCACCAAGATTTATGATTTAGACAACTTGATAAGTGACTATGGGTGTGGCCAAAATCTATGGCCTTTCTGTGGAACCTTAATTAGGGCAAACCTAGCAATCTGATAGAATGACTATGTTAGTAGTTTTCTGTGTGGTTCAAAAAAGGAGTGATGAAGTGAAAGTAATTGGGAAGAGAGTGTAATTGAGTTTAAAAATGGATAAGATTCATTACAGGAAGCACAGAGATGAACTGGGGTAAAAAAGAAAGGGTAAGGAAGGAATAAAATATGTACATAAGAAATCTAATAAGATCATAATGTAGTTTATAGTAGGCATTATTGAGTTAATTAAAACTGATGAAAATGATATCTCATCCTGGTTTCTTATTAGCCATAAACATCAGATGTTATTTCCTTCTAGGTGACTTGAGCTAGACCTAGCTGTTGGAACAGCTATCTATATCAGAGGCCATCTTCTACTTATGATCCTTGACAAATTTTTTGGTTTGTTTATCCATTAACAAGGTGATGGACACTTGGACTGGTTCCCTATTTTAGCAATTGTGAGTAATGTTACTACAGACACCACTGTGCAAATGGCAGTTTCTTGCTCTTGTTTTCAGATTCTCTGAGTATATTCTTAGTAATGTGAATGGACAAATCGCTGTTTTGTATTTAGTTTATTCAGGAATGGCCAAAATATTTTCCACAAAGTCTGCACCATTCCACATTCCAACCAAGAATGAAGGAGTGTTCCTATTGCCTCATGTTTTCTAGCACTTGTAGATTTCTGGTTATTTTTTTTAAATAATGGCCGTATTATATTATGTGAAATGGTATCTCATTGTAGTTTCTTTATTTTGATTTTTTAATTTTTATTTTTAAAGAAGCCTTAGATTAAATAAATGTTACATCAAAAATAAAAAAAGATATATATAAGAGGATTCTACATACCTAACCTCCTCCCTTTCCCCCACCTTTCCCACATTAGCAACAATTTTTGTTAGTGTGGGACATTTGTTACAATTGATGAACACATATTGAAGCATTGCTACTAACCATTAACTGTAGATTCTATTATACTTTGTACTTTGCCCCACACAAATTTACAGGTTTTAACATAAAGCATAATGACCTGTATCATTGCAATGTCATGCAGAACAATTCCAGTGTATGAAAGTGCTCCCATTTTACATTGATTCTTCCCTCTCTCTCTTCTCAGAACCTCTGGTGGCCACTGCCATGCCAGTCATATCTAGATGTTTATAGAGCTCTCAAGAGACCCCCTGCTTGAGGCACTGTTTACTGTGGCACTAAATGAGACCCTAATGAGACATGCATAAGTATAACCTCTGGAATGACCTCCCACAACACTTTGAAATATATTAGCCATAAAATCTCAGATAAATCCCCCTCTTGGTCAAGGTCGTTTTCCCAAGGCTATGACTAGTTGGTTCTTGGTAATAATCCCACAATATTGGGGAGATTTATCCCCAGGAGTTCCGTTTCATGCCAGGGGGAAGGTAATGAGTTTATATGCTGATTTGGCTTAGAGAGAGACCGTATTTGAGAAGCAAGGAAGCTTTCAGGATGTAACTCTTAGGCAATACGTAATATAAGGCTAAGTTTCAACTTCACAAGAACAATGTTCTTTAAAAACCATCATTATTAAAGGCCTTAGAGTGGACTTATTGATATTCTACTCTGGAAGTATTGTGACTAGTAGTGGAAGAAACTGTAGCATTGATATGGAGAAAGTGGCCACAGTGGACAGGGAGAGGGAAGAAGAGATGTGATGTGGGGGCATTTTCTGGATTTGGAGTTGTCCTAAATGATATTTCAGGGACAGATGCTGAACATTATACATCCTGCCATAACCCACTGAATGGACTGAGGGAAAGTGTAAACCACCATGTAAACCATTATCCATGTGGTGCAGCAATGCTCCAAAATGTATTCACCAAATGCAATGAATGTGCCACAATGATGAAAGAAGTTGTTGATGTGGGAGGAGTGTGTGGAGGGGGCGTGGGGGGTATATGGGAAATTTATAATTTTTGAAGGTAACATGTAAAAAAATTAAGAGATCATAGGAAAAAGCAAAAATAAGATGAAAAATTAAAAAAGAGAAAGTGACTAAATATTAACTTAAACATTTAGAAAAATAAATTTAAAAAAGCATGGCATATTGGTCTGTCCTTCAGTAGGCATTGTCCTTGTACTCTAGGAATTCTTGCCATTCTGTTAGAAAATATAGTAGGACTTCCCAGGATAAGTATAAAATATTTTTTGGTTTTTGTGTGGGTCTGCACCCACTGAGAAAACATCTTATGACCACTTGAACATATTTATATTCCATAAAGACAAGCCCCAAGTCCTCCCTCCCAATATATTCTCTTGTCACTGACATTCCACAACAATGATCCTCCTCTGCCACATTTGTGACATTTCTGCAATCCAAAACTTCCACAAAAACAAAGCCAAAAAATAAATGAATAAAAATATTTTAATAGAAAACAATTTAAAAATTATATCAGATGTGTCTTTCATCATCATAAAATGTTATCTCTTATATACAGTGACAATTATTTCTGTATGTTTCCTATTTGTCCTTTTATTTTCAAAGAAGATTTAGATTACAGAAATGTCATATAGAAAATATAGATCCGACCCCCTCATCTCTCAAATTTTCCCCTAAAATATCATCTTACATGAATAGGATATATTTGTCAAAATTGATGAACAAACATTGAAATAGGTTTTGACAAATTTTAGAGTGGCCTGTATCCATCATTGCAAGGTCTGCAGCATAATTCTAAGGCACTAAAAATGCCATATTTTCAATCTGTTCCATTCTTCTCTCTCTCTCACTTCAGAACCTATGGTAACCACTAAGTTTCAATTTTTGAAGAATACGTTTTATAGTTACATTCATTAATATTGAGAGCTTGATATAGTCATCTGTTTTCTTTTTTTAAGAACTGTCTATGTTCTTGAGAGATTCTTGGCCCTCTCATTGAGAATATAGCAGGACTACCAAAGGTAGGAGTTTAACACTTTCTTTATTGTGTGGGTCACCACCCACTGACATGACACACTATGTCAAGATGAACAATCACTTATTCTACACAAGCATGTCCAGGTGTGGCTTATCCCACATATCCACCCTGTGATGCCATGCATGAGTAATCCTCCCCTGCCATTATTGCCCACAGATCCTTATGACGGCATAGCTTTACCTAATTTTTAAATTCTCTAATAAGTTTATAAATCCCCTTATTGTTAATGCAGATGTTATCAGATATACACAGTGCTGCTATCTCAAAGGTAAAACAGTAATCTATCATATTTGATATGCTAATACCTCTGACCTTAAAATAATGGAAGCAAATTCCTTACCTAATGTCATATCATCCCAGAAAGCTGAACTTTTTGCCTCCACAGTAACTTGTATAATTGCAGAAGGTAATACAACAAATATAAATAGTGATCATTGGTATGTCTCTGGGATTGTTCAGGATTTGGGGATATTATGGAATCAAAAAGTATTTCAACTTTCAATGGGAGAGGAGGGAAAAGAGCTTCCATATTACAGAATTTCTAGATTCTTCAATGTTAAATTTGCATCATTCTCAGGAAAATACTGAAGAAAGCACTGGCAGCCATGTGGCAGCTGTAGAAAAATATATCTATGAATTATAATCATATTCCTGTCTCTAAAATTATTTTTGAACCAAATAACTGTATTGGAAACATAAAAATATTACTCCTTAATATTCAATAAAATGCTCCTTCTCTGGAAGTAAAAAAAAGAAAAAGAAGTAAAGCTTCCAACTACTTTTTTAAGCCTGCAATTAAATCATGATTAAGCCCTAACAGTAAACTCATTAATTGCCATGAGGAAGAGATTCAGAAAATATTCATAATATATCTCACTGAAATATTGACAAATGGTATACTGAGGAAAGAAATATTTCTGGAAACCATCCTCTAAATATAGCTATAAGCATCTATCAAAACTGTTTACTTTGCCCCATATATTAAGGTTTGCACAAAAGAAATTGCAGTTTTGGGCCAAGAATTTTAAATTATTATGACTATGCTCAAATACATCACTACCAATCAAACTAGGAACTGATACAATCAACACATTTTTGACAGTGAGAATTAAGTTTGCTTTTTCCTGTAGCATAAAATTCCAAGCTTCAAACCTCAACAAACTCTAGAAAAGCATTTTTTTTTTCATCCTGCAGATTTGGAAAATGTTTTCCCTGCAAAAAGTTGTTGAGATGCTTGAAGAAGTGGTAGCTGGCAAGAGGTCAGGTGAATATTATGATGACGCAAAACTTCATAGCCAATTCATTCAAATCTTAATGTATTAGTTGTGTAATGTGTGGTTGCCATTGTCATGGAGAAAAATTGGGCACTGTCCATTGACCAATGTTGGCTGCAGGCATGGCAGTTTTCAGTGCATCTCATCAATTTCCTGAGCATACTTCTAATATGTAATTGTTTTGCTAGAATTCAGAAAGCTGGTGGCAGACTTGGCCCAGTGGTTACGGTGTCCGTCTACCACATGGGAGGTCTGCGGTTCAAACCCTGGGCCTCCTTGACCTGTGTGGAGCTGGCCCATGTGCAGTGCTGATGCGCACAAGGAGTGCCGTGCCACACAGGGGTATCCCCAGCATAGGGGAGCCCCATGCACAAGGAGTGTGCCCCATAAGGAGAGCCACCCAGCGTGAAAGAAAGTGCAGCCTGCCCTGGAATGATGCTGCCCACACAGAGAGCTGACACAACAAGATGATGCAACAAAAAGAAACACAGATTCCTGTGCCACTGATAACAACAGAAGTGGACAAAGAAGATGCAGCAAATAGACACAGGGAACAGACAACCAGGGTGGGGGTGAAGGGGAGAGAAATAAATTTTTAAAAAATTGTTTAAACAAAAAAAAAGAATTCAGAAAGCTGTAGTGACAGCAGACCACCAAAGAGTGACCATTACCTTTTTGTAGCACTTCACAATCCAATCAAGAAGTGGTTTGTTTATGCCTAGAATAAGAGAAGATGACACTTCAAACTGATGATTTCTTTGATTTTCATTCAGCTCAGGAGGCACCCACTTATCGAGTCTTTTCACCTTTCCAGTTTGATTCAAATGCTGAATGACCATAGAATGGTCAATGCTGAGTTATTCAGCAACTTCACATGTAGTTTAAGAGGATCAGCTTTGATGATGATTATTACTCTCAATTGGTTATTGTCGACTTCTGATGGCCAGTAACTATACTCCTCATCTTCAAGACTTGCAACTCCTTTGCAAAACTTCTGGAACCACAGTGCTCTATATGCTCATTAGCAATCCCTGGGCCAAATGTATGTTAGTGGTGCAAATTGTCTCTGCTATTTTACAACCCATTTTGAAGACAAGTAGTCCAACAATGAGCCCTTGATACTAATGACTATGCTTGCAAGCCTGAAATAAGAACAAGACCTAGAGCTGCAGGGTGCCTAAGAGTTACCTCCTGAGAGCCTCTGTGTTGCTTAAATGTGGTCAGTCTCAAAGCCAAACTCAGCATGTAAATGTATTGCCTTCCCCGCAGCATGGGGCATGACTCTTGGGGATGAGCCTCTCTAGCACCGAGGGATTACTACCAAATATAAGCTGATGATGTAACTAGAAAATGACCTTGAATAAAAGGGTCAACTCAGACCAGCAGAATATCTCAGTCTACATATAATACCAGGAGTTAAAAATGCTTTTTGACCTAAATCAAGGGGGAAATGGAGAGGACAAATGAGTTTATATGGCTATGAGTCTCCAAAAAGAGCTGGGAGGTTATCAGAGGGGTTGCCCTTATGCACACCTGAGCAGAGTCCCAGAGACAGATAAAGTAGATACAAGCCCAGGTATTGTTCTCCTGAGGACTACAGAGACCCACGGGTTCTATGGTCATGGCAGATGGAGTTCAGTACCATGTCAGTTGGCCCTACTTTGGAGTTTGTGTTTCTGTGTGATGGAGCTGGACTCAGATGTGATCTTTTTCCACAAGCCACTCCTGTTACTTTTACCAGATCTGAAGTTGGTGCTGGGGTTTAGTGTATACCCAGGGGACCTGAAACTCTGGACTGCCCATGTGGTAGCCAGACCCTGAGCCTCAACAGACTTGCAACTCCTACACTCTGATTTATTGGACTTATCCCACTCAGCTAACATGGAGGTGAAGAAGGTCAACCACCAACCACACCATGGAGCCAAGAGTGCCTACAACTGAAAGCAGGAGAATTGTATCAAGCATCTATGTGGAATCTAAGCCCCCTCTAGATATATATGTGGACCATTCCAGGGTCCACAGGATAGAGGAATAGAATATGGATTAGAGTGGACTTACTGATATTCTATTCATGAACTATTATGATTAGTAATCAAAGAAAATGTGGCATTGGTGTGGAGAAAGTGGCCATGGTGGCTGCTGGGGGTAGGGAGTGGGAGGAAGAGATGTGATGTGGGGGCATTTTTGGGGGTTGAAGTTGTCCTGGGTGGTGCTGCAGGGACAGTTACCAGACATTGTATGTCCTCCCATGACCCACTGGGTGGACTCTGGGAGAGTGTGGGCTATAGTGTGGACCATTGACCATGAGGTGTAGCCGTGCTCAGAGATGTATTCACTAAGTGCAATGAATGTCTCATGATGATGGAGAAGGTTGTTGTTATGGGGGAGGAGTGGGGCAAGGGGTGGGGGGTATATGGGGACTCATATTTTTGAATGTAACATTAAAAAAATAAAGACAAAAAAGATTTTTAAAAAAGTAAGAAAATAACTTGAATTTGCTTTTTGTGTACATCATTTCCATAGTCTAAAATAAATATGAAATAACCAGCAAGTAATGTCAATAGCAAAAAACTAATAAAGTGGGAAATGCACATCAAAATGAAATGTAACATATATATAAGAATGTGTGCCAATAATAAAGATCAAATTTCAACAATGCAAAACCACAATTAATATAATGCAGAAAGATTTTTCCATAGCTTTCCAGGACTTTTTCTCTTAACAACTGGATCTTTTGACATTATGCAATTGGACTTTATTCATGTACCCTCATCCCAAAACTACCTTTATATTTATATCTATATCTATGTCTATATCTATATCTATATCTATATCCATATCTATATCTATTTCTATACATTGATATAGATATATAATTATTCGTATCAACTCACATTTGGCTGAAGCCTTTCCTTGCATATTAACTACTGCTGCTACCATTAAAAACATCACTAAAAGTCTGGTCACAAAGACCCCTAAACAATAATGGTATCTACCTCATCTGAACGTGCTCCAGAAGTGGATGGAGAGTGCATTGCAGTGTCAGTTTAATAGTGCCAAAGGCTGTTATGCACCAGGCTGGTGAAAGACAGAAGCTTCCCTACAAGGACTAACATTGTTGTAGCATGGTGGCTGTGTTAAGAACTGAAGAAAATGTGGCACTGGTGTGGAGAAAGTGGCCATGGAGGCTGCTGGGGGTAGAGAATGGGAGGAAGAGATGTGATGTGGGGGCATTTTCGGGACTTGGAGTTGTCCTGGGTGATACTACAGGGACAGTTACTGGACATTGTAGGTCCTCCCATGGCCCACTGGGTGGACTCTGGGAGAGTGTGGGTTATAATGTGGGCCAGTGACCATGAGGGGCAGCTGTGCTCAGAGATGTATTCACCAAATGCAATGGATGTCTCATGATGATGGAGGAGGTTGTTGTTATGGGGGGAGGAGTGGGGTGAGGAGGCTGGGGGGTATATGGGGACCTCATATTTTTTTAATGTAACATTAAAAAAATGAAGACAAAAATAAATGAAGAAATAAAGAAATAAATAAAAAAAGAACATGTCAAGTGGAGCAATAATTGCCAGCGTAACGTGAGTAGAACGTAAACAAACACAACTGGCATTATGGCCTGCTCCCATGGAGAGATGAGATGCATGGTATTGCATACCTGGAGCTTAGATCTATTAACTGCAGCTCAAAGAGGAACTTCTGCATTTATTAATGAAGAGATTAGTATTGTGTTATAGCTATATACCAGAAGGATATAAAAATATCTCTTCTATTCTAGGTCATATATAGAAGGTTTTTAAACATTAAAGTCCTGGTAAAGTTAATCCACTTTCTAAGTAGTGAAATAATGTGCCTATAAGTAAAAGGAAAGAGTCTAAGCACTGTCCTTATTTTGCTTGCGTTACGCTTGTTTTGTTGTTGCCTATGCTATCTTTGTGAGTTTATATCTCAGGAAAAGTCTCTCTTCATACCTCTCCTAGCTATCCTAAACATAACTATCACAATGAAAATTGGAGTTTTCAGTTTATGCCAAACCCAGCAGTTCTAACACATCTCTTCCTAGATTTAACAAACAGCATAAAATAACTTAAGGAAGAATAATGTTTCCTATCAACTTTGGTAGGATGCAGCCTCTGAAGGCACTTGACCTTTCTAACTGTCATGGTCCAGTATATCTTGGCTGGCCCCCTTTTTGGGCCTGCTTAACATGATCTTCCTTCTTCTTATAGTAGGACCATGTAACTTAAATTCTATTTCTTCCTGAAACAATGTCATCCAGAAAATGATATTACTCAATTTGGATTTCATCCAGTTCCAACTTCATCCAGTTTCATCCAGTTCCAACTTCATCCAGTTTCATCCATTCATTCTAGATCCCATCTTCCGTCAACCTCAGTAGAATAGCCAGAGGGTTTTACATTCTCGCATGCAGGACCTACTCTTCCTAACCAGCAGGAAGAAGCTATAGAAGAATGACAATTGTCCATCAGCTCCCCATGTGTTGCAGCAGTGCTCTAAAATGTATTCAAGAAATGCAATGAATATGCCACAAAGATGAAAGAGGTTGTTCATGTGGGAGGAGTGGGGTGGCATGGGTATGGGATATATGGGAAACTCTTGTATTTTTTAATGTAACATTTTTGTGATCTATGTATCTTTTTTTAAAAAGACAATAAAATTAAAAAATAATAAAATAATAGTGGGGTAAATTCTCTGAGGGGGGAGTTGAAGCAAGTTAGTATAGTGAAAGATGGAAGTTGGCTTGGACTTGGCAGAGAACATGGCTGGAAGAGAACATTGTCAGCAGAGAGGATGGCCACAAGACCCCACCCAGAAACCTACTGAGGTGAAGGTTGCTAATAAAGAGCAAATCTGGAAAGATTACACAAGACTTCACCATGAGGTCCCATTTGGAACTCTTTCCAGGGTCAAAGAGGTGCTCTATAAAACCTCAAGCAGGCCTCCTCATTGGGCCACTGATATCTAACATCAGGGATCACAATGCAACCAATCAGAAGAGTGAATAGCAGTTGTCCCTATACAACATTATGAAAAGAGAGGAGCAAAAGTTTTTAGAAAGTCTAACCCTGGGCCCCACACAGGCATTTCACTCTTCAGCTCACCTGCAATCTGTGTTCCAGATTGTGTACTGTTTTTATCTTCTTGTTTCTTAATAAACTCTTTACTTCCTTGCTTACAAAAAAAAATTATAAAATATAAATCAAAATTAAGCAATTCTGGCAGAACTTCACAGTGACTGATGAAATCACTTTACAGGAAAAATTATGAAAGCAATATGCAAAATATGACCTATTTTATATATCCATATATTTATGGATATATATATATAGATAGACATAGATATAGATATCTCTCAATCACATTTACCAGGCTTAGTAAAGAAAACAGATATTTTAAATATTTTAACTCAATTGGCTAAATTTGTGTAATCCCTTATAACACCATATATGCCATGGCATAAAGCCTTACCTATGGTCTTATCAAATCTAAGATCCACTAGTTCTGGTAGATATGATGCCCACATTTGAGATTATAACAGGGAGGTCTATGAAAACTCTTTAATATATGTGCCTTGCCTCATAACAAGAAATATGCTAACCTATTATCATGAATTGGGTGATTTGAAGATGTATGTTTCCCAGACAAAACATGTTATCCAGCCTAATCCATACTTGTCGGTATAAACACATTGTAAGTAGAATATTTTGATGGGGTTAGTTTGGTTAAAGTATGTCTTGCCTCCATAAAGATAGCTCTTAATTATATTAATGTCCTTTAAAAATGTAATGAATAAATAAGAGAAAAAGTCAGCCATAGAAACAAGAATGTGAAATCAACAAAATTTGGAAGAGAGGAAAGAGACAAGCAGAAGCTGCCAGTATCTTGCCACATGACAGAGGAGCCAAGAATCACTGGCAACTGGTCTTTGGGATGAAGCATCACCTTTAAGATTTGGACATTTTCCCAGACTCAAACATAAGTGAACAAATTCCCCTTCTTTACGACAAACCGTGACACTGTAGCTACTTTGTAGAGCCTCAAAAACTAAAACAGATTATGGTGCCAGGAGAGTGAATTGCTTCTATTGAAAATATAAAAAATGTGGAAAGAGCTTTAAAATTGGGTAATGGGTGTAGGCTGGAAGAAATGTTATGCACTTGATAGAAAAGGCCTATATTTCTTTGAATATACTGTTGGTAGAAATATGAACACTAAAGACACTTCCAAGGGACCCTTGGACATTAGTGATAAGTGTTTTATTAGGACCTAGAAGAAAGATGATCCTTGTTTTATAGTGGCATAGCTCTTGGCAAAACTGCGTTCTGAAGTAAGATAGAAGGCAGAATTTGAAAGTGATGTACTCTGATATTTTAGCTGAGGAAATTTGTGAGCTAAATGTGAAAAGTACAGCCTGACCTCTCCTTCAGCTAATAATAAAATATGAGAGGAATGGGTTAAAGTAAGAACTGAACATGATGATTGACCTTCATTCCAATGCTTGAAGAGGATGGAATCTCTACTTCAATGCTCCTAGACTGTGTGACCACTGTGCTAGCACTTGGGATGGGTGAGGCTGCTGACTATGGACCAGGATATTGTTTGGATTTTATTAAATTAAATGAATGGCTTTTTAATTAAACAGATAACAGTTGATAAAGTATCCTTAAAACAATGCACTAAAGTTAAATTCAGTGCTGCGGGATGTGGCCATAGTTCCAGTTAAAATGTTGACAGCAGATCCAAAGAAGGCATTGAAATCATGAGTTTAAGAGTCAGTCACCCCACAGCCCAAAAGGGGAAGTAAAGTAATTTGTTTTGTCTACACCTCAAACTATAAATCTGGAGGGAAATGAGGTCATTTTGATCATGCTACTGGCCTGAATCACCTTGAATTTTGGGAATCTTAAGCTCATTAAAAATGGTAATTTATTCATCAGATGTCTGTTATTTGGAAATCTTATTATTGTTTGTTGTATAATCTTCTGTAGTTATGGATATTGCATAAACTGCTTGAATACTAATCAGAACTTTAATAATGTCACACATTGTATACTTAAATGTATATTGTTGAATGTAAATGTAAATCTCATGTTTTAAGTTTGGACAATCTTGGGACTGAATATCCTGGAAAACGCGTTAGTGATTATTGGTCAAACTTTAACCTCTGATGATCAGCAACTAATATTTCCTTGATTGGTGTATAGTCAGCATAAAAGGCAGGGAAACTGGGCAGTGACACCATGAACTAAATCCAGAATGTACAGTTCCTTGTTCTGGGGCAAGCAACACCTAGATAAATATTAGAAATATTCAGGAGAGACTGTGAACATTATTAAGAAAACTGGCCAATTCCTTTGTATTGATACATTATGTCTGGAGGGTGCTTTGGCTCTTGATTTGGACAGATAGTCCATGTGAAATATTAGTATAAAAGGGAAGAGTCTGATTGGAACTAGTTGAAGTCACATCCTGGGAAAGGACACTTTGCCCAGGGGTTTCCAATTAGGGCTCAGGTATCAGCTGCTGATTTGGGACTTCCCAACCATGATCCAGATGTTTGCGTGTCCCCTGGTTTGGTGAGTTTGTATATAATATATCATTATTTAATTTTTTATTAACTATTCAGTGGCTTTTGAATTTCCAGAACAGTTGGACCCCTGTTTGTATTACACAGGTCACATGTTGAACTAATTACTAATAAGCAGCTATATTGATGCACTATTTTGACTTAAATATTTATTAATTGTTTCCATTACATTTGCATTTAATAAACTTCATGATATTATACTTCCATTATTGTTAACCTTTATTTGGTAAAACAGTACTTAAAAATTTTCCTCAGGTCCTGTTTTAGTTGATCAATAATCTCTTGATCATTGCCAATTTGGGCTGGCATTATATATAGGTCACTTAAATTTTCTAGATGGCAAATAGTAGCTGGCTGTTTACAAGAGTCCTATGGCAGTGTCTGTTAGAGTGAAAGCATACCTTATCCCTTCTGAGAGCAGGAAGGTACCAATGCCACAGTAATTGGAGGGAGCATAAGGACACTCACCAGTGATGTCCATGAGCTGTTGGTGAGTAACAGGCAGCTGGAAGTGCTGTTACAGAGTTCAATAACCCTAGAGACCATTTCCCTGTGGAACCACTCTGCTGCTTCTCATATGGATCTTAGTGAGGGCATTGACTCAAGAGTCCTGAGAGGGGTTCTAGAGGAGTGGGCAGGGGCATGACTGACTGTCACTTGCCACTGCTGGTAGGCACATCCAATTCACATGGCAAGTCAACGTCCACCCCCCTTATTTCTTGAGCCTGTGTTACTTTTCTCTTTACCTTCCTCCTTTTCTTTAAGCAGCCTGCTGTGGGAGGCATTTCATTTCTATGTACTTTTCCTGATTAACACATAAAATGGCTTTAATAGCTGAGTTAAACAAGGGATGCAGGGTCTTCAGTACTCTAACAACCCAAGAAAGGGCATTAATTGTTTTGGAGTTTGTGGTGTGGGAACACATTATACTTTAACAAAACTTAAGAGTTTGGTAAAGCAACAGGGACCTTGCAGCTTTTCTCAATAATTTGTCCAGCACAGGATCCTAAGTTACCATTGTCTCTGATGCTTCTTTTAGTTCTGAAAAAAAAAAAAAAAGATTACTGATTAACATATTACCAGTAGGGTTACAGCTACAAGTTTCTTCCACACAGCCAGATTTTTTGCCAACAGGTCAGTACAGGTGACTGGACGAGGCACACAGCCTTGGAAAGCACTGTAAAATCCACTGTTGTCTTTTTCACGTGTGAATGCAGGCTGACTTGCCTTGCCTAAGGAGATACTAAAGAAAGCCTTAGCAAGTTCTAATACAAAGTGATAGTGACATAACTGGATATTAATTTCTTAAAAACAAACTAGCAATATTTGGGACTGCTGTGTACAGCAGTGGTGTTACTTTAATTTGTGATAAGTTTGTTTCTGTGACAAGAACTATTTTTAAAACAATGAAAACCATGATTAAGAACACTATACTTTGGGAAACGGACTTTGGCCCAGTGGTTAGGGCGTCCGTCTACCATATGGGAGGTCCGCGGTTCAAACCCCGGGCCTCCTTGACCCGTGTGGAGCTGGCCATGCGCAGTGCTGATGCACGCAAGGAGTGCCGTGCCACGCAAGGGTGTCCCCCGCGTGGGGGAGCCCCACGCGCAAGGAGTGCGCCCGTGAGGAGAGCCGCCCAGCGTGAAAAGAAAGAGCAGCCTGCCCAGGAATGGCGCCGCCCACACTTCCCGTGCCGCTGACGACAACAGAAGCGGACAAAGAAACAAGACGCAGCAAATAGACACCAAGAACAGACAACCAGGGGAGGGGGGGGAATTAAATAAATAAATAAATCTTTAAAAAAAAAAATATAAGAACACTATACTTTAATCTAATATTATGGCAAAACATGAAATTTCCAGAATTATACACTCTTTAACATTCATATGAATGTTTTGCTCATACAGCTTTAAATGAGGTTTAAAGAATTCCTTTAAATTTTATAACATATTTAGTCCCTTTCCAGTCAATTTATAATATATTAAACGAACTCAACTATTTTATTATTTCACTTTTTTCAAGGTGGAAGAACAAATATTTTGCAATAATTTGAAATAAAAATTACTCTGCAAGATTTGATTTTGAGAAAGCAGGTTAGACCATTATGTTCTTTTAATAGTAATACTTGTTTTTCTTAGTTTAAGAAACTTTGCTACATTAACAGAAAGAACACAATTTTAGTTTTGGATCATTATACTATTTAATATTAAATCTTTTAAAATCTTAGTAGATAGATCCATCAAATTTTTCTCAACTTTAACCATAAAAATTATTTTCCCATGAATGTTCTGCACTTTCTGTATTCATTCAGGTTTTCTCACACATTTTACTCTTTCTTATTAATAACAAGTCATTTTATCTTAGGACAAATTTCACCTTCACAGATCACGTTGCCTTAAACAGACATCAAATTTTAGTCAGCACTTCCACAAACCTTTCCTTCTTTCTGTAATTCTTACATCCCTCATTCTGTCCTGTGGAGAAAAAAAAAAAAGCTATTCATTTCAATGTAGGCAAAACCAGGTTTTACAAAGAAATTTATTGTACTTTCATTAGTCAAAACATAAAATTTTTATCATTTTAAAAATTTAATACACATAATACTCATTTATCTTACAAGCATCCACACTTATTTAGTTATATAAGCACTTATTTAATTTTTTGGCCATTTGAATAGAGCTCTTTTAAGAATTTTTATTTATTAATTTAATATTACCATCAGAGGTTTCAAAATATAGACAAACACTAAATAGAGATATACAAAAATAATTATGACACACCGACAGAAACTTAAAGCTTGCTAATTTGATCCATTATTCTTATTCCTTTGTTATGGTTGTTTTCTAGCTTTCCATCATTTCACATCTCTGATTTTACTTCTTTTACAATCTGGCTGTAATATGTATGCTCATTCTTTTCTTTTGTGATCGAGCACAGTTTGCAAAGTTTGAACTGCATGTACAGTTTCTGAATGCATAAGTTGAGATTCCCCATTCTCACACATGGAAATACAGTCCTACCGGGTAAATAAAGCTCGAGTTTACCAAGGATTAGAAGTAGAATGCCTGTGATTTAAACACCTAAACAAAGGTCTGGGACTGGGTCTTGTATAAATAATACTGACTGGTGATTTTAGGATTAAGTGACCCAAAGGTAATTGACATCTGATATGAATGGCTAACCCAAGAATCAGGACCAGATCTAATTTTCATCATATTGAATGAACTCAACAATGTCTGTTTTAATCTTCACTATTATCCTACTAGCTTTCTTCACATTTTTAAATTCTTCATTCACTTCTTCCTTTTTATTCCATCCCATTTCTGTCCCTCTCATAATGTATCCTGCATATTTTTAAAATCCTAATTCTTACACATACAGTCTCTTCCTGGTTCATTGTCATTCAGCATCCATTTTCCTATCCAAACAACAAAAACAACAAAAGCTTGTGACCTAGGAATTATATCAACCTGCAAAGTCTGCACTTATTTAACCTCTGTGGTACTGCCCTAGTTATTACCTGCACCAACAGTCATTCAAACCAAGATAAATATTAAAAACATCAAAATAAAAATTCATATATTACATAAACCAGATTACCCTGAAGCTTGAGACATTTCATTGGCAAAACCTTAGATCTTAGGAGAACTAAATTTGTAGCATATCTCAGAACTTGCTAATCCTTTTCATAAGTCTTTACAATATCTTCTATAAATTGTCTCATCTTCAGAACACCAGCCCCAATTCCCTAGTTATGCTAATGCATCAATCATTTGATTTTGAATCCAGCACCTATGAAACTTATTTGTGCAATGCTGAAAGACTAAGCCTAATTACAATGAATATCTAAGTGGCATGCCCTGAAAACTTCCTTGTAGCTAAAAGTTGGCCCTAATCTATGTCATCTCTACAAATCAACTCACTACTATTGCCCTCCATGAGACTTGATTAGTCTTGAGTCATGGAGGGATTATTGAAAAATATTTCTCGGTGTTGTTTTCAAAGAAAGGTCTTGACCAAAATGGGAAAATATAAACATAAATAAAACATGTAGGGTTACTAAGGTTAAGAGATTTAAAATTGAGTTAGAAGGTCATTTTGGATGCCACTCTTATGTAAATCTTGGCCAGATATTACAAACTGCCAATATGTACAAGTCTTAAACCACAATATTCCTCAAAACCCTGCAGCTGTTTAGACAACGGAAACAAACCAGAAAACAAGAATTCAGTTAACTTTCTAACCTGAAGGATGTTTGGAACCCCCCCAATATACATCGGTAACAAATATCTAATGTAACACATTCTTTTTCTTTAAAACCTCTCGACGGGAAGCACCAAGATGGGGGGAAAAATGGGTTACTAACTGAATCTGTATTCTCTGAATTGCAATTTTAATATCCCAAATAATCAAGAGTGATGATTTGCAGCTTAGTTTATTATTTCTGTTGACACTAAATTAATGTCAGTTTGCTTGAATAAAATTCACTTTATGACAAATAAGTGTGTTTTCTAAGGTTGCAAGATTAAAGGTAAAAGCACAGTTATTTGCATATACTACAAGTGTAGCAGTTTGATATTGTTTTATTATTAAAGATTTATTTATTTCTCTCCCCCCCCCGCCCCCACCCCAGTTGTCTGTTCTCTGTGTCCATTTGCTGCATCTTGTTTCTTTGTCCGCTTCTGTTGTCAGTGGCACGGGAATCTGTGTCTATTTTTGTTGCGTCATCTTGTTGTGTTAGTTCTCCGTGTGTGCGGTACCATTACTGGACAGGCTGCACTTTCTTTTGCGCTGGGCATCTCTCCTTACGGGGCGCACTCCTTGCGTGTGGGGCTCCGCTACACAGGGGACACCCTGCATGGCAGGGCACTCCTTGCATGCATCAGCACTGTGCATGTGCCACCTCCACAGGGGTCAAGGAGGCCTGGGGTTTGAACCGTGGACCTCCCATGTGGTAGGCGGACACCCTAACCACTGGGCCAAGTCTGTTTCCCTTTTGATATTGTTTATAAATTCCAAAAATAGACACTGAATTGTGTTTGTAAACTGGTCTGTTACTTTAGACATATTAACTATTATTAGGTTCAGAGGTTTCATTTTACTTTATTAAATCAAGATTGGAGATTTTATTTGACCATGTCATTTGGGCCAGCAGGGTTAAGTCCCCACTGCCTTGGTAGGGAAAAAAAACAACAGACTTTCTTATGGAATTAAATATATAGAGAAGGAGAAGACAGAGAGTTTATCTCTGAACACTGAATGCCTGGGGAGAGAGCTGGGCCATTTGCCTGATAGTTTGCAGCTGAAGAGGTGAGGGCCCTGAACAGCTATGAAAACCCAAAAAGAAAAGAGTTCCAAGGAGAAAGATGAGCCTTATGCTAGTCTACAGCTGAGAACAGAAGGAGTTGGGACCAAGGAGTCTTAGGAGGAAGGGGAAGGTTGAACCCGCAAAGATACCAGTAGTCATTTTACTCCAACCTGTGGCAGCAGACTTTGGTAAGGGAAGTAACATGCACTTTATGGCCTTGTAAGTGTAAAATTCTACCCCAGATAAAAATCCTTTATAAAAGCTAATGGATTTCTGGCACTTTTCATCTGCACCTCTTTGAATGACTAATACAGTATTTGTTACCAAAAGTGGGGTCATGATTTTGCAATTACGAAAATGCTGGAATGATTTAATAAATGGATGAAGAGTCTTTTTTGGAGGAATTTTGTGATGCTTAATGGAAAAGGACTAGAATGTTTTGAAGAGACTGGTGGAAAGACTATGGATGCTAAAGAGACTTTTTGTGATGCCTTAGAAATAAATGTCAAAAATATTTTTGGAAACTGGAGAAAAAATGATCTGTGTTTTAAAGTTGTAGAGAATTTAGCAAGATTGACTGCTAACTTTATATGGAAGACAGAATTTAAAAATGGATAGCCTGGGCATTTAGCTGAAGAACTTTTCAAAGTGAATTCCAAGAAGGCAGCTTGGCATCTCTTTGCTTCTTGTAGCAAAAGGCTAAATGAGAGAGAGAAGCTGAGAACTAAATTGTTGGTAACAAAGAAACCAGAAAATGATTCTGGAAATTCCAAGCCTCTGGAAATCAAGTCTCCAGATGATAGTGCACAATTTGAAGAATTAACTAATCTTGGAAATTATAAATCATAGTTGGATATGCAGTTATCCACAAAGAAGTTGTGGAAAGTCTTACTGTCTGATGACTTGGATTCCTGCATGCTAAACCAACAAGCTCTTTGTGAGACCTGTGTAACCAAAACCACTGTCAGCCTGGACTAAAAAGGACAGGTAGAAGAAACATGGAAGGGAAAATGGCTTTAAGAGGGTAATCATGGAAGCTGACATCTGGAATGAAGACATCATTTTGGGCCAAGAGAGGAACACTACCCAAGCATACATTTGAAGAGGGTGTATTTTCCACCCACTTTTCAGGGAGAGTTTTGCTGCCCCAGGTTACAGAGAGTGTAGTGCACATACCACAAGGGTTAAGGAGGTAAGGTCAACACCTTGTATGTCTGAGAAGTGTGGGCCTGCCCTCCATGGGCTAGGGAACTCAAGGATGCCAACTCATTGCTCTGAGTGTTGGGCTGATATACCAAAGATTAGGTAGGGTGATTCCTTCACCTCCTTATAATTTGGGATTAAGACTCTACTCCAGATATGAGGGAAGGTGTGGCCATCACCCCTATGTTCTTTGAGGGTGAGGTTTGGAGCTCAGTCAGTACCCAGAGGTTTGACAATAGTGAAACCAATGAAATGGTCTTGGCCATCCTCTAGAAAGGGTGGGATTCAGGAAGCCCCAGGAATGTGAAACCTTCATCTTAAGAATGACTCTCAATAAAAAAAAAAGAATGGCTCTCGGACTTTGAAATCTAATGAAATATGCCCTGCAGTTTTATGGAGCAATAGAATACCCAGGATTGAAGTTTCCCTCCCAATTTCTCCTTGTCATAATGGAAAAATTCTTCCTTTGTCTGTCCCTTTGCTATTGAAAGCAGATAAATGATTTTATAAGTTTCAGAGTTCTACAGCCAGATAGGATTTTGCCCCAAGACAAGCTGTATTTCTTTAAACTGATTTTGATATGATTTAGTACTTAGCTTTGCTATTTATTTAAGGTTTTATTTTTAAATATTGTAATGTCTTTTAGGAATTCAGAGCCCATAATATAGCAGCTTCATGTTGTTTATGAATTCCAAAAATAGATGCTGAATTATATTCATAAACTGCTCTGTTCCTCTAGGTGTATTAAATAGTATTCGTTTCAGGGGTTTCATTTTAATTTATAAAGCAAGATTAAGGCTTTTAATTGGCCATGTCATTTGGGCATGCAGGGTTGAGTCTTCACACCCTTCATGGATATAACACAGACACTCACATGGAGGTAAACACATGGAAGAAGAGAACACAGAGAACTTAGCTTTGGACCCTGGAACCCCTGTGAGACAGCCTAGTTGATAACCTGTTTTTTGCAGCTGAAGATGCCAGAGCTTTAAACAGCTGAGAAAGCCCAGAAAGAAAGAATCCCTGAGAGAGAGGCAAGCCTTATGCTAGCCTCTACCTGAAATCAGAAGGAGCTGGGGCCAAGGAGCCTTAGGAGGAAGAGTAAGGCTGAACCCTTTAAGAGACCAGCAGCTATCTTGCTCCAACACATGGAAAGTCTTTGATAAGGGAAGTACTTTATAATCTATGACCTTGTAACAGGAAGCTTCTACCCCAAATAAATACAATTTATAAAAGCCAACGTATTTCTGGAACTTTGCATCAGCACACATTTGGCTAACTAATACAATTAGTAATATTTAGAAACTGATAAATATAATATTCACAGTAGCATATAAAATTTTCTAATATGTAGTACTAAATCTAATAAAAACTGTACCAAAATTTCTTAATGAGAATTATAAAATATTCTGGGGAAATTAAAGAAGACTCATAAGGGAGATTTAATTCACATATTGGAAAATATATTGTTAAAGTAGCATTCTTACACACTTACTAAATTCATTGCAATCTGATTTTTTAAGAAACTAATAGTTTCTCGATTTTTGTATCTTTGTTTGTTATTGTATGTGTGTATAATTTTTAAAATTTAGCTAATTCTAAATCTTAAGGGAAATTCAAGAATATAAAACCACCACTATAATTTTGATGGAGGATAAAATGGAAGATTTCCAGCACTAGATTTCAAGACTAGGATACAGGTACAGTACGTAACAATATGTGGTGTTGGTAGAAAAAACTGATAAATAGACCAATGGAATACAATGGACTGCGTAGAAACATACCTCAACTTTACAAAAGGACAGTGTTTGAAGCTTTTGAGGATTCCACAAAACCATGCTCTTATAAGTAATCCATTCCTGTGCATATAAACCTATTGTAAGTTGGACCATTTGTTTAAATTACTACAGTTAAGTGTCTTTTTAAAAAATATTTATTTTTATTTATTTCTCCCCACCTCCTTGTTGTTTGCCTTCACTATGTCTGTTTGTTGTGTTGTTCTTCTTTTATCAGGAGACACCAGGAACTAAACCTGGGACGTCTCTTGCAGGAGGGAGGGGCCTAATCACCTGAGCCACCTTCGTTCCCTGCTTTGTTGTGTCTCTCATTGTGCTTTCTCACTGTGTCTTGGTTTCGTCATTTCAGTGAATCAGCTCAGCATAAGAGCCCACTACATCAGCTCACTGTCTTGCTCATCTTCTTTAGGAGGCACCTGGAACTGAGCCTGGACCTCAAAGGTGGTAGGCAGGAGCTCAATCATCTGAACCACATCCTCCTCTGCCCAAGTGTCGGTATTTAGATGGTGTGACCCAGGGTGGATGTTTATCCTCTTAGTAGATGGGTTTATAAATGGTGAAATAAAAAGCTGCAGATTCAGTAAAAGCAGCACAGGAAGAGAGAAACACTGAAGCTGAGAAAAAGCCACTTTAGCCAGAAGCTAAAAACAACAAGATACAGAAGTCAAGGGAGAGATGAGAGGACACCACCATGTTTCTGACTGTCCACACCTACTGCTTAGGGAAAAAGAATCTCCTGATGACTCCTCGATTTGGACATTTTCACAGTCTCAAAACTATGTTTTAATTTTAATTATTTTATTAATTTTTAATTTTATTTTTATCTTTTTTTAAGTTAATAGATCACACAAAACATTATATGAAAAAACATAAGAGGTTCCCATATACTCCACTTCCCACCCCCACATCATTTTCTTTAATTGTATCTTTTTGAAGATACAAAGATACACTCTCAGTTCCCTGGTGTGGTGGCTGACCATCTTCACCTCCCTGTTAGCTGACCTGGGTAAGTCCAGTGAACCAGAGGATAGGAGTTGCAACTCTGCTGAGGCACAGGGCTCAGCTGGCACATAGACAAATGAGTTTAAAAGGCTAAGAGTCTTCCAAAAAAAGTCAGGAGGTCATCATTGGGTCAAGCTTATGCATGCCTCAATAAGACCCCAGAGACTGCCAAAGTAGATGCAACCCCAGAAACTGGTGCTCCTGAGGGCTAACAGAGACTCACAGGTTCTATGGTCATGGCAGATGGCTCTTGAATTCAGTGCCATGGCAGGGGGCACTACTTTGGAATTTGTGTTCCCATGTGTGATGGAGTTGGACTCAGATGTGACCTTAATACACATGTCTCTTCTCTGACTTTTAATAAACCTGTGGTTGGCACTAGGGTTGGTGTATATTCAGGAGACTTGAGTCTCTGGACTGGTCAGAACTATAAGCTTTTAATCTGATAAGCCCTGTTGTAAAAGCCAACTGATTAGTGGTATATATCTCAGAGCAGCTCTTAGCAAATTAAAACAGAAACTGATACTGCAAGTGAGGGGTTCAGGCTACTAGGAAGATTCCAAAAATGTCAAAATGGATTTTAGCATGGATAAGGGGAAGATTTTGGGAAAAAATTGAGATTCTTGATAGAAAAGGCATAGATCAATTTGAAGAGACTGTTGGTAAAATATAGATATGTAAGATACAGCCAATGAGTTCTTAGATAGAAATGATGAGTCTGTCATTGCAAACTAGAAGGTAGGTGATCCTATCCTTGTTTTAAAGAGGCAGAGAACTTGGCAAAATTAACTCCTGATATCAGATGCAAGGCAGAATTTGACAGTGATGAGATTGGATATTTAGCTGAGGAGATTTCAAAACTAAATGTGGAAAGTGTAACCTGGTTTCTCCTTGCAGGTTTTAGAAAAATGTGAGATAAATGGGATAAGTTGAGAAATGAACTCCTGGGCACACAGAAATCAAAAATTGATTGATTGGGAAATTACAAACTCCCAGAAAACCAGTCACCACACAATAGTCCCCCATGTGAGGACTTAACTGATCATGGAATCATTTCAGTCTATGTCTGGATTTGAAATTCAGTTATCCAGGAAGTGTCTATAGAAAGTCTTATTTTCTGATGACTTGGACCCCGTTCATTGATGCAAAACCTGTATGTTTTTGTGTGATCTGTACAAACAGAATTACTGCTAGCATGGACTAAAATGGGCAGAGAACAGACAGATTAAGGAAAAATGATTTAGATACAGAATCATGAAAGCTTAGGTATGGTCTAAAATATGTTCTCAGGCATTGTGTGTGGAAAGGTTAAATTTGCTCAGGCACTTGAGGAGGGAAGGCCTTTTACCTCATTATTCAGGGACAGTATTAATACCTCAGTCTTCAAAGAATATGGGACACAATCTCTGGAGACTGGGATGAGTTTTGCCAACCACTGTGCTGAGTTATGTTGAGCCTCTGTCCTAGAGAAGGGGAGAATATGACCATTACCCCAGTGTTCTCAGAATGTGGGACCTAGAGGTGGAGGTCAGATGCCACCAAGGTTCTTTTTTTTTTTTTTTTTTTTCCAAATTCTACTCAATTTATTCATTTTTTAAAAAAAATATTACATTAAAAAAATATGACGTCCCCATTCACCCCCACTGCCTCCACCCCACCACTCCCCCCACAGTAACACTCTCCCCCATCATCATGACACATCCATTGCATCTGGTGAGTACATCTCTGGGCATTGTTGCACCCCATGGCCTGTGGTCCACATCATAGCCCACACACCACCAAGATTCTTGATGAAGTAGCTGAGAATATAGCCATTGGGTGAACTCTTGGAAAGGGGGGAATGCCACTCAATTGAACCCTCAGGACAAAGAACCTTGGTTCTATAGATGACTCTCAGAGTTTAAAATCTAGTGGGAATATCCCCTGAATGTTTGGTGAAATATTTGGGGCCCATGACTCCTGTTTTCCTCCCATTTTTTTTCCTATGGTAATGGAAATGTTTATTCTATGGCTGTTCCTCCTCATATATTAGAAGCAAATAACTTGTTTCCCAAGTTGGCAGGTCCACAAACTGAGAGGAATATTTGTGTCAGGAGAAACTACAAGCCTATGCATGATTTTGAAGAGATCTTGTACTTAGTATTATTACTGAAATAATTTAAGATTTTTTGAAATATTTTGATAGAATGAATATATTTTGTATACAGAAAGAACAGGTAATTTGGGGGACCCAGACAGAATAGTGAGGCAGTTTGAAGCTTTTATGTGCCCCAGATAATCCAGTTCTTAAGGGTATTTCATTTCTGTGCATATAAACCTATTGTAGGGACCTTTGATTAAATTACATCAGTTAAGGGACTTTAATTAGATTGTGTGAACCAAGGTGGATTTTACTTCTCTTATTGGAGTCCTTCCTAGAGGGAGAAATAAAAAGCTGCAGATATAGAAATATAAAACTTAAAGAGATAGAGAGGATAACAGAAGCTGAGAAGAAGCCAATTTATCCAGAACCTGAAAGCAATGAGTCTTAATGGACACCAGAGAGATAGGCAGATGCTTATGTTTGGGGAGAAAGGATCTCCTGAGTATGCCTTGATTCAGATCCTTTCATGAGCTCAGGACTATAAGCTGAACCAGGTAAATCCCTACTTTAACAGCCAAACTTTGGGTTCTCCCAGCATATTTTAGCTAACAAAACCCAGCACCAGTTCAATGTTGAGGGCAAAATAATCATCTTTTCAGTAAATGTTGAGGAAAAATATGTCATTCATAACTATATTAACTAGTGTCCACTGATAAATAAGAAATAATATTAATTAAAAATCTATACAGAAGAGTATCTTCCTGAATTGGCATGATTTAGTAACCATAATTCTAAACACACTAAACATAAAATCAAATCAAGTGACTCTGGTCTTCATTTAAATCCTGAATGCATTGGATAAAATCTTAATTGTGATCAAACAGCAAATAAAAACTACTTTAGAATTTATTCATAATAATATATTGGACAATCAATTCAAATCTAATGTATGAAGAACTCCTGGAACACTTTCTATAATAAGATGGACAACAGTTTTGAAGTCCTGTGATGGTGAGGTCTACTCCACCTCTACATCAAGAGGATGCTTACATCCCACATAGTTGATGGATGCAATTCCCCTGCTTGGACTTGTAGACACTCGCAATTCCCTGTTATGGTGGTTGACCATCTTCACCCCTGTTAGTTGATCTGAGTAAATCCAACAAACCGGAAAGTAGGAGTTGCAACTCTGCTGAGATTTAGGATCCTGCTGGCACATGGCCAGTCCAAAGATTCAAGTGTCCTGGGTATACACCTACCTACCCCAGCACCAACCACAGGTTCAGTAAAGGTGACAGAAGAGGCATGTGTAGAAAGATCATCTGAGTCCAACTCCATCACAGTCAGGAACACAACTTCCAATGTGGGGCCCAATGACAAGGCATTGAACTCCAGAGCCAGCTGCCATGACTGTAGAGCCTGTGTGTCTTTGTAGCCCTCAGGAACACCAGTATCTGGGGTTGCATCTACTTTGTCTTTGGGATCCTGCTGAGGAAGGATCCTGGTA
Organism: Dasypus novemcinctus; assembly: GCF_030445035.2. Taxonomy (NCBI): domain Eukaryota; kingdom Metazoa; phylum Chordata; class Mammalia; order Cingulata; family Dasypodidae; genus Dasypus; species Dasypus novemcinctus. Next base: position 5,426,920 of record NC_080694.1, on the reverse strand, counting down.
ACAACCAAAATATCCTGTAAAGGGAGAATAGCTAAATAAACCATTGGCCAGTTCATGTAGTTGATTATTCCCAGCAATGAAAACAAACAACTCAATACAATTGAAACCCTGTTATAATGATATAACATATAGTTGTATCAGTGAAAGTCATTGTGAACAAAATTATTCATTTTCAAAAGAAAGCAAGTTGTATATTCTATTTTTAAACTCTTCAGGAGTATATTCATACAAATTGGTGATAGAAATTACAGTAAAGAACACATCTAGGGGTATTGTTAAATGGATAGGAATGAAGGTATATTAAGATACACAATAGCACAAAATATCCAACACAATTGGTCCAAAAGAGTAAGACAAGAAATGGAATTATTCAGGCTGAAGGGAAACCAGCCCAAATGCAAGCTCTAGACTCAGCAAGGAAGAAATGAAGAAAACCCAGAAAGTTAAATATGTGGGCTCAGGAAGTTATGAAAATCTTAATTTAGGGTGGACTGTAGTAAGTTGAAGGATATTGAAATATCTAGGGTAATAAATAAAATACTTGAAGAAAAGATCATATAAGTATAAAGCTACAGGGAAAAAAGTGAAATTATATATTTTATAAATCAATTAGAACAAAAATACAAATTGTAGATTGTTCAAATATCAGACAAAAATCCTGATAGTACAGAGAATTCCAAATTGTAATAGTGTTTATATGAAATAAACTTAATAATGAAATTCAAACTCAAATTTAGTTACAGAGGTTAAAAATAAAAAAAAATACTATAGATTGTTTTAAGTAATATATAAAATAAGAGGAAAATATATTTAGAAATAAAGTTTTAAACAAGATAGGAAATAAAGACATATAATAAAAAGATAGCCAGTGTAGATGTTTAGTTAATTACTCTTATGAATTTTGGATTTGAGACAGGATGTGTGGCTCAGCATTAAAAGTGATTTTTCACTATGTTAATGTGGTCGTTTCAATTGGAAGACCCAACAAATCTAAATTTGTGTGTACCTAAGAACATAGTTTTAAAATCCATAATGACTAATATTTTATAATGCAATATATATATATGCATTTTTTAAAATCCAAAATCATAGTTGTACTTGTAAATACAGTACTTGTAAATATTCAGTCAATATAAAACAAGGACAAAAATAAGTATTGGTATAAAAATCTCTGTCAATACATTTGACAAACTTATCCTAACAGATATAGATTAGCACTGCCAAAGATGCATAATTAAACATTGTGTTCCAGTGCATGTTGAAAAAATTGGCATCGCAAGCCATGTGTTTTCAGAGTACAGTTCATTAAACTAGAAATTAGTGACAAAAAGGTAAGTGGCACTTCTAACAACCGTGGGGAGTTTCCACTTTCCTGACAGAATCTGATCGATTTTATTTAACCCATTGTTGTAAGAAGTACACAACAGATATCGTGGAACTTTCTAATATGCACTAAGTGGCAGGTGCAAGTTCAAATGGATTACGTGTCCCAATGTGTCAGATGCCTGAGGGCATGTGAGTATGTACGGCTTATTAACATATTACAGTTGAAGAATCTCAATCAGCAGGGAAGAATCCATGTGAGCTGATCACAGAGCTCACAGACTGCTGGACTGGGCTTTGATCACAGACTTGTAAATTTCCTTTAATCAATTAATGCTGACATTTTGGAAATTTCAGAATTGCTTTGTTTTCTCATTTATTTCATGGTATATCATGTAGGTTTGACATGACCCCTAAAAATCACTCCATTCATCAGAGGGAATCCCCAAGATTGAGCAAAATCTCCAGTGTCCTGGGCAAGTCCTGATTCCCAGCTCAGGATCACTGTCTTCCAGCTTTGTGGACTCCATGATCAATAAGTATTTCACCTGAACAACCGTCAGTTTATCATTGGAATGGCTATTAGCTTTCAGTTTATATTACTGTACCATTAATCTTCAATTCTTTCCAGACTCAAATATATTTATCCTTCTTGATTCAGGTATAAATTTTACTTGGGTCACTATTCCCTCACCACATAGATTCAATTATCCCCTTGAATTTACCCCTGCATATGGGCTGTTATGTATGCCAATGGCTGTATACCCAGGGGCTTTCTAAAATGTCATTGTTTCCTCCTCATTTTAAATAAAATGTACAGTGAGTCACTTGTAATAAAACCCAATGATTTCTGTCAGGTCCTCATTCATCTCAAGTAAATATGAGCACTCTTCTTCACCTGCACTTGAAATGTTATTGGACCTTTTGAAGAAATCCGAGCTCGCACATCTAGTCAAAGAAGAGACAATAATAAATTGTGAGTGTTTAATTTTAATTTCTTTTTCCCCTTCTCTTCTTGCAATTACATAAATGAAACACATAGCTTTCTTTATTGTCCACAGGCTTTTGAGAAAGGCAGTAAATGATATCATAATAGAAAAAATATATGAGGAAGGGACTCACACAGTGAGGTCAGCCTTTTTTTTCATTCATTGCCTTAATAACTTAATCTCAGCAGTTTTATTGAACCTATTATCTGTACATGGAAGCACAGAGTGTGCATTTACACCATCTGATGACGCTGATGCCAGCAGAACAGGATGGCGCATTTCTTGCACACTGCCACACCTAATGTGTGCAGAATGCTCATCAAAGTTGATACTTACAAAAATTTAATTCTGGTGGTTTATGTTTTGCCTAAAGAAGGGAAACAATTATTTCAGCACATTATTGTAATTTAATAAAATTTTCAACAAAGTCTTGCCTTTCATTTTCTCTTGACCAAGTCTTGTGCTTATATTATGGTGGTACAGAGATAATAGGCAAAAGCCTGTTAAAATGTGAAATGTGTACACAATCCCTTATAAATCAAATGCAATCCTATGGCTTTCTCATAGAATATCATGAAGAAAATTTAAACATTTGTTCATGATTGAGCCTCACAGCCTACAGATTTCAGCCTGCATATAATTCATTCCAAAGAATAAATGAATTATTTATAGTTAAATTGAAGATAACTTGGAAATATGGAAGAATACATAAATAAGTAAATAAAATAGTGACCAAAATATGCCATTCACTTCTTCCTGTTGAAAAATGCATCCCTTGAGTTTTTGCAGAAAATGGAACACAGTATTTACTTTTGCACATTGAGCAATCATAGCACCTGTGCCATATTCTAGACATCCAAGAATAACATTAGAGTTCAGTCTATACCCATGGAACCTTCAGGTAAAGAAATGCCCTCAGGTTTGCAATCTCTATTCAAATTATTCAAAACATTTTATAATATGTCATATTCCTTCTAATAGAAAATGACATTTGAAAATTAAGAGTGTTCTATTGTCCTTTTCCCTTTTCTTTGTTTGCATCTTAAAAACAATAGTTCTTTGGATTTAAGAAAGAAGTAAGGCAGAAGTTGAAGGGATCATCTTCATAAGCTTTTTATAAAAAAATTGTAAAATTTATTTTGGTATTTATCCTCGATATAACTAAAATTATTTATATTTCTTCTATTTGAAATGTTTTAAAAATGTTAAATTCATAAGGCAGCTAGTATTACAAATTTTTGGTATAAGAAATTTGTAGTTCAAGATGTTTGAAAGATTCCCCTTAGCTACAAATCAAGTATCTGATTCAGTATGTAAAACATTTTTTACCCTAAAGGCCACAAAATTTGACTCTGCTAAACTGCTGAAAGGAAATTTAAGCTAGACATCTCTTAGTCAAGTAATAGTATAAAAATGGAATAAAGAGTTTTCTGTGGTCTCAGGAAAGAGTAGCTTCTTATCTATATTCAGATTAATAATGATTAAAATAATAAATATTACTACTAACATTTGCAGAATACTTCTAACAGGATGCATAGATTTTATGTATATTCACTCAATTATTCTTCCAGGAAAAGCTATGACCTCAAATATACTCATTTTACAACTAGTAGATGATAGAGTAATATGTAAACATGATTAGAAGGTAATAAGAATTTTATTTTATTTTATTGCTTTTCCCTTCTATGGATATCAGTTAAACCATTAGGGAGACTAAAGGAAAATTAGGCAATTTTATGTTGCTTTCAACTACTCATTACCAATAAAGAGAATAAAAATTGATAAATAAGAGGTGATAAATGAGTTTATACTTATTTTATTCTTATTCGTGATTCTCCAAGTTCCTTAGAGATTATTTGCCTTTGTTTCTCCAGGTCCAAAGCAAATTTCAAAAAGACGCCAAATTACACCAGAGTGACTGAGTTCCTGCATATGAGATTTTCTGATGTGTGGGAGCTGTGTCTTGCATGCCATACTGTACCTACTGATGTACATGGCCACAGTCACGGGAAACTTTCTCATAGTCACAGTAACTACCCTCAACCATAGTCTTCATACCCCCATGAACTTCTTCCTTACGAATCTGTCTATTGTAACATGTGCTGCATTTCTGTCACAGTACCCAAGGCAGGTGTGACAATCAGGTGATCTCTATGGTTGGATGTGAAACACAATTATTTCTCTTGTTTCTGTTTGCATGTTCTGAGTTGTTGCTTCTCACTGCATGGAAGAGTACTGCTATGTGGCCATCTGCAAGTCACTCTATTGCCCTGTGATCATGAATCGTTATGTCTGGGTTTGGATGACATGGTCCTCCATATTTATTGTTTCATCTATTCAGGTGTGCATACCCGCAACACTTTGAGTTGTTCTTTTCTCATTCTAATGTAGTCCATCAGTTCTTCTGAGACATTTCTTCTCTATTGAGACTTTCCTGCTCTGAAACCTTAAATAACCAAATCACAATTTTTCTGTCTACTGTGTTGATAGCATGTGGCTGCTTTGCTTGCATTGTCATATCCTATATTTTCTTATTTTCTACTGTGTTCAGATTTCCAAATAGAAGGGAGAAAACAAAGGCCTTTTCCATCTGTGTCGCTCACATCTTTGTACTGCCTGTCTTTCTCAACCCCGGTGCTGCTGCATATATAAAACCAACTTCCAACTCTCCCACAGCTCAGGATATGGTGACTTCTGGTTTTGATTCTATAGTCACTCCTTTCATAAATCTTAATATATATAGTCTTAGAAACAAGCAGATAAAAGAGCCTGTAAGAGGAATTTAAAACAGAAATTTATATTCAAGATAGTAATTGGAGCATTACTCAAGACATTTAAAATTGAGGTAAGTGGTAATGTTCAAATTTAATTTTCTTGCCTCCTTCCAACTTTGAGGTACATGAATTGATAGCTCAGGGACTGTGAACTTATTATATGTCAGCACAGGGAAAAAACAAAGTTTTATTTTAATGTTTTTCCTTCCAAAAATGCACATCCTGATTCCTGAAATATTACTGCTAATGACTAATAGCATTTGCTAAGAAGTTTCCTTTCCAATTATTCTCCTCTGAATCTGGTGTAACATAGAATAAATGTATTATTTATTCTCTCTCCCTAGTCTTTCATGCAATTTTAAGATAGAATCATTCATTCAGACATATATTTAAACTATTCCTAAAAAGGCAAATAATAACATCTGTAACCTGGCTATAAAATAACATTTTAATTGATTTGTTCTGGTGAAAAATGGAGCATCTGAGGAAGTAGTGTTTGGTAATGAAGATCAGTGACACCTTATCCTGTTTGTTTTAAGGAGGAAGGACAAATTTGAAAAGCCACATTTTTACTTGAAGCAAGCAGATATTATTTACAAAAAGCAAATCACTGTATATTCAAATATTTGGGATTAAGACCTTTGGTGACAAGTATTCAATTCTCCAAAACTAGAAGACAAAAATAAGGTAATTATTTTACTTATTTAGTATACAATGTTTCTGATTCATCTTTTTAATATATTAAGAAGATAAAATGATGAAGTTAGATATTGAATTTTCAGATTGATTTCTCCTATATGAGGACCTATAATCTCTACAGTAATGTGTAATTTATGCATAATGCTTTCTAGTGGGTGAATAAAAGGTCTTAGACTTGAGATAGATAACTTCCAAAACATAGGCAATTTTGAGGAGAAGTATAAAATATTAATATTCAGGTCTTGATTAGCAGCTCAGGGAAGGGACTGTCATTAATTATAATATTTTACTGTTATTTTTGTTTCTTCTAAGTTTACTTGATAGGGTAATAATGTGGTAGTATACTGATTCACTTTAATAACTTGCAAATTATCATCCTCTCATTAAAAATTTATATTACACTGTAATTACAGTAAAATGATATTGAGTAAATTCCAATTTTTAAAATTTATATTTATATATCTGAAATTTTATAATTGGTTTTTGTAGCTGTAATGTATAAACCAAAATATATTAAAATATAGACAGAAATATTAATTTAATAAAAATGCTTGTATTTTACCCTCACCAACATTGATATTTTAGCTGTGAACAGCAAAATATGGAGACCAAAGCCCTAATACAAAGTGTCATTTTTACATGTAGAATTTATAAAGTTGTTGTGAAATATCCTTACGTTTTTTTTGTAATTGCTGTTGTTTTAATTTTATTGACTCTATTATTCAGACATGATCTTAAATAAGTAACATGTGTATAGCAAAACTTATGAACTTAAAAAGCAAACACACTTAACATCATACAGGTTTCACATATATCACCACACCAACAACACCTTGGATTGCTATGAAATATTTGTTACAAATTATAAAATAATATCATCAAAGTGTTACTAACTATAGTCCATAACTTACTTTGGGTATATTTTCCCCAAACTAATTCTATTATTATTAATAAATTATTATTACAGAATTTGTGAACAATCATGTACATGTGTAGAATTTCCATACAACACACCTTCACCAATGCACCACACCATGATAGAATATTTACTAAAGATTATGAGATAATATCATCAGACTAATACTGCCAACCATTATCCATAGCACACATTTTGTACAATTTTTCCAAACCCCCAATTATCAACACAGTACATTCTGATATTGATGCAAGAATGTTGCAGTATTGCTGTTAACCACAGTCCATAGGTCACAACAATTGCATTTTCCCCATGCTTCTCCATATTCCCCACCACCCAGCAATGGTGATGTACCTCTGCTTGCCAGTACTTCTGCTAACAGAAGGACACTCTTTCATCTACACCATCAACCACAATTCTCATCCAACACTGGGTTCACTGTGTTATTACTTTCCTAGATTATTCTGTAGCTTTTTTTCTATTGACATTTGCATCCCTAGACTAATCTTTTCAGCCACAATCCCATTTATAAACCAGATGCTATCCATTATAATGTTTTGCTGTCAACTCCAGACCTTTCCACATATGTACAGCCAATTAATTAAAACTCCTATATACATTAAGCATCAGCAAACCTTCCCAGCACTCCTCTAATCTACTAATATCCTACACTCTTGATTTTAAGTCCATGCATTTATTCTTCATATTGAGTTTATATTAATGAGACTGTGCAATATTTGTCCTTTTGTGTCTGGCTTACTACGCTTAGCATAAAGTCTTCAAGATCCATCCATATCATCATGTGTGCCCCAAATTATTCATTTCGTCATAATGCAGCATAGCATTCCATTATATTCCATTATATATATATATATATATATATATATATATATATATATATATATATATATATATACATACCACATTTTGTTTATCCATTTGTTGATTGATGGACATTTGTATTGTCTCCAACTTCTGGCCAATGTGAATAATGCCTGTATGAACATTGGTATACAAATGTCTGTTCATTTCAAAGTTTCAGTTCTTCTGGATATATTCCTGGTAGAGGAATTGCTGGATCATATGTCAGTTCTAAAATTAGCTTCATGAAGAACTGTCTTCCAAAGAGGCTGCGTTATTTGACCAACCCACAGTGTAGAAAGATTCTTATTCCTCCACATCCTCTCCAGCATTTTTAAAGAATATTTGCCATTTTATGTAGTGCTATGTGATATCTCATTGTCATTTTGACTTATATTTCTCTAATAGCTACTGATAGGGAGCATTTTTTCATATGCCTTTAGGTCATTTGTAATTCCTCTTTGGAGAAATGTCTATTTAAATCTTTTGACCATTTTTATTTTATTTTTTTAAGATTTGAAAATTTTTTTTAAATTTATTTCTCTCCCCTCTCCCCCCAGTTGTCTACTGTCTGTGTCCATTCACTGTGTGTTCTTCTGTGTCTGCTTCTATTTTTGTCAGTGGCACCGGGAGTCTATGTCCCTTTTTATTGTGTCATCTTTCTGCAGTACCACTCCTCGACAGGCTTTCTGCGGCACCACTCCTAGACTTTTTTTGCATGTGGCAGCTCTCCTTACGGGACATACTCCTTGCATGTGGGGATCCCCTATGTGGAGAACACTCCTGTATGACATGGCACTCTTTGCACACATCAGCCCTGCACATGGGTCAGCTCATCACATAGATCTGGAGGCCCTGGATTTGAACCCTGTACCTCCCATGTGGTAGGTGGATGCTCTATCCATTAAGCCAAATCTGCTTTCCTGACCATTTTTTAATTGTATTGCTTGTTCTTTTATTGTTGAGTTGTATGATTTCTTTATATAGAATGGAAACAAAATTCTTTTCAGATATGCATTCCCCAAAAATTTTCTCCCATTGTGGGGACTACATTTTAACCTTCTTTATAAAGTCCCTTGAATCACAAGTGTTTAAGTTTGAGAAGGTCCCATTTATCCAGGTTTTCTTTCATTGCAAGTGCTTTCAATGTAAGGGTTAAGAATGGACCGCTTACCACCAGGTATTGAAGAATGTTTTCCTAATTTTTTTTTTCTGGAAGATCTATGTTTCTTGATTTTATATTTAGGTCTTTCATTCATTTTGTGTTAATTTTTGTATAAGGTGTTAAAATAGGGTCCACTTTCTTTCTCTTATATGGATATCAATTCTTTCAGCACCATTTGTTGAATAGGTGGTTCTGCCCCAGCAGTGTAATTTTGAGAGGCTATTCAAAAATCACTTCATCATAGATGTGAGAGCATGTTTCTGAAACATCATTGAATTCCATTGGTCTGTGTGTCTATCTTTATGTCAGTACCATGCTATTTTTTGCCACTGTAGCTAGATAATATGATTTAAAATATTGATGTAAGAATCCTCTAACTTTGATTTTCCTTTATAAAGATGTTTCTGGCTACTCACACCCCTTACAGTTCCAAATAATTTTGATAATTTTGGTTTCCATTTCTTTTAAAAAAATGCTCGTGGAATTTTTATTGGGACTGTGTTGAATCTGTATAAGAGTTTGAGTAGAATTCATATGTTAATGATATTTAGTCTTCCAATCAGTGAACATAGAATGTTCTTCCAATTATTTAGGTCCTTTTTTTGTTTCTTTCAGCAATGCATCAAGGTTTTCTGAATACATGTACTTTTCATCCTTAGTTGCATTTATTCCTAAATATTTGATTCTTTTAATTATTATAGTAAATGGAATTTTTTTCTGACATTCTCCTCAGATTGTCCATTACTAGTGTATAGAAACACCACTGATTTTTGCATATTGATATTGTATCCTGACACTCTATCGAGATCATTTATTAACTAGCAGATTTGTTGTAGATTTCTCAGGACTTTCTAGTTGTAAGATACCATCATCTGTGAATAGTGAAGGTTTTACTTCTTCCTTTTCAATTTGTATGTTGCTAATTTCTTTTTCTTGCTTGATTGCTCTAGCTAGAAATTCTAGCAGTATATTGAACAACAGTGGTGACTGTGGATATTCTTTTCTTGTTCCTGATCTCAATGGGAAGGCTTTCAGGCTTTCACCACTGAGTATAATATTAGCTGTGAGTTTTTCATATATGGCTTTATCATGTTGAGAAATCATTGATTTTAGCTCTTTCTTCTCTTTTAATGTAAGAATTGAGGGCTATAATATTCCCTCTTAACAAGGCCTTGCTGCACCCATAGATTCTGTGTTCTTGTTATCACTCATCTTGATATACTTATTGATTCCTCTCACAAGTTCTTCCTTGAACCAGTGATAACAAAATTGTGTTGCTTAACCTTCATATATTTGTGAATTTTCCCTTTTTGTCTTGTTGATTTCTAAATTTATTCCATTAAGTTGAGAGAATCTGCATTTTTATATTTTTGATCTAATTGAATTTGTTGAGATCTGCTTTGAGATCCCACATATGGCTTATCCTGGAGAAACCTTCATGAGCACTTGAGACGAATGAAAATCTTCCTCTTTTGGGGTGATTATCTTTATATGTCTACTCGGTTTAGTGTGCTTATCATATTATTCAAGCTATCTGTTCTTTATTTTTATTCTTCCCAAATGTTCTGTCCAATCTTGATGTTAGGCCTCAAGACTGGGCCTTTATGGATAACCAGAGATGTCATGAAGAAAATATCAACATTAAGAGTTAGGCAAACTCATTTATTATGTCTGAAGAGTTAAGGAGCTAAGTCCAGTCCAAAGTGACTCAGACCTGAGTTCCCATACTGCAGTTTTACTCTTGCTTAAATATTTAAGTTACTAATTATCATTTGCTTTGGTTACACATTAGCTTTTGTGCATATAGATGTATACACATAATTGGATATATAATTATGATTAGTATTTTCAGGAAATCATGCTTGCACATATATTGCATGATCAGAAAAGGGTAGATAATTCTGCACTGAGTAGGAAATTTACTACACTAATTAAACAAGTTGAAGTAGTTGAAGTGAGGACAGAAAGGGGCTTTTTCTGCACAGATCCAGCCAACTGGTTGAAGCTGGTTTTCATATTTCATTGTTTCAACAGGATATTCTTGACCACCGAAAGTGGAGTTTGATACAAAGAGAGGGTTGTATCTCAGTACCTTATAATTTACATACAATTCTTTCCATTGTATCCTAGCAACAAGGAAAGAAACAAATACTTTCCAGCATTTTGTCATCCTACATCCATCAGTTCCCTCCTGGATTTGGTGATATTCTTATTGTAGGAGAAAAGGATCTGTTCTCAGGTGTTCTGTAACTATTTCCTGTTGAGATTATGGGCATAGATCTCTTGGGAAACTATTGTAACTATTGGGAAACTATTGTAAGGGTGTGGTCTGAGTAGGAAAAGTCAGATTCTTGAAGTTTTTACTTGCTTTTGAATAAAACACTCAATGCATGAAATGATTATGAATATGGGTACAACTGCCAAAAGAATTATGATAATAATTAATGATCCTATGTAGGGGAGCAGCCATTTGGTAAAGCTAAATGGGTTCAAAAAAGAAAAAAATACTTTCCTGTGTCATGAGGTGATTGGCTTTGTTCTTTAGATCTTCACTGCTCTCAAGGACTTTGCCAGATTCATTTACATAGTAACAGCATCCTTCTTTGAGGAATAAACATGTTCCTCCTTGTGTGGCTGTTAGCAAATCAAGTATTTGGCTGTTTCACAGCCATAATGCAGGTATTGTTATTTGTTTTTGCACTATTAAGATAGTGCCTGCTATTTGAGCTATATCTGCTCTGAGTTCTTTGGAGACATCAGTAGTTAGGTACAAATATGCAGCTGCAGTTACTGTGGATGCTGGAGTTCCTAATAATGTAAATAAGGAGTTTAATGGGATTGCTCTCTTATGGGGTTGAATTGTGTTGGTACTGGGAAAGGTAAAGTGGTGTTATCATTCATTGAGAATACTTCAGGGAAACCATATCCAAGACTACAAAGCCCTTTCCAATATGATAGAAGGGATAGATAAGCAGAGTTTTCATAAAGAAAATATATTCTTAATTTTGGATTGAAGCTAGCAGTAAAAGTTATGTTTGTTAAATTTTGTTTCCAGTCTCACTTGTTTTACTGCCAAGAGTATGATTTAAAAAGGGAAACTTCTCCTTGTATTACAGCATCAATAAGTAATGGGTCTATATTTGAGTGATAGGATTGCTTTTCACTATGAGTTTCAAAAAAGATCATCGGTTTAGCTGCCTCATAAAACATGTTAGAGTGATTTATATACGAAGTGTTCAGTTCCTGCAACATTGGTCAATTGTGATGTTAAGGAAGATGTCATACATACTTTGGGGTCTGCCTTTTTAAAAATTGTGTTGATTTTTTTCTAAATTTCTTAAAAAACATGAGTATATGGTTGTTCCTTAAGAATTTTAGACCCCTATTGGAGATGCAAAGCAAGATGATAATTTGTTGAGATAGCAGTTTTAATACAGACATTTGCACTTCTCTTTTTAACATTTTGGTGAAATACCCAGGCGGTCAAATTATGTTGATTTGGGTGCAGTGAGTCAAGTTGGGGTCCTGGCCTTGTAGAATTGGTTAAATTACAAATACTATATCTATGATTACTATTATCTACAGTAAACATTTCTCCAGTTATTGGAGGTATTACAAAAATTTGATGTGTAGCATTTAGGTGTTGCACAAGTGAGTCAAGTGAACTTTGTTTAAGTGGACTTTCCTGGCCTCTGCTTTCAAAGTGCAGATTAACTGAAGTGTTCCCTAATATAATTTGGCCAGACATCACTTGATAGTCATGGTGCAAATTTACACAGTACCAACACTTGGTTCTATTTTAGAGGTTTTGTATGATCTGCAAAATATGTGTGAGGGATACTGATATATTCCCTCAGTGCTAGTTACAGTCAGGTTCTTGCAGAAGAAAGAATATGTTTAATATTTGGTGAGTTTTTTCTTGAACAGGAACCACAGTTCTCAGCTGGCTCCATTGCATATTTTGCTTCATGATCTGATATGATCTCCAGCTCAAGACCTCCTTGATCTGCTGGCTCTGATATGATGGACCCAGGGTTTGATTCCCTTTAACTTAAGAGAAGAATGAGAGGTTAATTGTACTGTGTAAGCTTCCTCCCATTTGAGTTTAAGCTGGTCTTTAGAGTGTTTCTTTTTCCAAACTTTTAAAAGAACCTGATACCCAACTGAGAAGGGGAGGAGAGGCTTTTCTGTGGGGGTATTTTAGGTGCATATTTTGCATATGCATGCAGGATGGTAAGGAGCTCTCCTCACTTCAGTTCTCACTTAAGGAGGGCTCCCTCTAACTTTTGGTGAATTGGGTTTTTCCCTCAGGTTGCTTAGAAAGGGTCTCCCATATGTAAGTTCAAAAGGACTTAAGTCCTCTTCTAGGGGCCACCCTAACCCAAAGTAGAGCTAAGTTAAGGTTTCTGTCCATTTAACTGTGATTTTTAACAAATTTTACTTAAGGTTTTCTTTAAAGTATAATTCATTCTTTCCACCTTTCCTGATGACTCAGGTCTCTAGGCTCCCTGCAATTTCACTTAATTTCAAGACACTGATGGAGACCTTGCACCACAGCTGAAATAAAAGCAGAACCATTATCTGATTGAATTGTTTGGCACAGTCCAAACCTCGGGATGATTTCCTAGTGGAAGAATTTAGTTATCATGGAATGCTGTTTTGTGTTGCACGGGGAAGCTTCCATCTACGCTGAAAAGGCATCTACAAATACCAAAAAATATTTAAAATTTCCTATGTGGTTTGGCATTTCTGTGAAGTATACTTGCCAGTCTTCAGCTGGGGCAAGCCCTTGACCTTGTGTCCCAAAAGAAGTCCACAATGTTCCCTTCAGGTTATATTTCTGACAAGACACTGGTTAGAGACTTTCAACACTGCTCAAGCAAGGTGAGGTTCCACCACAAGTTGGTAAAGAAGGTTCAGCAGTGCTTGCTGTCCCAAATGTATGATTTAGTGATAATAAGAGACAAGGGGATATACTAGATTTTGAGGCAGATAAAATTGTCCTTGGCTGTCTTTCATCCACTTACCTGCTTTTCTAGTTTCTTGGAATTTTCTTGAAAACCCCATTCTTTTTCTGATTTGGACAAATTCACACACCAGCTATTCCTAGGGTTATTCCTTAGCCATCTGAGTCTGCCAATCAGTTGCTGAAACTGGCAGCCAACCATCTCCTCTTCCCCTGTATTTGGGAAATGGAGCTTCCAGTTTCAGTCACAGAATAGATCCTGGGGCAGCTTGCACCACCAGAGTATGATAATCACTGGCCACCATGGCTTGGTTAGCTATTTCCCAGAGAGGCTTGCACAGATCCCTGCAGCTTCCTCCTTATCAGAGGTGGCCCTGGGTCTTAGGCTAGACCTGGATGGAAAGAAGCCAGTCCCCACCAGCGCTGGGATTTTCAGCCCACCCCACATCCCCTTGTGTCAGGTAAGGAGTTAAGATGGTGGCTCCCAGTATCTTTCTTACTTGGACAGGCTCAAACTTTAACTGTTCTCAGGATCATGCTGTAACCCTCTGAATTTTACTCATCAGTAGCTGAAGTTGGCGCCAAACTGTCTCTTCCTCCCCCATTTCTGGGAAGTGAAGCTTTCAATTCCAGTCATGGAACAGCTCCCAAGGTAGCTTGTGCATTGAGCGGAGGAAGGGCACCGGCCCCTGGGGGTTGGAGCACTCTACTTACAAGTCTTCTCTACAGATGTGCACTATCCTCAAGGATGTGCATTTCTTCAAGGATGTTGCAGAATGCCCTTCTGAACTCCTGAAGCCCCCAAATAGGTACTTCAGCTAGCTTCAGAGAGCTCTGGGTGTTTAGTAACAGCCTTATAGCAGGGGCAGATTCTAGTAGCTCTTTACTCTGCTGCCATCTTGCTATAATCTTGATCATTCATTTTTATATCAATTATTTACTGAGCATCTACTACATGCCAGATGCTAAGCAGATGCAAGATTTTGCATAGGGATATTAAGATGAATAAGTCAAAGTTTCTGCCTTTAAGAGATTCATTCAAAGAGACATGAAAATAATTATGATTTAACGTAAAAGGTACTACTGACAGAAGCAGTTGAAGAAGCATACATCTGTTCTTGCCATGCAAGGTAAAAGTGGCCTCATGGAGGAGGAAAATTTCAGACTAATTTTGATGACTGCTTACAAGGCAGCTAAAGATATCCAGGGCAGCAGTATCACTAAGGCACTGAAGAACATTAGCAAGCTTGTGACTACATTTAGATATATTTTCAAGGAAAGTGTATGTGCAAAAGCAGCAGCAGAAGGTGGAATTCTAGGCAGAACCAAACAATGAAGGACTGTGGTTGGCATGCTCAGAAATGCTTACTTTATTTTTGTGGCACAGGTGTTAGAAAGGCTCTTGAAATAAACAAGTATGAGATAATGGGGGGCTAAAATTTGGGATTTGAAATGAGACTATAAATAGCCTGAAAGTTTCTTAACATCTCTCATTTGCTCATTCTTCATTTGGGGGTTGATATAATAATACTTTCCTTCAATGAAAGAATGAGTTACTGTATGTTCAAGGCTGAAAGGGAGCAAACTCCCTTTTTCTTCTGTCTTTCCATTTCTATTCACCTTCTTCAGCTCAAGCCAAACTTTCTTCTAAAAGCTTGCCTTGGTTGTTTTTCTTTTATACATTCCTGTGGTACAAATGCCATGACTCTTCAGCTGTGTTGGTGGCCAAGGAAGACACATAGAGTGTAATCCAAGCAAACAGTACATCATGAAAAATTGAGGTTCCTCAATACAGTACAGAAGCAGAGTTGCGTGGCCACGTGGCAGAGGAAAATTGGCAAGAGTGGAATGAGTCCAGAGGCAAGAGAGCAGGGCAAGCACCTATATTTTTTAATGTAACATTTTTTGTAATTTATGTATCTTTAAAAAAAGATAATTTAATAAAAAGCCATTAAAAATAATACATAATCACAATTACTTACAGGAATATGAAGTAATCTAAACACATTTAAATTGTTGGTGGAAATATAAAAATGTTGCAGCCACAGTAGAAAACATTTTGTCATTTTCTCAACAAGTTAAACATAGTGTAACCATTTAACAAAGAAATTCTACTCCTGATTATTTGCCCAAAATAATTGAAAGCATTTATTTTAAGAAAGATGAGCACAGTTTAAAAGCAGCATTATTCACATTTTGCTCAAAGAAGCTTTAGGTAACAGAAAATTCATGTACATAATACAGGTGATTCCCATATTACCAACATCTTTTCCCTTTCCCCTTTTTTCTGTTAAAAACATTTCACATGTGGAAGGTATATTTGTTACAATTGATGTACAAATATTGAAACATTGCTACTCACCATGATCAATGATTTACACTGTGGTTTACATTTTAGACCATACACATTTAAAGCTTTTAATGAAGTTTGAGGTGGTCTGTACCCCTCCTTGCAGGATCATGTAGAACAATTCCATTGACCCACACATTAAGTAAATGGTTGAAATTACCCAAACGTCCATCAAATCATGAAGAGATAAATAGTGATATATCCATAAAATGGTATATTATTTAGTCATAAGCAAGGAGTCAAGTATTTTAACTTACTAAAACATAAAAGAATTATAAAAATATGCTAAGTGAAGGAATCCAGTAATAAACATATCTTAAGACACATTGTTTAATAGTTACACGGCTTTATTTTCAGGTAAGTTTTGGAGGTACAGTGAGGTGACAGTTGCACATAATGGTGAATATATTAAATACCCCAATATCATACACAGTTAAATTGTTTCATAATAATATGTGTATTTACTATACTATTTCAATAAAAAATATATAGTAAAATAAAATAAAAGATCCAAAGGTTAATTCTGGAGCTTAAATACAAAATAATTGAAATGGAAAAAAAACACTAAAGTACGTCTGAAATAGATTTTAATTAACAGAAGAAAAAATATTATTCTGAATAATAGATGAATATATGTGAAGAAATATGGAGAATGAGACAAAAGAGAATGAAGAAAAGGATAAAATCTAGTTGGAAAAATTAATTTTAAAAGATGAAAAGAATCTAGATGTTTATAATGAAATGTTATAAAATTTCTGCCTATTCAAAAACTTACTATATTATTTACTGGAAAATGCAGAGATATTTATATGAAAAAAAAATACAAATATCGCAGTTAACAGGGAAATAGTCTGTGATTTTCCCCTTGATAAAAGGACACAAAGCTCTCCATTAATTCATAGTTTATATATTATCCTTCAGTTCTTAACCTGTGCGATAAGAAAAAACGTAAAGATCTACTACATTCATTACAAAAGGAAAGCCAAATTAAAAATTATCATGTTTTCTCAATTAAAAAGAAATAAGCCAAAACAGAGTTACTAAGTACAAGACATTTAAAATGAAGTTGGGATATTATTCTGGAGGTTATTCCTGTGCAAATCTCAGCCAGATATCACACACAGTGAAAGTAAAGAAGCCTCAAGCAACAATGTTCCACAAAACCCTTGGGGCATCTTGACACCAGAAACAAATCACAAGATCAGGAAATCAGTAAATAATCTAAAGTGAAAGGTATCTGCCATGACCTGTGCAGGTGAACAGAGAACCCTAGTGGAGGCTACAGGAGCTTAAGAAAGACACACAGAGACAGAGACAAGTTTAGAGGGGACCAGGGGGGCCAGGGCTAGCTGATTGCAAAGCCAAGGCCCCGAGCTGGCACCACAAGCTCTATTTAAAGCAGTTAACTAGGACATAGTTCTCAGAGCAGGGGCTATCAACCATGAAGTTCTTTAAGGAGGGTTTTCTTAGAATTCCTTCTAATCAGGACATCAGCTCCTTTCTGCTTACTTGCCGATACAGACAAGTCTGACCACACCCTCACCTCTCTGTGCACATTGATCCTCCCTAGCAACATGACTTCAGCCCCACACATTACTTCAGGGACCCCTACAGATATCTCATGTAATATTTAATTATTAATTTTGCATATGTTACAAGCAGCTAGAACCTGTACAAATTCCATTAAAAGTAGCATAAAATGATCAGCTATGTGGACAGAATTCGTTCATGAAAACTAGAAAATAGTGCTGAGAAACTTAAAGTAGACTCAAAAAGAGAGAGAGAAGTCCAATTCATACATGGGAAAACATACTGTTAAGATGTTCTTACCAAATTACATAATTCAATGGATCATAAATATAAAACTCAGTAGTTTTCTGTGTGTTTGTTTATGTATGTGTGTATAATTTCTAAAGTTTGGCTATTTCTAGAAGGTAAGAAAAATTCAAGAATGTAAAATATCCATTATAGTTTAGCAGAATAGAGGTGGAGAAATTACAGCACTAGATTTCAAGGCTATTATAAAGCTACAGTATTGTTTTATATTTAATACTATAAACATTTTTCTAAATATGCTTTAATTACAAAAATGTTACATTAAAAATATAGGGTATTCCCATATGCCTCAATACCTACCCCTCCCACACTTTTCCACATTAATAACATCCTTCATTAGTGTGGTACATTTGTTATAATTGATGAACACATAAAGGAGCATTGACTAAATATGCATTTTTTTGCAGTGAGACTTAAAATAGGCCAATGGAACAGTATAGACAGAACAGAAATAAAACAACAGATATGAAGTCCCCTTATTCACAAAGACAAGACAATGCTGAAGGAAAAATAATAGTCTTTTCACTAAATGTTAAGGAAAAATGGATACTTCCAAAAATAAACTTTCTTTTTACTTCTAAAAATTCCTAACAGTAATATCAAATGGATCACAGGAAAGTAGGGAAGTAGCACTTCTAAGAAGCATGGGCTGTTCCTGCTTCCCTGGCCAAATCTGCGTTATTCACTAAAATGATTTTTGTGAGAACTACACAGCAGATAGTGTGGCACCTCCTAATATGGACCATGTGTCAGGTACTAGTCCACATGCCTTATGTGTCCCATTGTGTCACACTCCCAAGTGATGCATGAGGGTGAATATCTTGTTAATGTTTTAATTGATGAAGAATATCAGTCAGCAGAGAGGGACCTCTATGAGGTGATCACAAAACACCCATGCTACTGTGCTGGGCTTTGGCCACTTTATGCTGAAATTATGGACAATTTCAGAAGATCCATTTTGTCTTTTCATACATTCTATATCCTGTTTGTTTGGTGTGACTCCTGACTATCACGCCATTCCTCAGATAGAATTTCAGTGGATACCTAAGAACTCGTACCAACTCTGGTATCCTGGGCTTTGGCTGACCCTGGGCTCTTGTTCTCTCCTTTTCTGTCATTCTCAAAGATCCACAAGCATTTCATTGATGAACCCTGAGTTTATTAGGAAAAAAAATGGAGATTAGTTTCCTGCTCAAATTTTCTTCTCATTATTCTTCAATCCTTGTCCATATTTAAATATATTTATGTTTCTTAATTATGAAATTTTATTTTTGGCTAGATTTAATTGGGTCTATTCTTTCAACAGTTGGAGCCGATTATCCCCTTGAAGTTAACCCTGAATACTGGTAATTTTCCATGTCAATTTCTGCATTTTCAAAAGTGTTCTAAAATGGAATTGGCTTCTTCTCTTTTTAATAAAGGGTATGGGGAGTCTATTGCTATAAAACCAAATTATTCCTGTAAGGGTCTCAGTCATCACTTCCTCATCTGCACCTGAAATGTGATTGGACACTTTCAGAAATCCTGGCTTGCTGTTTCAATCTAAAAAGACAATATTAATTTATGAGTATTTGATAATATTTTTCCTCCTCTTCATTTCATGGCATAAATTATCTTCACCTCTCTCCTGTATTGACCACATGTTTTTGTGATATACTGAAAAAGATATTTATCAAGAAAACTGTGATAAGAAAGGACCACAGAGAATGATATCAACCTCTTCTTTTAAATTCATTGCCTTTAAATCCTTAAAAGGTCAGACTGATGGGAAGCAGCTGTGGCTCAATCATTTGGGCTCCTGTCTACCATAAGGTAGGCCCTGGGTTCAAGTCCCAGGGCCTCCTTGTGAAGGCAAGCTGGCCCATGCACCAAAGAGACCTGACGACCTGTCCGCCACAGAGAGCTGACGGCCTGCACATTGCAGACAGCTGATGGCCCATGTGCTGCAGAGAACTGGCACAGCAAGGTGATCCAACAAAGTGAGATAAGCAGATACAAAAAAAAAATGTGCAGCAAATGGACACAGAGAAGAGACAGCAAAGAAAGGAACAAGCCACAAGAGGGGAATAAATAAATAACTTTAAAAAAGCAGACTGAGGAAAATTGATAATAAAACAATTGTAAAATTGTTCTTTCATGAACTCACACAAATGAACTGCATGAATGCAAGATATTAACAATAGAGTAATATATGGGAACTCTATAATCAATGCATAATGTTTCTGTTAAACAAAAAGCTTCTCTTGTGGCAATAATAACAAAATAATAGAAATGCCAGTCAGATATTATAACTGTCTATAGAAACAAGAATGAGCTGATCACATAACATTATGGTGCCATGCCAGTAAAACAGTCAGTAGCCTCTGCACACTGCCAACCCACAGTTTGCAGAATATTAATTTAAGTTTATATTTGTACAAATTTAATTTCATGGTTTATGTTTTTTCCTAAAGGAAAGGAAACAATTTTGTATGTTATGACAATTAATGCTTTCAACAATATCTTACCTATAATCATTTTCTGGCTAACAACTGATATGATGAGGTTGTATAAAGATAAGTAAGTAAATTCATGTCAAAAAATTAAATGTATACATAATTGCTAATACTTCCTGCATAATCCTAGGATTTTCTCATAGCATATTTTCAATGAGAATGTAAACATTGATTGATTTATCTTCAGACATATGCCTATATATAATCACCAAAAAGAATTTTAAAATATGGAGTTAATTAAAATTAAGTTAAGATAACATAAAATTATAGATTAAATATATCGACAAACAAAACATGTCTTTCAATTCATCCACCTGAAATAATACATTTGTAAAGTCTTTGAAGAAATCAAAATGAGATATTTGATTTTATAATTTGAGGGACCCTAATACCCATGCAATATTCTAGTCATCCAAAGCAAACTTTTCCATGTGAGTTATCTCCATGATATCTGTCAGTTTGTAAGTAACTAAGAGGCCTTGCAGTTTTAATTTCTAATCAAATCAAAACAGAACAATTTGTATTATATTACTTTTAACAAAAATGCCATTAGCAAATGCACAATTCTGTGTTTTCATCTTATTTTCTGTTTGCTTCTTAAAAACAATGGTACTTTGGTTTTAAAATGGAAGAAATTAAAATGCCTTAAACTTTTATTTCTGTTTTATAATTTTTATTTATGTAACTTTTCTCAATATAGCTTAAGTTTTGAAGACATCCCCTATTTGAAATTTTAAAATTGTTCAATTCATGAGGTAGGTAGAATTACAAATTTTAGATGTATAAAATTTGAAGTTCAAAGATGTTGATGTGGGTTGTGGGTGGGAGGCTCTTTGTCTCTTCACAGACATCCTAAGCTGTCTGACTTGTGGGTGTGAAACGGTAAGAGGCTGCAGTCCTGCCCTTGGTGACAATGGCAACGACTCCAGTCCCAGGAAACAGTTTAACAATGCAAGGTCTATAAACTTTAAGTATTTAGGGGAAATGCAAACAAAATATGCTAAAAGCTTATCTAGAATGTATGAAGTCCATACTAAAAGCTTACCTAAGATGTGGAAGATACATATGCTAATTCAAACCTATTGAGAACTGAAACAAAGGGACCATTTAACCTTTCCTCTCTGTATAAAAGAAATTTGAAAATCTTGTTGGGGGGCGGGCTCGGGATTGAAACAAAGCTCCCGAGTCCCTCCGGGCTGTCAATAAACCATTTTTCCTTCTCAAAATCATTCCTGAGTCCTGGCCTCTCTATACACAAATAATTGAATCTCTCTCAAATTCTACAACAACATAGATACAAAACAATTAAATAGTATTCAGAATGAAAAGAAATTGTCCCTTTATGCCATAAAATTTCAACTCTGATACCAAAAACAGTATGTCACCTGGAAATTCAAGCTAGTAATATACTGGTAAGAAAATGGATTAATAGTGAATGAATGATTGTAAAAAGTTGGAAACAACACATCAACCAATGATTGGATAAACAAATTGTTGTATATACACATGATAAAAAGTTATTGAATGGTAAGAAGAAATGAAGTTGTGAAGCACATAAGAAAATGAATGAACCTGGCAAGCAATATGTTGAGTGTAGCAAACCATACAAAAAATGACAAATACTGTATGATATAACTCTTATGAACTAAACACATTGTGTAAATTCATGTTAATAATTAGAATATAAGTCTCTAGAAAATATAATGTGGGTAGATAATGGAAAGCTGAGGATGAATCTGTGCAGGCTTGGATAAAAGGTTGTTTTAAAATATTTGAAAATAAATAGAATAGTGAAATCACAGTGTGTGTAACTAGCAGAGTTACTATATGGATATGACAGTGGATGAAAGTTGAATCTAAGGTCAAGGATATTAGTAGAAGGAAAGCTAAAATATGTAGCATGGCACTGCACAACATAGTGAAACCTCGTGTAAAATATGAATATGGTTGATATTGCAAATATATAACTGTTTTAAATATATGTATAGAAATAAATCAGAGGGAGAAACAGAATAGCAGCTATGTATGGCAGGTAAAGCATAGAGATATTGAGAGGTGATGAATTTTTGTTTTTTATTATTACTGGAATAACAAATACTCTAAAACGATTAAAACAATGAATGTACAACATGATTATAAAGAATACCAATGATTGCACAGTTTGGATGGAGTTATGATTTATTAATTTGGATCAATGAGAATGACTTATTAAAAATGAATGTATTGTTTGAATGGGTCTGATTAAAATAGTAGCCTTCCATGCAGCATCTGTTGGGATATAAATCAATGAGTACTAATGTAGTGGAGAAATTCGGATATGCGCGGTTTCGAAGGCCAGGACACGAGAATACCGAGAAGGAAGTTGGTTTATTTCGACCGGCCGGGCTCAGCGGACTCTTGTCCTAATAAAAACCGAGCCCCGAACAGCCTTTTCCAGACCCTTTTATACAGAGGATATAGGATTAGGAAGACTAACAGTGATGGTAAACAGACCTTTGGTTAGGTTCTTCAGTGTTTGATCTTAGTATCAGATAGGTTATTTCCTCCAGGTGAGTTACATATTCTCCACATCCGAGCCAGTTTGGATTAGCATATCTTCCACATCGTCTGGAGGCAGCCCTGAATACACACTCAGTCTCACATCCCTTCTGAACATTCAAAGACTGTAGGGCCTATATTACTTATTTGGCCGTCTTGGAGACTAGGTACTCTTGGAAATAATTTTGATTTAATGCACAGGCTATATCGCTAATACTTAAAGAATATTTCTGGTGAGTCAAGATGCATATATTTTCTGCATATTTACTCAGTTAACCTACCAGGCAAAGGTATGACCTCCAATATACTCATTTTGTGACTAGTAAGTGATAGGAACAATCTCTTAAAGTTTTTATTTTACTGCTATCACATTTAAGGAAATCAGTTGTGCCATTAGGGAGACCAATGGAGAGTGATTTGAACTATTATTATAAATAAGGCGAATAAAAAGAATAAATCACAGTTGGCAAATGTTTTTATGCTTATTTTATTCCTCTTGTTGACTCTCCAAGTTGTTTAGATATTATGTGCCTTCATCTCTCCAGGTCCAAAGCAAATCATGAAAAGATTTCAATCTGCACTGCTGTGACTTAATTCCTGCTTATCAGATTTTCTTATTTGTGGGAGCTCAGAGTCATCCATGCCATGCTATTCCTACTGATGTACTTGGCCAGCCTCATGGGGAACCTTCTCATCATCACAGTAACCACCTTTGACCATAGTCTTCAAACCCCCATTTATTCCTTCCTTAGGAATCTGTCTGTTCTGGACATGTGCTACATTTCTGTCACTGTACCCAAGGCATGTGTCATCTTTCTGCTTGAAAGATGCAGTTCAGGTATTTTTTGTGTTTCTGTATGCTTCTGCTGAGATGCTGTTCCTCCAAATCATGACCAGGGATGGCTATTTGGCCATCTGCCAGCCCCTCCACTATGCTGTGATCATGAACACTTTGATATGTGCTCAGATGACATTGACTTCTATAATGATTGATAATTTTCTATGCAAGTCTGAACACTGAAAACACTTTCTGATTGTCCTTCTGCTAGTAAAATGTGGTCCATCAGTTTTTCTGTGGAATCCCTTCTTTGCTATGGCTCTCCAGCTTTGACTTGTTCATCAATCAGGTTGTAACTTTTATCTGTGGGAGTGATTTCTGGTATTTGCTATGCCTGCATCACCATTTCTTATATTGACATATTTTCTGCTGTACTTAGGTTTCCAACCAGAGAACAGCAAGAAAATGCCTTTTCCACCTGGGTCCCTCACATTTTAGTGGTGACTGTCTTTTTCTGCTCAGCTTCTTCTTTGTATGTGAAACCAATCTCTAACTCCCCCACAATTCAGGACATGATTATTTCTGTTTTCTATTCTATGATCCCTCCATTCTTGAATCATATTATTTATAGTCTTTGAAACACACAGATAAAGGAGGCTGTAAGAAGACTTTTGAGGAGAAAACATTTTTAAGAAAATTATTGGTATTTAAGGCATTTTCCCCTTGATGAGGAGAGTTTAAAATGCTTCAACATTAAAAATAGTTTCTAAGGTATGTATAAATCAGCTTAATATACATCCATATGCCTTGCTTCCCCCATCTCTCACATTTTATGACATTAGCACAGTCTTTCATTAGTGTGGTACAGAAAATGTTTTAGGAATCTTACTTCTCTATCAGAGAGGGGGAAATTTTGGTTAAGTGTTTAGTCTACAAGTTGACATGCAGGTTTATGTTATAGAGTTACATAAATTGAAGTAAATTTAAGAATGTAAAAAGTTAAATGTTGAACATTTAGAGGTTGTTATTGAAAGACATGAAGATTTCTTCAGAAAAATATATGAAAATAACATATAAATGAAGAAAACTATATGAAAATAGGCCTTCAGGAAAGAGCAATGTTTATCTCTTAATAATATTTGATTCAGAATAGAGTTGTTGAAAAAATGATAAAATAGGCCAAGAGAAAGAAGACTGCTCTAAAAATGAATGGGAAAATATTCTATCATGCAATTAAGGAGACAAAGCCTAGAGTTTTTTTAGTTCTTTTTGCACTTTCTATATAGGATATATATTAATTTTGATTTATACAGACCTGGGATAATATTTTTGGATATCTTTTTTTAATCACTAAGTACATAAAATGTTTGAGTTCTGTACCATAATATTTATATATTTATTTCATATTTCATTGTATAAATCAGAAAATGCAATTTCATATTTAATTCATTAAGATTTGTTTGTGAAATTATAGCTATTGCAAAACAAGTGAAGACACATAAGAATATCTAATCTCATATAATCATCAACACATATATTTAATTATACCAACTCATTATATATGTGATTATTTAAAATCCTCAATTTATAGAGGATAAATAGAAAGGATAATGTAAAATGCAAAATAATTAACTCATAAAAATGATTAATCAGGTTTCAAAAGATAGCGTGAGATTGGATTATTCAGATCTTATATGGAAAACATAGTATTGATTACCTGCAAATATAGACAGCTCTCTCCATTATCATATCTCCAGATCCAAGGTTAATAATAAACTAAAATTTGAATGTTTCTTATATAGGAAAATATTTATAATATTATAATATTTAATTATCTTCATTTATACAAGTGATTTACTATTGAAGAAATAGTCTTGTAGTGTTTAAAAGTTGTATATACTCTAGAAAACATGTTCTTATATCTAATGCTTTCCTGTGGGTATAAACCTGTTACAACATGATATTTTGATGAAGTTAATTAAGTCTTTACTCAACTCAATGAAAATGGTTCATACTCTGATAATTAAAGTTTTTTATAAGAGAATGGAAGTTAGACAGTGAGAGAGAGACACTGAAATCAGTGAAACCTGAAAGAGGAGGGAGATACCAGCAATGCCTTCACGTGCCTTACCATGGGATTAGGAGCCAGATCACTGGCACCCAGCCAAAGAATGCCAGTCTATGGGAAGAAACCATAGCCTTGATGATGCTATGGTTTGGGTAATTTATTGGCCCCTAAACCATGAACAATAAATGCCATTTTTTAAAGCTGAAACCATGTATGGTATTTTCTATTAGCAGTTTAGGAAACTAATAGAGTTTGTATCAGAAATGGGTTGCTGCTGTTGCAAACACCAAAAATGTGGAAATGGTTTTGCAATTGGGTAATGGCTAGAAGCTGGAAGAATTGTGAGCTGCTTGATATATAAAGCCTAGAATTCTTTGAGAAGACTTCTCATAGGAATATGGATGTTGACAGTACTTCTAATGAGGTCTTGGAAGAAAATGATTAATGTATTATTGGAAACTGGAGGAAAGGCAATCCTTGTTTTAGTGGTAGTGAACTTGGCAAAATTGACTTCTGATGTTTAACGGAAAGCTAGATTTGAGTAATGAAATTGGATATCAACTTGAGATTTCCAAGCTAAATTTGGAAAGTTCAACCTGTCTTCTCCTTGATGCTTACAGTAAAATGCAAGAAAAAAAGGGATAAACTGATAACTGAAATCTTGGGTCCAATGAAACCAGAAAATGGTCTTTTGGAAAATTCAGTTTCTGGAATATGAGTCCCAGAGAATAGGACTTCATGTGAGGGTTTAAAGAAACTTGGGACCAGCCAGTATTTTCTGTGGGTGTCAGGATTGGAAACTATGTTATCCAGGAAGGATTTATGGAAAATTATTTTATCTGATGGTTTGGATCCCTGTGTATGACATGTGAAACTGACAAGTTTTATGTGAGATCTGTATGAATGGAACCACAAATAGATTCGACTAAAGGGAACCGAAAAGGGAGAGACTGCAGGAAAAATCACTTCAAAGATAGAACCATGAAAATTGTAGTCTGAACTGAGGACATCTTCTCAGATCAAGAGAGTAATGTGTATGAAATCTGTGGCACTTGAAGAGGGTGGGCCTTCCTCCCCATTGTTCAGGAACAGTGCTAACACCAAAGTGTTCTCTGAGGGTGAAGGCTGTGCTCAGGGTATTGCAGAGTGTCTGGCTGCTCTCTCTATGATTAATGACTGTGGAGCATGTGTCCCAAGGATTTTAGAGTTCAAGAAGCTTTGAGTAGGAAAAACCTTCACCCAATGATCAGGGAAAACATGGCTGCTGCAAAACTACAAGGAAGGGGTAGGGCAGCCACTTCATCAGGCTCAGAGGATGAAACATTGTTTCATAAATGACTTTCAGACATTGAACTGTTAATGGAGTATGCCCTGCATGGTTTCAGAATTGTTTGGGACCTGTAACCCCAGTTGTCCTTTCAATTTCTTCCAATGGGAATGGAAATTTTTATATAATACCTGCCCCTTCCTTGTATATTGAGAGCAAATAACATGTTCTCTAGGTTGCACAGATTTCACAGACAGAGGGGAATTATGCCCCATGGCAGATCAAACCCATAAACAATTTTGATGAAACTATGTACTAAGCATTTTTTACTGAAATGATTAAGGCATGTGGAATAGTTGATTGAAAGAATATATTTTGCATATGGAAAGAACTTTTCTTTTTGAGGTCAAGAAGGTGGCAAGGTGGCATGTATTGGTTTGAAGTTGTATGTACCCCAGAAAAAAATATGTTCTTAAATCTAATTCATTCCTGTGGTTATAAACTTGCTGTAAATATTTCCTTTTTATAAGGTTATTTCAATTAAGGTGTGCCCCATATCCATCAGGATGGGTTTTTTATCCTATTACTAAAGTATTTTATAAGCAAAAGAAATTCAGAGAGACAGAAAGAGCCATGGGAGCAAGAAGCTGAAATCATTGAAACCTGAAAGATAAGAGAGATACCAGCAGACACTGATGTGGACTATGGGTGGGAGACTCTTTGTCTCTTCAGAGATAACCTTAACCTAAACTGTCTGTTCTGACTTGTGGGAGTGGAACGGTAAGAGGCTGCAGTCCTGCCCTTGGTGACCATGGCAATGACTCCAGTCCCAGGAAACAGTTTAACAATACAAAGTCTATGAACTTTAAATATTTAGGGAAAATGCAAACCAAATACGCTAAAAGCTTATCTAGAATGTCTGAAGTCCATGCTAAAAGCTTACCTAGGATGTGGAAGGTATATGCTGATTCAAGCCTATTGAGAACTGAAACAAAAGGACCATTTGGCCATTCCTCTCTGTATAAATGTTGTAGAATTTGAGAGAGGTTCACTTATTTGCGTATAGAGAGGCCAGGACTCAGGAATGATTTTGAGAAGGAAAAATGGCTTATTGATGGACAGCTGGACTCGGGAGGTTTCTGTTTCAATCCCGAGCCCCGAACAAGATTTTTGAGTCCCATTTATACAGAAAGGAAAGGCCAATTGGTCCTTTTGTTTCAGTTCTCAATAGGCTTGAATTAGCATATATCTTCCACATCTTAGGTAAGCTTTTAGCATAGACTTCATACATTCTAGATAAGTTTCTAGCACATTTGGTTTGCATTTTCCCTGAATATTTAAAGTTTATAGACTTTGCATTGTTAAACTGTTTCCTGGACTGGAGCCATTAACATGGTTACCAAGGGCAGGACTGCAGCCTTTTATCATCCCACACCCACAAGTCACAGACAGCTTAGGTTATCTCTTAAGAGACAAAGAGCCTCCCACCCATAGCACATCATAAAAGGAACTTGAAAATCTTGTTCTGGGCTTGGGTCTGAAACAGAAAGCTCTGGAGTCCAGCTGTCCATCAGTAAACCATTTTTCCTTCTCAAAATCATTCCTGAGTCCTGGCCTTTATATATGCAAATAATTGAACCTCTCTCAAATTCTACAGCACTGCAATGTGATTTGCCATATGACAAAGGAACAGTGATCCCAGGCAGCCAGCCTCAGAATGCCATTCTTTGGGAAGGAAGCATAGTGTTGATGATGCCTTGATTTGTACATTTTTCCAGACTCAAAACCATGAGAGAATAAACTCCCATTCCTTAAGCCATATTATTTCATGGTATTTGTTTGAGCAGCAGAGGAAATGAAAAGACATTTCTAAAAGACTAAATAAACCTTTAAAATTTGAATTTACGTATATGGGTGTCTTTGTCTCAATCTAGGAATGATTTATTAAAAGCTCCAAAAGAGCTTTTGAAATTCCACATTTGACCTCATTGGTTCACTTAGCCTTGAGTGGGAGAGTGTGGGCTATGGTGTGGACCACAGGCCATGGGGTGCAGCGATGCCCAGAGATATACTCACC
This sequence comes from Dasypus novemcinctus, assembly GCF_030445035.2. NCBI lineage: Eukaryota > Metazoa > Chordata > Mammalia > Cingulata > Dasypodidae > Dasypus > Dasypus novemcinctus. Next base: position 5,397,818 of record NC_080694.1, on the reverse strand, counting down.
AGATGCAATGGATGTGTCATGATGATGGGGGAGAGTGTTACTGTGGGGGGAGTTGTGGGGTGGGGGCGGTGGGGGTGAATGGGGACCTCATATTTTTTGAATGTAATATTTTTTAAAAAATGAATAAATTAAAAAATAATATTTTGACAATTCATGGTTCATATTATGTCATTGTTTATGCTAAGTAATTTACAAAATATTTTTTTCTTTCACAGCAGATTATTATAGGAAATTTAAAATACCCTCTATTTATCCATTCTGTTTTAGGTTTTATCCATTCTTGGCTGAGCTCTTGTTCATTTGAATTCCTTTGTTTTGGTCCATGGACAATAAACAATAAACATAGTATTTCTCAAACATTGGTCTTCCCTTTAATTTTCTCTTAACTCTTTGATTATTATGAATACCCATCATTTTCCCTTTCAAGTGTTCTTTAAAAACTCAAACCTTTAAAACATTTACATTAGCTATTTTATTATTCATAAATAAATTTTGAAGACATGTTTGCTAATCATTCATGTCCATATTATTTCTAGGGTGAGTTCCACAATGAATATCATTTTGATCCTCACTGAAATCCTGCTCAATTTTCGCAAATTATTTTTCTCATTGTTTTCTCAAATTATAATTTAATTCAATTTCACTACACAATGCTTTTACCTACATAAAGCATTAAGTCCCACTGTCTAGAAAATATTTTGTCTTGGTCCTCATGACATATTTAACTAATTTTTCTTTATCCTCTTTACTATCAGGATCATTTAAAAAGGTCTTATATTTATGTTCAACTGATGTGGGCTATGGGTGGGAGGCTCTTTGTCTCTTCAGAGATAACCTAAACGATCTGTGACTTGTGGGTGTGGGATGATAAAAGGCTGCAGTCCTGCCCTTGGTGACCATGGCAAGGACTCTGGTCCAAGGAAACAGTTTAACAATGCAAGGTCTATAAACTTTAAGTATTCAGGGGAAATGCAAACCAAATATGCTAAAAGCTTATCTAGAATGTCTGAGGTCCATGCTAAAGGCTCACCTAAGATGTGGAAGATATATATGCTAATTCAAGCCTATTGAGAACTGAAACAAAAGGACCATTTGGCCTTTCCTCTCTGTATAAAAGGGACTCAAAAATCTTCTTCCAGGCTCGGGATTAAAACAGAAAGTTCCCGAGTCTGGCCAGCCATCAATAAACCATTTTTCCTTCTCAAAATTCCTGAGTTCTGGCCTCTCTATATGCAAATAATTGAACCTCTCTCAAATTCTACAACATTTTTGGCGAGGCAGGCAGGAGAACAAACAAAGGCCAGAGATGGTAGCATTTTGCTGCCCCTTCCAAATCCCCGAGGAAGCCGAGGAAGCCAGGAGGACTTGGGTGAACCCCAAATCTGGGCACCCCTGGATTAAATTTAATCCAGAAAAGATGTGGGCGCCACCAGAGTCTTCCCAACAAAAATTGAGGGCAATGGAAGGTCTGAAGAGAAAGATTTTAGGAACAAAAAAGAACTCCAAAAATGGAAAAAGGTAAGACTCCCCAGGTGAGCAAAGTCTGGAAAGCCCTAGCTTTAATTGCTAGGAAGGGGAGGCTGATCACCTCCTGAGAGAACCCTAGTAGCCCCCAATAACTGGGGGGGAAGCCATTCTCTCTAAGTCTGGAATAAGGAGAAAAACCAGGAAAATACCCTGGTGTTTTAGGTTTGTCTAACTGCATGTTAGAATCTGGTACTGGTCTTATATCCATTGAAGGAGCAGAGGCTTGATTTTAATAGGAAAGGCTGTTTATAGGTTTGAGTCCTAACATCCTGGAAATTGGTCTAGATTTTAAAAAAAAACAACTTGATTACAGGAAAATGGATCAGCTTTTCTAGTGGAGCTTGGTCTGGGTATAAAATTAAACAGTGGAAAAAGTCTAGCTGAAATCTTTTATTATGGTGCTAAATTGTGAATGAATTTGCTTTATACCAAATGATAAGTGTTCTAAGGTTTGTGATGGCTGTGGGGACAGCCATGCTGAAAATATATATATAGAACTTGTGGTTCAGATTAGTGACCTTTGTGCTTCTGTCTGTTTCAGCTCAATGCTTGTGTTGGAGCTATGTGGTTATGTAAAGTAGAATTAAGTTGAGCTGGAGCTCTCCCTTTCCATTGGCAAGGGGGTGAAATGATTATGGAGTAAAACTGAGGAGTCTGGATGTTTGAGGAGTCTAGATGTTTGTGCATGCTCTGCTGTCTTGTCTCTGGTCTGCCCCTTTGCCAGGGATTGGAGGCCATCTGTGTCCATGCCTCACACCCAAGTTTGTTGGGGCTGCTCCAGTCAGGATGGCTGGGTCCCTGGGAGAGTTGCCAAGTTTGAATAGGTTCTGTCTGCCCATTTTGGCCTGAAAGCTGGAAAAGGGAGAGCGACCTTGCCCCTTTCCAGTGAGTCCACACCTTCTATTCATAAGCTGCATTCCTATTTGATTGTTGGGCACCCAACTGCCGGGAAGGGGGGGAAGTGAAGGGGTGAAAAGCAGAATCAAAATAAATGCAGTGAAGTTCCCTCCCTAGGGTGTCAAAGCCAAAATACATTTGCATTCTGCCCAGGTTCTTAGAAGGTATTGTAGTAACTTTAAGTAAGAGAATGTGTTCTGTAAAATTTGTCCTAAAGGTATAAATAATTATAAAAGTTTAACAAAGCATTGTTTAAATTAAAGTATTTAAAACAAGAAAATTTGTCAGCAGCAAGCCTTCCCTGCCAACTTGCTTCCAAAAAACTGTTTCTGGTATTACATGCTGCTAAGTATTTAAACTGAAGAAAAGTTCATTATTTTAACAAGCTCGTTTAGTATTAATGGCAATTATATGTTGTAAGAAGTTTGCCTGGTAACTTTAGTATGTGGGATATATGGAATGTGTTTTTATTGTTAAGGAAACAGAAGATGATTTTGTCCTAAGATAAAATGATTGATTATTGGAAAGAGTAGAGTGTGGGACAAAACCTAAATGAATACTGAAAGTGTAGAAGGTTTGTGGAAGGAAAATTTTATGATTAAAATTGAGTAAGATCAGTATACAAAGAAAATCTGTTTTATCAAAATAGCTTCTTGTGCTTTAACCTCATCATTTCCTCAGGGTTTAAAGAAGAAAGTCATATCTCTTTTAAAAAAACATGTTCTAGAAATCAAATCCTAAAAAATAGCTTTATATTTCAAACTAACTGCAAGAGATTTATACTTTTACTTTAAAGGAAAAATTAAAGTAATGGTTAAGTTCATTTAGTATAAGTCGAATAAAAGTGTTTAAAAGTGTTATAAAATTAACAGGTTTTTAAAAATTAATAAAAACTGTAACTAAGAGTTAAAATCATTTATAAATGCATTTGTATTATAAAACAGTGGAAAGATAATAACTGAAATTATAGCTGAGTGAATTTAGCCTGAAACTATTATTTAAGTGTAAATTCTAAACTAACCTTTCCTTTGTTTATAGTTACTTCAAGCCTAACCTCACCCTTTGCCTTTGCCTATGTTTTTTTCATAATAGCTTCTGCCACTACAGGCCAGAGTAGAGCTGGGACATCACTGTCTCCTGTCCTGGTATTAGTAACCCTTTCTCTCATGAATTCAAGTGTAAACTAAATAAATTTCTGCCTGATGAAATAAGGTTAAACGACCATTGGAGTTTTATTATCTCCAAAATGAAAAAAAAGGGGGAGAGGAGGGAGAGAAGTCTCCTGCCTTGACGATCAGTGTTCCTAAGAGTGGCAATTCATGAGAGAAACCAGTCTGTCTCCTTGAGGCTTCAAATAGCCTCAGTAAATATATATAAAATTAATCTTGTTGCTTATCCAAAATTCTGCTAATTTCAAAGTAAAATATAAAGTTCTGAAACAAAATGGTGCTAAAGCATTGAAAACATTTTGGTTACAATCCATTAGTTAAGAAAGAAAATTCTTGTGTAAAACTACATGGTCATAGTGTAAAACTGCAGTCATAGTGCAAATTAAGAAAAGTTTCAGGAGTCTTTGAAATGTTTTGAAGTCACACTTGTTTTGTAAAAATTAGAAGTTTAAAGTAACTAAAGTTATGTTTTTGTGTCAAACTATTCATGTCTGCCTATTTGCTCAAATTGTTGAGGTTAAATATGCAGTTATATAAGTAATAAATATTTCTGGACCTCAAATTAAGCTAAACAGTATATAAAATAATGCAAATTATATGTAACATCAATGAGTTGTGTTTCTGTGTCTAACTCTTTGTGTCTGTCCATTTGCTCAGTGTATGTCTTCATATATCAGAATAATATCAAATTAACAAACGAAAATTCTTAAAAGAGCTCTATTCAAATTGTTAAAAATTAAATATGCAGTTATATATGTAAGTAAATATTCTTAAAGCCCAAATTAAACTAAGCAGGGTGAAAAAGTCATATAGAAATCTGATTATAGAAACAATTGGGAAAGGGCCTCCTCTTTGCAAGAGCTTTAAAGGCAAGACTAGGTGTGGCAGGTTCCATCTACTAGACTAGGGAATTAAGAATCAGTTTGCCCTGTAATTTCCCAGTTTAAACTTTTTGTCAGCCATAAAATGTAAAAAAAAACAAAGATTAAGTTAGTTTTCACATAAAGAAAAAAAAATGTTGTTTAGTGTAACCTGGCGGCCTGCTGCCTCAGTCTCCCACTTCCCGGGTTGGACAGCAGTGGAGGAGACCAGCTTAGGCCAGTCCTATGGGCAGTGAAATTATGCCACAAAAGGAGCTAGGTCGGTGCCATTTCAGCACTAAATTCTATTCCTTATTTAACAAAGGGGAGTAGGTAAAAACTAAAATGATTGGAATGTGATAGAGGAAGCAGTTAAATCACAAACTTTCGCAGGGGAAAGTTAGATCTTCTCAGATAAGCTGTAACTTCTGAAGTATCCAATCTATGGAAAAACAGAGGAAGCGCTTGCATGCTAGGCTTAGGGGTATAAATTGTGTCATTTTTCTTTGTTTGGGGCACCAGCCATATCTGGCTCTGCACCCCTTCTTGAAAGATTGAAATAAATTATTTTCTTCCAGATTTCTTTCCAACAAAATAAAGGTAATTAGTGGCTCTATTAACAAATTTCAGTAAGTAAAGAAAAGTCCATAAAAACTACAGAGAAATCTTTCCTAGATTATGATTAAACAAATTAAGTAATTGTGCAATGTGCTTTAAAACCTGGTAGTCAGTATGCTTTTAAATTATTCATTTTCATAACTTAAACAAAGAAAAGAAGTTTTTAGCTTCCTATAAGGGAAAAAGAGAACATTCCTTTCATAAACTATAATGGTTTCAATTTTATTTAATTTGAGTGTAATCTCCCATAGTTAATTTATAAACTAAATTAACATTATATGTGTGAAATCTTTAGAGTAATAAAATTATAAGTTCACATTAGTGAAATTAGGCTAAAAGAAAAAATTGTAGATATGCTCTCTTAAATAAATAGAGTAAATTTCTTTGGTTGGTAATTGTAATTTAATAAGTTTATTTAAACATGAGTTGGCTAGTCAATGTGGTTATGTCCAATTATAAAGAGTTTGTAAAACATCTTCCAAACAAAAAATGTTTAAATAGTTCTAGTTCTAAAACTCATTGTTAACTAAAACTTAGATTGGTATTGGTTGCAAAAAATAACTTCGTAATAATAAAACCTGTCTGAAGGCCACCGCTAGGTATATATTTAAGTAAATGGTAGTAAAAAGTTATCTTGATTCTATTGGAAATATTCTGTTTTCATTTTAACAATGAAAAATATTTTTTTTTCCTCTATTACTAAAGTACCTAGTGTTATCTTCATGGTAAAATTGTGTAAGTAAACAGTCATTTGATATATGATCTGTTGCATTAAATTGTTTAAAATATATATATAAAAACAAGGAGTAAACTTTAACATTATCAAACTCTTTTGTGCATTCAAACCAGGCCTTGTATACATTGTATTTTGCCTCTCCATTTGAGTTATTGGCTAGGCTGGTCACTGACCCTTCAATTAAAATATTTGCTATCTCAGCCTCTGGTTCTGCTCCTGAAGTTGATGGAAACTACGCTGCAGTTTCACACTCCTGCAGCAGCCAATGATGACTCGGTACAGCCAAGTGTACAATGGACATTGCCTCCAGACTGGCACTGTTCCATAGTGCCAGAGAGCACTATGCACCAGGCTAGTAGAATACTGGAAAATCTCTTTAGGATCAACAATGCTGCCACTTGCTCACTGCGTGAAGAACATGCTAAGTGGAGCCATGATACCAGGATACTGTAAGTAAAACTTAAACACAACTGGCATTATGGCCTGCTCTCATGGAGAAATAACATGTAAAGTATTGTTGTAGAATTTGAGAGAGGTTCAATTATTTGCGTATAGAGAGGCCAGGACTCAGGAATGATTTTAAGAAGGAAAAATGGTTTATTGACGGTCGGCCGGACTTGGGAACTTTCTGTTTCAATCCTGACCCCGGAACAAGATTTTTGAGTCCCTTTTATACTGAGAGGAAAGGCCAAATGGTCCTTTTGTTTCAGTTCTCAATAAGCTTGAATTAGCATATATTTCCACATCTTAGTAAGCTTTTAGCATGGACCTCAGGTATTCTGGATAAGCTTTTAGCATATTTGGTTTGCATTTCCCCTGAATACTTAAAGTTTATAGATCTTGCATTGTTAAACTGTTTCCTCTTCTCCAAGGGCAGGAATGCAACCTTTTATCATCCCACACCCACAAGTCACAGATAGTTTAGGTTATCTCTGAAGAGACAAAGAGCCTCCCACCCATAGCCCACATCAGTATTACAAACCTGAAACTTAAAACTAATAATTGCAACTCTGAATCCTTATGCATTAACTAATACGTTAGTTAATATTAAGTGCTGTACTTTTATCCTGTACTAAATATATGCCTAATAATTATAACATTATCTTTTCTATTTTGGATCAAGTGCAGAAGTATATTAGACATGTTAAATTCCTAGTAAAGTCATTTTCTAAACAGTTAATAAACATGTCTATAGAATAAGGTGGCAGTCTTTCCACCAGGCTCAGTCAACTTACTATATTCTACTGTACTCTACTGTGTAGCAAAGGTGAGGCTTGCTTGCTGATGGTGAGTCACCTATTGAACAAGTCAAAATTGCTAAAAATTGTACAATTAAAACCAAGGTGTAAAAAACCTTTATTCTGTAGTTCTGATCACTCCCACAGCTAAAAACTAAGAGAATTTCCAATTTAGTATTCTAATCTTGAATGAAGCCAGTTGCCCAAGGAGTGCCAGTTCACCAGGAGGATCAGACAGAGTGAATGAGTGCCAATCATTGAACAGCTTGGAATGTGTCTTCAGACAAAGTTAAGTGTCTGTTGCAATTTCTCTCTAAAGATAAATAACTTAAAAAAGAATATATATGCTGTTCCCACCAGCTTTTAAGGAGGAGTGCCATCTTTATATGTACCTAGCCTTGTCTACCTCTGTAATCCAATGTCCTCTTTTAAAAACAGGTATTCCAAATTTTTAATTAAGTTTGTTTCTTTCAGAGTGAACATCTTATTAACCATATGAAAACTTCATCTAACTTTGTGCAGAATGCTGGATCCATCTTCCTCCAGTTAAAATAAAATAAGAAGTTTACACCTTATTAGGCAATGACTACAGCCCATGGCCAGCAGGAAGCAGTTATAGAAAAGAAATCATCTCCCTTCAGTATCCCTTTTAGATTAAAGGTGTAAACTCTTAAAGGGTATAACAAAATTAATAGATGGATCTAGAACCTGACTGGAAATCCACGTGAGCTCCAGTGGCCCCAAAATGTCTGCAGGGGTGCCCTGCCCCAGGATTCTGCTGTCCAGAATAAAAACATCTAAACTTCTAAAAACAGTCCTAGATGCTACACTAAAAATTGATAAATAATCAATCAAAACAGCAAACAGTCATCCACCTCATAGCTCCAACAATAATTATGCCAAAGCTTAGGAAATTAAACTTTGGCAAAGGGGGGAAATGATGTGGGCTATAGGTGGGAGGCTCTTTGTCTCTTCAGAGATAACCTAAACTATCTGTGACTTGTGGGTGTGGGATGATAAAAGGCTGCAGTCCTGCCCTTGGTGACCATGGCAAGGACTCTGGTCCCAGGAAACAGTTTAATAATGCAACATCTATAAACTTTAAGTATTCAGGGGAAATGCAAACAAAATATGCTAAAAGCTTATCTAGAATGTCTGAGGTCCATGCTAAAAGCTTACCTAAGATGTGGAAGATATATATGCTAATTCAAGCCTATTGAGAACTGAAACAAAAGGACCATTTGGCCTTTCCTCTCTATATAAAAGGGACTCAAAAATCTTCTTCCAGGCTCAGGATTAAAACAGAAAGCTCCAGAGTCCAGCCACCCATCAATAAACCATTTTTCCTTCTCAAAATCATTCCTGAGTCCTGGCCTCTCTATATGCAAATAATTGAACCTCTCTCAAATTCTACAACACAACTAACACACTTTTAGCAACTTAAATAGTGCCACTTGTGAAACTGCATGTAACAATTTCATTCACTGTGTACCTTAAAGATTGATTTCTTCTAAACTACTAAACCTTTATAACATTATCACAAATTTCTCACACTAAGCATAATTAAGATTAAGAGGCCATTTTCTCATCTCTGAAAAATTATGTTTCCTCAATGTTGTGATGATGTATAGCCAGTCAAAATTTGTTTATAAATGATATCACACACTGCAAGTCTGAAATTATTTTTCAAAATATGTACACAATTATACACCATTCCTCATTACACAAACATGCTAGGCATGAAATTATCCTGTATAAAATCTTTAAATTTCTTGTCTTTGCTTATTTTCCAAAGTTCCAACAAGTTGATTTTTATAGTTATTGATGGTTTTTCTACTGTTTCTTTGTAAATACAACCCCTTGGAATTCTTACTACAGAATTTCATTAGTTTCAAACTCTGAATGTAGTTGTGTTTTTATATTCTATAAACACTTAATAAATGATTCAAATCCTGTTCAAAGTAGCAACAATCTTATAAGATATGTAGAAGTATATATTAAGAAAACTGGACATGATTTCTTCAACTTTGAAAATATTGCTGAAAAAATTATAGAGAAACTAAAATTTGTGTAGCATATCCAGTTTATTAAGCAGAAAGCTCCAGATTAAGATATCAGTTAATTGCTTACATTTTATTCAATTCAATGCAATTTGAAAAAAATGCTAATTTATGTTTTCTTTGTTGATTTGTGTTTTTGCTTGTTTGGCATAATTTCTATTATTAACATATTTTATAAATTTATGCAGAAACTCAAGGATTAGAAAAACGCTACTAGGTTTCAAGATGTTTACCAGGTTAAATAAGTTAAGATAATATGGTACTTATTAAAGGACTAATAATCTTACTAGTGGAATAGAAAAAAAGTGGCATACATAGATCCAGAGTTATGTAATACCTTGATTTATAACTTAACACCAAGACAATTTAGAAGACAGATGAATGGTCTTTCCAATAATATTTACAGGAAAATGATATCTATGCTTGAAAGAAAGAAAAAATTTGTTAACTATTGAGAATTCTAATAAAATACTCAAAAAAGCAATAATTCTAGAAAAAATATATATAGCACTGTTCTGCCTGGTTTGGCATAGGCAAATTATTAGCTATTATAATTTTAAATTCACTAAATATAAAATAAAAACAAATGAAATTAGAATAATTAAATTAATGAGTTCTCATCATTAAATTGCTTCATTAATAGAGATTAAAAGTAAATACTTGAATATAGTTCATTATAATAGTATATTTGAAAATGGATTCGTATCCAGTATATGAACACCTCCCCCAAAATTCTAAAAATAATATGGATAAAAATTCTGAAAAGGTATTTTCACAAAAATGAGTATCTAATTATTTCATACTCATATTGATGTGGGCTATGGGTGGAAGGCTCTTTGTCTCTTCAGAGATAACTAAGTTGTTTGACTTGTGGGTGTGGACCGGTAAGAGGCTGCAGTCCTGCCCTTAGGGACTGGCAGTGGCTCCAGTCCCAGAAAATGTTTAACAATGCAAGGGCTATAAACTTTAAGTATTTAGGGGAAATGCAAAAACCAAATACACTAAAGGCTTATCTAGAATGTCTGGAGTCCATGCTAAAAGCTTACCTAAGATGTGGAAGATATATGCAAATTGGAGCCTATTGAGGACTGAAACAAAGGGACCATTTGGCCTTTCCTCTCTGTATAAAAGACATTTGAAAATCTTGTTCAGGGCTCTAGATTCAAACTGAAAGCTCCCGAGTCCGGCCGGCCGTCAATAAACCATTTTTCCTTCTCAAAATCATTCCTGAGTCCTGGCCTCTCTATACTCAAATAATTGAACTTCTCTCAAATTCCACAACATTTTTGGCGACCCAGATGGGACTACAAATGAAGGCCAGAGACGGTAGCATTTTGCTGCCCCTTCCAAATCCCCGAGGAAGCCGGGAGGACTCGGGTGAACCCCAAATCTGGGCGCCCCTGGATTAAAATTTAATCCAGAAAAGATGTGGGCTCCACCAGAATCTTCCTGACAAAAATTGAGGGCAATGGAAGGTCTGAAGAGGAGGATTCTGGGAACGCAAAAGAAATCCGAACATGGAAGAAGGTAAGACTCCCCAGGTGAGCACAGTCTGGAAGGCCCTAGCTTTAATTGCTAGGAAGGGGAGGCTGATCACCTCCTGAGAGAACCCTAGTAGCCCCAGAAGGCTGGGGGGAAGCCGTTCTCTCTAGGCTTGGGAAAAGGAGGAAAACCGGGGAAAAGCCCTGGTGTTTTGGGTTTGTCTAACTGCATGTTAGAATCTGGTACTGGTCTTATATCCACTAAAGGAGTGGAGTCTCGATTTTAATAGGAAGGGCTATTTATAGGTTCAAGTCCTAATGTCCTGGAAATTGGTCTAGATTAAGGGAAACAAAACTTGGTTACAGGAAGATGGATTGGCTTTTCTGGTGGAGCTTGGTCTGGGTGTAAAGTTTAAACAGTGGAAAAGTCTAGCTGAAATCTTTTGTTATGGTGCTAATTTGTGAATGAATTCACTTTATACCAAATGTTAAGTGTTCTGAGGTTTGTGATGGCTGTGGGGGCAGCCATGGTGAAAATAAATATATAAACTTGTGGGTCAGATTAGTGACCTTTGTGCTTCTGTCTGTGTCAGCTCAAGGCTAGTGTTGGAGTTGTGTCCTTATGTAAAGTGGAATTACAGCTGAGCTGGGGCCCTCCCTTGCCATTGGCAAGGGAGTGAAATGATTCTGGGGCAAAAGCTGAGGAGTCTGGATGTTTGCGGAGTCTAGATGTTTGTGCATGCTCTGCTGTCTTGTCTCTGGTCTGGCCCTTTGCCGGGGCTTGGAGGCCATCTGTGTCCGTGCCACGCACCCAAGTTTGTTGGGGATGTCCCAGTCAGGGTGGCTGGGTCCCTGGGAGAGTTGCCAAATTTGAGTAGGTTCTGTGTGCCCATTTTGGCTGAAAGCTGGAAAGGGGGGAGCAGCTTGCCCCTTTCCAGTGAGTCCACCCTTCTATTCATAAGCCGCATTCCTGTTTGTTGTGCACCCGACTGCCTGGAAGCAGGGGGGAAGTGAAGAGGGTGAAAAGCAGAATCAGAATAAATGCGGTAAAGTTCCCTCCTTAGGGTGTCAAAGCCAAAATACGTTTGCATTCTGCTCAGGTTCTTAGAAGGTATTGTAGTAACCTTAAGTAAGAGAATGTGTTCTGTGAAGGTAAAATTTGTCTTAAGGGTATAAATATAAAAGTTTTACAAAGCATTGTTTAAGGTATTTAAGTGGCTAATTGCAGAAAGTCATTATTTAACAAAACTGAATTGATAATAATAATAATAAAAGGCAATTTTATAACAAACTTATTCAGCAGCCAATCTCCGCTGCCAACTTGCTTCCAAAAAAACTGTTTCTGGTATTACATGCTACTAAGTATTTAAAGTGAAGAAAAGTTCATTATTTTAACAAACTTGTTTAGTATTAATGGCAATTATATGTTGTAAGAAGTTTGCCTGGTAACTTAGTATGTGGGATATATGGAGTGTGTTTTTATTGTTAAGGAAACAGAAGATGATTTTGTCCTAAGATAAAATGATTGATTATTGGAAAGAGTAGAGTGTGGGACAGAACCTGAATGAATACTGAAAGTGTAGAAGGTTTGTGGAAGGAAAATTTTTATGATTAAATTGAGTAAGATCAATATACAAAGAAAATCTTTTATCAATAGCTTCTTGTGCTTTAACCTCATCATATCCTCAATGTTTGAAGAAGAGTCTTACCTCTTTTAAAAGAACATTTTATGTTCTAGAAATCAAATCCTGAAAAGTAGCCTTTTATTTCAAACTAACTGCAAGAGATTTATTCTTTTACTTTAAAGGAAAAATTAAAGTAATGGTTAAGTTCATTTAATATGTTATAAGTTGAATGAAAGGTATTTAAAGGTGTTATAAAATTAATAGGTTTTAAAAAAATTAATAAAAACTGTAACTAAGAGTTAAAATCATTTATAAATGCATTTATATTATAAAACAGTGGAAAGACAATAACTGAGATTATAGCTGGGTGAATTTAGCCTGAAACTATTATTTAAGTGTAAATTCTACACTAACCTTTCCTTTGTTTATGGTTACTTCAAGCCTAACCTCACCCTTTGCCTTTGCCTATGGTTATTTCATAATTGAGAAGAGCTGGGACATCACTGTCTCCTCTCCTGGTATTAGTAACCCTTTCTCTCATGAATTCAAGTGTAAACTAAATAAATTGCTTCCTGATAGAATAAGGTTAAATGGCCACTGGAGTTTTATTATCTCCAAAATCAAAAAGGGGGGTGGAGGGGGAGAAGTCTCCTGCCTTGACGGTCAGTGTTCCTAAGAGTGGCAATTCATGAGAGAAAGCAGTCTGTCTCCCTGAGGCTTCAAATAGCCTCAGTAAATATATATAAAATTAATCTTGTTGCTTATCCAAAATTCTGCTTATTTCAAAGTAAAATATAAAGTTCTAAAACAAAATGGTGCTAAGGCATTGAGAACATTTTGGTTATTACAATCCATTAAGAAAGAAAGAAAATTCTTGTGGTAAACTGCATGGTCATAGTGCAAATTAAGAAGAGTTTCAAAAGTCTTTGAAAAGTTTAAAGTAACTAAAGTCATGTTGTTGTGTCAAACTATTCATGTCTGCCTATTTGCTCAAATTGTTGAGGTTAAATATGCAGTTATATAAGTAATATGTATTTCTGGACCCCTAATTAATTAAGCTAAACAGTATATAAAATAATGCAAATTATAAGTAATATCAATGAGTTGTGTTTGTGTCTAACTCTTTGTGTCTGCCCATTTAAAAAAAAAAAGCTCAATGTATGTCTTCATACATCAGGATAATATCAAATTAACAAATAAAAATTCTTAAAAGAGGTCTATTCAAATTGTTAAAAATTAAATATGCAGCTATATTTATAAATATTCTTAAAGCCCAAATTAAACTAAGCAGGATGAAAAAGTCATAGAAATCTGATTATGGAAACAATTGGAAAAGGGCCTCCTCTTTGCAAGAGCTTTTAAGGAAAGACTAGGTGTGGCAGATTAAACCTATCTACTAGGCTAGGGAATTAAGAATCAGTTTGCCTGGTAATTTCCCAGTTTCAACCTTTGTCAGCCATAAATTGCAAAAAAAAACAAACAAAGATTAGGTTAATTTTCACATAAGAAAAATGTTGATGTAACCCGGCGGCCTGCTGCCTCAGTCTCCCACTCCTGGGTTTGACAGCAGTGGAGACCAGTTTAGGCCAGTCCTATGGACAGTGGAAGGATACCCAAGAAGGAGCTAACTAAGTCGGTGCCATTTCAGCACTAAATTCTATTCCTTATTTGACAAAGGGGGGAGCAGGTAAAAACTAAAATGGTTGGAATGTGATAGAAGAAGCAGTTAAATCAAACTTTTGCGTGGGAAAGTTAAATCTCAGATAAGCTGTAACTTCTGAAGTATCCAATCTATGGAAAAACAGGAAGAGCTTGCATGCTAGGCTTAGGGGTATAAATTGTGTCATTTTTCTTTGTTCGTGGCACCAGCCATATCTGGCTCTGCACCCCTTCTTGCAAGATTGAGAATAAATTATTTTCTTCTCCACAATCTGGTGAGCCTTAATTTCTTCCAGAAGATTTCTTTCCAACGAAATAAAGGTAATTAGTGGCTCCATTAACAAATTTCAGTAAGTAAAGGAAAGTCCATAAAAACTATGGAGAGATCTTTCCTGGGTTATGATTTTTAAAAAATTAAGTAATTGTGTAATGTGTTTTAAAACCTGGTGGTCAGTATGCTTTTAATTTAATAATTTTCATAACTTAAAGAAAAGAAGTTTTTAGCTTCCTGTAAGGGAAAAAGAGAACATTCCTTGCATAAACTATTATGGTTTCAATTTTATTTAACTTGAGTGTAATCTCCCATAGTTAATTTATAAACTAAATTAACATTATATGTACAAAATCTTTACAGTAATGAAAATTGTAAGTTCACATTGGTGAAATTAGGCTAAAGGAAAAAGATTGTAGATATGCTCTCTTAAATAAAGAGTAAATTTCTTTCATTGGTAATTGTAATTTAGTAAGTTTATTTAAACATGAGGTGGCTAGTCAATGTGGTTATAGTCAATTATAAAGAGTTTGTAAAACATCTTCCAAACTGAAAATGTTTAAATAGTTCTAGTTGTAGAAGTCATTGTTAACTAAAGAAACTTAGATTGGTATTGGTAGCAGAAATAACTTCATGATAATAAACCTGTCTGAAGGCCACTGCAAAATACACATTTAAGTAAATGGTAATAAAAAGTTGTCTTGATTCTATTGGAAATATTCTGTTTTCATTCTAACAATGAAAAATAATATTTTTCCTCTATTACTAAAGTAAAGTACCTACTGTTATCTTCATAGTAAAATTGTGTAAGTAAATAGTCATTTGATATATGTATTGTGTTAAGTTGTTTAAAATATATATAAAACAAGGAATAAACTTTAACATTGTCAAACTCTTGTGCATTCGAACCAGGCCTTGTATACATTACAGGTGGCCTCTCCATGTGAGTTATTGGCTAGGCTGGTCACTGACCCCTCAATTAAAAATATGTGCTATATCAGTCTCTGGTTCTGCTCCTGAAGTTGGAGGAAACTATATTGCAGTTTCAAGCTCCTGCAGCCAATAATGACTCGGTACAGCCAAGTGTACAATGGATATCGCTTCCAGACTGGCACTGTTCCATGGTGCCAGAGAGCACTATGCACCAGGCTAGTAGAATACTGGAAAATCTCTCTTAAGATGAAGGATGCTGCAACTTGCTCACTGCGTTGAAGAACATGCTAAGTGGAGCCATGATACCAGGATACTGTAAGTAAAACTTAAACACAATTGGCATTATGGCCTGCTCTCATGGAGAGATAACATGTAAAGTATTACAAACCTGAAACTCAAAACTAATAATTGCAACTCTGAATCCTTATGCATTAAGTAATACATTAGTTAATATTAAGTGCTGCACTTTTATCCTGTACTAAATATATGCCTAATAATTGTAATGTTATCTTTTCTATTTTGGATCAAGTGCAGAAGTATATTATACATGTTAAACTCCTGGTAAAATCATTTTCTAAACAGTTAATAACATGTCTATAGAATAAGGTGGCAGTCTCAGCCAGTCTCAGTTAGCAAAAGTGAGGCTTGCTTGCTGATGGTGAGTCACCTATTGAACAAGTCAAAATTGCTAGAAATTGTACAATTAAAACCAAGGTGTAAAAATCTTTATTCTGTAGTTCTGATCACTCCCACAGGTGAAAACTAAGAGTATTTCCAAATTAGTGTTCTAATCCTGAGTGAAGCCAGTTGCCCAAGGAGTGCCAGTTCACCAGGAGCATCTGACAGAGCGAATGAGTGTCAATCATTGAACAGCTTGGAATGTGTCTTCAGACAAAGCTAAGTGTCTGTTGCAATTTCTCTCTAAAGATGGATAACTTAAAAAAGAATATATATGCTGTTCCCACCAGCTTTTAAGGAATGCCATCTTTATAGGCACCTAACCTTGTCTACCTCTGTAATCCAATGTGTCCTCTTTTAAAAACAGGTATTCCAAATTTTTAATTAAGTTTGTTTCTTTCAGAGTGAACATCTTATTAACCATATGAAAACTTCATCCAACTTTGTACAGAATGCCAGATCCATCTTCCTCCAGTTAGAATAAATTAAAGAGTTTTACACCTTATTAGGCAATGACTACAGCCCATGGCCAGCAGGAAGCAGTTACAGAAAAGAGATCGTCTCCCTTCAGCACCCCTTTTAAATTAAAGGTGTAAACTCTTTAAGAGTAAAATAAAAGTAATAGATGGATCTGGAACCTGACTGGAAATCCACGTGAGTGCCAGTGGCAGCAGAATAACTGCGGGAGGCCCCTGCCCAAGATTCTGCTGTCCAGAATGAAAAGTTCTAAACTTCTAAAAACAGTCCTGGATGCTGTACTAAAGACTGATAAATAATCAATCAAGACAACAAACAGCCATCCACCTCATAGCTCCAACAATAATTATGCCAAAGCTTAGCAAGTAAACTTTGGCAAAAGGGGGGGAATGATGTGGGCTATGGGTGGAAGGCTCTTTGTCTCTTCAGAGATAACTAAGTTGTTTGACTTGTGGGTGTGGAACGGTAAGAGGCTGCAGTCCTGCCCTTAGGGACTGGCAGTGGCTCCAGTCCCAGGAAATGTTTAACAATGCAAGGGCTATAAACTTTAAGTATTTAGGGGAAATGCAAAAACCAAATACGCTAAAGGCTTATCTAGAATGTCTGGAGTCCATGCTAAAAGCTTACCTAAGATGTGGAAGATATATGCTAATTGGAGCCTATTGAGAACTGAAACAAAGGGACCATTTGGCCTTTCTTCTCTGTATAAAAGACATTTGAAAATCTTGTTCAGGGCTCTAGATTCAAACTGAAAGCTCCCGAGTCCGGCCGGCCGTCAATAAACCATTTTTCCTTCTCAAAATCATTCCTGAGTCCTGGCCTCTCTATACTCAAATAATTGAACTTCTCTTAAATTCCACAACAATATAAGATAATAAATATAATTTATCCTGGAAATAAAGGTTAAAGATACTGTGAGATAGCTTTGTACCAGTCTAGATTTCATTAAAATGTTAAGGAAATTGAGTACGTATTTTAGAATGATAATAAGTATAACTTATCTTGGAAATTAAAGATACTGTGAGATAGCATTAAACATCCTCTTGATTTCATAAAAAAAATTAAGGATTTTGAATACAAATTTTTGAATTTTCATATATTTCTGGGGGGAGGTTGAAATGGTAACATTTTTAGAAGTTTGCAATAATACATAAGCTATAGCTGTTTCCCCTGATATACATTGGGAAAAGGCAAACCCCTCCCCTGTGTCTGAGGGCATGGCACTTTCCCACAGGTTAAACAAGGAAACATAGAGACAGGAATGAAGAGAGAGAGAGATCTTCAACATCTGCATATCAGAGGGAGATAGAGATCTTTATTTCCTCTACCTGGAAACCTTCACTATTTACAAAACTTTAAATCCCTACAGATCAAAGGAAACATCTGCTCCTGCAGCATTCAGGGAAAATTCTTTTTTCACCTTTAAGGCATCCTGTTGGTCCCTGTACCTCACTCTGAACCCTAACCCCCTCCCCATGAGCTAACATTTCCCTGCCTATTGATATACTGTATAAATTCACATCTGTACCTTCCATGAGGGGGCTGAAGTCTCTCTTCAGACCCCCACCATGCTAGTAGGGGATTGAAGTCTGTTCTTTAGACCCCCTCTGTTGGGAGAGCTTCTCAATAAATACATTTTCTGCCTGTGGTCAATCAGTCTCCATGTCCCAGGGAACGCCATTTTTCTCCAACATACATTCACTTTGGAAAACAGCTGGTAGATACATACTATGAAAAAATTAACATCTACTTTTGATCCCCAATTTCTCTTCTACACACTAAAGAAAAATGAGTGTTTCTACCAATCAAAAACATGTACAGTAATTTTTATAGGAAATTTATTTTCCTAACAATCAAAATCTACTAACAAGCAAAATATACATTATTAACTGAATCAATAAGTAAAATGTGGTCTGTATATGTGCTGGAATATTCCCTCCATGAGATACACACAGATTGGTGCAACACATTTTATAACCTGATAGACATCTGATCATCCAAAGAAATGAGTTACAGAAGAGATATATCGTAGGATTCAATTTTCAGGGTTTGACTAGTCAGACAAACCAATGTTAAGAACTTTTGGGGGAACGAAAAATTGTTTACTCAAACAATATGTGTCTGGGCAGAACTTCTTAAAGTGATGCTTCTACAATGTGTTAAGCTGCCTTTGGTCTATTTTATTTTTTGAAGTAGAAAAAAGTTTACTTTAAAATAAAAGAAATGGGACTTGAAGGAGTAGCCTTTGGGCAGAGAGCCTACAGGAGCTAAGACACTGTGGTCAAGGACCTGTAGAATCTTAAGAGCCAATGAAATATTTTTGTAGGGCCTTACTTCCAAGTCTCCAGGAACAGCCAGTATTATGATTTGACTTCAATCCCCTGGGCTGGGGGCTTGGAGGAGGCTGTGTGTGACTGTCTGGGCACGTCACTCCCCACCTGTTTTCCCAGTTCCTCACCCAGTAAGGTTCTTTGGTCAGATTTGACTTTACCCCTGTTGACACCATGCTGAAAGTCTATACTTTCCTTTGGTTCCTGGTGTCAGGGCAAGAGTTAGGCAATGCTTTTCACAATGCAGTGAATGCAGATAACCTATGAAAACAATTCCTTTAAGCATCACCTCTCACATGAATGAAAGGCACCTATGCTCCAGGCTGCAGCTAGTCACAACCTCTACCACACACAAACACACATACACATGCACGTCCCAGGGCAAAACAGCTTTCCCTCCTCCAGGAGGTTCCTCATAACTGTGGGTTTGCCATTCTAGGATACCATGTTCTTCTTTGCAGCTTTTTCAGGGACAGAGTTCATGGGAAAGAGCCACAAGGCTCTGCTAATTTATCATCTTAGGAAGAAATGGGATGCTATGTTTTGTTTTCAACTGCATTTAATTTCAAAAGTGTTTGCCAAAGCTCTGACAAGTGCTGAAACCCTTAAATGTGTGGTCCCAAGCCCTTCCCTCATGGAAATTCAATGGAGACACTGTGGTTGTCTCCTTTGCTCCAGATCTCAGCCTTCAGATCACTCTGAACACCAAGACTGCTGCTAAACCCCTGTCTCAGTTCCAGCTCTGCAGTGTCCCTCCCAGGCTCAAACAGTTCTAAAATATATACCTGCAATTTATTCAGCATATAAATCATGAGATAAACATGAGTAAATGTGTAAAGCACTTGGACAACACAATAAATATTTTTTCCTAATTAGCACATAAGTTAAGTGTAGAGTGTACTTCTCATGTTTAATTGAGCATGTATCAAAATAGACCAAATCCTGGACCAAAAAGCCACATGTCTCTTTGGCTCAAAATGATGAATATGTTGTTTGAGCACAATTTATTTAAGCAATAAATTAAGACAGAAATGTAATTAGCATGGGATTTTTTCCTTTTGGAGTAATGAAAATATCTTAAATTGACTGGGGTGAAGACAGCACAACTCTATGATAAAAATGAGATCCACTGAGTGTACACTTTGAATTACTCTACCTAGCACAGCACTGTATAACACAGGGAATCCAGTGGTGGAAGATGGACTGTGGTTAACAGAACAAATATGAGAACATTCTCATGAACTATAGCAAATGAGAAATATTAATGAAGAGTGTTAACAATTGAGCAGGTTGGGGGAAAATCCACTAAAGGTAAGAAATGGCCTAGTAGTAATATTGATGATGCATCATTTACAATTCCTGTCAGTGTGTCCTCACTAGTGAAAAATCACTCCATTCTTCAGAAGCACACCTGGTTTCAAGGTACCTGACATCTAGTTGATTTCTCCAACATTCATTAAAAGAGATCAGATGTTTGCAAATTGGCTAGAAGAGGTTGTGTTTGAGCAGATTTATTTTAATTAAAACAATAACTTTTTGAGTATGAAATATAGAAACATATAGTAAGAACAGCCTTTGAAAAATTAAACCCAACTTTAAATAACAAAGTTTAACAGAAAGCTATGTAAGTGCTGAATAAAATAATAACCTATGAAACATCTGTATTAGTAAAGTATAATTATATTTATTTATACAGTATAACCTTAGCATAATTTTATTTATATTTTAAAAAGATTTATTTATTTATTTCTCTCCCCTTCCCCCTCCCGCCCCCGTTGTCTGCTCTCTGTGTCCTTTCACTGTGTGCTCTTCTGTGTCCACTTGCCTTCTTGTCAGCTGCACGGGAATCTGTGTCTCTTTTGGTTGCGTCATCTTGCTGTGTCAGCTCTCCGTGTGTGCAGCACCATTCCTGGGCAGGCTGCACTTTCTTTCATGCTGGGCAGCTCTCCTTATGGGGTGCACTCCTTGCGCATGGGGCTCCTCTATGCGGGGGACACCCCTGCATGGCACAGCACTCCTTGCAAGTATCAGCACTGAGCATGGGTCAGCTCCACCCCAGTCAAGAAGGCCCGGGGTTTGAACTGCGGACCTCCCATGTGGTAGATGGACACCCTAATCACTGGGCCAAGTCTGCCACCCAGCATAAATTTAAAAGTGGAATTTTTTAGGATTTTTAAAAAGTAATTTATATTTTAAATTTATTTTACAAAGAACCAAATACATGTTCCTTCCATAAGATTTCAGATCTTTCTATGGAAAATTATCATTGTCAATTCATATTACTCTAATAATTTTGTCACTTCATTATATTTAACCAAATATATGTGTCATTTAGAAGTAATAGATATGCCTTCCTTCACTTCTGTGAGGTACAATGCTAAACTATTCTGCCATTGGTTTTCTGGTAAAAAGTCAGTTACTTTATTTAATAGTTTAGCTGTTGTTGCAATTGTCACTTTTAGTGTTTGATGATCCTGGAGCTCAACCCTTGCCAGCAAATACAGTAGATGTGTGAAAGTTTGGCAATTAGCTTCATTTCTTCTTTTTCTGGATGTAGAATCTGCCTTGTCCCATGCAATGCTAGCAGCTGAGAGGCATGGATCTCTCTCTCTCTCATGAAACAGTGAAATGGATTCTTCTCCTAAGTGATTAACTGCATCCTTGTAATGTTCCCCCATATAATGCCTTCTAGCAATATTTTCACTAACTTGATGGTGATGGCTTAAATCCATAGCTAGCACTGGCCAATCTTGGTATTTCCTGATAGGCATGGTGGTCAGTGCCTAATCTTAGAAATATTTTTCCTTTTTTCACAAAATTTGGGCCTAGAGAACTACACTAACAACCTTCCATAACCACTGATATCCAATAGAAATACTGTTGTAGAATTTGAGAGAGGTTCAATTATTTGCGTATAGAGAGGCCAGGACTCAGGAGTGATTTTGAGAAGGAAAAATGGTTACTGATGGCCAGCTGGACTTGAGACCTTTTTGTTTCAGTCCCGAGCAAGACTTTTAAGTTCCTTTTATACAGAGAGGAAAGGTTAAATGGTCCCTTTGTTTCAGTTCTCAATAGGCTTGAATTAGCATATATATTTTCCACATCTTAGGTAAGCTTTTAGCATGGACTTCAGGCATTCTAGATAAGCTTTTAGCATATTTTGTTTGCATTTCCCCCTGAATACTTAAAGTTTATAGACTTTGCATTGTTAAACTGTTTCCTGAGACTGGAGTCCTTGCCGCAGTCACCAAGGGCAGGACTGCAACCTTTTATGATTCCACACCCACAAGTCACAGATAGTTCAGGTTATCTCTTAAGAGACAAAGAGCCTCCCACCCATAGCCCACATCACTACCATTTGGATCCACTTGGCAATAAATTAATTGAAGTTAGGTCATTGAAAATGCAGTGATCCTTTACTATCCAAAAAGTGATAGTATTTTCATAGTCTTCAGAGCAAACTTCAAGACTGTATACAAGACAAAACACAGGACAGAATGATGCTCCACTAGGAAGTAGTGGTTGTTTCTGTTCAGAGACCAATACCACTATCAAAAAGGGGCCTTTGACACAGAGCCTGGCATCTTCAGTAAACAGGCACTTGCTCACTGCCTTTTGAGAGAAAATGCAATGAAACTAGAAGAGAAAATATAGATAGGGAAGGCACAAACACAATGAGACCAATGCCTTCTTTTTTCTTTATTTTATTAAAGAATATCAGTTTTAGTCAGAATTGATATCTGTTAATGCAAGTACAAAATGCTAATTTAAATTTATTTAAACAAATTTAATTACGGTTGTTTTCATTTTCTTTAAAATTAGAAATATGATTTAAATGCATTATTGTAATTTAATAATTGCAATAAGTATATATCTATTACCGTCTCTTTGATAAATTGTGTGTTAATATATGCTTGGATACAAAGTAAAAAAAATGAATCTTTTTCATAAAAATAAATTATATACAAATTCCCTTATACTTTAAGTATAATTTAAGGGATTTCTTATGGTAGATTCTGAAAGAGAATGTTAACATTGCTTAATCATTCAACCACACAACTTTCAAACCAGTATCTATGTGTAATTCACATCAAAATATTTTGAAATGAGTTAGTTTTAAATATATTAAATATTATATGGATATGTAGAAAAATAAATAAATGACTGAACATATGGAGGGAAAAATGTGTTCTATTTCTTCAAGTCATTGCAGGAAAGGCAAAACTTACTAGTTTTTATACTTGGTTGAATGGGAGCATCTGTGCAATAATCTAGCTATCCTAAGATTAACTTACTCTGCTGGTTATCCTTCTGCTACCTGACATTCTGCAGGATAAAAAACAGTTGCAGTTTTACAAATTCTGTTTATCTGTTCAGACCATTTTGTATAAAGTTATATTCCTTTTAACAAAAAAATTACTTTTGCAAAAGCATAATGCTCCTTATCTTAACGTTTTTATTTAAAATATTGTACTATGAATTTAAGATGTGTTAAATATATATATGCTAAAGTGATCACATGTTCATTCACTTTTTATGGAAAATTAATTCTTATCCATTTACTTTTCTTCAACATATCTGCCACTTTTCATATATGTTCTATATCAAGTATTGTACAGATATTAAATTCATAAGATAGACATTATTAGAAATGTTATAGGTAATGAAATTGAGAGTTGAAGATGTTTTAAAGACCCTCCATAGCTACATACAAATAAGTGGTAGAGTCATAATACCAATCATATCTTCTAAAGTACTCAAATTTTTAAATATGATAAGCTGCCACATGGGAATTTTAGCTAACTACAATTAATAGGTAAGTGTGAAATAATAAAGGACATATAATCTGGGTTCAAACTGAGAAAAAATTTTTCATTTCTATAATATCGGAGTAGTAGTCTGATACAGATATTAATGAGGGAAAATATAAGCAATCTTTTAAGGCCATTATTTCTGAATAGATCTGGTTTAATTAGGATAGAGTTACTTATCAAAAATAAGGTAACAATTATAATCAGTTTACTCATACATTGTTATCTGTAAAGTCTCATTAAATCAGTTGGTAACAAATCATGCAAAAAAATCCACACAAAATTAACATATAAAAACAAAACTACTTCTAGAATCATTTTTTTTTTTGGCCATAAAAGAGAATGTTAATTTAATGATTTTTTCCAAAATACCCACCGTGTGAACACGATGATGATTTTGACATTGATGATATTGTGAATGGCACAATACTGATGCAAGTTTAGCGTACAGGTAGAACATTTCCATACTTTTGATTCATTCTCAAACTAGTTTCCAGTATACCCCAATAAGCAAGAATCTTAACTGTCAGTCTCTTTTGAGAAAGCATTCTATTTCTTAATTCAAAATAATCTTTCTTTCACGTGTAAAAGCATTACATGGAGGTCTAAACATGATTCTCTCTTTTTTTTTTAGTGCATCTCTTCTATTCTAGATCATATGCAGAAGTATATTGAACATGTTAAAAGTTCTGATAAATTTACCCCATTTTATTTTTTTTAATTGATTTTGTAAAAATATTACATTAAAAAAATATGAGGTCCCATTCAACCCTACCACCCCCACCCCACAACTCCCCCCCAGCAACCCTCACTCCCATCATCATGACACATCCATTGCACCTGGTAAGTACATCTCTGAGCATCTCTGCACCCCATGGTCAATGGTCCACATCATGGCCCATACTCTCCCACATTCCATCCAGTGGGTCCTGGGAGGATTTACAATGTCCGGTGATTGCCCCTGAAGCACCATCCAGGGCAACTCTAAGTCCCAAAGGTGCCTCCACCTCTCATCTCTTCCTGCCATTCCCCATACCCATCTGCCACCATGTCCACTTTCCCACTCCAATGCCACCTTTTCTCTGTGGACCTTGGATTGGTTGTGTCCTTTGCACCTCTATGTCAAGAGGAGGCTCAGATTCCACATGGATACTGGATGCAATCCTTTTGCTTTCAGTTGTAGGCCCTCTAGACTCCATAGTGTGGTGGTTGTCCTTCTTCAACTCCATCTTAGCTGAGTGAGGTGAGTCCAATAAATCAGATTGTAGGAGCTGAAGTCTGTTGGGGCTCAGGGCCTGGCTATCATATTGTCAGTCCATAGATTCAAATCCCCTAAATATATCTTAAACCCCAACACCAACTACAATTCCAGTAAAGTAGCATGAAAGTCTTGTGCAAAGAGATCCCATCTGAGTCCAGCTCCATCATGCAGAAACACCAGCTCCAAGGAAGGGTCATCTGATATGGCAGTAAACCCCATCTGCCATGACCATAGAACCCGTGGGTCTCTTTAGCCCTCAAAGGAGCGAATACCTGGGGTTGTATCTACTTTATCTGTCTCTTAGACTCTGCTCAGTTGTGCTTAAGGGCAATCCTTCTGAAAGCCTCCAGACTCTTTTTTAGAGACTCGTAGCCATATAAACTCATTTCTCCTTTCCATTTCCCCCTTACATTATAATCATTTTCAGATACTCTTGATGTGGGCTATGGGTGGGAGGCTCTTTGTTTCTTAAGAGATAACTAAGCTGTCTGTGACTTGTGGGTGTGGGAAGGTAAGAGGCTGCAGTCCTGCCCTCAGTGACCTTGGCAACAACTCCAGTCCCAGGAAACAGTTTAACAATGCAAACTCTATAAAGTTTAAATATTCAAGGAAAATGCAAACGAAATGTGCTAAAAGCTTATCTAGAATGTAGAATGTATATGATCCATGCTAAAAGGGTGTAGACGATATATGCTAATTCAAGCCTATTGAGCCCTGAAACAAAGAACAATTTGACCCTTCCTCTCTGTATAAAAGGAATTCAAAATTCTTGTTCAGGGCTCAGTTTTGAAACAGAAAGCTCCTGAGTCTGGCCTGCCATCAATAAACCATTTTTCCTTTTCAAAATCATTCCTGAGTCCTGGCCTATCTATATGCAAATAATTGAACCTCTCACAACTGCTACAACACTCTGAAATAAAATGAGTGAAAAGACATAATGCCTTAATCTTGAGGGCAGGAGTTCAGTCTGAAAATGACATCTTCCCTGCCTTGCAGTTAGCAGAGATTATCTGTAAAATATATGGTTAAATTGTCATAAGAAGAAGGGAACCATGAAACAAGAATGTGAAGTACATTATCATTGAGAAATAAAGAGTGCAAATACCAGCAAGTCTGAAAAGGCTTGCTGAGGTTTCAAGGCAGCAACGAAAGTAGAGAGTTTATTCATGTCCAAATAAGACATTTGCCTTCAAATTTGAAAGGATACATTATAAAGGAATTGGATTTGAGCACAACATCCAATAACAATCCAAACATCAAACAATGCCTTTCTAATTTACTTTTTTTAAAGGTATGATTATATTCAGTGTGTATGGGCAAATATAACTGTATTTCACACAAAACAAATAACTCAGAATAATTCATTCAGTGACCTTGATATTGCTAATTAAAAAATGCTCTTTCACATGAGCAATATCTACTTAACTAGAATTGTAAGGGAATTAGTCAAACAGGGGAAACAGAATGCTAATGTAAATTCAAAGAATACCTGTGGGAGCTTTAAAAACTTACATGAAATTGAATGAGAAATGCTACCATCAGTTTCAGAGGAGTGGAAACAAAGATGCAAGTAATGAATTGACAAGAGAAAGAGATGGTCCCATTTACCCTAAGATAGAAGAAAAGAGGGGAAAGATTAGTAAGCATAGGCAAGAATTATTTTTATTGAAATTCTTAATTTATTAGGGCAAAATTTCTTAAGATAATTTATAGAGATAAATGGAAAAAATTGTATAGTGACAACTAAAGAGACTGGGGCAAATAGATATTTTACCCTACTAGCTGGGCTTAAATAAAGATAAAAATAAGTAATACTGAATTGAAATTATCATATGCTGCAGAGCAAGGTCATAAATTGTGATAATATGGAAAATCATTTTGAACAGTCCTCATGCTACATCGAATACTTAATATGAAGGAAATCAGGGCAGAGATTTTTCAGTTTTGTGTCATCAGGATTTAATAGTGAACCTAATAATTGGGGACGTGTGGAACCTACAGTATTCTTAAGGCTGGAATATAGATATAAAGGTGAATTTTCAACTTGGATGAAGAGCATGGATAGATGTGGTAGGAAAAAATGAAACTGCAGATGATCAGGTGTTCTGATTAAAGAAATGTGCCTTGTGATGGCAATATGCTATCTTAGTAAGCTTGACTTTGGATGTCAGCTATTCTACTTACAATTTCATACGTTAAAACTGCCCATGACTTTTCAGAGACCCATTCCTTTTTCTTTTAATTATGTATGGTACTTAACAATTTGCACAGTTTCAATGAGAATTACAGTAAATAATTGTAGGAATAAGGCACATTACATAGAAAATTGTAAACACATACCAGATGGTGCTAATAAAATTCTGGTGGTTTATTTATTTTTCTAGATTATGAAAGAAACACTGATAGCAGGAAGCATCTAGGAAACTATTAAAAATGAGAAAGTATGTTGAAGAATCAAATGTCAAAATAAAAATCATAAATTTTAACAATGGGTAGGAGGTGACAAAGTTAGTTATCAGATAGTGGAGTTCTTAAAGATTAATTTCCAAATAACATCATATGAATGAAAGTGCATATTAAACCAATACCATTTGTAGAATATCATTAACGAGGCAGAGATGTATAGGTATTACCTATATTAAATCTATTAATCTTCCAAGAAAATCCCTTGTATCAAATGTATCTTCTGTTTAGCAAATAAAAATACATGAATACATAAGCATGAGCTCTTAAAGATTATATTTTCCTCCCCTGCAAAGTTTCACAAGTATAGAGACTAAAGGAAAAGAATGAAACATTATGTTATATCCTAATAACCAATACAGATAAGAAAGAATAAAATTTTTAAATGTGTAAAAGTAAATTTACTTATGATAATTTCATCTGTATATTGATTGTCCATGGTTTTTAGGGATTATTTGTCTGTCTCTTCATGGCAAATGCAAATTACCCCAAGATTCCCAAATCCACCATGGTGTCTGAATTCCTGTTTGTGAAAATGACTGATATATGGGAGCTCAAATCTTGTATGTCATACTATTACTAGTGATGTAATTGCAACCATGACACTTTTCATGGTCACAGCAACCACCTGGATCTGAAACTACACATGCAAGTGTATTTCTATCTTATGGATTTGTTTATCTTGGACATGTGTTACATTCTGTTAGAAAACCCAAGGAATTTATAATTTTCCTCCTTCTCAACAAAGTGCTCCCTACCCTAGGATGTGCAGCTAAGATTTTTCTCATATTTTGGCTTGCCATAGCAGAGATACTACTCCTCACTAAGAGGGCTAGTGAATGTTGTGTGGTCTTCTTCCAGGCCTGCCACTATGCTGTGACTATGAAACTCTGGGCCTGTGTCCAAATGGCTCTGGTCTCAGTAGTAAATGGCCTGGCCCACTCAGGATTCCACAGTGATAACACAGTTCTGCTGCATGACACTGAAGCCAAAATATTCTGTCTACAAGCTTTCTTTCATTTCATAGACTATTCAGTAGAATAATGCTATGGTCCCTCATATATAACTATACCTGTAAATATTATTTATGTTTGTAATTACAGAAAAAGATTGTGTAGCTACTTATATGTAAATATTGTTGACCACACAATACATTTAAATAGAGCCCTTTACTTTTTATTCCTCACACAATAATTGATATCCCATTTTTATACAATTCAATTCAGGGACCAAATCTTCAGTAACAATAGCCATCATTACCATTATACTTTATAAAGCTCATGTTAAAATATTTGTTCAGTTAAGATACCATAATGACAGGAGGGGAGGCAAGATGGTGGCTGAGTGAGCTTGCCTTGCGGTCTCTCCGGGGAAGAGGCAGCTGGGCACGGTTGGAGGTTCTCCGGGACCAAGCTTTTTCAGGATTTTTGCAGGGCAGGAAGTGTCTGGACATCGATTTGGTGGGAAGTTAACGGAGAGGATTGGTCTATAAGATATCATTGGGGTTCTATTGCACAGAGGTGAGACCTGCACACGGGTGGCTCCCTCCTTGAGGGAGGGGTGGAGCCACGGAACCGGCGCTGTGGCCACGCTTTTTGGAGGCTCTGCTGTGCTGGGGAATTTGCAAGTCCTGGGCGGGCTGTTGGGGGGTTGATGGGACGGGACACCTTTGCAGACCAATTTGGGGAAACAGACTGTGTTTCGTTGTGAAGTGGCGGAATTTTTTATTGTGGACAGAAGTAATAGTGCTTCTGCCTGGAGCTCCACCCCCACAAGCCCGGCTGCCGATCTGCAGTGGAATTAGATTGCTGGCAATAAAGGGACGTAAATGGGAGGTTGTTATAGGGTGCGGCGAGAAGGGGGACACGTCTAGAAGCCGATTGGGGAATATTTTGCAAAGCTTGGGAACTCCGGTTTTGGACTCTGTCCGTGTTTCTGGCTAAAACTCCACCCATGGGCCTGGCTTCTGATCTGTGTCATTAAATTGGCTGCAGTGTAGAGGCACCCTCAGGTGGCCGTTCTGGGGGATCACAGGGTGGGAGCTGTCCAGAAGCTGAATTGACGATATAGCCACATTAATAGACCCTAGTGAGTAAGTGAATTGCAGGGTTCAGACATAACATAGAGTTTGCAGATTTGACTTCCCCCATAGGGCTGGCACCCAGCTGCTGGGATCCCTGAGGGCTGTGTTACACTGCGGGGCTCCTAGGCTCCCTGTTGACCAGATTGGAGGTTGCCAGGTCGGAGTCCCCTAAACTCTGGTGGCCCACACCCCAGAGACTCACACCTCTCGAGTCTTCAATATCTCAGACTTTCCATCCCTGAATCCATCATGCCCTGAGGTCCATCTGAAGTCCTTTTTTTTTTTTCAGGGTAACATTTCATGAAATCTTTAATGAAATTGGGGGAGGGACACAAACAGCAGAGGGCAGTGGGGACAGGCTTTGGACAAAGGAGATGGGCGGTAGGCTGAGCAGGGTGAGGGGCTCT
Organism: Dasypus novemcinctus; assembly: GCF_030445035.2. Classification (NCBI taxonomy): domain Eukaryota; kingdom Metazoa; phylum Chordata; class Mammalia; order Cingulata; family Dasypodidae; genus Dasypus; species Dasypus novemcinctus. The sequence goes on along the minus strand of NC_080694.1, from coordinate 5,368,234 downwards.
CCTTCCCTGCAGCAACCCTCCCGCAATCATCCCACTGATGGGGGAGGGGGGTGGGGAGGCAGAGCCATAAATATGTCCAGACTTTCGAAGAGGCCAAGAAGGGGTGGAGGTGGCTGGGGTCTCAGAGAGGGGACAGGGGCAGGCCTGGCCCACCCTTGTCGGGAGGCCCCAGCTCCTTGGGTGGCCGAGGGGGCCCGGGGAGTCCCCAGGCTTGCGGCTGTGTTTGCGGAAGTAGCGGTAGTGCTGGACGTAGGCTCGCACCAGGTTGCTCACCTTCACAGGGTTGATCTCCCCGCTTTTGCTGTGGCAGATCTTGTGGACGGCCTTCCTCAGGATGTCCTTGTACACCTCCTTGGTGATGTCCTTCTTCTGATAGTACGGCTTGATGGCCAGTTTCACCTCCTCGACCACCCACTCCTGCGTGTGCAGCTTCTTCAGATACTTGTCTGTGTCCCCATGTCCCTCGGAGCTGCCGCTGCCTTCTCTCTTGTCAAACGCTGCAGCCAGCCCCATGGGGGTGGGGGAGGTGGAGCCACAGCCCCCCAGGGGGAGGCTGCCGGGAAGCAGGTAGCTGGAGGGGCCAGAGGGCAGACCCAGAGAGGGGGCATCGGAGCTGGTGTCACCCCCAGACTTGAGGGTGGCTTCCTGTGGCTGAGGATCTGGTTGGTGGCCTGGATCAGCTCCTGGGCCTTTGCCCGGCTAGCCAGGTTGGCTTCTTCCATCTTGAAGAGAAGCGCAGTCAAGGCCAGGATGCCTTCAATGTTTGCGTTTTTTCCTTTTTGTTTCATTTTGTTTTGTTTTTATTTTCATTTTATCTTATTTTTTACTTTTTTTAATGTCCTGATTGCTAATATTGCATTATCCCCTAGTCTTTTCTCCCAGCGTATCCCCCAAAGTCTTTTTTTTTTCCGTTATTTAGGGGTTTTTTTTTGTTGTGGTAGTTGGTGTTGCAACTGTGGTTCGTGTATATTTTTTTTCCTTCTCCGACCTGTTCCCCATCCTTTGCCCACCCCCCTTTTTTTCCTTCTGTTTTTTTTCTCTCTCTTGTCCCTCATTTTCTTCTTATTTTATTTTAACTTAATTATACAATAGGTGCTGCAGGGAACACCTCACATTTCCTGGGTTTTCTCATCCTCCACTGCCTCATTTCTGTGTGAACTGATTTAGGCTACCTACACTATCCCCTTTCCCCTACATCTTGATATCTGCCATCATCTACTGTCTCTCCTATATTCCACCCTCCTTTCTTTGATCCACAAAGTGTCTAGCTCTTAATTTCTGATACCTTTGTTTTGTTTTCTATCTGTTATCCACTCTTGAAACTACTACCTTTCTTTTCTCATTCCCTCTCTCACGAAAATACTAGCTTTTAAATTCATACCATATTCCTCCCATATTCAGTCAATTACCTCATTATAGGTACTATACTTACTGTTATAACTCTACACAACTTACATGAATCTAATATCCATCCTCCCAGATCTCATATTATTGCTCTGTTAACATTTATCACCAATACTACCATACACTTTTCCTTGCTTACACAATTGCCTTTCCCCAGCACTAATATTTTCCTTTAAAGTGAACTCAAACAGCAATAAGAAATTAGAATAAGAAGAACAAAGTGACAAAGAGAAGATATAACACTTACACAAAAACAACAGCTAATTAATCCCCAAGACTAGACAAAGAAGCTAAGGAACTGATTAAACCCATCAGGATAAAATGATGACCAGACAGCAACAAAAATCTACAAACCATACCAGTAATCAGGAAAACATGGCTGAATCCAATCAACAAACTAAAAATCAGGAAGGGGAGCAGAACTTCGCACAAGAAATGAAAGATATCAGAATATTTATCACTGACAAATTTAATGAAGTAAAGGAAGAGGTTAACAACATGAAGACAACACTTCATGATGGAAGTGGAAATTGGAGACATACACAAAAAGATAAAAGATATGATGGGAATGAACACCACAGTTGAAGAAATCAAAAATACACTTGCAGCAAATATCAGCAGACTAGAAGAGGCAGAGCAGAGAATTAGTGATGTGGAAGACAGTGCATCAGAAATCAAACAGATAGTAGAATTGGTCAATAAAAAGGTAGGAAAAAATCCAGCTAGGACTTAGGGACCTGAATGATAATGCAAAACGCTCAAATATATGTATTATAGGCATTCCAGAAGGAGAAGAGAAGGGAAAGGGGTCAGAAGGAGTGTTGCAGGAAATAATGACTGAAAACTTCCCAAATCTACTGAAAGAGACAGATGTACATATACAAGATGCACAGTGCACTCCACTGGTCATAAACCCCAACAGGCCCACCCCAAGACATAGACTTGTCAAATTACCCAATGCTCAAGACAAAGAGAAAATTCTAAAAGCAGCAAGAAAAAAGAAAACCATCACATACAAGGGAAGCTCCATAAGATTAAGTGCTGATTTCTCATCTGAAACGATGGAGGCAAGAAGGCAGTGGTATGATATAGTCAAGGGACTAAAGGAAAAAAAATTCCAACCAAGAATACTCTATCCAGCTAAACTAGCATTCAAAAATGATGGAGAGTTCAAAATATTCACAGATAAACAGAAACTGAAAGAGTATGCCAACAAGAAACCTCTCCTTCAAGAAATTCTAAAGGGAGTTCTGCAGGAAGAAAGGAAAAAACAGGACAGGCAGAGTTGCAGGAGAGTGTAAGAGCAACAAAAAAGACAAAAATAGAAGGGAAAAAAATACAAACAAAATATGACAAACACAAATCCAATCAAAATATGGCTAACACAAATAATTCCTTGAAAGTAATAACACTGAATGTCAATGGATTAAACTCACCTATCAAAAGATTCAGACTGGGACATTGGATAAGGAAATATGACCCATCTATATGCTGTTTACAAGAGACACATCTTAGACCCAGAGACTCATGGAGGTTGTAAGTGAATGGCTGGAAAACAATTATACAAGCAAACAATAATGAAAAAAAGGCAGGAGTAGCTATATTAATATCAGACAAAATAGACTTTAAATGCAAAGCAATTGTGAGAGACAAAGAAGGGTACTACATTTTAGTGAAAGGGACAATCTGTCAAGAAGATCGAACAATCAGAAATAATTATGCTCCTAGCAAGGGCACCTTCAAATACGTGAGGCAAAACCTGGAAAAACTAAGTGAAAAAATAGATGCATCTACAATTATAGTGGGGGATTTTAATACACCACTATCAACTCTGGACAGAACATCTCAAAAGAGAATCACTAAAGAAACAAAACATTTGAACAGTATATTAGAGGAGCTGGATCTAATAGACATATACAGATCATTACACCCAAACACAGCAGGATATACATTTTTCTCAAGCGCACATGGATCATTCTCCAAGATAGACCATATGCTAGGCCACAAAGAAAGGATAAATGAATTCAGAAAGATTGAAATCATACAAAACAATATCTCTGACCACAGTGGAGTGAAGTTGGAAATCTACAAGGGACAGAGGCCCAGATTTCACACCACGATTTGGAAATTAAACAGCACACTCTTAGAAAAAGAATGGGTCAAGAGGTAATCTCAAAAGAAATCAATGACTACCTTGAAACAAATGATAACGATAACACAACATACCAAAATTTATGGGATGCAGCAAAAGCAGTACTGAGAGGGAAATTTATAGCCATAAATTCATATATCAAAAAAGAAGAGCAAAAATTGAAGAACTAACAGCACATTTGAAGGAATTAGAAAAACAACAACTAAGTAACCCAACAGGAAGAAGAAGGAAGGAAATAACAAAGATAAGAGCAGAACTAAATGAAATAGAACATAGGAAAGCACTTGAAAAGATAAACCAGATCAAGAGCTGGTTTCTTGAGAAGATCAACAAAATTGACAAACCTTTAACAAGACTAACAAAGAAAAAAAGAGAGAAGATGCAAATACACAAAATAAGAATTGAGAAAGGCTATATCACCACTGACCACACAGAAATAAAGACTATCATAAGAGGATAATTTGAAAAACTATATTCCAACAAAAATGACAATTTAGAGGAAATGGACAAATTCCTAGTAACACATAAGCAGCCCATATTGATGAAAGAAGAAACTGATGATCTTAACAAACCAATCACAAACAGAGATAGATTCAGTCATTAAAAATCTCCTAACTAAGAAGAGCCCAGGGCCAGACGGCTTCACAGGTGAATTCTACAAAACATTCCGGAAAGAACTAACACCAATCCTGCTGAAACTATTCAAAAAAATTGAAACAGAAGGAACATTGCCGAACTCCTTCTATGATGTCAACATTACTCTAGTACCAAAGCCAAACAAAGACACCACAAGAAAGGAAAATTACAGACCAATTTCTCTAATGAACCTAGACACAAAAATACTTAACAAAATACTCGCCAATCATATTCAACAACACATTAAACGAATTATACACCACCACCAAGTGGGATTTATTCCACGTATGCAAGGATTGTCCAAATAAGAAAATCAATCAATGTAATACACAATATAAACAGATTGAAGGAAAAAAAATCACATGATTACATCTATAGATGCAGAAAAAGCATTTGACAAAATACAGCACCCTTTCTTGATAAAAACACTAGAAAAGATCAGAATACAAGGAAATTTTTTGAACATGATAAAGAGTATATATGAAAAACCTACACCAACATTGTTTACAATGGAGAAATCCTAAAATCCTTCCCTCTAAACTCAGGAACAAGACAAGGATGCCCATTGTCTCCGCTCCTATTTAACATTGTCTTAGAAGTACTTGCTCGAGCACTGAGGCAAGAACCAGATATATAAGGCATTCAAATTGGAAAGGAAGAGGTTAAAATTTCATTATTTGCAGATGACATGATCCTATGCATAGAAAACCCTGAGAGATCTACAACAAAGCTTCTAGAACTCATAAATGAGTTTAGTAAAGTCACAGGTTATAAGATCAATGCGCAAAAATCAATAGCATTTCTGTACACCAATAATGAGCAAGATCAGGAGGAAATCAAGAAACAAATACCATTCAAAATAGTAAATAAAAAAATGAAATACTTAGGAATAAATTTAACTAAAGAGGTAAAAAACTTATACACCAAGAACTATACAAGACTGTTCAAGGAAATCAAAGAAGACCTAAATAAATGGAAGAATATTCCTTGTTCATGGATAGGAAGACTGAATATTATTAAGATGTCTATCCTACCAAAACTGATCTACACATTCAATGCAATCCCAATAAAAATCAACATGGCCTTCTTTAAGGAACTAGAAAAACTAACTATGAAATTTATTTGGAAAGGAAAGAGGCCCCGAATTGCCAAAGACATATTGAAAAAGAAAAACGAAATTGGAGGAATCACACTACCTGACTTCAAAACATACTACAAAGCTACAGTAGTGAAAACAGCATGGTATTGGCATAAGGAGAGACACACAGACAAATGGAATCGAATTGAAAGTTCTGATATAGAACCTCACGTATATAGCCATATAATATTCGATAAAGCCACCAAACCCTCTCAACTGGGAGAGAATGGCCTATTCAACAAATGGTGACTGGAAAACTGGATAGCCATATGTAGAAGAATGAAAGAGGATTACCATCTCACACCTTATACAAAGATCAACTCAAGATGGATCAAAGACCTAAATATAAGAGCCAAGACCAAAAAGATCTTGGAAAGCAGTGTAGGGAAACATCTACAGGACCTTGTAATAGGAAATGGATTCATGAATATCACACCAAAAGCATGAGCAGCAAAAGAACTAATAGATAAATGGGACTTCCTCAAAATTAAAGCCTTCTGCAGCTCAAAGGAGTTTGTCAAAAAAGTAAAAAGGGAACCCACACAATGGGAGAAAATATTTGGCAACCATATATCTGATAAGAAACTTATAATTTGCATATATAAAGAACGCCTATATCTTGAAAATAAAAAGAAAAACAACCCATGTAAAAAATGGGAAAAAGATTTAAACAGACACTTCTCCAAAGAAGAAATACAAATGGCTAAAAAGCACATGAAAAAATGCTCCAAATCTCTAGCTATCAGGGAAATGCAAATCAAAACTACAATGAGATACCATCTTACTCCCATAAATTGACAGCCATGAAAAAAACAGAAGAATACAAATGCTGGAGAGGATGTGAAGAAAGGGGAACACTCATTCACTACTGGTGGGAATGCAGAAGGATCCAACCATTCTGGAGGACAGTTTGGTGGTTTCTCAAAAAACTAACCATATATTTGCCATATGACCCAGCAATACCACTGCTGGGTATATCCCAAGCAGAACTGAAAACAAGGACACAAACTGATATATGTACACCAATGTTCATAGCAGCATTGTTCACTATTGCCAAAAGTTGGAATCAACCCAAATGCCCATCAACAGATGAGTGGATCAATAAAATGTGGTATATACACACAATGGAATATTACTCGGTTGTAAGAACAAATACACTACAAACACACATGATAAAATGGATGAATCTTGAGAACCTTATGTTGAGTGAAGCAACCCAGGCATTGAAGGACAAATACTACATGACCTCAATGATATGAAATAAAAAAGCTGCCTCAGAGAGCTAGAGACTGAACGATAGGCTTACAGGAAATCAGGGGGTGGAGGAAGCATGTGAGCCGACATTTTCAGGAGTGGAATTTATGATGAGCTGGCGGTAAGTATGAACACAAAGAAGAGATAAAATGGGGGCAAGGGGTTGCCTTTGGGTGGGGCTTTGCAGGTTTGAGGGGGGCTGGGGATGGGCGGATGGGTAATATTGCCCAAAAAGTGGGGGGAGGGAGGAGCAACATACGAACATAGGAGAGTGTCAGGTGTTGGTTGAGAGTAAAATGCTGAGAAAATCATATCAAAATATAATTAGGAGGGTTACCTGTTTAGGATGGGCGGAGGGGATGGTCTGATGTGGGCCGGGCTCCTGGGGAATGTCTGAATGCTCATTTTACCAGAGTGGGTTGTACCATTGGGTAGAGACCCAAGTAGTGAGAGTGGGGGTGGACCCACATCCTGGGGAGGACTAATGCCATCAAATAGAGGGAACTGTATCTCTCGAGGGAAAGGGTGGCTCCCAGGGCATTGTGGCAGTTGAGCAAATTAGGCCCTGAACACTGTTGCAAGTATCTCTGGATGTGGATCCTTGGGAAATGGAGGTTGGCTGTCACTGTGGGCCCCAAGGGGAGGGGAAAATGGATGTTAAATGTGTGTAACCAAGGTAAATGTGGGGTAAGAGAGGAGTTTCATGACAGTACACAAGGATGGATATAAAACATGTAATATTACACCATAAACATATAGGGGATGACAGACTAATAATGTAAACCATAATGTAAAACATAGGATAACTAAAAATTTAGAAAACTGTATATCCTAGAATATGGACCACAATGTAAGCACAGACATCACCTTGTTTGAAAACTCTTGTCTCAGAGTCTGTACATCAGTTTAAGTAAATATGAAATGAATAAGTTATAAGAATATCTCTGTGGAAGGGAAAAGGTTTTATGGTAGATGTGTGGGAGTACTGTATATTGTATATATGAATTACTGTGGTCTAGGGCTCTTGTGAAGAGAAGTTCAATAATTAGGAAAAAAGAAAAGAAAAAGATAGGATGTAGAATTTTTCCAAATCAACATGAATTCTATATCTAACCTTTAAACCCATTGCTATATTCCATTTTACTAGTAAGGGATCCTGACATTATATTGGGCTTCACTTTTCAGGAAGTTTTTGATCACAGAGTGGTTCAACAATGGCAGCGGAGGAATACTGGTATAGGATACTATTGACAGGTGATATATGGCTGACAGGGAGCTATACAGGGCATATATCCAGGGTGCATGGTAATGTTTCGATATACTCATAGTGGCAACAATTAAAAACTACAGCTGAGGGGCTGCTGGGTTCCTGGCTAGGGGTGGTCTGTCGTGGTCCCTAGGGGAGCAGCAGCAGTCCCCCAGGTAAGGACCAGGAAGGAATGAGGGTCCAACAGTAAGACCATGATACTAATGACTATGCTTGTGAGCCTATATGCCTGAAATAAGAACAAGGCCTAGAGCAGCACTGTGCCTGGGAATTTCCTCCTGACAGCCTTCATGTTACTCAAATGTGGCCAGTCTTGAAGCCAAACTCAGCATGTAAATGCAATGCCTTCCCTCCAGCGTGGGACATGACACCCAGGGATGAGCCTCCCTGGCACCAAGGGATCACTACCAAGTACCAACTGATGATGCAACTAGAAAATGACCTTGAATTAAAAGTTCAATGCGGATCAGCAGAATATCCCTGTCTACATTTAATAACATGACTTTAAAAGGCTGTTTGACCTAATGTAAGGGGGAAATGGAAAGGAGAAATGAGTTTATATGGCTATGAGTTTCTAAAAAAAAGAGTCTGGAGGCTTTCAGAAGGATTGCCCTTATGCACAACTGAGCAGAGACTAAGAGACAGATAAAGTAGATACAACCCCCAGGTATTGGTTCCTTTGAGGGCTAAAGAGATCCATGGGTGCTATGGTCATGGCAGATGGGGTTAACTGCAATGTCAGATGGCCCTTCTTTGGAGCTGGTGTTTATGCGTGATGAATCTGGACTTAGATGGGATCTCTCTTCATAAGACTTTCATGCTACTTTGCTGGAGTTGTAGTAGGTGTTGGGGTTTAAGATATATTTAGGGGATCTGAATCTCTGGACTGACAATGTGATAGCCAGGCCCTGAGCCTCAACAGACTCCAGCACCTACTATCTGATTTATTGGACTCATCTCACTCAGCTAAGATGGAGTTGAAGAAGGACAACCACCACACCATGGAGCCTAGAGTGCCTACAACTGAAAGTAGGAGGATTGCATTCAGTATCCATGTGGAATCTGAGCCTCCTCTTGACATAGAGGTGCAACGGACACAACCAATCCAAGGTCCACAGAGAAAAGGTGGCATTAGTGTGGGAAAAGAGGCCATAGTGGCTGATGGGTGTGGGGAATGGGAGGAAGAGATGAGATGTGGAGGTGTTTTTGTGACTTGGATTTGCTCTGGATGGTGCTTCAGGGGCAATCACTGGACATTGTAAATCCTCCCAGGGCCCACTGGATGGAACGTGGGAGAGTATGGGCTATGATGTGGACCATTGACCATGAGGTGCAGAGATGCCCAGAGATGTACTTACCAAATGCAATGGATGTGTCATGAGGATGGGAGTGAGTGTTGCTGGGGGGGGAGTGGTGGGGTCTGGGTGGTAGGGTTGAATGGGACCTCATATTTTTGGAATGTAATATTTTTACAAAATGAATAAAATTTAAAAAAAAAACCATAATGGTTTTATGTAATAATTACATAGAATCAGAATATATAAAGCAAAATTAGGAGAACTAGAAGGAGAAATAGAGAATCACTCTTATAAATTTAAAGAGTTTAAAATATAGCTCCCACAACTTGCAAGAGAAGACAGGAAAAATGAGGATAGGTGTTTTTTGAGCAACACAGTTTACCAACTAGGCCGAAATTATATTTATAGAAGAATATACCTCACTGCACAGACTGTGCATTATTTTCAAATGCACTTGGACTTTTCCTAAATAGACCATATACTGGGATATGAAGAAATCTGTACAAAGTAAAGAAATAAATATACAAACCATACTGAGTATTATCATTGATCTCAGGAGAAAAATAATTGAAGGTGCATATCAAAATTTCCAACAATAATTGTCCATGCATCTATTTATCCTGGCAGTTTTACCTGTTTCACTTCATGTATTTTGTAGATCTTTTATTTGATCCATGTAAGCTTGGGATTTTTTACTTCATTTTAATGAGCTAGGCACCTTATCACTCTGAATTGACTTTGTTATCCCTGTTAATCTTTTGCTCTGAAGCTACATTCTCTGTTTTTCATTTAGTAATTTAACCAGTCCACTTTCTTTCAGTTAGTGTTACCATTATAGATTTTTATAGCTTTATTTTTAAACTATTTGTATATATTTTAAATGTATTTTTGAAGGCTACTACATACATTTGGGTTTGTATTAAAATTCTATCAGAATCTCTTCATTTTATTTTAATTTTTAAAATTAATTTTTATATATTTTTTAAAGATAAATTACATAAATATTACATAAAAAATAGAGGGGATTCCCACATGTCTCACTCCCTACACCTCCCACATTTTCCCACATTAACAACATCCTTCATTAGTGTGGTACATTCATTAAAATTAAATGCATTTTGGATCATTGCCACTAAGCATGGGTTATAGTTTACATTGTAGTTTACATTCTCTCCCATACAAATTTGTAGGTTATGGTAAGATATATACTGGCCAGTGTCTGTCATTACAGTGTCATTCAGGACAATATCAAAGTCCTGAAAATGCCCCCATATTATACCTGTGTTTCCCTCTCCCTGCCCTCAGAACCTCCAGTGACCACTGCCTGCACATCAATGATATAAGTTTTTCCATTGCTAGAATTACAATAAGTCTGTAATAGAATGCCAGTAAGTCAACTTAAGAGCATAGTTCTTTCTCCAGTCCTGAGGGAAGTGGGATGGTGATGCACACTCTGTCTCTAATTCAGAGAGGGCCATGATACCACTGGGCAGATGGATGGGACTGCTTGCATTTATAGACTCTCTGGGTTCCTTGGGATGGTCAATTTCCATAATCATCTCCTTGTTAGTTGTCCTGGGTAAGTACAATGAACTGTAGAGTAGGTGTTGCAACTCCACTGAGATTAAGACCAAGCTGGTAAATGGACAAAATAAAGATTTAAGTCTCTCAATTGTAAATTTATCAACTCTAGTGCTAATCATTATTTTTCAGCTATGTATATGTAATATTGGTAAATTTACTTTTAATTATGCTGTATTGCTACTTCTTTTCTCATTTTTAAACCTATTTGTACTTGTTTCTCTTTACTCTTTTGACTTTTATTTAAATTAACTAAATGTATTTTATATTATCCTTACCTTTTTAAGTATAATTCTATTTTCTAATACTGGTTGTTACTTTCTGTACAAATGCACATATGTTCAACTCATTAAAGGTTACTATCATTTGGCATTGTGCCACATTATAAGAATTTAACAATAGTAAACTATTCATGATAGCAATCTTCCAGGCATTTTTGCATGTGTTTCACTCTCAGGTATTTATAAACGCCAAACTACAGCACTACATTGTTATTATTTTCTTTAAATATTAATTAGCTCTTACAGAAATTTTTTGTTTATCCATTTATCTGTTTATGCACATGTGGGTTATTTACATTTTTGACTTGTGAAAATTTTTACTACATATGTTGTGTACAAATATCTGTTCAAATCATTTTAAAATTTTTGTTTATATATTTAGAAGTAGAATTTCTGGATGGAAATTCAGTGTTTAATTTTTTGAGAAATCACCAAACTGTTTTCCACAGTGACTGCACCATTTTGCTTTCCTATCAGAAATGAGCAAATGTTGCTTCTCCATATCCTCACCAACACTTGGTATATTCTGTTCTGTCATTAAACAATTTTTCAGCTATTCTAATAAGTATGATATGGTACATCATTGTGTTTTTTAAACCAATTTTATTGATAAATATTAAAAAACATGCAATTTATCTGGAATGTATAATCACTGGTATTTTGTATAATCACATAGTTGTGCATTAATAATTTCAATCATTATTAAATCATTTTCATTATTTCAATAAGAATAATAAAAAACAGATGGACAAATAAATAAGAAATTCTTCAAATCTCAATCACTCTGTTTCCCTTGCTGAACTTACCTGCTATGTCTATTATTGCACAATTATTTATTTGTTTATTAAGCAGGTTTATTGCATTATATTCACATGCCATATGATCTACCCAAAGTGTATAATCAGTGCTTTTTTAGCTGTTAAAAAGTCCTTTATTATAAAATTGTAAAATAAATAGAAAATTGATCGAAATAATTACAAATTTTAAGAGAGTGCAAGGTCAGGTTAATATAATCAATTATAGATGATAGGTAGCATAGCAACAAAACTTTATAAATGTAAATATAATTCAAATTTTATAGTAATTAGTTATAACATAATTCTAATTCTTATGGTCATATATTTAGGCACATATACAGCATCTTCCATGGCCTTAATTGGTTTGTGTAGATCCAAATTGTTAACCCATATCATTGTCCTTCTTCCTAAAGAATTGCTTTAGTATTTCTTTCAATGTGAACCTGATGATGATGAATTCTATCAGCTTTTTCATCTCTGTAATAGTTTTTTTCTTTACCTTTGTTTTTGAAACATTTTTATGGTATATATAATTCTATGCTGTATTTTTTTTTCTTTCAGTTATTTTGATGTTGTGCCACTGTCCTTTCTCTTACATTGTTTACACTGAGAATTCTATTTCATTTTTAGCTTTGTTTATCTAAATAAAATGCCCCCCCATGGCTGATTTTATAGTTTCCTCTTTATTACTGATTTCAGCCATTTTATTTAATGTGCTTTGCTGAGTTCTCTACAAATTTCCTGTGCTTGAAATTTGTTAAGCTTCTTGAAGATATGACTTTATAGTTTTCAGTAAAAAAAATTTTTTTAAGAATTTCAGGTATTGTAATTTCAAATGTATTTTCTACTCCCACATACTTTCTTTGTGAGATAGACTGATCTCATAACATCTTCCAGTTGAAGACATTCCCTAACTTACTCATAGTCTTTTAATTTTTTAAAATTCTTTTTAATTTTTGAGTTTTATTTTCATTTTCTTAATTTTAAGTCTTCAAGTTCACTAATCATTTCCTCAGATATCAAATCATTCACTGATCCCAATCCACAAAATTTCATCTCACATAATATTACAAAATTCTATTATTTTTTCTGTGCTCAAATTTTGTTTTTATTGGGAAGCGGATTTGGCCCAGTGGGTAGGGCATCCATCTACCACATGGGAGTTCCGCGATTCACACCCTGGGTCTCCTTGACCCATGTGGAGCTGGCCCATGTGCAGTGCTGATGTGCAAAAGGAGTGCCGTCCCACGCAGGGGTGTCCTCACATAAGGGAGCCCCACACGCAAGTAGTGCATCCCATAAGGAGAGTTGCCCAGCATGAAAGAAAGTGCAGCCTGCCCAAGAATGGTGCCGCACACACGGAGAGCTGACACAACAAGATGACACAACAAAAGAGACACAGATTCCCATGCTGCTGACAACAACAGAAGCAGACAAAAGAGGAACACTCAGCAAATGGACACAGAGAACAGCCAACTAGGGTGGGGCGAGGGGGGGAAGGGGAGAGAAATAAATAAAAAATAAATCTTTAGAAAAAAATAGTGTTTTTATATTGTCCATGACTTTTACAACTTTTTAAATATATGGAACACATTTATACAAACTTTTAATTTACTTACCTGCTAATTTCAGCCTCTGGCTTAATTTGGAGTCAGTTTTTATTTAATAGATTTTTCATCATGTGTTAGATTTTTCCTTATATTTATGTACCTGATATGTGTATGTGCTGAAAATTTTAGGGAAGTCATCTGCAAATCTAACCACCTCAGTCTGCACAGACTGTCACATGATCTTTTACTCAGGGAGATATTGAACTACAATTAGGTTTCTGTTCCTCACTTCACAGCCTGTAAATTATCTCACATAGTTACCTGAGGCAATCATGGAGCTTACCCCAATTGTTTCCTGTCTCCCAAGGAACTCTGATCTTCATTGACTGGTAATGATTAAAAAAAAAAAATGATAAGGATACCAATATAGATAGAAATAGGGATAGAGATATAGCTAGAGAGAGAGCTAGAGGTAAAATTAGAGATGGAGATAAAGATAGCAATAGAGATACAGATCCTGATAAATATATGTGTGTATATATATATATAGTCTGGGTTATTTGGTTGTTTCAGGAAGGAGATATGGTAGATATGTTCAAGCATGGCCTCGAAAGAGGCTCATTTTTTGTTAATTGTATCATCCTCTCCTCCTTACTGGTGTTTGGAATCAGTTACTTGTGACAAACAGAATATAAAATAAGTGATTGGATGATACTCCTGATACTAGGTAATATTGTCTCTGCATTCTTTACTGGTGAGTCTGCCATGCCTCATCTCTCACTCTGTTCACTCACTTGTCCTAAAGGAAGCCAGTTTCCATGTTGTACACAATTTATATAAAAAAAAAGTTTTCATGGCAAGTTCCTTGTGACCTTATAAAAACCATGTAGGGAAGCGGACTTGGCCCAGTGATTAGGGCATCCATCTACCATATGGGAGGCCCACGGTTCAAACCCCAGGCCTCCTTGACCCATGTGGAGCTGGGCTGTGTGCAGTGCTGATGTGAGTAAGGAGTTCCGTGCCCACACAGGGGTGTCCCCTGTATAGGGGAGCCCCACGCTCAAGGAGTGCACCCCGTAAGGAGAGCTGCCCAGTGCGAAAGAAAGTGCAGCCTGCCCAGGAATGGCACCACACACATGGAGAGCAGACACAACAAGATGATGCAACAAAAAGAAACACAGATTCCTATGCCGCTGACAACAACAGAAGCAGACAAAGAAGATGCAGCAAATAGACACAGAGAACAGACAACAGGGGTGGGGGGTGGGGAGAGAAATAAATAAAAACAAACAAACAAACATGTGAATGAGGTCAGAAGTGTTTCACAAAATGTTACCCCAATTCTGACTCACAGCCATGGCTGACAGATTGACAGCAAACTCATGGGAGAGTGAATGAAAAAAGCACTGAGCTGAGAATCACCTGGTTTCTTGAGTCCCTGAGAAAGTGAGATAATTCAGGTATGTCATTAAAAGCATCTATGTTTGGGGAAAATATGTTAAGCAGCAATTTTATTTTTAAAAACTCTTTGTAGTTGAAAGTGAGTATATGCCATAACAATAATTACAAGTGAAAACCCCAAGCTATGAAACTTCCCTTGAAAGCATACAGTAGACTTTGAGGATGGTATGAGGGAATAATTATTGGACCTTGATGAATTGGAGAACAGAAGCCATGTGTTGTTCAATAAGGCTGCCATTGAGGGCATATCTGGAAAGCAAGTACTACCTTATTGTAAGCAGAAATATGGATGGCCCTGGATATATCGTAACAGAATTTTAGCAACACTATTAGCCTGAATTAAAGTGGAAAGCATAAAATATGCCCATAAATCTTGGAGGCATAGGTAAAAAGTTTTGAAGTTTTGGCTGGACTTCTTATTTATATATAAAAAGCAAGAGAAGGAAAAAAATGAGGGATATCTGTTAATCAAGAAGGAATCATTACCTGAAGGTTTAATATTTCTTAGTCTTTCATTGTGAAAAATGTGAATAAAATTAAGAAATGGCTACTTGGGAAAGATTTAAACCAGGATACTGCCAAGAAATCTAGTATTCTATAAGAAACCTCAAAGAGAGCCTTCAATTCCCATTGGAAAGTACTCTATGAAATGCTATTAATTAGCACATCAATACAATCCCAAGGTGTATTTCCTTTGTAACTAAAAAAGTGTAAGCTGTTCTTCAAATAATAGAAAGTGCTCCTGAGAGAAAACACAATCTAAGCATTTTTTTGAATAATCCACAAACAGACATTCTTCAAGAAGTACAAAGCAGCTTCAACACAAATTGTTCATATCATATAATAGCATAAAACAGAAATTTTCCAACCATGATGAGCAGAAAAAAAAATTCAGAGGCATAAAGTTATAGATAATCATACTTTAGTCTGAGTTCTCTTGTTTATATGTTCAGAGATATTACCTGCCATCTCTGTTGACATAAGATTATGAATCACTTTCAGAGACCTTTTAGCCCTTTACTATGCTACCCAGGAGGAGCCTATTGTTTGTTTTGGTCTTTCTATCCTTATGCTCTCCTTGATATTTGTCTAATATCTAGCTACAATTCACTCTAAATTTGGCTAAGTCACTCAAGACAAATTATATTCTTGTACTTATTTTCCCTTGAGCAATCTCTTTTCAATACCAGAAATTTAAGATGAAATAATGGCTTTCCTGAGTAATTTATTTTTTTGACTAAGTGGCTTTTTAGATGGTAATTGTCCAAAAAGGTAAATAGTCCAGAGACTAAAATACCTAATATATCACCTAGGAATGAAGTTTTCCTACTTTTACTAAAAGATAATCTATGGACAAGTTGTAGGAACTAGCCATTTAATACAAATTTTCAAAGACAGAAATTTTAGAGAAGTATACAAATGATGGATGGTACACTTGAAATCTCTCTTACTTTGACAATTATTATAAGGAAGGCTGACTAAGTCAAACATTTCACTTTTGCTTTAGGTCAGCTTGATGATTTTTCAACTCTGAATTTCATCACCTATGAAAATTCTTGGGACGTGGGTAACTGAATATTAAGCAATACAATTAGGGTATATTGGCTAAAAACAAGCCATATGATTCCCAACAAATAAGTACTAATAAATTTATTTTTTAAAGTGAGTTTTGATCTATACTGAACTGCGGCGGCTTGCTCGGTCGGCAGAGGTGGGGTCTGGCTGCGGACGAGGGGTCGGTCCAGCTTTGGACGAGGGGTCGGTCCCGCTTGGGATGAGGGGTCAGTCCCACTTGGGACGAGCGGTCGGTCCGGCAGCAGACGAGGGGTCGGTCTCACAGGGGTTGCGCAGTTCGGCTGACAGGGTCGCCCGGCAAAGCCGGCGACGAAGGGGTCGCCCGGAGAAGCAGGCGACAAACTGGGGACAAGGGAGGCCAGGCCCTTGTCGGGGGCTGTCAGGACTGGAGGGCGTACGGCAGAAAAACTACCGTGGAGACAAGGTAAACACGCAAGTCCAACTTTATTGAGGGAGAGGCAACAGTTTTATAGGGGCTGGGGAAGGCTGATTGGTCGAAGCCACGCCCTGTTCTGATTGGTTGCCAGAGAAAGGTCAGAGGGCGGTACTGGATGGGGGAGGGGTGGTGATTAGGGATTGGCTGTTGCTGTTGCTGGGGGAAGTGGCAGGGCTTAGTGATTGGTGGCTGCTGTTGCTGGGGTAGAGGGCAGACTTGAGTTTCCCGCCCACGCCTGGCTGTTGCTGCTGTTGGGGGGAGGGAAAAGGGCAGACTGGAATTTTCTGCCCTGTGCCTGTGCAGGGAGAAAGAAGAAGAAGGGTGCCACCCCACAAGGCATCGTGTGGCGCCATCCGGGAGGAGGGGCAGCCGCGGAAGCATGGCTGCCGAGAAGGGGAGACCCAAGGGCACTCTGCGCCCATGCCGAGCTTCCTTCAGGGGTGGCGGTGGGCCCGACCAACCACCCTATTATGGGGGCAGCGGAATTAGGCCTACTGCGGCCGCTCCCCTGCCAGGCCAGCAAACCACACTTCAGCCCGAGGGGTGACCACACTGAACATCTAGATTTTTCAGAGTAGTCCCAGAACACACTTTAGTCTCATTTGTACCAATCGATTTGCTTCTACTCATAAGATTTCTTTAGATATCTTGATTCAAAACAAATAAACTTAATCTCTTATAAGAATCAATAATTGTGAAATTGAAAAATAACCTAGTATTGTATACTACCTGAGAGTAAAATCCTGAAAGACTCCTTGTTGCTCAAATATAGCCTCTCTCTATGCGAAACTCAGCATACAAATTCACTACCTTCCCCCCATCAAGAGAAATAGTTCTCAGGGATGACTGTTCCTGGCACCAGGGATTATTACCAAGCACCAACCAGCAATGCAACTGTAAAAAGACCTTTTCAAAAGGAGGAAAGGATAAATGCAAATTAGTTCTTATGGCTAAGAGAATTCAAAGTGAGTCAGGAGGTCATTCCAGAGGTTAGGCAATGCGCATCTGAGCAGGATCTCATTGACTGCCACAACAAACAGTGTGTCAAACAGCAGGACTTAACTATAAGTAGGCCAGACAGTCCAGGAATTTGGCATCATGTCAATGGGCCTTACTTTGGAAATTTTGCTCACCCGTGTAGAGGAGTTAGGCACATTTATAGGTTCTCTACACGTGGCTCTTCTGCCTCTTTTATTTGAACCTATAATTATCACTATATTTGATAAATATATGTCCCAGAGACTTAAATCTTTGGGAATCTATGTGCCAGCTGATGGCTGAATCTCCATAGAGTTGAGATACTTACCATGCAGTTTATTGAACTCACCCAGAACAACTAACAAGAAGGTGATTATGGGCAACCCTCATATAAAGGAAAAGAGAATTTCTGCAACTACAAGCAAGATAGTTCCATCCATCTTTCCCATGGGATCTAATCTCCCTCTCAATTAGGAGCAGAGTGAACATCACCATCTCAATATCCTCAAGATTGGGGAATGAACCATGGATTAAAATAGACATTATTATTACACAGTAGAATTATTATCATTCTAGCAATGGAAGAACTTTTATCATTGATATAAAGGCAGTGACCACCAAAGATCCTGAGGGCTAGGAGAGGGAAAAATAGGTATAAATGGGGGCATTTTGGCACATTGGACTTGACTTGCATGACATTGCAGTCCAGTGTATATTTTGTCATAGTCTAAACATTTTTTGTGGGACAGAGTGTAAACTATAATGCAAACTTTAATCCATAGGAAATAAATTTACTTAACTATTCATGGTTAGTAGCAATACTTCAATATGTGTTCATCAATTATAACCAATATACTCCACTGATGAAGGATTTTGTTAATGTGGGAAAATGTGGGAGGGCTAGGGATGGGTTATATTGAAATCCCATATATCAATTATGTGACATGTATGCGATCTAAAGCTTCTCTAAAAAATAAAAAGAAATAATTAAAAAAGAAAAATAATAAAAGAATAATTTAGCTACTTGTCTTGTTTTCTGGTGCAGCTAAAATAAACAACCACGAATACCTGTTTGGCTTAAACAGGTATTGATTCTCTCATAATTTTGGAGACTAGGAGTGCAAAATCAAGACATTGGCAGGTAATCCTTTTTGTGAAGTCTGTGGCATTCTAAGGTTGCTCAATCTCTGTTTCCATCTGTCTTTCTCATGCTCCCTGTGTTTTCTGTTGCAATGTTCAAATAGCCTTAATTTTAAGGACTCCAGTCACATTAAATTAAGGTCCACCCTTTTATAGTTTGGCCTAATTTTAACAGGATCTTCAAACATCTAATTCACATTTGTTAAATGTAAATGTTAGTTCACTGTCACAGAGCTGCGGGTTAGGAATAGAACATGTCCTTCTTGGAAATAAATTTCAAACACTGCAACATTAAAAGAGAAATCCAGAAGACTTTCTTCTTCCGAAAATCCTCTTCACTTCAGACTTTTCATGAAGTATAAATGGGAAAAACCCTACATGGTATAACGTAGAATTAGAATTTCACTAATGCTAGATGAAGCAAAGGACAAGCCATCACCCCCACAAGGAAAAACTTTTACCCAATGAGTATGTGAAATTAGACAGAGGCTGGTTTGAAACATCAAATTTCAGATAAAATACTGGCCTCGTATGTTAGAAAATGTGCAGTCTTAGGGAAAATGTTCTGTTTATATCCCTGAAGAAGATTCTGGGTTCTTTAATATGACTAAGTGACTAATAAATACCATTAATAAAACCATAGATAGGCATTATTTTAAATAATACAATATTTTCTTCTGTTGATTATTTTAACTGTAAATATGATCTGTTCTCTTGCTCTAATTTCAGCATGCTTGACTCCTGGGATAGATAAAAATGGTACACATTCAAATTATTAACTCTTAATTCTCTTATTGTTACTCTATTATAGTGCTCTGAGGTGTGATCTACAGTTTATTAAATGTTATGGCACAGCTAAAGTCTAATCCAAATAATCATCCAACAGAAATAGAGGAAAACCCAAAACTTCAAATGATAGGAATATAAATATGCAGTGATATTATATCAAATAGTGTTTCAATCTGAATTGATCAAATCTATGGGCAGGGATGATCTTAATTTCAGTTCAAGGAGGTAAGTTCAAGGTTGAAATGATAACTGAGAATATCAACCTAACTGCATGTTGCAGTGAATTTCTGCACTAGAGTTTAAGTTTATAAATCTATAAAATGCTTTGATTTCTCCCCCAAGAAATTAAAATGCTCCTTTGTTTCTTGGCAAATATTTTGTTCACAAAGGCAAACAGCCTGTTTATGAGACAAGAGGAAGCTCATGAAGCTTTTTTTTCCAAATCTCAAGATCTTTGTCTCATTTTGTTCCTCAGTCAATCATCATCTATTAATTTTGAAGTTTGCCGAAACCAAAACAGGTTTCTTTGTTGAAACCCTACCTTAATTTTTTTGATCTCAGATGCAAAAACCTTTAAAATATTCTTCTAACTTCTCCTTCAGAGTACATTTTAAAATATTGTTCTCCCTTGATTTAAGGAGTTGAATAAATAATCCTTTTGAATCATCAATTTGTTTCTGGTAGCCTCTGTGGGGTAAGTCAACATACTTGTTTAAGTAATATTAAAAGTTTATCATTTTAATATTTTATCATTTAATATGTGGTAGTGCAAAGTTATTTATAGTGGAAGTACATAGTTTTAAAGAAAGTAGTATGAGAGGTGGTATGTTTCTTTAAATACATGTGCATGTTCATTTGTGTATGAGAGACATAAATAACACCAATGAACCTGACACAAGAGACACATTTTATAAGATCCTACATATTTCACTAGTTAAATGAACTGACTAGAATATGCAAATTCTTAGAGACAGAAAGTAAAGTTCAAATTAACCAGGGTGAAGGAAAAGGATACAGGATTTTCATGCATAATGAATGCAGGGTCTCCATTATGTGATAGAAAACTTTAGTCATGCGTGGTGTTGTTGGTAGGAGAGAATTACAATTGGGATTAATTCCACTCAATTTTATGCTTGAGATTTGTTGACATGGGGAATGTTACATTGTACATATATTATCACAATTAAACAAAAAGCGAAAGGGGCTAAAATAACAATGACATTTAAATGCAACATGTGATACCGGATGGGATGTAATAATGGAAAATGTCCAAAAGGACATAATTAGGGAAATTGAAAAAATATATGAAATGTAAACAGTATAGTTTATATTAAATTGCAGAAATTTAGTAATTGTACTTAATTCATCCAAGTAAATATTCTTTTTCTTAGGACATATACATGGAATTATTAAATGGTAAATGTGCATTATGCAAGCAAACTACTACCCAATGATTAGAATATTCATTAGGTAGATAGATAGGCAGATTGATAGATAGATGATAGAGAGAGAGAGAGAGAAATAGATAAATAGATAAGTAGATAGAATGAAATAACAATCATGTTAAAGTGCTAAATATTGATAAATATGGCTATCTAGGATGGGGTATATTGGAGTTGTTTGTACTGTATTTATATTATGCTTAAAAATTATTTCCATGTAAGTGTGGAATTATTTAAAAATAAAATATTAATAACACTTGTCCTTATACAATTTAGGAAAAAATGAAATAATATAAAATCTATAATTTTCTAAATATTCTTAAAGTTTATTATATTTGTTTCTCAAACCATGACATGATTATATGATTCAAAAAGAATAAGACATTTTCAGTAAATCCAATATTGTAAAATATTATATTTGTCACTGCATCTTAAGAAATAAAATTGAGGAAAATTACTTTACTTGACTTGACAATTCTATTTCTGTTATAAATTTAAATATATATGAGAGAAAGGCTTTCAGATACTTGAGAAGTATTTTATAAAATTTAACAAAATTTGACATTGTACACCTTGAAATGTCACCAAAATGAGCCTTGAAGAGGAGTCTCTATTGTAGGTAGGTTTTTAAATAAAATTTTGTGTTTCCAATATTATATTCACTGCTTACTTTTTTAAATGTTGCTCTAATATATTGTCATTTCTCTACCTGTAGAAGTACAAATCATGCATAAGGCAGATAGATACTGATTTGTAAATTTCCATTTTCTGCATTTTATGAGGAAAAAGGAGGGTACACTAATTTTAATTAGAATGTTAGATTCAAATTTCACTTATAGTGACAGTTATTACAAGATGAGTAGTCTGTGATTCCTTAAATAATATCAAGTGATTAAACTGTGCTTGCTGTAATATTGTTTGATAATGATGTGGGCTATGGGTGGAAGGCTCTTTGTCTCTTCAGAAATAACTAAGCTGTTTGACTTGTGTCTCTTCAGAAATAACTAAGTTGTTTGACTTGTGGGTGTGAAACGGTAAGAGGCTGCAATCCTGCTCTTAGGGACCAGCAGGCTCCAGTCCCAGGAAATGTTTAACAAAGCAAGGGCTATAAACTTTAAGTATTTAGGGGAAATGCAAAAACCAAGGCTTATCTAAAATGTCTGGAGTCCTTGCTAAAAGCTTACCTAAGATGTGGAAGAGATATATGCTAATTGAAGCCTATTGAGAAATGAAACAAAGGGACCATTTGGCCTTTCCTCTCTGTATAAAAGACGTTTGAAAATCTTGTTCGGGGCTCGGGATTCAAACTGAAAGCTCCCGAGTCTGGCCGGCCGTCAATAAACCATTTTTTTCCTTCTCAAAATCATTCCTGAGTCCTGGCCTCTCTATACTCAATTAATTGAACTTCTCTTAAATTCCACAACATTAATGGCAACCACGAAGGGATAATAAATGAAGGCCAGAGACGGTAGCATTTTGCTGCCCCTTCCAAATCCCCGAGGAAGCCGGGAGGACTCGGGTGAACCCCAAATCTGGGTGCCCCTGGATTAAATTTAATCCAGAAAAGATGTGGGCTCCACCAGAATCTTCCCGACAAAATCAAGGGGCAATGGAAGGTCTGAAGAGAAAGATTCTGGGAACGAAAAAGAGCTCCGAACAGGGAAGAAGGTAAGACTCCCCAGGTGAGCAGAGTCTGGAAGGCCCTAGCTTTAATTGCTAGGAAGGGGAGGCTGATCACCTCCTGAGAGAACCCTAGTAGCCCCAGAAGGCTGGGGGGAAGCCGTTCTCTCTAGGCTTGGGAAAAGGAGGAAAACCGGGGAAAAGCCCTGGTGTTTTGGGTTTGTCTAACTGCATGTTAGAATCTGGTACTGGTCTTATATCCACTAAAGGAGTGGATTCTCGATTTTAATAGGAAGGGTATTTATAGGTTCGAGTCCTAATATCCTGGAAATTGGTCTAGATTAAGGAAAACAAAACTTGGTTACAGGAAAATGGATTGGCTTTTCTGGTGGAGCTTGGTCTGGGTGTAAAGTTTAAACAGTGGAAAAGTCTAGCTGAAATCTTTTGTTATGGTGCTAATTTGTGAATGAATTTGCTTTATACCAAATGTTAAGTGTTCTGAGGTTTGTGATGGCTGTGGGGGCAGCCGTGGTGAAAATAAATATATAAACTTGTGAGTCAGATTAGTGACCTTTGTGCTTCTGTCTGTGTCAGCTCAATGTTAGTGTTGGAGTTGTGTCCTTACATGAAGTAGAATTACAGCTGAGCTGGAGCCCTCCCTTGCCATTGGCAAGGGGGTGAAATGATTCTGGGGCAAAAGCTGAGGAGTCTAGATGTTTGTGCATGTTCTGGTGTCTTGTCTCTGGTCTGGCCCTTTGCCGGGGCTTGGAGGCCATCTGTGTCCGCGCCAAGCACCCAAGTCTGTTGGGAATGTCCCAGTCAGGGCGGCTGGGTTCCTGGGAGAGTTGCCAAATTTGAGTAGGTTCTGTCTGCCCATTTTGGCTGAAAGCTGGAAAGGGGGGAGCGGCTTGCCCCTTTCCAGTGAGTCCACCCTTCTATTCATAAGCCGCATTCCTGTTTGTTGTGCACCCGACTGCCTGGAAGGGGGGGAAGTGAAGGAGGTGAAAAGCAGAATCAGAATAAATGCAGTAAAGTTCCCTCCTTAGGGTGTCAAAGCCAAAATATGTTTGCATTCTGCTCAGGTTCTTAGAAGGTATTGTAGTAACCTTAAGTAAGAGAATGTGTTCTGTGAAGGTAAACTTTGTATTAAGGGTATAAATAATTATAAAAGTTTTACAAAGCATTGTTTAAGGTATTTAAGTGGCTAATTGCAGAAAGTCATTATTTAACAAAACTGAATTGATAATAATAATAAAAGGCAATTTTATAACAAACTTTTTCGGCAGCCAATCTCCCCTGCCAACTTGCTTCCAAAAAAACTGTTTCTAGTATTGCATGCTACTAAGTATTTAAAGTGAAAAAAAAAAATTCATTATTTTAACAAACTTGTTTAGTATTAATGGCAATTATATGTTGTAAGAAGTTTGCCTGGTAACTTAGTATGTGGGATATATGGAGTGTGTTTTTATTGTTAAGGAAACAGAAGATGATTTTGTCCTAAGATAAAATGATTGATTATTAGAAAGAGTAGAGTGTGGGACAGAACCTGAATGAATACTGAAGGTGTAGAAGGTTTGTGGAAGGGAAATTTTTATGATTAAAATTAAATAAGATCAATATACAAAGAAAATCTTTTATCAATAGCTTCTTGTGCTTTAACCTCATCATATCCTCAATGTTTGAAGAAGAGTTCTTTTAAAAGAACATTTTATGTTCTAGAAATCAAATCCTGAAAAGTAGCCTTTTATTTCAAACTAACTGCAAGAGATTTATTCTTTCACTTTAAAGGAAAAATTAAAGTAATGGTTAAGTTCATTTAATATGTTATAAGTTGAATGAAAGGTATTTAAAGGTGTTATAAAATGAATAGATTTTAAAAAAAATTAATAAAAACTGTAACTAAGAGTTAAAATCATTTATAAATGCATTTATATTGTAAAACAGTGGAAAGACAATAACTGAGATTATAGCTGGGTGAATTTAGCCTGAAACTATTATTTAAGTGTAAATTCTACACTAACCTTTCCTTTGTTTATGGTTGCTTCAGGCCTAACCTCGCCCTTTGCCTTTGCCTGTGGTTATTTCATAATTGAGAAGAGCTGGGACATCACTGTCTCCTCTTCTGGTATTAGTAACCCTTTCTCTCATGAATTCAAGTGTAAACTAAATAAATTGCTGCCTGATAGAATAAGGTTAAATGGCCACTGGAGTTTTATTATCTCCAAAATCAAAAAGGGGGGTGGAGGGGGAGAAGTCTCCTGCCTTGACGGTCAGTGTTCCTAAGAGTGGCAATTCATGAGAGAAAGCAGTCTGTCTCCCTGAGGCTTCAAATAGCCTCAGTAAATATATATAAAACTAATCTTGTTGCTTATCCAAAATTCTGCTAATTTCAAGGTAAAATATAAAGTTCTAAAACAAAATGGTGCTAAGGCATTGAGAACATTTTGGTTATTACAATCCATTAAGTAAGAAAGAAAATTCTTGTGGTAAACTGCATGGTCATAGTGCAAATTAAGAAGAGTTTCAAAAGTCTTTGAAAAGTTTAAAGTAACTAAAGTCATGTTGTTGTGCCAAACTATTCATGTCTGCCTATTTGCTCAAATTGTTGAGGTTAAATATGCAGTTATATTTATAAATATTCTTAAAGCCCAAATTGAACTAAGCAGGATGAAAAAGTCATAGAAATCTGATTATGGAAACAATTGGGAAAGGGCCTCCTCTTTGCAAGAGCTTTTAAGGCAAGACTAGGTGTGGCAGATTAAACCTATCTACTAGGCTAGGGAATTAAGAATCAGTTTGCCTGGTAATTTCCCAGTTTAAACCTTTGTCAGCCATAAATTGGAAAAAAAAAAAAAAAAAAAAAAAAACAAAGATTAGGTTAATTTTCACAGAAGAAAAATGTTGATGTAACCTGGCGGCCTGCTGCCTCAGTCTCCCACTCCCGGGTTGGACAGCAGTGGAGGAGACCAGTTTAGGCCAGTCCTATGGGCAGTGGAAGGATGCCCAAGAAGGAGCTAACTAAGTCGGTGCCATTTCAGCACTAAATTCTATTCCTTATTTGACAAAGGGGGGGAGCAGGTAAAAACTAAAATGGTTGGAATGTGATAGAAGAAGCAGTTAAATCAAACTTTTGCGTGGGAAAGTTAAATCTCAGATAAGCTGTAACTTCTGAAGTATCCAATCTATGGAAAAACAGGAAGAGCTTGCATGCTAGGCTTAGGGGTATAAATTGTGTCATTTTTCTTTGTTCGGGGCACCAGCCATATCTGGCTCTGCGCCCCTTCTTGCAAGATTGAGAATAAAGTATTTTCTTCTCCACAATCTGGTGAGCCTTATTTTCTTCCAGAAGATTTCTTTCCAACAAAATAAGGTAATTAGTGGCTCTATTAACAAATTTCAGTAAGTAAAGGAAAGTCCATAAAAACTATGGAGATCTTTCCTAGGTTATGATTTTTTAAAAAAATTAAGTAATTGTGTAATGTGTTTTAAAACCTGGTAGTCAGTATGCTTTTAATTTAATAATTTTGATAACTTAAAGAAAAGAAGTTTTTAGCTTCCTGTAAGGGAAAAAGAGAACATTCCTTGCATAAACTATTATGGTTTCAATTTTATTTAACTTGAGTGTAATCTCCCATAGTTAATTTATAAACTAAATTAACATATGTACAAAATCTTTACAGTAATGAAAATTGTAAGTGAAAATTGTAAGTTCACATTGGTGAAATTAGGCTAAAGGGAAAAGATTGTAGATATGCTCTCTTAAATAAAGAGTAAATTTCTTTCATTGGTAATTGTAATTTAGTAAGTTTATTTAAACATGAGGTGTCTAGTCAATGCGGTTATAGTCAATTATAAAGAGTTTGTAAAACATCTTCCAAACTGAAAATGTTTAAATAGTTCTAGTTGTAGAAGTCATTGTTAACTAAAGAAACTTAGATTGGTATTGGTAGCAGAAATAACTTCATGATAATAAACCTGTCTGAAGGCCACTGCAAAATACACATTTAAGTAAATGGTAATAAAAAGTTGTCTTGATTCTATTGGAAATATTCTGTTTTCATTCTAACAATGAAAAATAATATTTTTCCTCTATTACTAAAGTAAAGCACCTACTGTTATCTTCATAGTAAAATTGTGTAAGTAAATAGTCATTTGATATATGTATTGCGTTAAGTTGTTTAAAATATATATAAAACAAGGAATAAACTTTAACATTGTCAAACTCTTGTGCATTCGAACCAGGCCTTGTATACATTACAGGTGGCCTCTCCATGTGAGTTATTGGCTAGGCTGGTCACTGACCCCTCAATTAAAAATATGTGCTATATCAGTCTCTGGTTCTGCTCCTGAAGTTGATGGAAACTATATTGCAGTTTCAAGCTCCTGCAGCCAATAATGACTCGGTACAGCCAAGTGTACAATGGATATCGCTTCCAGACTGGCACCGTTCCATGGTGCCAGAGAGCGCTATGCACCAGGCTAGTAGAATACTGGAAAATCTCTCTAAGATGAAGGATGCTGCAACTTGCTCACTGCGTTGAAGAACATGCTAAGTGGAGCCATGATACCAGGAGACTGTAAGTAAAACTTAAACACAATTGGCATTATGGCCTGCTCTCATGGAGAGATAACATGTAAAGTATTACAAACCTGAAACTCAAAACTAATAATGGCAACTCTGAATCCTTATGCATTAAGTAATACATTAGTTAATATTAAGTGCTGTACTTTTATCCTGTACTAAATATATGCCTAATAATTGTAATGTTATCTTTTCTATTTTGGATCAAGTGCAGAAGTATATTAGACATGTTAAATTCCTGGTAAAATCATTTTCTAAACAGTTAATAACATGTCTATAGAATAAGGTGGCAGTCTCAGCCAGTCTCAAGTTAGCAAAAGTGAGGCTTGCTTGCTGATGGTGAGTCACCTATTGAACAAGTCAAAATTGCTAGAAATTGTACAATGAAAACCAAGGTGTAAAAATCTTTATTCTGTAGTTCTGATCACTCCCACAGGTGAAAACTAAGAGTATTTCCAAATTAGTGTTCTAATCCTGAGTGAAGCCAGTTGCCCAAGGAGTGCCAGTTCACCAGGAGCATCTGACAGAGTGAATGAGTGTCAATCATTGAACAGCTTGGAATGTGTCTTCAGACAAAGCTAAGTGTCTGTTGCAATTTCTCTCTAAAGATGGATAACTTAAAAAAAGAATATATATGCTGTTCCCACCAGCTTTTAAGGAATGCCATCTTTATAGGCATCTAATCTTGTCTATCTCTGTAATCCAATGTGTCCTCTTTTAAAAACGGGTATTCCAAATTTTTAATTAAGTTCGTTTCTTTCAGAGTGAACATCTTATTAACCATATGAAAACTTCATCCAACTTCGTACAGAATGCCAGATCCATCTTCCTCCAGTTAGAATAAATTAAAGAGTTTTTACACCTTATTAGGCAATGACTACAGCCCATGGCCAGCAGGAAGCAGTTACAGAAAAGAGATCGTCTCCCTTCAGCACCCCTTTTAAATTAAAGGTGTAAACTCTTTAAGAGTAAAATAAAAGTAATAGATGGATCTGGAACCTGACTGGAAATCCACGTGAGTGCCAGTGGCAGCAGAATAACTGCGGGAGGCCCCTGCCCAAGATTCTGCTGTCCAGAATGAAAAGTTCTAAACTTCTAAAAACGGTCCTTGATGCTGTACTAAAGACTGATAAATAATCAGTCAAGACAACAAACAGTCATCCACCTCATAGCTACAACAATAATTATGCCAAAGCTTAGCAAGTAAACTTTGACAAAGGGGGGAATGATGTGGGCTATGGGTGGAAGGCTCTTTGTCTCTTCAGAAATAACTAAGCTGTTTGACTTGTGTCTCTTCAGAAATAACTAAGTTGTTTGACTTGTGGGTGTGAAACGGTAAGAGGCTGCAGTCCTGCTCTTAGGGACCAGCAGGCTCCAGTCCCAGGAAATGTTTAACAAAGCAAGGGCTATAAACTTTAAGTATTTAGGGGAAATGCAAAAACCAAGGCTTATCTAAAATGTCTGGAGTCCTTGCTAAAAGCTTACCTAAGATGTGGAAGAGATATATGCTAATTGAAGCCTATTGAGAACTGAAACAAAGGGACCATTTGGCCTTTCCTCTCTGTATAAAAGACGTTTGAAAATCTTGTTCGGGGCTCGGGATTCAAACTGAAAGCTCCCGAGTCCGGCCGGCCGTCAATAAACCATTTTTTTCCTTCTCAAAATCATTCCTGAGTCCTGGCCTCTCTATACTCAATTAATTGAACTTCTCTTAAATTCCACAACTTTAATACAGTTGCTATACATCATTTAGTGCCCATTCAAGGTGATATACATATGCTATAATGTCCTAATATCTAAATTGCGTATACAAAAATGTAAGAGCATTTGAACCTGTTGTGCATAATGGAAATGACCAGCCCCTATAATATTTTAACAGGATTTGGGCTTGACTTGACCAGAAGCAGGCAGTTTCTGGAATACTTTAAAAACATTACTTTTATTTGTTGATACTAAACCTGCTGATGTCAGGTCTATATTTCACAGTTTCCCAAATGCTCTTGTGGAGCCACCATCCTCCTGTTCCTTCCCTTAGATGATTATTGTTATAAGGTGATGGAATAACTTGATAAAACACAATGAAATTCCATGAAATACTACCTGGAACAAAGGTCGAAGTATTGACCTATAAAAATGACAATGTGCCTCTGTTTGTGTGGTCATCCTATCAATCTCAGAAATGCAAAACCAAGAGAAATTGTGTAGGGAAAAATCCTCATCATGCTACAATTTTGTAAAAATATTACAACTGACTTATATTTTATCCCAACTTTTTCTAATCTGATGTAGAGGATAAATACACAGGAAATTAGAATGAAACCAGAAACCAGGACCCTGAATCTAGCATGACCTATCTGAAATCTCTTTTCTAATGATAAATAATAGGACTTGTTTTAAACCACTGTGAATGGGTTATTTTTTTCTATTCATATTAATATATTCATTTTTACTTTCCTACTTTTTTAACATGTAATGTAATGAAAAGCAAATTTATTTCCTAAAACTAAGATTTGTGGAATCCTCATGATCTTGCATGAACTGGTCTCTTTTTAATTTTGTCTGTAATTTCAGCCTTTCTTTGATAAGTTGATCTTGAACATGTGTTAAAATTGTTTTTTATTAATGAGTTGAATTTGGTATCAAAAATGCTTTTTTCAAATCATAACCCCCAGTACTTGTGAATGTTACCCTATTTGCAAATAGTATCTATGTGGATGCAATTAAGGACTAGATAAAATCATACTGGATTAGGATGGGCCATAAATCCAATGGGAAAGTCCTTATAAGAGAAAAAAATGGACACAAGAGAGAAAGAGAAGAAAAAGCCATGTGTAGACAAAGACAAATATTTGTAGGCAGCCAAATGGCAAGGAACCCAAAGGATTTCTAGAAACCACCAGAAGGTAGAACAGAGGCCTGGAATAGATTCTCTCTCAGAAACTTCAGAAAGAACTAACACTCTAATACTGTTGTAGAATTTGAGAGAAGTTCAATTATTTGAGTATAGAGAGGCCAGGACTCAGGAATGATTTTGAGAGGGAAAAATTATTTATTGATGGCCGGCCAGACTGGGGAGCTTTCTGTTTGAATCCCGAGCCCTGAACAAGATTTTCAAACGTCTTTTATACAGAGAGGAAAGGCCAAATGGTCCCTTCGTTTCAGTTCTCAATAGGCTTCATTTAGCATATATATCTTCCACATCTTAGGTAAGCTTTTAGCATGGACTCCAGATATTCTAGATAAGCTTTTAGCATATTTGCTTTTTGCATTTCCCCTAAATACTTAAAGTTTATAGCCTTGCATTGTTAAACTGTTTCCTGGGACTGGAGCCTGTTGCCATTGTCCCTAAGGGCAGGACTGCAGCCTCTTATGGATCCACACCCACAGCCTTCAGCTTAGGTTATATCTGAAGAGACAAAGAGCCTTCCACCCATAGCCCACATCAATACCATGATTTTGCACTGCACCAAAAATGTGTGAAAATTAATTTCTATTTTTTTAAACCATCAGGTTTTGGTAATTTTTGTAGCAGACCTGGGAAACTAATACAGTAATGTAAAAGTGCATGCCAATTTGGAATATCAGAGTTTAGGAGGATTAACTAATTAACATGTCTATTGAAAATAGGGAAATATTTACACACATTTTAGGCTACAATACAGTTATAAGTTTATGTTGTATAGTCCAATATAGCTGAAATAAATGTAAGAGTTGATATGGTTTAATATTTAGTACAGACAATGAGAGGTCATATTTTAATAACTGCCAGTCATTACCTTTCCCTCAGGAAAAAAATTAAAAAAGAAAAGAAGTAATATTTCAGTGAATAAGGAGTAAGAATAGTGTTCTGTAGTCCAGCAACAAGGTTTTCTTCCATGAAAATTTTCCAGTTTGGAATTATTAAAATAATTTAAGCAAAAATCTTCAAGAGAGGTAAATGCTATTCTCTCAAAAAATCAGAAAATGTATCATTATCAGGAGAATGAAACCATAGTTTTCTTAGTTTTAAATTGTGGCTTATTTATTTAACTTTCCAGCTGCTTTGCAAGATTTGTTCAAATACATTACATATATTTATATAATTTCTTAAAGATTTCATTTTTGTAATTTCCTATTTCTTTAATTGTTTTAGCTGAGTACTTTGTTATTATATATTTACTGCACTTTTCATTCAAAAATCAGATAATATGTTCAATAAATTATCACCGTATTTTATTTGTTATGGTTTCCTTTGAGACATTATGGTTGGTGCTTATTATTTGATTCATCATAAATATGCCTAACTTAAATTGATTCTCTATAAATGTTTAATTGTAGCAATTTATTAAAATATATAATAACTAAAAATCCTCATACATTTTAAAAAGAATAAATCAAAAGAGTAATGTAAAATGCAAAATAATTATTTTATCTGATTGATTATTCAGGTTTCAAAAGGTATTTTTAAATGAGATAAAATTAACTACGTGGACCCTACTTAGATCGTCTCCTCTTTACCTAGCTGGTGATGGAGGGATTTTCGATATAACGTTATGGGAATGACAGAGCACAGGACACCTGACAGTATACAGGAGAGATTTACAGATGTTTATTAGTCACACATACTCACAGTCTGTGAGTGTAGGGCACCACACACCAGGCAGGAATACAAAGCGGTGACACTAGGAACAGAGCAAAGTACCAGTCCCCGCAAGGGGTAGGCTTTGTAGAAATAAAAGTATGGGAAGACTTTGGTTTCTATGAGAGGGTGCTTGCCTTAATTAAATAATTCTGTGGCCTAGCAGGGAACTTATCTTCCCTATTCAGAGAAAGCAAGCAGTGTGCCCTGTCCTTGAGGACAACATAATGTTGTGTTCCATGGATATTATTTGCTGGAGAAGAGAAGTGGGGAAAGTTGGAGTTAGACCTTCTGGAACCTTCCCTATTTTATCACATGTCAGTACATTATATAATAGTGAAACTTATTGGACCTCAAACCATAAACAGACAAGGAGATGATATTTATATATTTGAATCTCATTCTTTAAAATGGGAATAAACTTGAAAGGAATCTTTATAGTTTTCCTAAATAAAATTATCTTAATATTAATTTCCTTAGTGCTTCCTTTACCTGTTTATTTTTAAGACTATAGATAATAGGATTCAGTAACGGAGGAACAATGGTATAAAATGTGGAAAGGATCATGTCATGAATTGGTTCAATGGTAACTGAAGATTTTAGGTTCACATAGATGCCAGAGATTAGGAAAACAGACACCACAAGTATGTGAGGGACACAGGTGGAAAAAGCCTTTCCTCGCTCTCTGCTGGTTGGAAACTTAACTGCAGTTGAAAATATATGAAAATAAGACATTGCAATTAAGAGAAAGCAGCCACCACCAAACACCATAGCAGAGACAAGATTTGCAATCTCATTGTAGAATGTGTCAGAGCATGAGAGTATCAGCAAAGAGTGGATGTCACAAAAGAACTGATGGATCACATTGGACTGGCAGAAGGGGAGCCGGAATGTGTTGGCAGTGTGGAATCCTGAGTAAGCCAGGCCACTGATGACTGAAATCAATGTCATATAGTCACAGACCCGAGGATTCATTATTATAGGGTAATGGAGGGGTTGGCAGATGGCCACATAACGGTCCCGGGCCATGAAGGTGAGGAACATCACTTCCACATATCCACAGTAAATGACCAGGAAGATCTGTGTTGCACATCCAGCCACTGATATAGCTCTGTTGTCAGTGAGAAAGTTGACACAGGCATTGGGGACAGTGACAGAAATGTAGCACATGTCTAAGATGGACAGATTCCTGAGGAAGAAGTACATGGGTGTGTGAAGGTTCTTGTCGATGGTGCTGACAGTGACAATGAGAAGATTCCCTAACATAGTGGCCAAATACATCAGTAGGAATAACATGGAGTTCAGGAACCTTAGCTTCCACCCATTAGCAAAGCCCACAAGGAGAAACTCAGTCATTATAGTGGAATTGGTCATTGTCTGGAAATTCTGATTGACCTGAGAAACAAAAGGTATAAAGGCATGGAATACAGGAATGATAGAAATAATTTATAAAATCACTTTAAATGTTTTCTTTGAAGGCATTTCCTTCTATATTACACAATTGTCCTTTTTCACATGTAGGAAAAAAATCCACTATTAGTGATTCTGAAATAAAGTCAACTTAGATGTTAGCTATGAAAAATACTTAATTGGAAATTTCCAAATGCAAAAAGGTCATGAAATTGTGAAAAGAAATACCAAATAGAAATAAAAGATACATAGATTGCTAGTAAGGGAATTTGGAATATTCCAAAATGCAAGAAATATTCAAAGTAGACTGTTCAAAGTACTTTCCTCTTTGAACAGGACTTTAATGACACTAAAGGGGATACTGTGTTTTTATTCATTTCAAAAAATAAATGTATGATATGTCTCTCTAAAAATTAATAAACTTTAATTGTGTTGTGGGTTTAAAAATTCTAATCACTTTTAAATCATACTTACATATGACAATGGTAGTGTAATTTATAAAATCTTTAAGAAACATTGAAATAAACAAGGTTATCTTGAAATTCTAAATCAATTTGTAAAAGCTGCACTTTCATAGTTTCATATCATAAAACCCATGATACATATACATTATTATAATTAAACATGTATATATATTTACTTTTAAAATTCTTTTAGTATGTATATAGAAGGGCTTGAAAAAAAATGGTAGAGTCAGGTCACAAAAGTGAGATTGAATCATTCCATTTTCTTTTGTTGTTGTTATTGTTGTTTTTTGTTTTTTGTTCATTTAATTTAATTTTCAATTATCTTTTTTTAAAATTTAATAGACAGCACAAAATATTACATTAATATTCCCCTATACCCCACTCTCAAAATGTCTGAATCAATACAGTCAGCATTAATAAATGATTTTTCATCTTGTTTTGTTTTTATACTTTGGATGTGAATGCAGTGGACTCCATAATATTACCATTACGGCATTTGAAATTACAACAATGACTAAAATATTTTAAGAGTTCTCTTTCCCTGCTTTTTTATTAATGAATAAACTATTAATTTACTTATTCATTGTTTAGATTATCCTTTGCAAGAGAAAATAAATTAAATTGAACTATTGCAGTGATACCCTATCCAAAGTTTAAATTTGAATTCCACATCCCCTTTGAAAACAAAAAGCTAAATTGAAGCAGAGTGCAGATACATCATGGTATAAAATAGATCAAAGGGTAGAAGGAAGACTTTTAAAATAACAGTAACCAAAATATACTCACTCTTGAAGATTGTATGCTTCAACCTTGAGAGAGAACAGTGGTTTCTCTTGTAATTTGTTCAAATCAAGGTCTGAAAGATGACTTAACCAAATTTTCTTATGCATACAGGATTTGCGAAGATATTCTAATGAAAAGTTACCATTCTTATATTGTGTAGTCAGTTCAATCATTTCTACTTATCTAAAATTGTGGGTTTTTCCAGTAAAGCCTCTGGGAGCACAGTCCTTACCATCCAGTGTGATAGCTTAATGCCCACGGGTAATTTAGGGAGATAATGAAGTCTAGAGAGCAAATGAATAAGGTCCAATTAAGATACAAGAATGGACATTGACACAATGTTTGAACAACTGGAAAGAATATTGCTTGTTACTGTGTGTAAATGAGTATTATATTAATGCACTACTAAATTTAGGGAACATAAATTAATATTCATTCAAAAGCTAAATAGGGTAATCTGTATAGATCTCAAAGGTGATATCCTGCATTCTAAGGAACACAGATATCTTCTTCCTGCTCTGATCTTGGCAAATAAGATGATCCTCCAGGTCTCAGTACCTGAAGCTTAGTGAGGTCAATGAATGAAACAATTAACAGAGACTTGGAAAAAGGTTTAGACTGTTTTAGAATTCAGACCTTGCTGACTCCGTCACTCACATTCCTACCACAGCAGTCTTAATGATAGCCTCTACTTGACTTAATATTTAGAATACCTATTTATCTTTAACCAAACAGCAACTGCCGGGATTATAGAGAGGATTAGGTATAATATCAACTTTACTTCAAAATTTTAACATATGGTTCTAAAAATTCAGTAGATCAAGTTATAAAAATAAAAAAAGATGTATAAAAACTGGTAACAAATCTTTACTTCATTCAATTTATGAAGAGAATCATTAAGGGAAATTCAACACTGAAGAAACATACATACTCAATATCTCTTTGTACCCTTGCTTTTGAAGGATGTATATACAATCTTGCATATCAATTTATCTATCTTTCTCTCTTCAACAATCAGTCATATATCTATTCATCTATCTTTCATTTTCCCTTTAGCTTACTAAATATATTAAGAGACTTTGTTGGAGGCTTTTGTTGTTTTTACCTACTTAATCTATTTCAGATAGTAGATTCTTCCAATGCTTTTAAGATCTCTAATATTTAAGGTGGTTTTTTTTTCTTTTTCCCCCTACAGTTACATCTTTAGTTGTGCATTTGTTAACTCTTAGGTAAAAAAAGTGTAAACTATAAAACTATAGAAAAATATGTTCCAAGGAAACAGTAACCAACAAACTGTTGGCATTAAAATAACTGTGTGAGAAATTAGACTTAAAAAATTTGATGAAAGACAAATAATTAGTGATACTGATAAAAGTGTAAGTCTATGAGTATGAAATAGAAATCAAACAAGGATAGACCAATAAGCACCAAAAAGCAGAACCATACACATGTAAACAAAAATGACAAAATAAAGGGTCAAATAGATCATTCTACA
The DNA here is from genome assembly GCF_030445035.2 of Dasypus novemcinctus. NCBI lineage: Eukaryota > Metazoa > Chordata > Mammalia > Cingulata > Dasypodidae > Dasypus > Dasypus novemcinctus. Next base: position 5,332,080 of record NC_080694.1, on the reverse strand, counting down.
ATATTCAATGCCAACTTCAAAAACTCGCTTTTACTAATGGAAAAAAAAAAACAATAGAAAAGTTCAATAATGAAATATAAGTCCTGAACAACACTAAAACCAACTATAACAGATATATATATATATATATATATATATATATATATATATATATATATATATACACACACACAGATATATATATATGTACAACACTTAAACCCTAAACAGCACAATACTCTTTCAAATGATTGATGTTGGCTTTTAAATTTAGGTCCAGGACAAGATCCTGCAAGTCATGGGAGTCTGACACCATAATTCATGTGAAAATATAGTTCGCTATTCACAGGTCCCAGAGAGAGAGAGGAGTGTCATGAGAAATCAACAGGAAGGACAATCAGCACAGATGTCTAAACAGCAAGTTGGGAGCAATACAAGAATTGTGAGAGGGACCCATGGGCTTGCATTTTTATTGTGGTGTGAGGGTAGAGTTTAGTAGATTTATTGTAGCAGTTGAAGTTTGGTTATTTTAAAGCAAATACATGAAAAATTAGGAAGACAATGGGGGTCCAAGAATGGTGGTGATGGTTATTCGAGACCAACTGTGGGTTTTGGTCAAATGTGTGGGAGCTGATGGTGGTGACTAGAGATGCAGGGTTTGGGCTCTGAGGGTGTTTATACTCCAGGGTTGGAAAGTTCTTTATTAACTAGATTTAACTACAGTATTGGGATGTGTATGGATGTTGGGGCACCATTTGAAACATTTTGATGTTTATAAATACTCTTTTTAAGTTCACATAGAAGACTCTCAAGATAAACAACACATAAAACCAAAGAACACATCTCACATTGAAGAAGAAAAAAAAAGAAAACATATAAAGTGCTCCCTTTGACTAGAAATATGAAATTAGAATGAAATTAGAAATAAAGAAAAGAAGACAAAATAGAAAAATTCAAAACATTTGGAAATTAAAGAACAGAACACAAATTAAAAGTGAAATTAGAAAATATTTTAAGATAGAAAATAAAATTACTATATGCCAATATGTGGGGACATTAAATGCCCACTTTCCCCCTCCACTGGTTATTTGTGTCAATTGCTGGAAAGGGTAGGATAGAATTGGCCAGGAGTCCATCCTGGAAGGTTGTGTTACAGGACAAAGAGGACCTTAGACACAGTAATTATTAAACTGCATATGTGCTGCTCCTCATGGTTGCATATGTGGTGCCCTTCACTGCTCTGAACACTATAAAACCTTTGCCTTTCCACTGTGGCATGGTTGCTGCCTGACTGGCCATCATCAGGACATGTGAGTAATAAGTGACATGACTGCTGTTGTGTTTCCCCATGTGGTTTCTTTGGAATGTCAAAGTATTCAGTTGGTCTTCCCAGGCTTTACCTTCCCTCCCTATACAATTCATATGGGATTCATTTAAAACAATATTCAGAAGGAAATTCACAGGTTTAAAATGCCTAAATTAAAGAGCAGATGAATTCAAAAGTTGTTAAAATGAGAAGAATATAAAGGATCATAACAGAGATAAATACAAATATATATATTTAAATATACAGAGTATTAACAAAACTATTGCTGATAAAATCAGCATTATTGACAAATATGGACCAGACTAGTAAAAATGATCTTATACTTCTAAAATCTGGAATAACAATAGGGAAATTACTACCTACATTGCAATAATAAAAAGGCTTAAGAGAATACTATGAGCAATTGTGTGCTTATAAATTACATAAGGTAGATGAAAAAAACAAAGTCCTAGAAACACACAAACTAAAAAACTAACTCAAGAAAATATAGAAAACCTAACAGACAAGTAACAAGTAAATATATTGAATCAATAATCAAAACAAAGCCAAGGACCAATGAGCTTCACCATTGTATTCTAAAAAACATATAGGAGGGGCAAGATGGTGGCTGAGTGAGCGCAATTGACAATCTCTCCTGCAAAGAAGCGCCTGGGCAGGGTTGGAAATTCTTCGGGACCAGGCTGTTTCGGGATTTTGCAGGGCAGGAGTTGTCTGAACATTGATTTGGTGGGAAGGTAACAGAGAAAATACGTGTATAAGATAAAATTGAGGCTCTATTACACGGAGGTGCGAGACGCGCATGGGACGCTCCCTCCTGGGAAGAGCAGAGCCGCGGCATCGGCGCTGCGGCCATGATTCCTGGAGGCTCTGTGGTGCTGGGGAATTCATAAGCCCTGAGAGGGCTACTGGGGGGCTAACAGGGCAGAAGGCCTTCGCAGACCGATTTGGGGAGACAAACTGGAGTTTCACTGTGAGGCGGGGAATTTTTGATTGCGGACACAAATAATAGCACTTCCGGCTAGAGCCCAGCCCCCAAGGCCGGTTGCGGATCTACAGCTGCCTTAAATTGCTCCCAATAAAGAGACTTCACCAGGAGACTGTTTCAGGGACTGGCAGGGTGGGAGACATCTGGAAGCCGACTGGGGGAATATTTTGCGAAGTGTGGGAATTTCGGTTTTGGACTCTGATATTGGCGTTTCCAGCTGGAGCCCCACCCACTGGGCCTGGCTACTGATCTGCGTCATTAAATTGGCTGCAGTGTAGAGGTGCCCCCAGGTGGCCATTTTGGCGGCTTACAGGGCGGGAGGTGTCCGGAAGTTGAATTGGTGATACAGCCACAGAAGAGACCTGAATGAGAGGGTGAATTGCAGGGTTCAGACACAGAGGTCAGAGTTTGCGGATGTGACCTCCCCCATAGGGCTGGCATCCAGCTGCGGGGATCGCTGAAGACTGTGTTGCACTTTGGTGCTCCCAGGCTCCCTGTTAACCAGATTTTTTTTTCCCATTTTTCTAAACATTTTATTCTGCGATTTTACATTATCACGTTTACATACAATCTTCTAATTTCATATGATGACAGATTAGATGGCCACTAGTTTTCTTAATCCAACCCTGTTTCCAATATATCCTTTGAGTATTAGTTGGGTTGTTTAAAAACATTAAATATTATTTTGATCACAATAGTACTTTTCTTTTTTTTTTAATTGACTTTGTAATAATATTACATAAAAAATATATATATGAGGTCCCATTCAATCCCACACCCCCACCCAACCTCTCCGCCCCCCCAGCAACACTCGTTCCCATCATCATGACACATCCATTGCATTTGGTAAGTACATCTTTGGGCACCTCTGCACCTCATGGTCAGTGGTCCACATCATGGCCCATACTCTCCCCCATTCCATCCAGTGGGCCCTGTGAGGATTTGCAATGTCCGGTGATTGTCCCTGAAGCACCATCCAGGGCAGCTCCATGTCCCAAAGATGCCTCCACCTCTCATCTCTTCCTGTATTTCCCCATATCCATCAGCCACCCTGTCGACTTTTCCCAATCCAATGCCACCTCTTCTATGTGGACATTGGATTGGTTGTGTCCATTGCACCTCTATGTCAAGAGGAGGCTCAGATTCCACATGGATGCTGGATGCAATCCTCCCACTTTCAGTTGTAATCACTCTAGGCTCCATGGTGTGGTGGTTGTCCTTCTTCAAATCCATCTTAGCTGAGTGTGGTAAGTCCAATAAATCAGATTGTAGGTGCTGGAGTCTGTTGAGACTCAGGACCTGGCTATCACATTGTCAGTCCAGAGATTCAAATCCCCTAAATATATCTTAAACTCCAACACTAACTGCACCTCCAGCACATTAGCATGAAAGTCTTATGAAGAGAGATCCCATCTGAGTCCAGATTCATCACACATAAACACCAGTTCCAAAGAGGGGCCCTCTGACCTAGTAGTTAACCCCATCGGCCATGACCATAACTCCCATGGGTCTCTTTAGCCCTCAAATGAACCAATATCTGGGGGTTGTATCTGCTTTATCTGTCTCTCAGACTCTGCTCAGTTGTGCATAAGGGCAATCCTTCTGCCAGCATCCAGACTCTTTTTTAGAGACTCGTAGCCATATAAACTCATTTCTCTTTTCCATTTCCCCCTTACATTAGGTCAAACAGCCTTTTAAAGTCATGTTATTTTATGTAGACAGGGATATTCTGCTGATCCGCATTGAACCTTCCGTATAAGGTCATTTTCCAGTTGCATCATCAGTTGGTAGTTGATAGTGGTCCCTTGGTGCCAGGGAGGCTCATCCTCAGGTGTCGTCTCCCACACTGGGGGGAAGGCATTGCATTTACATGCTGAGTTTGGCTTCGAGACTGGCCACATTTGAGCAACATGAAGGCTGACAGGAGGAAATTCCCAGGCACAATGCTGCTCTATGCCTTGTTCTTATTTTAGGCTTATCAGCTCACAAGCGTAGTCATTAGCGTCAGGGGCTCACTTGTTAACCAGATTTGAGGTTGCCAGGTCTGAGTCCCCTAAATCTTGGTAGCCCACACTCCAGAGACTCACACCTCTTGAGTCTGCAATATCACAGATTTTCCATCCCTGAATCCATCATGCCCTGAGGTCCATCTGAGGTCCTTTAATGTCATAGCCCTCAACGTTTGCATTTTTTCTTTTTTGTTTTTTTTTATTATTTTTGTTTTATTTTTTCATTTTTTATTGTCCTGATTGCTAACATTGCATTATCCCCTAGTCTTTTCTCCCATCATATCCCCCAAAGTCTTTTTTTTCAGTTATTTAGGGTTTTTTTTTGTTCCTGTTGTAGTTGTTCTATGTCTTTTTTTCTTTTCCTTACTTGTTCCCCTCCCTTTACCCACCCTCTTTTTCTTTCTTTCTTTCTTCTCTTTTTCTTTTCTTTCTCTCTTGTCCCTCATTTTCTTCTTATTTTATCTTAATTATACAAGAGGTGCTGCAGGGAACAACTCACATTTGCTGGGTTTCCTCATCCTCCATTGCCTCATTTCTGTGTGAATTGATTTTGGCAACCTACACTATCCCCTTTCACCCACATCTTGATATCCTCCATCATCTACTGTCTCTCCTATATTCCACCTCCCTTTCTTTGATCCCCAAATTGTCTAACTCTTAATTTCTAATACTTTTGTTTTGTTTTCTGTCATTATTCACTCTTGAAACTATTGCCTTTCTTTTCTCTTTCCCTCTCTCACAAAAAGACTAGCTTTTTAATTCATACCATATTCCTCCCATATTCAGTTGACTACCTCATTATAGCTCCTCTACCTACTGCTATAACTCTACACAACTTACATGAATCTAATATCCATCCCCCCAGATCTTATATTGTTGCTCTGTTAACATTTACCACCAATACTACTTTACACTATTTTCCTTGCTTACACAATCGCCTTACCCTGGCCCTAATACTTTCCTTCAAAGTGAACTCAGCCAGCAATAAGAAATTAGAATAAGAAGAACAAAGTGACAAAGAGAAGATATAACACTTATGCAAAAACAACAGCTAATTAATCCCCAAGACTAGACAAAGAAGCTAAGGAACTGATTAAACCCGTCAAGATAAAATTATGACCAGACAGCAACAAAAATCTACAAACCAAGCCAGTAATCAGGAAAACATGGCTGAATCTAATGAACAAACTAAAAATCAGGAAGGGGAGCAGAACTTCTCACAAGTAATTAAAGATCTCAGAACATATATCACCAACAAATTTAATGAAGTAAAGGAAGAGGTTAACAATATGAAGATAACACTTGGAAGGGAAATTGCAGACATACGCAAAAAGATAACAGATATGATGGGAATGAACACCACAGTTCAAGAAATCAAAAATACACTCGCAGCAAATAACAGCAGACTAGAAGAAGGAGAGCAGAGAATTAGTGATCTGGAAGACAGTACATTAGAAATCAAACAGATAGTAGAATTGATCGATAAAAAGATAGAAAAAATCCAGCTAGGACTTAGGGACCTGAATGACAACGCAAAACACTCAAACATACGTATTTTAGGCATCCCAGAAGGAAAAGAGAAGGGAAAGGGGTCAGAAGGAGTGTTGCAGGAAATAATGGCTGAAAACTTCCCAAAGCTACTGAAAGAGACAGATGTATATATCCAAGAAGCACAGCACATCCCAATCGTCATAAACCCCAACAGGCCCACCGCAAGACATATACTTGTCAAATTATCTAAAGCTCAAGACAAAAAGAAAATTCTAAAAGCAGCAAGAGAAAAGAAAACCATCACATACAAGGGAAGCTCCATAAGATTAAGCACTGATTTCTCATCTGAAACCATGGAGGCAAGAAGGCAGTGGTGTGATATAGTCAAGGTACTAAAAGAAAAAAATTTCCAACCAAGAATACTCTATCCAGCTAAACTAGCATTCGAAAATGATGGAGAGTTCAAAATATTCACAGATAAACAAACTGAAAGAGTATGCCAACAAGAAACCTCTCCTTCAAGAAATTCTAAAGGGAGTTCTGCAGGAAGAAAGGAAAAAACAGGACAGGCAGAGTTGGAGGAGAGTGGAAGAGCAACAAAAATACAAAAAGAGAAGAAGGGAAAAAGCAAACAAAATATGACAAACGCAAGTCTGATCAAAATATGGCTAACATAAATAATTCCTTGAAAGTAATAACACTGAATGTCAATGGATTAAACTCACCTATCACAAGATTCAGACTGGGACACTGGATAAAGAAATATGACCCATCTATATGCTGTCTACAAGAGACACATCTTAGACCCAGAGACTCATGGAGGCTGAAATTGAAAGGTTGGAAAACAATCTTACAAGGAAAAACAATAACCAAAAAAAGGCAGGAGTAGCTATATTAATATCAGACAAAATAGACTTTAAATGCGAAACAATTGTGAGAGTCAAAGAAGGATGCTACATATTAGTGAAAGGGACAATCTGTCAAGAAGATCGAACAATCATAAATATTTATGCTCCTAACAAGAGTGCCTCTAAATATGTGAGGCAAATGCTGGAAAAACTAAGTGAAAGAATAGATGCATCTACAATTATAGTGGGGGATTTTAATACACCACTATCAACTCTGGACAGAACATCTCAAAAGAGAATCACTAAAGAAACAACATATTTGAACAGTATATTAGAGGAGCTGGATCTAATAGACATATATAGATCATTACACCCAAACACAGCAGGATACACATTTTTCTCAAGTGTACATGGATCATTCTCCAAGATAGACCATATGCTAGGCCACAAAGAAAGGCTTAATGAATTCAGAAAGATCAAAATCATACAAAATAATATCTCTGACCAGAGTGGAGTGAAGCTGGAAATCTGCAAGGGCCAGAGGCCCAGATTTCATACCAAGATATGGAAATTAAACAGCACACTCTTAGAAAAGCAGTGGGTCAAAGAGGAAATCTCAAAAGAAATCAATGACTACCTTGAAACAAATGATAATGATAACACAACATACCAAAACTTATGGGATGCAGCAAGAGCAGTACTGAGAGGGAAATTTATAGCCATAAATTCATACATCAGAAAAGGAGAAAGAGAAAAAATTGAAGAACTGACGGCATACTTGGAGGAATTAGAAAACAAACAACAAAGTAATGCCCAGGAAGAAGGAAGGAAATAACAAAGATAAGAGCAGAACTAAATGAAATAGAAAATAAGAAAGCACTTGAAGAGATAAACAAGACCAAGAGCTGGTTTTTTGAGAAGATCAATAACATTGAAAAACCTTTAGCGAGACTAACAAGGAAAAAAAGAGAGAAGATGCAAATACACAAAATAAGAAATGAGAAAGGAGATATCACCACTGATCCCATAGAAATAAAGACTATCATAAGAGGATACTTTCAAAAACTATATGCCAACAAAAAGGAGAATTCAGAGGAAATTGACAAATTCCTAGAAACACATAAGCAGCCTATATTGACGAAAGAAGAAATTGATGATCTCAACAAACCAATCACAAGTAAAGAGATAGAATCAGTCATTGAAGACCTCCCAACTAAGAAGAGCCCAGGGCCAGACGACTGCACAAGTGAATTCTACAAAACATTCTGGAAAAACTAACACCAATCCTGCTGAAACTCTTCCAAAAAATTGAAAGAGAAGGAACATTGCCTAACTCCTTCTATGATGCCAACATTACCCTAGTACCAAAGCCAAACAAAGACACCACAAGAAAGAAAAACTACAGACCAATTTCTCTAATGAACCTAGATGCAAAAATACTTAACAAAATACTTGCTAATCGTAGCCAACAAAACATTAAATGAATTATACACCACGACCAAGTGGGATTCATTCCAGATATGCAAGGATGGTTCAACATAAGAAAATCAATCAATGTAATACACCATATAAACAGATTGAAGGGAAAAAAATCACATGATTATCTCTATGATGCAGAAAAAGCATTTGACAAAATACAGCACCATTTCTTGATAAAAACACCCCAAAAGATCAGAATACAAGGAAATTTTTTGAACATGATAAAGAGTATATATGAAAAACCCATAGCCAACATCATTTACAATGGAGAAATCCTAAAATCCTTCCCTCTAAACTCAGGAACAAGACAAGGATGCCCTTTGTCTCCCCTTTTATTTAACATTGTCTTAGAAGTACTTGCTTGAGCACTGAGGCAAGAACCAGATATAAAAGGCATTCAAATTGGAAAGGAAGAAGTCAAAATTTCATTATTTGCAGATGACATGATCCTATACATAGAAAACCCTGAGAGGTCTACAGCAAAGCTTATAGAACTCATAAATGAGTTTAGTAATGTCACAGGTTATAAGATCAATGCGAAAAAATCAGTAGCATTTCTGTAAACCAATAATGAGCAAGATCAGGAGGAAATCAAGAAACAAATACCATTCACAATAGTCAATAAAAAAAATGAAATATTTAGGAATAAATTTGCCTAAAGATGTAAAAAACTTATACACTGAGAACTGTACAAGACTGTTCAAGGAAATCAAAGAAGACCTAAATAAATGGAAAATATTCCTTGTTCATGGATAGGAAGTCTAAATATTATTAAGATGTCTATCCTACCAAAACTGATCTACACATTCAAAGCAATCCCAGTAAAAATCAACACAGCCTTCTTTCAGGAACTAGAAAAACTAACTATGAAATTTATTTGGAAAGGAAAGAGGCCCCAAGTAGCCAAACACATATTGAAAAAGAAAAACGAAATTGGAGAAATCACACTACCTGACTTCAAAACATACTACAAAGCTACAGTAGTGAAAACAGCATGGTATTGGCATAAGGAGAGACACACAGACCAATGGAATAGAATTGAAAGTTCTGATAAAGAACCTCATATATATAGCCATATAATATTCGATAAAGCCACCAAACCCTCTCAACTGGGAGAGAATGGCCTATTCAACAAATGGTGCCTGGAGAACTGGATATCCATATATAAAAGAATGAAAGAGGATTACCATCTCACACCTTATACAAAGATCAACTCAAGATGGATCAAAGACCTAACTATAAGGGCCAAGACCATAGAGACTTTGGAAAGCAGTGTAGGGATGTATATACAAGACCTTGTAATAGGAAATTGCTTCATGAAATTCACACCAAAAGCACGAGCAGCAAAAGAACAAATAGACAAATGGGACCTCCTCAAAATTAAAGCCTTCTGCACCTCAAAGGAGTTTGTCAAGAAAGTGAAAAGAGAGCCTACCAATGGGAGAAAATATTTGGTAACCATATAGCAGGTAGGAGACTTATATCCTGCATATATAAAGAACTCCTATATCTTAAAAATAAAAAGATAAACAACCCATTTAAAATATGGGGAAAAGATTTAAACAGGCACTTCTCCAAAGAAAAAATACAAATGGCTAAAAAGCTCATGAAAAAATGCTCCAAATCTCTAGCTATCAGGGAAATGCAAATCAAAACTACAATGAGATACCATCTTACTCCCATAAGATTGGCAGCTATGAAAAAAACAGAAGACTACAAATCCTGGAGTGGATGTGGAGGAATGGGTACACTCTTCCACTGTTGGTGGGAATGCAGAAGGATCCAACCGCTCTGGAGGCCAGTTTGGTGGTTTCTCAAAAAACTAACCATAGATTTGCCATATGACCCAGCAATTCCACTGCTGGGTATATACCCAGTAGAACTGAAAACAAGAACACAAACTGATATATGCACACCAATGTTCATAGCAGCATTGTTCACTATCGCCAAAAGTTGGAGTCAACCCAAATGCCCATCAACATATGAATGGATAAATAAATGTGGTATATACATACAATGGAATACTACTTGGCTTTAAGAACAAATACACTAAAAACACATGTGATAACATGGATGAGTCTTGAGAACCTTATGTTGAGTGAAGCAATCAAGGCATTGAAGGTCAAATCCTAAATGAGCTCAATGATATGAATTAAGTAAACCAAGCAGCCCCAGAGAGCTCAAGATTGGATGATAGGCTTACAGGAAATTGGGGGGTAGAGGAAGGATGTAAGCTGACACCTACATGGGTGAAATATATGATAAACTGGAGGTAAGTATTTGTACAAGGAAGAGATAAAATGGTGGCATAGGGTTAACTTTGGGTGGAGTTTTGTGGGCTTGAGGGGTGCTAGGGATGGGAGGATAGGTAATATTGCCCAAGAAATTGTGGGGAGGGTGGGGCAACATATGAACATAGGAGATTGTCAGGTATTTGGTTGAGGGTATAATACTGAGAAAAGCTTTTCAAAAATATAATAAGGAAAGTTACCTGTTTAAGATGCTTAAAGGGGATAATCTGATGTAGGACAGGCTCCTAGGGAATATGTGAATGCTCACTTTGCCATAATGGGTTACATCATTGGATAGAGACCCATATAATGAGAGTGAAGGTATACCCATATCCTGGGGAGGACTGATGCCATCAAATAGAGGGAACTGTATCTCTCAAGAGAAATGTTGACTCCCAGGGCATTAGGGCAGTTGAGCATATCAAGCCCTCAACACTGTTGCAAGTATCTCTGAACACGGCCCTTCAAGCAATGAAGATTGACTGTCACTGTGGGCCCTAAGGAGAGGGGGAAAGAGGTATTGAACAGATGGAACCAATGTAACTGTGTGGGCAATTGAAGTGTTTCACAAGAGTACACAAGGATGGATATAAGACATGTAAAATTACACCAAAAATATATAGGGGCTGATAGGCTAAAATAAAAATCATAATGTAAAACATAAGATAAAAAAAATTTAGAAAATTGTATAGTCTAAAATATAAACCACAATGTAAATACAAATGTTACCTTGTTTGAAAGCTATTGTCTCAATATCTGTACATAAGTTTCAGTAAATATAGTATGAATATGTGAAAAGATTATTGCTGTGGAAGAGAAAAAGTTTTTATGTTGGATATGTGGGAGTACTGTATATTGCATGTATGAATTACTGTGATCTAAAACTCTTGTAAAGATAAGCTTAATAATTAGAAAAAAGAAAAGAAAAAAATAGGATGTAGACACTGAGGAAAAGAAGGAAGAATTTGCCTTACCAATTTGCATATAGGACAACACTTATTGCAGTGATGGAGGGCAAAAAATCAAAAACAAAACTTTTGCATTTTTAAATTTTTTGATACCCTAATTTATTTTTACCTAAATTTTTCTAAGTTAATATGTATTTTATATCCAACCTTTAAACTCATCACTATATTCCATTTTACTAATAAGGGAAACTAGCAATATATTGGGCTTCACTTTTCAGGAAGTTTTGGATCACAGAGAGTTTCAAGAATGGCAGCAGAGGAATACTGGTGTGCAATGTTTTTGACAGGGGACACATGGTTGGCAGGGAGTTCTATAGGGCATATATCCAGGGTAAATAAAAATGATTGGATATTTTCATAGTTAATACAATTAGAAACAACAACAAGGGAAGTGCTGAGTTCCTAGCCAGGGGAGCTCTATCACAGTCCCTAAAGGAACAGCAACAATCCCCCAAGTGCAACAGCAAAGACCAAAAAAGAATGAAGGTCCAACAGTGAGCCCTTGATACTAATGAATATGCTTGTGAGCCTGTGCACATGAAATAGGAACAAGGCCTAGAGCTGCAGGGTGCCTAAGAGTTACCTCCTGAGAGCCTCTGTGTTGCTCAAATGTGTCCAGTCTTGAAGCCAAACTCAGCATGTAAATTCATTGCCTTCCCCCCAGCGTGGGACATGACTCCTGGGGATGAGCCTCCCTGGCACCAAGGGATTACTGCTAAGTACCAGCTGATGATGTAACTAGAAAATGACCTTGAATACAAGGGTCAATTTGGACCAGCAGAATGTCTCAGTCTACATATATTAACGGGAGTTAAAAATGCTTTTTGACCTGAATCAAGGGGGAAATGGAAAGGACAAATGAAGTTATATGGCTATGAGTCTCCAAAAAGAGCCAGGAGGTTATCAGATGGGTCACCCTTATGCACATCTCAGCAGAGTCCCAGAGTCAGATAAAGTAGATACAACCCCAGGTATTGGTTTTTCTGAGGGCTACAGAGACCCACAGGTTCTATGGTCATGGCAGGTGGAGTTCAATGCCACGTCAGTTGGCCCTTTTTTGGAGTTTGTATTTCTGTGTGATGAAGCTGGACTCAGATGTGATCTTTTTTCACAATCCTCTCCCGTTACGTTTACCAGAACTGTAGTTGGTTCTGGGGCTTAATATATACTCAGAGGATCTGAATCTCTGGGCTGACCATATGATTGCCAGACCCTGAGCCTCAACAGACTTCAACTCCTACACTCTGGTTTATTGGACTTACCCCACTCAGCTAACATGGAGTTGAAGAACGTCAACCCCCACACCATGGAGCCAACAGTGGCTACAACTGAAAGCAGGAGGATTGCATCTGGCATCCATGTGGAATCTAAGCCCCCTCTTGATATAGATGTGGAGTGGATACAACCCATCCAAGGGCCACAGGATGGAGGAATAGAATACGGATTAGAGTGGACTTACTGATATTCTATTCATGAACTATTGTGATTAGTAATTGAAGAAAACGTGGCATTGGTGTGGAGAAAGTGGCCATGGTGGCTGCTGGGTGTGGGGAATGGGATGAAGAGATGAGATGTAGAGGTGTTTTTGGGACTTGGAGTTGTCCTGGGTGGTGCTGCAGGGACAATTGCCAGACATTGTATGTCCTCCCATGGCCCAATGGATGGAATGTGGGAGAGTGTGGGTTATGATGTGAACCATTGACCATGAGGTGCAGTGGTGCTCAGAGATGTATTCACCAAATGCAATGAATGTCTCATGATGATGGAGGTGATTGTTGCAATGGGGGGAGGAATGGGGGGAGGGGGGTGGGGGCTATATGGGGACCTCATATTTTCTGAATGTAATAAAATAATAAATTAATTAATTAATTAAAAAAAAAGAAATCAGTGACTACATTGAAATAAATAAAAATGAGAACTCCAAATATCAAACTTATGGAGTGTAGCAAAATTAATGCTGAGAGAGAAATTTATAGTCATCAATGTTTATATTATTAAAAAGACAGACCTAAAATCAAAGACCTAACTCCACACCTGGAGGAACAAGAAAAATAACCACAAATTAAACCCAAAATGAGAAGAAAGAAGGTAATATTGCAGATTAGGGCAGGGTTAAATGAAATTGAGAATGAAAAATACATTAGAAAAATTAACAAAACAAAAAGGTGATACTTTGAGAAAAACAATAAATTTGAAATACCCTTAGGTAGCCTAGCAAACAAAAAAAGTAAGAAGATGCAAACATATAAAATAAATATGAAAGAATCACCATTGATCCCACAGATGTAATGAGTATCATAAGATGATACTATGAAAAACTGTATGCAAATAAGAAGTATAACTCAGATGAAGTAAGCAAATTTCTAGTAACACACAAACAAACTACACTGATGAAAGAAGAAATTGATGGACTCCACAGGACAAACGGAAGTAACAGATTGTATTATTCAATATAAACCTTAAAACAAAGTAAAGCCCAGCATCAGACTGCTTCAAGGATGAATTCTACCCACCATTCTGGAAAGAACTAACACCTATTCTACTTAAATTATTCACAAAGTTAGAAGTTGGGGAAATATTATCTAAGTAGTTCAAAGACTACCACACATAAAGATGCCATAATTAAAGAAAGCTAATGACCAATCTCTCTAATGAACCTGGATTATAAATTCCACATGCACAAAATAATATGTACTAATCAAATTCAGCAATGCATCAAAAGAATCGTAAACAATTATGAAGTGGGTTTTATCCCTTGAATGCTAGGAAATTTCACAATAAGAAAACCAATTAATGCAATATACCACATTAAAAGACTCAAAAAACATGCCATGATCCTCTCTATAAATGCAGAAATGCTTTTGAAAAACTACATTACCTTTTCTTGATAAAAGCACTTCATAAATAAGAATAGAAAGAAATACCTTCAACATGATAAAGTATATATATATAAAACCACAGCTAACAGGATAGGAAGTGGTAAAAATATTAACGTCCAAAGATCTCTAAGATCTGGGAAAAGACAAGAATGCCCATTATATTGCTTCTTATTTAACCTTTTGTTATAAGAACTTACACAAGCACTTACACAATAAAATAATTAAAAGGATTTGAAATTGGAAAAAAGAAAAAAAATTTCACTATTTGCAGACGACGTGATTCTATATGTAGACATCTGAAAAACATACAACAAAACATCTAAAAGTGATAAAGAGTTCAGTAAAATGGCAGGATATAAGATCAACATGCCAAAATCAACTGCATTTCTGAACACCAATACTGAACAATCCAAGGAGGAATCAAGAAAAAAATCCACTTAAAATACCAGCTAAAAGAATCAAATATCTGGGAATAAACTGATCTAAATACATAAAGGATTTGTACAAAGAAAACTACAAAGAAAATTTTGTAGTTTACAAAATCAAAGAAGACCTAAATATATGAAGCAATAATCCATGATCATGGGTTGAAGACAAAATATCATTAAGATGTCTGTTCTACCAAAATAGATTTATTTACAGATTTAATACAATCCTAATAAAAATTGCAAAAGCATATTTTTACTGAATCAGAGAAGGGAATTATGAAATTTATTTGGCAGGGCAAGGGGCCTTGAAGAGCCAAAACTGAATTGAAAAATTAAAAAAAAATTAGGAATCATGCTAATTTTAAAGAATACTAAAAGGCAACAATAGTCAAAATTCCATGGAATTAATTCAAGGATATTGATGAATGGAACTGAATTGAGTCTTCTTATACAGATCCTCACTTGTATGGTCAACTGATATTTGACAAGGCCACCAAACCCAATCAGTTCAGTCAGAATGTTACTGGGATAACTGGATATCCATATCCAAAAGAATGGTGGAGGATAACCATCTCATACCTTTTGCAAAAATTAACTCAAGGTGGATAAAAGATCTAAATATAACAGCAAAAACCACAAAGCTCTTGGAAGACAATGTAGGGAAGCTATTATGAGATTTTGTAGTCTGAAATGGTTTCATAAACTTTACAACCAAATCATGAGAAACCAAAGAAGAAATAGTTAAATGGGACTTCATCAACATTAAAAATTTCTTGTGCTTCAAAGAACTTTGTCAGGAAGCAGATGTGGTTCAAGTGATTGGGCTCCCATCTACTACATGGGAGGTCCACGGTTTGGTTTCCAGTGTTTCCTAAAGAAGACAGTGAGTCTGCATGATGGTAAGCATGGCAATTTGACACAAGAATAAGATGCAACAAGACACACAAGAAGGATAACATAATGACACACTCAATAAAACAGGGAGCAGATATTCCTAGTACTTTCTAAAGAGGACAAGCAGGATGGCAAGCTGTTGCAATGGGCAGGCACAATGAACTGATGCAACAAGATGACACAAGAGACACAAGAGGAAAAACATTGAGAGACATAACAAAGCAGGGAAGGGAGATGGCTCAAGTGATTAGAAGCCTCCGTCCCAAATCAGAGGTCCTGTGTTTGGTTGATGGTACCTCCTAAAGAAACAAAGAAGATGAAGAGAAAAAGACACAGCAAGTGCAAACAATGAGGGCTGGAGAGAGATAAAAAAATATTTAAAAAATGGACTTTGTCAAAAAATGATAAAGCAGCCTTCTCAATGAGAGAAAATATACAGAAAATTCTTTTCAACAAGTTTCTACTATTCAGCATATATAAAGAAATCATATATCTCAAACAAACAAACAAACAAACAAACAAACAAAAAACTGAGAAGAGATTGCCCAGCCAAAGAACAAATAAAATGTTATGAAGAGATATAGGCTTTAAGAAAATTAATCAATGATAATCAGACAACTCTCCTTAATTTAAAGAATTGCAAATAAAATACGAGTAAAGAAATAAGGCACTGCATGAAGAAGAATTTGAAAGCCTGCAAAGAAGAACCCAGATGAGCAAAGTATCTCAGCCTTCATGTAATATCAGGTGTTAAAAACTGCTTTTGACATTGGAAAAGAGGGGAAACTGAAAGGACAAATGCGTTTATATGGCTATGAGTCTCTAAAAACGATTCATGAGGTCATCTGAGGGGTCGCACTTATGCACACCTCAGCAGGGTCCCAGAGAGAGCCAAAGTAGATACAAGCCCAGGTACTAGTTGTCCTGAGGGATACAGAGACCCACAGGTTCTATGGTCATGGCAGGTGGTTCTGGAGTTCAGTGCCATGTCAGTTGGCCCTACTTTGGAGTTTGTCTTACTGAGTGTGATGGAGTTGGACTCAGATGTGACCTTTCTACACATGCCTCTTCTCTCACTTTTACTGGACCTGTGGTTGGCGCTGGGGTTGGTATATGCTCAGGAGACCTGAATCTCTGGCCTGTCCATGTGACTGCCAGGCCCTGAACCTCAGCAAACTTGCAACTCCTAACCTCTGGTTTATTGGACTTACCCTAGCCAGCGAACAGGGAGGTGAAGAAGGTTAACCACCACACCAGGGAGCCAAGCATGCCTACAACGCAAGCAAGCAAGAGAGTTGCATCCATCATCCATGTGGAACCTAAACCTCTCTTGATATAGAGGTAGAGTGAACATAACCACCCCAAGGTCCACAGGCTGGAGGAATAGAGTATGGATTAGAGTGGACTTACTGATACTCTACTATGGAACTATTGTGATTAGTAATGGAAGAAATTGTAGTATTGATGTGGAGAAAGTGGCCATGGTAACTGTTGAGGGTTGGGAGAGGGAAGAAGAGATATGATGTGGGGGCATTTTTAGGACTTGGAATTCTCCTGGGTGGTACTGCAGGGACAGATGCTGGACATTGTATGTCCTGCAATGGCCCACTGTGTGGACTGGGGGAGAGTGCAAACTACAGTATAAACCAATATCCACGTGGTGCAGCAGTGCTACAGAATGTATTCACCAAATGCAATGAATGCCCCACAATGATGAAAGAGTTTGTTGATGTGGGAGGAGGTGGGTGAGGGGGGTGGAGGGGTATATGGGGACCTCTTATATTTCTTGAATGTAACATTAAAAAAATAAAGAGAGGAAAAAAAGAACTTATGCAAGCGATAGACAAGATGGATGGATAAAAAATATATTAGAGGCACAGAGGAGCAAATTTGAATTGCTCAAAGACAGAATTAGAATTAGTAATATTGAGGACAGAACATCGGCAGTTGGAAGACAGAAGAACAGAAAGAGAAGAAAATGGAAAACATGAATTGAGATCTCAGGGAATTGAATGACCATGTGCCAAATGCAAACCTATTTGATACCAGTGTCCCAGAAGGAGAAGAAATTGGAAACAGGGTAAAAAGTATTTTTATATTTCAGTATCAATGACTGAAAGCTTTCAAACTCTTTTGGGAGAAATTGGTACCAATATCCAAGAAGGCCAATGCATTCGAATCAGAAGAAATAAGAATAGAACTATTCTAAGTTATGTAATGTATAGAATGAGAAAGAGAGATAAAGAGAAGATTCTGAAAGCAGCAAGAGAAAATCTAAGCATCACATAAATGGAAATCTGGATAATATTAAGTCCTGACCTCTCATTACAAACCATGACTGTGAAAAGAAAGTGGAGTGATGTATTTGAAGTACTGAAAGAGAAAAAAATGCCAGCCAAGGATTGGTCATCTGGAAAAATTATCTTCAAATATGAGAGTAATTTCAAAGTCTTCATGGACTGCGGTCACCCCTCGGGCTGAAGTGTGGTTTGCTGGCCTGGCAGGGGAGCAGCCGCGGTAGGCCTAATCCCGCTGCCCCCATAATAGGGTGGCTGGTCGGACTCACCGCCACCCCTGAAGGAAGCTCGGCATGGGCGCAGAGTGCCCTCGGGTCTCCCCTTCTCGGCAGCCATGCTTCCGCGGCCGCCCCTCCTCCCAGATGGCGCCACCCGATGCCTTGTGGGGCGGCACCCTTCTTTTTCCTTCTCCCTGCGCAGGCGCAGGGCAGAAAATTCCAGTCTGCCCTTTTCCCCTCCCCCGACAGCAGCAACAGCCAGGTGTGGGCGGAGAAATCCAGCCCACCCTTTTCCCCTCCCCCGACAGCAGCAACAGCCAGGTGTGGGCGGAAAAATCCAGCCCGCCCTTTTCCCTTCCCCCGACAGCAGCAACAGCCAGGCGTGGGCGGGAAACTCAAGTCTGCCCTCCACCCCAGCAACAGCAGCCACCAATCCCTAAACCCTGCCCCTTCCCCCAGCAACAGCGACAGCCAATCCCTAACCACCACCCCTCCCCCATCCAGTACCGCCCACTGACCTTTCGCCGGCAACCAATCAGAACAGGGCATGGCTTCGACCAATCAGCCTTCCCCAGCCCCTATAAAACTGTTGCCTCTCCCTCAGTAAAGTGGACTTGCGTGTTTACCTTGTCTCCGTGGTAGTTCTTCTGCCGTGCGCCCTCCAGTCCTGAGAGCCCCCGACAAGGGCCTGGCCTCCCTTGTCCCCAGTTCGTCGCCTGCTTCTCCGGGCGACCCCTTCGTCGCCTGCTTCTCCGGGCGACCCCTTCGTCGCCGGCTTCGCCGGGCGACCCCGTCAGCCGAACCGCGCAACCCCTTGTGAGACCAATCCCTCGTCTGCTGCCGGACCGACCCCTCGTCCTAAGTGGGACCGACCCCTTGTCCCAAGCGGGACCGACCCCTCGTCCAGAGCTGGACCGACCCCTCGTCCGCAGCCAGACCCCACCTCTACCGACCGAGCAAACCGTCGCAGCTGGCGCCCAACGTGGGGCAAAGCAACCCCACCACAGCACAACGTGGGGCAAGGCAACTCCACCACAGCCTCACTCCATAACCTGGCGCCCCCCCTCCTCTCTTCTCACCGTGGGACTTCTCTCGTGCAACATTGCTGCTACCTGAGCCTTGGCTACCTCATATGATCCACGGCGGTCTGGGAGAATCGCTGGATGGCTTTCTCCTTCCATGTCGGGGGCTTATACTGACCCGCTATGATTAAGAGGAGCCTTGGATTTCTCGGGAGCGCGCGCTTGCACGTCTGAAGTAATCCTACCACAGCCCTACGCCCTCCTCTCTTCTCACCTTGGGACTTCTCTCGTGCAACATTGCTGCTACCTGAGCCTTGGCTACCTCATACGATCCACGGCGGTCTGGGAGAATCGCTGGATGGCTTTCTCCTTCCATGTCGGGGGCTTATACCGACCCGCTATGATTAAGAGGAGCCTTGGATTTCTCGGGAGCACGTGCTTGCACGTCTGAAGTAACCCTACCATAGCCCTACGCTCTCCTCTCTTCTCACCCCTATCTTTTCGCTCTGCATTGCTGCTCCTGAACCTTGGTGACCTCATATGATCCACGGCGGTCTGGGAGAATCGCTGGATGGCTTTCTCCTTCCATGTCGGGGGCTTATACCAACCCGCTATGATTAAGAGGCGCCAATAAAACTCTCAGGAGCACGTGCCTGAGCACCTCCACCCTTGCCTTCACCTCTGCCTCCTCCCCTCCGTGCTTGCTCCCCTTTGCCTTGCTCCACTGCTCGTCGTCCCACCCTCCCCTCGTCGGGGCCTTCTCTTGGCCCGCGACCACCGTCGGAGCCCCACCGGCTCCGACCCCTCGTCTCACCGCGCACCTCGGCTCCCATCGCCGCGCTCTCAAGGTAAGGGCCCCTTTTCTTATCGGCTCCAAAAGGCCATTAGCAATGGGTAACATCCTATCTGCTAAGCAAGCCCCACAAGTTCGGGCCCTTGCCGGTCTCCTAGACACTCACCGGTGTAAGATCTCTTTCAAACAGCTTCAAGTATATTGGGACCTTCTTCTCCCCTTTAATCCGTGGCTTACAACGTGTCAGCTTTGGGACCCGGACACCTATACTCGCCTTATAGATAGGGTCACTTTTGCTGTGGAGCAGGAAGGTAAAAGATTCCCTCCTGGCTTATTACAGGCAACATAAAGTCCAGAAAAAATCTTGAAGGGTATAATCTATGATATGCTATATAAAAAAAGATTTAAAAGCAGCTATACCAAGAAAGTAAGAATTATGAGTCAACTGTAAATAAATTATATATTTCTGTTAATGTGTTGTAATTGTTCTGTGTTTGTCTGTCTGTTCGTTCAATGTCAACGTATATTGTGATACCTCCGGATGGTAAATATAAATTACTAGAAATCTTTAAAAGAGCTCTATTCAAATGGCCAAAAATTAAATAAGCGCTTATATTAATACTTAAGTTTATTATATTAATACATAAGTTTAAATGTTAATAAGATATCTACAATTTAAAAAAAAATTGTAAGTCTTAATTAACAAAATTAACTGTACGTCTTCATAAAAAGTTGTTCTTGCCTAGATTAAAATGAATAACTTATTTTTCTTCACAGGATAATATAAAGAATGTAAAACTTATATGAATATTAAAAAGGTTAAAAGTTTGTAAAAATGCTAACAGAAATGTAATAAGTTTTGCAAAAAGACGTATTTTGTCCTAAAGTAAGATGGCTAATTTTTCATAAACTCTTGAAATTTAATTTGCATGCGGCAAGTGTAAAAGGTATTGTGATAACTTTACGTAAGGGAATGTGTTCTGTAAAGATAAAATTTATCTTCAATAGTTTACATTAAGGTATTAAATGGCTAATTCCAAAAGGTCATTCTTAAATATATATATATAAAACTAAATTGATGATAATAATAATAAAAGGTAATTTTGTAACAGGAAAGATTAACAGCAACCAAGCTCCCCTGCCAACTTGCTTTTAGGAAACGGTTTCTAATATTGCATGCTACTAAGTATTTAAAGAAAAGTTATTCTTAAGGAAAACAGAGGATGATTTTGTCTTTGCAGCCATTGTCTACTTAGCAACACCCCTCGCTATCGGCCTAGCCACTGTTGCGCCAGACGATTGAAACCTTAAACAAAGACTCCTCCTCACTGTCATCTTCCTATCTATCGTTACTATATTTACTGCCCTCATTCTCCTTCGTTTATAAAGCAGTCTCCTACAAACCACAAAGCTTCTGTCTTAAACATACCATTCTCAACCCTATCCTCTAAATGATCTTCTCACTTCCCCCACAGCCTTTAATACTCTATTTCTTTCTCATAACCTTTGCTTTCTTGATAATATTTTCCGCCATCTGTCTAGCCGCTACCACCCCAGAAGATTGTAACCACGGCCCCCATGCCGCCATCGCTCTCAAGTAGCTCCAGCCCTGCTAAACGGCCCGCAACCCGCTTTCCCCGGCCCGCGGCCTGCTTTCTAGCATCTAATAATGTTTCTGCTTTTAACAGCTCCCCATACTTCTGCGGAGCTTCCTCCTGTCTCGCCCTCACTCCTCAGCCATCCAAAGCGTCCTTTCTCGTCCCCCGCCCCCCTCCTTTTTTCGCTTGAACCCCTACTGCGTTGCAGATTGGGCCACCCCATGTCGGCCCGCCCCATTAACATCGGCCTCTCTCGCGCCCGTGAAGACTTTGGCCTTCTTATTGTCCTCGCCTACGTCTCCACCACTCCCGACGCTGCAGCCACCACCGTCGCTGGTGCCCTGATGCGACTTGTCCTCACCGCTGCGATCCTCCAGACCATCACACAGTCTGCCTCTACCGCTCTTCGCCGCCAAGAAGAGATCAACTACCTGTAACGCGCTGTCATCCTGGACTTTTAACAAGCAGATGGACCTTATAGCCACCGAGATCAACAAGAATTGGACATTGGCCACCCTTGCTTGCAATGGCAAGATACTGCCCCCCAAATTGTACATTTGTATCCCCGTCATACTCACCTCCCTCTTCAGCCCCGCTTCCCTCATTGCTTACTGCCTCTTGGGCCTCGGCTACTTGTTGCTGCTGCCATCCTGGCCCTTATTTGAAAAGAAGGGGGAAATGCGGTCACCCCTCGGGCTGAAGTGTGGTTTGCTGGCCTGGCAGGGGAGCAGCCACGGTAGGCCTAATTCCGCTGCCCCCATAATAGGGTGGCTGGTCGGACTCACCGCCACCCCTGAAGGAAGCTCGGCATGGGCGCAGAGTGCCCTCGGGTCTCCCCTTCTCGGCAGCCATGCTTCCGCGGCCGCCCCTCCTCCCAGATGGCGCCACCCGATGCCTTGTGGGGCGGCACCCTTCTTTTTCCTTCTCCCTGCGCAGGCGCAGGGCAGAAAATTCCAGTCTGCCCTTTTCCCCTCCCCCGACAGCAGCAACAGCCAGGTGTGGGCGGAGAAATCCAGCCCGCCCTTTTCCCCTCCCCCGACAGCAGCAACAGCCAGGTGTGGGTGGAAAAATCCAGCCCGCCCTTTTCCCTTCCCCCGACAGCAGCAACAGCCAGGCGTGGGCGGGAAACTCAAGTCTGCCCTCCACCCCAGCAACAGCAGCCACCAATCCCTAAACCCTGCCCCTTCCCCCAGCAACAGCGACAGCCAATCCCTAACCACCACCCCTCTCCCGTCCAGTACCGCCCACTGACCTTTCGCCGGCAACCAATCAGAACAGGGCATGGCTTCGACCAATCAGCCTTCCCCAGCCCCTATAAAACTGTTGCCTCTCCCTCAGTAAAGTGGACTTGCATGTTTACCTTGTCTCCGCGGTAGTTCTTCTGCCGTGCGCCCTCCAGTCCTGAGAGCCCCCGACAAGGGCCTGGCCTCCCTTGTCCCCAGTTCGTCGCCTGCTTCTCCGGGCGACCCCTTCGTCGCCTGCTTCTCCGGGCGACCCCTTCGTCGCCGGCTTCGCTGGGCGACCCCGTCAGCCGAACCGCGCAACCCCTTGTGAGACCGATCCCTCGTCTGCTGCCGGACCGACCCCTCGTCCCAAGTGGGACCGACCCCTCGTCCCAAGCGGGACCGACCCCTCGTCCAGAGCTGGACCGACCCCTCGTCCGCAGCCAGACCCCACCTCTACCGACCGAGCAAACCGTCGCAATGGACAAACAAAAACTGGTAGAATATGTTACTAAAAGACCAGAATTATAAGAGATATAAAAGGGAATGTTGAAGTCTGATAGAAAGGGGGGCAAGAGAACTGGAGGAAAGTGTAGAAATGAAGATTATTATGATGGGTAAGTTAAAGGGTAAAAAGACAGACAATAGAATGATATGACAACAGAAAGCCAAAGGACAAAAGAGAAGATATAACTAATGCCTTTACAGTAATAACATTGGCTCTTAAGGATGTGAATTTTCCTGTCATAAGAGACCTAGAATGATGAAATCATTAAAATCATTAAAATAATTAAATGTTGTCTTCAAGATATTCAACTCAAATATAATTAATTGCATAACCAAATTAAAAGTGTAAGGTTAGAAATATATTCCATGCAAATAGTAACCAAAAAGGAGCTGAAGTGGTGATACTAATATGAGACAAAATAGATTTTAAATGCAAAATTCTTATAAGGGATTTAAAAAGTCACTATATATTAATAAAGGGGGCAATTCGCTAAGAAAAACAATGATAGTAAGTAATTATGACTGCCCAAAGATACATGAGCCACACGCTGGCAAAAATGAAAAGCGAAATAGATGTCTCTACATCAATAATTGGAGATTTCAACAGACCAATCTAAGCATTGGATAGACTATCTGAACAGGAGAATAAATAAAGAGTTGGACTCAGTTGTTTCCCTACACATGGCTCTTCTGTCTTTTTGAACTCATATTAATACTAGAGTTGATAGGTGTACATCCAAGACATTTAAGTCTTTGGGTTGTCATCTGTCAGCTGGCCTTGAATCTCAAAAGAGTTGCAACACCTGCTCTCCATTTCATTGTTCTCACCCAGGGAAACTAAAAAGGATGAGATGATGGAACATTACCATACCAGAGAACCAAAAGGGTCTACAACTGCAAGCAAGAGAAACCCATACACTGGGATATGAAACTACAGCACCATCTCAATGAGAAATGTTTTGCCCCTCCTCATCCCATCCCAGAATCATGAGGAATGGATAATGAACTATGGATTAAAGTAGACTTACCTGTATTCAACTATAGACTTATTGTGATTCTAGCAATGGAAGAAATTATATCACTGATATGGTGGCAGTGGCCAATGAAGGTTCTGAGGGAAGGGAGAGAGAAAAACAAGTGTAATACAGTGATATTTTAGGGACTTGGGAATTTTCCTAAATGACACTGCAATGACAGATGCAGGCCATTATATATCTTGCTATAATGTACTGAATTGGGTGGGAGAGAGTGTAATCTACACTAATCCAATGCTCCAGAATGAGTTAGTCAATTGCAATGAATGTACCTCACTAATTAATGAGGGAAAATATGGGAAGCGTGAGGATTGGGGCACATGGGAACCCCTTATATTTTTTGTGATATTTTTATAATCTATTATTTTTAAAAAAATAGGGGAAAAACACACTCTTAAAAAATCAGTGGATCAAAGAAGAAATTACAACAAGATTCAGCAAATTTATTCAGACAAAAAGAGATGAGAACAAATTATATAAAATATATTTGAACCTTTAGTTTGTGCTAAACTTGAGAGGTGTATGTCCAAGAGACTAAATCTTTGTTCTTTCCATGTAACAGGCAGAACCTATGTCTCAACAGATTTGCAACACCTATTCTACTGTTCATTGGACTCACCCAGGAAAAATAACAAGGTGGTGATGATTGGCAATGACCATCTCAAGGAACAGAGAGTGTCTGCAACTGCTAGCAAGATAGCCCCATATATCTGCCCCATGGATCTATGCTCCCTCTCAATTAGAGGCAGATTAGGGATCACCATCCCAGAATACTCAGGATTGGGGAATAAATGATTAACTAGTGTAGACTTACTAATATTCCACCATAAACTTCCTGTGATCCTAACAATGGAAGAACTGTTATCATTTCTGTGAAGACACTTGCCACGGGAGGTAGTGAGGGAAAGGAAAAGAAAAAAAGTTGTAATTTGGAGGCTTTTTCGGGACTTGGGAACTGTCCTGAATGACACTGAAATGATAAATACAGGCCATTGCATATTTTGTAACAATGTACAAAAATGTGCAGGAGAGAGTGTAACTACAATGTAAACTATAATAAATTCTTAGTGGTAATGCTCCAAAATGTGTTCCACTAATATATATGGTGAATGTACCACAGTAATGAAAGAAGTTGTTGATGTGGGAAAATGTGAGAGGTCTAGGAGTGGGGCATATAAGAATCTCCTACATTTTTAATGTAATATTTATGCAATCTAAGTTAAGTAAACCTATGAAACACGGCAAAAGCATTGCTAAGAGGGAAATTTATGGCCCTAAAATTAAAGCTCAAACTGCATACCTGGATGATCTAGTAAAAGAACAGAAAACTAACCCCAAACCAAAATGAAGGAAAAAAAAATAGAGATGATAATATAAAGAACAAAATAAAAACAAAAGAATCAACAAAACCAAAATATTTCTTTGAAAAGATCAACAAAATTGACAAACCCATTAGCTATACTGACAAATAAATAAGAGATAAGATGCCAAAAAATGAAATCAGAAATGAGAGGACTTTACCACTTAGTTTGCTAAACTAATAGAGATCATAAGAGGATACTGTGAACAACTGTATGCCAAAAAACAAAATAAAAATGTAGATGAGATTTTCAAATACCTAGAAACACATCAACCATCTACCCTGGCCCTATAAGAAATGGCAGACCTCAAAAAATCTAAAAATGAAAAGGCCATGAGCAGATTGCTTCACAGGTGAATTCTCCCAAACATTCAAAGGCAATATAATACCAATCTTACTCAAATCCTTCAAAAATATTGAACAGAAAAGAATGTTACCAAACTCATCCTATGAAGCCAATATCATACTAATACCAAAACCAGATAAAGACACACCAAAAATACAAACCAATATCTTTAATGAATATAGATGAAAGAATCTTGAATAAAATATTTGTAACATATATCCAAAAACACATAAAAAGAATTATACAGTATGATGAAGTGGGTTTTAAGTCAGGTAAGTAAGCATGGTTCAACAGCAGAAAATCAATTACTGCAATAAAACACATTGATAAATTAAGAAGAAAATTTACAAGATCCTCTCGAGTGATCAGAAAAGTCGCTTGGCAAAATAGAGCACAATACCTTCTTAAAAATGCACCAAATAATAGTAATAGAAGGAAGCTTTCTCAATATGGTAAAGTGCATGTATGAAAAACTTACAGCTAGCATTGTACTCATTGGTGAAATACTGAAAAATTCCATGCTGAGATCAGAAACAAGACAAGGATGTCTACCATCACCAATGTTACTCAATATTGTGCTAGAAATTTTAGCTATAGCAATAAGCTAGATAAAAAAATACAAAGCAAAAAACCATGAATAAAGGGAGGAAATGGTAAAAATAAATGAGTTTATACAACTAACAGTCTTCAAAAAAAGACTTAGGATGTCATCAGAAGGGTCACACTTATGCATGCTTCAGCAGGATCCCAGAGACTGCCAAAGTAGATACAACCCCAGATACTAGTGTTCTCAAAGGCTAAGGAGACACACAGGTTCTATGATCATGTCAGTGGGCTCTGGAGTTCAGTGCCTTGTCAGTGGACCCTACTGAGAAATTTGTATTCCTGAGTGTGAAGGAGATGGACTCAGATGTGAATTTTATAAACATGCTTCTTCTGTTACTTTTACTGAAACAGTGGTTTGTGCTGAGGTTGTTGTTTTACCAGACTTCAATCTCTGGACTTGCAATGTGCAAGCTGGTCCCTGACCCTTAACAGAGTTGCAGCTCCTACTCTCTTGTATGTTGGACTTGCACAGGTCAGCTAAAGAAGGGAGGTGAAGATGGTCAACCAGCACATCTGGGAACAGAGGGTGCTTAAAACTCCAGACAGGAGAATCACACCCATCAAGAATGTGGATCTAAGTCCCCTCTCAATATTGAAGTGGAGTGGACATGACCAACACAGGGTCCACAGGATGGTAGAATAAGATATGTATTAGAGTGAAACTACTGGTATTCTACTACAGAACTATTGTGAAAAGTAATGGAAGAAACTGCAGTATTGATGTGGAGAAAGTGGCCACGGTATTTGTTAGGGGAGGGAAAGGGAAGAAGAAATTAGATGTGGGGGCAGTTTTGAGACTTGAAGTTGTCCTCAGTGATATTGCATGGACAGATACTGGACATTATATATCCTGCCATAACCAATGAATGTACTAGGGGAGAGTGTAAGCTGCAATGTAAGCTATAATCCATGTGGTGCAGCAGTGCTTCAAAATGTATTCGCCAAAAACAATGAATGTGCCACAATGAGGAAAGAGGTTGTTGATGTGGAATGAGTAAGGGGGTAGGGTGTGGAGAATGTGGGAACCTCTTATATTTTTTAATGTAACCCCTTTTTGTGATCTGTACCTCAAAAAGAAGACAATTTAACAAAAAATATTTAAAAAGCACTCACACAGAAAAAGAAGAAGTAAAACTTTCACTACTTGCTGATTATAGTATCTTATGTCTAGAAAATCCTGAAAAATGCATAATAAAGCTCTAGAATTAATTAATGAGCTCAGCAAATAGTGGGATGCAAGAGTAATATGCAAAAATTAATAACATTTCTATAAACTACTGATGTGCAATCTGAGGAGGAAATAGAAAAAAAAATCCATTTATATAAGCCAAAAAAAATGCATAGTGCTAAACTTACTAAAGATATAAATGACTTGTATTCAGAAAACTTGAAAACATCACTCAAAGAAACCAAAAAAGAAATAAGTGGAAGGATAGTTCATGTTAATGGATTGGGAGACTAAATATTATTATATATCAATCCTACCCAAACTGATTTACAGATTCAATGCAATTCCAATAAAAATCCTAACATTCTTATTTTAAAAATAACATAAGAGTGTAATCAAATTTATTTGGAAGAGTAAGGTGTCCATAAGAGAAAAAAGTTCTTAAGAAAGAAGGAATTTGGGGAACTCTTAATTCCTGATTTTAAAGCATTTTACTTAGCTACAGTGGTAAAAACAGCATGATACTGGTATAAAGACAGAAAGATTACCGAACAGATCCTAATAAAGCACTAAAAAGAAGGTCCTTACACCTACAATATAGTGATTTCTAAAAAAGATTTATTATTTATTTATTTATGCCCCCCTGTGGCTTGCTTGCTGTTTGCTTTCTTTGCCCATTTGCTGCACATTATTCTGTGTCTGCTTGTCTCCCTCTGTTGCATCATCTTGCTGCATCTACTATCTGTGGACATGAGCTATCAGATCTCCATGGGTACAGGCCAGTTTGCCTTCACAAGGAGGCCCCAGGACATGAACCCAGGGCTTCCCATATGATAGACAGGAAATAAATCAATGAGCCACAGCTGCTTCCCTCTACTGATTTTTTGACAAGGCTGTCAAGTCCACCCAGCTGAACCAGAACAATCTATTGAGAAAATGGTTCTGGGAGGCCTGGGTATCCATATACAAAAAAAAAAAAAAAAAAAAGAAATATGAACCCTTTCTCAAAAGTGTTAACTCAAAATGGTTCAAGAATCTAAAGATAAAAGTAGACATAAATCTCTAAGAAGAAAATGTAGGAATGCATCTTCAAGATTTTGTGGTAGGCAGTAGTTTCCTAAACCTTCTACCAAGTATTAGCAACACCAAAAAAAAAAAGATAAATAGGACTGCCTCAAAATAAAACACTTTTGCACCTCAATGAACTTTTTCAAAGGGTGAAAAGTGGGCTAACTAAATGAGTGAAAATATTTGACAACCACATATTCAATTAGGGTTTAATAACCATGATATATAAAGAGATTAGACAACTAAGCAATAAACAAACTCCCTGAGTAAAACAATGGGCAAAAGACTTGAAAAGACCATTGTCCAAAGAAGAAACATAAATGGTGAAAAAAATGTTCAATGTCAGTAGCATTTAGGGAATTGCAAATCAGAACTACAATGAGAATGATAATTCCACACCTACTAGACTGGCCACTATTAAAAAGTCTGAAAACGTAATTTTTGAAAAGAATATGGATAGAAAGGAACATTTATTCATTGTTGGAATTAGTTCATAAAGAAGATGACTACAGACAGGTTATGTGACTTGGCAATACAATTACTAGGAATATAAACAGAAGAATTGAGACCAGTGACATGAATAGACATCTGCAAATAATGTTCATAGTGGTATTATTCATGATAGCCAAAAGTTGGAAAAAAAACCATGTGTCCATCAGCTGACGCATGGATAAACAAATTGTGGTTTATACATATGATAGAATATTACAGATTGGTAAGTGGAAATGAGGTCATGAAACTTAAGACAGCATGTATGAACATTATGTTGAGTGAAGCAAGCCAGGCACAAAAGGACAGAAACTTTATGATTGTATTATTATGAATGAAATATTTTACATTAAATTATGAAATTAATAATTAGAATTTATGTCAGCAGAAAATAGAATAAGGGTAGAGAATGGAAAGCTGAGGCTAATCTATGAAGAACTGGTTGCTTGTTCATCTTTGGAAATAAATGGAAATATTGAGAGAACACCACGGTGTTTGTGACTAGCATAGATTTTATGAGTATGAGAGTGGTTGAAAAGGAAGTTTTAAGATCATGTGTATTACTAGAAGGAAAGCTAAAAAAATTAATGTGTGACTGTGTAACATAGTGGTGAAACCTCAAGTACAATATGAATATGGGTGATATTGTGAATATTTTGAAAACATAAATAATAACCTAGAGAGAAGGAAACAGGATAGCAGCTATGTACAGTAGGAGAAGCATACAGATATGAGTTTTGTTTGTGTGGTTGTTTATAATCATTATTATCACTGGAATAATGAAAATGTTCTAAAATGATTGATGTAATGAATGCACATCTATGTGATTATATTGAACACAATTGTCTGTACACCTTTCATGAATATATTATATTAATACATATCAATAACATTGATTTGTAAAGGATGGGGTAAGATGACAATAGAGGAAGGAGGTCCTTGAGTCAGCTCATCCTATGGGCAATTAGTAATCTAAAGAGAATTAGCTAAAAGACCATTTTGGGGACCCCAGAGAATATAAGTGCATCCTGTAGTATCCTTGAAAGAATGAAAGGAGGAGACTACCCATCTGTCATGAAGATTCGTGAAGAGAGCACTCCAAGCCATGGAGGATGGTGCCCATCCTCCATTGGCAGCACAAGGTAACTCCAGAGCTCATCTGTGACTGGAGTTGGAAGCTCCATTTCTCAAAAATGGGGGAGAAAGAGATGATTGGGAAACACTTCAACTACTGATTAGTAAATGCATCTGTCTAAAATATAATCCTAAGTACATCTAAAGTTTGAACCTGTCCCAAGTTTGAAAGAAATCTGTAGTGTCATTTTTTTTTTACACATAACCTTTTATTTAATTCTTGGAGAATTCCTTACAAAAGTCAAGCTTTATAGATTCAGAAACAAGCCAGAATCTTAAGTGAATCACAAAAAAAGTTTCATTAGAAAATATAAGAGATTCCCACATACTCCACACCCCATTCCCCCACTCCTCCCGCATCAACAACCTCTTTCATCATTGTGGCACATTCATTGTATTTGGTCATTTTAACCCTGCCCCTCACTTCAGGGGAAAGGGGGTTGATTGAAAATCACAGTGCTGTAGGGATGGCTTATTTCTACTCAGATTGGATTGCAGCCCTACTATTGGCCCCAACCTGACCTCTGGCAGAGAAGCTGGAAGGCCCTGCACAAACCTCTCTGGGCAACTGCAGGGACATTGAGTTGAAAGACTGGATAGTCAGATATCTGGGACTCTATCCCTCTACCAAATTGTATAGGACAAGAGCTGTGTTTCCTCACACTCTCTGGGTAACTGCAGGTACTTTCACACCACAGGAACTGGTTTGTTACTTGACTTCAATTCTACCTTCAAACCCTCATCACATAGGAAAGAGGGAGATGGTGTTACTTCAGGATCTCAGGACAACTGGAGACAATTTTGGGCTGCACAATCTTAACTGTTTTGCAGCTGTGCCTGCAATCCCACCCCAGTAGGACATAAGGAGGGTCGTGTTAGACCAGCCTCCCTTAGAAACTGCAAGTCTTTTTCACCAACATGACTGAATAGTCAGACAACTACATCTCCATTCCATTCCCCAAGTAAAATAGGAGGGTTTCTGTGTTTCCTGAGCCATTCCAGGTGATGGAAGACAATTTCAGTCTGCATGGACTGAATTGTTGCTCCTTTGGATTCACCCCACCCCCAAACCATAAGAGGGGGCTGGTGTTTACTTAGACTTCCTGTGGAATGGGAATCACTTTCAACATATATGTACTGTGGTACCCTTGTGGTTCAAACCCCACCCCCAATAGGAGAATAGGGTACTGGTGTTAGCCTGTCTTGGCAATGGCACAAACTTTTGGCCTACACTGACTGAACTTTGGTGCCTGTGCATCCATTCCCATTCCTAAAAGGGAGTAAGTGGCCATAATCACTCAGCTTCTCAGGGCAACTGCAGGAAAATTTGACCCACACAGATTAAACTGTTGTGTCCAACAATATAATCCAGAGGATCAGAGGCTGCAGAGGGCCCATTACCATTCCTAGCAGGGGATGAGGGAGGTAGTGCAACATGAATATACCTGGTTATTTTAGCCCTGCACAGCATAGCTTGCTGCCTACAACTGCAGCTCCATTCCAACCCAAAGAATGGGAGGAAGGGGTGTAGCTTCATCACTCTCTCCAGGCAACTAAAGAAGGTCTTGACCTACAAAGCTTGAATTACTACAAATGGTTGTGACCTTGTCATAAAACCTGGCAGAACAGAAAGATCAGAGATGCTTAATAGGTTCCTAAGGCAATGAGGGCAGCTTAATTCTCCAGAGATTGCAGTATTAACTACACTCTCAGCTCATACTACAAAAACAGCAAGGGAGAAAGGGCAAGAAGGCCATACACTAAAGAGAGAAAATTCACCCAGAATAAATAAATCAATTAAGCCATTTGCTGAAACAGCAACAAAAAATTACAACATCCCAACATCCTTATTTTCAAAATTGCATAAGACAACAATAAATTTATTTGGAAGGTAATGGTCCATACAGGAACACAGATCTTAAGAAAGAAGGAAGCTGGGCTTCCTTCTTTGTGACTTTAAAGCATATTACTTAGTTACAGTGGTAAAAACAGCATGATACTGGCATAAAGAAAGAGAGATTTCCCAATGGATCAAATTAAAGTACTCCAAAAAAGAATGAGAAACACAATACATAACATAACAAATGATACACAATAAGATTAAGTGCCATGGAGGCAAGAAGGCAGAGATATGATATATTTAATATACTGCCAGGAGCACATTGCCAACCAAGAATCTTATATCTGGCAAAATGTCTTTACAAAACGAGGGCAAGTTTAGACTATTCACTGATGAAAAGAAACAGATAATTTGCAACCAAGAGACAGGCTTTGCAGGAAATAATAAAGGGAGCATTCCAGCATGAAAAGAAAACACAGGTGAGAACATCTTGGAAGAGTGTCTAGAAGTGAAGATTATATCACTAAATGTAATTAAAAGTGTATAGAAAGTGATGAAAATAAAATATAACAGATGATATGCAAGGGTCAAAATGGGTGAAATAAGAATTGCTTTTACAGTAATAACATTGAAGATTAATGGAATAAACTTCCCTGTTAAAAACACACAGACTGGCAGAACAGATAAGTAAATATGAGCCATCTATATTCTATCTACAAGGGACTCGCCTTAGACATAAAGATGCATAGAGATTGAAAGTCAAAGACTTAAAAAGACATTCCATGCGAGCAGTAACCAAAGAAAAGATAATGTATCTATATTTTTGGATGAAATAGACTTTAATAGAGGCAAAGAATGATATTATATGTTAATAAAAGGGGCAATTCACAAGGAAGAAATAATATCCATAAATATATATGCACCTAAGCATATATGCAGCAAGAAGAAAACACTGGCAAAATGCAATAGATAA
This sequence comes from Dasypus novemcinctus, assembly GCF_030445035.2. NCBI lineage: Eukaryota > Metazoa > Chordata > Mammalia > Cingulata > Dasypodidae > Dasypus > Dasypus novemcinctus. The sequence continues at coordinate 5,298,826 of NC_080694.1, read as the reverse complement.
ATAGATGCTTACACAAAAATATTTTGAAAATTCAATACACCACTTATTGCATTTGATAAATGAACAACTTGGCAAAGAGTGAATGAAGAAACAGCGTGAATAAAACAATAAGTGGACTGTAGCATATAGATATATACAGAACATTTCACAGCAAACAGCAAGATATATATTATTCTCAAGGGCCCGTGGATCTTTCTTCTGGATAGACAACATTTTGGGTCACAAAGCCATCTCAAAATATTGAACAAGATAAAAATAATACAAAGCACATTCTCTGATCATGATTGAGAAAAATTAGAAAACAAAACAGGGAAAAAAAGGGAAAATCACAGAACTATGGAAATAAAAACTATGTCCCATAATCAGTGGGACAAATAAGAAATTGCAAGAGAAATCAATAAATATCTAACAATAAATAAAAGTGAAAACACAACACATCATAACCTATGGAATGCTTTGAAGGTCCTTTTGAAAGGGAAATTGATAGCCTTCAATGCTTACATTAAAAAGGGATAAAGAGCTAAAATCAATGACCTAACTACACAGCTGGAGGAACTAGAAAAAGCTATTCCCTACGGAAGTAGAAGGAATGAAATAACAAAGATCAGAGCACAAGTAAATGTAATTGAGAACAACAACAACAAAAATTAATAGAGAGGAGTAACAAAGCCAAAAGTTGGTTCTTCCAGAAATTTAACAAAGTAGACTAACACATAGGTAGACTGACAAAGAAAAAAAGAAAGAAGATGCAAATAAAGAAAATATAAAAGAAAAGGGGACATTACCACTGACCCCACCAAAATAAAATAGATCATAAGAATATGCACAACTGTACACCAAAAAAACTACACAATTTAGATGAATTGGAAAAATTCATAAGAATGTACAAACAACCTACACAGACTCTAGAGGTCATAGAAGATCTCAAAAAACAAATCACAGGTAAAGAGATTGAAACAGTTATCAAACTATACTCCCCCTCAAAATATAAAACCCAGAACAAGATCAGTTCACAGGTGAGTTCTGCCAAACATTCAATTAAGATTTAATACCAGGTTTCATTAAGCTCTTCCAAAGAATTAAACAACATGGACTGCTACTAAACTTATTCTAAGAAACCAATATCACCCTAAAACTGAAGTGAAATAAACATTACAAAAAATAAAGGAATACATTTCCATATTCCTAATTAATACATATGCTAAAATCCTAAACAAAATCCTGGCTAAACAAATCCAACAACACATTAAAATAATCATTGCTCATGATCTAGCTGGTTTTATACCAGCTATGCAGGTGTAGTTTAACACCATAATACACCACATTAATTAATCAAAGAAAGATCACTCAACCCTATCGATTGATGCAAAAGAAGGCATTTTACAAAATATAGCATCATTCCTTGACAAAATTACTACAAAAGATAGGAATTGATGGAAAATTTATCAAAATTATAAAGGCCTTAAATTAAAACCCACACCTGACATTATAATTAATAGTGAAATACTGAAAGCTTTCCCCTTCAGATCAGGAAGAAGACCAGGATGCCCACTGTCACAACTGTTGTTCCATATAGTGCTGTATTTCTAGTTAGAGAAATTAGGCAAGTAAGAAAATAGGCCTCCAAATCAGAAAGGAAGAAGTAAAATTTTCTATATTTACTGATGATCTAATCCTATGCCTAGAAAGTCCAAATTCTGCTACAAAGCTGCGATCACAAACAAATGATTTTAGTAGAGTAGCAAAGATACAAGATCGACATACAGAAATCTGTGGTCCTTCTATACACTAGTAATGAGCAATTTGAGAAGAAAGTCAAGGGAAAAAATCCATTTACAATAGAGAATAAAAGAATGAAATACTTAAGAATAAATTTAACCAAGGATATAAAGCACTTGTATTCAGAAAACTACAATGACTTGCTAAAAGATACTTTTAAAAAGACCTAAAATAATAAAAAAATTAAATAACATGATCATAGATTGGAAGACTAAACATCATTAGGATGTCAATTCTACCAAAATTGGCATACAAATTCAATACAATCCTTATTAAAAACTCCACCAGCATTTTTTTTTAACCTTATGTAGGCCAATAGGATTATCTTTCTAATGATGCTATTATAAATTACTTTTATTTTATTTTTTTTATTGATTTTGTAATAATATTACATTAAAAATATATATGTGAGGTCCCATTCAACCCCACCACCCCCACCCCACATCTCCCCCCCCCCCCCAGCAACACTCATTCCCATCATCATGACACATCCATTGCATTTGGTAAGTACATCTTTGGGCACCTCTGCACCTCATAGACAATGGTTCACATCATGGCCCATACTCTCCCCCATTCCATCCAGTGGGCCCTGTGATTATTTACAATGTCTGGTGATTACCTCTGAAGCACCATCCAGGGCAGCTCCATGTCCCAAAGATGCCTCCACCTCTCATCTCTTCCTGCCTTTCCCCATACCCATCGTCCACCATGTCCACTTTTCCCAATCCAATGCCACCTCTTCTATGTGGACATTGGATTGGTTGTGTCCATTGCACCTCTATGTCAAGAGGAGGCTAGATTCCACATGGATGCTGGATGCAATCCTCCCATTTTCAGTTGTAATCACTCTAGGCTCCATGGTGTGGTGGTTGTCCTTCTTCAACTCCATCTTAGCTGAGTGTGGTAAGTCCAATAGATCAGATTGTAGGTGCTGGAGTCTGTTGAGGCTCAGGACCTGGCTATCACCTTGTCAGTCCAGAGATTCAAATCCCCTAAATATATCTTAAACCCCAACATTAACTGCACCTCCAGCACATTAGCATGAAAGTCTTATGAAGGGAGATCCCATCTGAGTCCAGATTCATCACACATAAACACCATTTCCAAAGAGGGGCCATCTGCCCTCCACCAGCATTTTTAAACAAATATAAAAATGTATCCGATTTATTTGGAATTGTAAGTGATCTCAAAGAGTCAGAAACATCTTAAAAAGGAAAAGCTACAATAGAGGAATCTCATTTCCGGACTTTAAAATATATTACTTAGCTACAGTGGCCAAAAAAGCATGGCTCTGGCATAAAAATAGATACATATACCAAAGGGAGAGAACTGATGGTTCAGGAACTATCCTCACACCTATGGTAAAGTAATTTTTGACAGGGTTGTCAAACCCACACCTGGGACAGAACAGTCTAATGAAAAATGGTGCTAGGAGGACTAGATATCCATACCCAAAAGAAAGAAAGATGACCCTTATTTCACACATTATACAAAAATTAACTCAAAATGGATCAAAGATCTAAGTATAATTGTTAGAACCTAAAGCTCCTAGAAGAAAATATAAGAAAACTTCTTTGAGATCTGGTGGTAGGTTGTGGGTTGTTAAATATTACACTGAAAACATGGATAAATGGAAGCTCCTCAAACTTAAACACTTTTGTGATTCAATGGACTTTATCAAGGAGGTGAAAAGCCTCGCCACACAATGGGAGAAGATATTTGGAAACCACATATACAATGAAGGCTAGACTTCTTTTCAATATTAAGAGATCATACAACTCAACAATAAAGTAGCAAGCAATCTAATTTAAAAATGGTGAAAAGACTTAATCAGACATTTCTCCAAAGAGGAACTACAAATGACAAAAAATAAATAAAATAAAATAATTCATTCTCACTAGCTATTAGGGAAATGCAAATAAAATGAAATGAGATATTTTTTCATAATGAATAATGTGGCCACTATTAAAGAAACAGAAAATACATGCTGGAGAGCATGTGGAGTAATAGGAATACTCCTTCATTGTTTATGGGAATATAAAATGGTACAGCCTCTGTGGTAGACATTTTGGTAATTCTTTTTTTTTTTTTGAAGATTTATTTACTTATTTATTTATCTCCCTTTTCCCCCCACCCCCGTTGTCTGTTCTCTGTGTCTATTTGCTGCATCTTCTTTGTCGGCCTCTGTTGTCATCAGTGGCACAGGAATCTGTGTTTCTTTTGGTTGCATCATCTTGTTGTGTCGGCTCTCGTTGTAGGAGGTGCCTTTCCTGGGCAGGCTGCACTTTCTTTCGATCTGGGCGGCTCTCCTTGTGGGGTGCACTCCTTGCAGGGTGCACTCCTTGTGCATGGGGCTCCCTTATGCGGAGGACACCCCTGCGTGGCAGGGCCCTCCTTGCATGCATCAGCACTGCACATGGGCCAACTCCACATGGGTCAAGGAGGCCCGGGGTTTGAACCACGGACCTCCCATGTGGTAGACGGATGCCCTAACCACTGGGCCAAGTCTGCCGCCTATATGAAGCAAATTATAGAACTGCCATATGATCCAGCAATTCCTTTACTAGGAATATATCCAGGAGAACTGAAAAGAATGACATGAACAGACATTTGCACACTGATGTACCTAGTGGATTAATTCACTATTTTCCAAAGATGAAAACAACCCATGTGTCCATTAACAAGTGAGTGAATAAATAAAATATGGTATATATTGAACATATATATCATATCATGAAGATACTATGCTATGTGAAATAAGACAGACAAATGGTCAAATATTGTATGGTCTCCCTAACATGGGCTTAATATGAAGAATAAATTCATGGACATGAAACCTAGAGTATTTGCTATTAGGAATTAAAAAGAGGACTGTGAAGTAGTCCTGCTGCTTAAAGTATAGGGAAGTTTTAATTAACATTCCTGTAAAATTGTGGAAATGGATAGAATTGATGGTAACATATACTGAGTAGAACTAATGCAGTTGGTTTATAAGTGGAATCGGGGCTGAAAATGTTAGTCGAGGGATGTAAATTTCAATTGAAAGAAAGCTAGATAATAATCCAGATACTGAACAACACAATGAAACCAGAGATAAGTAAGAATTGCAGTTGATACTACAAACAGAATGTCATTCTCTGAATAAGTATAGATGTACATGATTATTACAGGGTGGTGAGAGTGTGGAGAAGCATGGGAAAAAAACAAAAAATGTATTATCTGGACAAGAGCTAACAGAAATACTCTAATATTCTTGCATTAGTGCCAAAGATGTACAGTGTTATGAATAGGAGATAAAGGAATTATTTGACAAATGCATGCCATATCTATAGTTAGTGGTCACACAATCTGTAACAAATATTCGAAAATGCTGTGGTGTGTTGTTGAAGTGGTGTTGTGTCAGAATTCTGCACATGTGCATGATTGTTTGGTAAATTCAAAATTACTGTAATAAAATACATATTAAAAATTGATTTGTTAAAAACATTTCACACCTTTTCTTAAAAAACTATAAAAAAAGAAAAAATGGAAATTTATTCCACACAATGAAAGTAAATTATTTTTAAAATGACAGAAATACACTTTTAAAAGTATTTTTAATAAAGACTTAAAACTTTATTTTTAAGATAATGAATTCTAAGAAATGGATGCCAACTTTTCACAACTGCAAATAAATTTGCATAGAATTAGCAGTCAGAGAAATTAGGAAAAAATGTATAAAATCATCTCAAAAAGAAAAGCCTCCTGATTTCCCATATAAGAGGTGACAGTGATGTGTTGTTATCTCACTCATTCAGCAACAGTAAAGTCTATCACTCAAACATATATAACAAGTAAGTGAATAGTAATAGTAATAGTTGCGAGCTTACAAAACAAACATATATAGCTTCATTCAGGACTCTCATAACTCACCTTACACCACTACCTTGCATTTTTAAACATTTTTAACTAATATTAAAGAGCATTGTCAAAATATTACTACTAACCTAAGTACTTCCCCAACCTACCCTATTATCTTTATAACATTTGCATATGAACATACATAAACAATAAGTATATAGTAAAAGTTGTGGATTCACAAGCAAACATGCATAACATTATACAGGGGTCCCATACATCAACCCTCTACCAACACCTTGCATTGTCATGAGACATTTCTTACAGATTATGAAAGAATATTGTCAAAATCTTACTACTAATTATAGTCCTTTTCTTACATCTGTTGTATTTTCCCCCAACCCACCCTATTATTATTTTAAGTATATTTTTTATGACAGAAGTTATAAATTTATAAAACAATCATGCACATGTGCAGAATTCCCAGACATCCATTTTTCAAAACACCATCTAGTGGTGGAACATTTGTTACAGATAAAGTAATATCATCTGGTTGTTACCGCATCCATAGTGTACATTTGCCACACATTTTCCGAACTGCCCCGTTATCAACACAGAGCATCTTTGGCATATATGCAAGCATATTACATTATCACTGCTAACCACAGTCCGTATATCACTGCAGTTGTATTTCTCCCAAGCTTCCTGCAGTAGTCATGTACATTTGCACTAGCTCACAAAAGACACTCTTGCATCTGTACCATCAACCGCAATTCTCATCTACCTCTTGGTTTACCGTGTTGTTCAGTTCCTAGTTTATTTTCTAGCATTCTGTCAATTGGCATTTACATCCCTAGACTACATCCTCATTTATAAACTAGCCATTACTCACTACTTGTTACTATCCACTCTATACATTCCCACACTTTTACATCAAAGCTAATTAAAACTCCTACATATATTAAATATTAGTACTCTATCTCAGTCCTCCTCTTATCTCTTTCAGAATCCACCACCTATCAGCAAGTCTTGAAGATATTTTCCTACAATTTCTTCTAGAAGTTTTATGGTTCTTGATTTTACTTTTAGGTTTTTGATATGGAGGTAATTTTTGATAAGCTTTGAAATAGGAGACCTCTTTCCTTCATTGGCTATAGATATCCAGTTCTTTCAGCACCATATGTTGAATGGACTGTTCTGCCCGAGCAGTATGGGTTTCACAGGCTAGTCAAAAAATCACTTGATGATGCATGTGAGAGTCTGAATCTGAACCACCAGTTTGCTTCCATTGGTGTATGAGTCTGACTTTATGTCATTTCCATGTTGTTTTTACCATGGGTAATTTATTTTAAAGCCTGGAGAATAGAGTTTGCTTTTCCTTTATTAGATGTCTTTGGCTATTCAGGACCCTTTATGCTTTCAAGTAAATTTTGATAATCATTTTCTCAATTTTTGAAAAAATATACTGGTTGAAATTTTATTGGGATTGCATTGAATCTGTATATCAATTTGAGTAGAATGAACAACTTTATGATATTTAGTCTTCCAATCCATGAGCATGGAATGTTCTTCAAATTATTTAGAATTTTTCTGATTTCTTTTAACATTAACTTACACGTTTCTGAATACAAGTGCTTTATATCATTGGTTAAGTTTATTCCTTTTTTTAAATTTTATTTTTAATTATATTTTTCAAAGTTAATAGATCACACAAAATGTTACATTAAAAAACATAAGAGGTTCCAAAATATCCCAACCCCCACTATTTTTTTAATTGTATTTTTGGAAGCTACATAGATCACAAAAAATGTTACATTAAAAAATATAAGAGATTCCCATATACTCCACATCCCCCACCCCACTCCTTCCACATCACAAATGTCATTCTTAATTGTGCACATTCATGATATTTGGTGAATACATTTTGGAGCACTGCTGCACCACATGGATAATGGTTTACTCTCACCCAGTGCACCCAGTGGGCCATAGCAGGACATACAATGTCAGCATCTGTCCCTGCAGTACCACCCAGGACAATTCCAAGTCCTGAAAATGCCCCCACATCATATCTCTTCTTCCCTCTCCCTACCCTCACCAGCTACCATGGCCACTTTCTTCACATCAGTGCTACAATTTCTTCCATTACTAATCACAATAGTTCCATAGTAGAATATCCGTAAGTCCATTCTAATCCATACTCTATTCCTCCGTCCTGTGGACCCTGGGATGGTTATGTCCATTCCCCTTCTACATCAAGAGGGGGCTTAGATCCCACATGGATGATGGATGCAATTCTCCTGCTTGCAGTTGTAGGCACTCTAGATTCCCTGGTGTGGTGGTTGACCAACTTCACCCCCCTGTTAGGTGACCTGTGTAACTCCAACAAACCAGACAATAGAAGTTGCAACTCTGCTGAGGCTCAGGGCACAGCTAGCACAAGGACAGTCCAGAGATTCAAGTCTCCTCTGTATACATCAATGCTAGCACCAACCACAGTTTCAGTAAAATTGACAGAAGAGGCTTATGTAGAAAGGTCACACCTGAGTCCAACTTCATCACACCCAGGAACACAAATTCCATAATACAGTCCATGACATGGCACTGAACTCCAGAGCCATCAGCTAACACCTGAGAACCTGTGGGTCTCTGTATCCATCAGCGACTTTTGCACTTCAAAGGAGTTTGTCAAGAAAATGAAAAGATAGGCTACTCAATGGGAGAAAATGTTTGGTAATCACATATCTGAAAGGAGACTAATGTCCTGCATATATAAAGAACTCCTATATCTCAAAAATAAAGAGAAGCAAACCATTTAAAAAATGGGCAAGAGATTTCAACAGATACTTCTCTAAAAAAGAAATACAAATGGCTAAAAAGCACATGAAAAAATGCTCAAAATCACTAGTTATTAGGGAAATGCAAATCAAAACTAAAATGCAATACCATCTTACTCCTATAAGACTGATCGCTATCAAGAAAACAGAAGACTACAAGTGTTGGAGAGGATGTAGAGAAATGGGAGCACTCATCCCCTGCTGGTGAGAATACAGAAGCATCCAGCCATTCTGGAGAACAATTTGGTGGTAAACAACAATGTAAACCATTATCCATGTGGTCCAGCAGTGCTCCAAAATGAATTCACCAAATGCAATGTATTCCCCATGATGATGAAAGAGGTTGTTGATGTGGAAGGAGTGGGGTGAGGGATGTAGGGAGTATATGGGAACCTCATATTTTTTTAATGGAACATTTTAAAAAAATAAAGAGAGGAAAAAAGAAAAAAAAAACTAACTATAGGTTTGTCATATGGTCCAACAATTCCACTGCTAGGTATATACCCAGAAGAACTGAAAACAAGGACATAAACCGATATGTTCACATCAATGTTCATAGCAGCATTATTAACTAGTGCCAAAAGTTGGAATCAACCCAAATGCCCATCAACAGATGAATGGATAAATAAAATGTGCTATATACGTACAATGGAATACTACTCAGCTATAAGAAGCAATACAGTACATACACATGTGATATCATGGATGAATCCTGAGGACCTTATGTTGTGTGAAGCAAGCCAGGCATTGAAGGACAAATACCACATGATGTCTCTGATATGAAATAAGCAAACCAAGCTGCCTCAGAGAGCTAGAGGCTGGATGATAAGTTTAGTCGTATTTGAGTTTTATCTGTCATATCTTATTTTCCTCACTCTTTTGACACTTTGCTTTACTTATATAAACTTGATATAAACTTCATTTCTAGAGTCTCTTCCAGGCCTTTCTCTCCTGGATTTTTTTTTTCTGGCTCTAGAAATTCTCTCTCTTTTTTTCTGTGAATATTCTAATATTGTCCTCATTTTTGAAAGACAGGATAAAGGATTCTTTTGAATCCTGGATAAAGGATTCTTGGCTGGAAGTTTTTCTCTTGTATTATCTTAAATACATCATACCACTGTCTACTTGCCTCTTTGTTTTCTGGTGAGAAATAAATGTTTAATCATACCGGGTATCCCTTATATGTTATGCATTGCTTTTCTCTTGCTTTTCTTGGAATTCTCTCTTTATCTTTGGCATTTGACATTCTGATTGGTATGTGTCTTGAAGATGGTCTATTCAGATTTTTTTGGATGGGAATACATTGTATTGTGCTTCTTGGACATATAGATGTCCTTCCATAGGGTTGGGAAATCTTCTGTCATTATTTCTCCAAATATTCCCTCTGTCATTTTTCCATTCTCTTCTCCTTCTGGGACACACAAAATGTGGTGTCACTTAGTTCCCTGAGACCTTGTTCAATTTTTTTCCATTATTTTCTTCATCTGTTCTTCTGTATGTTCACTTTCTGAGGCCATTTCTTCAAGTTCACAAATCCTTTCTTCTTCCTCCTCAAATTTGCTATAATATGAATCCAATGTTTCCTTTCTCATTTATTTATTCATTTTTTTAAATGTTACATTAAAAAAATATAAGAGATTCCCATAAAGACCCCAACCCCTCTCACCCCATTCCTTCCACATAGACAAACTCTTTCATTATTGTGGCACATTCATTGCATTTGGTAAATACATTTTGGAGCACTGCTGCACCTCACGGATTATAGTTTACATTGTAGTTTATACTCTTCCCCTGTACATTATGTGGGTTATGGCAGGATATATATTATGTCCAGCATCTGTCCCTGAAATATCATTTAGGACAGCTCCAAGTCCTAAAAATGCCCCACATCATATCTCTTCTTCACTCTTCCTACCTTCAGCAACTACTGTGGCCATTTTCTTCACATCAATGCTGCAGTTTCCTCCATTATGAGTCACAATACTTCTACAGTGGAATACCAGTAAATTCAGTCTAATCCATATTTATTCCTTTATCATAAGGACCCTGGGTTGGTGACATCCACTCCACCTTTTTATTGAGAGGGGCTTATATCCTACTTGGTTAATGAATGTGATTTTCCTGCTAGGAATTGTAGTCACTCTTGTTTCCCTGGTGTGGCGGTTGACCATTTTCACCCCACTGTTAGACAATATGTGCAAATCCAATAAACCAGAGAGTAGGAACTGCAACTTTGCTGAGGCTCAGGGCCTTGCTGGCATATGGCCAGTCCAGAGATTGTAGTGTTCTGGGTATATACCAACTCCAGTGCCAACCAAGTGTTCATTAAAAGTGACAGAAGCGGCATGTGTAGAAAATTTATATGAGTCCAACTCCATCACACTCAGGAACACAAATTCCAGTAGGGCCCACTGACAAGGCACTGCACTCCTGAGCCAACTACCATGATCCATAGCCCTCAGGGACACCAGTACCTGGTGTTGTATCTACTTTGGCTGTCTCTGGTATCCTACTGAGAAGTGCATAAGCACAAATCCTCTGATGACCTTCTGACTCATTTTGAAGTCTCTTAGCCATTTACACTCTTTTGTCTTTATAATTCCCCCTTTTATTTAAGGTTTTTTTCTAGTTCCATCACCAGTCAATGATTGGTAGTAATCCCTAGGTGACAGGGAGTCTCATCCTGAGGAGTCATTTCCCACAGTGGGGGGAAGGTAATGCATTTACATGCTGTTTGGCTAGAGAGTGGCCACATTTGAGCCACAGGGAGGTTCTAGGAGATAACTCTTAGGCACCCTGCAGCTCTAGGCCTAGTTCAAATTTCAGGCACAGAGGTTCAAAAGCACAGTCTCTTTGTTTTTTGTATTAATTTTGCAATTCTCTTATATATTTGAAATTTGAAATAATTTCAACTTCCAAAGTAAAAAAAAAACACAACACTTTTAACATATATATGTACATCCTTCCTTTACCTACCATCTGACTTTGGGCTGTAAGTGCAAGCATCCCACTTAGAATGCTACTGGACTCTCATCTAAAATGAATAGGAAATGACCATAAATAAATATACATTAATTATGACAGAGATAAGGTAAACATGGACACTGTTTGTTGACTCTTTTTATCAGAATATTTAACTGAAATATAAATTATGTAGTTTTGATAAGTAATAAAGTCAGAATTACCTTAATATAAATGTAATTGTAATATTCTTGAATTCTCCAGGATAGTCTTGTCTTTTTAAAAAAGTATTATATGCAGTAATACTTTCATAATTATAGTTATAAAATTATAAACATTTAAAAACTAAAACCTCTGCTCTATATTATTACATTGTCTCTTTTTAAAAAAATTATTTTTAAAGATACTTAGATTATATAAATGTCACATAAAATTTATAGAGGATTCCTACGTACCATATTTTCTCACATTAGTAACATCCTTCATTAGTGAGGTGCGTTCTTTGCAATTGAAGAACACATTTTGGAGCATTGCCACTAAGCATAGATTAAAGTTTACATTCTAGTGTACACTCTCTCCCACACTATTCTGCAGGTTATGAAAAGATATATCTGTCATTGCAATTTAATTCAGGACAGCTCCCAAGTTCCAAAAATGCCTCTGTATTACTCCTATTTTTCCTCTCCCTGCCCTGAGAGCCCCAGTAACTCACCCAGGACAACCAACATTGAGGTGATGATGGACAACTAACAAAACAAGTAAATGAGAGAGACTACATACAACTGCAAGCAAGAAAGTCCAATCCATTGGACTTGGTGGATTGTAGCACCCTCTCAATTAGAGGTGAAGTGGATGTCACATCCCAGAATCCTCAGGATTTGGCAATGAACCATGAACGAATATAGACTTACTAGTATTCTACTATAGACTTAATGTGATTCTAGCAATGGAAGAAATGATTTATTTTTACTCTACTTGTATGACATGAAAGAATACTGAAAGTATGAATAGTTGAAGGGTATGCATGAAATTGTGCCACACAGTTTTAGGACTTTCTTTCAGTCATTCCCTGTCAGCCCCTGAAATGGGAATTGGTTTGCCCTCAAAAGCAGAAAAGAAAGAATGTGGGTTCCCCTGCCTCCTCTGCTGGATCCTTAATCTTGAAATTGGCACCATCTTTCTCCTTCAAATAAGTGTCTCTGAACAACAACAGTGTTTCTGTGCCAGCAAATTATGTGTTTTGCCAAATGCAAATATTCATAGACTGCAATATCTAGGATCCCAATATCCTTTCTAGGTACTGGGCTAATGATCCTCATGGTCTCAGCCAGCATTTATGGGGACAGTGTCCTGTACAAACCCAGTCAGAGGATTCCCTGAAATGAATGTCCCCCACACCGTCTTGCTTACAGTAGCAAAATTTATCCCAATTTTTTTCTTAACTGTATATATAAACTTTATGATACCTAATCTTTCATACCTCTTGTGCCTATAGCATATGCCCAACTTTTTGCTGGGTGTTTTCTCTCTGTCAGCTCCTTTGTGCTGATGTTCCAGAAACCCTGAGTCCTTAGATACTGTGTTTAGCCAATGGAATGTCTAAACTGACCATTGACACATGGCTGAGAGGTTTTCTTCTCTCACATATATGGCTTCCTTCCTTCCTGTCTGGGAAAGTTTGTGAAAACCTCCTGCAAGGCTCTGCGTACAAATAGATGTTGAACTCCCATGCTTTGGCCTACAGGACTCACAGACTTGCCAAGAAGACAGACAGTAGTAGCAATGTAAAGCATTTTAAACATGACATTTTAGGAAAGAATATGCAATCATTCTTATTTTAATATTGATGTTTTGTCTGGATTATAACACTTTAAGACTGCAATTTCATGCATACCCTTTAACTATTCAGACTTTCAGTATTCTTTCATGTCATAAAAGTGTCATAAAAATAAATTATTTCTCCCATTGCAAGAATCACAATAAGTCTATAGTAGAATACTAATAAGTCTACATTAGTCCATAGTTCATCCCCCAATCCTGAGGAGTCTGAGATGTGACAGCCATTCCTAAGGATTAAGAAACTCAGTAATAGAGCCTATGCAATATAACCCTCACCCACTGGAAGTGAGAAATCAGAAGATGATTGCTTGCAGCTTCCCGATGCCAAAAGTTTATCAGAGACCTTAGAGATGGTTTATTTGCTCAATGTATTTTATCTACAATTTCCCTGGAATTATAATTCTCATCTTTATGAAAATGCACAGAATTTAGTCAGAGAGGCTGATTAAATTGTATAAAGTCATATGGTAAACAATATATATTGAATTTATGGTAGATTTTATCTGGATCAAAATTCTCTACTTTTTTATTGTAATTTCATTATAAAGAAGGTGTCATTTCCTTACAACATGGATTAAATAAATGGCACCATTCAGAGCACAAATTCACATGTACACGTAAACATTATTACTCATTTGTTTACTCCCACCACATCCAAACTTAGAAGAGAATATTTATGAGCCTCTTTGGTTCTTGGCATGTATGTACACACAGACCGAAACTTTATCATAATTTAGGGACAATATTAACTATCCTAAATGCTAAAAACCAAATCAATTCTTCCCTCTTACACTATGTCTTCAGGGTTGATGCAATGTACAACTTCTCCCTTTCTTCATTGAGGAGTAGATGAGACATAGTGGAGAGACTTGGAGATGGATGAGACTCAGCCATGACACATATTCCCAGAGTCTGGTAGATCATAGAGATAAATACAGGTTACTCAAGCAATAACCAATTTCCCAATCTTCTGGGATGTCAGAGTCACTGCATGCAGATTTCCCCTCTCATTTTTCCCATCAAATAATACTCAGTCTTGCTAGGCCACGTCACAGTTGAAAATGAGTATCAGGCATGGGTGGGTACAGTGTATAACTGGAAGGCCTGGCCCACCTCCAAACTTTAGCCTCCTCTGACAGAGGACACCCACTTAACCTGGATGCATGAGGGTACTAACAGACTCAACTCTACTTCTGGTGATATGAGCACTGATTTACTATGAAAAAGTGCAGGATGCATATGGGGCCATGAATATAGGGATAGGATTCTTGAGCTCATGCAACCAGAGATGCTACTATGTCACACACAGACACAAAGACACAATCTGCAAAGAGAGTACAGGGCATTTTAAGGTAAAGCTAATACACATGTCTCAGGGAAAATCTTGAGCAGCAATTGCCATTGATTAAGTAAGAAACTTAATAAGCAGCAGGCACAACTGGAAAAGAAAACTTGTGATTGGGGAAATGTTGCTGCTCCATTTGGGAGTGTGATGGAGTTTCCCTGAAAGGAAACTCAGCACTCCCTCATTTGTCCTATGGTACTCTACCCTCTATGTCAATACCCAATGAACATCCTTACTTATCTGTATAACCTTATATGCATGCCCTGGAGAATTCTGTAATTTTAGGCTGCAGAAATGTCACATACTAAATACAGGGAACTCCCATACACCCAACACCATCCTCTTTTTCCCCCCTTATCCTATTAATAAGTTTTTATATGTGGGTGATACATTTGTTACAAGTGATGTTCAAATATTGAAACAACTACTAACCATGGGCAATGTTTTACATTATGCTTTACATTTTGGAACATCCACTTTTATATATTTTGATGTAATTTCACATGGCCTACATCCATTCATAGAAAGATCATGCAGAACATTTCCATTGACCCCAAAATGCCCTGGGTTCCACATGTTCTATTCCTCCCTCACCTACCCCCCATGACACACAGAAAACACCATGCTCCACTCCTTGAAAGACAAGATTCATAGTCGCAATAACTTTCAACAACATTGAGGACTTGACACACTGGTCTGTCCAGTAATAGGCACTGCTAATGCTCTTGAGAGACTCTCAGCCCTCTCTTTGAGAACAAAGCATGTATTCCCAGGATGGGATTCCACCAGTTTGCCACTCATTATGTGGGTCTCCACCACAGATATAACACACTATGGCATGATGAACTGTCAAACACTCCCTAGAAGCCTGCCCAAGGTGTATCCTTTCCTAAATGTACCCCACATCCAAAACTATAAACCAGTAATCTTCACTTGCTGTATTGCTGGAAGAGTATCCCCAACATTGTAGTTTCATCCATGTACCTTCCAAAACCCTGTGTTCACCTGGTCCCTTGCCCAAACTTCCCCCCATTACCATGGACAGTCCAACCCACCCTGACCATTCTACCTCTTTGGAAAACCAGGTATACTCCACCCAATAACTTCATTGCACCACTATTATGCGCCTCCACAGCACACCTACACACTGCCACCTTATCATAGATTTTATCCCTGTGGGTTTTTGCCCACAATCTTCTTCACTCTTTCTATTTCCTGTAAACCTGTCTTCCAATCTCTAGCTCTGTGAGTCCATGCAGTTTTCTTAATTCATATCAGTGAGGTCATGTAATATTTGTCCTTCAGTGCCTCACTTGCTTTACTCAACCTAACGTCCTCAAGGTTAAGCTATGTTATACAATTTGTTGATACTGTATTCTTTCTTAGAGCTGAGTAATATTCCATTGTATGTGCGTACTACAATTTTTTTATCCACTCATTTGTTAAAGGTCATTTGGGTTGTTTCAAACTCTAGACAATAGTAAATAATTTCCTTCTGAACATTGATGTGCATATATATTTTCTTGTCCTAGCTTTCAGTTCTTCTGGATATTTACCCAGCAGTAGGACTGCTGGATCAGATAGCAGTTCTTTAGTTTTCTGAGGAACCGCTATGTGGTCTTTCACAATACCTGTAATATTCTTTTTTTTTTTTTAATTTTATTTTTTTTAATTGACTTTGTAATAATATTACATTAAAAATATATATGTGAGGTCCCATTCAACCCCACCCCCCCACCCAACCTCTCCCCCCCCCCCCCCCAGCAACACTCGTTCCCATCATCATGACACATCCATTGCATTTGGTA
The DNA here is from genome assembly GCF_030445035.2 of Dasypus novemcinctus. Lineage (NCBI taxonomy): Eukaryota > Metazoa > Chordata > Mammalia > Cingulata > Dasypodidae > Dasypus > Dasypus novemcinctus. Next base: position 5,282,423 of record NC_080694.1, on the reverse strand, counting down.
AGTACATCTTTGGGCACCTCTGCACCTCATAGTCAATGGTCCACATCATGGCCCATACTCTCTTCCATTCCATCCAGTGGGCCCTGTGAGGATTTACAATGTCCGGTGATTGCCTCTGAAGCACCATCCAGGGCAGCTCCATGTCCCAAAGATGCCTCCACCTCTCATCTCTTCCTGCCTTTCCCCATACCCATCAGCCACCATGTCCACTTTTCCCAATCCAATGCCACCTCTTCTATGTGGACATTGGATTGGTTGTGTCCATTGCACCTCTATGTCAAGAGGAGGCTCAGATTCCACATGGATGCTGGATGCAATCCTCCCACTTTCAGTTGTAATCACTCTAGGCTCCATGGTGTGGTGGTTGTCCTTCTTCAACTCCATCTTAGCTGAGTGTGGTAAGTCCAATAAATCAGATTGTAGGTGCTGGAGTCTGTTGAGGCTCAGGAACTGGCTATCACATTGTCAGTCCAGAGATTCAAATCCCCTAAATATATCTTAAACCCCAACATTAACTGCACCTCCAGCACATTAGCATGAAAGTCTTATGAAGGAAGATCCCATCTGAGTCCAGATTCATCACACATAAACACCATTTCCAAAGAGGGGCCATCTGACTTGGTAGTTAACCCCATAGGCCATGACCATAACTCCCATGGGTCTCTTTAGCCCTCAAAGGAACCAATATCTGGGGGTTGTATCTGCTTTATCTGTCTCTCTGACTCTGCTCAGTTGTGCATGAGGGCAATCCTTCTGCCAGCATCCAGACTCTTTTTTAGAAACTCGTAGCCATATAAACTCATTTCTCCTTTCCATTTCCCCCTTACTTTAGGTCAAACAGCATTTTAAAGTCATGTTATTTTATGTAGACAGGGATATTCTGCTGATCCGCATTGAACCTTCAGTATAAGGTCATTTTCCAGTTGCATCATCAGTTGGTAGTTGATAGTGATCCCTCGGTGCCAGGGAGGCTCATCCCCGGGTGTCATGTCCCACGCTGGGGGAAGGCATTGCATTTACATGCTGAGTTTGGCTTCGAGACTGGCCACATTTGAGTAACATGAAGGCTGACAGGAGGAAATTCCCAGGCACAATGTTGCTCTAGGCCTTGTTCTTATTTTAGGCTTATCAGCTCACAAGCATAGTCATTAGCATCAGGGGCTCACTGTTGAACCCTCACTCCCTCCCGGTCTCCGCCACTGTACCTGGGAGACTGTCGCTGCTACCCTAGGGACCACGACAGAGCACCACTGGCCAGGAACCCAGTACCCCCCTGCTGTGGTTTTTAATTGTTGCCACTATGAGTATATCCAAACATTACCATGCACCCTGGACATATGTTCTGTACAGCTCCCTGTCAGCCATATATCACCTGTCATTGGTATCCCATACCAGTATCCCTCCATTGCCATTGTTGAAACACTCTGTGATCCAGAACTCCCCGAAATTTGAAGCCCAATATAATGTCATGGTCCCTTACTAGGGAATGGCATGTAGCGATGGGTTTAAAGGATAGATAAAGAACTTGGATAAAGTTAGATAAAGAACTTAGATAAAGAATGTTGACTTGAAAAAATTCTACATCCTATCTTTTTCTTTTTTTTTTTTTTTCCCCCTAATTATTCAGCTTCTCTTCACAGGAGTCCTAGGCCACAGCAATGCATATATATAATATACAGCACTCCCATACATCCACCACAAAACCTTTTTCCTTCCACAGCGATACTCTTACACCCTATTCACATCATATTTACTTAACGTGATGTACAGAGTCTGAGACATTAGCTTTCTAACAAGGTGACATCTGTGCTTACATTATGGTGCATACTTTAGGATACACAGTTCTTTACATTCTTAGTTATCCTATGTTTTACATTATGGTTTACATTATCAGTCTGTCATCTCCTATATGTTATGGTGTAATATTACATGTTTTATATCCATCCTTGTGTACTCTCAAGAAACTCCTCTCTTACCCCCCATTTACCTTGGTTCCACACATTTAACGTCCATTTTCCCTTCCACCTTGGTGCCCACAGTGACAGCCAACCTCTGTTTCCTGAGGAGCCACTTCCAGTGATAGATGGAATAGTGTTCAGGGCCTAACTTGCTCAACTGCCCCAATGCCCTGGGAGCCACCCTTTCTCTCGAGGGATACAGTTCCCTCTATTTGATGGCATTAGTCCTCCCCAGGATGTGGGTCCACCCCCACTCTCACTACTTGGGTTTCTACCCCATGGTGTCACCCACTCTGGCAGAATGAGCATTTAGACATTCCCCAGGATCCCGTCCTGCATCAGACCCTCCCCTGCGAGCATTCTAAACAGGTAACCCTCTTTATTATATTTTGATACGATTTTCTCAGCATTTTACTCTCCACCAACACCTGACCCTCTCCTGTGTTCATATGCTACCCCTCCCTCCCCCCACTTTTGGGCAATATTACCCATCCGTCCCTCCCCAGCCACCCTCAAACCCACAAAGCCCCAACCAAAGGCAGCCCCTTGCCCCCCTTTTATCTCTTCTTTGTGTTCATACTTACCACCATCTCGTCTTAAATTCCACCCCTGCAGACATCGGCTCATATCCTTCCTCCACCCTCCGATTTCCTGTAAGCCTATCGTTCAGTCTCTTGCTATCTAGGGCAGCTTGTTTATTTCATATCATTGAGGTCATGTAGTATTTGTCCTTCAATGTCTGGGTTGCTTCACTCAACATAAGGTTCTCAGGATTCATCCATGTTATCACATGTGTTTGTAGTGTGTTTGTTCTTACAGCCGAGTAGTATTCCATTGTGTGTATATACCACATTTTATTGATCCACTCATCTGTTGATGGGCATTTGGGTTGATTCCAACTTTTGGCAATAGTGAACAATGCTGCTATGAACATTGGTGTACATATATCGGTTTGTGTCCTTGTTTTCAGTTCTGCTGGGTATATACCCAGCAGTGGTATTGCTGGGTCATAGGGCAAATCTATGGCTAGTTTTTTGAGAAACCACCATACTGTCCTCCAGAATGGTTGGATCCTTCTGCATTCCCACCAGCAGTGGATGAGTGTTCCCCTTCCTTCACATCCTCTCCAGTACTTGTATTCTTCTGTTTTTTTCATAGCTGCCAATCTTATGGGTGTAAGATGGTATCTCATTGTAGTTTTGATTTGCATTTCCCTGATAGCTAGAGATTTGGAACATTTTTTCATGTGCTTTTTTGCCATTTGTATTTCTTCTTCGGAGAAGTGTCTGTTTAAGTCTTTTTCCCATTTTTTAAATGGGTTGTTTATCTTTTTATTTTCAAGATATAGGAGTTCTTTATATATGCAAGTTATAAGTTTCTTATCAGATATATGATTGCCAAATATTTTCTCCCACTGTGTGGGCTCCCTTTTTACTTTCTTGACAAACTCCTTTGAGGTACAGAAGGCTTTAATTTTGAGGAAGTCCCATTTATCTATTAGTTCTTTTGCTGCTCGTGCTTTTGGTGAGATATTCATAAATCCATTTCCTATTACAAGGTCCTGTAGATGTTTCCCTACACTGCTTTCTAAGGTTTTTATGGTCTTGGCTCTTATATTTAGGTCTTTGATCCATCTTGAGTTGATCTTTGTATAAGGTGTGAGATGGTAATCCTCTTTCATTCTTCTACATATGGCTAGCCAGTTCTCCAGACACCATTTGTTGAATAGGCCACTCTCTCCCAGTTGAGAGGGTTTGGTGGCTTTATCGAATATTATGTGGCTGTATATGTGAGGTTCTATATCAGAGCTTTCAATTCGATTCCATTGGTCTATGTGTCTCTCCTTATGCCAATACCATGCTGTTTTCACCACCGTAGCTTTGTAGTATGTTTTGAAGTCAGGTAGTGTGATTCCTCCAATTTCATTTTTCTTTTTCAGTATGTCTTTGGCTATTCGGGGTCTCTTTCCTTTCCAAATAAATTTCATAGTTAGTTTTTCTAGTTCCTTAAAGAAGGCTGTGTTGATTTTTATTGGGATTGCATTGAATGTGTAGATCAGTTTTGGTAGGATAGACATCTTAATAATGTTCAGTCTTCCTATCCACGAACAAGGAATAGTCTTCCATTTATTCAGGTCTTCTTTGATTTCCTTGAACAATCTTGTATAGTTCTCAGTGTATAAGTTCTTTACCTCTTTAGTTAAATTTATTCCTAAGTATTTGATTTTTTTATTTACTATTGTGAATGGTATTTGTTTCTTGATTTCCTCCTGATCTTGCTCATTATTGGTGTACAGAAATGCTACTGATTTTTGCGCATTGATCTTATAACCTGCGACTTTACTAAACTCATTTATGAGTTCTAGAATCTTCGTTGTAGATCTCTCAGGGTTTTCTATGTATAGGATCATGTCATCTGCAAATAATGAAATTTTGACTTCTTCCTTTCCAATTTGAATGCCTTTTATTTCTGGTTCTTGCCTCAGTCTCGAGCAAGTATTTCTAAGACAATGTTAAATAGGAGCAGAGACAGTGGGCATCCTTGTCTTGTTCCTGAGTTTAGAGGGAAGGAGTCTAGGATTTCTCCATTGTAAACAATATTGGCTTTCGGTTTTTCATATATACTCTTTATCATGTTCAAAAAATTTCCTTGTATTCCAATCTTTTGGAGTGTTTTTATCAAGAAAGGGTGCTGTATTTTGTCAAATGCTTTTTCTGCATCAATAGATATAATCATGTGATTTTTTTCCTTCAATCTGTTTATATGGTGTATTACGTTGATTGATTTTCTTATGTTGAACCATCCTTGCATACCTGGGATGAATCCCACTTGGTCGTGGTGTATAATACGTTTAATGTGTTGTTGAATACGATTAGCAAGTATTTTGTTAAGTATTTTTGAGTCTAGGTTCATTAGAGAAATTGGTCTGTAATTTTCCTTTCTTGTGATGTCTTTGTTTGGTTTTGGTACTAGGGTATTGTTGGCATCATAGAAGGAATTGGGTAATGTTCTTTCTGTTTCGATTTTTTGGAATAGTTTCAGCAAGATTGGTGTCAGTTCTTTCCGGAACATTTTATAGAATTCACCTGTGAAGCCATCTGGCCCTGGGCTCTTCTTAGTTGGGAGATTTTTAATAACTGATTCTATCTCTCTGCTTGTGTTTGGTTTGTTAAGATCATCAATTTCTTCTTTTGTCAATATGGGCTGCTTATGTGTCTCTAGGAATTTCTCCATTTCCTCTAGATTGTCATTTTTGTTGGAATATAGTTTTTCAAAATATCCTCTTATGATAGTCTTTATTTCTGTGGGGTCAGTGGTGATATCGCCTTTCTCATTTCTTATTTTGTGTATTTGCATCTTCTCTCTTTTTTTCTTTGTTAGTGTTGCTAAAGGTTTGTCAATTTTGTTAATCTTCTCAAAAAACCAGCTCTTGGTCTTGTTTATCTGTTCAAGTGCTTTCTTATTTTCTATTTCATTTAGTTCTGTTCTTATCTTTGTTATTTCCTTCCTTCTTCTTCCTGTTGGGTTACTTTGTTGTTGTTTTTCTAATTCCTTCAAATGTGCAGTTAGTTCTTCAATTTTTGCTCTTTCTTCTTTTTTGATATATGAATTTATGGCTATAAACTTCCCTCTCAGTACTGCTTTTGCTGCATCCCATAAATTTTGGTATGTTGTGTTATCATTATCATTTGTTTCAAGGTAGTCATTGATTTCTTTTGAGATTTCCTCTTTGACCCACTGTTTTTCTAAGAGTGTGCTGTTTAATTTCCAAATCGTGGTGTGAAATCTGGGCTTCTGTCCCTTGCAAATCTCCAGCGTGACTCCACTGTGGTCAGAGATAATGTTTTGTATGATTTCAATCTTTCTGAATTCGTTCAGCCTTTCTTTGTGGCCTAGCATATGATCTATCTTGGAGAATGATCCATGTGCACTTGAGAAAAATGTATATCCTGCTGTGTTTGGGTGTAGCGATCTATATATGTCTGTTAGATCCAGCTCCTCTAATATACTATTCAGATGTTTTGTTTCTTTGGTGATTCTCTTTTGAGATGTTCTGTCCAGAGTTGATAGTGGTGTATTAAAATCCCCCACTATAATTGTAGATGTATCTATTCTTTCACTTAGTTTTTCCAGCGTTTGCATGACGTATTTAGAGGCACCCTTGTTAGGGGCATAAATATTTATGATTGTTCGATCTTCTTGACAGATTTTCCCTTTCACTAAAATGTAGTAACCTTCTTTGTCTCTCACAATTGTTTCACATTTAAAGTCTATTTTGTCTGATATTAATATAGCTACTCCTGCCTTTTTTTTTGTTATTGTTAGCTTGTATGATTGTTTTCCAGCCATTCACTTTCAATCTCCATGCGTCTCTGGGTCTAAGATGTGTCTCTTGTAGACAGCATATGGATGGGTCATATTTCCTTATCCAATGTCCCAGTCTGAATCTTTTGATAGGTGAGTTTAATCCATTGACATTCAGTGTTATTACTATCAAGGAATTATTTGTGTTAGCCATATTTTGATTGGATTTGTGTTTGTCATATTTTGTTTGTATATATTTTTTTGTCTTTTTTGTTGTTGTTGTTGGTCTTATACTCTCCTCCAACTCTGCCTTTCCTGTTTTTTCCTTTTATCCTGCAGAACTCCCTTTAGAATTTCTTGAAGGGGAGGTTTCTTGTTGGTATACTCTTTCAGTTTCTGTTTGTCTGTGAATATTTTGAACTCTCCATCATGTTTGAATGCTAGTTTAGCTGGATAGAGTATTCTTGGTTGGAGATTTTTTTCCTTTAGTACCTTGACTATATCATACCACTGCCTTCTTGCCTCCATGGTTTCAGAAGAGAAATCAGCACTTAATGTAATTGAGCTTCCCTTGTATGTGATGGTTTTCTTTTCTCTTGGTGCTTTTAGGATTTTCTCTTTGTCTTGAGCATTAGATAATTTGACAAGTATATGTCTTGGGGTGGGCCTGTTGGGGTTTATGACTTGTGGAGTGCGCTGTGCTTCTTGGATATGTACATCTATCTCTTTCAGTAGATTTGGGAAGTTTTCAGCCATTATTTCCTGCAACACTCCTTCTGACCCCTTTCCCTTCTCTTCACCTTCTGGAATGCCTATAATACGTATGTTTGAGCGTTTTGCATTGTCATTCAGGTCCCTAAATCCTAATTGGATTTTTTCTATCTTCTTATTGACCCCTTGTACTATCTGTTTGATTTCTGATGTACTGTCTTCCACATTACTAATTCTCTGCTCTGTCTCTTCTAGTCTGCTGATATTTGCTGCAAGTGTATTTTTGATTTCTTGAACTGTGGTGTTCATTCCCATCATATCTGTTATGTTTTTGCGTATGTCTGCAATTTCCCCTCCAAGTGATGTCTTCATGTTGTTAACCTCTTTCATTACTTCGTCAAATTTGTCGGTGATAAATGTTCTGAGATCTTTCATTGCTTGTGCCAAGTTTTGCTCCCCTTCGTGATTATTGGTTTGTTGATTGGATTCAGCCATGTTTTCCTGATTACTGGTTTGGTTTGTAGATTTTTGTTGCTTTCTGGTCATCTCTTTATCTTGACGGATTTAATCAGTTCCTTAGCTTCTTTGTCTGCTCTTGGAGTTTAATTAGCTGTTATTTTTGCATAGGTGTTATGTCTTCTCTTTGTCACTTTTTTCTTCTTATTCTAGTTACTTGTTGTTGGTTAAGTTCACTTTAAAGGAAAGTATTAGTGTTGGGGAAAGGCAATTGTGTAAGCAAGGGAAAAGTGTAAAGTAGTATTGGTGATATATGTTAACAAAGCAAGAATATGAGATCTGGGAGGATGGAGGTTAGATTCATGTAAATTGTGTAGAGTTATAGCAGTAGGTAGAGTACCTATTATGAAGTAGATGATTGAATATGGGAGGAATATGGTATGAGCTAAAAAGCTATTGATTTCATGAGAGAGGGAAAGAGAAAAGAAAGGTAATAGTTTCAAGAGTGGATAACAGACAGAAAACAAAACATAGGTATTAGAAATTAAGACTTAGACCCTTCATGGATCGAAGAAAGGGAGGTGGGAGGTGGAATATAGGAGAGCCAGTAGATGGTGGTGGATATCAAGATGTAGGGGAAAGAGGATAGTGTAGGTAGCCTAAATCAGTTCACACAGAAATGAGGCAGTGAAGGATGAGAAAACCCAGCGAATGTGAGGTGTTTCCTGCCGCACCTATTGTATAATTGAGTTAAAATAAACTAAGTAGAATATGAGGGACAAGAGGGAGAGAGACAACAGGAAAAAAAAGGGGGAAAAAAAGGGGGGGAGGAAGGGACATGAGGAAGAAAGGAAAAGAGGGTGGGCAAGGGGTGGGGAACAGGTAGGGGAAAGAAAAAAAAAACCAGATATACATGAACCAGAATTAAAACACCCACTACACAGCACCTACCACAAAAAAAAAACCCTTAAATAACTGAGTAAAGAAAGACTTTGGGGGATACGCTGTGAGAGAAGACTAGGGGACAATGCGGTGTTAGCAATCAGGAAATTGAAAAAAGTAAAGAATAAGTCAAAATGAAAATAAAAACAAAACAAAATGATACGATAAAGAAAAAACGCCAACGTTGAAGGCTAGGGCATTTAAGGACCTCAGATGGACCTCAGTGCTTGATGGATTCAGGGATGGAAAGTCTGAGATATTGAGGACTCAAGAGGTGTGAGTCTTTGTAGTGTGGGCCACCAGAATTTAGGGAATTCAGACCTGGCAGCCTCCAATCTGGTCAACAGGAAGCCTGGGAGCCCCGCAGTGTAACACAGCCCTCAGGTATCCGCACAGCTGGGTGCAAACCCTATGGGGGAAGTCAGATCCACAAACTCTATATTGTGACTGAACCCTGCAATTCACTTTGCTGGGCTCATTAGTACGTTATCCTTCACTTCAGGTTTTGGACAGCTCCTGTCCTGTGATTCCAAACCACTGCCACTAGAGGGCGCCTCTACACCGCAGCCACTTTACTAGTACAGATCCGAAGCCCGGCCAGTGACACAGAAAAGATTCCAGTACCAGAATTCTCAAGCTTTGCAGAATATTCCCTAATCGGCTTCCAGACGTGTCCCCCCCCCCCCTTGCCGCAGCCTAGAACAATTTTCCAATTACTTCTCTTTATTGCCTACAGCCTATTTGGGTTGGAGAACGGTTGCCGGGCTTTTGGGGGCGGGGCTTCAGGCGGAAGCGCTATTGTTTATATTCGCACTGAAAAGTTTCTCCCGCTTCACAACAAAACTCCGTCTATCTTCCGAAATCGATCCACAAAGGCGATCTGTCACATCAACCTGTCAACAGCTCACCCAGAGCTCCCGAACTCCTTAGCCCTTCAGAGCCATTCAAAAGTGGAACCCCAGGACAGGACCGCGGTTCCCACCCCCAACAGGGAGGAGCCCGTGCGCGGGTCTCACCTGCGGGCAATAGAACCCAAATTATATCTACTAGACCAATCCTCTCCGTTACCTTTCCACCCGATCGATGTCCCGACACTTCTGCCCTGCAAAAATCCCGAAAAAGCCTCGCCTTGGAGAACCTGCCGCCGCGCCCAGCCGTCTCTCTGTAATAGTCTACCTTCTGAACAGAAGTGGATGAGGTCCCATTCCTCCAATTCCTCTATAACCCTATCATTCTCTATTTTTTAAGTAGCCTCCAAGTCTATGGGTAAAAGATAATATCTCAGTGTAGTTTTGATTTGCATTTTGCCTAAAAGCTAGTGATGTTGAGCATCTTTTAATGTGCTTTTTAGGCATTTGCATTTCTCCTTTGGAGAAGCACCTGTTCAAATCACTTGCCCATTTTTAAAATGGATTGTCCTTTTTATTTTTCAGATGAAAGATTTCTTTATATATTGCGGATATTAGGCTCCTATCAGATATATGGCTACCAAGTATTTTCTCCCATTGAATAGGCTGCGTTTTCACTTCCTTAGCAAACTCCTTTGAGGTTCAAAATTTTCTTTTTTTTTAATTAGGAGGAGATTCCATTTATCTATTTTTTCTTTTGTTGCTCATGCTTTGGTTGTAAAGTTCATGAAATCATTTCCTATTATAAGCTCTTATAGATGTTTACTTACATTACCTTCCAAGGCCTTTATAGTCTTTGCTCTTATATTTAGATCTTTGATACATCTTGAGTTAATTTTTGTATAAGGTGTGAGATGGTGTTCCTCTCATTCTTTTGGATATGGATGTACATTTCTTCAAGCACCATTCATTGAAGAGGAGAATGTCTCCCAGGTGAATGGGTTTAGTGGCCTTGTTGAATATTAGTTGACTCTATATGTGAAGATCTATATCAGAACTCTCAGCATGGTTCCATTGGGCAGTATGTCCATCTTTGTGCCAATTGCATGCAGTTTTGACCACTGTAGTTTTGTAGTATGATTTAGTATCAGGTAGTGTGATTCATCCAATTTAATTATTCTTTTTCAATATATCTTTCACTATTCAGTGTCTTTTACCCTTCCAAATGCATTTTGTAGTTAGTGTTTCCAATTCAGTAAAAAATGCTGTGGTGATTTTTATTGAGATTGCATTAAATCTCTAGATCAGTTTGGGTACTATAGACATCTAAATCTAAATGATGTTTAGTCTTCCTATCCATGATTAAGGATTATTTTTCCCATTTGTTTATGTTTTCTTTGATTTCCTTTAACAGAGTTGTCTTGTTTTCTGCATATGTCTTTTACATCTTTAGTTAACTTTATTCATATGTATTTGATTCGTTTAGTTGCTATTGTAAATGGGTTTTATTTTATGATTTCCTTCTCATATTGTTCATTACTTGAATACAAAAATGCTATTGTTTGCATGTTGAGCTTACATTTAGTGACTACTGAACCCATTTATAAGCTCCAGAAGATTTATTGTAGTTTTCTCAGGACTTTCTATGTATAAGAACATGTCATCTGCAAATAGTGAAATTTTGACTTCTTCCTTTCGAGTTTGGTTGATTTTTATATATTTTTCTTCCTAAGTGCTTGAGCAAGCACTTCTAATACAATATTAAATAGAAATGGTGAAAGAAAGTATCTTTGTCTTTTTCCCAGTCTTAGAGAGAAAGTTTTTTAGGATTTCACCATTGAATATGATGTTATCTGTGTGTTTTTCATATATATTCTTTATCATGTTGAGTAAGTTTACTTCTATTAATACCTTTTGTAGTGTTGTGTGTAGTGTTGTGTGTATATTTAAATCAGGAAATGGTGTTGTATTTTGTCTAATGCTTCTCCTGCATCTATAGAGATGATAGTGTGGGTATTTTTTTTTTCCTTTTGATCTGTTTATATGTGATATAGCATTGATTGATTATCTTATAATGAATGATCCTTGCATACCAGGGATGAAACCCATGTGGCCATGGTTTATAATTCATTTGATGTTTTGTTAAATAAAATTAGCAAATGTTTTATTGAGGATTTTAACATCCAGGTTCTTTAGAGATATTTGTCTATAGTTTTCCTTTGTTTGGCATCTTTGTTTGGCTTTGGTATTAGGGTGATTTGGGCATCATGGAATTATTTAGGCAATGTTCCCTCCAATTCTATTTTTTGGATGAGTTAAAGCATGATTGATGTTAGTTCCATATGGAAATTTTGGTATAATTCACCTCTAAATCTGTCTGATTCTGGACTCTTCTTATTTTGGAAGTTTTAGATGATCAATTCTATGTCATTACTTGTGATTTTGCTTTTGAATGTATACATTTCTCCTTCTGACAATGTAGGCTTCTTGTGTGCTTTTAGGAATTTGTCTATTTCCTCTAAATTATCCACCTTGCTGACCTATAATTTTTCAATGTATCTTTTATGATACAGCTTATTTCTGTCAGGTCATTGGTGTTAGCCTCTTCCTCATTTCTTTTTTTATGAATTTGCATCTTCTCTCTTTTTCTTTGTTAGTTTAGTTAAGGTATTGTCAATTTTTTAAATCTTGAAGAAACAGCTTTTGATTTTGTTTATTTTTTTCAACAACTATTTTATTTTCAATTTCATTTAGTTCTGCTCTAATCTTTGTTATTTCTATATCCTTTGAGAGTATTTTGTTGTTCTTCTTCTAATTTCCCAAGTGTGCTGTCAGCACTTTGATTTTAGCTCTTCTTTTTTAATATCAGCTTTTTATGGCTATAATTTCCCTCTGAGTACAGCTTTTGCTGCATCCCATGCATTTTGCTATATTGTGTTTTCATTTTCATTTGCTTCAATGTAGTTACTGATTTCTTTTGTGATTTCCTCCTTGAACTACAGTTTGTCTAACGGTGTGTTGTTATCATCCATATCTTTGTACATAATCTGTTCTCTGCCAATTCCTGATTTCCAGGTTCATTCCATTGTTGTCAAAGAAATTACTGCATATAATTTCAATCTTTCTGAATTCACTGAGATTTGCTCTGTGGTCTAGCATGTGGCCTAACCTGGAGAATATTCCATGTGCACTCTAGAAGATTAAATATCCTGTTGTATTTGGGTGTAAATTTCTGTATATGCCTAGTAAGTCAAGGTCTTCTAATGTATTATTAAAAGTCTTTATCTCTTTATTAATTCTCTGTTGACATTCTGTCTAATGCTGATAATGGTGTATTAAGGTCCCCACTATAATTGAAGAGGTATTTATTTCTCCACTTAGTTTTTCCAATGTTTGCCTTATGTATTTTTAGGTGCCCTGATTAGACACATACATGTTTATGATTGTTCTCTCTTTTTGAAAGATTAATAATTTTATTAATATGTAGTGTCATGCTTTGTCTCTCACAATAGCTTTGTATTTAAAGCCTATTTTGTTTAATATTAGTATAGCAACCTCTGCTCTTTTTTTGTTCTTTGTTGTAAAATTGTTTTCCAACCACTCACTTTCAGCCTCCTAGAATCCCTGTTTTTAAGATGATTTTGTAGGCAGCATATAGATGTGTCATAGTTCCTTATCCATTCTGACAATCTGTGTCTCTTAATTGGTGAGTTTAATGCATTAACATTCAACTTTATTACTGCAAAGGAATTACTAATATTAGCCATACTTTCTTTAGATTTATGTATGCCATATATTGTCTTTATTTTTTATATATCTTTAGTTGTTCTTATACTCCCCTCCAACTCTCTCTCTTGTTTTTTTTTTTCTTTTCTCCCTGCAGCACTCCCTTTAGTAACTCTTGAAGCGACTTTTTGAATGCAAGCTTTGTTTGATAGAGAATTCTTCACTGGAAAATTTTCAAGATGGCTTTAGCTATGTGGGGCACTTTTCAAATAAATTTGATTCGTTTCTCCATTTCTGCAAATTAGGGTATTGAAGTTTTGATTGATTTGGATTGCATTGCATCCATAAATTGATTTCATGAGGAAGGACTTCTTGATAAAATGTAATCTTCCCATCCATAAATTAATTACAATACAGGAGAGGAAAACTTCACAAGATGAGATTAATAATGATTAGACATTGCAGAGTAAAATATTAATGAACTTGAAGGTGCTAAATTTGATAATATTCAAAATGAAATGTGGTCAAAAATGAATTCTAATAAATGATGAGAATAACCCTGAGTTATGACATCTTCTAACATTTGTCAAAGATATATATTTATTGTAGCTGAAAAAATAAGTCAAGTCATCAGAAAAATATTGAAATTAATGCTGAAATTTCTCAAAATTTGATAAAATACTATGTCATATATAACCCAAGCTTAATGAAGTCTAAAGGCAAGACATAGGGAGAAAATTACACCAATACATGACAACTCTAAAAAAATAAATAAATAAAATTCAAGACAACTGTGATTGCAGGGAAACAGTGATACAGAGAAAACCATAAATCACCTGAGAGAACAAAATGAACAAGCAAACACAAAAATAAAATACAGATAGAAATAAAGATATAAGTGACAATAGATTTTTTATTGAAAGAAAAGTGAGAGAGGGCAGTGGGGATAATTTTTAAGTTGCTGAAAGATAAAATTTGTTAACAAATAATTGTATCCAATAAAATAACTCACTAAGGGAAGCAGACTTGGCCCAGTGGTTAGGGCATCCGTCTACCACATGGGAGGTCCGCGGTTCAAACCCTGGACCTCCTTGACCCGTGTGGAGCTGGCCCATGTGCAGTACTGATGCATGCAAGGAGTGCCCTGCCACAGGGGTGTCCTCCATGTAGGAGAGCCTCATGCACAAGGAGTGCGCCCTGTAAGGAGAGCTGCCCAGTGTGAAAGAAAGTGCAGCCTGCATAAGAATGGTGCTGCCCATGCAGAGAGCTGACACAAGATGACACAACAAAAAAAGAGACACAGATTCCCATGTGGCTGACAACAACAGAAGCGGACAAAGAAGACGACGCAGCAAATAAACACAAAGAACACACAACTGGGATGGAGGGCAGAGGAGAGAAATGAATAAATCTTAAAAAAAAATAACTCACTAAAATGAAGATTAAATATTGTTTAGGCACAAAAAAGCAGAAGAATTCATTACCATCATAACACTATCACAGGAAATGTTAGGGAAATCCTTTGTTAGGGAAATCCCTCATGAAGAGGTGAAACAATATTGCTCGAAAATTTTTATCTATGAAAAGGAACAAAGAGCACTAGAAAAGATCAACATAAGGGCAATTATATAAGATATTTTTCTTATTATTTAAAATTCAGAAAATCAAATTGTTTTTATAGAAATAATATTAATTTGGTTTGGAATATAAAACACATGTCTTAAAAAAATGCATGAGAAAAATAACCTAAAGCCTGGAAATGGAGAAAATGAAATATGCTGCTAGAAAGATCTTATTGTAAATGTGAAATTGTGTAATATCAAATAATGTTAAAATGTGATCAACTATACATTATATATTATAAACCCTAAAGCAACAACCAATATTAAATGACAAAGAATTATAGTTATAAACAAGCAAAAGTGAAAATATACTTAATGATTTCAAATGGAGGCCTAAAAAGTGGAAACAGGGAAAAATAAGCAACATGGACAAAGCAAATATTAATATGATAAAATCAAAATTAAATATATCAGTAATCACAATTAATTATATAATCAAACACCATAAACAGCACAGATTCTCACAAAGGATTAAAAAACATGTGTATACTTTATGATGTTTTCAGTAAATGCACTTTAAACACAAAGACCCATATCAAAAGTGAAAGAAAAGGTATAAATAACATTTGGTATGCTAATGCTCACATAAAAAAAAACTCAGAGCAATAACAGATAAAGAATATTGTTTCAAAGTGATTAATAGGTCAGTTAATCAAGGCAACAAAATATCCTAAATGTTTATTCATCATCTGACAGTGTTTCAATATTAACGAAGTAAATTGATACAAGTGCAAGGACAATACAAATATGAGCACTTACAGTAAAACATTTGATCCTTCCCTCTTTCTTTTGATTCCTGAGATCAATCATCATATTCTGTACGTGTTTAGTGTTCTGTACTTTGTGGAGATATTCCTTAAATGAGAAATGTAGGTGAAATTCCATTTAAAATCTTATTTTTGGCATTTTTGTAAAATATTCAAATAATGAAACAGAAGCTTTATGAGTGAAATAGAAATAAATTAATCTGATAATTTTTCTTGATTTACAGAGTTTAATTATAATAAATTATCATAACTCAAAATTTTCTAAACATGTCATTCAAATAGATATTGTAAATAAAATTTTCACTTTGTGAAAAAAGTATTTAAAATTTCTTCTTCCATGTTTTGAAAAATAGAAAAGATATGATTTATCTTTCTAAACACTACACATAACAGAGATGGTTATTTTTTATTGAGATGAAGATTAACATTTAATGTTAATCCATGACCAACTTTCAGAAGAATTTATTCACATTTTTAGGAATAGTTTCACATGATTGAATAAATTATTGTCTTTAAATTGCACAAACAGATCAGAAAAATCAATACATATTTGATCTATTCTAAGACAGTCTAGATTTAAAGGAGAACAACTGGATAGATATTTAGCAAAAGATAAGAATCCTTTAAAAGTTATGTTTCAGGCATGTGCAATTTTGGAGGGAAATCTTGAAATATAATAAGTTTGGACTCTTCCTGTACTGAACATTCCACAATGTCTGCCCCTTTCATATCAAGTCAGGGTTCCAAAAGTTGGAAATAGGCAAGTAAGGTAATATTGAAAAAATCTTCAATTAATATAATCAAAAAAAGATTGTCCTGAAAGAATTATCCAATCACTTTCCTGAGTAAAGCATTCTCTTCATAAGTTTCTTCACAGCCTCTATTATTTGCTTGTTTCTCAGACTATAGATAATGGGATTAAGAAAAGGAGGGACTGTAGAATAGAACACAGAGGTGATCATGTCCTGAATTGTGCGTGAGTTGGAGGTTGGCTTCATGTACAAAGCAGCCCCAGAGAGGAGAAAGACAGACACCACAAGGATATGAGGGACACATGTAGAAAAGGCTTTTCCCCTTTCTGTCCTGGTTGGAAACTTGAGCACAGTAGAAAATATGTAAACATAAGACCTGGTAATGAAGGCAAAGCAGCCACCAACAATCATCACAGTAGAAGCAAAACTTGAAATTTCATTGGTGAAGGTGTCAGAGCAGGAGAGCTTCAGCAGAGAAGGTGCATCACAGAAGAACTGATGGACCACATTGGACTGGCAGAAGGATAGCTGGAAAGTGTTGCCAGTGTGGAATCCTGAGAAGGCCAGACCACTGAGAACAGAGGCCAGAGTCATCCAGACACAGATGCGAGGGGTCATGATCATAGGGTAGTGGAGGGGCTGGCAGATGGCCACATAGCGGTCATGGGCCATGGAGGTGAGGAACATCACTTCCACAAATCCACAGAAAAAGACCATGAAGACTTGAGATGCACACCCAGCCATTGAGATGGTCCTATTGTCAGTGAAAAAGGTGACACAGGCCTTGGGGACAGTGGCAGAAATGTAACACATATCTAAGACAGACAGATTCCTAACGAAGAAATACATGGGGGTATGAAGATTCATGTCAAGGGTGGTTACTGTGACAATGAGAAGGTTCCCTATCAGGGTTGCCAAGTACATCAGCAGGAACAGCATGGCATGCAGGAGTCTGTACTCCCACACATCAGAAAATCTTGTAAGCAGGAATTCATTCTTCATAGTAGAGTTGGGTATCTTTTGGTAATTTGCTTTGGACATGGATAAATAAAGCAGATAACCCCTAAACATAGAGAATCAACATGATGAAAGGAATTAGCCCAATGATATTTATCAAAGGATACTCATCCATCTTTATTATTTGTAGTTCCCATTAGTTATTAGGAAATAGCATAGTGTGGGCTTGTGGCCCCTAGTTTTTCTGCTTCTTATTTACAGTGAATGGGGAACAATAAAATTATTCCTTCAGTGCTGAAGCCAATGTTTGTTTAAATTTTTTCTAGCTACTTAGCTCTGAATTGTGTATAATTATAGGACAAAAGTTTGCCTGGGGGACTATTTGTGTTAATATTGGCAATTTGATATGTGTTGATTCAATAGCAGTATTCTGTATATGGTAACACTTATTAATTGATGAGTTACGTGCATCTGAATAAATATAGAAGGCTAATACTGTAAGCGTGGTTGTAATAGTTTATCTGAACACTAGGAGGGAATTATTTTTTATATTTAGTCCTCATTATGACATTTAGTAGTGATTTCATTTAGAAATTCTCATTCAAGCATTCCTTGCTCTGTTGACTACCTTGTTATTGACCTCTGGTAACACTTGAGCAATATTTTTTAAAAATTCATATATTACTTGATATTATTTGAACTTGTATATATCTTAGATCTCCATCATTTTATTGAACTATTTTAGTTCAAAGGGTTCTTGAACTTCAACCAGTTTAGATATATTGTGTGGCATATTTGAAGTCCTTAGCAAGAATGTCTCCCAGAAATATCTCCAATAATACTTGCCCCATTACTTTGATATTGTTAATTTATTTCAAAGAACTTCTTGGAAATATTACTAAAAAAATCATCATGTACAATGCTTTGGGAAGTACTGAAGGGATGTGTTATGTTTTACATTCTGATTCCTTTTGTACTCTTTGAATAATCTAACAGTAGTAAACTTAGTACCATAGATATTTATTCTGATATTTCAGGATAAAACATAGGAAGGTTAACCCTATCTTAAGAAAGAAGAACTGGTGAATTGAAAGAATGCTTAATTCATTAATTCAGTAATTCCACCACAATTAATTTTCAAATTTCTGAAAACAGGATAAAGTTTCTTTGCAAATTATTATAAGTAGACATTATTTTTGGAATTATCATTTATTTAACAACATTACGAAATTTACTAAGCTGATATTTGGCATATTCTATTGTATAAAATATTGGAATTTTTTCCCATAAAACATATTTTAGAACTTGAGTAAATGGACACTGAAATATATTTTCCACCCTTTTGTAAATGTTAAAATTGTTTGTAAAATGTGAGTAATTAATGGAAATTATGAAGATTTAATGTTTATTCAATCAATTAGAGAAGAATTTTGGGCCCCTAGGTAAAATCCTTAACATACCAGAAACACAGCACGGGTTAACCTGGACTTGTTTAATCTATATTCCATGATAATTTGAAACTGGTGTATACAATTTCCAACCAAGTTACACTTGCACTCTCGACTTTGTGCTCATAAAGAGATATTTAATATGCCCCAATATTTCACATTATAAGATTCTTGTTACTTTTTTCCAATGTTCATTATAACAACTTATATTATAGAGAACCTTTGAAAAGTGCATGAAGGCAAGGATTTGTCACTTTCAGCCTGACCTCATGCTCATAAGCCAAAAAAAAAAACCTTTCTTTTTTAACATGCTGGGGGGGTTTCCCTTAATTTTAGGACCATTTAAAACAGCTCATTACATGTGTTATTCTTGCTGTGTTTTAAGCCAAGCCATGAAGTCAGACTTTAAAAAACATAGTTTGACCAAATTGATTAAAACTAGGTATGTCACTATTTATGAATAGCTCTAATCTAGTGAAGCCAGTTTTATTCTGAAGGTTGAAATGTTCAAAATGATTGATTCCTTTTTTGCTCACCAAACTACATATCAAAAACTTCTAATATATTATATAAATCCCAAGAGATTTCCAAATTTCAACACAGGAGAAAATTTATTTTATGGTTACCAAGCAATTTAATTTTGTAGCTTGAATTTCCATCTGTCAGTGTAACAGTTAAAATTCATGTCCTTCAGGAAAGATATGTTATATATACTATTGCTTTCTTTGAGGTTCTTAAGGGTACTTAAACATCTTTTAAACTCAGTTTTCTCATGTATAGAATTTGTAATTTAACCTACACCATCATGCTTATTTTTTAAAATATTTCTAAAAGAGGTGACATTCAAAATTGTAACTCTATTGGAGAAAAATAAATAAGAATTCAAAGAAAAAGATTAAGCAAGTGAGCACTTCAGGGCACAACATTTCTTCTATCTTGAAACCATTATATTATGTTTTAAACAAGCAAAGAAGTAAAAGGAAATAGCCCTCTGTATTTGATAAGGAAATTTTCTGTTAAAAGAAATATGACGATATAAAACATTCTGAACTGATTTGAACCAAGATTGTAATACCAAAATCTTTTCTTTTTCTGCAGACTGGCAGGTAGCCAGACAATACCCTGCACAGAAAATTTTCCTGGGATAATTAGAATATTGTACATGTCCTCTCTGTTTTCAAAGTGTAGTAACAAATTATTCCTTAGCCTTTCTGCAAAGACCTGAAGAATATTTCAAGCTATATAATTAGAAGAAATATTTTGTTCATTAATATTTATTCCTTTATTATTCCACCACAGAGACATGTAAAATTTAATATTTTTATAATTAACTCAAATATTTATTCCTTTATTATTCTACCACAGAGACATGTAAAATTTAATATTTTTATAATTAACTCAATATTTAAAATATGTTGATATGAATTATAAGAAGCCTTAACTTTGGATATTGTGTGTGTGAATCACTTCACTTCTTCACTGATTCATTGATTCAATTAGTCACATTAACCCACATGAATATATGACCTATAATTTCACAAAAAGAATATGAAGGTAAAAGTTTGTTGTCATTATGAATGAAATAGAAATAATATTAATAAATAATTAGTTCTAATATTAAGTATAAATTATAATAAAATTAGCATTAAAAATAAACAATAAAATTAATTGAGCAAGTGACTCTCCTGAATACTGATTAGGCTGGCCAAGAATCAAAGTACCCAACTCAGTAATGGAATTGTCCCTTAAACAGAAACATCACTACCTGCTAGGGTTGCACTATTTTAACCTGTGCTCTGCCTTGTTTGCAGTCATGAGTGTTACTCTGAACAGTACGAAATGAATGTCAGTTTTAGATTATAAGGGAAGAATTCATGTTAAAGATTTAACTTCAATTCACTTATTACATAGAAGTAAAGTAAAATGAATCAAAATTTTATTTCTGTAAGGGATTAGCTTTTACTGAAAGTCGGTGCAGTTTTCCAGTCTTAACATGCATTTGCAAAAACAAAAATACCTCAGAATAGGCATTAAATATGTCTTTTTAGAGTAGCACCAACAACTCCTAATATCCATGGATTTACCATGGACTTAACTCATATCCTTTAATTTAGTGAAGATGTTGGAAGGCATTATGTGGGGGAACTTAGCAGCAGTGGAGTTGGCCACTTAGGAGAGGGCATTCTACAGGTTCATGACTGAGAAGTCATTGCCTCTCATCTGACTGTGTTGAAAGTCAGGTATAGTCAATTTACAACCAGACAATGGAATGAAAGGAGATGCTTGACATACACTGAGATTTCCTGAAATCCATGGACTTCCAGGTACTTTGAAACAATGAAGGTCCAATTGCATCAATAGCTAAACTGGCAAATAAAATAAGTGAACTGTTACTAGAAAACCATGGGCATAATAGTCTAGCCTTAAAAGTGATTGAGATTGTGAAAGCCTTAAATAGTCCCTCTTTATGAAACAAGTCTCTGGGGATAATGATAATTAATTGTCTAAAATGATGATTATAATATAAATTATTGCATTCTACATATTAAGATATGGAATGTTATGGAGGGAATATGTCTTTTTTCCTTTTTTGTAAAATAAACTTTAAATATACATTAATTAAAAAAAAGTCCAGTTGGCTAAATTCCACTTCTTTTGCTAACAATTAAGATAAAATATAAACAAATATTACTTAAACAATAGATGCTAAAAGAGATGTTTTACTGGCAATTTTTATTTCACGCACAAGTAGGTTTAATTTTAAACTTTATTTCAAATCTTCTAATTTGCAGATTATATATTACTATAAGATTCTATAGTTTGTATGCAAAGTGTTATAATTGAAATTAAATTGTAATGTACTCATTTGCATTCACTATCAATGAAGTTGTAAAAATGTCTCACCCTCCCCTAAAGTGTTGAGATGAATGTTCAACATTGTGAAGATACTAAAAGCCAGTGACTACACACTTTGAATAGAATAGCCAGAAAAAGCAGCTGTGTATGGTGGGGAATGATAGAGAGATTGAGAATTGAGGAATTTTCGTGATAGTTTATTTGTGGGTTTTTTGTTTATTTTTATTGAAATATGAAAATGCTCTAGTAATGATTGCAACAATGAATATAAAACTATGTGATTATATCAAATACCGTTAATTGTACACTCTGAATGAGTTTAATGCTTTATTAATATGTATCAAATACAATTGTTTTATTAAAAATTATTTTTAGGAAAATATTCAAGATTCCAGGTTGCTGGAAACATCCTCAGGGTTTCCCTCTGATGAGTGGAGAGATTCTCACTACTGAAGCAAAACTGACAGCATTTGTTTATTGGACCAAAATTCCTTCTGAAATTGTTCAAATTTTCAACATAAATGAATTGAACATAAGCATTATGGACACATCAGACACTCCCTCTTATTTCAAGAAATGTTTAGCAATTAAGAATCTGTTTATGCTTCTAGCTCCTGTTCTTACTACTGCAACCACTAATTTTCACTCTCAGCACTTTTATATATTCAGAGTTGAATCTCACCTTTTTCCAATGCCAAACCCAGAACAAAATAGCTCCCTTGTTTATTTCCTCTACTTTTACTTGAAAATTTTATCAATGCTTGATGATGCAAAACATGGCATCCATTCCTTTAGTGAAAATTGTGGTTAATAGTACAATGCAAGAATGTCTTGTATAAACTAGAATGGGCACATGTCACAATTGCAGGGTACTGGGAATGTGGAGAAGCATAAGCATAGGTTAAATACAATTAGCGCCACAGACACAGTGAGCTGACACAACAAGATGACTCATCAAAAAGAAACACAGATTCCCAGTGCCACTGATAAGGATAGAAGTGGTCACAGAAGAACACACAGTGAATGGACACAGAGAGCAGACAACTGGGGGTGAGGAAGGGGAGAGAAATAAATAAAAAATAAATCTTAAGAAAAAGAGCTGATGATCTAAAATAAATAAATAAAACATATAGACTGTATATAACAATACTGTAATGTTACTGCATCATTGCCAAAGATGTATGATTAATAATAGATAGAAAAATAATATATAAATATATGCTACAGACCATGGTTAGTGGTAATAGTCTGATGATATTGTCTCATAACCTGTAAGATATATTCCACAACAGTGTGGTGTGTTGGTGATGTCGTGTTGTATGGGAAAAATACAGAGAAGCATGATTGTTTTGTAAGTTCACAACTTCTGTAATAAAAAAATAATTTTAAAAAGTATGCAGGGAGCAGGAGCAGAAGTTACAAATCACCAGCCTTAGGAAAACATAAAAACAAAACAAAACAAAAATGAAAAAAACCAGCATTGCAGGAGACAAGTGAGGATGATTCATTGTTGTAGAATTTGAGAGGTTAAATTATTTGTTTATACAGAGGTCAGGACTCAGAAATGATTTTGAGAAGGAAAAATGGTTTATTGATGGCCTGCCGGACTCAGGAGCTTTCTGTTTCAATCCCGAGCCCAGAACAAGATTTATGAGTCCTTTTTATACAGAGAGGAAAGGTCAAATGGTTCTTTTGTTTCCGTTCTCAATAGGCTTGAATTAGCATATATATCTTCCACATCCTAGGTAAGCTTTTAGCATAGACTTCATACATTCTAGATAAGCTTTTAGCACATTTGGTTTGCATTTCCCCTGAATATTCAAAGTCTATAGAGTTTGCATTGATAAACTGTTTCCTGGGACAGAAGTCGTTGCCATGGTCACCAAGGGCAGGACTGCAGCCCCCCATCATCCCACACCCACAAGTCAGGACAGACAGCCTAGGTTAAGGTTATCTCCGAAGAGGCAAAGAGCCACCCATCCATAGCCCACATCATCATAAGGAATGGTAAAGAGGAGAAGACAAAATTAACATCAAATACTCACAAGTTAATATTGTGTTTAATTATGCTGGATAGGCAAGCCAGGATTTCTGATGAAGGTACAAAATTGTTCCAGGTACAGGCAAGGGTGAGTGGTCATATTTCATTGCACTGACAGAGAACTTCAAAGAAAATGTACTGTTTGACTTCAAGGGCTTCTTTGTTCAGTTTTGGTTAAAATTGGGGGACATAATGACATTATAGAAGGCCTCTGGGACTTAGACTTTGGTGTAGATAATAGCCAGTGCCCAAGGGTAATGTGTCAAGGAGATAATTGGCTCTAGATGGTGAGAAATTAGGACACAAACAAAAACCTTGTGTGGATATCATTTTTGAATTTCAAGAAATATTAATATGCTTGAAACTATACACTTCTTGTGAATGCTAGAAAACAAGAAGAGGCCCCTAGCCAGCCTCAACCAAATCCCTAGAAACCAGGTTGTCCCTCCCACCAATCCTTAAGGTTTCTTTCAGTAGAATGAAATTATATTCACTAGTGAGGGAAAAAGTCATAGGATTTCTTTCTTGGACAAAACAGCCCATATGATTTGGTCCAAAATGTCAACATAAAGGGTATCAATGCTATTTAACAACCAGGTTCCAAAGTCCAGAACACCACAAAATCATCTGGGTTAGATTCTCTTTCCTAATGCTTGCTAGAAATATCACAGTATGAGTTGATCAGTCTGTTCTTGTCAGGAAAGCAGACTTTCCTTGTTTCTTAGAAATAGGATTTATATTTCTGTCATTGACTTCCAGTTATATTACCTATGTTAAAAAAATCACAATCTTTATGAATTTTATCCTCTGAAATATTTTTTACTTTTGGCCCACTACAAAGTAAATTTTGATACATGCACAAAATGCTTTTTAATTGGGAAATAATTTTTAATCACCAATTCCAGAATAAGTTAATTTACCAGTTCATTGATGTTATTCTCCAGACCATCTTCATCTCATTTCTTATTGATAGAAATTTTCTGCTCATAGTCTGTTAAACTCAATCAAAAATATCACATTTTCAATAACTGGAAATCAAATTATAATTATGTATATGCTAATTACCAATGGCTGTCAGCATGCTTGCTAATTATAGTTTATGATTAATAGTTCATGACATTAAAGATCCCTGCAATGTTCAGGAATTTCTTCAGGTAAATAATGAAGAAAAAAATTGAATACACTCAAAATTGTCTAATTTGTACCACCAGAGTGATAATCTTTATGTGCTTATTATGACAAGTTAGTCAAATGTGCTGTTCAAGTGCTTTATAACTTTACTGTTGTTTTTCCATGATTTACAGCGACATTAATTTTTATTTTCACCTCCAAATAGGATTTTGGAATTTTTAAAGTGTTCCATTGCATTATATCAATTTATGCAATGTATGCTTTGAATATTTATTGGATGCCTATAAATCTGAAATTGTTATGTCTTCCTAGCAAATCAATTCCTCATCATGATGCAACATCCTTAACATTAAACATACCTCATAATTCAGGTCTAAAACGTTTGATGAGAGTTTAGGCAAACAGCCAAACCAGCAGTTTTTGGCTTGTATTTCATTATGCATTTTCCATTTTTTTAAAACATTATTTTTCATGAAGTTTTTCCCAACTTTTTGTTACCCAATTTTTTCTACTATTGGATTGATGAAATCTATATATTTTTTTATATTTTTACTTATAAAGTAGCTTTTTGTTCATACAATATTATCATTTATTTTTATCACTTTATTGTAAAATAAGTAGTTTTTAAAATGTGAAAGTGCATTTATTTATAAGTTGTGATAGTAGATAAGGACATCAATTAATGTAAAATATATATGTATAAGTGATATAAATGGGCACATAGTATATGTATGTATAATCTAGAATATTTCTACTTATATATCTCAATTAAAATGATACATATTAATGCATATTAAATAAATATATTTGTTCTTATATACACACTATGTAAAAAGAGCATATATTGAAGATATTTTCTAATATAGTCAATAGTGTCTAAATTTTTGCTATAATTAGATTTCTTATTCTCTTATTCTCCATTACTGATTCATTACTCAAGGGAAAATGAGTAAACAAGAAATAAAAAAAGTAACCAAAAAAAAACAACCCACTACTACATCTCAATTTCTCTGTGCTTTCCCTATGGTAAATAATAGTTATTGTTTCCAACTCACTAGCTTATTGGTATTTTTATTTTTTGTAAAAATGGTCATACATGCAATATCGTTTATATTTGTATTATTATTATCCTAACAGTTAAAAACAGCACTCAGAGGAGGTGTTTGGGCATCAGTTTGGAGAGAATGTGACAGAAGAAGTGCTTGCTAAAGGTAGAATTGTGGGTTTCTAGCACTGAGGTTGGAAGTTGTGGGGAGGCAGTACCCTTCCCCCTGGGGCTGGTGGCTACAGAGTTCCCTGAAATGTTGGTAGTGTGGTGACATTACCAAGCCTACTGTTCACCAGAAACATGGTACCCAGGTCCATGAAACCTAAGCCCCTGTAGTCCATGTTCCACACACCTCACATATTCTGAGTACACAATATCCTGGACTTTCCTCTTCTGAATCCAGCACTCCCTGAGGTACAGTATTGCCCAAGCCCTCTGGTTTTGGACTGACTCCATGAGTCAGAAGGTTGTGGTGGAAGATGCAGAGGAGCCAAATGACTGAGGGATCAATTTTCTGGTCACCTTCTCTCTCTTTTTTTTTGTATTGATTTTGGAGGAGAAGACCAGCTGGTTTGAGGAGAGCCAGGGAAGAAAGGAGAGGTGAATCTACTGAGAAAGCCCAATTTACCTAAACATGCTGGGATATGAAACTTGGTATGGGAGAAGGTGGCATCAGAAAATCAACTAGCCCTCCTGTAGCACATCTAAGGGAGAGGGAAAACTTCCAATAGCATATTTGGGGTACCTAGTGAGGTGTGGGTGTTTTCTTTTGGAAATTAAGAGTCATTGTTATCTCTGGTGATTTGATTCAATAAGGACCCACTTGAATCTCCTACTGGACCCCTCACACAGCTTTCCTGCTGCCCTAGGAGAGAAGGAAATGAGAAAGGTAGAAAGGGAAAGGTCAGACTCATAAGCATTTAACTGTAAACAGGATTCTTTGCTTGAAACTTTGTCTAGTCTTTTTTGTTGGTTTGTTTTCTTGTTTATCCTTCCTTTTTATCCTTCCAGGGCCGTTTCTTCTTCTTTTGTTTCTTACTTGCTTTCCATTCCCCCTTTTCTCCTTTTTTTTTTTTTTTTGCTTTCTTTCTCTTTTTTAAAATATTTTTTATTGGGTGCATCAGGGAGTGCTTCAAATTTGCTGTTTCCTCATCCTCACTTTCCTCTTTTCTGTGTGTACTGATTTTGGCTACCAAAGCTATCCCCTTTCCTCTACATCTTTCTATCCTCCATCATTTATTGTTTCTCTTCCATTCTACCTCTCTTTGTTTAGCCCCCAAGTTTTCTGACTTTTTATTTCTAATATCTTTGTACTGTTTTCTGTCCTATATTCACTCTCTATATTATTGTCTTTCTTTTCTCTTTCCCTCTATCCTGACCACACTGGTCATTTAATTCATACTATATTCCTCACCATATTTAGTTTACTGTCTCATTATAGGTACTCCACTTTTCTTATCGTTATAGCTCTACACAGCTTACATGAGTCTAATATCCATTCTCCTTTACCTCACGTGGTTCCTCTGTTAACACTTACTATCAATACTACTATTATCCTTTATCTTTTACTACTCCTTTTGCCTTCTCTTGCCCTATATTTTTCTTCAAGTGAACTTAGCCAACAACAAGGAAAGAGAATAAGAAGAACAAAGTGACAAAGAGAAGATTTAACACATACACACAAAGAACATCTAATTAAACCCTGAGACTAGACGAAGAAGTTAATCACCTGAATAAACCCGCCAAGATAAATGATGATCAGACAGCAACAAAAAACTACAAACCAAGCCAATAATCAGGAAAACATGGCCCAATCCAATGAAAAAGCTAAAAACCAAGAAGAAGAGCTGAACATTGAACAAGTAATTAAAGCTCTCAAAACATATATTAGAGACCAATTTAATGAAGTGAAGGAAGAAATTAAGAATATGAAGAAAACAATTGGAGAGAATACAGAAGGAAATGCAATCATGCATAAAAAGAAAATGGATATGATAGGGATGAACAGCACAATCCAAGAAATCAAAAATACTCTCTTAGCAAATAACAGCAGATTTTCAGAGACAGAGGAAAGAATTAGTGATGTGGAAGGCAGTACACTTGAAGTCAGAGTTTAGAATTGATAGATAAAAAGACAGATAAAAACCAGCAGGGACTTAGGGACCTGAATGACAATTCAAAATGCACAAACAAATGCATTATAGGCATCCCAGAAGAAGAGAAGAGAAAGGGGACAGAAGGGGTGTTGGAAGAAATAATGGCTGAAAACTTCCCAACCTATTGAGAGAGATGGATGTCCACATCCAGGAGGCACAATGCACCCTAAATAGCATAAATACCAACAGGTCTACCCCAAGACATATACTTGTCAAATTATCCAATGCTCAAGACAAAGAGAAAATACTAAAAGCAGCAAGAGAAAAGAAAACCATCACATACAAAGGAGGATCCATATGTTTAAGTGCTGATTTCTCATCTGAAAGCATGGAAGCAAGAAGACAGTGGTTTGACATAGTCAATGTACTAAAAGAAAATAATTTCCAACCAAGAATTCTCTATACAGCTAAACCAGCATTAAAAAATGATGGAGAGATCAAATTATTCACAGATAAACAGAAACTAAGAGAATATGCCAACAGGAATCCTGCCCTTCATGGGATATGAAAAGAAGTTCTACAGGAGGAAAGAAAAAAACAGGAGAAACAGAATTGGAGGAGAGTGTAAGAACAACTAAAAAGAAAAAAAGAGAGAGAGAAAATCAAACAATATGTGACAAACAAAAATCCAAAGAAAATATGGCTAATATAAGTGATTCTTTGAAAGTAATAACACTGATTGTCAATGAATTAAACTCACCTGTCAAGAGAATCATACTGGAAGAATGGATAAGGAAATACGATGCATCGATAGGCTATCTACAAGAAACACATCTTAGACCCAGAGATTCAATGAGGTTGAAAGTGAATGGTTGGAAAACAATCTTAAAGGAAAACAATAACAAAAAAGGGCTGGGGTAGCTACATTAATATAAGAAAAATAGACTTTAAATGCAAAACAGTTGTGAGAGACAAAGGTGGACCCTACATATCACTGAAAGGGATAATCTTTCAAGAGGAAAGAACAATCATAAACATTTATGCTCCTAACAAAGGCACCTCCAAATATGTGAGGTAAATGCTAGAAAAACTAAGTGAAACAATAGATGCCTCTAGAATTATAGTGGGGGACTTTAATACACCACTATCAACTTTGGACAGAACATCTCAAAAGAGAATCAATAAAGAAACAAAGACTTTGGACAATATATTACAGGAGCTGAGCCTAATAGGCATAAACAGAACATTACAGCCAAATATAGCAGGATATACATTCTTTTCAACTGCACAAGGATCATTCTCCAAGATAGACCACATGCTAGGCCACAGAAAAGTCTCAATGAATTCAGAAAGATCGAAGTCATACAATAATTTCTCTGACCACAGTGGAATGAAGCTGGAAATAAGGGCCAGAGACCCAGATTTGGCAACAAGATATGGAAGTTAAATAACACATCCTTAGAAAAGAGTGGGTCAAGGAGGAAATCTCAAAAGAAATTAATAAATACATTCAAACTAATGACAATGATAACACAACATATCAAAACATATGGGAAGCAGCAAAAGTGGCATTGAGAGGGAAATTTATAGCCATAAATTCATACATTAAAAAAGAAGAAATAACTAAAATTGAAGAACTACCTGTACACTTGGAGGAATTAGTATAAAAACAACAAACAAAACCCAAAGGAAGAATAAAGAAAGAAATAACAAAGATCAGAGCAGAATTAAATGAAATAGAAAATAAGAAAGCACTTAAAAAAATAAATAAAACCAAGAGGAGGTTTTTTGAGAAGCTCATTAAAATTGACAAAATCTTACCTAGATTAATAAAGAAAAAAGAGAGAAGATGCAAATAAACAAATAAGAAATGAGAAAGGGAATATCAACACTGACCAGACAGAAATAAAGGATACTTTAAAAAACTATATTCCAACAAGAAGGACAATTTAAAGGAAATGAACAAATTCCTAGAAACACATAAGCAACCTACATTGATGAAAGACAAAATTGATGATATCAACAAACCAATCACAAGTAAAGACATAGAATCAGTCATTAAAAACATCCCAATTAAGAAGAGCCCTGGGCCAGATGGCTTCACAGGTGAATTCCACCAAACTTTCCGGAAAGAAATAACACCAATCTTGCTTAAACTTTTCCAAAAACTTGAAACAGAAGGAACATTGCCTAATTCATTCTATGATGCCAACATTACCCTAATACAAAAACCAAAGACACCACAAGAAAGGAAAATTACAGACTGATTGCTCTAGTGAAACTAGATGCAAAAATCCTCAAAAAAATAATTGCTAATCATATTCAAAAACACATTAAACACACTAACCATTATGCACAATGACAAAGTGGGATTCATTCCTTTTATGCAAAAATGGCTCAACAAAAGAAATACAATTAATTTAATACAGCACATAAACAGATTGAAGGAACAATATTGCACAATCTTATCTATAGATACAGAAAAATTATTTGCCAAAATACATCACCTTTTCTTAATAAAAACACTGCGAAAGATTACAATAGAAGGAAACTTTCTGAACATGAAAAAGGGTATATATGAAAAACCCATAGTTAACATTTACAATGGTGAAATCCTAAAATCTTTCCAAGATCAAGGACAAAACAAGGATGCCCACTATCACTCCTTCTATTTAACATTGTATTAGCAATTCCACTTCTGGGTATATACACAGTCAAACTGAAAACAAGGACACAAAATTATATATGCACACCAATGTCCATTGCAGTATTATTCACTATTGCCAAAATTTGGAATCAACTCAAATGCCCATCAACAGACGAATGGATAAATAAAATGTGGTATATACATACAATGGAATACTACTCAGCTTTAGGAAGAATACCTTACAAACAAATTTGATAATATGGATCATGTTAGAGAATCTTACGTTGAGTGAAGCAAACCAGGCATTGAAGGACAAATACTACCTGATGTTTCTGATATGAAAAAATAAACCAAGCGTCTCAGAAAGCTAGAGAGTATAAAGGAAGGTGAGGGGAGAGGAAGGTGGTGAGCCAATATCTACATGGGTGAAATCTATGATAAGCTGGAGTATATGTAGAGGGAAGGGATGAAATGGGGGAATAGGGTTACCTTTGGGTGGAATTTTAAGTGCTTGAGGGAGGCTAGGGATGGAAGGATGTGTCAGATGGACCAAGAAATTTGGGGGAGGGTGGGGGAACATTTGGATATAGGAGATTGTCAGGTATGTGGTTGAAACTATAATGTTGAGAAAACTCCTTAGAAAATATAATAAGGAATTTTACCTGT
Organism: Dasypus novemcinctus; assembly: GCF_030445035.2. Lineage (NCBI taxonomy): Eukaryota > Metazoa > Chordata > Mammalia > Cingulata > Dasypodidae > Dasypus > Dasypus novemcinctus. The sequence goes on along the minus strand of NC_080694.1, from coordinate 5,251,446 downwards.
TTATGATGTTTAAGGGGGGACATCTGACACAGGTCAGGCTTTTAGGGAGTGTGTGAGTGCTCATTTTGTCATAATGGGTTATATCATTGGTTGGAGACCCATACAATGACTGTGAAGGTATACAACATCCTGGGGAGGAATGTTGATCTCAAACAGAAGAAATTGTGTCTCTCAGGAGAACTGGTGGTTCTCAATGGGTTAGAGCAGTTGAGTATGTCAAGCCCTCAACATTGTTGCAAGTATCTCTGAATATGGTCCTTCAAGTAATGAAGATTGATTGTCCCTGTGGGCACTGTGGAGAGGGGAGACAGGTATAGAATAGATGGAATCAGGATAACTGTGGGGCAATGGAAGTGTTCCACAAGATCATGCAGTGATGGATAAAGGACATGTTAAATTACACCAAAAATGTAAAAAAAGTCTATAGCCTAAAATGTAAACCATAATGTAATACATAAGTTAGCTAAAAATTTAGAAAATTATATAGTTTAAAATATAAACCATAATGTAAACCAAAATGGAACCTTGGTTGAAAGCTATATTTCAGTATCTGTACATCAGCTGCAGCAAATATAATATGAACATGTAAATTATCATTGCTGGGGAAGGGACAAAGTGCCTGATGTTCAATATGTGGGAGTACCCAATAGTATATATGTGAATTAGTGTGATCTAAAACTTTTATGAAGAAAAAACTAATGATTAGAGGAAAAAAAAAAAGAGAGGATGTAGACACTGAGGAATAAATAAAAGAAGTTGCCTTACATACATACCTGGCAACACCTATTGCAGTGATAAAAGGCAAAACATCAAAAACAAAACCTATCCTTTTTTTTTTTCATTTTTGATACCCCAATTTATTTTTATTTCATGTAATTTTTCTAAATTTGTGTGTATTTTATATCTAACGTTTAAACCCATCACTATATTTCACTTTACTATTAATGGAAACTGGCAATATTTTAGGCTTCATTTTTGAAGAAGTTTTGGACCACAGAGAGGTTCAACTATGGCAGGGGAGGAACACTGGTGTGAGATGTTATTGATGGGGAGTACATGGTTGGGAGTTCTCCAATACATGTATACAGAGTACATAAATGTCTTTGGATATTTTTATAGTAATTTCAGTTAAAAACAACTGAATGAGTGCTGAATTCCTAGCCACGGCAGCTCTATCACATTCCCTGATGGAATTGAAACAATCCCCCAATTGCAATGGCAAATATCAATAAAGTAAGATGATCCAACAATAAGTCCTCGATACTGATAACTATGATTATGAGCCTGTGTGCCTGAAATATGAACTAGGCCTAGAGATGCAGGGTGTCTGAGAGTTACTTCCTGAGAGCCTCCATGTTGCTCAAATGTGGCCACTCTCTAAGCCAAACTCAGCATATGAATGCATTACCTTCCCCCAAGCATGGGACATAACTCCCAGGGATGAACCTCCCTGTCACCAAGGTATTACTACCAGCAAAAGCTGATGATGTAACTAGGAAAAGACCTTGAATAAAAGGGTCAACTCAGACCAGCACAATATCTCAGTCTTCATGTAATATCAGATGTTAAAAACTGCTTTTTGACCTTGAATAAAAGGGGGAAATGAAAAGGACAAATAAGTTTTTCTGGCTATTAGTCTCCAAAAAAGAATCATCAGGTCATCAGAGGCATGGGACTTACACACACCTCAGGAGGGTCCCAGAGACAGCCAAAATAGATACAACCCAAGGTGCTGGTTCTCCTGAGGGCTACAGAGACCCACATGTTCTATGGTCATTGCATATGGCTCTGGAGTTCAGTGCCATATCAGTTGGCCCTCTTTTGAGTTTGTGTTCCTGAGTGTGATGGATTTGGTCTCAGATGTGACCTTCCTACACATGCCTCTTCTGTCACTTTTACTGGACTTGTGGTTGGTCCTGGGGTTGGTGTATACTCAGGAGACCTGAACCTCTGGATAGTCCATGTGACAGCCAGGGCCTGAGTCTCAGCAGACATGCAGCTCCTACCCTCTGGTTTATTGGACTTACCCGGCCAGCAAACAAGGAGATGAAGAAAGTCAACCACCACACCAGGGAGCCAAGAGTGCCTACAACTGCAAGTAGGAGAATTGAATCCATCATCCATGTGGAATCTAAGCCCCCTCTTGATATAGAGGTGGAGTGGGTATAACCATCTCAGGGTGCACAGAATGGAGGAATAGAGTATGGATTAGAGTGGACTTACTGATATTCTACTATAACCTATTTTGATTAGTAATGGAAGAAATTGTAGCATTGATGTGGAGAAAGTGGCCATGGTAACTGTTGAATGTAGGAGTGCGAAGAAGAGATATGATGTTGGAGCATTTCCAGGACTTGGAATTTTCCGGGGTGGAAATCCATCTGAACATATAATCAGGAAAATATTTCCATTAATAATAGCAGAAAAGGAATAAAATATGTAAGAAAGAATTTAGCCAAGGATGGAAAGGATTTTTACATGGCAAACTACAAGCCCTTGCAGAAAGAAATTAAATGATCTAAATAAATGGAAAAGCTATCTCATGATCTTCAGTGGTGTAGCAGTTTGATATGGTTATGAATTCCAAAAATAGATATTGGATTATGTTTGTAATCTAGTCTGTACCTGAGTATGATAAGTTATGATTAGGGCTTTGATTGAGCCATGTTATTAGGGTGTTGAGTCTCCACTCACCAAGGGGACTCACAGATAAAAGGCATGGCAAAGGACAGAGTTGAGGGTTTTTGATATTTCAATTTGATGATGGAGCCTGGAAAGTCAACTCACCAAAGAAACAGAAGCAAGCCCTTGGGAAGAGAGGAACCCTGAACCCAGAAAGAAGCCAGACCCTGGAAGAGAGGAACCCAGGAAGCCTGAACTATCACAGACATTGGCAACCATCTTGCTCCAATACATAAAAATAGACTTTGGTTAGGAAAGTAACTAATGCCTATGGCCTGGTCTTTGTAAGCTTCTACCCCAAATAAATACTCTATAATAACCAACCAATTTCTTGTATTTTTGCATCAACACCCCTTTTGCTGCCTAACACAAATGGGAAGAAATAATTCATGAGATATCCCTACTACTCCAAATGACTTATAGCTCCAAAGGGTTTCCACACAAAATTCTCTGCAATTCTCTGCAAAAACAAAAATTCACATCATCAATGTTTAAGGGCTTCAAATAGTTAAAACAGTTTTGAAACTGAATAAAGTTGGAGGAATAACATTACCCAATTTCAAAATTTATTACAAAGCTACAGTAATTAAAAAAAAAAGATGGTGTGTGGTAATGGCACAAGAATAGACACACAGACCATTAGAGTTTTCAGAATTGGCCACATATAAGACCAATTTATTATTTTTAACAAATCAATTTAATTGATACATATTAATAAAGCATAAATCCATTCAAAGTGTATAGTCAATTATATTTGGTGTAATCACATAGTTTTGCAGTCATCACTTCATTCATTCTTAAAGCACTTTCATTATTCCAATAATAATAATAATAATAATAACCAAAAACTCATCACTTCTTGATCTCTCTATGCTTCCTCTGCTGTACATAGCTACTATTTTTAATCTTCCCAGTATATTTGCATTTATATTTTGCAAAAAATATGCCTTATATATGCAATATCACCCATATTTATATTTTACATGAAGTTTCACTCTTTTATACAGTCCCATATTATAGTTTTAACTTTCTTTCTATTTATATTCATGACCTTAGACTTTCCCTTTCAACCACTCTCACACTTACATAAGAGATCTGCTTATTACAAACACTATATGTACTTTAAATAGTTCTATTAATTTCCAAAGGTTTACAAATACCCTTTTTACCAATTCTGCACAGATTAACCTTCAGCTTTCCATAATATACCTACATTCTATTTTCTGGTGACTTATATTCTAATTTTTAACTCCATGAGATTACATAATATATTTAATTCATAATAGTGCAAGGATTTATTCTTTTGTGTCTGGCTTGCTGCGCTGAACATAATGTCCTTCAGGATCATCCATGTTGTCATTTGCTTTGTGACTTTACTTCTTCCTACCACTACATAAAATTCTATCATGTGTATATACTAGATTTGTTTATCCATTCATCAATTGATAGACATCTGTGTTGTATCCAACTTTTGGCAATCATGAATAATGCCACTATGAACATCGATGTACAGAATTCTGTTTGTGTCACTATTCTCAGGTCTTTGGGCTATACACCTAGTAATGGTATTGCTGGTTCCCACTACAAGTCTATATTTAACTTCCTTTGAAGATGCCAAGTAGTCCTTCAAGGCTGTGCTATTCTACATCCCCAACAACAGGGGATAATCATTCCTTTCTCTCCATGTCCTCTCAAAAATTTAGTTTTCTGTAAATGGGCAAAAGAAAATTGTGCAAAGAAAAAATCGAAATGGTGAAGAACCACATGAATAGTGTTCAACATCACTAACAATTAGGGAAATGCAAATCAAAATCACAATGAGATATCATTTCACACCTATTAGAATGCTCATAAATTAAAAAGCCAAAGGGCAGCCAAAGTGGAAAAAAAATCCGTTAAAAAAATGGTACTTCGAAAACTGGATAGCCTCATGCAAAAAAAAAGCAACAACAAAAACTGCAAGTGGATTCCTACTTCATATGAATTCTTGCAAAATGGATAAACATCTCTATAGAATATTTTTAAAATTATAAAATTCTTTTGTAAGAAAATATAGAGAAGCATATTCAATGTCTAAGATTAGATAAAAGATTATTAGACCCTAAACCTATATCATAAGCAACAAAAGAAAAATATACATAAATTTGACTTTATAATAATTTAAAATTTTGTGCTAAAAAGACTTTATTAAGAAAGTGAAAAGATAAAATACAGACTTGGAGGAAAAATTGCCAATAAGCACTTGAAAAGATGCTCCATGTTGCATAGGAAATGCATATAAAACCACTATGAGATCCTACCGCACATACACTTAATTAGCTAATACTTAAAAAAAGTTTTAAAAAGGAAAATATTTTGGATATGGGGAAATAATTGTACACCTTGTACATTTTTGTTTGGATGTAAAATGCTGCAGCTTCTGTGGAAATGAGTTTGCCAATGTATCAAAAAGTTAAACTTAGAATTAACATAAAATGTAGTCCTCCCACTTCTCTCTATATATACAGAAATTGAAAGCAGGAACTGAAACAGATATCTGCACATTAACGTGTTGGAAAAGTTGCAAAAGATTCAAATGTCCATTTGCATATAAATACATACACAAAATTTGGCATATATGTACAGTGGAATATCACTCAGCTACAAAAAGATGAAGTTTTTCTACATGCTAAACATGAAAGAAACTTAACCTCATATTGGATAAAATAAGTAAAATAGAAAAGAAGAGAAATTGTTTGATTTTACTTATAAGGAGTAATAGAACCTTCTAATTCACAGACACAGAAGGTAAATTACAGGATATGGGAGGAGGGAACAGGAGTTAATTCTTAAAAGGTGCATCTTTTCTGTTTTAAGTAAATGAAAAACTTTGGTAATGGATATTAGGGATGATAGTACATTGTTAATATAACAAATGCCACTTAATTGAATATTTAATGATGTTTACATTGGGAAATTCTATTTCCTATATATTTTACCACCATATAGAATTTTAACAGACTCATATTCTATATTAAATTTTGAGGGAAGCTGACTTGGCCCAATGGATAGGGCTTCTGCCTGCCACATGGGAGGTCCACAGTTCAAACCCCGGGTCTCCTTGACCCGTATAGAACTGGCCCATGCACAGTCCTGAGGTGCACAAGGAGTGCTGTGCCATGCAGGGGTGTCCATCTCATATGGGAGCCCCATGTGCAAGGAGTGCACCCTGTAAGGATAACTGCTCAGCACAAAAGAAAGTACATCTTGTCCAAGAATGGGGACACACACATGGAGAGCTGACACAACAAGATGATGCAATAAAAAGAAACAGATTCCTGGTGCAGCTGATAAGGATAGAAACAGTCACAGAAGAATACACAGCAAATGGACACAGAGAGCAGACTACTGGGGGGAGAGGGGAGAAAAATTTTTTAAAAATTGATACATTATGCATTATTGTGGTTTATTCCAGGAATGCAATGTTGTTTTTATCTTCACAAATCAATCTTTTTTATTTTATTATTTGCCTTAATGACAGAAAAATCATATAATCAAATAATTGCTGGAGAACAATATGTAACAAGTGATTCAACATCTCTCCATAAAAAAACAACAAGAAATTGATAGAAACATCCTTAATCTCACAAATAAGCAAAGAGCAGTCGGCTTGAAAATAAATTGCTTTTCGTACTTAGTTGTATAAGTTTACCTACAGTATACTGGACTTAATGTTTTCATGGAATATGGATTCTTGGAAAATGTCATTTTAGGTTGTAACAGTTCGACATGGAAAGACATATACTTCTTAACCAAAATATTTTATCCAATGTTAATGTTTAGATTGCACATATCACCAGAAGACCTCATATTTTTATCATGAGTGGAAAAGGTTGACCTGAAAACTACATTGGAGATCTTAAATATCTTGCTGTTCATCAGTAAATCTCAATTAATTTTTTGTGGAAATTATTAAAAAAATTGACAGGTAATTTGACCAATGATTTTTGAGAATGTGATTTCATAAATCAGTAATTTGTCATTTCAGATAAGAGTTAAAATATTACAATAGAAAGCAAAAAAGGAGAATATTCTTGTTCAAAAAAATATAAAATATTAAGCTAAATTAAAACATGACCATATTAGTGAAATTGTAAATATGAGATACAGTCAATGAAGTTCAACACTGGTGATCAAAAGACACTACAAGGGAAAAAGCAACATGTCAAATGTATGAAGAAAAAAATAATTTACAAATCCTGAAAAATATATACAATTGATTGAAAACCAAAAGCGATGTAGAAGTATTAATATCATCTAAGCACCTAACTCCATCATATAAGAGAGTGTCAAAGAAAATTATTAAAAGGTGAAATAAAAGTATCCACACAATGATATTTCAATTTGTAAGGAAATAATGAATTTCCAAATTGTATGCAGCCAATTACAGGACAAAATAATGTGATTAAATGACAAACTTATAAATAGTGTTAACATTTTGTATGTAATGTTTACATTATCATAAAGTATACAAATACTAATAATTGAAGAGTCTACCTCTTGGCCAAAATTTTTTGTGTAATCTTTCACCTATGGCCAATTTACGTTACAATATGTCTACTGGATTTATGGGTGTATATTGCCCTATCCACATCAGACATGGTGTACAGTCAATGCATTCCAGTTTTCTCAATGGAGTTCCAGAAAGCTTGACAAGGAACCCTGTGTCAGCCATGCATATGCATATATGCATGTGTAATCCAGTTGCCTCCATGTAGTGGACATGTCCAATCTCTCCCTCCATCTATTTATCACTCTCATTCTGCAATAAAGGCAGGGTATCTTGTTATTAGGGCTCCTTGACAGTGAGACAATTTCCTCCATATTCATTGCCTGCCACCTGACTCCCATGGAGTTCTATTCTGTGAATAAAATGAAATACTGGGTAATCAGTTTCTTTACCTTTAGCCTTTTGATGGTGCTGTCATCCCCTGCTGTTTTCATTTCCAGGCTGCTAAAATGTATACCATGCAATGGGTTAGCTTAAACAAAGTGAATTTATTATGTCAGATTTTTGAGGCTAGAAGAATACCAAAATCAAGGTTTGCTTAAGGTGATGCTTTCTCCCAGAAGACTGGCATTCTGGGACTGGCTGGCTATGATCTTTGAACCTTGACTTTTCTACCACATGGTAAAGTGCATGGAAGCTGGACCTGGTTTCTCGCTTCCATTTGCTTCTAACTTCTGCATTCTCCTGGTGGCTGTCTCTCTGTAAGTCTGAAATTTATTCTTTTTTAAATGATTTATTTTTATTTATTTATTTCTTCCCCCTTCATTGTTTGTGTTTTCTGTCTGCTCTCTGTGTCTATTTGTTGTGTGCTCTCTGAGTCTGCTTGTCACCTCTTAAGGATGCACTGTGAACTGAACCTGAGGCCTCCCATGTGGGAGAAAGGGGCTCTATTGTTTAAACTACCTCTTCTCCTACTTTGTTGTGTCTCTAATTGTGTTTCCTCTTTGTGTCTCCTTATTCCATCATCTTGTTGCATCAGCTCACTGTGCCAACCTGCTTTGCTAGTCTGTTGGATCAGCTTATCTCTTCTAGGAGGCACTGGGAACCAAATCCAGGACATCCCATGTGGTAAGCAGGCACCCAAATGCTTGATCCTCATCCACTTCCCTGAATTTTATTCTGCTTTTAAAGGACTCCAGTAAAAAAATTAAGACTTGTCCTGTGTTGGTGTTGGGCTAATATCTTAAATGAAGTAACATTATCAAAATGTCCTATGTTAAATGCATTAGCATCCACATGAATAAAATTTAAGGAATCATTATTCAGGTGTACATAGTTCTAAGCTTGTATTCATGCATAATGTCTTCATTATTAGTTTAAGTTTGACTCCTTGCCCTAAATAAATGCTCTAGTTTCCTCTGGCTGCTGAAGCAAATATCATGCAATGGACTGGCATAAACAATGTGATTTTATTAGCTCAGTGTAGTAAGAGGGCATAAAGTTGAAATCAAGGCATTATTAAGACAATGCTTTCTTCCTGAAGACTGACATTCCCTGTCTGGATTTCAGTGCTCCTTGACCCTAGGCTCCTCTGTCATATGGAAATGGAGATGGTGGCATCTCTTGGACTTTGCATTCTATTCTGGGTTCCATTGAATTTCAGCTTCTTGTTTCTTGTGGCTTTCTCTCTCTTGTCTGAGTTTCATTCTACTTATAAAAGACTTCAATACTAGGAATAAAACTCATATTGAAGTGGGGCTGATGTGGCACTAAACCACTTCATTAACAATTTTGAGACAAGATAACTAGACAAATTGGCACAGTGAGCAGTTTGGTCAATTTGGCACAATGAGTTTCAGGAAGAGCAAAAGCCTGACCCAACAACACTTCACCAATGGATTTTGGCAAGTACTAGTGGATACCATGGAGTTCTGTGCTACCAATGTAATGGATCTTAGGACTTACTAAGGTATTGTTTTCAGAAATAATCTGGTTCCAGAGGGCACCTTCTGTACAACCCATAGCCCTTGACTTCCTAGCTTACTTGGCTCAGTAAGCCAAAATGAAAATCAAACAAAGGGGTGTTAAGCATCATAGCAAAATGATTTCCTGGGCATTACTCATAGTCCTCTGGAAGTGATACTGAAATCGTGGAATACCTTAGCACTTAATTGTGAATGTCACATACAAGCAGATCCTCAACACCAACAAATGTCTCTAGTGCTGTAAGTTAAGATTTGGCCTACAAAGGAAAAAGAATGTATATCATTCATTATCTCTTTCTCCAGGGGCTGAAAAAGCCATACAACTTTGTTAGTTTGACTCTACCAAAAAAGGATCTAAACTTATTAAACTTAATGAGGAATTAAGTACTATGTTGGATATTTTACTACAGACTGCCTCCTTCAGAATGTTCTAAGAGCAGCCACCACCAAGATAACAGATCCAGCAGCAACTGTGGACAGTGATACTTCCATTTTTCTTGGGGTGGATGAGAACATACAGCAAATATCTGAGGTCTATGGCCCATCTCTGTGATTCACATGCAGTATCCAGTGCCTCCTATCATTGAAATTAACTAGCAACAAGAGATCTGTGGAAGGATCTCTAGTGGTCACTTCCTTCAACATTTGCCCTTTGCTGCCCAGCAAGAGGAGGGATTCCATGCCACCCAGCCTCTACCTGTTAGATGCCCCTGCTAGCTGTCCCAACCTCTTATTGTTCCTACAGTCTTGGCGAGTGAAATCGCTGTCTCTCTAGGCTCACTATTTCACATCACTCTCTGGCAATCCTACCCTCCAAAAATTTTCATGGCAATGTACTAGGCCACTGCAGTCCCATCTGCAGATCCTAGTAATGTCTGCACAATGGCATCATCTGTGAATGTCACAAGAACCTTTCCCTTCTTGCCTCACAATGACTCTGGGAATAAAGTGGACACCCCAATGAACTGTGACCTTGGGCTCTTGATTTGCAAAATAAAGGTTAGGGTTTAGTCTGAGGTCCCCTTTATCCACGGGTTTGTTAGAGGTCCTAATCCAAGTTATGGTTTCATTGGGAAAATGGGAAAAAATTGTATTTCTTTGGTCTTTTGAATATTGGTGCATAGAGAGTTTTTTAAAGTAATTTCATTAGTTATTTATTATCATTATTATTATTATTCCTTATCACCATGCTACCTTACCTGGGGATGTCAGGCTAAAAGTTGATTGAATTTTGAGCACTGGAAGCTTGAGATGGCTGCTAGTGGCCTGAATGAGAAGACAGCACTTTTATTTTGCTCTTGCTTTTTCTCTTCCTTTTTTTATTTCTTTTTCTTTTTTCATTTTCCTCTCTTCTGCTGCTTTATTTCTGTTTCCCTAGCCCCCCTCAAGCCCTCAAAGCCCCACCCAAAGGTAACCCTATGCCCCCATTTTATCCCTTCCTTGTACACATACTTACCTCCAGCTTATCATAGATTTCACCCATGGAGATGTTAGTTTACATCCTTCCTCTATCCCCCCGATTTCCTGTAAACCTATCATCCAGTCTCTAGCTCTCTGAGGCAGCTTGGTTTACTTATTGATATTACTCATGTCATTGAGGTCATGTAGTATTTGTCCTTCAATGCCTGGGTTGCTTCACTCAACATAAGGTTCTCAAGATTCATCCATATTATCACGTGTGTTTGTAGTGTATTTGTTCTTAAAGCTGAGTAGTATTCCATTGTATGTATATACCACATTTTATTTATCGATTCATCTGCTGATGGGCATTTGGGTTGATTCCAACTTTTGGCAATACTGAACAATGCTGCTATGAACATGGGTGTGCATATATCAGTTTGTGTCCTTGTTTTCAGTTCTGCTGGGTATATACCCAGCAGTGGACTTGCTAGATCATATGGCAAATCTTTGGCTAGTTTTTTGAGAAATCACCTAACTGTCCTCCAGTGGAATTGCTAGATCATATGGCAAATCTTTGGTTAGTTTTTTGAGAAATCACCTAACTGTTCCCACCAGCACTGGATGAGTGTTCCCATTCCTCCACATCCTCTCCAGCATTTGTATTCCTCTGTTTTTTTCATAGCTGCCAATCTTATGGGAGTAAGGTGGTATCTCATTGTAGTTTTGATTTGCATTTCCCTGATAGTTAGAGATTTGGAGCATTTTTCATGTGCTTTTTAGCCATTTGTTTTTCTTCTTTGGAGAAGTGTCTGTTTAAATCTTTTTCCCATATTTTAAGTGGGTTGTTTATTTTTTTATTTTCAAGAAATAGGAGTTCTTTATATATGCAAGTTATAAGTCTCCTATCTGATATATGGTTACCACATATTTTCTCCCACTGTATAGGCTCCCTTTTTACTTTCTTGACACACTCCTTTGAGGAGCAGAAGGCTTTAATTTTGAGGAAGTCCCATTTATCTATTTGTTCTTTTGCTGCTCGTGCTTTTGGTGTGAAGTTCATGAAGCCATTTCCTATTACAAGGTCTTGTAGTTGCTTCCCTACACTGCTTTCCAAAGTCTTTATGGTCTTGGCTCTTATATTTAGGTCTTTGATCCACCTTGAGTTGATCTTTGTATAAGGTGTGCAATGGTAATCCTCTTTCATTCTTTTACATGTGGATATCCAATTCTCCAGGCACCAGGAAGTTTTGGATCACAGAGTGGTTCAACAATGGCAGCAGAGGAATAGTGGTGTGGGATGTTATTGACAGGGGACATATGGTTGACAGGGAGTTCTACAGAGCATATATCCAGGGTACATAAAAATGTTTGGATATTTTCATAGTGGAAACAATTAAAAACAACAACTGAGGGAGTCCTGAGTTCCTAGCCAGGGGAGCTCTATCACAGTGCCTAAAGGAACAGCAACAATCCCCCAAGTGCAACAGCAAAGACCAAAAAGGAATGAAGGTCCAACAATGAGCCCCTGATACTAATGACTATGCTTGTGAGCCTGTGCACCTGAAATAAGAACAAGGCCTAGAGCAGCAGTGTGCCTAAGAGTTACCTCCTGAGAGCCTCCGTGTTGCTCAAATGTGGCCAGTCTCGAAGCCAAACTCAACATGTAAATGCATTGCCTTCCCCCCAGTGTGGGACATGACTCCCAGAATGAGCCTCCCTGGTGCTGAGAGATCACTACCCAAGTACAAGCTGATAATGTAACTAGAAAATGACCTTGAATAAAAGGTCTAACTCAGCAGAATATCCCTGTCTACATGTAATAACAGGAGTTAAAATGCTTTTTGACCTAAATCAAGGGGGAAATGGGAAGGATAAATGAGTTTATATGGCTATAAGTCTCTAAAAAGGAGCCTGGAGGTTATCAGAGGGGTTGCCCTTATGCACATCTGAGCAGAGTCTCAGAGACAGATAAAGTAGATACAACCCCAGGTATTGGTTCTTCTGAGGGCTACAGAGACCCACAGGTTTTATGGTCATGGTAGATGGAGTTCACTGCCATGTCAGTTGGCCCTTCTTTGGAGTTGGTGTTTCTGTGTGATGGAGCTGAACTCAGATGTGATCTCTTTTCACAAGCCTTTCCTGTTACTTTTATCAGAATTGTAGTTGGTACTGGGGTTTAAAATATATCTAGGGGATCTGAATCTCTGGACTGACCATATGATAGCCAGGTCCTGAGCCTCAACAGACTTCAGCTCCTACACTCAGGTTTATTGGACTTACCCCACTCAGCTAACATGGAGTTGAAGAATGTCAACCACCACACCATGGAGCCAAGAGTGCCTACAACTGAAAGCAGGAGGATTGCATCCAGCATCCATGTGGAATCTAAGCCCCCTCCTGACATAGACGTGGAATGGATTCAACCAATCCAAGGTACACAGGATGGACGAATAGAGTAAGGATTAAAGTGGACTTACTGATATTCTATTCATGAACTATTGTGATTAGTAATAGAAGAAAATGTGGCATTGGTATGGAAAAAGTGGCCATGGTCTCTGCTGGGTGTGGGGAATGGGAGGAAGAGAAGAGATGTGAAGGCGTTTTTGGGACTTGGAGTTGTCCTGGGTGGTGCTGCAGGGACAATTACGGGACATTGTAGATCACCCCAGGGCCCACTGGATGGAACATGGGAGAGTGTGGGCTATGATTTGGACCATTGACCATGAGGTGCAGTGATTGTCAGAGATGTAATCACCAAATGCAATGAATATGTTATGATGATGGAGGACAATGATGCTATGGGGGGAGTAGTGGGGTGAGGAGGGTGGGGGGAACATGGGGACCTCATATTTTTTGAATGTAATATTTTTTTAAAATGAATTAAAAATAAATTAATTACAAATGATTATGCAATAGGTTTACTCAAAATAGGTATGAATTATTTTCACAAAATGGATTAGAGAAAAGCAATCTAATGTAAATAAATAGACTTAGGTGTTCAATATATATTGTTAAATAATAACCAAGTTACTACTGTTCAGATTAAAGGTATAAAGCATTAAAAAATAAAAAATTTAAAAAATAAAGTATATGGACAGTGCCAAGTGAAGGAAGAAAGACCAATATGCATGATTCTGAATATTGATGCTTGTACTTATCAACCTTGTTCTTTTGACATTGAAACTTTATGTAGAAATATATCTTGCCTAAGAGTGATCCAATGAAAGCCTCCTTGTTTCTCAAATGTGGTCTTTCTCTAAATCAAACTCAGCATGTAAAATCACTATCTTCCCCAAGGCATGGAACATACTTCCTGGAGATGGGCTTCCTTGTGACTGAGGGATTATTACAAAGCATCAACCAGCAATGTATTTGGAAAAAGTCCTAGACCAAAAGTGAGAAATATTAAACCCAAAAAAGTTTACATGGCTAAGAGATTTCAAAGGGAGTTGGGAGATGGTTATGCTTAGGCATGTCTAAGGAGGATCTCAGTGACTGCCATGGGAAACATTACCTCAAGGAGGGGGATTCCTGAGGGCTTTAGAAACATCTAGACACTACAGGCAGAGTACCTCAGGAAATCAGCATTCCATCAGTGGGCTTTCCCTTGGAATATGTGATAACCATTCTCACTAAAGTATGAGAGTTAGACTCATTTATAATTTTTCTCACATAAGGTTCTTGTGCCCCTTTTATTTGAAATTATAATTAGTACTATATCCATTAATTATGTGTGATTTAAATCTTCTGACTATTTATACAGTGCTTCAGCCCTGAATCTCAGCAGAGTTGTAGGCAACACCTAATCCCCGTTCATCAGATTCACCCAGGACAAATAACAAAAAGATGGCAATGAGCAATGCCCATCCTCAGAACAGAGTATCTAGATCTGCAAGCAAGACAGTTTCTTCATTTGCCACATGGTATATATGTGACCCTCTAAATCAGAAGTAGAGGAGGCATCACTATCCCCAAATCCTCAAGATTGAGGAATGAACAAACATAAGGGGGTAATGCAACTATGGACTAAAGTATACTTTTCATTATTCTAGTAATGGAAAAAATTTTTACATTGATATAAAGTCACCAGAGTTTCTGACGGGAGATAGATGGAAGAATAGAGGTAACATGTGATATTTTGGGGGCATTGGAATTGTTCTGCATGATACTGTAATTTTAGTCAAAACCTACAAAAATGTTTACAATGTGTAAACCATAATGTAAAATATAGACAATAGTTAACAATGTTTCAATGTGTTCATCAATTGTAACAAATGTACCATACTAAGGAAAGATGCTGTTAATCAGGGAAAGTTGTTAAGTGTGTGGTAGTGGGGTATATGTACAATTTATGTAATCTAAAACTCCTTAAAAATAAAGGAAATAAAGGAAAAAGCCAAAAATAAACCCAAGTGCGGCAGCTTGCTCGGTCGGTAGAGGTGGGGTCTGGCTGCGGACGAGGGGTCGGTCCAGCTCTGGACAAGGGGTCGGTCCCGCTTGGGACGAGGGGTCGGTCCCACTTGGGACGAGGGGTCGGTCCGGCAGCAGACGAGGGATCGGTCTCACAGGGGTTGCGCGGTTCGGCTGACGGGGTTGCCTGGCGAAGCCGGCGACGAAGGGGTTGCCCGGCGAAGCTGGCGACGAAGGGGTCGCCCGGAGAAGCAGGCGATGAAGGGGTCGCCCGGAGAAGCAGGTGACGAACTGGGGACAAGGGAGGCCAGGCCCTTGTCGGGGGCTCTCAGGACTGGAGGGCGCACGGCAGAAGAACTACCGCAGAGACAAGGTAAACACGCAAGTCCACTTTATTGAGGGAGAGGCAACAGTTTTATAGGGGCTGGGGAAGGCTGATTGGTCGAAGCCACGCCCTGTTCTGATTGGTTGCCAGTGAAAGGTCAGTGGGCGGTACCGGACGGGGGAGGGGTGGTGGTTAGGGATTGGCTGTCGCTGTTGCTGGGGGAAGGGGCAGGGTTTAGGGATTGGTGGCTGCTGTTGCTGGGGTGGAGGGCAGACTTGAGTTTCCCGCCCACGCCTGGCTGTTGCTGCTGTCGGGGGAGGGGAAAAGGGCAGACTGGATTTTTCCGCCCACGCCTGGCTGTTGCTGCTGTCGGGGGAGGGGAAAAGGGCAGACTGGAATTTTCCACCCTGCGCCTGCGCAGGGAGAAGGAAGAAGAAGAGTACTGCCCCACAGGCATCGTGTGGCGCCACCCGGGAGGAGGGGCGGCCGCGGAAGCATGGCTGCCGAGAAGGGGAGACCCAAGGGCACTCTGCGCCCATGCCGAGCTCCCTTCAGGGGTGGCGGTGAGTCCGACCAGCCACCCTATTATGGGGGCAGCGGCTTGGCCTGCCGCGGCTGCTCCCCCACCAGGCCAGCAAACCACACTTCAGCCCGAGGGGTGACCGCACCCAAGGGTAAGAACACATAGTATTGATTCCAATAAATGTCATGAAAGAAGATATACTTTATAAATGCTTTTCCATAAAGTTCTGACATACATGAAAATAAGCTATAAATTTAAGGATTGCATATACTTTTTGAAAAAATATTTCAAAAGTAATTAGGAATTTAATGTAAAATCAAGATATACACTCAGAAAAGGAGTGACTGCTTTATAATATATGGTAAAATTGCAAAAATATTATTTGTACATTTCAGTGTATATGTTACCTTTAGTAATAAACAATTCCTTCTGAATATTTCCAGAAATAGTCATGAAATATTCAGGCTTTTTTGCTTATAGAGGATTTAAATCTATTTTTGTTTGCTTAAGGGTTTTCCTTTTACTCTAAATTTTATGATGAATATAATACGTGTACTGTATTAGCCATAAAGGACAAATACACAGCATCCCTTGCCCTTTATAAAAACTTTAGGCTATGAGTAATAATTTAATCACTTATATGCTCTTATCTGAATTTTTGTTTGGATAAAGTGAGATTCAATTTTGGTGATAATGGTGCCCTTGGATCTCATCCAATTAATACATTCAAAGGACCATCAATTTCTACAGCCTCCTAATTTCTCATAGGTCACCTGGGCCAGTGAATGTGGATTGAGAATATCAATGACAAATGCTTGAAATTCAGATGAGGTTAAAGGAAACAAACTAAACAGAGTTGAAGCAATAATTTAAGGGAAATAGAAGAATAATTCATTTTAGTTTGAGAAAAACAATGAAGTAATGCAACATTGTTCTGGTTAATTTCAACTTTTCTGCCACTGCTAACATCTACAATTAGCATGAAAACATAATCATGTTTCAACTGAATGAAAGTAAAATAGAAGGTATAAAAGTTTTTCACCTTTCTTTCAATGTCTTCTAGTCTATGCATTTCTGAGATATAGAGAATATAATCTTAAGAATTTTGGTCATTATCTCAAATTTCACTATCCAATGATTTTTTGAAATTATTAATTTCTTCTGAGTTTATTTTTGTTATGATGAATAATGTTATCTTACTTGAATATGTCATAAATTCTAACTGAATATTTTCATGGATTTGGGACTTTGAAAATGTTCTTAAAAGTTTGCCATTGAACAATTTTTCTATTCTCCCCTTATCTCTCTCTTCTTTAATACACTCTCTGTCTTTGGTAAGCTCTCCCATGCCCACAAATTCAATGGCAATCTATTTGCTCATGAACTCTCATTTTTCTAGTCTGATGTAAATTCCAAATTTCTCTTCTTCCCTAAATCAAATGTGCATTTCACTCTTACTTAGGCATCTAAAACTTACTGTCTATAGAATAGAGCTTGGGTTGTTCACACAATGTAATGATTTTTTCTAATTTACTCATGAATTTATATGTTAACTCATTATGGCTTGAATTATGGCTACAGACCGTAGTGTAATAATTTAGCTACAACATGAATAAGATGAACATATTCAAAACCTCTTCGTATATTTAATTTGGCAAAATAGATGTTTAAAATAATGTAAACCCATATCAAGGGTTACACTTAAACATGTCTCAGCAGGATCTCATTGACTGCCATAGTAAATATTCCCTCAAATAGTGGGGCTTCTGAGGGATCAAGAGACATCCAGACACTATAGGCATGACAGACATCTCAGGAATTTGGCATATTGCCAGAGGACCCTACCTTGGAATTTATGCTCCCCAGAGTGACAGAATTGGACTCATTAGTGGTTTTCCCATGCATGGTTGTTCTGCCCCTTCTATTTGAACCTATAGTTAGTACTATGTTGATAGGTATATGTCCAAGACATTTAAATCTGATACCTCCGTGTGCCAGTTGGGCTCTGAATCTCATCAGTGTTTCAATACTTATTCTCTAGTTCACTGGACTCACCCAGGACGACTAACAAGGTGAGGATGATGGACACTTAACATCCCAGGCAACAGAGAGCATCTGCAACTTCAAGCAAGATAGTTTCACCCATCTGCTCCATGGAAACTAAACCATCTCTTAATTAGAGCAAGTAAGCATCACAATCCCAATGTCCTCAAGATTGGGTAATGAACAATGGACTAGAATAGACTTATAGTTATTCTACTATAGATTTATTGTTATTCTAGTAATGAAAGAAATTTTATCATTGATATGGAGATAATGGCAACTGGAAGATCTGAGGAGAGGGAGAGGGAAAATAGGTGAAATATGGTGGTATTTTCAGAACATTGAAATTACCCTGTGTGATGTTGCAATGATGGATACAGGCAATTATATATTTTGCCATAACTTACAAAATTTCTTGGGACAGAGTGTAAATAAACTGTAATGTTAAACTATAATCCATAGTAATGATATTTCAATATGTGATCATCAATTGTAACAAATATAACACACTAATGAAGAACATTTTTAATGTGGGAAAGTGTGGGAGGGAGAGGGAGTGGGGAATAGAGGATTCCCTTATTTTTTTTATGTAATCGAAAGTTTCTTTAAGATAAATAAGTAAATAATTAAACAAAGTGTTATATGTATTGTATAGTAAATAATCAATTGCTTTGCACATGTAGGGTCTTCCATAGCTAAGAATCTTATAAGTTTATGGAGGAAATTATCTTAGATCACAGGAGTGTGCAAGCTTTGGACTGAAAAATGTGCCAGCATTGTAGTAAGAATATTTCAGAGATAGAAAAATTTATATGAGTTAGTCATTAATTTTAAAAATATCCTATGACATATAAAGAAAGAAATAGAAACTAGCAGAGTTGGAATACGGAAAGTGATTGAAAGTAGACAAGGGATGAGGATCTATATGAGCCAGAAAAAAAAGGCATTGAGGTCTATCAAACTTATTTAGCTCTAAAGGCCAAAAAGAAAAAAGTAAAATAGCTTCAGGAGGATTGTTACTCAAGTAGCTAAGGCTAAAATACAATATCCTGGATTTTCATATCCTTGGACAGATATTCATGAGTAATAACCATCAATTTCTTGATAGCGTGATGTATTTGTAAAGCAATTCTTTGTTTAATCAATCTCTGAAATGTAAGGCAGGTAATTTGTTTCAATGAAATGTTCTTTTGGGTGGATTATTCCAACATTTTTTAATATCTAGGATTATATTTTTTAATATGTATTCATTAGTATGAAATAATAGAATCATATTAATTTCATTTGCATATAAATTACTTTTTTACCCTTGACCAAATTACAAGACACTAATAACAGAGGTCATAGCATAAGTTTCAGTGCATCAAAATGTGCACATTCAGTAAATTTTAGTAATGTCTTTTGTAAATAATCCTTTATGTTGCATACTTTATTATCTTTTTTTTCAAATTCTACTCAATTTATTGATTTTTAAAAAAATATTACATTAAAAAAATATGAGGTCCCTATTCACCCCCACCGCCTCCACCCCACCACTCCCCCCACAGAAACCCCCATCATCATGATACATCCATTGCATCTGGTGAGTACATGTCTGGGCATTGCTGCACCCCATGGCCAGTGGTCCACACCATCGCCCACACTCTCCCATGTTCCATCCAGTGGGCCATGGGAGGACATATAATATCTGGCAATTGTCCCTGCAGCACTACTCAGGACAACTCCAAGTCCCGAAAATGCCTCCACATCTCATCTCTTCCTCCCATTCCCCGCACCCAGCAGCCACCATGGCCACTTTTTCCACACCAATGCCACATTTCCTTGATTATTAACCACAAGAATATCATTAAGTCCACTCTAATCCTTACTGTATTCCTCCTTCCTGTGGACCTTGGCTTGGTTGCATCAATTCCATATCTATGTATAGAGAGGGCTTAGATTCCACATGGATACTGCATGCAATCCTCCTGCTTTCAGTTGTAGGCACTCTAGGCTCCATGGCATGGTGGTTGACATTCTTCAACTCCATGTTAGCTGAGTGGGATAAGTCCAATAAATCAGAGTGTAGGAGCAGAAGTCTGTTGAGGCTCAGGGCTGGCTATCATATTGTCAGTCCAGATATTCAAATCCCCTAGTTATATCTTAAACCCCAGCACCAACTACAATTCCAGTAAAGTTGCATGAAAGGCTTGTGAAAAGAGATCGCATCTGAGTCCAGCTCCATCACGCAGAGACACCAACTCCAAAGAAGGGCCAACTGACATGGCAGTGAACTCCATCTGCCATGACCGTAGAACCTGTGGGTCTCTTTATCTGTCTCTGAGACTCTACTCAGGTGTGCATAAGGGCAATCCTTCTGACAAAGTCCAGACTCTTTTTTAGAGACTCATAGCCATATAAACTCATTTGTCCTTTCCATTTCCCCCTTACTTTAGGTCAAACAGCATTTTTAACTCCTTTTATTATATGTAGACAGGGATATTCTGCTGGTCCACGTTGAACCTTCAATTCAAGGTCATTTTCTAGTTACATCATCAGCTGGTACTTGGTAGTGATCCCTCAGTGCCAGGGAGGCTCATCCCCAGGTGTCATGCCCCACGCTGGGGGGAATGCATTGCATTTACATGTTGAGTTTGGCTTCGAGACTGGCCATATTTGAGTAACATGGAGGCTGTCAGGAGGGAACTCTTAGTCACAGTGCTGCTCTAGGCCTTGTTCTTATTTCAGTGTATAGGCTCACAAGCATAGTCATTAGTATCAGGGACTCATTGTTGGACCCTCATTCCTTCCTGGTCCTTACCGTTGCACCTGGAGGACTGCCATTGCTCCCCTAAGGACCACTACAGAGCCCCCCCCAAGAGGAACCCAGTACCCTCCCAGCTGTTGTTTTTAATTGTTTCCACTAAGAGAATATCCAAACATTTCCATGCACCCTGGACACATGTCCTGTATAACTCCCTGTCAGCCATATGTCCCCTGACAATAACATCACATACCAGTATTCCTCCACTGCCATTGTTGAACCACTCTGTGATCCAAAACTTCCTGACAAGTGAAGCCCAATATAATGCCAGGTTCCCTTAACAGGAAAATGGAATATAGCAATGAGTTTAAAGGTTAGATATATAATACATATTGATTTGGAAAAATTCTATATCCTATCTTTTTCTTTTCTTTTTTCCTAATTATGGAGCTTCTCCTCACAAGAGCCCTAGATCACAGTAATCCATATACACAATATACATTACTCCCACATATCCATTATAAAACCTTTTCCCTTCCATAGCGATAATCTTTTAACTTATTCATATCATATTTACTGAAACTGATGTACAGATATTGAGACAATAGCTTTCAAACAAGGTAACATTTGTGTTTACATTGTGGTTTATAGTTTCGGCTATACATTTTTCTAAATTTTTTAGTTATCCTATGTTTTACATTATGGTTTACATTATTAGTCTGTCGTCCCCTATATGTTTTTGGTGTAATATTACATGTTTTATATCCATCCTTGTGTACTCTTGTGAAACACTTCTTTTGCCCTCACAGTTACTTTGGTTCCATCTATTCAATATCTATTTCCCCCTCCCCTTGGGGCCCACAGTGACAGTCAATCTTCATTTCTTGAGGAGCCATGTTCACAGATACTTGCAACAGTGTTGAGGGCTTGACTTGCTTAACTGCCCTAATGCCCTGGGAGGCACCATTTCTCTTGAGAGGTACAGTTCCCTCTATTTGATGTCATTAGTCCTCCCCAGGATGTGGGTCTACCTTCACTCTCATTACATGGGTCTCTACCCAATGGTATAACCCACTCTGGCAAAATGAACATTCAGATATTCCCTAGGATTTAGTCCTGCATCAGATTATCCCCTTTGAGTATCTTAAACAAGTAACTTAACTAATTATATTTTGGAAAGATTTTCTCAGCATTATACTCTCAACCAATACATGACAATCTCCTATGTTCATATGTTGCCCCACCTTCCCCCCAATTTCTTGGGCAATATTACCCATCCGCCCATCCCTAGCCCCCTCAAACCCTCAAAGCCCCAACCAAAGGTAACCCTATGCCCCCATTTTATCTCTTCCTTGTACACATACTTACCTCCAGCTTATCATGTATTTCACCCATGTGAATGTCAGCTTACATCCTTCCTCTACCCCCTGAATTCCTGTAAGCCTATCTTCCAGTCTCTAGCTCTCTGAGGCAGCTTGCTTATTTCACATCACTAAGGTCATGTAGTATTTGTCCTTCAATGCCGGGGTAGCTTCACTCAGCATAAGGTTCTCAAAATACATCCATGTTTTCACGTGTGTTTGTAGTGTATTTGTTCTTAAAGCCGAGTAGTATTCCATTGTATCTATATACCACATTTTATTGATCCACTCATCTGTTGATGGGCATTTGGGTTGATTCCAACTTTTGGTGATAGTGAACAATGCTGCTATGAATATTGATGTGCATATATTGGTTAGTGTCCTTGTTTTCAGTTCTGCTGGATATATACCTAGTAGTGGTATTGCTGGGTCATATGGCAAATCTATGGTTAGTTTTTTGAGAAACTGCCAAACTGTCCTCCAGAATGGTTGGAACCTTCTGCATTCCCACCAGCACTGGATGAGTGTTCCCATTCCTCCACATCCTCTCCAGCATTTGTACTCTTCTGTTTTTTTCATAGCTGCCAATCTTATGTGAATAAGATGGCATCTTATTGTAGTTTTGATTTGCATTTCCCTGATAGCTAAAGATTTTGAGCATTTTTTCATGTGCTTTTTAGCCATTTGTATTTCTTCTTTGGAGAAGTATCTGTTTAAATCTTTTTCCCATTTTTTAAATGGGTTGTTTATAATTTTATTTTCAAGATATAGGAATTCTTTATATATGCAAGTTATAAGTCGCTTATCAGATATATGATTGCCAAATATTTTCTCCCATTGTAGAGGTTCCCTTTTTACTTTCTTGACAAACTCCTTTGAGGTGTAGAAGGCTTTAATTTTGAGGAAGTCCTATTTATCTATTTGTTCTTTTGCTGCTCGTGCTTTTGGTGTGATGTTCATGAAGCCATTTCCTATTACAAGGTCTTGTAGATGTTTCCCTACACTGCTTTCCAAGGTCTTTATGGTCTTGGCTCTTATATTTAAGTCTTTGATTCATCTTGAGTTGATCTTTGTATAAGGTATGAGATGGTAAATCTCTTTCATTCTTCCACATATGGCTATCCAGTTCTCCAGGCACCATTTGTTGAATAGGCCATTCCCTCCCAGTTGAGAGGGTTTGGTGGCTTTATCGAATATTATATGACTATATATATGAGGTTCTACATCAGAACTTTCAATTTGATTCCATTGGTCTGTGTTTCTCTCCTTATGCAAATACAATGCTGTTTTCACTACTGCAGCTTTGTAGTATGATTTGAAGTCAGGTAGTGTGGTTCCTTCAAATTCGTTTTTCTTTTTCAATATGTCTTTGGCTATTCAGGTCCTCTTTCCTTTCCAAATGAATTTCATAGTTAGTTTTTCTAGTTCCTTAAAGAAGGCTGTGTTGAATTTTATTGGGATTGCACTGAATGTCTAGATCAGTTTTGGTAGGATAGACATCTTATTAATATTTAGTCTTCCTATCCATGAACAGGGAATATTCTTCCATTTATTTAGGTCTTCTTTGATTTCCTTGAACAGTCTTGTATAGTTCTCGGTGTATAAATTTTTTACATCTTTAGTTAAATTTATTCCTAAATATTTGATTTTTTGATTTACTATTGTGAATGGTATTTGTTTCTTGATTTCCTCCTGAGTTTGCTCATTATTGGTGTACAGAAATGCTACTGATTTTTGCGCATTGATCTTATAACCTGTGACTTTACTAAATTCATTTATGAGTTCTAGAAGCTTTGTTGTAGACCTCTCAGGGTTTTCTATGTATAGGATCATGTCATCTGCAAATAATGAAATTTTGACTTCTTCCTTTCCAACTTGAATGCCTTTTATATCTGGTTCTTGCCTCAGTGCTCGAACAAGTACTTCTAAGACAATATTAAATAGAAGGGGAGACAGTGGGCATCCTTGTCTTTTTCCAGATTTTAGAGGGAAGGATTTTAGGATTTCTCCATTGTAAACGATGTTGGCTGTGGGTTTTTCATATATACTCTTTATCATGTTCAAAAAATTTCCTTGTATTCCAATCTTTTGGAGTGTTTTTTGCGGCTGGGGATTGGCAGAAACTTGTGGGCGGACTTGTGGTTTTGTGCTGTTAGCTGTTGCTAGGGAAGTGGGCAGATTTCAGGTTATGATGCAACAGTTTTTATCAAGAAAGGGTGCTGTATTTTGTCAAATGCTTTTCCTGCATCTATAGATATAATCATGTGATTTTTTTCCTTCGATCTGTTTATATGGTGTATTACATTGATTGATTTTCTTATGTTGAACCATCCTTGCATACCTGGAATGAATCCCACTTGGTCGTGGTGTATAATTCATTTAATGTTTTGTTGGATACGATTAGCAAGTATTTTGTTAAGTATTTTTGCATCTAGGTTCATTAGTGAAATTCGTCTGTAATTTTCCTTTCTTGTGGTGTCTTTGTTTGGCTTTGGTACTAGGGTAATGTTGGCATCATAGAAGGAGTTAGGCAATGTTCCTTCTGTTTCAATTTTTAGGAAGAGTTTCAGCAGGATTGGTGTTAGTTCTTTCTGGAATGTTTTGTAGAATTCACCTGTTGAGCCATCTGGCCCTGGCCTTTCTTAGTTGGGAGGTTTTTAATGACTGATTCTATCTCTTTACTTGTGATTGATTTGTTGAGATCATCAGTTTCTTCTTCCGTCAATATAGGCTTCTTATGTGTTTCTTGGAATTTGTCCATTTCCTCTGAATTGTCATTTTTGTTGGAATATAGTTTTTCAAAGTATCCTCTTACGTTAGTCTTTATTTCTGTGGGGTCAGTGGTGATATCTCCTTTCTCATTTCTTATTTTGTGTATTTGCATCTTCTCTCTTTTTTTCTTTGTTAGTCTCGCTAAAGGCTTGTCAATTTTATTGATCTCCTCAAAAAACCAGCTCTTGGTCTTGTTTATCTTTTCACGTGCTTTCTTATTTTCTATTTCCTTTAGTTCTGCTCTTATCTCTGTTATTTCCTTCCTTCTTCTTCCTGTTGGGTTACTTTGTTGTTGTTTTTCTAATTCCTTCAAATGTGCAGTTAGTTCTTCAATTTTTGCTCTTTCTTCTTTTTTGATGTATGAATTTATGGCTATAAATTTCCCTCTCAGTATTGCTTTTGCTGCATCCCATAAATTTTGGAATGTTGTGTTATCATTATCATTTGTTTCAAGGTAGTCACTGGTTTCTTTTGAGATTTCCTATTTGACCCACTGTTTTCCTAAGGGTGTGCTGTTTAATTTCCATATCTCAGTACGAAATCTGGGCCTCTGGCCCTTGCAGATTTCCAGCTTCACTCCACTGTGGTCAGAGATATTATTTTGTATGATTTCGATCTTTCTGAATTCATTAAACCTTTCTTTGTGGTCAGCATATAGTCTATCTTGGAGAATGATGCATGTGCACTTGAGAAAAATGTATATCCTGCTGTATTTGGGTGTAATGATCTGTATATGTCTATTAGATCTAGCTCCTCTAATACAGTGTTCAAATTTTTTGTTTCTTTATTGATTCTCTTTTGAGATGTTCTGTCCAGAGTTGAGAGTGGTGTATTAAAATCCCCCACTATAATTGTAGATGCAGCTATTCTTTCACTTAGTTTGCCTCACATATTTAGAGGCACCCTTGTTAGGAGCATAAATATTTATGATTGTTCATTCTTCTTGAGAGATTGTCCCTTTCACTAATATGTAGTATCCTTCTTTGTCTCTCGGAATTGTTTTACATTTAAAGCCTATTTTGTCTGATATTAATATATCTACTCCTGCCTTTTTTTGGTTATTGTTTGCTTATAAGATTGTTTTCCAACCATTCACTTTCAGCCTCCATGAATCTCTGGGTCTAAGTTGTGTCTCTTGTAGACAGCATATAGATGGGTCATATTTCCTTATCCAATGTCCCAATCTGAATCTTTTGATAAGTGAGTTTAATCTGTTGACATTCAGTGTTATTACTATCAAGGAATTATTTATGTTAGCCATATTTTGATTGGACTTGTGTTTGTCATATTTTGTTTGTTGTTTTCTTCTCTTTTTGTCTTTTTTGTTGCTCTTACACTCTCCTCCGACTCTGCCTGTCTTATTTTTTCCTTTCTTCCTGCAGAACTCCCTTTAGAATTTCTTGAAGGGGAGGTTTCTCATTGGCATACTCTTTCAATTTTTGTTTATCTGTGAATATTTTGAACTCTCCATCATTTTTGAATGCTAGTTTAGCTGGATAGAGTGTTCTTGGTTGGAAATTTTTTTCTTTTAGTACCTTGACTATGTCATACCACTGCCTTCTTGCCTCCATGGTTTCAGATGAGAAATCAGCACTTAATCTTATGGAGCTTCCCTTGTATGTGATGGTTTTCTTTTCTCTTGCTTCTTTTAGAATTTTCTCTTTGTCTTGAGCGTTGGGTAATTTGCCAAGTATATGTCTTGGGGTGGGCCTGTTGGAGTTTATGATGTTTGGAGTTCATTGTGCTTCTTGGATATGTACATCTGTCTCTTTCAATAGATTTGGGAATTTTTCAGCTATTATTTCCTGCAACACTCCTTCTGACCCCTTTCCCTTCTCTTCTCCTTCTGGGATGCCTATAATATGTATGTTGAGCATTTTGCATTGTCATTCAGGTCCCTAAGTCCTAGCTGGATTTTTTCTTTCTTTTTATTGATCAATTCTACTATCTGTTTGATTTCCGATATACTGTCTCTATGTCGCTAATTCTCTGCTCTCCTCTTCTAATCTGCTGCTATTTGCTGCGAGTGTATTTTTGATTTCTTGAACTGTGGTGTTCATTCCCATCATATCTGTTATCTTTTTGCATATGTCTGCAATTTCCCCTCCAAGTGTTGTCTTCATATTGATAACCTCTTCCTTTACCTCATTAAATTTGTCTGTGATATATGTTCTGAGATCTTTAATTACTTGTGTGAAGTTCTGCTCCCCTTCCTGGTTTTTAGTTTGTTCAGTGGATTCAGCCATGTTTTCCTGATTACTGGTTTGGTTTGTAGATTTTTGTTGCTGTCTGGTCATCATTTTATCTTGACAGGTTTAATCAGTTCCTTAGCTTCTTTGTCTAGTCTTGGGGATTAGTTAGCTATTGTTTTTACATAAGTGTTATATGTTCTCTTTGTCACTTTGTTCTTCTTATTCTAATTTCTTGTTGCTGGGTGAGTTCACTTTGAAGGTAAGTATTAGGCCAGGGAAAGGCAATTGTGTAAGAAAGGAAAATTTGTAAAGTAGTATTGGTAATAAATGTTAACAGAGCAACAATATGAGATCTGGGAGGATGGGTATTAGATTCATGTAAGTTGTGCAGGGTTATAGCAGTAGGTAGAGTACCTATAATGAGGTAGTCGACTGAATATGGCAAGAATATGGTATTAATCAAAGGCTAGTGTTTTTGTGAGAGTGGGAAAGAGAAAATAAAGGCAATAGTTTCAAGAGTGGATAAAAGACAGAAAACAAAACAAAAGTATTAGAAATTAAGAGTTCGACAATTTGGGGATCAAAAAAAGGGAGGTGGAATATAGTAGAAACAGTAGATGATGGAGGATATCAAGATGTGGGGGAAAGGGGATAGTGTAGGTTGCCAAAATCAGTTCACATAGAAATGAGGCAATGGAGGATGAGGAAACCCAGCAAATGTGAGGTGTTCCCTGCAGCACCTATTGTATAATTAAGATAAAATCAAATAAGAAGAAAATGAGGGACAAGAGAGGGGAAAAAACAGAGAAGAAAGAAAGAAAAAGGGGTGGGTAAAGGGAGGGGAACATGTAAGGAAAAGAAAAAAGATATAGAACAACAGCAACAACAACCCCCCCCCCCCAAATAACTGAGGAAAAAAAAAAGACCTTGGGGGATACAATGGGAGAAAAGATTAAGAGATAATGTAATGTTAGCAATCAGGACAATAAAAAATAACAAATAAAAAATAAATTAAAAAAAACAAAACAAAACAAGAAAGAAAAAACACAAATGTTGAGGGCTAGGATATTCAAGGACCTCAGATGGACCTCAGGGCATGGTGGATTCAGGGATGGAAAGTCTGTGATATTGCAGACTCAAGAGATGTGTGTCTCTGGGGTGTGGGCCAACAGGGTTTAGGTGACACAGCAGTGTAACACAGCCTTCAGGGATCCCCGCAGTTGGGTGCCAGCCCTATGGGGGAGGTCACATCCGCAAACTCTGACCTATGTGTCAGAACCCCACTATTCACCCTCTCACTAGGGTCTCTTCTGTGGCTGTATCACCAATTCAACTTCAGGACACCTCCCGCCCTGCAAGCCCCTGAAATAGCCACCTGGGGGTGCCTCTACACTGCAGCCAATTTAATGATGCTGCAGATCAGCAGCCAGGCCCAGGGGTTGGGGCTCCAGCTGGAAGCGCTGATATCAGTGTCCGAAACCAAAATTCCCACACCTCGCAAAAGATTCCCCTAATCGGCTTCCAGACATCTCCCACCCTGCAGGCCCCTGAAATAGCCTCCTGGTGGTGTCTCTTTATTGTGAGCGATTTAAGGCCGCTGCAGATCGGCAGCCAACCTTGAGGGCAGGGCTCTAGCTGGAAGTGCTATTATTGATGTTAGAATTCAAAAATTCCCCACCTTGCACAAAACTCCCGTCTGTCTCCCCAAATCGGTCTGCGAAGGCCTCCTGCCCTGTTAGCCCCCCAATAGCCTGCTCAGGGCTTATGAATTCCCCAGTACTGCAGAGCCTCCAGGAATCGCAGCTGCGGTGGTGGTGCCGTGGCTTCACCCACCCCAGGAGGGAGCCATCTGCGTGCAGCCCCCACCTCCGTGTAAGACAGCCTCAATTTTATCTTATACATGAATTTTCTCTGTTACCTTCCCACCAAATCGATGTCCAGACACCATGTCCTGGCCTGCAAAATCCTGAAACAGCCTGGTCCTGAAGAATTTCCAATGCTGCCCAACTGCTTCTTTGCAGGAGAGACTATCAGGTGCACTCATTCAACCACCATCTTGCCCCGCCCTCATCTGCTTTTACTTTATTATTTTTAAACTGTCTGATATTTTATATAATTTTGCTCTGGAATAATCATTTGAAATAAGGAAATAAATATCATAAAACAGTAATATTATCACCTATCTCATATGATTAACAAGAGGGAAAAGAGGTAATATATGCTTAAATGACCACAACATTCCTTGTAAATACAAATTCAATATATATAGATCATGATGATAATGATCCTGATGTTTATGACAATTTAGACAATATGGAAGTGAAGAATTTTGACTAAATCACTTCTGTAGGAGTTGTTCTTTCTGCTTTATCTTCTTTATTCCATATTAATTTTATTTTTCTATTTTTTTAATTAGTGTACTTCTTCTGGAAGTTATGTTTACTTATTTTTCTTGCTTTGACAAATTGGGAAATTTTCACTTTTTAATTGTAATTGTTTTTATAATTTATTCTCTGGAAACCATTTTTACACCGGAAGCTGTGCCTCAAGGGAAACAAGAATGATGATCAAAAAGTTTGCTCCTCATTTCCAGTTACAATGATTTATGGCTGAGATTACAGAAGATACGTGTTCTTGAATGTCATTTGTGCAAGCTGAATTGAGATACAGAACCTTTCCCATGCAGAGTCTCTAAATTCTTCTGTATTCATGGCTGCATTCTCCATTCCTTTATTTTCTAACATACTGAGACTATCAGAAATAGAGATTAATTTATAGATGTGCATTCAGCCATGGACCTCATCCTAAAAGTGCAACAATATACAAAGTATGTGAAACCATTAAGATGAACATCCATTAAAATTATGATGTACACTACAGCATGTGAGTAGAGAAGGTATGATATTCTTCTTTTATAACTTGTGCTTTTTTCTTTATTTTCCTTTCATTCTCCCATAACTATGATTTCTTCCTGTTCTTTCAGCCCTCATTTCACTTTCAACATTATGCAAAATTTTTACTAAATTTATATTTAATGTCTCCCCTCCATGTCTCAGCTTCTGCCTTTCCTTCAATTTCTAGTCAATCTTCTAGTGCCCTCAGAATGGCAATCAGTTGCTCAAAGTCAAGTCACCCATTTATCTGACCACAGGAAGAGCTGTTCTCAGCAGTTTCTAATAGTCCAAAATTATATTTCCCTTCCTACCAAATCCACTAATTATCCATTCCTTCAGTTTGACCAAAGGAAAGCAACCTGATAAAAAAGCTAGATACAATGTTATTATACCAAAAAGTTTCAGTCTTGTTAATTAAAAAAATGAGCACCTATGCTAGGATTTTGAAGGCTTATTTTAATTTGAGATATTGCAGAGCCAACACTAATTTTGTTCCAAATTTATTTAATGTTTCCTTATCATTTTTAATTATATAAGTAAAAAATCAGGTGTGTCCCTGCTCCAATTTTCATAACATAATAATAAATAAATATTTTTGGCCATCAAGAGCAAGGAAACATGTCAAAAGAACTATGATCTTGTCATATTTGCACCATTTAACTTCTATGCAAAAGACAAAGTCAAGCTAACTTCTCCAGGCTTCATCCATCCATGTATTACAAAGATGCATTAAAAATCCCACTGACCAAAAATTAGATCGCCAATACCTCTTAATGGCAAAATTCTATGTATCTTGTAATTTGAACTATGGAGCCTGTTTTTCCTGCCTTCAATACGCAAGATGTATAGAACAATGTGTGTCTCCCCCAAAAATTAGCTTAGAGAATAAATTAAAAATGTCATTCTCTGCAGCAAATTTCTTGTTTTTCTTTATATTCTTGGCCCTATTATTGCTGGAATTGCTTTGAAAACTCAGGATTTCCATCTCTAACTGAATTCAAGGAGAAACAAACTGATAAACAATGTCATATGTTTCACTGGTTACCTTATGCATGTAAGTCCTTTGAAAATTCTAACCATTACTTTGCCTGATTCTTTATAGAGATTATGTAAAACTGAACTTACACTCTTAGCTACAATGTGAAATTTGTTTCCAGTGGGTTAGGGGGTGTGAACTTTAAGGAACATTATTATTTTGTAATAATATTTTCTTATTTTTTATTAAAAAAATAACCACATGTAAAATAATAGCTCAAAATATGTCTTTGTATGTACATATTAATATAGAATTAGATATTACTGCAACTTTGAATTTCAGCTCCTTAAAACACTACCCTCACTTTCTGGGAGAATAAATGACACTGAAAAATGTATCCAAAATTGGGCCATCTATGAGTCTGTTTCACACGACTCGTGAAAAGCTAGATCCACCATTGTGCTCTATATACCAAGGGAAGTCCCACAGATTTCTCCAAAGGACAATTTCCACAAACATACTGTGAGACTGATACTGCTGTTATGAATGTATCTCAGATACATTCATCTTGTACATTTCATTTGAGGAGATATTTATACACTTGAAATATCATCATTCTCCACATTAATATCCATCCCTGAAAACTAAAGTTAATTAATGGACATTGTAGGGTATTTCAAACATTATTTGTAAGATCAAATCATAAACTCCTTTTGTAATATCAGGTTGAACTGAGAATCGGACCAACATGGATCACAAAAACAAAACCAGCGTCACTGAGTTCATCCTTCTAGGGTTTCAGAATGAGAACGGAGTAGAATTTCTTCTCTTCTGTGTGTTCCTGCTCATGTACATGACCTCTGTGATTGGCAACACCATCATCATCCTATTCGTGTGTTGTGACTACCGTCTGCATTCACCCATGTATTTCTTTGTAGCCAACCTTTCCTTCCTTGAGGTTGCCATCACATCCACAGTGGTGCCTAAGATGCTATCCAACACTTTTTCACTCACCAAAGCAATATCCTTTGTTGGCTGTCTCACTCAGTCAATCTTCTATTTTCTCCTGGGATCCACAGAATTCTTTATCCTTGCCATCATGTCCTTTGACAGATATGTTGCCATTTGCATCCCACTAAGGTATGCCATCATCATGAACAAGCAGACATGTATAATGATGCTTCTGGGGTCCTATGTGGGTGCATTTTCATCAATGTTGGCTCCATCTATCTTAACTGCTCCCCTTATCTTTTGTGGGCCAAATAAAATCCATCACTTCTTCTGTGACAGAGCCCCAGTGTTGAAGCTGGCTTGTGTAGATATCTCTATGGCTGAGCTGGCAGATTTCATTTCCTCTGCTGTGTTACTCTTAGGTTCCTTGCTTCTTACCGGAGTGTCTTACACCTATATTGTCATCACTGTCCTTAAGATTCCCTCTGTCCAGGGACGACAAAAAGCATTCTCCACTTGTGTTTCTCATCTTACAGTGGTTACACTTTACTATGGTAGCTCAATCTTCCTCTATGTCCGCCCCAAAAAGGGCAATGCAGTGGACATTAACAAATTTGCCACAGTGCTCAACACCATTGTAACACCAATGTTGAACCCTTTCATCTACAGCCTCCGTAATGAAAAAGTTAAAGAATCCCTGAGAGATGCCTTCAAAAAGTGTGTATATAGCATAAAAAATTTAAGATATCAAAAATAATATTTTATAGACATCAATGATGTTGCATAGCTTGTAAAAATAGCATTCTCATTGATTTAATTATTTAGCATTTAAAATACATAAAAGAGAATATGGCCTAAAAATTATTTCTTGGTCTAGGTTCAATGTGCAGGAAACAACGTTTACTGTCTTTGTTTAGATGGACATAGAAACTATAAATACATGCCTGCATTCCCACAGTCATAATTACATGCATATATAAATTCATAAAGTGGTCTATCTCCCTCCAATTTTCCTGTAATTCATTCATTTAAAATTAAATTCCTGAACCAAGTGTTGAATTGAACTTGAGTACAATTTTATGCATCTCTGTTTAAGGTAGTTGATTTTTTCCTTCTAATACACATTTCATTAAGGACATCTTCTTTATCAATATTAATATAGCATTTGAATTTAATAGAAATATAGTTCCTTTAGGATGAAACAATGATAAAACTCTTGATATCATCTTTGAAATGTTTTATGTCAAATCATTTATTTCATTAGTTATACACATTTTAATTTAAATTGTTCTAATCAAGGCTTCATGACAGTTACAATTTTCAATAATTGTTTTCATTGTCTATGCTACAGAGCCAGATGATCTATGCACCTGTGGCAGTGAAATAATGTAGAAAAAGGATCGTTAAAGGGAACATATTAGATATATTTATTCACATTAGCTTTTAGAACAGCAGAAAATTAATTCAATTACTGAAGTTTAGACCACAACATAATTTATACAGTGAGTATTTTAGATGACTTGGGAATTTTACCATGAGATAGTCAGATTGTTTTACCCTTTCTCCATGTGAATGGGCAGTCGAACTAACTTGCTAGAAATAGAGCAATTGGTCCAAAGTACACACTCAATTGAGCGTACCTTTAGGTATGATAAGTTTATGAAAATCTATGATTCATAAAAATACTAATTTTATATAGTATATATTTTTGGTATACTTTTTCAGATTTTGTAAGAATCTTCTAGTGTGCCATGCACTCTTGTAGTGGTTTGAAGCTGTATGCAACCCAGAAAAATACGTTCTTAATTCTAATTCATTCCTGTAAGTAAAAACCTATGGTAAGTAGGATCCTTTTATTAGACTGCTCCAGGTAAGTTAGGACACAGTTAATTTAGTATGAGAATCCTACTGGAGTCCTTTATAAATGAAGAGAATACAGAAAAAGATAGCCATGGAAGGAAATAAGTGAAATCAGCGAAACCAAGAAAAGATAGGAGAGACCAGCAAACATGCCCATGTGCTTTGCCATGGCAGAGGAACAAGTATGATCAGCAACCAGTTTTCAGGAAGAAAGCAAAATCTTAAGGTTGCCTTAATTTGGACATTTTCCACCTCAAATTGTTAGCTAATACAATTTCATTGTTTAAACCATCCCATTTCATGAAACTAAAAGAGCACCTAAGTCTGTGCTCACAGAAATCAGGATATAAAGATCTACAGTTAACTGCATTTCATGTCCTAATTGTTTCTAGATTTCCCATCTATCAATTCTCATTTCTGTTTATTAACTCTTTATAGCTTCCATCTCTCTGATTTCACATCTTTACTGTCTTCTAATGAAAATAATGATTAACCACTATCTATTCAATTTTCTGTCTTTTCTCAGATATCTCTTCTCATGTTATATCTATATGTATATATAACTATACATAGTTTTCCTTCAAAAATGGACAGTTGAGTGAACCATAGGATTATTCTCCAAATATACCACTGATATTATTTTTACTACATTGAAATGAATATGACCTGGAAATATAACATGGATTGTATAATAATGAGGAAAGACTCTGAAAAAAAAAAATAGCTCTTCAAGGATCAGTCTGGTTAGTTTGTTAATCAGAAGAGGTGACCATCCAAGACTGTTACCTGCAGCAGTCTCATTTCACATCCTCAATCTTAGACAAGTTAGTTCTATCTTCTCTTTGCATGTGTATTGCAACTCTTTGGAAGTTCCATATAAACTTGTGCGTCCTTTATTATTTTATCATGCATCATGATATTGAATTTGGATGGTAGTGTCTACCTGAGAACACATGGAATTTCCTAAGAACACTTTCGGTGAATTTTTATTCATTTTGATATACCTAGAGTTGGCCAAGTATGTTTCACTTATTTGCATGTGACTCAAACAGTAGTATGTAAATCACACTGAGATAAGTATTCTATTTTATTTATACTTGTGTTGTAATGTATGGAAATGAATCAGTGGATAAATATTGAATGAATGGATAAATAAATGAATTAATAAGGGATTAATATAATGTTTATTAGAAAGATAATTGAATACTAAGTAGCCAACATATATTTTTATTAAATAAATTAAAATTAATTTAAAAATAATTAACTAATTTGTAATATTACTTAAAACATTCCTTAAGAGACAAATTAGTTATAGCCATTTAAATCAATAAAGTTACTTTTTGTGATTCAATACATTTTGATGGAGCTAACATTATTCTGGTAGAAATAATCAAATGTCAAATAATGGACTTTGATTGGATTCATATGAATCACTCAAATATGAATGTGTTTTACAAAGAAACAGATATGCAAATATACATGCAGTGAACAGTCAAAGCAGCCAGGATCATATTTAAATCATTGAAAATAGTTTATATATTTAGTTCTTATGTGTCAAATTTGCCAGAAAAAAATCCATTAAATAATATGATCTTGCTACCATACTGTATATCCTTGTGAGTCAGGAATGCCTGACTTATTCCTTCTTTGCTACCCATTCTGAAAGCCCATACTCTTGCATAGGGGACTTAAATGCTATTACTTGGCCTCTGCAGTCCCAGAATCCCATCTTCCATAACAAAACTAGAGACCTCAATTTCACCGTAGAATCTCCTTCTGTCTATCTGCAGAAGAATAAGCTTCTCTTCAGGGAATCTACACCAGAGCATTCTTTATTGCTTTAGAGAAGTTGCTTCCTGGAAAAGAGACAGTTATTGTTTCACATAGTCTTGTTTAATAGAACAATTTTAGCATTGTACATATCTCTGAATATTCTGATCCCATCCTCACTACTCTATCAAGGCAATTCTTTATCATTTAGTGTAGATATCTCTATTTAGTGAAAGCTGTTATTTTTACAAGACTCAAGAATTCATCCCATTAACATTTCCAGGTATCCCTGCTGGGAAGTTAAATATGGAATCATGAATGTTAACTATGCCCAATATTAATACTATCTCCCTTATCCAACTATTTCTTCTATTCCTTTTTCCAGCATCATCAATATACTCTTATAGACATGTCCTCCACTTAGTGATGGATTGCCTTTTTCCAAGTCATGCAGTTATTCTAAAATATAATCCCTTCATTCCTGTATCACTGTAATTGGTATTTCTGAATTAGGCCAAAATAAGACTTGATCTTAGTTATTTCTCTAGAAGAAATTAGGGAGGAGATGCTGGCACTAACAATTGAAATAAATTCTGAGAATTAAACATAAGGTGATTCCTTTACAATGGTTTTAGTGTAAAGGATTATCCCCAAAGATGACCAGTAACACAATCTCTCATCTCTATACATGCATGCACAATCTGAGGTCAAAGCTCCTCCCCTTTTCTTAAATTTGAGTTGAAACAGGGTCTCAGGTATCCATGACTTCCCCTTTAAAGCATTGTTTATGTAAGGGTGTTACAAGTCTAAGAATGCAAACTTTTTATGGCTTAACTACTTTCAAAATGAATGATTAGTCTTTATTCATAACAACATTCTGTGCTCTGAATACAATGATTGACAATTCTTTAAATACTGGCAAATAACACTTTTGGCTTCCACACTATAACCAGAATTAAGACTTGATTGATGTGAGCTTGTTATTTTCCCTGACACAAAATCAATGAAATTCCATAACACTGACAATTTCTATGGTACTTAAAATGACCGTTGTTCACATAACAGCAATGCTAGAGAGATATACCATTAGCCCATCTCATTCAGCCTGCATCCAACTACAATTTAATGGAGTGAAATCATGAATAGTGTTCATTGTAAATCCTACCCTACTTTCTTCCAGCCATGATTTCACCTGACTGGTGAGTAATCCCATTTTAAAATTTGATTTTAAAGATATTTCTCCCATATCATTTTTTACTGTCAACTTCCTTAGAAAATTCAGGTGAAGTTTTGTTTTTTTTTTAAATTTTGCATATTATATCAAAAGTGAGTAGGGAAGGAGAACAACCAGAAAAAGGGAAGATATCAAGCAAACCACAACTTTGAGCAACCAGAACTGAATCCACCAGTGAATTATGGGAGACACTCTAAAATATGCCCTCAAAAAAGGGCCTAAGTATTTGTGGTATGTATATAACACTCCTTCAGTAATTGCTGGATTTTTGGTATACAATAGATATGTTGTACCTCTGGGACACAACTAAATTGACCTCTGAGACCAGTTAAAGCTCTTAGGCAGGAAATGAAATTATATGTTGGGAGGTGAGCTTGAATGCAATGGAGTGCCAAGAACTAGGGAATATGGGTCATGTTTCAACGTCACAATACAGTAGCCTGTAATTTAAAAAAAAAATGAATTAGTAGAATAAAACTTCCAAGAAAGAATGATGTCTACTATTTTTAAAATTAGCTCTTTGCCAGAAATTTAAAGAAGGAACAATTATCATTTCAGAAAACTTTCAGAGTCTAGGAAAAAAAACAGGATTCCTTCACCATTTCATTTTGTTAGTATAATATTTTCTTGTCATAAAAATAAACAAAGTATAAAAAACTAATATTCAAGGGTAATTATACTCATCAAACTAGAGTCAAAAAACTTAATGACATTCAGAAATGAATTTTTGCAGTAAATATTTAGAGAATTAAAAATGTGACCAATTTGTATTTATGGTAGAAATTCAAATCAGTGTGACATTTTAATGTTCTCAGAATATAATTAAATAACTAAATAAAAAGAGAAAAAGAAATATAACTTTCTCAAAACATGGAAAAGCAATTTGTTCTGTAGCTGTAATTATTTATTTTTATTTTTATATTTTTAATTTTTTAATTTATTGAAATATATCACTCACACATAAACATACACAAACATCAAGTGTGTAATAATTCTGAACTTACAAACCAAACATATATAACATCAAACATATATAATATCTCACCCTGCCA
The DNA here is from genome assembly GCF_030445035.2 of Dasypus novemcinctus. Taxonomy (NCBI): domain Eukaryota; kingdom Metazoa; phylum Chordata; class Mammalia; order Cingulata; family Dasypodidae; genus Dasypus; species Dasypus novemcinctus. The sequence continues at coordinate 5,213,783 of NC_080694.1, read as the reverse complement.
CCAAATAACTAGCATTATTTTTAAACCTTTTAAACTAATGATTAAAGAGCATTGTCAAAATATTACTACTAAACAAATTAGTTTTCCCCTAATCAATCCGATTATTATTATCTTTATATCATCTATATATGAACATACATAAACAATTAAGTTTATCTTAAAAGTTGTGAACTTACAAAGCAAACATGCATAACATCTTGCATCAACCCTCCACCAACACCTTGCATTGTCATGAGACGTTTGTTACAGACTATGAAAGAAACACTGTCAAAATCTTACTACTAATCATAGTTCTTATCTTATGTGTGGTGTGTTTTTCCCCCAAACCACCTTATTATCATTATTTAAATATATTTTTTATGACAGAAGTTGTAAACTTGTAAAACAATCATACACATGTGCAGAATTCCCAAACAACACCCCTCCATCAACACAACACAGTGTGGTGTGTCATTTGCTATCCATAAAACAATATCATTTGATTATTACTATGTCCATAGTGTACACTTGGATCACATTTTTGATACTGCCTCAGTATCAGCACAGTACATCTTTTGCATAGCTGCAAGAATATTATATCGTTACTACTAACCACAGTCCATAGGTCACACCAACTATATTTTTCCCATGCTTCTCCACATTCCCAACACCCTGCAGTAGTGATATCCATTAGTTCTAGCTAACAAAGGACATTCTTGCACCCATACCATCAACCACAATTCTCACCCACCTCTTGGTTTACTGTGCCATCCAGTTCCTAGATTACTCTAAAGCATTCTGTCAATTGGCATTAACATAACTAGACTACCATTTTCAGTCACATCCCCATTTATAAACTAGCTGTAACTCACTGTGTGTTACCATTCACTGTATACATTTCCACATCTACACAGTAAAGCAAATTAAAACTTCTACACACATTAAACATCAGTAGTCCACTCAATCCTTCTTTTATCTCCTTTAAGAATCCACCATCTACCACCAGGTCTGGAAGATATTTTCCAATAATTTCTTCTAGAAGTTTTATGGTTCTTGCTTTTATTTTTAGTTTTTATCCATTTTGAGTTAATTTCTGGATTAGGTGTGACATAGGGGTCCTCTTTCCTTCTTTCAACTATGGATGTCCAATTTTTTCAGCACCTTTTATTGAATGGATTGTTCTGCCTGAGCTGTCTGACTTTGACAGTCTGTTTCTGAATCATAAATTTAGTTCCATTCATCTATTGTGTCTGTCTTTAGGCTTTTAACATGCTGTTTTTACCACTATAAGTAGGTAGCATGATTTAAAGTCTGGAGGGTTCACTTTTACTTTTTATGATAGTTCTGGCTATTCAGGACTCTTTATCCTTCCAAATAAATTTAATGATCTTGTCTTCAATTTTTTCTTTAATGCTGGGGGAATTTTTATCAGGATTGAATTAATTTTGCATATCAATATGAGTAGACTTGACGTCTTGATGATATTTAGTCTTCCAATCCATAAGCACGGAATGTTCTTCCTGTTATTTAGGGCTTTTTTGATTTGTTTTAACATTGAGTTGCAGTTTTCTGAATACAAGTGCTTTACATCATTGGTTAAGTTTATTCCTGACTATTTGAGTTTTACCTGTCATATTCTATTTTCACCAATCTTTTGACACTTTCAGTTACTTTTATTGATATAATCTTCATTTCTAGATTTTCTTCCAAGCCCCTGTTTCCTGTCTTTTCTTCTCAGACTCTAGTACACCCTTTAGTATTTCCTGAAATTCTGGTCTCTTGCTTAGAAATTCTCTCCTACTGCATAGCCAGCAAGGGGAAAATTCTAGTTTTGCCCTCATTTTTGAAAGACAGTCTTGCTGTATATAAGATTCTTGGCTGGAAGTTTTTCTCCTGTAGTATCTTAAAATATATCAGACTACTGTCTTTTTGCCTCCATAGTTTCTGGTGAGAAATCAGCACTTACTCTTATTAGATATCCCTTATACATTATGAATTTCTTTTCTCTTGCTGCTCTCAGAATTCTCTCTTTGTCTTTTGTCTTTGGCATTCTGTTGAGTATGTGTCTTGGAGTTGGTCTATTTGAATTTTTTCAGATGGGAGTATATTATGCTTCTTGGACAGGGATATCTACGTCGTTCAATAGGGTTGAGAAATTTTTTATTTCTTTATTTATTTCTTTAAATATTCTTCTGCTCCTTTTCCCTTCTCTTCTCATTCTGGGTCTCCCAGGGCAAGTATGTTTGCACACCTTTTGCTGTCATTTAGTTCCCTGAGAACTTGTTCATTTTTTCCATTCTTTTCCTCATCTGTTCTTTTGTATGTTCACTTGCAGAACCCATTTCTTCAAGCTCACCAATTCTTTCTTCTGTCTCCTAAAATCTGCTATTGTATGATTCTAATGTTGTTTTAATTTCTTTGATTGCATCTTTCATTCCCAAAAGACCTGATATTTTTCTATGCATGCTTTCAAATTCTTCTTTGTGCTCATCCAGTGTCTTCTTAATATCCTTAATCTCTTTAGCCATCTCATTGAATTTAGTAAGGGGATTTGTTTGAACATCCATAATTAGTTTTCTCAACTCCTTTATGTCATTTGGAGGGTTATCTTGTTCCTTTAATTGGGCCATAGCTTCCTGTTTCATGGTGTGGGTTGTAATTTTTTGTTGGTGTCTTCACATCTGGCTTACTAGAGTATTTTTTGTGAGTGCAGATTTTCTCTTTAGTTTAGGGCTTCCTATCATTTATCCCTTGCTGCTTAGGCAGTAGGGGCCAAGCATGTAGTTGGTGCTATAAACTGTGGAGGCTCAAGCTGCCCTCATTGAGCCAGGCATGAATGAAGCTTCTGCCAACTTTCTCTTTTGCCAGAGGTAGGCACAGAGTCACAGCTATGTGGAATAATCCATGTGCAGGCCTAGACTGTAGTTGCCCAGAGAGACTGATGAAGCTTCACATCCCTTTCTCCCCTACCTGAGGTAGGAATGGAGCTGCAGGTGTGGGCAGCAGTCTATGCAGTTCAGGTCCTAAGATGACTGCAGTTGCCCTGGTAGGCTTTTTATTTTCAGTCTATGCCAGCCGAAGTTCCCTGAAGTTACCTGTATAGGCTGGTGCAGGGCTCCTCAGCCTCCTCCCTGCCAGAGGCAGAGCTGAAGCATAGGTTAGGGCTGCAGGCTGATCTGTGAAACTGGTTCCTTCTGACACTGAGAGTTTCAGTCAGCCTGGCTTCCCCTCACACTGGGGGCAGAGTCAACATGGCAGCTGCTGGCCTCTTTCTGACTTGGGCTGGTTCTCACCCCAGCTGTTCCCAAGGTTATCTCTTAGCCAGCCAAGTCTCCCATTCTGTAGCAGAAATTGGCAGCCAACCATCTCCTCCTCCCCTCTTTCTGGGAAATAGAGCTTCCAATTCCCATCAAGGAACAGCTCCTGGGGTGGTTCATTCTGCCAGAATATGAACATCACTGACCTCTGTGGCTTGGCTTGGCTGGTAATTTTCCAGAGAGGCTGGCACAGGTCCCTGCAGCTTCCTCTTGCTGGAGGTGGCACTGGGGCCTAGGCTGGAACTGCAGTCCGATCTGGATGGGAAGAAGCCAGTCCCCACCAGCACTGGGATTTTCAGTCTGCCCCGCTTCCTCTTGTGCCAGGTGCAGAGTTAAGATGGCATCTCCCAGCCCCTTTCTGACTTGAACAGGCTAAATTTCCTCATCATAGCTGAAATTGGTGCCCAACCATCTCTTCTTCCCCCATTTTGGGAAAGTGGAGCTTTTAATTCTAGCCATGGAACAGTTCTGGAGGGAGCTTGTGCCCCCAGTGGAGGATGGGCACCAGCCTCCATGGTATGAAGCACTCTACTTACAAGTCTTCTCTGCAGATGGGCAGTCTCCTCCTTCCACTCCTTCAAGGGTGTTACAGGATGCTATTCTGATGTCCTGAAACCCCCAAACAGGTGCTTCAGCTAGCTCCAGAGAGCTCTGGGTGTTTGCTAACTGCCCTGTAGCAGGAGCTGACTCTAGGAGCTCCTTACTCTGCTGCCTTCTTGCTGGCTCTCTGCAGCTGTAATTTTAATTATTAAAGTTTATATTGTTACCTTTGCATCTGGAACAAAACATATAATTGCAATACTTCATTTCAATTCAAAATTTTACTGGAATTCTGATTAAATGTATGTATGACAAAAATGTAATAAGATTAAATTTCAAAAAACTAAGGTTCCATGAGAATCTTTAAAACATTATTATTAGCAATCAAATTATTAAGACTAACAAGGGAATCAGTAAGTTTGAAGGATAAAAATCTAGACAAAAATGAAAGTAAAATTTTATACATCAGCAACATTATTAAGAAAGTAAATCCAATGGATGTACACTTTGTGTGGATAATACACAGCATGGAACTGTAACCAGTGAGGTATGTAGTGGATGATGTGTTTCATTTCACAGTAGAAATATGAGAGCATTCTCTCATGAACTATAATAAATGTATAATGTCAACACACAATGTTAATAATAGGGGAAAGTATGAAAAAATATTCAAAATGACCATAGATAGTCATAATATTTTGATGATGTTCACTCATAATCTGTAACAAATGTTCCACCTGTATATAAAGTGTTGGTGGAAGGGTGAGGTATGGGAATTATACATGATACACATGATTGTTTTGTAAGCTCACAAAATCTCTAATAAAATATATATATTGTAAAAAGAAAAGAATATATAAAAATAAGATATTTGGTGATAAATTTCAAAAATATGTGAAGATTATTGGGCAAAATCTTAAACTCCATTGAATAATAGATCTAGATTAATAGTAAAATATTCAATCTTTATGGAAATTAAATGAAAAAATATAGAATTCTCATCCAGGGTACTCTTGCTGTACTCTGTAATAGAACAACAAAAATCCCATAAGTACATGGACAGTGCCTAATGAGGAAAACTGACAATTACACTTGATATTGATGATTGCACTTGTGAAACTTTTCTTGTTTAATTGAAGCTTAACCTAATATTTTATGTTGCCTAAGAATTACCTTCTGTAAACCTTCTTGTTGCTAAAATGTGACCTCTCTTTATGCCAAACTCAGCATATAAATGCTCTACCTTCCTCCAGTGTGGGACATGACATCCAGGGATGAGCCTCCCTTGTGCCAAGGGATAATTATTAAACACCAACTAGTGATGCATTTGGAAAAAGACAATGATAAAAATGGCGGCTATTAAATAAAAATGAGTTTTTATGTCTGAGATTTACAAGTAAGTTGGAAGGTCTTTGCAGAGATTGCGCCTATGCATTTCTCAAAAGGATGTCATTGCCACAATACACAATGCCGCAAACAGCAGGACTCCTGAGAGCTCTAGAGACATGAAGACATGTAGACTAATGTCTAGAAACACCTAGACTTTAGGCAGACAAGCTCAGGAATTTGGCACCCTGTCAGGGGTCCTTACTTTGGAATTTATATTACCCAGTGTAACAGAGTTAGACTCATTTATATTTTCCCTTACACATGACTCTTCTGCTGCTTTTATTTGAACATATAATTAACACTATGCATGGTAAATATATGTATAATGACTTAAATCTTTGTTGTGCTAGATTCCATTTGAGTCCTGAATATCAACAGAATTACAAAACCTACTCTCCAGTTCATTGGACTCACCTAGGACAAGCAATAAGGAGATGATGATGGACAGTGCCCATCCCAAGGAACAGTGTGTCTGCAAATATAAGCAAGATAGTTCCATCAATCTGTCCCATGGGGTCTAAGTTCCCTCACTATTAGAAACAGAATGGACTTCACAACTCCAGAATCCTCAAGATTGGAGAATTCTATTCTATTGCCATTCTATTATCAACATAATGGAACAACTCCACCAGAGGTTCTGAAGGGAGGGAGAGATAAGAACAGGTGTAACATGGGAGCATTTTGGTGACATTGGAATTATCCTGTGTGACATTGCAATGATGGATACAGGCCATTATACAATTTGTCATAATATATAAAATTGTGCAAAACAGAATATAATATATAAACTACAGTCCATTGTTAGTCCATGGTTAGTAGCAATGCTTCAATATGTACTCATCAATTTTAACTAATGTACCATACTAATGAAAGATGTTAATGAGTGAAAGTGTGAGAAGGGGTTGGGGTCGGGGCTTATGGGAATCCCATATATATTTTTTACCCCAATATGAAAACAGTCTTATTTACTTTTTCTTATTATAAAAGTAATACATGTTTAATGTTACAGAAAAAATAAAATATACAGAAGTGTAGATATTTAAGGAGTGTCTCTGATAATTGCACTATGCAAAGATAATTACATTTTGAGGTTTATTCTAGACTTTTTAAAGTATTTATTTATTGTATTCAAAACTTAATTTTCAAACATGAGACGACACCATACATGCTGTTTGATATTTTTTTCTCTTACATTTCTAGTTATCATACTCATTGGTGCAGTTTGATATTGTTGATGAGTTCCAAAAAGAAATATTGGATTATGTTTGTAAACTGATATTTTCCTCTGGGCATATGAGATTATATTGGATTCAGAGGTTTACTTGATTAAGTAATCAGGAAAACCTCTTTTGCTGGTAGGGCATTCCCTACTCTGGCAAAGGACAGAGTTGGGGCTTCTGAATGTTGTTGTTTTGATGTTGGAGCATGATGCTGATGCTGGAGCCCTGGGAAGAGAGCAACCCTGAGCCTAGAAAGAAGCAAGCCCTGGGAAGAAAGGAACTCTAAGCCGGGAGAGAAGAAGACATGGGAAGAGAGGAATGCAGGAATCCTGAACCTTCACAGACGTCGGCAGCCATCTAGCTCCACCACATGGAAATAGATTTTGTTAAGGGAAGTAACTTATACTTTATAGTCTGGTATCTGTAAGCTCCTACCCCAAATAAATACCCTTTATAAAAACCAACTGACTTCTGGTATTTTGCTTCTGAACCCCTTTGGCTGACTAATACAGAATTTGGTACCAGATACGCTGTAATGCTTTTGCAATTACCAAAACGCTGGAATGGTTTTATAAATGGGTAAGGGGTATTTTTTTTTTTTGGAGGAATTATAAGATGCTTGGAAGAAGACACCTACAGTGCTTTGAAGACAGGGTTGATAGCAGTATGGATGTTACAGAGACTTTTTATGATGCCTTAGAAATAAATGATAAAACTATTATTGAAAACTGGAGGAATGGCAAACTGTATTTTAAATGGCAGAGAGCTAGGCAAGATTAACTCCTGGTTAATGGAAGGCAGAATTTGAAAATGGTCTGCTTAGGGATTTAACTGAAGAAATTTCCACAGTAAACCTGGAGAATGCTGTTTGGCTTCTGCTTGCAGCTTATAGCAAAATGCTAGATGGCAGAGATATGATGAGAACTGAACTGTCAGGTACAAAGAAAACAGAAACTGATTCTGGAAAGTCCACACATCTAGAATGCAAGCTCCCAGATGAAAGTGCCCCACTGAAGGGCTTAAATTAACTTGGCAGATGTAAATCAGGATTTAAGATGCAGTTATGTCAGAAAGACTTGTGGAAAGTCTGACTGTCTGATGGCTTGGACCCCTGCTTCTTGCATGCTGAACCAACAAGTTTTTGAGAGAACTGTATGTACAAAACCATTATCACCTTGGACTAAAAGGAACATGAAAAGGAGAGATTGAAGAACCAGCTTTGAGGGGAAAACCATGGAAGTGGAGATCTAGAATTAAAACATCACCTTAGGTCAAGAGAGTAATCCCGCCTCTGTGTACAGAGAGGGTCAGTGTGCACCAGCAGTTGAATAAGGTGTATGTTCCCACTCATTGTTCTGGGAGTTTTGCTGCCCCAGACTACAGAGTTGGTGGGGCACATTTATCAATGATTAGGGTGGTTAAGCTCAACACCTCACACCTCACACATAGGAGAGAAGTGGACCTGTCTCCCATGGATGAGGAAAGGCTAGGTGGTCATCTGATTTTTCTGAGAGGAATGAACCTCTATGCCAAAGGTTAGGGAAGGCCATGTGGTGAACTCATTCCTCTGAGAGGGCTGAGCCTCTATGCCAAAATTTAGGGAGAATGTTGTTTTCAGGTCACTATACTAGGGGGAGTTAAGATTCTAACACAAATATTGGGTAGTGTGTGGCAATCACCCCAATGCTTTTAGAGAGTGAGGTTTGGAACTTGGATGACACACAGATGCTTGATGAGGGTGGAACCAAGAAAATGGCCATTGGGCAAGTCTGTGGAAAGGAAGGGTTCACAAAAGGTGCCAAAAAGAAGCAACCATCATCTTAAAAATGACTCTCAGGCTGAAGTCAAATGGAGGATGCTCTGCAGGTTTACTGAATTGTAGAGAAACTATGACTCATGTTTCCCTCCCAATTTCTCCCTTTTGTAATGAAAATGTGTATTCTTTGTCCTTTTATATATTGGAAGTAGAGTCAGAAATTATTTGGGATTGGTCATTAAGCTTTGTTCACCATCTAGTTTTTCCAAAGCATGAATTTATCACACTGTTTAAACTGGAATACAAGTATCCATAATTTTTTACATCTTTCAAGGAGTATAAAAGGAGCTTTCTTGAGGGAAGAAATAAACAGTTGAAAAAGTTGCCCAAAAGAAAAATTTGATCAACTTTACAATTTTGCTAAAGGTAAGGGATGTGGCATAATGGCATGCAGACTACATCATCTGGTAGTTTTAGTGTGTAAATTAAGAAAATAGAATTAATATGCTGATTATCATCTAGCTGGAAGGGAAACATTTGGCTGATAGTAAGAAGCTAAAATTTTCGACCATTCTTGGGCAATAAGAGGATAAACTGAAGAAGACTCACCTTTCCTTAACCAAAGTACACTATAAAGACTTAAAGCTGCTTGAGGACACAGGAAATATCTTCAAAAATAACTAAGAGAATAAGGGCTTCTTAAGACAGAGACTAGTGGAACCAAACCCCTGGTGTCATCACCTAGATGAACTATTTCATCCAAGGCTATACATTAATCTTTACTGTTGGTAAACTTTTTTATAGATGCTACTAGTGAAATTGTCTAAATATAAGATGTTTAGAAAATACTTTAGTCTTGGAATCATTTAAGTTAGACACTAACCACTGTTCAGCAACCCCTTCAATTTTGGATAAGTTTTAATATCCCATTGGGATCATCCAACATATCAACATTTATTGAATATCTATTCTGTTCTATGCACTGGCTAGAGTGCCAAAGACAAAGAGAGGTATGATACCCATCTTTAGTTTAATAAAACCAACAAATAAGAAAAGCCAAATTTACACAGTGAGATAACTGTCTGACATGTAGTAGTGCTCAATAAATGCTGAACGGTTGAATAAATACCATATTAGAAGTGTGCATTAGAAACCAGAGTGCCTTTCAAAGAATACTTATCTCTTTTATAACACACAGGTGAACCTGAATTTCAAAGAACACTTATCTCTTTTATAACACACAGGCAAACCTGAATTTTCATTATTTTATAGATTTGTATATAGAAACCATTCCTCAAAGAATGACTAGTAAACACCATAATAGATATGAGTAGATTTGGTATATTTGTTTATATACCAAAAGGGAGGAGCAATAATCAGGGAAAACATCATCACTCATTTTATGTAAAAGAATATTTTAAATTCTTATCCATAGAAATTGTGAAACCATTACATTATTTAGAAATGAGACTGTACTAATGGTCAAAGAAGAATCTTCCATTATGTCTTCTCTTTAATCTGAAAACTCAGAAATATAATATCAACCATGATTGCTGTTGTCTGTTGCCTCATGTTGTTTTTATCTGCATATTCTCCAGAGCCTATTTTCCTTCCACAGAAAATTGAGACTCCTTTTTCACATGCTGATATGATTCATATCTGAGGGTAGGCCAGAATACTGATACTCAACCATCTGATAATCTTCACTTTCCCCTGAATGCCACATTTCATTTGTTGCTACAGAAAATATTGTGACTGTGTTTTTTTCCTTCCTCCTGTCTCATGACAGGGTCCTGACCGAGACTTGGATCTTACCCAAGTAATTTCACATGATTTAGTGATATTTCAAGAACAAAACTGCTACCTACTTCAGACTTATGTCTTTCATACTGATGAAGTACCTATAATATCGGTCTTTGAAACATGGCTTCTATTTAATTTTCTTACAGTTTAATAATTTCTTCACAGATTCACACACTTCCATTCTCCTCACTTCATTCTTGAGCCCTAATCAATTCCTTTTATTTTTAAAAATAAAAAATATACATATTAAAAAATACTTTTAAAAAGAGCATAGACTTGTAACAAAAATAATTTATCATGCAAATTAATATTCATTTCAAATTCAGACCTGGATCATAACTTCTTTATTCACTTTTGATTTAATATCTTTTTCTGGAAAAAACAAACACACATTTTCCAATTGTCATTTATCTGAAAAACCTAAATGAGTATTTGGAATGAAAGAGGGCTTCCCTTAAGTTCAATCTGGTAAGTGAGATAGCATATTCAATTTTTATCCAAAATATCCCACATGTTGTGTTTAAATAAGCAACCCAATGAAGGGAATGAGTAATATTAATATGTCAAAAGATTCTACAAGGTTTTAGTTATTTTAATTTGTCAGTGAGATAATAAGGCAGAGTTTGATTGTATTTTGTTGTTGTTCTTGATGCTTTTGTTATTTTGGTCAAGAATGGCAATGAATGGTAGTGATTTCTAAACAAATATGTTTCCTTACATCATATTACAAATAACTAGAATTCTACTTATGAATACATTTTAATAATGGGGTTGGCAGGTGGATCTATAATTTTTTGAATTCCACAGAATTACATAATAATAGAAAAGTTGGGCATTTTTGCCCAATTAAAATGCCTGTTAATGGAGATGTACATTTTTTTCTTTTTAAATAATTATGTATAAAAGTTGCAAGAGCAATGAACAAATTATGACTATTTATAGTATAAATGTCCTATTGAATTAAAAAGGAACATATTTACTTGATTTTTTTCCTGACTTTGTTTCTTAGACTCTATATCACAGGATTCAATGTTGCAAGTACCATAGTGTAGAACACAGAAATTACAAGGTCAGAAACAGAAGGGTAACCCAAAGTTGGCTTTAGATGAACAATGAGGCCAGGTGAGAGAAATAATACTATGACCACAAAGTGTGATAGGCAAGTGGAGTAAGGTTTTGATCAGTTTTCAATTGATGGAATCTTCTTGACAATGGAAAAATGTAGACACAGGAAATGACAAATAAGACAGCAGAAAAACAAAACTACAGTAATGGGAATGGACACAACTTCACTTATACATTTTCTGAACAAGAAATAGCTTACATGTGTGGGGTGTCAAGGAAGAGGTGGTTTACCACCTTGGACCCACAAAAGCATAAGGAGAAGCTACCAGTTGTGTTTATCACAGCAATCAGACACCCACTGAGCCAAGATACAGGAGCATTCTGCACATGTGTTTGTTTACCACTTATTGTCTTATGCACAGTTTCATATTACTTTTTCATTTTTATGTAAAATATTACTCTTTTATTACTCTGGTTAATTATAAATCTAAAATGAATTGTCTTCTAAGAAATAATGACTTACAGATATAATTCCTGGTGCATGGAGATTCCAGGTGAATTCTGAGGGTCCTTGCTAAAGAAATTATAGCTGATCACAAGGACAGAAGGAGGTTGCAAACTTTCAGTTGAAATGATCTCATAGGATATGCTGAGTCCTTTGAAAACTCCTACAAACTACTATTTAATGGATATGTATGTTGGGAGAAAGAGTGTAACTGAAGAGTTGGGTCATTTTACTTCTTTACTGCTCTGCCATGGTATAGAACATTGTCCAAGACTACATTTTATCAAACTACTTGATTCCAAATGGAAATGGTGTTACCTTTGTCTCTTTAGACTTTCTTAGTTGGTATTGCCATTTTGATATAATCTCATTGAAGACTTAGTGGACAATATGTCATATTTTTATTCTCTCAGTTGTTTGTACATCTGTGGACAGAACTGTCATTAATTCTAGGCTTGAATTATTCATTCATCATTTCTTGAGTGCCTTCCATTGTCCATATTTCAGTAAAAGCAATGCAGGGTGTCAAAGACCAAGTATAGGTGGATCTGTCATCACCTTTCACTACGAAGTTTTGTTTTGGAGGGTGACAGACATATGTGCAGAGCAGAGGAGCACCATTCCAGTGACCATATAACTGACCTGCAAAAATCCATAAAAAGCACATCCCAGAACTAAACATGGCCCTGTTTATCAGCAGAGAGCAGGGAAGACCCAGGGAGCAGTTTCGTGAACACTGAAAGATATTGATTTTGTAAGATCACTTTTATTATATATTTATGTTTTATGTATATTCATATATGAATGATATACTTCAAAAAATTTGACCAGAAAAAAAAGTGGAAAAGAAAAAGTATTATAATTTGGAAGGCCAGAATGAACAACAAACAAATATGCAATTGATATTGAACAATTCTACCCTTAGGTTGTTGCTTTGAGAGTGTGAAGAAAACTCTGTTGAAAATTGATATTCTTTTGATTTGAATGTTTCTGCCCACCCAGTAACCTGTTAATATTTTATCCCATTAAAATTTCATACCATTTGTATTTTCTTTCTCTTTTTTAATTTGTTTAAACATTCAATAGATGATATTAAAAGATTCTATTTCCACTGCTCTGGAAATCTACAAGGTTGGGCCATGTTGTAATGAATTTATATTATATTATTTTATTTATCTTTAACTTTTAAATTTTTAAATAAATTATCTTTTTTAAAAATACATAGATCACAAAAAAATGTTATATTCAAAATTTTAAGAGGTTCCCACATACCACACACAGCACCAAACCAATTGTCCCACATCTACAAACACTTTCATCATTGTGGCACTTTCATTGCATTTGGTGAATACATTTTGGAGCACAACTGCACCACATGGTTTATAGGTCACATTGTAATTTACACTTTCCCCCAGACCATTCAGTGGGTTATGGCAGGATAGATAATGCCTAGCATCTTTCCCTGCAATACCATTTAGGACAACTCCAAGTCCCAAAAATGCCTCCATATCTCCTTCCTTCTTCCCACTCCCTGCCATCAGCAAATTATCATGGCCACTTTCTCCAGATCAATGCTGCAGTTTCTTCCATTACTAGTCACAATAGTTCCTTATGAGAATAAAAATAAGACCATTCTAATCCATATTTTATTTCTCCATCCTGTGGACCCTGGGTTGGTGATGTCTGCTCCACCTTTATATTGAGAGTAGGCTTAGATTCCACATGTTGATGGATGCAATTCTCCTGCTTGGAGTTGTAGGCACTCTTGGTTCCCTGGTATGGTGGTTGACCATCTTCACCTCCCTGTTGGCTGACCTGTGTAAGTCCAACAAACCAGACAGCAGGAGCTGAAACTCTGCTGACACTCAGGGCCCAGCTGGCATATGGCCAGTCCACAGATTGATGTCTCCTGGGGACACACCTACCCCAGTACCAACCACAGGTTCAGTAAAAGTGACAGAAGAGGCAGATGTAGAACGGTCACATATGAGTTCAATTCCATCACACTCAGGAACACAAATTCCAGAGTAGGGCCCACTCACAAGGCACTGAACTCCAGAGGCAACTGCCATGATTGTAGAAATTGTGTACAATTCTGTACCCCTCAGGAGCATCAATACCTTGGGTTATATCTATTTTGACTGTCTCTGAGATTCTGCTGAGGCACGAGAAAGCATGACACCACTGATGATCTCCTTACTCTTTTTTGAAGACTCTTAACCATATAAACTCATTTGTCTTTAGCATTTCCCCCTTCTAGTCAAGGTCTTTCTTTTTCTAGTTGCACCACCAGTTAGTGATTGGTAATAATCTCTTGGCACCAGGGAGGCTCATCCCTGGGAGTCATGTCCCATGGTGGGGGGGAAGGTAATGCATTTACATGCTGAATTTGGCTTACAGAGTGGCTACATTTGAACAACATGGAAGCTCTCCAGAGGTAACTCTTAGGCACCCTGCAGCTCTAAGGCCTAGATGAAATTTTAGACACACAGGCTCATAAGCATAGTCATCAGTGTCAAGGGCTCATCATTGGGGCTTCCTTCTTCACTGGTCTTTGCCCTTGCACTTGGGGGATTGTTGCTGCTCCATTGGGGAATCTGACAGAGCTCCCCTTGCTAGGAACTCAGCACTCTCTCAGTTGTCATTTGTAACTGTTATTACTTTGAAAATACCCAACATATATGCAAACATTTTTATGTACCCTATATACATGCTCTGGAGAACTTCCTCCCAACCATGTGTCCCCCATCCATAATGCCCCACACCAGCATTCCTCCTCTGCCATAATTGAACCCCTTTGTGGTACAAAACTTCTTAAAAAATGAAGTTTAATATTGCCAAATTCAATTAATAGGAAAATGAAATAGTGATAGGTTTAAAAATTAGAAATAGAATACATACTAATTTAGAAAAACTCAAATAAAGTAAGAATAAGTTGGACTATTTAAAAATGAAAAATGTCATAAAACTTTGTTTTTGACATTTTTCCTTTCATCACTGTAATAGGTGTTGCTCTGTATGTACAGTGGCAAGGCAATTCCTTTCTTTTGTTCCTCATTGTCTCCTTCCTTCCTTTTTTCTTTTTCTTCTATTTTAAACTTTTGTCTCCAAAAAAGTTTCAGGTAACAGTAAAGTTACAGATACAATATAGGGGACTCCCATTTATCCATCACCAAACTCTTTCCTCCCTTCCCTAGCAATGATCTTTTTACAAGTTCATTGTTTATTTGCTGCAGCTGATGTACAGATATTGAAGCATCACTATCAAGCATGGCTCCTTTTTAGTTTACATTATGGTTTATATTTTAGACTATCTTTTTTCTAAAATTTTATTTACCTTATGTTTTACATTATGGTTTACATTTTAGCCTATAGACCTTTACACATATTTTATGTAATTTAATATGCCCTATATCCATCATTGCACAATCCTGTGGAACAATTCCTTTTCCCCCCAGTTATCCTGTTTCCATCTATTCCATTCCTGTCTTCCCTTTCCCTCAGAGCCCGCAGTGACAATCAATCTTCACCACTTGAAGGACCGGATTCACAGATACTTGCAACAATGCTGAGGGCTTCACATACTAGGCTGCCCTCCCCCATAGGGATCCACCAATTTTCTCAAAAGACAAAATTACCTCCATTTCAGAACATCAGGCCTCTCCAGGACATTTGTGAAGCCTGCTCCTGTACCAGATGCCCCCCCTTAAGCACCTTAAACAGGTAATCCTTCATTATATTTTCTAAAGAGTTTCCTTAACATTATAATTTCAAATACATACTCAAAAATCTCCCGTGTTCAAATGTTACCCCCAGCCCTCCCTCCAATTCTTTCATCATACACAGTACTTGATGTTTTCCTTCTATTGTGCCTTGTTTTCTCCTTCTCTCCATCATTATACAAGTAAAATCTCATATAATTTAATTGTGTTTGGGGAGGAAATTGAAATAAGTATTTATTTAAAACTCTGTCATTGTAAACAAAATTATATTTTGCTTAAATGTATTTTTCTTTGATCTTGTCTAATGTATGTAAAATATTTTAATAACTCAATAGATACTTGAAAATCTATATATGACAATGTAAATGCTTTTATAGTGCCAGACATGCTCTCGCAACATAAAGAAAATGGATAAAATAAAGGAGATGCTTTTACCTGTCAATGTCCATGAGACAAGGTGCAAAAATTATAAACTCTTAATAAAAGTGATTTAAATATATTATTCAACTGTTTTTCACTGTGAAGACCATGGGCTCTAGCTACATGAGTCTGGGGTACATTTATTGCAACTGATATACATATTTTGGAGCATTGCCACTAAGCATGGATTATAGTTTACATCGGAGCTTACATTCTATCCCTATCAACTCTGTAGGTTATGGCAGGAGATATAATGGCCTATAACTCTCATTGTAATGTCTTTCAGGATGGTCCCCAAATCCCAAAAAAGCCCCCATATTACACCTATTCTTCCTTCTGCCTATTCCCAGAACTTCCAGTCATCACTATTTCCACATCAATGATCTTTCTTCCATTGCTAGATTCACAGTAAGCCTAGAATACATTAAGAGTGGTTCCACCCTATTCCATAAGTCCTTCCCTAATACTGAGGTCTCTGTGATGGTGATGCCCACTCCACCTTTCTTTGAGGGGTACCTTTGATCCCTTACAGCCAATGGATGTGACTGTCTTGCCTGTAGTTGTAGACAATCTCAGTTTCTTGGTATATTGCTTGTCCATCATCTTCTCCTTGTTGGTTTTTGTGGGTGAGTCCAATGACCTAGAGAGCAGGTGTTGCAATGCCATTGAGATGCAGGGTTCATGTGGCACATGAGCAGCCCCAAGATTTAAGTCTGTTGGACATACACCTACCAATTCTATTACTAACTATAGGTTCAAATAGAAGGTCAGAAGAGTCATGTGTAGAGAAACACAGCTGAGTCCAACTCTGTCACACTGGGAAGCATAAATACCGAAGTAGGGCCCACTGGCAAGGGACCAAACTCCTTAGCTATCTGCACTGACTATAGTGTCTGGATGTCTCCAGAGCCCTCAGAAGCCCCTCTCTTTGGGGTGGTATTTACTTTGGCTATCAATGAGAGTCTGCTGAGATGTGCATAAGCATTATCTCTGGAATGACCTCCCAACTTTCTTTGAAGTCGCTTAGCCATATTAACTCTTTTGTCTTTACATTTTCCCCCTTTACGTCAAGGTCTTTTTTTTTCAAAGTGCATTCCTTTTTGGTACTTGGTAGAAATCTCTTGGTGCCAGGGAGGCTCAACTCGAGGGATCTTTCCCATACTGGGGGGAAGTTTTTTGCATTTATATGTGAAGTTCAGCTTTGAGAGAGGCCACATTCCAGCAACATGGAGGTTCCAAGTAGGTAAAACTTAGGCACCCTACACCACTAGGCTAAGATTCAATTTCAAAAGTAAAGGCTCTTAAGCACAGTCATCAATATCAAGGACCCATCAAAGGACCATCTTTCTTCACTAGTCATTCCCCCTTCCCCGTACTTGCGGGATTCTTGCTGTTCTATTAGAGAGTGTGGCAGAGTTCCCCAGGATGGGAATTTGATATATTTTCTGTATTGTGTGAAACTCTACCCACTGTGACAATGTCCCATGAAATTTGAACACATATATATGTCTTATATGTATGCTTTGGTGATTGTCCTCCCATGAATTCCCCTTCACAGTCATCCCAAACCAATGATCCTCCCCTGCCAAAATTATAACCCATCTGTGATCCAAAACTTCTTTGAAAATAAAGGATAAAATAGCCAAATACAATTAATAGGAAAATGAAATAATAATGATAGTTTTGAACATAAGAAATAAAACACATACAAATTTAAAGAAAAAATAAAGTAAGTTAATATATTAAAAGGTAATAAAAAAAAAAACTAAAATAAGTTTTTTTGATATTTTGTCTTTCATCACTGTAAGATCTGTTGTCCTGTAAGAGCAGTAACATTATTTTATTCACTTTATTCCAACAGTGTCTTACTTTTTTTTTTTTCATTTTGACTTCAGAGATGTGTTAGGACAGAGTAAAATCACGTACAGAATACAGGGAACTCCCATACACCCAATATTCTTCCACTTATCTCCCTTCTCATATTAATAACCTTTTTATATGTGGGTGATATATTTGTTATAATTGATGTACAAATATTGAAACATAGATACTAACCACGATAATTGATTTACATTATGTTTTACATTTTGGACCATATAGTTTTATAAATTTTTAATGTAATTTAACATGGCCTGTATCCATCATCACAGGATACTGTAAAAACATGTCCACATACCATAAAATGTCCCTGTTCCTTCTACTCTATTCCTCCCTCCCCTTCCCCATGGGGCTCACAGCAACCACCAGTCTTGACTCCTTGAAGGACAAGATTCATAGTTACTTGCAACAACACTGAAGGTTTAACATACTGGTCTGTCCTCTGCTGTTAGACACTGCCTGTACTCTTGAGATACATCCACCCCTCTGTTTGAGAACATAGCTAGCCTCCCTAGATTGGGAGTCTAACTTCTGCCAGCTCATTATGTGGGTCTTTACCCATTGATACAACACACTGGGACAAAATGACCACTTGAAAAATAACCAAGAAGCCTGCCCAGGTGCACCAAAATGCCTGTCCTAAATGCCCCCAATTTAACACCTTAAAACATTAACCCTTGCTTGTCATTTTGCCAAAAGGGCATTCATTACATTGTAGTTTCAACAATGCATCTGCCAATCCCCAGTGTTCAGTTGCCCCTCTTCCTCAACCCTCCACCAATCCCAAAGACCACCCAACACTCACCAATCTACTCCCCTGTCAGGCCTGCACCACCCAACCCAATAGTATCACTACACCCCTGCCATGGCCCTTCATTTCACAATTAAACACTCCCATGCTATCATAGATTTCACCCATATGGGTATTGACTCATAACCTTCTTCTCCCTTTCTCTGTCCTGTATACTTATTGGCTCTAGCTACACGAGTCTGCTCAATTTGCTTAATTTATATTAATGAGGGCATGTATTATTTGAATGCCTGATTTGCCTCACAGAACATAAGATTCTCAAGATTCATCATATTATCCCATGAGTTAGTACTGTATTCTTTATTATAGCTGAGTATTAGGTAAGGATATTCCATTGTTTGTACATACCATTCTGTTTATCCAGTTATCTGTTGATGGGCATTTGCGTTGATTCCAACTTTTGACAATGGTGAATAATGCCACTATGAACATTGGTGTACAAACATTTGTTCATGTTCTTGCTTTCAGTTCTTCTGGATATATACCCAGTAGTGGAATTGCTAGGTCATATGGCAGATCTATAGTTAGTTTTTTGAGGAACTACCAAATTGTCCTCCACCATGGCTGCATCATTCTCCATTCCTATGAGCAGTGGATGAGTGTTCACATTCCTCCACATCCTCTCCAACATTTGTAATCTTCTGTTCTTTTAATAGTCACCAGTCTTATGGGAGGAAGATGGTGTCTCATTGTAATTTTTATTTGCATTTCCCTAATAGGTAGTGATTTTGAACATCTTTTCATGTGCTTATTAGCCATTTGTATTTCTTCTTTTGAGAAGTGTCTATTCAAATCCCTTGACCATTTTTTAAATGGATTGTCTTTTTACTTTCAAGGTATAAGATTTCTATGTATAGGCTGGATATTAGGTTCCTAGAAGATATACAGTTACTGAATATTTTCTCCCATTGAGTAGGCTGCCTTTTCACTTTCTTGACAAACTCCTTTGAGCTACAAAGGTTTTTAATTTAGAGGAGGTTCCATTTATCTATTTTTTCTTTTGCTACTCAAGCTTTGGGTGTGAAGTTCATAGTACCATTTCCTAGTAAAAGATCTTGTAGGATTTTGCCTAGACTATCTCCCATGATCTTTGTGGTTTTGGATCTTAAATTTAGATTGTTGATCCATATTCAGTTATTTTTTGTATAAGGTATGAGTTGGTGTTCCTTTCTCATTGTTTTTGATACAGATATCCAGTTCTCTAAGCATCATTTGTTGAAGAGGCCATTCCTTCCCAGTTGAGTGGGCTTGGTAGACTTGTTGATTATCAGATGACTGTGTATGTGAGGAACTATATTAAAAGTCTCAATTCAGTCTATCCTTGTGTCAATACCATGCCATTTAGACCACTGTAGCTTTGTAGTATGTTTTAAAGTCTGGTAGTGTGATTACTTCAATTTCATTTTCCTTTTTCATTATATCTTTGGCTATTTGGGGTCTCTTGTCCTTCCACATGAATTTAATAGTCATTTTTTCAAATTCATTAAAAAGTGTTGTAGTGATTTTTATTGGGTTTCATTAAATCTGTTGATCGGTTTGTGTAGGATAGACATCTTAATGATGTTTAGTCTTCCTATTCATGAACATGGAATATTCTTACATTCATGTAACCAAGCCTTCCTTGATTTCCTTTAACTGTGTTGTTGAGTTTTCTGCATATAAGTCATTTGCATCTTCGGTTAAAATTATTCCTAGGTGTTTGATTCTTTAAGTTCCTATTGTATGTGGGAACTTTTTCTTGATTTCCTTCTTAGATTTCCCATTACTGGTGTACAGAAATGCTACTGATTTTTGTGCATTGTTCTTATTGCCTGTTATATAACTGAACTTATTTATTGGCTCTAGCGCCTTTGTTTTCAATTTCTCAGGTCTTTCTATGAAAAGGATCAACTCATTTGCGATCATTGAAAATTTAATTCTTCCTATTCAATTTGGATGCTTTCATATCTTTTTCTTGACTAAGTGCTCAAGCAAATATTTCCTCCATAATGTTAAATAGGAGCAGTGACAAGGGGCATCCTTGTCTTGTTCCCAATCTTTGAGGGAAAGCTTTTATGATTTCACCATTGAATGTGATGTTAGCTGTGAGTTTTCCATATACATCCTTTACAATTCTGAGGAAGTTTCCTTCTGTTCTTATCTTTTATAGTGTTTTTTCATGAAAAGGTGCTGTATTTTGTTGAATGCTTTTTCTGCATCTTCAGAGATGATCATTCAATGTTTTATTTTGATCTATTTATGTGTGTTATAGTGACTGATTTTCTTAGGGTGAAACATCCTTGTATACCAGGGGAAAAACCCACATGGTCATGGTGTATAATTCATGTGATTCATTGTTGAATATGAATAACAAATATTTTTGAGGATTTAAGGATATAGGATTTTAGAGGTATTGGTCTGCAGTTTTTCTTTCTTGTTTTGTCTTTGTCTTTGGTAGTATGGTGATGTTGGCATTATAGAATGAGTTAGGCAATATTCCTTCCACTTTTATTTTTTGGAAAAGTTTACACAGGATTGTTGTTAGCTCTTTCTAGAATCTTTTATAAATTTCACCTGTGATGCTGTCTGATCCTGGGCTCTTCTTATATGGGAATGTTACTTGTGATTGGTCTTTTGAGTAAATCAGTTTCTTCTTCCATTATTGTAAGCTACTAGTATGTTTCTAGGAATGTGTCCATTTCTCTAAATTGTCCATTTTATTCACATATAATTTTTCAAAAACTCCTGTTATGATACTCTTTATTTCTGAATGGTCAGTGGTGATACATACTTCCTCATTTCTTATTTTCTGTATTTGCATCCTCTCTTTTTTTTTCTTTCGTTAATCTAGCTAAGGGTTGGTCAATTTTATTGATCTTCTCAAAGGAATAGGTTTTGGTACTGTTTACTATTTCTAGTGGTTTCTTCTTTACTATTTCATTTACTTCTGCTCTAATCTTTGTTATTTTCTTCTTTCTACTTCCTTTGGGGTTAGTTTATTGTTCTTTTTTTTCTAATTCCTCCAGGTGTGCAGTTAGGTTTTTGATTTTAGCCCTTTCTTCTTTTATGATATATGTAATTTTGGTTATGAATTTAACTCTCATTACATTTATTGCTGCAATCCATAAGTTTTGATATGTTGTGTTGCCATTTTCATTTGTTTCAATGTATTTATTGCTTTCTTTTGAGATTTTCTCCTTGACTTACTACTTGTCTATATGTGTGGTGCTTCACTTCTGTATCTTTTTATCTAATCTGGTTCTCTGGCCCTTACTGAATTCCATTCTCATTCCATTGTGATCAGAGAAATTACTCTGTATAATTTCAATCTTGCTGAATTCATTGTGAGTTGTTTGTGGCCTAGCATGTTCTCTTGATATAGCCTGTGCATTAAAATCAAAATTATTTCCAAGAGTACCTAGTCTCCAAGATGGCCAAATAAGTAATAAAGGCCCTACAGTCTTTGAATGTTCAGAAGGGATGTGAGACTGAATGTGTATTCAGGGCTGCCTCCAGACAATGTGGAGCTATGCTAATCCAAACTGGCTTGGATGTGGAGAATATGTAACTCACCTGGAGGAAATAACCTATCTGATACTAAGATCTGAAGAACCTAACCAAAGGTCTGTTTACCATCACTGTTAGTCTTCCTAATCCTATATCCTCTGTATAAAAGGGTCTGGAAAAGGCTGTTCGGGGCTTGGTTTTTATTAGGACAAGAGTCCGCCGAGCCCGGCCGGTCGAAATAAACCAACTTCCTTCTCGGTATTCTCGTGTCCTGTCCTTCGAAACCGCGCATACCCGAATTTCTCCACTACATTTCTGGCGAGCCAGCCAGGAGGGCGCTGAGAAGGTCAGAGGCGGCAACAGTTGTTTGCCCCTACCGGACGTCTCCGGGGAGGCCGGGAGGGCCTGGGCGAAGCCCAGCCCTGGGCGCCCCTGGACACCCCATTTGAGTCCAGAAAGAGGTTGTGGTTTTCGCTGGAGCCCTTCCGGAGGAGCCGGGGACACCGGGAGGTTTGAGAGACCCTGAGAACGAAGCAAGGAGCTCCACACGTCGGATTGGTAAGACCCCCGGGGGCATAGTGCAGGGAAGGCCTAATTCTGAAATTAGGAGGGAGTCTGATCAACTCTCATAGAGGAGGCCCTAGTACTCCTGAGAATACAGGAGGAAGCCGTCTCCTCTCCAGGTCCGAGGAAAGGAAAGGAAAGGGGGGTGGTTGTGTGCGTGTGCTTGTGGCGACTGAGTGAGACGCGGAAAATTGCTTCTGCGGCGCGAGTGCGGAGTCCCGATCCGCGGTTCCGTGGCGACCTCATACGATCAAGGGCGGTCTGGGGGGTCCCTGCAAAGGGACCCTCTTCCATATCGGGGGCTTATACCGATCCGCTAAGGTTAAGAGGCGCCTGAAAGTTCCCGCGAGGGACGCGGCCGGAGACGGACGAAGCGAAAGGCTTGAGTGACTGTTGTACACCGCCGGCACAGGGTGGAAATGGGAAACACACACAGTAAAACCCCGTTAGGATGTATGCTAGAAAACTTCCCCCGTGCATTCCAGGGAGAGATGTACAGCATAAGGTTTCAGCCAGGAAAGCTTAGGATGCTTTGTGAGTTAGAATGGCCAACTTTCGGCATGGGCTGGCCCCAGGAGGGCACTTTGGATCCCCGGATCATCCATAAAGTCCACAAGGCAGTGACTGGAAATCCAGGGCATCCGGACCAATTCCCCTACATTGATGCTTGGGAAAATGCTGTGAGCCAAAACCCACCTTGGTTAAGGAAGTGCATGGCTAAGGAAGCTAGAATTTGCTTAATGCAGAAACCGAGGAGTGCCGTCCCAGGGACCAAACCAAACAATCACCGTGCAAAGGGCACAGAGGAAGTGCGTCCCAAGTCCAGTGCTAATCCGCCCGTTTTGAAAGGGCCAGATGAATTTGAATTTCCACCGCCTTATGCGATGACTCCCGCCCCGGCGGTACTAAGGAATGAAAATGAGCTAGTCTCCCTAAGCAGTGACCCACAGTCGTCATCCGCACAGGGAAGTGCGATATCCTCACCATCCCCGCCGCTGCTTTTGTCACCATCAGAGAGGGCACCTATACTATCCCCGCAGTTGCCTTTATTGCCATCTGCACCTGAGAGCCCTACGCCATCCCCACAGCAGCTTTTACCGTCTCCGCAGCGGTCTTTGGCACCTTCGGCAAGAAAAAATGCAGACCAGCTGCTTTTACAGCCAGTTGCCTCTGGCAACGCCGCAGCAGTGCTGCGGGTCGGTCAGGGAGGAGACGCTAAGAGATTACAGCTCAAACCACAGGGAGCCCCGGGGGCAGAGGGAGCAGGGGAAAAGGCTGCTTTCCAGTTCCCGCTCCGTGAAACCCGGGCCCCAATCTTTTACGATGCAGATGGCCAGGTTCAGGGAGGAAGCCGGACATTCCTCTATGTGCCCTTTACTACGACAGATCTCTTTAACTGGAAAAGCCACACCCCACCATTTTCGGAGAAGCCTCAGGCCATGGCAGACCTTTTCCAGTCTATCATACAGACCCACCGACCCACGTGGGCTGATTGTAAACAACTTATAATGACTTTATTGAACTTTGAGGAGAGAATGCGGGTCACACAAGGAGCGCTAGCCTGGCTTAGAGAGCACCCACCTGAGGGAACTTTGGACAGTGATCAATATGCCCGCATGCAGTTCCCAGAAGAGGACCCCCTGTGGGATCCAAATAGCGCTGTCGGGCTCAACCGACTAGAGACATTCCATAGGGCATTAGTTGAAGGATTCAAGGCGGGGAGCCGCAAGGCAGTGAATATGGCAAAGACCAGTCAAATTCTACAGGCTCTAGATGAGAGTCCTGCTCAATTCTATGAGAGACTATGTGAGGCGTTCCGTGTATACACGCCCTTTAACCCAGATGCTCCTGAGAGCCAAACAATGGTAAATGCAGCATTTGTTGCTCAGTCACAGGCTGACATTCGGAGAAAGCTGCAGAAATTAGATGGGTTTGCTGGAATGAATATCTCTCAGCTCATGGAAGTAGCTACTAAGGTTTATGTCAACCGTGATGAAGAAACAAAAAGGGAGGAAATTAGGAAGATGAGGAAAAAGGCAGATTTTCTGGCCGCAGCCATAGTGGAAAAGTCCATTCCTGTAACAAGGAAGGTAACTTGGCAAGCCCCAGCCCCAAGGAGAGGGAAAGGCCCACGTCTAGGGTGAAATCAGTGTGCATACTGCAAGGAGGATGGACATTGGAAGCGAGAGTGTCCTAGCTGGCCACTTGACCCGGCTGCCTCTGCAGCCAAAGCATTAGCCAGAAAGGCCAGTGGGGTATCACGACCCAAACGCTGCGACCGTAAAGGTTCAGAGAAGAAACCTGCAAATCAGATCATTGGGCTGGCAGGAATGGAGGACTCTGATAGAGATTATTAGGACAGACCGGGCTCCTATGCCCTTGGCCCCGAGGAGCCTATGGTCGGAGTTCAAATTGGGGGCCGCACCATACAGATGATGGTTGACACTGGGGCTCAACATTCTGTAATGACCAAGCCAGTTGGGCCTCTATCAAAAAGGCAAGCCAATACCGTAGGGGCAACTGGCAAAAGTGCCCAACGGCCTTTCCTTCAAGCCAGGACCTGCAACATTAGGGGAAGGGAAGTCACTCACGAATTCCTCTATCTTCCGGAGTGCCCAGTCCCCCTCCTGGGTCGAGACCTGCTGTCAAAACTACAGGCTCAAATTACCTTTAGTGCCACAGGGCAATCCACACTGATCTTGGGGCCACAAGACCCTCCGAAGGTAGCGCTGACCCTTCCTCTGCAGGAGGAATGGAGACTGTTTTGCCTGAGTGAGACTGGCCAATCTATGGCCACACAGCTCCCCTTTGAAGATGTGCCTGAAGTATGGGCAGAGGGGAACCCGATGGGGATGGCACATGACATTCCTCCAGTTATTATTGAAATAAAGCCTACAGCCAGTCCAGTAAGCATAAGGCAGTATCCAGTTCCACGCGAAGCGCAAGAAAGGGTCCAGCTACATATTCAGAGATTGCTGAGTGAGGGCATATTGAAGCCGTGCCAGTCTCCGTGGAACACCCCTCTCTTCCCAGTTAAAAAGCCAGATGGAGATTACCGCCCAGTCCAGGACTTACGAGCAGTTAATTTGGCAGTAGTAGCCCTTCATTCTGCAGTTTCAAATCCTTATACTCTGCTCAGCTTAATACCAGCATCGGCAATCTATTTCTCATGCCTAGATCTTAAGGATGCTTTCTTCTGCATTAGGGTAGCACCAAGGAGTCAGCCGATTTTTGCCTTTACATGGGAAAATCCAAATTCAGGTGAAAGGCAGCAGCTGACATGGACGCGATTGCCTCAGGGATTTAAAAATGCACCCACTATTTTTGGACAAGCCCTGGCCAGTGATCTCAAATCCTTTAAGGCAGAAAGCCATAACTATTTTCTTCTCCAGTATGTAGATGACCTCATTCTCGGAAGTTCCACCTATCAGGACTGTGCTGGTGGAACCCATGCTCTTTTAAAACATCTACAGCAGAAGGGCTATCGGGTGTCTAAGAAAAAGGCCCAAATCTGCCTACCTCAGGTCAAATACCTAGGTTACAAAATAACACAGGGGCGCCATGAATTAGGACTTGAGAGAAAGGAAGCGATCTGTAGTCTTCCTGAGCCCAATTCTCGCCGGAAGCTGCGAGAGTTCCTTGGGGCAGCTGGATTCTGCCGCAATTGGATCCCCAATTTTGGGGTTCTCACGCGCCCTTTATATGAAGCCACAAAGGGGGGAGATAGGGATCCCCCGCTCTGGGAAAGCCCACAGAAAAATGCTTTCACTGCTCTCAAACAAGCTCTAATGGAAGCACCGAGTCTCGGACTTCCGGACCTCAGTAACCCGTTCTACCTCTATGTTCACAACCGCCAAAGCATAGCAGTAGGAGTACTCACTCAATACCTCGGTTCCTGGCAAAGACCTGTAGCGTATTTATCTAAACAACTGGACACTGTAGCCCAGGGATGGCCTTCATGTTTGCAAGCTGTAGCGGCTGCAGCCGTGCTTACAGTAGAAGCTATAAAATTGACTCTTGGGCAGCCTATTATTGTCCGGGTTCCACATGCAGTAGTCACAATCTTAGAAGCCAAAGGAACACATTGGCTTACTAACAGCCGCCTGGTTAAATATCAGACTCTATTATGTGAAAACCCATCCATCCAGCTGGAACTTGTAAAAACCCTAAATCCAGCCACCCTGCTACCCGTAGAGCCAGGGGTTCCAGCCCATAACTGCCTGGAAACATTGCAAGAAGTATATTCCAGCAGGCCAGACCTTCAAGACCAGCCATTGGCAAATCCTGATATGGAGTTTTTTACAGATGGGAGTAGCTTTATGCAGGGCAGCAATCGACGAGCAGGATATGCTGTAGTAACATCTGAGACCACAGTAGAGGCACAGCGCCTCCCAAATAACACATCAGCACAAAAAGCTGAACTCATTGCCCTCACCCGAGCCTTGCAACTTGCAGCCGGAGCCAAGGTTAACATCTACACAGACTCCAAATATGCCTTTCTTACCCTGCATGCACATGGAGCCTTATATAAACAAAAGGGACTCATTAACTCGGGAGGCAAGAGCATTAAATACGGCACACAGATTCTGGAGCTACTAGATGCAGTTTGGGAGCCTGCCAAAGTAGCTGTAATGCACTGTAAGGGACACCAGACCAGCCACAGCCCCATTGCCCAGGGAAATCGGAGGGCAGACGCTGAAGCAAAAAGAGTGGCACGGGAGGGATCCCTATCTGAAAACCTGGCTGCTGCTCTCATTCCTCAACCCCTTAATTATCAGAACATCCAGCATACACTGCCTGTCCTTGCCCCGCAGCCTCTGAGTCACCGAGAGCCACAATATACTCAAGCTGAGAGAGAGTGGATACTCTCTGAGGGCGGGACACAAGGGGAAAATGGATGGTGGACATTGCCTGATCACAGAATAGTTGTGCCACAAATATTAGCAGCAGCCGTAGTTCAAGACTACCATGAGAATACACACTTGGGAAAAACTCATCTTAAGGAAGTGTTAGAAAGATTCTTTTACATCCCAAGACTAGTCACTATCACCCATGCTGTATGCCAATGATGTGTGACATGTGCAAAGAATAACCCTCGCCAGGGGCCCACAACAGCCCCAGGGGTCCAGAGAATTGGTAGTATGCCCCTCGAAGATCTAGTAGTTGATTTCACTGAAATGCCACGATCTGGAGGCTATAAATATCTCCTAGTCCTTGTTTGCACGTTTTCTGGCTGGGTGGAAGCCTTCCCCACTCGAACAGAAAAAGCTGAAGAAGTAGCCAAGGTTCTTCTTAGGGAAATTATTCCTCGCTATGGGCTACCACTCTCAATTGGCTCTGACAATGGACCAGCCTTTGTCTCTGAAATCACTCAAAAGATTGCAAAGGCACTGCGCATCCAATGGAAACTGCACACCGCTTACCATCCTCAGAGCTCAGGAAAGGTAGAGCGAATGAATCGTACAATAAAGACTTATATTGCCAAGATTTGCCAAGAAACTGGGCTAACATGGGTGCAAGTACTTCCAAGTGCTCTCCTCCAAATTCGAGCCAGCCCAAGCCGAAAACTAAGCCTAACTCCTTATGAAATCCTCTTTGGGAGGCCTCCTCCCTTAATCAGAAATATAGAGGGGGATCTTAGAGAAAGAGGGAACTTATCAATAGCTCAGCAGATGATAAGCTTAGGAAAAACCCTACATAACCTGCATCGCTGGGTCCAAGAAACGGCCCCCATTAGCTTAAGCAGCTCTGTACACCCGTACAAGCCAGGAGATGCAGTCTGGGTCAAGGACTGGAAGTCAGCTCCACTAACTCCTCAATGGCGAGGGCCCTATCTTGTCATTTTATCCACCCCCACTGCAGTTAAGGTGGCTGAAATCATCCCGTGGATTCACCATAGCCGAGTCAAGCGAGCTGCCTCAGAGTCCTGGACCTGTGTTCCAGATACCCACAGCCCAAC
The DNA here is from genome assembly GCF_030445035.2 of Dasypus novemcinctus. NCBI lineage: Eukaryota > Metazoa > Chordata > Mammalia > Cingulata > Dasypodidae > Dasypus > Dasypus novemcinctus. Next base: position 5,185,369 of record NC_080694.1, on the reverse strand, counting down.
CAAACTCATCCTGTGAAAAAGGGGAACGTCGAGCCCTGCTCCAGTCACACCCCGGAAGCTGACTGGTCTACGCACAGCCGAAGATTGAGGAGGGAACACCGAGCTCTGCTCCAATCACACCCGGAAGCTGATTGGTCTACGCACAGCCGAAGATTAGGAATCCGGTTTAATCTGTTGCAATGCCCCTTTGCCTGTTTTTCCTACTTCTAGCCCTAAACCTCCCCTGGTCCCAGGTCGACACCACAGAATGTGAGCCATGTATTCAAAAGGTGCGTACAGGGGCCCATGTCAACACCACATTAATATATCATAGTCATTACACCTGCAAGGGCCAGGTAACCACCTGTCAGTTTCAGGGAACCTCCTATAGTGTCTGTAATGCATCTGGCCAAATAACCTGCTATGATCCTAGACCCCCAACAGTCTCCCGTAAATGGGAAATAAGAGTGCTTAATCGAAATGGGAAGTTGCTTTCCTCCACCCCAGTCATGAGCCAGAATGAACAAGTGTCCCTCCTATTTGATGCATGTCAGGCTATAGACTCTGGGACACCATGGAACACAAATTGTGGAGGGCTCGGCTGGGAGCGGAAGTATACTCATAGCAATAAGTACATGTGCGCTCCAGAGATGAGAAGTGCAGCCCAAGGGGGGAGCTTTTGGTGCAAATACATAGGCACATACTACTGCCCCTACTGGTCTTGTGTCACTTGGGCCACCTGGAAAACAAACATAGCTAAACAGACAGCTATCCTCACCAAGGGTATGGCCCCGGCTAACTGTCCACGTGGTCAATGTAACCCTTTAAATCTCACCATCCTTAAACCTGAATCCTGGCAGACTCAGGGAGTCCGAATGGGCCTCCGCATTGATGGTAAAGGAATAGACCCAGGAGCCTACATCTGGGTTGGGTATCAAGAATACCCACTCACAAGTAAAGCCCATTCTGTGTTCCACTCCTTTTTATGAAGAAATGGAAAAGCCCTTTTCCATCCCACAAGCAGCAACAAACCTCTTTATAAGCCTGGCTGAAGTGGTGGGCGCAGCCTTAAATGTCTCCTCATGTTATGTATGTGGTGGTACTAATATGGGAGACCAATGGCCATGGGAGACCAAGGAATACAATTACAGCCAACCATATAATGCAACTGGCCTCCCGGCTGTCCCCCGAGATAGTATGTGGCCCTTACAAACTTCTGTCATAGGAAAATATTGTGCTTCAAGGGCCTGCCTAAGCTCCTCTATAGCTGTTGGAAATCTAACATGTACAGGGGGAAAATTCCAAAATTATACCACAAATACAACAGAACCTTGGGGAACATGGAACGAATCAGACCTCGTTCTCATAAATCGTACTTTCCCCAACTTAATCACAGTGTGGAACTCCACTGCAAAGGGCCCCTTTACTGCCCCAAATTGTTTGTACTGGATTTGTGGGAAAGTTGCATTCCGAGAACTGCCACGAAACTGGTGTGGAACTTGTATGCTTGGTACAATAAAACCCTCCTTCTTCCTCATTCCCCTAACAGAAGGGAAAGAGCTAAGCCAGCCAGTGTATCAAAACATAAAGGAAAAAAGGGCTGTCATTACCTGGGGAGGTGAAGAATGGCCCCCTGAGCGTATAATCCAATACTATGGGCCAGCAACTTGGGCAGAGGATGGCATGTGGGGTTACCGAACCCCTATCTATATGTTAAACCGAATCATCCGCCTACAAGCGGTGGTAGAAATAATAACTAATGAAACTGCCCATGCACTGAACTTACTAGCCCAAGAGCAAACTAAATTCAGGAATGCCATCTATCAAAACCGTCTTGCCCTAGACTATCTCTTGGCAGCTGAAGGGGGAGTTTGTGGAAAATTCAATCTCTCTAACTGCTGCCTTGAATTAGATAACACTGGAAAGGTTATTGATGAAATTACAAGCAATATAGTAAAAATTGCTCATGTCCCAGTGCAAACCTGGAATGGCTGGAATGTAAATAACCCCTTTGGAAGCTGGCAGTCAATAGTAAACAATTTCAAGCTTCTATTGGGAATAGTTGCCCTCTTCATAGGAGCATGCACCATCCTTCCATGCCTCCTTCCTTTCATCATAAGCAGAATGCGCACCCTAATAGATGGTGTAGTAAAAAGGCAAACAGCTGCCCATCTCATGGCTCTATATACATACCAGCCAGTCCAGAGGGACTCAGACAATAGTGATGCCGAAGTTTAATAACTTAAACTCGGCCTCAAAGGGGGGAATATGATATAGCCTGTGCATTAAAATCAAAATTATTTCCAAGAGTACCTAGTCTCCAAGATGGCCAAATAAGTAATAAAGGCCCTACAGTCTTTGAATGTTCAGAAGGGATGTGAGACTGAATGTGTATTCAGGGCTGCCTCCAGACAATGTGGAGCTATGCTAATCCAAACTGGCTTGGATGTGGAGAATATGTAACTCACCTGGAGGAAATAACCTATCTGATACTAAGATCTGAAGAACCTAACCAAAGGTCTGTTTACCATCACTGTTAGTCTTCCTAATCCTATATCCTCTGTATAAAAGGGTCTGGAAAAGGCTGTTCGGGGCTTGGTTTTTATTAGGACAAGAGTCCGCCGAGCCCGGCCGGTCGAAATAAACCAACTTCCTTCTCGGTATTCTCGTGTCCTGTCCTTCGAAACCGCGCATACCCGAATTTCTCCACTACACTCTCTCTTGGGGAATGACCTATGTGCACTCTAGAAGAATGTATATCCTGAGTCTTGGTATAGTGTTCTGTATATTAGACTCAGATCCTCTAATATATTATTTAAAGTATTATTTTCTTTATTGTTTCTCTGTTGAGAGTTTCTGTCCAATTGTGATAGTGGTGTATTAAAGTCCCCCACTATTAATGTAATTGTAGATGTATGTATTTCTCCAATTAGTTTTTCCAATGTTTGCCTCATGTATTTTGAGGCATCCTGATTAGGTGCAGAAATATTGATGATTATTCTTTCTTCTTGAAAGATTACCCCTTTTATTAATATATAGTGCCCATCTTTATCTCTCAAAATAGTTGTACATTTAAAGTCTATTTTTTTTTCTGATATTAGTATAACTACCTCTGCTCATTTTTGTTGTTTGCTTCTAAAATTGCTTTCCAACCATTCACTTTCAGTTTTCTTGAATCCCTGGGTGTAAGGTGGGTTTCTTGTAGACAACATAAAGATGGGTCATATTTTCTTATCCATTCAGCCAATCTGTATCTCTTGACTGGTGAGTTTAGACCGTCAACATTCAATGTTCTTTCTGTCAAGGAATTACTTACATTAGCCATATTTTCTTTGGTTTTATGTATGTAACTTGTTTTTTCTTCTCTTTTTGTCTTTTTAATTATTCTTACACTCTCCTCCAGCTCTCTGCCTCCTGTTTTCTTTTTCCATTCCAACCTGCAGAACTCCCTTTAGTATTTCTGAAAGGGCAGGTTTCTTTTGACATACTCTCTTAATTTCTGTTTATCTGTGAATATTTTGAAATCTTTCTTATTTTTCATTGTCAACTTTGCTGGATAGATATCTTGGCTGAGCTTTTTTCTTTAAGCACCTTAAATGTATCCATGGTTACAGGTAAGAGATCAGTGCTTAATCTTATTGAGTGTCCCTTGTATGTGACAGTTCCCTTTTCTCTTGCTGCTTTCAGTATTCTCTCTCTGTCTTGAGCATTGGACAATTTGACAAGTATATGTCTTGGAGTAGGTCTGTTGTGATTTATACTTTGGGGTGTTCAGCACTTCCTCCCCATTTACACCCATCTGCCTCAATCAGGTCATAAGATTTCCAGTGTTATTTCCCTTGTCGGTCACCTTTCCCTTCTCTTCTCCATAGGGGATGCTTATAATGCATATGTTTGTGCATTTTGTATTGTCATTCAAATCCCTAAGTTCCTGCTAGATTTTTTCTATCTTTTTATCTGTTTGTTTTACTATCTGTTTGAATTCAGATGTTTTGCATTTCACAACACTAATTCTTTCCTCTGCCTGTTCAAATCTTCTGTTATGTGCTTAGAGAGTATTTTTTTGTTTTTGTTTTTGGGTTGTGCCATTCATCACCATCAAATCCATTATCTTTTTTATCTATGTTTACAATTTATTCAGTATGTCCTTCCAGTGTCTTCTTAATATCCTTAATCACTTCATTCACTTCATTAAGTTGATTCCTGATGCTTGTTTGGAGATCTTTGATTAGTTGTTCCATGTTCTGCATCTCCCCCTGTTCTTAGTTTGTTCACTGGACTGGGCCATATCTTCCTGTTTCTTAATATGACTAGTCATGTTTTGTTTGTGTCTAGACACTGCTCTTCTTGATAGATTTATCCAGTTCATTATCTTCTCTAATCTATGGGTGTGTTTTGTTGTTTTTGAGAATGGTAAGCTTTCACTTTGAAACTTCAATCCTTTTATTCTATTTCTTTGCAGTTGTCTTGTTTCCTTGAAAAAAAATGTTAGGAGCAGAGAAAGAGAAAGATATAAGAATTAAAAAATCAATTATAGTAGCAATAATTCTAAAAGGTCAGAGAGGGATTGTACAAGATGTAGTAAATTGAATAATTATTGAGTAAGAAGTACAGAGAAATAAGATTAGAAAAATGGAATCAAAATAATGAAACAAGAAAAAGAATAGAAAAAATATAGAATGAAATAAAAGACTAATTGTGAGAAGAGGAAAAAAGAAAATGTAAAGAAGAGAAATGAAAAGCAAAAAAGAAAGTGAACAGAGAAAGTTGGAGTGAGAGAGAAATGAGAAGAAGAAAAATTGGAGACCAAGTGAAGAAAGGTGGAATGAAGGAGCATAACAGAAAACAGAAAATATAAGGGTGAAGGAGAGAAAGATATAGCATAAGTAGAGAAAATTGGTAAGCAAAGTAATAAAAGAAAAATAGTAATAAGAGTGACAAAGGAAGGGGAAACTCAACAACGAGAAAACAAGGCTGTAGCTACTTGTTTATAAAAAAGGGAAGAAGGCAATAAAGGGATCAAAAACAAAGTTCACCATGGAAAAAAAGCCTTCTACCTTAGACACTTAGGGATCTTCTCAAACAGCTGCTATTCACGGATCACCCTGCAGCCTGTACTCTGCAGGATTTATGCCACATTTAATGAGTAATATAAGGAAAATAAAAATGGAAACTTTTTTTAAAGTAAGAGAGATCCAATAAAACCTAATGCAAAGAGAATAATACAAAGGAAATGTCAATATTTCCCTGTCTTAAGGTTTCATCTAGATGCCTGGTAACACTCTATCACTTCTCAGAGAAGAGCCAGGAATCAAATAGGGCCCCTACAGGGAAGGAATTCTTCCCTGAGCTAATCTGTCCCCTTGTGTTAAAGAGGCTTTATTTGGAAAGCTACCCATCTTTTTTCCCTCAGGCAGGTTAGATTATTCTTTCATCTCTGTCTCCTTTTTTTAAATGTAATTTCTCTCTTTAGCTAAACTGCTGGGCAAAGCAGCCTGCCTGAGGAGATCCCCGTCTCCCCTGCTTTTGGAGGAGAGAGCTGGGGTTTCCACTTAGGGTTCTTTGTTATGGGGCCAGCCAGGTTGTAGGTGCAACTTTGAGTCACAGGTGTGAGAAACCCAAGATTTTTCTTTGGCTTCCTTATCTTTCCAGTACCCTATTAGATGACCCAGAGCACCCTCCCACTCTATGTAAATATCTAATGGAGATGGCAGAAAGGGAGAGGTCTGTTATAAAATCAGTCATATACAATTTACCAGGAGTTTGGTCATTGTTCCATCTGCCTGGGTGGAGGAGGGGAGCCCTTCCCGGCAGCTGGGAAGATCAGTAACTCACTGTTTGCTGTTTTGGCATCTTCCTCTCTATTCCCCAACTATCCTGGGAGTTGTGAAGCAGAGTGCTTTTCTGTTGTGCCCCAAAGCAGGTCAACAAGACACCCTTTGACTCTGTCTCAGTTGTTTCATTGAGAGCTAAGTTATATCTGCCTATCCCATCAGCAATGTCCTCACAATCTAAGATTAAGTTAAAACAAGTTTAATGTAGCCTACACCTGAGTAAAGCAAAAACCAATAACAGCAAAGAATTACATAAATAATATAAATCCAGTGTTTTTATCTAAACCTCATATTTAATGGAAATGTCATAAAATTTCTCATAATGAATTTGTATGTGCAATTATAAATTAATCTACAACCACATCTACATCTGTGTAAAATTTATATTCTATATTTTTCTTTTTAATCTGGTGCAATGTCTCAGTTTTTATTGCTTTCATAACTGATATTTTGAAATGTTAAGGCCATTAGTTTTAGGTTGTCCATCAATTTATATTTATTTGTTTTTTTATAATAAGGTTATGCACTTGTGGCAATACTACAGAAATACATCTAATAAGGAGGTACAAGATAATATATTCTTGTACTGGTTCTATTACCTTGGATCACTTTGTTAAGATGGCATCTGTCATATTTTTACAGTGTAAAATTACTATTTTTACTTTGTATATAATAAGTAATTTGTATGAAATAATTTGAGAACAGAGAACCACATGAGTCCTTATCCTATCCTATCCTATGTGTCCTTATCCTATCTTTTGTATGCTGTAATTTTACTCCATATTTAATACCTTCCTGTTACTGTGCAATATGCTTGGGAATTTCTTTCCAGACCCTGTCAAGATCACTTATCATTTCTTCAGATTCCTCTTTCCAGTTAATTTCTCAAGGAATTTTTTGTTTATATAGTTGCAAAAATTTTCATCTTCATTGATAGAAGTGACTTTGGTTCCCTTAAACTGCCTGAAAATACATGATTGCCATTTGTCTCCTTAATTTTTGTGAGTCTTTAAACTGCATGTTAAAAGTTTAGCATTGGTATAGCTCGGTCATTTTGGAATATTGGCCATACCCATATTGGTGGGTTTTTTTGGTGTCTATATCTACAATCTTATTCTACTGAAGAAGGTATTTACAAGCTTGCTACTTGAAACAGAAGGTCATCATCAATGCTTTAATCTTTAGATCTGAAATAGGGAGGGGAATAAGTACTTTGAGGAAAAAAAAATAAAAGGGGGTGAGGAAGCCAAGAGCAGTGTACAGGTTGATGCAATTCAAGACCTTTAGCTTTGCTATGCAAAGCAGGATGGTGTGGATAAACAGTGTACCTGGAAAGATGAACAAAAAACATTCTGCCAACCATTTATTTCTTTATAGATATATTTGGTAAGGAGATGTCGGACATAACACTAAAGTATTACTTCTTTGTTCCTCTTTATCTCTTTTTCTTTACTTCTTTATTCCTCATATTCCTGAGCATGCATGCACATGTGTATATGCATGTGAAATTTCATTGCTTTCTCCTCTGTGCAATGTTCTGAGTAATTTATCATGTTCATGTTCAAGCTCATTAACTATTTTACTTGAATATTTTGATATTTGTTAAATATTTAGTTAAAGTCATAATCTGCTTCCATTTATATAAATCCAACTCTCCTTTTATAACTCTGCATGACCAAACCTAACTCACACATTGCTTATGAAATTTTTTTTTATTTCAATGATTTCTTTACATATGATTCATGGTATTTATGTTTCAAATTCAGCATTGCAATATATGGACTCCTAAAAACTCTCTTTTTTTAAACAGTTCTAAATAAAATATTGGGGAAGCATTAATACATATAATTAACAAGAAATTCATCATTAAGCATTATAATAAGTGGCAAGAGTATAAAATAATTTATTCACTCAAAATAAGATAAAATGAAAGATCTACCTACTCAAGTATAATTGTGATAAAATCAGTTTGAATCAAGGGTCTGGAGATGTAATTGTTCGTTAACTTATTAAAATACTTTAATTACATTATTAATTCAAAGTTCACAAAATTGTTAGCTCTGAATATTGTTTAAAAAATTGTTTAAAGCATAACCCGATTCACTTTTTATTTAATGTATTTTCTGAATATTTATTTCAGTCCAGCACTTTTGTAGGTAGTGAAAATACAGTAGGGGAATACAGGCAGATTAAAATATATACATTACTTCAAAGCAAAATATTATTTTAATTCACTTCAAAAGAAAATTTGTATAGTACTGCAATACGACATCCTTTCAAAAAATCAATGTTGCATAATATTTTCTAACAACTAATGGATATACACCAAATTAAAATTAGTATTTGTGTTACTGGATTCTATCTAGGTTCTTGGCTACAGTGCAGAAGTGAATTTCAAAAGCATGCTGGGTGAGTTAGGCCAGTAACTTATTCAGGTGGGGAGGGAAGAGTAATGGAGAAAATAACAGAGTAGGGGTCCCAGGTAGTGAGGAAGGGGATGAAAAGGGATGAAGAGGGCTAATTTACAAGCTACAGCTCCCCATTATAGATTATAAATCCCCAGGGTTATTTGTGTGGCCACATGGCAGAGGAAAAATGGTGAAAGTGGCACAAAGAGGACAGGGAACAAGTCCAGAGGCAGGAAAGCAGGGCAAGAGAGAGCACTCAAGAGAGAGAACATGCAAGCCTCCTCACAGTTTGCTTTTAAATTGTTAATTATTCCACCCCACTTGCTAATAGAGGGGAGGGGTTCCAGCTGTTTGCTGTTTTGATTGATTACCCCACCCATTAATTTCTTAGTGATGATAAAGTGCCTTAGTGATGATAAAATGATAAAGTGCCTAGGGAACATCCAGGATTTTTCCTTGTTCCCAGGAAGAAGTTTTTGTTGTAGGTAGCAGAATCCCAGAGGTGGGGGTCCTCCAACAGCCATCTGGTGGGGTTTCTGATGTTCATGTGGACTCCTTTGTCAGGTTCCAGAGCCATCTATTAATTCCCTATCTTATTAGCCTGCTTCACTGAAGGAAGATGATCTTTCTTCTGTAATTACTTCCTGCTCGTTAGGGTCTTGCAGACCATGCCTGACAAGGCATAGAACTCCCTTGCTACTCTATCTCAATTGGAAGAAGATGGATCTGGCATCCTGTATGAAGCTGAATGAAGTCCCCAAATGGCTAACGAGATGCTGATTCTGGAAGAAATAATTTTAAGTAGAATTTTGAGAATATACAGTCCCACTAAAAGGACACTGAACCACAGGAGTAGAAAGGTTCAGGTGTTTATAAAGGCTTCATTTCCCTGACATTGGTGGGAAAGACTATTCTTTCTTCAGTAAAATGGGAAGAAGTATTTTCCTTTTTATTTAAGGTACAGGAGATGGAAAAAGATAAGGTTTCTTAAAGGGATGTCTGGTTTGCCCTTCCCCTAACAATTGGCATTTGGGCTAGAGTTAGAGGAAATAGCAGATTTTGACACCAACACTACTTAGCTTTGTTTCTTGAAGAGGTATTTCAGACTGTTCAATGACTGGCATGCATACATCTCATCAGGTGCTTTAGGTGAGCTAGCACTTTCTTGGGCAGCTGGTTTTATTAAGGATTAGTGCATTAAGTTGGAAATTCCTTTAACTTTAATAAGGACTATGAATGAGACCTGGGCTAAGCACATTCATTAATTACTTAGAAAATGAAGTTTACTGGGACTTTTAACATGCTCAATGTTTTTCTGCACATGATCTAATAGAAAAGATAATGGTATAATCATCAGGTATATATTTAGGACAGGAAAAAGACATAGTGCTTGATACTAATCAAAGTACTACTGAATGTATAAGTTTCTTTGAACTGCAATTAATAGATTTAAGTTTCAGGTTTGCAGTATTTTACATGTTATCTCTCCATGGGAGCAGGCCATAATGCCAATTTTATTTAAGTTCTACTTACAGTACTCTGGTGATTATGGCTCCACTTGGTATGACCTTCACACAGTGAAGCAAGCTGCAGCATCATCAATTCTAGAGAGAAGCTAAGAAGGTAGTTTCCAGTATTCCACTGGCCTGATGCATAGTGCTTACTGGCACTATGGAACAGTGCACCAGACTGTAGATGATGTCTGTTGTACATTTGGGTGTACCAAGCCGTCCATCATTGGCTGCTGCAGGAATTTGAGAATGCAGTGTAGTTTCTGTTGACTTCAGGAGCACAACCAGAGATGTAGTAGATACTTTTATTTGAGGGGTCAGTGACCAGCCTATCCAATAACTCATATGTAGAGGCAAGCTGTAATGTATTCAAGGCCTGGATTGAATGTACAAGAGAGTTTGACAATGCTGAAGTTTATCCCTTCTTTTTAAAATAACTTTTAAATATTTCCAATGCTATGTGTTACATATTAAATGACTTTGCCTACTTCTAAACTTTTACCAAGAAGACATTAGCAAGTATTTTACTTTAGCAGTAAAGGAAAAAGTATTTTTTTTCCATTTTTTAAAAGAAAACTGAAGATTCCCAATGGAAGTAAAGTAACTTTTTATTACCACCACTTGGAATATGCACATTGAGGTGACTTTTAGACAGGCCTCATTGCTATGAAGTTACTTTTTGTCATTAATATCAATCTAGATTTCTAGTTAATAATGACTTCTTAGAACTATAGCCATTTAAATGCTGCAGTTTGGAAGATGCTTTTACAAACTCTTTATAATTGACCACAACCCCAGACTGGCTCATTTATCTTAGATTATAATTAGTAACCAATGGAATTTACTTTATGCATTTAAGAGAGGACAGCCTTATATTTCTTTGACTCAATTTCATTAGATATGAACTTAGAATTTTCATCATTTGTTAATTTGATATTGTTATCCTGATATATGAAGTTACACACTGAGCAAATAGGCAGACATGAATAGTTTGACACAGAAACACAACTTAGTTACTTAAATTTTTCATTTTTACAAAACGAGTATAACTGTAAAACATTTGAAAAAACTTCTGAAGGTTTTTTTTTTAATTTGCATTATTATTATGCAGTTAAGCACAAGAATTTTTTTCTTAACTAATGACTTTTAACCAAAATATCCCCAATGTTTTAATACAATTTAGCTTTGTCTCAGAACTTTTTATTTTACTTTTAATTTAGCAGACTTTGGATGAGCAAGACTAATTCTATGTATATTCACTGAGACTAATGAAGCCTCAGGGAAACTGGTTTCTCTCATAAATTGCCATTTTAGGAACCCAGACAGTCAAGGCAGGAGGCCTCCTTCACTTCCCAGTTCTTGGAGATAAAAACACTCTAGCAGCTGCTGGACTGTGGAAGTGGATATTCAACCCTGAGGGTCAAGAATTCCACCAGGCAGCAATTTAGTCCACTCTTGGAGCCATGAGAGAAAGCAGGGTCACTAATACAAGTAGGACAGGAAACAGGGATGTCTCAAGTTTGCTTTCCCCTGAGCCATAGGAGCAGAAGCTGTTATGAAATAACCATAAGCAAAGGCAAGGGGTGAGGTTATGTTTGAAGTGACCATAAATGAAGGTAAGGTTAGTTTAGACTTCACACTTACAATAATAGGTTCAGGCTAAATCCACCCAGTTATAATTTCAGTTATTATAAGGTGAATTGAGTACCTTTATTAACTATGCCACAGAACTTTATTAGTGACAACTTTGTGAATTTTCTCTGCTTTTCTAGCAATGGAATTAATTTCACTATTGATTTATACATTAAATCCACTAGTAAGACAGTAATGACTATCAAAGACTAATTTTCAGGTGACCTTTGACCATTATCTAGTTTGTAACAGGTGAATCCCAAATTTGATTTCTTAGGCACAAGCAAACTGACGAAGTTAAACACAGATTTCAAAGTTGAGCACAAGGTTATGCACAGATTAAAACAGAAGAGAAAATTGCACACCTTTACCATTTCAAGGAACGTTTGACCTTAATTGATGGCACATGAATTTTCTTTTGATCACTAGTCACACTTTTTATAGGCACAACTGAGTTTAAACTGAGAAGTTTGAGGTTTATTTCCTGATTTCTGTAAGCAGACATGGTATGAGGTTTTGGGGCCTCAGATTTATTTGTTTTCTTTTCTTACACTGATTTAATTGGAATTCAGGGTTCTATGCAGAGGTTGCTCTTGGCTTTACCGTAGCTATACTGTGGACCAGCAGTAGGCAGAATTTCCTGATTCCTAAGAGGCTCCTATGGGGAGTTTGCTGGTAGGCTAGAGACTGTGCCCATTATTCTAGGAAGAATGAAGAAGCACCCTTCAGTTGACCATTCTGGTGTCCCAGAGACTAAATTCACCACTCTGTATAGTTTGGAGCTGAAGCCCTGTCACAATGTCCTGAAAATATTTATTTTCAGGGCATAATTGGCCCACATGCATCCTTGTGGGCAGGTCTTGGGGGTATCCAATTCTGGATATCAGATAAATGAGCCCAAGCTGACTGGGAGGCCTGAGCAGTGGCCCCAAATCAAAGCACCTGAGACATTTGTTCCAGGAGATATTTGACTTCTCTCTGAATGGATGGGCTCAAGGAATAGGGGACATTCAGTTTCCAGCTCTGGTTCTCAGAACCCTTACTTTCCAGGGTCCGAGACGGACCCAAACAGAAATTTGTAATGTACTTTAAAGTCAGAAAGTGTGCGTCCTCCAACTTCAGTCTTCTTTCTCAAGGTATTTCTGACTGTTTGGGCCCTTTTATCATTCCAATAAATTTGATTTTTGACATCTCCATTTCTCAAATAACATTATTGGAATTTTTTGGGGATTGCATTCAATCTCTAAATCAATTTGGGTAGATTTTCCAACTTAATGATTAATCTTTCAATCCATGAACATAGAATGTGCCTCTATTTATTGAGGTCTTTATTTATATTAGCACTGTTTTATAGTTTTCTTTGTATGTCTTTTGCAACCTTGGTTAAATTTATTCCTAAATATTTGATAAATTTAGTTGCTGTTTTAATGGAATTTTCTTGATTTCCCTTCAGAATGCTCATGAGTAGTATACAGAATGCCACTGAATTTTGCATGTTGATCTTCTATCCTACCACTTCACTGAACACATTTATTAGCTTTAGTAGCTTTTTTGGTAAGTATTTCAGGACTTTATAAACACAGATTTATGTCATCTGCAAATTGTGAAAGTTTTAATTATTCCTTTCTAATTTGGATGCCTTTTTTTCTTGACTAATTGCTGTAGCTAATGAAAAATATGATAAAACTTTGTTTTTGATGTTTTGCCTTTCATCACTGTACTAGGTGTTGCCCTTATATACAGTGGCAAGGCAAATTCTTTCATATTTTCCTTAGTGCTTACATCCTTTTCTTAATTTTTAAATTTTTCCTCAAAAGAGTTTTAGATCACAGTAAAGTCACATATACAATATAGGAGACTCCCATATATCCAATATCAAACCCTTTTCCCCCTTACCTAGCAATGATCTCTTTACAGGTTCATGTTATATTTGCTGAAGCTGATGTACAAATATTGAAACATACTACAAAACATGGCTTGATTTTGGTTTTCATTATGGTTTATATTTTAGACTGTACACTTTTCTAAATTTTTAGTTGCATTGTGGTTTACATTATATTTTGAATTTTAGGCTATATACTTTTAAAAATTTTTGATGAAATTTAGCATGCCCTATATTCATCATTGCATGATCTGGTGGAACAATTCCACTGCCCCCAGTTACACCTGCTTCCATCTGTTCTAATCCTCTCTCCTTCTCCTCTGAGGGCCCACAGTGAAAACCAAGTTTCACTGCTTGAAGGACCAGATTAATGGATATTTGCAACAATGCTGAGGGCTTGACACATTAGTCTGTCCTCCCCATTTGGGAGCCACCAATTCTCTAGAGAGACACCTTCCCTAAGATAGAGAACATCAGGCCTCTCCAAGATGGGGGTATACCTTCCCACTCATTGCACTGTTCTCCACTCAATCATATAACACACTATGACAAGATGAATACTCACAAAGTCCCTAGAAGCCTGCCCTTGTGCCAGATGTCACCCATTAAGCACCTTTAACTATTAAACCTTACTTATTATATTTTCTAAAGAGTTTTTGCAACATTATAGTTACAGCCACATACCCAACAATCTCCATGTTCATCTGCTCCCATCAAAACACCTCCCAATTTCTTAGGCCATGCGATCCATCCTCCCAACCCTAGGCCCCTAATACCAAAGCCAAACAAACACACCACATGAAAGGAAAATTACAGACCAATCTCTCTAATGAAACTAGATGTCAAAATCCTCAAGAAAAAATACTTGCTAATCATACTCAACAATACATTAAATGAATTATATACTATGACCAAGTGGGTTTCATCCCAGTTATGACAAGGATGGTTCAGCATAAGAAAATCAATCAATGCTGTACACCACACAAACAGATCAAAGGAAAAAAATCACATGATCATATCTATAGATGCAGAAAAAGCATTTGATAAAATACAGCACAATTTCTTGATAAAAAGACTATAAATGATAGGAATAGAAGGAAACTTTCTAAACATGATAAAAAGGTATATATGAAAAACCCACAGCTAACATCATTCACATTGGGGAAATCCTAAAATCTTTCCCTCTAAGATCAGGCACAAGACAAGGCTGCCTAGTATCACCCCTCCTTTTTAACACTGTGTTAGTAGTACTTGCTCGAGCACTGAGGCAAGAACCAGATATAAAAGGCATCCAAATTGGAAAGGGAGAAGTAAAAATATCTGTTTGCAGATGACATGGTCCTATACATAGAAATCCCTGAGAAATCTCCAGCAAAGCTTCTAGAATTTATAAATGAGTTCATTAAAGTCACATGTTATAAAGTCAATGAGCAAAAATTGGTAGCATTTCTGTAAACCAATAATAAGCAATCTCTGGAGGAAATCAAGAAACCAATACAATTTATAATAGTAAATGAAAAATCAAATACCTAGGAATAACTATAACTAAAGATGTTAAAGATTTATACACAGAAAACTACCCAAAACTTTTCAAGGAAATCAAAGAAGACCTAAGTAAATGGAAGAATATTTCCTGTTCATGGATAGGTAGAATAAATATTATTAAGATGTCTATCCTACTGAAACTGATCTACAGATTTAATGCAATTCCTATAAAAATCAAGACATTTCTTAATGAACTAGAAAAACTAACTGTGAAATTTATTTGGAAATGAAAGGGGCCCTGAATAGCCAAAGACCTATTGCAAAAGAAAATAAAATTGGAGGAATCACACTACCTGAATTTAAAACATACTATGAAGCAACAGTGGTCAAAATGGCATGGCATTGGCACAATGATACACAAACTGGAAATGGAACTGAATTGAGAGTTATCATATAGATCCTCACATATACAGTTACCTGATATTCGACAAGGCCACCCTGACCACTAAGTGAGTGAGAAGCACCTCTTCATCAAATGGTGCTTGGAGAACTGGATATTCATAAGCAAATGAATGAAAGAGGATTACCATCTCACATCTTATACAAAAATCAATTCAAGATGGATCAAAGACCTAAATATAAGAACCAAGACTATAAAAACCTTGGAAAACAATGTAGGGAAGCATCTACAGGACCTTGTAAGAGGAAATAGCTTCATGAACTTCACACCCAAAGCACTAGCAGCAAAAGAAAAATTAGATAAATGGTACTTCCCAAAATTAAAGCCTTTTTCACCTCAAAGGAGTTTGTCAAGAAATTGAAAAGACAGCCTACTCAAGGGGAGAAAATATTTGGTAAGGATATATCTGATTGGAGTCTAATATTCTGCATACATAATGAAATCATATATATTGAAAATAAAAAGAATATCAACCAAATTTAAAAATGACCAGAGATTATAACAGAGGCTTCTCTGAAGAAGAAATACAAGTGGCTAAAAAGCACATGAAAAGATGCTCAAAATCACTAGCTATTAGGGAAATGCAAAGGAAAAGTACAAAGAGATACCATCTTACTTCCATTAGACTGGTGACTATTAAAAAAACAGGAGACTACTAATATTAGAGAGGATATGAATTAATGGGAACAATCACCCACTGCTGGTGGGAATACAGAGGGATCCAGGCATTCTGGAGGACAGTTTGGCAGTTCCTCAAAAATATAGCTATAGATTTGCCATATGACCCAGAGATTCCACTGCTGAATGTATACCTAGAAGAATTGAAAACAAGGACACAAACTGATATAAGCACACAGATGTTTATAGTGGCATTATTCACTTTTGCCAAAAGTTGGAATCAAACCAAATGTCCACCAACAGATGAATGGATGAACAAAATGTGGTACAAACATACAATGGAATATTGCTCAGCTGTAAGAAGGAATGCAGTACAAAGACATTTGATAACATGGATGAATCTTGAGGACCTTATGTTGGATGAAGCAAGTCAGGCATTGAAGGACAAATAATACATGACCTCTCTGATAAGAATTAAGCATTCTCTCAGAGAACTAGAGACTGGAAGATAGGCTTTCAGGAAATTGGGGGTCAGTGGGGGAGGGTGGAGAGGAAGGTCGTGAGCTGATGCCTACATGGGTGAAATCTATGATAAAGTGGAGTAAGTAGTTTTACAGGGAAGGGATAAGACAGGGGCATACGGATATTCTTGGGTGGGGCTTTGCAGGCCTAAGGAATTTGAATATAGTCTTGCCATTTGACCTGGCAATACCGTCGGTAGGTTTATATGCACGAGAAATGAGTCCAGTGACAAAAAGAGATATCTGACACCAATGTTCATATCAGGGTTATTCACAATAGCCAATAGTTGGAAAAAACCCAGGTGTCCTTCAACAGATAAATGGATAAACAAATTGTGGAGTATACACATGATGAAATATTATGCAGCAGTAGAAGAAATGAAGTTTTGAAACAATGATAACATGGATGAACCTGGAGGACATTATGTTGAATGAAGCAAGCCATTTCCAAAAGGTAAAATATTGTATGTTTGCCCTATAATGAACAAAATATATTATGTGAAATATAAATATATTATTTGAAATATGAATATAGTAGCCTTGCTTACATAAGACCATTTTTCTTTGAAGCTGCACAAATGTATGTTAATCGTGAGAAATGTTAATATATGACAATAAAACAAAAAATGTATACTAAGTGAAGGAGACCAGGTACAGAGTCCTATATACTATAGGACTCTGTTTATAGACAATGTAAATACAAACCTAAATTGTTATTTAGGTTCGAGGAAGAAATGCTAAGGGTTTAAAAGTATTTCTTTTTGGAGTAATGATAATGTTTTAAAATTTTTGAGATAATGAATGTCTAACATTGTGATTGTAATAAAAGTCATTGATTATACATTTTGGATAGAATAGCCAGAAGCAACATCTATGTACAGTGTGGGAAGCATAGAAATATGAGAAGTGAGGAATATCTTGTTTCTTTGTCTGTTTTTCATTATTATTAAATAATGAAAATGCTCTAATAATGATTGAAGTGAAAAATAACACAATCATATGGTTATAGCAAATACCATTGATTGTACACTTTGGATGAATTGCAGGCTTTATTAATATGTATCAATATAATTGATTTGTTTAAAAAAGAAGAGAAACTCATAGCTCATACATAAAAATAATTATTACTTTTAAAATTTTATTTAATATAGTTTATGGAAAAATTCTTGTTCCTTACCAATTTGGCAAGCAGACTTCCCTCACCAAAACCTGTGTTTTATTTCCTAAGAATATGCCAATTTTTAAGCAACATTATAACTCATGTGCTTTCATATATTGCTTTTTAAAAAATACTGCCATGCTCTATTGTTATGTAGATATAAAGTAAATATACCACAATAATATTTTGTAAAAAAAGTGGTTTGTTTAATTTATTTTTTCATAATGGGAGAAACATGCATGTAAAACATGTTAATAGTGTGCAGAGGCTTCAATGAAAAATATGCATATATAGATTCAATATAAAGCATAAGTGTTCTCAATATTATCTGATGAATGATCATCAGCATATTTTATTGCAAACTTCAGGCACATGCATTACTGATATATTCTTTGTAATAAACATGTGAATGTCACTTTTTAAGATTAACAGAGGGTGAAACTGTCACCTGATTTATCTTCAGAAAAGTAAAGGGTGAATTTAATGGATATTCCATACAAATTTGAATACCATACTGAGTCTTGAAATTTTAAAATTGGGAAATTGTTTAGTCAGGAAGATTAGAAATGGAGCAGCAATGGTTTAGGCTAATGTCAACTTCTCACTTGGTCTGTGATATTCCTTTTATGGCATGTGGTAATATCATAATTAAACTTATTACGATGTCATTTTTATTCAAAATATAGAATTCTTACTATTTATTGACTGTAATAAGAAGATCTTGATTGAGAAATCCTTTTTAGCACTTAGGCAATTATTTTCTGTTTTTTTAAAGACTTCTGAAAAAACTCAAGATCATTTTGAACACAGGACACATACATCATTGTGTAAAATTAAGACATAAAATAATGTGAATTGAAAGTAATGAATCAAAAAACAACAATTTGAACTAATAAAAATCATGAGGAATTATTTGACAAATTTAATTACATAATTCATAGAAGGTATAAAGAGTAAAATGTACCATAACGCTAAAGAAACTATTAATTACATAATTCATAGAAGGTATGAAGAGTAAAATGTAACATAACACTAAAGAGACCAGTAGGGATGAACAATATTTACATGAATATATCTATATCATTTAAAAGCTCATTCAAGTTAACTATGAATTTTTTACAACACAGAAAAATGAATAGGTGATTTAGACAGCAGTGTAATTAACAGTAAATCAGCATGTTTCTCTGTATGGTGAACAAATAATAAATTACAACAATCTCTATTATATAGTTATATATATATATGATTTTCACAGGGATATATTTTATGATTCTGTAAGTTTTATGACATTTATTCTTGAATTGAAAATTAATATTCACTGTCATGACACTTGATCTACAGTGCCTCTACTTCCTTGAATTTTGATAAATTTGACAAAATTCATTTAATACACATTTTCCATTTTTCCTTTCTCAGAAACCCACAATTAATATATATAAAAAGAAACACAGTTCCCCATAAGTAGAATGAGTTGAGTGATATTGTCACATTTAATTTTGAATCAACTCATTCACCACAATGATAGGTAAATAAGACAAACATATAGGGAATAAATAAAAATGTGTTAGAGTTCTACATGATGTTAGCAATTTGAAATTTTGGCATAATATGAGAATATGTATGGATACTTTTTTGTTGTTTTTTTTTTTTTGGTAAAATTTGGTGATGTGTAAATATGCTTTCTAAGCAGACATGTTTCTTTGCATCATATAAAAATAGGTAAAATTCATCTTCTGAATAGATTCAAGAAGAGACTTGGAAAAAAGTTCAATAACTATAATAATATAAGAAGTTTAATAATAATAAAATGGTAGCTTTCCTGCCCAATCAAATAAACTATGTTTGTAGTAATATTACAAGTTCTGCTGTTACAACAATTAAACAAGTCTATCAATTTAAAGTTTGAATAGAGGAAGTTTGCTTAAGGAACAAAATAAAGATGTTTACAGAAGCAGATAAAGAGAGAAAGAGCAGTAAGTGAAAGGGCTGATTAGTAGGAGCTGTGAGCTTCAGTTAGAGAATACAATTAGATTTAGTGTCCTCCACAAGAAGAAACCTGAAAAATAAACTCCTTTATTTGCACAAAATTATTTGATCGACTATCCTGAAAGGTCCCTTCTTAGCCTAATCTGACCAGATATGAAAAACAGATTCTTGATGCACTCCAAGATTTACAGATAACAAGGAACAAAGCAGGTTAGAGAAGGGCAAAGGGTGGATCTGGAGGAATAAATAAAAGGTATCCTGCAAAACATTCTGAGATCTCTTTTTATATATCTGGGTTGTAATAAAATCCAACTTTCTCAATAGATGGATTCATACATTTAATACATTTATTAAATTGTCATTAACAATAAAAAATACCTTTCTTCATTTTTTTCTCCTTTATTCTCTCTATATATTAATTTGTTATATTTATTTTGTATTATGTGTGCATACGCATGAGTATGTATGCATAAAATTTTCTTTCCATCTCTGTGCAACCTTGACAGTAATTTTTCAGGTGTATCTTCAAGTTCATTACCATGTTAATCTTTTATTTTCATTTAACTTTAGGTTGAGCGATACTAAGTTGCATTTTATGTACGTTTCTCTTTTATAAGTTTATGTTTTATTATCTCTTAAAGATACATGAGTAACACAAAATATTACAATATAAAATATAAGAGGTTCCCATATACCCCACTCCCCACACCCCCCATGCCTCCCTCATTGACAACTTCTTTCATTAGTGTGGTACATTCATTGCATTTGATGAGTTCTTGTTGGAGCATTGCTTTCTTTTTCAAATCTGTGGGACCAATTATTGTCTTCCCATTTGCTTCTTAATCTTTTTCAATTTTCAATGCTTTATAAAACACTTGGTACATTGTCCTATAGGTTCTAGTTACATAAATTGGAATATATAAACTTTTTGAATATTGAGAAATATTTTTAAATAATTCTAAAATAATATTGTGTGTGCAATTACCTGACACTATTGTGACTTAGAGCTAAAAAAGTGTGTCTAAATTTATTCCATGGCTGGAAGTATGAGCCAATTTTATCAAAATAGGACCTCTTGATAAGGTTACTTCAGTTAAAATGTGGTACAACCCAATCAGGATGGCTCTTAATCCTATTAATGGATTCCTTATTAAACAGAAAGAAAATCAGACAAGGTCACACAATACAAGATTATGAAGGTCAATGGAGAACAACTGAAAATGGGAGATTGCATCCAGCATCCAGGTGGAATCTGAGCCTCCTCTTGACATAAAGGTGCAATGGACACAACCAATCCAGTGTCCACATAGAAGAGGTGGCATTGGATTGGGAAAAGTGGACATAATGGACAAAGGGTATGGGGAAAGGCAGGAAGAGATGAGAGGTGGAGGCGTCTTAGGGACACGGAGCTGCCCTGGATGGTGCTTCAGAGGTAATCACCGGACATTGTAAATCCTCACAGGGCCTACATGATGGAATAGAGGAGAGTATGGGCCATGATGTGAACCAATGTATATGAGGTGCAGAGGTGCCCAAAGATGTACTTACCAAATCCAATGGATGTGTCATGATGATGGGAACGAGTGTTGTTGGGGGGGGGGGAGAGGGGGGGTGGGGGGGTGGGGTTGAATGGGACCTCACATATATATTTTTAATGTAATATTATTACAAATTCAATAAAAAATAAAAAAATTAAAAAAAAAAAAAAAAAAAAAAAAAAAAAAAAAAAAAAAAAAAAAAAAGAGAGAGAGGCCAGGATAGAGTTGTCCAGATCAAGGATCATCCCAGCCAGCTCTAGAATGCCAGTCTTCAGGAAAAGATTATTGTCCAGATGGTGCCTTGATTCAGAATTCTCCTAGCCACAAAACTGTACACTAATAAATTCCCATTGTTTAAGCCAACACACTGCATAGTATTTTTTTTGAGTTTAGTAACTGGAAAGCAGGGTGCTGTTACTGCAATTATAAATGTGGAAATAGCTTTGGAATTGGGTAATTGGTCGAGGATGGAAGAATTTTGAAGAGATTGATAAAAAAGACCTAGATTTCTTTGGAGAGACTTTTTAGTAGAAATGTAGATATAAGGTGATGTGGCTTTAGAAGTAAATCAATGTATTATTTAAAACTGGAAGAAAGGCAGTCAAACTTGAGGTCTGGTATCAGATAGAGGATATAACTTGAAAGTAATGAACTTGAGTTCTTACCTAAGGAGATGTCCTTGGTAAGTGTGGAAAATACAGACTGGTTTCTCCTTGCAGCTCATAATAAAATGTGAGAGAAAAGCAATAAGCTGAAATTTGCACTCTTAAACAAAAAGAAACCAGAAATTGATGGTTTGAAAAATTGTGAGCCTATCCAGATTGTGTGCTCTGAGCCTAGGGCTAGAAGTGGTTTAATCAAGGACCTCTCTGAATATCCAGAAAATGAATACCCGTAGAATAAGACTCCATATGACAGTTTGAACATGCAACAACACAGTCCTTTCAGTATAAGTCAGGATTCAAAATGCTGTTTTGCAGGAAGGATCTGTGAAAAGTTCTCCTGATTGTTTGGATCATGGAATTGTATATGAATCCAATAAAGTTTTTGCATAATTTGTATGAGTGGAACCACTGCAAGTCTAGACTAAAAGCAGCGGAGAAGGAGTTAATTGAAGGAAGGAAGAGTTTAAGGTGAGAATCACAGAATCCAATGTTTGGACTGGTGAGATCCTCTTAGGCCAAGAGAGCAAGCTTTCCTATATATGTGTAAAGAAGAGGTATAGCCCTGTGTATAAAGCGTGCAGGTAATTTTCTTCAGTATCAGGAGGGAGTTGACCTTCCTGATCATTATTCAGAGACAGTTCTGCCCTACCAATGCTCAGAGAGCTGGGGTCTGTGCCCAGCATTCAAGAAGAACCTAGCTGCCACCCTAATGCTTAGAGAGGGTTAGAACTGTGCCATGACATTTGTATAGAGCTTGGGTCCAATCCAATGCATGGAGAGGATGGGGCCTTTACTCCAGTGTTTGGAGAAAGCATGGCCATCACATAAGCACTTCAAACAGGTAGGGCTAGAATTTCATTAGTCCCAGAGGACAAACTATCAATCCATAGATGACTCTCAGACCTTGAAACTGAATGCAGTGTTTGGAAATTGCTTGGGAACCATGACCCCTGTTTTTCTGCCCAATTCTCCTTCTGGAAGGGTGTTGTCTATCCTATACCTGTACTTCCATTGTTTATTGGAAACAGATAACTTTTCTCTAGGTTTCACAGGCATGGAGACAGATAGAAATTTTGTCCCAGGATTGGCCACACCCATAACTGATTTTGATGAGCCTTGTACTTATTATTGAATCTAAAATGACTTAAGACTTTTGAAACACTGTGAAATATGAATGTATTTTCTACATAAAACAAGCCTTCTTATAGGAGTCCAAGGGCAGACAGTGGTGGTTTGGAGCTATATACTGAAGAAAATCTTGTGCTTAAACTTAATCCATCCTTGTAAGTGTGAACCCATTGTGTCAGTGTCAGTCATGTTTACTAGCGAAATAGAAATGACAGGAGGTATGTATGTATACACACACACATATATACACATGGGATTTTTAAAAGAATTGTCTCATGTAAATGTGGGAATGAACATTTCAAAATTCCATAGGGCAGTTCACAAGCTAACAACTCTGATGAGGTTTTCAGAGAATTCTCAAGAAAGAGTTAACTGAATAAAGTGGAAATATTAATTATCTTTTACGACAACTAAAATCATCGGCTCTTTTTAAGGCCTCCAAGAAAATGGATGACACCTCCTCATTGCTGAAAGCAGGCTCCTAATTTGACTGTACATTTAATAAACCATAGATGCAATCAACTTACTGATAATTTAAGTCCATGCAATATTTTCCCATTAAGGATAAGGTAAGTGTTTGTTTGACCAAAGAAATGGACATGATATCCTGGCTGACTTCACAAATGAACTTAATAATCACATTTATTATAAATGTGATCTTTTGATGAGGTTGCTTCCATTCAGGTGTGACCAAATTAAATCAAGACAGGACATAATCTTATTACTGGAGTCCTTTATAAGTAGAATAAAATTCACCAGAGAGAAAAAAGTAACAGGAAAAAGTAATGGGAAAAAAGTAATGGGAATAAGGAAAACTGCAGTGAGCCCCACAGTTTCAATTTTCAGAAAAAAACCTTTGAATTGATGTTGATTTTTATCCTTTTTGTCTATCTCTCTTTAACTTTTAAAATGTTACATTAAAAAAATATATAAGTAGTCCCCACATACCCCCCACCCACCTCATACACTCCTCCTACATCGACAACCTCTATCATTATCATGGGATGTTCATTGCTTTTGGTGAATACATTTTGGAGCACTGCTGTACCACATGAAAAATGGTTTACACTATAGTTTACACTCTCCCCCAGTCTGCCCAGTGGGCCATGGCAGGACATACAATGTCTAGCATCTGTCCCTGCAGTACCAACCAGGACAATTCCAAGTTCTAAAAATGGCCCCGCATCATATCTCTTCTTCCCTCTTCCTACCGTCAGAAGCTACCATGCATGGCCACTTTTTCCACATCAATGCTACAAATTCTTCCATTAATAATCACAAAAGTTCCATAGTACAATATCAGTAAGTCCACTCTAATCCATACTCTATTCCTCCATTCTGTGGGCCCTGGGATGGTTATGCCCACTCCACCTCTATATTGAGAGGGGGCTTAGATTCCACATGAATGGTGGGTGGAATTCTCCTACTTGCAATTGTAGGCACTTGGCTCCCTGGTGTGGTGAATGACCATCTTTACTTCCCTGTTCACTGGCTGCAGTAAGTCCAATAAACCAGGGGGTTGGAGTTGCAAGACTCCTGAGGCTCAGGGCCTGCCTGTCACATGGACAGTCCAGAGATTCAGGTCTCCTGAGTATATAACTACCCCAGCACCAACTACAGGTCCAGTAAAAGTGACAGAAGAGGCAGGTGTAGAAAGGTCACATGAGTCCAACTCCATCACACTCAGGAATATAAACTCCAGAGGCCAACTGACATGGCACTGAACTGCAGAGCCATCTGCCATGACTATAGAACCTGTGGATCTCTGTAACCCTCAGGAGAACCAATACCTGGAGTTGTATCTACTTTGGCTGTCTCTGGGACCCTACTGAAGTGTGCATAAGCACCTCTGCTGATATCCCAAATCTTTTTTGAAGACTTATAGCCATATAAACTCATTTGTCTTTTTCCATTTGCCCCTTTTATTCAAAGTCAAAATGCGATTTTTGACACTTGATATTACCTGAAAACTGAGATATTCTGCTGGCCTTAGTTGACCCTTTTATTCAAGGTCTTTTTCTAGTTACATCATCTGCTGGTACTTGATAGTAATCCCTCAGTACCAGGGAGGCTCATCCATGGGAGTCATGTCCCATGCTGGAGGGAAGGTAATGCCAGCACCAACTACAGCACCAATGTGCCAAGTTCGGCTTAGAGAGTGGCCACAATTGAGCAACATGGAGGCTCTCAGGAAGTAACTCTTAAGCACTCTGCAGCTTTAGGCCTAGCTCATATTTCAGGAGCACAGGCTCATAAACATAGTCATCAGTATCAAGGGCTTATTGTTGGATGATCCATCTTTATTGGTTTGCCATTGCATTTGTGGTATTGTTGCTGTTCCATTGGGGAGTGTGATAGAGCTGACACCTATATGGGTGAAATATATGATAAGCTGGAGGTAAGTATTTGTAGAGGTAAGGGATAAAATGGGGGCATAGGGATACCTTTGGGTGGAGTTTTGATGGCTTGAGGGAGGCTAGAGATGGGAGTATGGGTCAGATGGCATAAGAACTTTGGGAGAAGTTGGGGTAACATTTGGACAGAGGAGATTGTCAGGTATGTGGTTGAAACTATAATGTTGAGAAAACTCATTAGAAAATATAATAAGGAAGTTAATCTGCTTAAGATGTTTAAGGGGGGACATTTGACACAGGGCAGGAGTCTAGGGAGTGTGTGAATGCTCATTTTGTCATAATGGGTTATATCATTGGGTGGAGACCCATACAATGAGTGTGAACATACACCCACATCCTGGGGAGGACTGAAGTTCTCATAGGGAATTATGTCTCTTGAGAGAATTGGTGGCTCCCAATGTGTTAGGGCAGTCGAGTATGTCAAGCCTTCAACATTGTCGCAAGTATCTATGAATATGGTCCTTCAAGTAATGAAGATTGATTGTCACTGTGGGTATGGAGGAGAGCAGGAGAGAGGTATAGAATAGATGGAATCAGGGTAACTGTGGGGCAGTGGAAGTGTTCCATAAGATCATACAATGATGGATATAGGACATGTTAAATTACATAAAGAATGTATGGAATCCAGCTCCTACAATCTGATTTATTGTACTCACCTCATTCAGCTAAGATGGAGTTGAAGAAGGACAACCACCACACCATGGAGCCTAGAGTGCCTACAACTGAAAGCAGGAGGATTGCATCCAGTATCCATGTGGAATCTGAGCCTCCTCTTGACATAGAGGTGCAAAGGACACAACCAATCCAAGGTCCACAGAGAAAAGGTGGCATTGGAGTGGGAAAAGTGGACATGGTGGCTGATGGGTATGGGGAATGGCAGGAAGAGATGAGATGTGGAGGTGCCTTTGGGACTTGCAGTTGCCCTGGATGGTGCTTCAGGGGCAATCACCGGACATTGTAAATCCTCCCAGGGCCCACTGGATGGAATGGGGGAGAGTATGGGCCATGATATGGACCATTGACCATGAGGTGCAGAGATGCCCAGAGATGTACTTACCAAATGCAATGGATGTGTCATGATGATGGGAGTGAATGTTGCTGGGGGGGAGTGGTGGGGTGGGGGTGGTGGGGTTGAATGGGGCCTCATATTTTTTTTTTAATGTAATATTTTTACAAAATCAATAAAAAAATAAAAAAAACATAAAGAATGTATGAATATCTGTAGGCTAAAATGTAAAACATAACGTAAAATATAAGGTAACTAAAAATTTAGAAAATTATATAGTCTAAAATATAAACCATAATGTAAGCCAAAATGGAACCTTGGTTGAAAGCCATGTTTCAATATCTGTACATCAGCTGCAACAATTATAAAATGAACATGTAAAAATATCATTGCTGGTGAAGGGACAAAGTGTTTGATGTTGGATATGTGGTAGTACCCTATATTATATATGTGAACTACTGTGATCCAAAACTTTTGTGAAGACAAAAGTAATAATTAGATTATAAAAGAAAGTATGTAGACACTGAGGAATACATGAAAGAAATTGCCTTGTCACTGTACATACAGGGTAACTCCTATTGCAGAGATGAAAAGCAAAATGCCAAAAACAAAGCTTTTTCATTTTTTCATTTTTTGATACCCCAATTTATTTTTACTTTATTGAATTTTTCTAAACTAGTATGTGTTCTATATCTAACCTTTAAACCCATCACTATATTCCACTTTATTATAAATGGAATCTGGCAATATATTAGGCTTCATTTTTCAAGAAGTTTTGGACTACAGAGAGTTTCAATTATGGCAGGAGAGGAACACTGGTGTGGGGTGTTATTAATGGGGGTTACATGGTTGGGAGGGAGTTCTCCAAGGCGTTTAAAATGTTTGGATATTTTCATAGTGGTTACAATTAAAAATGACAACTGAGGTAGTGCTGAGTTCCTAGCCAGGAGAGCTTGATGTTGTTTGATTGGGAATTCTCCTAGCTTGAAAATCATATGCCAAGTAGTGACCTAAGTAATTCCCATATAATTTAAGTCACCCCATTGCCTTGTATTTAATTAGGGAGCAAAGAAAACTAAATAAAAAAAATTCCTTTAAATCTATTATATAAGGAGAAAAATATAAAATAATATTAATAAATAAAAAAGATAAAACCAGAAGTGAGACTAATCTATTGTAATTTTGATAAAATAAATTTGAATCAATAAAACTTTGAAAGAGATGTAATTTAATATTCTAACTTACTAAATATTTAAAATTTCATTATTGTGACAAAGTGGATAAAATTTTAATTCTGAATATCATTTCAATAATGACTTAAAACATGGTTTAATTCATTTTTATTCAATATACTTGTAAAATTCATAATACTATCCAATGCTTTTGAAGGTAGCTACATTACAACAGGGGCAAGCAATCATATTAAAAACAAAAATGATTGTGAGGAAATGAAATTAAATATTCCAACAATTACACTAAAAATTAATTATGATAGGATGTCAGCAATTCAAGAGATAAGTATTTTATAGTCTTTTATAACTAAACTTGAATGTGCTCCTTTCTGAAATCAATATTTAGCTGAATTTTAGTAAATATATGAATTTCCCTTTCATAGAATGATGTGTTTGAGAGTTGATTTTATCTAACATATACTTAAAATTATTTTTTTATGAAGTATTTTGGCATAAATATTGAAATATTTAATATTGCATAAAAAGACTAGTGTTTCAGAGCAAGAATCTTGATTATTTCTGTGTCAAATTAGCTTAGGGATACAGCAAAAAATAGTGAGATTATTTTATTTTACCCAACTAGATTTGCCTGCCAATGGGTTGCCAATGCAAAGTACCAACCCCCTCAAAACCCTGAGGTAGTGAACTTGGTCTCTCTAATCTTTAGAGAATATATTCAATCCCCTCAAACTAGTGTGGTAGTGACCTAACACTCCACAACCTTTGGGGAAAAGGCCCACCTCCCTCAGAGCAGTGGAGTGGCAAACTAACTCTCCTCAACCACTGGAGAATGTGCTCCATACTCTCCATAGGCTGGGGTAGCCAAACTCACCCTGAACAGTGGGCTGGAACATCCACCCTCTTCAAATGTTGAGGCAAACTCACCTCTCCATACAAACGTTTGTATCCCAGTCTTGTCCTGAGAAGATGTCTTAATTTCAGATCTCGGGTTCTACGATTTTTCTCTTTAAAACACCGTCTTTCAATCTCTTGCCTCCGTGTTCTTTTAGTCCAGCCTGACTGAGGTTTCATTCATAAAGATCTCACAAAAAGCTTGTTGGGTTAGCATGCAGGAAAGAGGAGTTAAAGCATCAGATAGTAAGAGTTTCCATGAGTCCTTCCTGGAAATTGAATTTTCAATCCTTACTTACAAGTCCCAATTTTTATTAATGCCTCAAATGGACCATTATCTTCTGTGGGATTTTTATTCAGAAGTTTGGAATTTACAAAGTCAATCTCTCATTTATTTTTGCTCAACAATTCAGTTCTCTGCTTACCTTTTCCCTCTCTCATTTTGCTAAAGGATGCAAGGAGAAGCCAGGGCATATTTTCCAAATTTACTTTAGAAGTACCAGCTAAATTTCCAGGCTCCTCATTTTCAAATTCTTCCTTTCACATAATATCAGGTCAGTTATATTATGAACTACATTGCAAACCTAAGGGAAAGATACTGTAGCATGGGTACATATGAGAGCTCATATATTTTCCTTCACTTCCATTCATATGAAAGATTGAGATCATTTTCTCTAATACACAGGATTTTATCCTACAAATTTCTGATGATAGGTGCATATTAGGCAATGTATTTATGTGCCAGACTTGCATCATAAAACTTAGATGCTTAGAAAGAGGAACAGAAAAATGATGAAACAGAGCATACCTGGATCATAGGATAAACTTGAATTTTATGGATAAAGAAAATTTACTGTTAAATTTTATTGGTCCTACACAAATACACACACACATATAAACACACACATGGACTCCATATAT
Source organism: Dasypus novemcinctus (assembly GCF_030445035.2). Taxonomy (NCBI): domain Eukaryota; kingdom Metazoa; phylum Chordata; class Mammalia; order Cingulata; family Dasypodidae; genus Dasypus; species Dasypus novemcinctus. The sequence goes on along the minus strand of NC_080694.1, from coordinate 5,156,138 downwards.
AAATTAATGTGATGTAAGCATTGAATAGGAAAACATGGTGCTCTTTATTCTGGTAAAAAACCTTTATTTTTCTTTTACAATGCAGAATATCATCAAGAATGGACCCTATCTCATTGGTGACAAAATTTCTTCTCTTGGATTTTTCGGGCTCATTGAAGCTTCAGTTATTACAAGCTTCATTTTTACAGTAATTTACCTTATAGCTCTGATGAGTAATGGCCTCATTTTCACTGTAAATTTCATTGGTCCATATCTCCACACACCCACACATTTTTATCCTGGGAATTACATTATTTATTAGTCTTATCTCTGATGTTGTGCCAAAACTCTTGTCAATCCCCTGAGACAGTGTAATCCCATCTCATTATTTTCTTATTTTCCCCAGGTTATTCTGGTGGTTTTTGAGCCACTTCACATCCTCATGCTGATGTACATTGACAGCTGCACTGATATTTGCCAACTCTTAGTTTCCTATGCAGCTCAAAGCAAAGGAATTGAAATGGGCTAGGTTAAACACTGAGAACTTTTTTTTTTCTTTTATTTTTGAGGTCAGGAAAATATCCAAATTAAGTCATCATCTACATCAAGGTGATACTTTCTTTCCTGAAATCCATCTATCTGGGGGTGGATGCTGGTGATCCTTGTTTCCTCTGTGACATGGCACGGCACCTGGTGGTGTCTGCTAGTATGCCCCTCCCCTTCTGTATTTGGGGATTTCAGGTTCTTGCTTCCATGATATTTCCTTGCTGCCTGAATTTCATTCTGCTTATTGTGGACTCCATAATAGCATTAATACCCATTCTGATTGAGGTGGGACACATCATAACTGAAGTAATCTCATCAAAAGGTCCTACTTAAAATGAATGTACATGCACAGAAATGAATTAGATTTAAGAACATGTTTGTCTAGGTTACAAAAAGCTTCAAATCACCACATTCCTTCATATTGCCCCCCCCAAAAGCATGTTCTTTCTATATAAAAAGTACATTTCCTCTTTCACAATATCCCAAAAACCTTAAAACATTTCAGAAACAATGTATAATATAAATTCTCATTAAAATTGGTTACAGATGTGGTCAGTACTGGAGCAAAATTCCCCTGTATTTGTGGGCCTGTGAAACCTAGAGATAGAGTTATCTCCTTCCTATATATAACAGAGGGACAGACATAGGATAAATATTGCCACTTCAAGCTCTGAGAATGGTCTATTGAATGATGTCTAGGTTTCTGGGTCTGAAGGAGTGATACCCCTAATCTTTCAAAGTACTTTCACAGTAATCATGACTTCCATGGTGGCCAGGATTCTGCTGTTCATAAGGCACATGCTCCACAATCATCAAGAATTAGAGTGCTGTCCAGAATCTTTAGAAGCCCTAGGATATAACTTCCAATCTCTGAGAACACAGGTATGGTAACATTCTTCCTGAACAATGGAGAGTTAGGTCTACCCCTCCAAGCATCAGGGAAGACATTTCTATACACAGGGGAGCCCATACTCATGACTCAATAAGATGTCTACTCAATTCCTTTATAATCTCATTCCCCTTAACTTTTCTAATTTGCATTTTGCACATTTATGGCTAATTTCATACATTTAAAATTCATATTTCTATATACACATAATATATAATCAATTATTTATTTATTATTACTCTTTATATTAGAAAAGTTGAGGGTTACAGAAACATTTTGTATAAAATACACATTTCTCATATGTTCCCTATCATTAAGACCTTGAATTCAAATGGTGCATTTGATACAATCCATGAAATAACATTTTTATCATTGAGCTATTAAATAAAGTAGATTATTAAACTTAGTGTTGGCTGTTTGTGTAGTGCAATTCCATGGATTTTAAAAATTAATTCTAAAAACAAAAAAGCAACCTAAAATTTCTCCTTTGAATCACACTCAAATATATAATTCAGTGTTAGGTTCACAATTTTGTGCTAACATTATTACTATCCATTACCAATCGTGTTTAATTTAACATAGTTCTCCTAACAACATAAAGAGATAGGAAGGGATAAATTTTATTTTACAAATCTGCCTTTATTTCCTTTGTCTGTAACCTAAATTCTAATCCCCTGATTCCAACTTTGAGGAATATTTTAATTATTCTGACTTTTTCACTAAATTTAATTTTTAAAATATAACCCTAAATTAAATGAATATTGTCATATACTTATATTTAAAATTTGTCAAATCTTTAGAAAGGAAATATGAAGAAAGTTTTGCAAAAGGGTACATATGTATATATATATTGATACTCATATTCTGGCATTATAGATTTCTATTACTATAGTTGAGATATTATCTGTCAATATGTGTTTTGTCTTCCTCTTTCCTAAATTGACCATCTGATATAAGTATATTATAATTACCTTGGGAGAAGATTGTGAACAAGAAATTAAAAGTATGTTGTGACTGCCTTGAGCATGTGGGAGCAGGAGTTAGATGAGGACATACTCTGAGATCTCTCCTGCCCCAGGAATGTAAACTAATGTTAGTCTATTTAAGTAGAACATCCTTGGGGACCTTTTACCCCAAACATGGAGCTGTGTCTTTGCTGGTTCTTTATCTTAGCTATATGTTAATTATATGACCCTGCTTAGAATTCCATTAATAGTGATACCCTTTAGAATAGGAATTTTGCAGATTTCATGTTTCTCCTCAGGGGAGCTGACCTCTTCCATTGGAAAGTCTCTGTTCTCTCAGAATGCTTTAATCACTCATGAGTTGCAAAATTAGAAGGAGATTTGAAGTTCCAGAACACCTTAGAAGGAGAAGCCCCTAGATTGCCAAAGTCTCATCCAGGAGGGAATGTTCTGCATAGGTCCGTGATTCTGATTGGGGACTCTGGACAGCTGTTGAATTGGGCTTCCCAGTCTCATAAAAGAAGAGATGTTGAGTTTTCCTCTGGTTTGGTGAGTTATTGTAATTATATTCTCTCTCTCTCTCCCCCTCCCTCCCTCTGTAGAAATAGTTTATCGAATTATATTGTGAGAATCAATAACTGATCATTTAAATGTTTATTAGTACTGAATCACCTACATATCATTATTAAATGAATTGCTAGTTTTGATTTGTTTCTTGAGTATTTTCCCTTTCTTTAGCAAAACAATTTTGGTGTAATTGGCAGGATTTGAGTACAATTACATTATCAAGATGCCTATTTTCTCAGACACTTGGGTAATGGAGGGAAATCATGTTATACCACTTGTGTAAAGAAAGGCTAAATCACAAATACAATATTGTATGCAGACAGAAGTGCAAAATACGGCCCTTGTCTATGAAATCATGCTTTTAAGAAAACATTCTGCTAAGGCTGGGATGGGGAAAAAGTTCTGGCAGCAATTCTGTAGAATGCTGCTGCCTACATGAAGATGCGGCTGTGGGCTGGTGGGGGCTGATAATATTAAAATGATGGAAGATTAGGAAAGTAATCTTTTGTTTCCATGCTTATTCTGGTTGGACCTGTAGAGTCAAACTGATACAATTAGTGCCAAATTTTTATCAAGTTGTTAAAAGGAATTTTCAGTTTTGGAATAATAACTTTCTCCAGAACTTTGAGCCTAAGTGTACTTCTTTTTTTTTTTAATTTTTATTTTATTCCTCCCCTGCCCCGCCCCAGTTGTTTGTTCTCTGTGTCTATTTGCTGCGTGTTCTTTGCCCGCTTCTGTTGTTATCAGTGGCACAGGAATCTGTGTTTCTTTTTTGTTGCGTCATCTTGTTGTGTCAGCTCTCCATGTGTGCGGTGCCATTCCTGGGCAGGCTGAACTTTCTTTTGTGCTGGGCGGCTCTCCTTATGGGGCACACTCCTTGCACGTGGGGCTCCCCTACATGGGGACACCCCTGTGTGGCATGGCACTCCTTGTGCGCATCAGCATTGCTCGTGGGCCTGCTCCACATGGGTCAAGGAGGCCCAGGGTTTGAACTGCAGACCTCCCATGTGGTAGATGGATGCCCTAACCACTGAGCCAAGTCCGCTTCCCTAAGGGTACTTCTAAAGAATAGTAATCTAAAATGTACATCTTAAATCTGTCTAAATTGTTAAATTAGAGCCAAACTGCATTTATACTGCTCAAGTTATTCTAACTGGCTAATGATTACTAATAAAAGTGTTTCCAAGAACAAGCTTGCATATTATAGGAAACGGATTCTACAAGAGATTTAAAAACATTAAAATTAGAGATGTGAAATGATGGCGGGCTTGAAGATGGTCATACCAAAAGAGTAAGAATTATGAGTCAAATTATGAGCTTTATGTTTCCATTGGTGTGTATAAACTCATTTTGTGTTTGTCTGTTTGTTCAGTGTCAGTGTATGTTTTGATACCTCTGGATGGTAGTATTAAATTAATAAATGAAAATTCTTAAAAGAGCTCCATGAAAATAGTTGAAAACCTTTTCTGTAAGTGAATAATTTATTGTTCTTCACAGAAATGTGAAGCTTAAATGGATATTAAAAGAATTAAAAATATGGAAGTGTTGACTTAATTTGATAAGTTTTTTTAAAGGAATGTGTTTTTTTCTAAGACATGATGATTGTTTTTTTCATAAAAGCAGAATGGAAGTATATAGGACAAAACTTGAATGCATATGAAAAGTTGTGGAAAGTATTTCAGAATGTATCCTTAAGGAAGAGCATGTGTTCTGTGAAAGTAAAATTTACCTTAAGATGAATTAACTATAATCTATGTGATTTTATATAGTTATGTTTGTGAAAGTATTCATAAATTGGAATATTTAAATGGCTAATTCCAGGAAATCATTGTTAAACAGAAACTGGATTGATGCTAATAACAAAAAGTAACTTAATAACAAAAAATCTATCAGAGGCCACCTTAATAAGCATATTAGAGTGGAGGTAGAGAGAAAGTGTCTTGATTTCATTTGGAAACTTAGGTTTTCATAAAGTAACAGAGAGAGTAGTTTTTCCTGTAATGCTAAAATAAAATACATATTAATTAATGTAATCATGGTAATTGTATATTGTAAGAGGTTTGCTCTGAGACCATTTCCAGTATCATTGTGTTAAATTATGCATGTACAGTGTATAAAATGTGTTTTCATTATTAAGGAAAAAGACAGTTATTTTGCCCTAAGTAAAAAGGACTGGTTATTAAGAAAGAATAAAGTGTGGGACAAAGCTTTGATGGGTCTATCTATAAAAATTTAAATCCTTTAATATTAAGTAGTATAATTTAAAACTGAAATTTTGTTCTTTTCCTGTTAATGTGATGAAGTTTCTTAAGCTAAGAAAAACAAGTCACACTTTGAAAAGAACATAACATTCAAAGCTGCTTTCTCAAAATCTAATCCTGAAAAAATCTTTTTATTTCAAATTACTGCAAAAGACTCATTTGTACACTGAAAAATTGAAATAATAAAATAGTTGAGCTCATTTATTATGTTATAAGTTAAATGGAAAGTATTTAAAAGTGTTATAAATTAAAAAGGATTCTTTAAACTTTTGTTGACTAAAGTTGTATGAGTAAAAGTTTTGTATGAATACATAAAGGGTGCATAAGACTCCTGAAAATTTAACAATGTTTTGGCATCATATTAGATAAAAATATAATGATGTTAATTAATCAGTTTTATTTATTTAAAAAAATGGTATGTGTCACAGAAACAATGTCCCTGCCTGGAAATCAAAAGGCAGATGCATTGGCTTATGTTCATCTGATTTGTCTCACCTCCACTAAAGAAGTAGTTCTTTGGCTACAAAAAAATGAATGGCCATTGTGGAATGCCAGGGGTATTGCATAACAGATTATCATAAATTACAGTAACTCTACTGCTGTATGCAACAATCCCAAATATTGATATTTAGTTGCAAGTAATTAATATCCAATTATGACACCATCCCTTTGTTTTAGATCTTGAGACTTTCTTTAGTATTTCCTTAGGCAAGTCAAGCCAGTCCAGATTCACCTTCATATGAAAAAGCTAGTAGTGGATTTTGCAATGCTTTCCAATGCCATGTACATAGCCCAAACATCTGTCCAGGCCTCGCAAAGAATCTAGCTGTGTGGAAGAAATCTGTGACTGTAACCAAATTGATGATATCCTTTTTTTCAGAATTAAAAGAAGCATGAGAGACAATGGCATCTTATTTTAGGAATCAGTGATGGAGAAACAATTGGGACAAGCTGTATAGTCCCTGCTGCTCTATGAAACTCTCAAGTGTTGTTGAAGTATGATGATTTCCCACACCACAAACTCTAAAATAATTAATGACCTTTCTGGTGTTGTTGGGTACTAAAAACCCTTCATACTTATTTAGTTCAGATATTAAAACCATTGTAAGTGATAATCAGGAAAGGTAATTCAGTGGAGTATGAAGACCTCCAGCAGGCTGCTTGTGGGGACATTTTTTGGGCCTCGAGTTGTCCTAAATGATATAGCAGAGAAAGATGTTGGACATTATATATCCTTCCATAATCCACTCAGTATACTGGAGGAGAGTGTAAACTACAATGTAAACTATAATCGATGTGGTGCAGCAGTGCTCCAAAATGTATTCACCAAATGCAATGAATGTGCCACAAGGATGAAAGAGGTTGCTGATGAGGGAGGAGGGAGGTGGGGTGGGGGGTACATGGGAAGCTCTTTTATATATATATATATTATTTTTATTGTTTTTTTAAGATATATAGATCACAAAAAATGTTACATTCCAAAATATAAGATGTTCCCACGTTTCACAGACTTCATGTCTCTCACCAGGGAATCTGACCACTATCTCATGGACAGGCACTGCTGACTCAAAATGGTTTAATCATGAGTTGCAAAATTGGCAGGAGATCTGATGTTTTAGAACCCCTTGAAAGGTGCAGCCCATAGATTGCTGATCCAAGTCCCACCCAGTTTGAATGCTCTGCCTGGGACCATGATTCTGATTGGTGAATGGTATTGAATGATACTTCTCAGTCTCATGAAAGACCAGATGTTGAGTTTTCCCCCAGTTTTGTGAGTGATTATTATACTCTCTCCTTCTCTCTCTCTCCCTCCCACTATCTAATTGTTTCTTTTTAAAAATTTTTGCATTATATAATGAGCAATTAATAACTGTGTTCATTTAACTTTTTATTAATAGTATTGGACCATCTACATAGCAATTATCAAATAAATTACTAGTTTTGGTTTGTGTCTTGGGTCTCTGACCTTTTTTTAGCAAAATGCCATGTTTCTCTATCCATCCAAGAATTTGATTAAATCAACTGTTTGGAAAATGATGACTATAGTAAAATTGGTTTAAAAACTGTGGTGAATATATTCAGTCTAAAATCCTGAAATCCAAAGACCACTCCTCTATTAAATGTACAGAGTAAATCATACTATTAGATAGAAATCTTTGTAAAATTTTTGTAAAAATATTGTTTAAAAGCTGCTTCATTAATATTTGTAATCTTTTTAAAATGCACTTTATTTCTATAGATTGGCCCGGAATTCTTAACTTTTCTCACAATACTATGCTTTTTTTCTATATCTCCTGATTTTGTTCTTTGAGTTATATACAGTGACAAAAATAAGTAAACACAGAACACTGTAATGAATAGTTATTTGATGGAAATAAATATCTAACCTAATCTATATTGTAAGAAAATTCTTCAAAATCACTCTTTCCTAAAGGACATTCATTTAAGAGTTATCAAATCTAGAGGGCAGGAAGAGATTTATTATTAATTTGTTAATTTTCTAATGAAATGTTATATTCTACTCTGTGTAAGCTATAAGCAATAAGAATTCTTTATGGTGCAGAATTTATTTTCCTTATGAAAGAAAGCTATATTTACAACAATCTAATATTTAAAGTGATTCCATATTAAGAAAAATTATCAATTATTTTGTACCCTGAAATGCATATTATTTTTTTTCTTTTTTATACCATATTTATTAGATAAGTTGTGAGCTTACCAAACAATTATGGATAATTTTCAGAATTCCCATATATCACTTGTCCTAACTGGTGGGGGCAGAGTCCAGGGGCCTGTGGGGAAGAAGTTGGGGGGAAGGGAGGGATGGAGGCAGGAGAAGAGAAGAATGGAGACAAGACAGGATTCTGATCAAGCCTCGTTTATTGGGGGTAGAGCATCAGAATTTATACTGAGGGAAGGGAGCGTGTCCACAGGTGATAGGCTGGTCTTGTGGGTGGCAGGCATCCAAGGAGGGGATTGGCTGAAAGTTCATGCTGGATCTGCAGAGTTTCACGTCTCGTGCATGCGTGCTGCTGTGGTTACCAGAGCTGTGGCGGGAAGGGGAGAACAAAGAAACAAAGAAGAAGAAGAAGGAAGTGGTGGGGCAGGGCTGTAGTAGTTGTGAAATCCGCCATGTTGTAGGAGGTTGTAAATAGGTTTCACAGCGGGTGGCCCCCCACAATCACTGATCCATGAAAGCCTTATATTTTTTTGGAAACTTTATTACAGATTATGAATAAATAAGATAAGACTATTATCACTATGTTCCACAGAGTATACTTGGTATGTTTTTTCCATACACCCCCTATTATTAACCTTATGGGTTAGTGTTGTACATTTGTTATAGCTCATGAGAAAACAATTTCATATCTGTATTGTTAATCACAGTCATTCTTGTACCACATGGTTCACTGTGTTATATAGTCCCATGCCTTGTATATTTCACCCAAAGTGTACATTCAGTGGCTTTCACTTTCATCACAGAATTCTGCAGTCATCACCTCAGGAAACCTTTGAAGTTTTACCTTAGTACAAAAGAAAAATTTTCATAATCCTTATTATGGATCCTTAGTGTTGTTACAGGAACTTATTTGACATTTATGGAACTTATTTTAACATTGCTGTTAACAATCACCCATAAATTATATTGATTTTATTTTCCCATGCATAGCTATATTCTTACCACCTTGTAATAGTGACATGATTTTGTTCTAGTTCATTCTTGTATTTGTACTGTTAGCCAAAATCCTCATCTACCTCTGGGTTCACTATATTATTCTTCAGCTTTCTTTCAATTGATATTTACATCCCCTTACATCCCTTTAAAGCCAGAATCCCATTTATAAATCTGCCTTATTAGTTGTATTCACTATAATGTGCTACCACAAACTCTATCCATCTCCACACTTTTACAGTCCAGCTAATTGAAAATTCCACATGCATTAAGCATTAGTACTCCTTCTCAATGCTCACTATCTTAGTAGCCTATAGTCTATGTTTTAACTTGATATGTTTCTTCTTCATATTTAAGTCATATTAGTGCAAGTATACAATATTTGTCCTTTTGTATCTGGCTTATTTCACTTAGCATAATGTCCTTTTTATTATATGTGCCCCAATTTCATTTCTTCTTATAGCAGCATATATTCCATCATATATATGGTTCAGATTTTGCTTACCCATTCATTGGTTGATGGACACTCAGATTGTTTTCATCTTTTGTTGTTGTTCTTCTTCTGTTACTATAGTAATAATTTTTGGCCCATTGTTGCATCTCCATGTTATGTTTGTTCATTCCTCATTCTAGATGACTTCGTAATTGTGATACCCATTCTGCTTCAGATTGTGGGAGGGCTTAGATCTTATGCGGCAGAATGAAAGAACTCTCTTACTTGCAGTTGTACATACTGTTTTATGGGAAGGGCTGTTTCTATATTTTGGAAATTATGAATAATGCCACTCTGAACATAAGGGTGCAAATATCTGTTCATGTCATTCTTTTCAGGTCTTCTGGATATATTCCTAGAAGAGGGATTGATGGATCATACAGCAGTTCTATATTTAGTTATCTGAGGAACCATCAAACTGTTTTCCGCATGATCTACAATATTCTACATTCCCACCAAAAGTGAAGGAGTATTCTTATTTCTCCATATACACTCTAATACTTGCTGTTTTATTTTTTAATAGTGACCATTCAAATAGCTAGTGATAGGGAACATTTTTACAAGTCATTTTTCAACATTTGTGTTTCCTCTTGGGAGAATTGTCTACTTAAGTCTTTGGCACATTTCTTAATTGGATTGTTTGCTCTTTCATTGTAAAGTTGTATGATCTGTTTATATAGCAAAGAACTCAAAACTTTATCAATATGTCGTTTCCATATTTTCTCCAATTGAATGGGTTGCCTATTCACTTTCTCAAATAGTCCTTTGAAGCACAAAAGTTTTGAAGCTGGAAGAGGTTTAATTTATATGTATTGTTTCTTTCCTTGCTTGTGCTTTTGGTGTAAGATTTAAGAAACACCCAACTAATACCTGGTCTTGAAGATGATTCCCTACATTTTTTTCCTAGAATTTTTATGATTATAGTTCTTATATTTAATCTTTGATCCATTTGAGTTTATTTTTGTTTAAGGCATAAAGTTAGGTTCCTCCTTCTTTTGTTGTATATGAATATCCAATACTCCCATCACCATTTATTGAATAGACTGTTCTGCCTAGATGGGAAGATTTGACAGCCTTGTTAAAAATTACTTGACCATGGATGTGATAACTTCTGAAGCACCAATTTGGTTTCATTTGGCTGTATGAGTATCTTTATGCCAGTACCATGTGGTTTTACCACTGTAGCTAACATGATTAAAAGTCTGGAAGTAAAATTCATCTGATTTCATTCTTCCTATTGGATATTTTTCTAGATATTTGGGGCCCCTTACCCTTCCAAATAAATTTGGTCATTGGCTTTTTTGTTTCTTTAAAAAATGATATTGGGAATTTTATTGTGATTGCATTAAGTTATTTTTATATCAAGAAAGGTAGAATTAATATCTTAATGATATTTCCCATATATGAATATCCATCTCATCCATGAATATGTATTGTTCTTCTTTTTATTTAGATATTCTTTGATTTTGTTTAGTAATGTATTGTAGTTTTCTGAATACAGGTGCTTTATGTCCTTGAATATGTTTATTCCTAAATATTTGGTACTTTTGTCACTATTATAGATTTTTTCCTGATTTCCTCCTCAGATTGACCAGATGAGTGCATACAAGTACAAGTGATTTTTTCATATTAATCTCGTTGTCATCTATTCTGCTGAATTTCTTTATTCTAGTATATTTCCTGTAGTTTATTTGTGTGTGTGTGTGTGTGGTTTTCTAGGTAAAGGCTCACATCACCTGTGAATAGCAAAAGTTTTAAATCTTCTATCCAATTTTATTTTTATTTTTTATATATTTTTGCCTGATTTCTCTATTTAATATGATATTGAATAGCAGTGGTGACAGTGGGCATCATTATGTCATCCCTGATCTCATTAGGAAAGCTTTCAGTCATTCACCATTGAGTACAATGTTAGCTGTGGGTTTTCATATATGCCCTTTATATGTTAAGAAACTTTCCTTTGATTACTATCTTTGGGAATATTTTGTTATCTTTCTCTTCATTTTTAGTTACAAACTTTATTAATTCTTACCTATCCACAAAGAAGTGTTCTTTTTAAAATTTTGATTCTAAAAGGAGCTTTAGATTACATAAATGTGACATTGAAAATGTAGGGGATTCACATATACCTTATCTCTCCCCACCTTTACCCATTAACATCATCTTTCATTAGTGTTGTACATTTCTTAAAATAGATGAACACATATGGAATAATTGCTACTAAGCATAGACAATAGTGTGTATTATGGTTTACACTTTGCTCCACACAATTTTATAGGTTTTGACAATGTTATAATGACCTGTAGCCATCATTGTAACATCATGCAGAATAATTCTAATGTGCTAAAAATGCCCTATGTTACACAGATTTTTCCTTCTCCCATCCCTCAGAATTTCTGGTGACCACAATCTTTATGTCAATGTTACAAGATCTTCCAATTGCTGGGAAAAAAATGTCTACTTTAGTGCATAGTTGCGTTCTCACTGTGATTTTGTTCATGCCTCAATCTTTAGAATTTGATTATGTCGATGCCAACACTGCATCTAATTAAAAGAGAACTTAGATCACATGAGGCAGATAAGTGGAACTGTCTTGCTTGCATATGTAGATGATCTCTATGGCAAGGACATCATTCATCACCATCATTGTGTTAGTTGTCCAGGGCAAGTTCAATGAACTGGAGGGTAAGTTTTGACTGCAACTCAGCTGAGATTCATTTCTCAACCGGCATATGAAAAACCAGAAGATTAATTCTCTGGAACATATACTTAAGGTTTTAGTGCTAATTATGCATTCAAATCAAGGGGACATAAGAACCACGTGTAGGGAAATTATAAATGGATCTAACTCCAATAAATAGGCAGGATAGGTTATCATGTGGTCTAAAATAAGGCCCACTGATAAAGAATCAAATTCCTGGGGTTTTCTGTACTGCCTTTAGTATCTGGAAGTATCCAGAGCCCTCAGGGTAACCCCAGCTTGAGGCACTGTTTACTGTGACAGTCAGTGAGTCCCTGCTGAGAAGTATATGTGTGTAAACTCTGGAATGACATTTTGACTCACTTTGAAAAATTTTAGCCATAAAAACTCATTTGTATTCAATATTTGTCCTTTTTTGTCAATGCATTTTTCCAAATGCATTGCTATTTGTCACTTGGTCATAATTACTCAGTGCCAGGAGTCTCATCCCTGGAAATCATGTCCCATGGCATGGTGGGTTACAGTCATGAGGATATATACTGAATTTGGTATATAGAGAGGCCATATTTGAGCAAGAAGGATGCATTCAAGAGGTAAATATTAGGCAATATATAATACTAAATTATGTTTCAATTTCACAAGAACAAAGTGTGTAAATACAACCATCGATTTCAAGGCCATGTTTTATTGGTCTGTTTTCCTTTGATAGGCACTGCCCATGTGCTCTAGGAATTTTTACCACTCTGTTTAGTTCAGACAAAATATATAATTGTTTGAATTCATCATTGCAAAATCACACAGAACAATTCAATGCCCTAAATATGTCCTTTGTTTAATCTATTCTTCCCTCCCCTTCCCCTCGGAACCTATGGCAACCACTAAATTTTAATTATTTAAGAATAAGGTTCATATTTACAAGCATTAATATTGAGGGCTTAACATTTTGATTTGTTTTCTTTTATTAAGCACTGGTTATGATATCAAGAAATTCTTGCTGCTCTAATTAAGAATATAGCAGTATTCCCCAGGACGCAAGTTTAATATTTTCTTGTTTATTGTGTGAGTCTCAACCTATTGGGATAACAACCTAGGACAAGGTAAATACTTTCATATTCCACACAAGCATGCCCAAGCCATTTCCCACATATCCCCCACCACTGATGCCCAGCACAAGTAAAACAACCCTGCCTTATTTGCCAAAAGAACTTTTCCACCATTGTATTTTTAACCACAGTCCTACAAATCCCCATAGTTCACCTATTCCTTTCCCAGAATTCCTCCCAGTTCCAATGACAGTCAAGCCCAACCCCACAAGCAGCTCACACTCAAGTTCCAGCACCCCTGACACCGATCATATCCCTTCACCACTATTAACTCCATCCACTGTCAAACCGCCACCTTCAAACTTATCATAGTTTTGCCTATCTTGAGTATAAGCTTACCACACTCTGATCCCTTTCTCTCTCTTGATAACCAATCTTCCAGACTCTAGCTCTGTGAGTCTGCTCAATCTGCTTAGGTCATGTCAGTGAGGTCATATCATATTTGTCCTTTAGTGAATGGCTTGCTTCACTCAATATTATTACTTCAAAATTCATCCCTGCTGTGCTACTTGTCATTACTTTCTTTTTAACAAATGAGTAATATTCCATTGTATGTATATATGACAATTGCTTGACTATTGATGGGCATTTGAGTTGATTCCAAGTTTTGGCAACAGTGAATAATGACTCTGTGAATATTGGTGTGCATATTTTAGTTCATTTCAATGATTTCAATTCTTCTAGGTAGATACCCATCATCTGGATTGCTGGATTATATGGCAGTTTTACAGTTAGTATCATGAAGAACCACAAAGCCATCTGTTACAATTACAGTACCATTCTATATTCCCACCAGCAGTGGGTGATAATTTCCTATTCTCCAAATTCTCTCCAACACATTTAGTTCTCTGTTTTTTGAAATAGCCAACAGCATTATAGGTGTAAGATGATATTTCATGGTAATTTGATTTGCATTTCCCTAATAGCTAGTGATGAACATTGTCCACATATGATTTAGCCATTTGCACATCTTTTTTGGAAAAGTGTCTATCCAAATATCTTGCCCTTTATTAGAACAGGCTGTTGGACTTTCTATTTTTGAGATACAGGATTTCTTTATATATGCTTGATATTGTTACCAAATATTTTCCTCCATTTTGTAGTATGTCTTCTCACTTTCTTGAGAAACTCCTTTGAAGTGGAAAAGTTTTAAATTTTGAAAAGCTCCCTTTTATCTATTTTTTCTTTTATTGCTCATACTTTGGATGTAAAGTTCATGAAAACATTTCTTACTAAAAGTTCTTATAGATGTTTCCCTACATTATCTCTATGTAGTTTAATGCTCTTGGCTCTTATATTTAGATCTTTGATCCATCTTGAATTCATTTTTGTACAGGGTGAGAAAAGAGTGATTCTCATTCTGTTAATATGGATATCCAATTCTCACAGAATCCTTTATTGAAGAGGGTATTCTTTCCCAGTTGACTGGGCTTGGTGGCCTTATAAAATATTAGTTGACCTTATATGTGAGGATCTATATCAGAACTCTCAATTTACTTTCATTGGTCACTATATATATCCCTGTGCCAGTGCCATGCATTTTTAACAGCGGTAGCTTTGCAGTGTGCTTTAAACTCAGGTAGCATGATTCCTTCAATTTCATTTATATTTTTCAATATTTTTTTTTGTCTATTTGGGCTACTGGCTCTTGCAAATAATTTTCATAATTGGCTTTTCCAATTCAGTAAAATTGAAGAGAATATAATCCCTTAAAACTGTGAGTTATATGGGAATTTCCTGTATTTTTATTGTAACATTTATGTAATCTAAAGCTTCTTTAAAATATATGTAAGATGGGATTTTTCTGGGATTGAATTAAATCTGTAAATCAATTTGGGTAAAACCCACATCTTTAGAGACTTTGGTCTTCCAATCTATAAAAATGCAATGTTCTCTATTTATTTATATCTTCTTTGATTCCCTTTAAAATACAGTTTTCTGTGTAGAAGTTCTTTATATCATTAGTTAAGTTAGTTCCTATGCATTTCCTTCTTTTAGTTGCCATTGTAAATGGAATTTATTTCTTGATTTCCTCCTCAGATTTCTCATTATTGTTGTACAGAAATGCTACTGACTTTGCATGTTGATCTTTCATCCTGCTACTTTATTGAACTAATTTATCAGCTCTAGAATCTTTGTTGCATATTTCCCAAGGCTTTCTATGTATAGGGCAATGTCATCTCAAATATTGAAAATTTTACTTCTTCTTTTCAAATTGAGATGACTTTAATATATTTTTCTTGTCTAAGTCCTTGAGCAAGTAATATTAACACAATATTAAATAAGTGGTGACAGTGGGCATCCTTGTCTTGTTTCAGATTTATAAGGGAAAGTATTTAGCACTTCATCATTGAGTATAAGGTTATCTCTGGGTTTTTCATATATAACCTTTTTTTATATTGAGGCAGGTACTTTGAATTCACATCTTATGAAGTACTTTTTTCAAGAAAGGATTCCGTATTTTCTCAAATGCTTTTTCTGCATCAATAGAGAAGATCTGATTTTTTACTTTTGATCTGTTACTGTGGTGCATTACAATAATTGATTTTCTTATGTTGAACCTTCCCTCTATACCAGAGATGAAACATAGTTGGTAACAATGTCTAATTTGTTTATTGTTTTGTTGATTATGATTAGTCAGTACTTTGTTTAGGATTTTTGCATTCAGGTTCATTAGAGAAATTAGTCTGTAGTATTCCTTTCATTTGACCTCTTTATGTGTTCTTCATATTAGGGTGATGTTGGCATCATAGAATTAGTTCTGTAATGTCCCCTCTATTTTTTATTTTTTGAAGAGTATAAGCAGGATTAGTGTTGATTCTTCTTTGGATGATTGATAGAATTCAACTGTGAAGCTCTCTGAAACTGGGATCTTTTCAGTTGGGAGATTTTTGGTGACAAATTTAATTTCATTATTTGAGCGTTTTCTACTGAGTTCATAAATTTCTTCTTTCTTCAGTTTAGGCTGTTTGTGTGTTTGTAGTAATTTGTCAATTTCATCTACTTTATACATCTCATGAGCATAAATTTTTGAAAGTATATTTTTACAATACTCTTTATTTCTGAGGGATCAGTAATGATATATAGTTTATTGTTTTCCATTTTATATATTTGCATCTTCTTTTTTCTTTCTTTGCTAGTGAATCTAAGGGACAGTCAATTTTATTACTCTTCTCTCAGAACCCAATTTTAGTGTTAATTTTTTTCTCGTGTTTTCTTATTCTGAATTTCCTTTACCTCTGTTCTAATCTTTATTTCCTACTTTTTGCTTGCTTTGAGATTAGCTCTTCTTTTTCTAGTTCCTACAATTTGCAACGAGTTATTTAATTTTAGCTGTTTCTTCTTTTTAAATATAGGCACTTATGTATGCAAATTTCCCTCTTAGCACAGCTTTTGCTACATCCCATAGTTTTTGATATGCTGTGTCCTCATTTTTCATTTGTTTCATGGTAGTTACTGATTTCTTTTGCAATTTCCTTTTTGACTCACTGATTGTCTAAGATTGTTTTGTTTAACTTCCATATTTTTTGTACCTATTCATTTTCTCTGCCCCATGCTGAAGTCCAGTCTCATTCCATCATGGTCAGAGAACTTACTTTGTATAATTTAACACTTTCTTAATTTTTTGAGAGTTGTTCTGTGATCTAGCATGTAGTCTATCCTGGAGAATGATCCATGTGCACTCAAGATGAATATATATCCTGCTGTAATGTGGTATAAAGTTTTTAATATGTCTATTAGGTCTAGATTCTCTAATGTATTATTCAAGGTTTCTGTTTCTTTATTTGCCTTCTTCTGAGATGTTCAGTCCAGTAGTGTTATTTGCATATTAAAGACCCCATATAATTGTAGAATCATCTGTTCTCCCCTTAGTTTTTCCAATGATTGTCTCGTGTATTTTTTGGCACCCTGGAAAGTTACATAGGTGTTTATGATTTTTCTTTCTTCTTGATTGATTTCCTCTTTTATTAATATATAGTGTTCTTTTTCACTTATGGTTTTAATAATTTTTCATTAAAGTAGTCTTTGCTATTAGTATAACAACACCAGCACTGTTTTGATTATTGCTTGCAAAAATTTATTTTTCCAACCATTCACTTGCAACCTCTTAGCCTCACTGGGTCTAAAGTAAGTTTTTTATAGACAGCAAATATAAGGGTTATATTTTCTTATCCATTTTGCCAGTCTGTGTCTCTTGATTGGAGAGTTTAATCCATTAACATTTAATTTTGTTTCTGTCAAGACAGTACTTACTTGGCAATGATTTTTTTTTCAGTTTTATTTATGTCAAATTTTGTTTTTATTTCTCCATTTTTAATTTTTAGTGATTCTTACCAATAACCCTCCTTCCTA
This sequence comes from Dasypus novemcinctus, assembly GCF_030445035.2. Lineage (NCBI taxonomy): Eukaryota > Metazoa > Chordata > Mammalia > Cingulata > Dasypodidae > Dasypus > Dasypus novemcinctus. The sequence continues at coordinate 5,138,608 of NC_080694.1, read as the reverse complement.
CACTCTCCCCCAAATCTGTCTCTCTCATTGTTTTTTGTTTTCTTTTCAACCTATAGAAATAACTCCCCAGTATTTCTTGAATGGCAGATTTCTCAACAACCTCTTAATTTCTGCTTATCTGTGAATATTTTGAATTCTTCCTCATTTTTGAATGCAGCTTTTCTGGATACAGAATTCTTCACTGACAGGTTTTTTAATTTCTTTTAGCAACTTAACTATGTCATATCACTACATCCTCACCTCCATTATTTCAGATGAGAAATCAGTACTCAATCTGATCAAGTTTCCATTGCATATGATGACTCTCTTTTTTCTAGCTTCTTTCAGAATTATCTCTTTGTCCTGAGCATTGGACAATTTGATAAGTGTATTTCTCAGGGTTACCTAGTTATCTTTAAAAATGTTTGGTATGCACTGGACTTCTTGGACATTTATGTTCATTTCCCTCAAAAAAGATGGGAAATTTTCGGCCTTAATTTCCTCCAACACTCCTTCTGCTCCCTTTCCCTTCTCTTCTCCCTCTGGGATGCCTATAATGCATAAGTTTATGCATTTTGTTTTGTTATAAATTTCTTTAAATCCCTGCTAGATTTTAATTGTTTTCTATCTATCCTATGTTCTAATTTCAGATGTACTATTTTTACATCATTAATTCTTTTCTCTATCTTTTCAAATTTGCTGTTATGTGCATCCAGCATAATTTTGATTTCTTGCATTGTGCTATTCTTTACCATCAGATAAGTTATATTTTTACATATGTTTATAATTTCATTATGTTCCCCTAGCGTATTCTTAAAATCCTGTATCTCTTCCTTTCCTTAATTAATTTGATTCATGATATTTGTTTGGACATCCTTGATTAATTATTCCATGTTCTATATCACCTATTGTTTTTGGATTTGTTCATTAGACTGAGCCAGGCTTTCCTGCTTCTTATTATAGCTTATAAATTTGTTGATGCTTAGGCATTTGTTTAGTGTGTTCTTTGGTCCTATCATTGCCCCAACATTTTCCTTCAAAGGTGGTTGAAACAATTGGTAAACTGATGTGGGCTATGGGTGGCAGGCTCTTTGTCTCTTCAGAGATAACCTAAACTATCTGTGACTTGTGGGTGTGGGATGATGAAAGGCTGCAGTCCTGGCCTTGGGGAGCAGGAAACCATTTAACAATGCAAGGTCTATAAACTTTAAGTATTCAGGGGAAATGCAAACCAAATATGCTAAAGGCTTATCTAGAATGTCTGGAGTCCATGCTAAAAGCTTACCTAAGATGTGGAAGATATATATGCTAATTGAAGCCTATTGAGAACTGAAACAAAGCGACCATTTGGCCTTTCCTCGTGGTATAAAAGACATTTGAAAATCTTGTTCAGGGCTCGGGATTCAAACAGAAACCTCCCGAGTCTGACCAACCATCAATAAACCATTTTTCCTTCTCAAAATCATTCCTGAGTCCTGGCCTCTCCATACTCAAATAATTGAACTTCTCTCAAATTCTACAACATTTTTGGCGACTCTGGTGGGACAACAAAGGAAGGCCAGAAATGGTAGCATTTTGCTGCCCCTTCCAAATCCCTGAGGAAGCTGGGAGGACTCAGGTGAACCCCAAATCTGGGCGCCCCTGGATTAAATTTAATCCAGAAAAGATGTGGGCTCCACCAGAATCTTCCCGACAAAAAGCAAGGGCAATGGAAGGTCTGAAGAGAAAGATTCTGGGAACGAAAAAGAACTCCGAACATGGAAGAAGGTAAGACTTCCTGGGTGAGCAGAGTCTGGAAGGCCCTAGCTTTAATTGCTAGGAAGGGGAGGCTAATCACCTCCCGAGAGAACCCTAGTAGCCCCAGAAGGCTGGGGGGAAGCCGTTCTCTCTAGGCTTGGGAAAAGGAGAAAAACTGGGGAAAAGCCCTGGTGTTTTGGGTTTGTCTAACTGCATGTTAGAATCTGGTACTGCTCTTATATCCACTAAACGAGTGGAGTCTCGATTTTAATAGGAAGGGCTATTTATAGGTTCAAGTCCTAATGTCCTGGAAATTGGTCTAGATTAAGGAAAACAAAACTTGGTTACAGGAAAATGGATCGGCTTTTCTGGTGGAGCTTGGTCTGGGTGTAAAGTTTAAACAGTGGAAAAAGTCTAGCTGAAATCTTTTGTTATGGTGCTAATTTGTGAATGAATTCACTTTACACCAAATGTTAAGTGTTCTGAGGTTTGTGATGGCTGTGGGGGCAGCCATGGTGAAAATAAATATATAAACTTGTGGGTCAAATTAGTGAACTTTGTGTTTCTGTCTGTGTCAGCTCAATGCTAGTGTTGGAGTTGTGTCCTTATGTAAAGTAGAATTACAGCTGAGCTGGAGCCCTCCCTTGCCATTGGCAAGGGGGTGAAATGATTCTGGGGCAAAAGCTGAGGAGTCTGGATGTTTGCGGAGTCTAGATGTTTGTGCATGCTCTGCTGTCTTGTCTCTGGTCTGGCCCTTTGCCGGGGCTTGGAGACCATCTGTGTCCATGCCACGCATCCAAGTTTGTTGGGGATGTCCCAGTCAGGGTGGCTGGGTCCCTGGGAGAGTTGACAAATTTGAGTAGGTTCTGTCTGCACATTTTGGCTGAAAGCTGGAAAGTGGGGAGCTGCTTGCCCCTTTCCAGTGAGTCCACCCTTCTATTCATAAACTGCATTCCTGTTTGTTGTGCACCTGACTGCCTGGAAGGGGGGGAAGTGAAGGGGGTGAAAAGCAGAATCAGAATAAATGCAGTAAAGTTCCCTCCTTAGGGTGTCAAAGCCAAAATAGCTTTGCATTCTGCCCAGGTTCTTAGAAGGTATTGTAGTAACTTTAAGTAAGAGAATGTGTTCTGTGAAGGTAAAATTTGTCTTAAGGGTATAAATAATTATAAAAGTTTTACAAAGCATTGTTTAAATTAAGGTATTTAATTGGCTAATTGCAGAAGGTCATTATTTAACAAAAACTGAATTAATAATAATAATAATAAAAGGCAATTTTATTCAGCAGCCAGTCTCCCCTGCCAACTTGCTTCCAAAAAAACTGTTTCTGGTATTACATGCTACTAAGTATTTAAAGTGAAGAAAAGTTCATTATTTTAACAAACTTGTTTAGTATTAATGGCAATTATATGTTGTAAGAAGTTTGCCTGGTAACTTAGTATGTAGGATATATGGAGTGTGTTTTTATTGTTAAGGAAACAGAAGATGATTTTGTCCTAAGATAAAATGATTGATTATTGGAAAGAGTAGAGTGTGGGACAGAACCTGAATGAATACTGAAAGTGTAGAAGGTTTATGGAAGGAAAATTTTTATGATTAAAATTGAGTAAGATCAATATACAAAGAAAATCTTTACAAAATAGCTTCTTGTGCTTTACCCTCATCATTTCCTCAGTGTTTGAAGAAGAGTCTTACCTCTTTTAAAAGAACATTTATGTTCTAGAAATCAAATCCTGAAAAATAGCTTTTTATTTCAAACTAACTGCAAGAGATTTATTCTTTTACTTTAAAGGGAAAATTAAAGTAATGGTTAAGTTCATTTAATATGTTATAAGACGAATGAAAGGTATTTACAGGTGTTATAAAATTAATAGGTTTTTAAAAAACTAATAAAAACTGTAACTAACAGTTAAAATCATTTATAAATGCATTTATGTTATAAAACAGTGGAAAGTTAATAACTGAAATTATAGCTGGGTGAATTTAGCTTAAAATTATCAAGTGTAAATTAAATAAATTGCTGTCTGATAGAATAAGGTTAAATGACCACTGGAGTTTTATTATCTCCAAAATCAAAAAGAGGAGTGGAGGTGGAGAAGTCTTCTGCCTTGACGGTCAGTGTTCCTAAGAGTGGCAATTCATGAGAGAAAGCAGTCTGTCTCCCTGAGGCTTCAAATAGCCTCAGTAAATATATATAAAATTAATCTTGTTGCTTATCCAAAATTCTGCTAAATTCAAAGTAAAATATAAAGTTCTGAAACAAAAAAATAGTGCTAAAGCATTGAGAACATTTTGGTTACAATCCATTAAGAAAGAAAATTCTTGTGTAAAACTGTATAGTCATAGTATAAAACTGCACAGTCATAGTGCAAATTAAGAGTTTCAAAAGTCTTTGAAATGTTTTACAGTCACACTTGTTTTGTAAGAATTAGAAGTTTAATGTAACTAAAGTTATGTTGTTGTGTCAAACTATTCATGTCTGCCTATTTGCTCAAATTGTTGAGATTAAATATGCAGTTATAAGTAATATATATTTCAGGACTCCAAATTAAGCTAAACAGTATATAAAATAATGCAAATTATAAATAATATCAATGAGTTTTGTTTCTGTGTCTAACTTTGTGTCTGCCCATTTGCTCAGTGTATGTCTTCATACATCAGGATAATAATATCAAATTAACAAAAGAAAATTCTTAAAAGAGCTCTATTCAAATTGTTAATTAAATATGCAGTTATATATGTAAATAAATATTCTTAAAGCCCAAATTAAACTAAGCAGGATGAAAAGGTCATAAAAATCTGATTATAGAAACAATTGGGAAAGGGCCTCCTCTTTGCAAGAGCTTTAAAGGCAAGACTAGGTGTAGCAGATTAAACCTATCTAGTAGGCTAGGGAATTAAGAATCAGTTTGCCTGGTAATTTCCCAGTTTAAACCTTTTGTCAGCCATAAAATGCAAAAAAAAACACACAAAGATTAGGTTAATTTTCACATAAGAAAAATGTTGATGTAACCTGGTGGCCTGCTGCCTCAGTCTCCCACTCCCGGGTTGGACAGCAGTGGAGGAGACCAGTTTAGGCCAGTCCTATGGACAGTGGAAGGATGCCCAAGAAGGAGCTAAGTCAGTGCCATTTCAGCACTAAATTCTATTCCTTATTTGACAAAGAGGGGAGCAGGTAAAAACTAAAATGGTTAGAATGTGATAGAGGAAGCAGTTAAATCAAACTTTTGCGTGGGAAAGTTAAATCTCAGATAAGCTGTAACTTCTGAAGTATCTAATCTATGGAAAAACAGAGGAAGAGCTTGCATGCTAGGCTTAGGGGTATAAATTGTGTCATTTTTCTTTGTTCGGGGCACCAGCCATATCTGGCTCTGCACCCCTTCTTGCAAGACTGAGAATAAATTATTTTCTTCTCCACAATCTGGTGAGCCTTATTTTCTTCCAGAAGATTTCTTTCCAACGAAATAAAGGTAATTAGTGGCTCTATTAACAAATTTCAGTAAGTAAAGGAAAGTCCATAAAAACTATGGAGAGATCTTTCCTGGGTTAGGATTTTTTTAAAAATTAAGTAATTGTGTAATGTGTTTTAAAACCTGGTAGTCAGTATGCATGAGTTTTAAAACCTGGTAGTCAGTATGCTTTTAAATTATTAATTTTCATAACTTAAACAAAGAAAAGAAGTTTTTAGCTTCCTGTAAGGGAAAAAGAACATTCCTTGCATAAACTATTATGGTTTCAATTTTATTTAACTTGAGTGTAATCTCCCATAGTTAATTTATACACTAAATTAACATTATATGTACAAAATCTTTACAGTAATGAAAATTGTAAGTTCACATTGGTGAAATTAGGCTAAAGGAAAAAGATTGTATATATGCTCTCTTAAATAAAGAGTAAATTTCTTTCATTGGTAATTGTAATATAGTAAGTTTATTTAAACATGAGGTGGCTAGTCAATGTGGTTATAGTCAATTATAAAAAGTTTGTAAAACATCTTCCAAACTGAAAATGTTTAAATAGTTCTAGTTGTAGAAGTCATTGTTAACTAAAAAAACTTAGAGTGGTATTAGTAGCAGAAATAACTTCATGATAATAAACCTCTCTGAAGGCCACTGCAAAGTACACATTTAGGTAAATGGTAATAAAAAGTTGTCTTGATTCTATTGGAAATACTCTGTTTTCATTCTAACAATGAAAAATAATATTTTTCCTCTATTACTAAAGTAAAGTACCTACTGTTATCTTCATAGTAAAATTGTGTAAGTAAACAGTCATTTGATATATGTATTGCGTTAAGTTCTTTAAAATATATATAAAAACAAGGAATAAACTTTAACATTGTCAAACTCTTGTGCATTCAAACCAGGCCTTGAATACATTACAGGTGGCCTCTCCATGTGAGTTATTGGCTAGGCTGGTCACTGACCCCTCAATTAAAATATGTGCTATATCAGTCTCTGGTTCTGCTCCTAAAGTTGATGGAAACTATATTGCAGTTTTAAGTTTTGCAGCAGCCAATAATGACTCGGTACAGCCAAGTGTACAATGGATATCGCCTCCAGACTGGCACTATTCCATAGTGCCAAAGAGCACTATGCACCAGGCTAGTAGAATACTGGAAAATCTCTCTAAGATGAAGGATGCTGCAACTTGCTCACTGCATTGAAGAACATGCTAAGTGGAGCCATGATACCAAGATACTGTAAGTGAAACTCAAACACAATTGACATTATGGCCTGCTCTCATGGAGAGATAACATGTAAGGTATTACAAACCTGAAACTCAAAACTAATAATTGCAACTCTGAATCCTTATGCATTAAGTAATACATTAGTTAGTATTAAGTGCTGTACTTTTATCCTGTACTAAATATATGCCTAATAATTGTAATGTTATCTTTTCTATTTTGGATCAAGTGCAGAAGTATATTAAACATGTTAAATTCCTGGTAAAATCATTTTCTAAACAGTTAATAACATGTCTATAGAATAGGGTGGCAGTCGCAGCCAGTCTCAGTCAACTTCTATATTCTGCTGTACTCTGCTGTGTAGCAAAAGTGAGGCTTGCTTGCTGATGGGGGAGTCACCTATTGAACAAGTCAAAATTGCTAGAAATTGTACAATGAAAACCAAGGTGTAAAAATCTTTATTCTGTAGTTCTGATCACTCCCAGGTGAAAACTAAGAGTATTTCCAAATTAGTGTTCTAATCCTGAGTGAAGCCAGTTGCCCAAGGAGTGCCAGTTCACCAGGAGCATCTGACAAAGCAAATGAGTGTCAATCATTGAACAGCTTGGAATGTGTCTTCAGACAAAGCTAAGTGTCTGTTGCAATTTCTCTCTAAAGATGGATAACTTAAAAAAAGAATATATATGCTGTTTCCACCAGCTTTTAAGGAGTGCCATCTTTATAGGCACCTAACCTTGTCTACCTCTGTAATCCAATGTGTCCTCTTTTAAAAATGGGTATTCCAAATTTTTAATTAAGTTTGTTTCTTTCAGAGTGAACATCTTATTAACCATATGAAAACTTCATCCAACTTTGTACAGAATGCCAGATCCATCTTCCTCCAGTTAGAATAAATTAAGAGTTTTACACCTTATTAGGCAATGACTACAGCCCATGGCAAGCAGGAAGCAGTTACAGAAAAGAGATCCATCTCCCTTCAGCACCCCTTTTAAATTAAAGGTGTAAACTCTTCAAGGGTAAAATAAAATTAATAGATGGATCTGGAACCTGCCTGGAAATCCATGTGAGCGCCGGTGGCCACAGGATGATTGCAGGAGGCTCCCGCCCCAGGATTCTGCTGTCCAGAATGAAATCCTCTAAACTCTTAAAAACAGTCCTGGATGCTACACTAAAGATTGATAAATAATCAATCAAAACAACAAACAGCCATCCACCTCATAGCTCCAGCAATAATTATGCCAAAGCTTAGCAAGTTAAACTTTGGCAAAGGGGGGAAATGATGTGGGCTATGGGTGGCAGGCTCTTTGTCTCTTCAGAGATAACCTAAACTATCTGTGACTTGTGGGTGTGGGATGATGAAAGGCTGCAGTCCTGGCCTTGGGGAGCAGGAAACCGTTTAACAATGCAAGGTCTATAAACTTTAAGTATTCAGGGGAAATGCAAACCAAATATGCTAAAGGCTTATCTAGAATGTCTGGAGTCCATGCTAAAAGCTTACCTAAGATGTGGAAGATATATATGCTAATTGAAGCCTATTGAGAACTGAAACAAAGCGACCATTTGGCCTTTCCTCGTGGTATAAAAGACATTTGAAAATCTTGTTCAGGGCTCGGGATTCAAACAGAAACCTCCTGAGTCTGGCCGGCTGTCAATAAACCATTTTTCCTTCTCAAAATCATTCCTGAGTCCTGGCCTCTCTATACTCAAATAATTGAACTTCTCTCAAATTCTACAACAAAACTACAGCCAGGAGATTGAAGGACCTATTGCAGTGGTGGACATGTGCTCTGAGAAGGGAGAATCCTTGGGGGGGGGGGAATCACAATTTGTTCTATAATATCCATGTGGGAAATGGTGGCTTCCCTCTTGGATGAGAAGGGATCAGACAAGAGGGGCCACTGAGAGAATATAGGGTTGCCCATTTGACTGTTGTGGAACTCTGTGTGTGCAGGAAAACCCTGAAATTTTTATTGACATCTGAGTGCCTGTTTGTAAGAATAAAGATTAGGAATTTCAGTAAAATTAGCAGGCATTCTGACAGAGCATTTATTTGACTGCTGCTAGTATTGGTAGGACTATTTCTAGCTGATTGACCAAGGAAAACAAATAAATCCACTGCTTAGAAGAAAAGTAAAAATTAGAAAAGGATTTTCCAACTTCCACCTCTGTCTTAACCACTTCCACCTCTGCTTTAATCATAGGAGTCCCTGAGGAATTAAATAAGAAAGAAAAAGTGATTCAGATTTAACAAATATAGAATAATCTTTGAATGATTTTAATCTTGTGAAAAATCCTGCACAAGCAGAAGTGCTAAATATGGTACCAGTCAGTAAAACCATGCTTTTAAAAAATTATTCCATTAAAGAGTGTACTGAGATAAGGAAAACATTCATGCAGCAACTCCACAAACCACCTGGCTACTGTGGTAAGGGGAGCTGATAGAATTAGTTTAACTGCTGGGAAAGTGGTAAAGCTTAGCAACATGAATTCCAAATGGGCCTCAGTAAGCATATTGATAAAACTAATGCTCTGAATGTTTAGCAAATTTTGATCTGGACAAAAATATTAAAGTAAAAGAGGAAGAGAAAAAAATAGAAAAATCCTGACTGCTTTTGTAAGCCTGCAATTAAATCCTGGCTTAGTCCTGATAGGAACCTCCCCTGCCAGTGTGCCTCCAAAAAGCTGTTTCTAGTATTGCATGCTTCATGTATTTGAAATGAAGAGAATTTAAGTGTGCGTATAAACAAATTGATTCATAATTCGGACAAACTTGTTTAGTGTCAATGGTAATTGCATATTGTAAGAGATTTGCTTGGAGATAGTATCCAGAATCACTTTGGTAACTCAGGTATGTATCGTATGTACAATGCATTTTTAACACTAAGGAAAAGGAAAGTACTTTTGTCCTAGGATTAAATGACTGGTTATAATGAGACAGTAAAATGTAGTATGAAAGATGAATGGAGAGAGAAATGCAGACGGTTCATGGAGAAGGAATATTTGTGGTCAAAGTTAAGTACAATTTGATGGGTCTATTTGTACAGTTTTAAAAAGTTTAGTACAAAATATATACTGTAGCAGAACTAAAATTTGCTTCTTTCTCTAAGTGACTAAATTTTTAAATCAATGTTCTGTTTTAGTAAGGGTTACAAAGAGTTTTCTCCTGAATAATCAGTACACAAAGGAGAAAGTCTGCTTTTTATCAAAAAACTTTTTGTACTTTATTCTTTCCATGTACTTGGTGTTTTAAGTAAACAAGTCTTCTCATTTTAAAAAGAACATAATGTTCAAACCTACCAAATTTTAATATTTTGCTTTCTCAATGTCAAACCTAAAATGTATCTTCTATATTTCAAACTATTGGAAAATAGTTCTTTCAACATTAAACAAAATAATGTAATAAAAATAATTCAGTTCATTTAACATGCTAAAGTAGAATAAAATGTGTTTAGAAATTGTTAAAAATTATAATGAATCTTCTAACTTTCTGTTACTCAAAGATGTATGTGTAAAAGGTTCATATGAGTACTTGAAGACTGTATAAAATTCCTAAAACATTAACAATGTTTTCTGTATAACATTAAATAACAATATAATGTATTGATTGTACTTGTAATTATTTTTAAAATGTTATATGTCACAGAAAACACCTCTCCCTGGGATTCAAGAGGCAAATGCTTTGGCTAGTTTTGATTGAATTTGCCCAACCTTCACTGAAGAAACAATCCTATGGTTCCATATACAAGGTGGCCATGGGGGGCTACCACAGGGTGACATATGACAGTAGACTATCATAATTTTAAATAAAGTAACACCACCAATGTATGCAGCAGTCACTAACATTGGAGTTATGCCACTATTACTTTGTGTTAGATATTGCTAAGGCTTTATTTTGTATGTCTTTAGAAAAGTCAAGCCAGCCTGCATTCATTTTCACATGGAAAGGCCAATGATGGACTATTACAGTGCTGTCCCCAAAGCTATATGCAAAGTCCAAGTATCTGTTACTGCCTCCTGGCAAAAGATCAGGCCATAGGGAAGAAACCTGTGGCTGTAACTCTATTCCATTGTATTGATGACATTGTGTTAACCATTTTTTTTTCTTTCAGAATTAAAAGTAGCATTAGAGACAATGGTACTTAAACTTGAAACCTGGAAATGCCCAGTCAATCAGAGCAAATAGCATCATCCTGGCTGCTCTGTCAAATTCTTTGGTGTTCTTTTATTGGGTGATACAAAACCTTACTTTCTGCAGTAATCAATCAAATACAATGTTTTCCCACACCACAATCTCTAGAACAATTAATTGCCTTTCTGGGTTATTACAGTGATGTGGGCTATGGTTTGCAGGCTCTTTGTCTCCAGAGATAACCTAAACTATCTATGACTTGTGGGTGTGGGATGATGAAAGGTTGCAGTCCTGCCCTTGGCGAGCAGGAGACAGTTTAACAATGCAAGGTCTATAAACTTTAAGTATTTAGGGGAAATGCAAAGAAAATATGCTAAAAGCTTATTGAATGCCTGAGGTCCATGCTAAAAGCTTACTAAGATGTGGAAATATGTGCTAATTCAAGCCTATTGAGAACTGAAACAAAAGGACCATTTGGCCTTTCCTCTCTGTATAAAAGGGACTAAAAAATCTTGTTCAGGGCTCGGGATTCAAACGGAAAGTTCTCGAGTCTAGCCGGCCGTCAATAAACCATTTTTCCTTCTCAAAATCATTCCTGAGTCCTGGCCTCTCTATACTCAAGTAATTGAACTTCTCTCAAATTCTACAACAACAGTAGTGAAGATCCTTCATCCCAAATTTAGCTCACATATTAAAAGTACTGTATGTGCTAATCAGGAAGTTTAAGCATGGGGATATAAGGACCCCCAGCAGGCTGCTTTTAAGAAGTAAAGAGGGCAATAGCATATAATTCAGTGCTAAGGGGGTGAACCTTGATGTATACTGTGAATTGGATGTGGCCAGCACTGATATTCTCTTTGGGTGGGGTTTGTGATAAAGGCAACATTCTAGCAAGTTTCTATTAGGTTTGAATCATAGTTGTGGAAAGGATACAAATTACAATAGAAACTCTTAAAAAACAACTATGTGCAGGCAAGCATGCTGTGTTACAAGTGGTAGACTTAACCTGATAGTATTCATTTACATTTAAGACTGCTATCCCTACCCAGAGATGCATTGTAAATACTAGAAATAAGACAGGAACAATGAACTGTCATTGGCTGCCTTTGTGGAGAAAACATCTGTGAAATAACATAGGATGCCTGCCAGCAGTGACAGGTCTTTCACAATCCTGCCCAGTCCTCTATCACTCCTCAAAGGAATATTGAGGCATATGCCCTCATGAAGATCCAAAGCCATGATATTGAGACCCAAATAGCAGCTGAGTGGCTCCACAGGTAAAGCAGACATTGTGGCACCCAGACACTGTGGCAGCAGGTCCAGCTTCCTGTAACTCAACAAACAGTTCATGGACATCACCCAAGGGTGTCCTTCATGCTCACTCTGATGACTAAGACAATTACCTCCCCAGATGAGATATTTTGTCTGAGCAAACTCCAGTAGCACAATGGTAAGTGGATTACATTGGTCCCCACATTTCTGGAAGGGGCAAGGTATGCTTTCACTGCCACAGAAAATGCTGAGGCAGGTTAGTATAGTGACAGGGGAAAGGTGGCTGAGGTCAGCAGACAAAATGACTGGCAGACAACATGGCTTACAGAAAACATGGACATGAGACCCTCCCTGAAAACCACCTGAGAAGAAAGCAGCTGCAAGTTCCTGTGGGACCCTGGCCATGATATCTTGTTTGGAATAATGAGATCACATTTGACCCAGGAGATACCATTGGGTCAAGAGAAAGTCTTCAGAAGGCCTCACCATTGTCCCTGAGTATTACAGGTGGGGCATCCAATCAGAAAATCAAACAGGTGGAGCAAGCACCAACATTAGAAGTGGGTGGAAAAAAAACTTTAAAAAGCCTTGACTTGGGGCCCTACATATGCAACTTCTCTTCCAGTAAAGCTCTGGTCCTTGTGTCAGACCTTGTACTTTTCTCATTTTCTTGTTTCTTGTTTCTTAATGCCCACTTTATGATGTGTCCTTAAATTATTTTATGCAACATTAGTCAAGAACCTAGAAGCCAGAAACCAGAGCCATCCCATAACACTTCCATGGGACTGTTGTAACCAATGGGCTACAATTCATTCACTGCCTAGAAAAATTAAGTGCCCTATATGGGGTGCCAGCCCAAAGTGACAATGACTGAGGAACTCCATTTACAAGTCACCTCACACAATCTTGGGCTAAGGACCAGGATATTGTTTGGACTTTCCATCTACCTTATGAGGTCACTGGTGCAGATCTTATGGAAAGGATGAATGGTCTTTTAAAGGAACAAATTAAAGGCAATGGTTTTTACAACAATGGACTAAGAGACTGTATCCAGTCTTAATTCATTTAAATTTAGCATGACAGGCTGCAGCCCTTGCTCCAGTTAAAATGCTAATGTCAGAACCAAGTCAGGCATTGAGAATACAAGTTAAAGGAAGGGCCATTTGCCCTACAGCCCAAAAGGAGAGGTAATTAAAATCTGTTGTTATCTATGCCTCAAACTATACAAACTGGGGAAAATGAGATCCTTTGGCAATGGTACTGGCCTTTGAAGCTTTGTTCTTTGGAAATTTAAGCCTATGGTGAATGGGAGTCACCCAAAATATTATTATAAGACCACAGTTTATGCAAAAAAATGCCAGTAAAATATTTATTAATAATATGGGGTGTCTTATTCCTGCTGAAACTTTAAGTGTATCTATGTGGATTCCTCTTATGCCTAAACTAGTCACTGAAAAGACCTCAGAAAATTTAAAGGGGAAAATATATGGTATTAGAAGCCCCTCATAAACCACACTGACTTGGTATTTTGTTATATACTAGTTTCTCAGATATTGTAATCGTAATATTATTTTAACTATTACCTAATTTACTAGAATGCTTTATATTTTTCTGATACCTAAATGCTGAAATATAAGCAAGCATAAAAATAATAGTTTTCATCCATTGTAGCTTTAAATTAAAGCAAAGATACTCATTCCCTTTCTTTTCTCTGTAATTAATAAGTTAATAAATTCTACTCATTTTATCTTCATAATATCAATCTCATCAAAAGTTTTCCTTTTATTCAAATATATTGTGTTTTATATTTCAGAACAAAGCTATTCAAATCAATGGTTTTGCTAGAATTTTCCAGGAGATTTCCAATCAGTGCTACTATCTCTCTTCTGTTGTTCTAATACTATGATTAAATAAATTAGCTTTACTTTGTAGAAGAAAATTAAAATGGGAACTACTGAAATTGATCAGGTTCTTTTAAATATAGTGAAAACAGTAAGGTTGATGCAGTTTTTGAAAATATGTATATTACATTCTGGCAGGAAGATTTGTAATTAAAAGCTACTCTATTTAAATGCAATTATTCAAATTAAGAATTTACAACATTTCCCCCTACATCTCCTCTACTTTCTTTTCAATAATCATAATTTTTTTCCTTCCAATATCATTTTTCTATTATCTAAGAAGTCCAAACTGATGAATGTATAATTCTTAGAAATATTGGTCATTGAGTTTCAGGGAAAATAATATCCTGTTATCAATTACATTGGAGAAAAATGATCTGTTATTGCAACTTTAAGCTTGGCTAAGATTTACCAATCATACAGTGTAAATTTAGAAAAGAATTATGAATGAATTTAAAAGGAAATGCTATCAGTTAGTGATCTTTCCCTTACAGGGTTTATGATTAATTAATCACAAGGATTACAGTGATTAACAAACAGTAACTTGCAATCCTATTACATAAAACAGCCCCCATCCAGAGCTTACATGTCCAGATACAGTTCATTTATTGTATCTGGCAAAGAAGCCACATGACACCACCAATACCTTCTGCATGCCTAGAATTCACTACCCCTTGCCATTCCTATTGGCCCCTATGTCTTACCCAAGCCCCAACCTTTCTCCCACTGTATAAGCATGTTTCCACCTATAGATGTACTGTATAAATTCATGACCACTTCTGTCGGAGGCAGGATGAAGTTTCTCTTCAGACCCCTGCCATACTTGTGGGGGTTCTGAAGTCTAATCTTCAGACCCCCACTATTGGGAGAGTTTCTCAGTGAACTTTCTGCCCATAATCAGGTCAGTCTCCATGTCCCAGTGAGTGCTATTTTTTCTCTAACATTATCAGTCTACTAAAGCTATGATAATATTGACATTATCTATGTCATCAGAAAAAAATATTCTTCAATGATAAAACTATTCTATTAGCACAGTGCTTCATAAAATAGAAATGAATACTTAAAAAATATAATAAACATTTACCCTATAACTATAATATAATCCATGAATTTTATTCACATTTTATTCCTTAAAAATTCACAAATTTGTCTAAGTTCTGATTTTACTCTATTCAAATTTATTCTTTTTTTATATCCTTCTCACACTATGGCATTCTTCAAATAAACATTCACTAAACATTTGCTCACCAGTGAAACCCAAATCAGAATTCTTACCTCCAAAAATAAAAGATAATAAATTTGTGGTCCTTTTTTAAAGTAAAGCATGCCTTTTGTTTTAATATACTTTTTTATTAAAAAGACACTTCAATTGCATAAATATTACACAAAAAAATAGGGGACACCCATATGGGCCTCCCATGTGGGATGTCACAAGTTCTGTCCCTGGTGCCTTCTTTAAAAAAAGGAGAACAGAAAGCCAATGCAAACAAGGTTCAAGAGGGAGAGAAATAAATAAAGTAAAAAATACATATATAATGTGTTTTCTAGAGTAGACTTACAGTTGTCTATTACAGGCCTGTGATCCTAGAAATGAAAGAACTTTTATCACATTGTGGTCTTATAAGCCACTAAGTTTTTGATAATTTGTTAGAACATCTTTAGTAAACTAATACATCTATTCATCACTAATAGAAATTTATTAATGTTCCCCAAATTTGACTCTTTCTTCAATTTCTGCTTGTGGCTCTCTCAAATATTTTGAATGTGCATGTCATCCTGCACAATACAATGCTCTTACTTAAAGAATATCTACTTTAATGTAAGGGATATTTTGTGATGTGTACATTTTTCTAGAAATATAATTATTTCATTAGTTTTATTTTAGTTTGCCAAATATAAGTATTTCGATTTTCTATTATTTACAATGATCAATGTTTACTTTTTAGATATATCTAATTTAATACTACAGTATCTGAAATTTTAAATTGTGTGCCAATGCTTTATATGATAGGAATTTATTCAATTTACATTTACTGGCATACCTTATTTTATTTTTGCAGATGCTGCTTTTTATACAAATTGAAATTTTGTGGCAAAACTGCATTGAACAAGCATATTGGCACCATATTTCCAACAGTCTATGCGCATTATCTGTCTGTCCCTATGCCAGATTTTGTTTGCTGTATGCACATTGTATTTCTTAGATATAATGTGCTTGCACACTTACTATATCACATTATAGTGTTAATCTAACTTTTATAGGCTCTGAGAAACAAAAATTTCTGTAACACATATTATTGTGATATTCACTTTATTCATGTCGTCTGGTACAAAACCTGCAATAACTCTGACATATGCCTGAGTTATAAATATTGAGATTTTTTGTTTATTTATATAATCAACTATTTAAATGATTTTAAGTCTAGTCCAAAATTTTAAAAAGTTATCTGGTGTACAGTGGACTATAATTTTTGTTGCTTATAGCCAGTATAAAAGCCAAAATGATGTTAATATGTCTAGTTCAGAAACTAATAATTATAAAACTTGGAAGAAATACTGTATACTTGTTGTAACTCTGTTTATGTCTTCTGCATTTTTTGCCTATTTATGCACTTCTTCAAATCTCCATCAGACTTGGACTTGCTAGTAACGCTGCCATGAAAGAAAAGAGAAGAGGGAAGAGGTAGAGTGGGCAGAGAAAAAAAAGTCTGAGAAGATTCTAACACTTTTCAACAAAAAGTGGGAAAGAGAATTTTGATTACTTACTGTCATTAAGAGAAAGTTCTATAGTGGTATTCTATCAAATAACAACGTATTAGATATGTTTGAGGTCAAAACAATAGACAAACAACTTCAATATGAGTAAGAGTTGCTGATCTTTATAACTTCTGGATATAAAATCTATTATTATCTTAAGATCCTTTATCTATTCCTGTTATATGGTTATATTTTCCTTCCCTGGAATGTTTGACCATGACCCTTCCTAGCCTTGGACTTTTCCAGTCATGTTCACCTTCTTCTATTAGATACTTTTAAACAAGATTTATCTCCCCATTATAACATGTATTTGAGTTGTAATTGGACATTTTTTCCATACATATTTGTTATATGCACCATTTGACAACAAAACTGTATTATGCCTAAGGCAGGAGCTATATCTTTAGAGACTAGCTTAGTGTATATCACAGAGGAGAGACTCAGGAGGTAATTATTTAATAAATGAGTTATTGGGCATTATCACACATTTTCATTCTCCCACAATAATTTTTTATTGCCCTCATCATTTAAAGATTTTAATATCTTTTTTCTGTGCATATTGGGTACATATTTTCTGTGAAGCATTTTATAAAAATAATTATTATTCTGAAAGATAGTAAACTTCTAAAGGGAAAAATTAAATATTATGTATTATGTTTTCTGAAATTGATTTAAAATGAAGCCATGGGCCCTGTTTAATTATTATTAATTTGTACTCATAATAGTTTTTTGGGGATGGTATCAGAGATTGAACCCAGGACCTCATACAAAGGAAGCAGGTGCTCAACCACTGAGCTACATCTGCTCTCCCAAAATTGTTCTTCTATTTGAACTGAAGGGACTTGTAATTCATTCTAAAGGAAATGGATTTTATCAAAACATTTGTAGTAATACTGACCTTTTGCATGTTGCTAGATTACTTTATTGCTAAAAGTATTTTCATAGGGAAAAAGAACAAATGAATTTGTGTAGTAAATGGAGAGCAAGCATTTCCATTGCTGAATAAATGTATACGCATTTCTTGCAAAAAAAATGTATACGTGAAATATATTGGCTTATTTCCAATCAGCTGCTGTATTCCTTATTAGTAATAGTTGTGCAAAATCTGAACTGACCATACCACCTTCAAGAGGCCCCATTCTTTCTCCTTACAAACAACTACATTATACTCAGTCTACACTTAATTGGCTTTTCCCTCAAAACAAAGTAAATTACGTTAGTTAGCCATTGAATTTGTTAGGGATTTGCAATTGAAGACTAGTTTTCTTATAAAAAAGGACTTTTGGAATCTAACATATGGTTCTACTGGTATAATAACCTCCAAAGATACCCCATGTCCTTATTTACAGAATCTGTCAATATGCTATGTTATGAGAGAAAAGTAACCTTGAATGTCCGACTGAGAAAAAAGACTGCATTATAACATTATTATATTGGATTACTCAGGTGGGCACAATCTAGTGACCTAAGACCTTCAAATCAGAGGACCTTTTCCAACTATAGATAAGAACCAGAAACATGGAGTATGAGTAGGATTTGAGCAGGCAATGATCTTTTTGAAGATGGAGAAAAGGGACCATTATCCAATGAAGGCTGGTTACCTCTAGGAGCTTGAATAAAGCAGGAAAAGTGATTCTTCACTGGAGTCTCCAGAAAATGAACCCAGCTGTCTGAAAAGCCATACAGAACCCATATTATACCTCAAATGTACAGAACTGTAATTTAAATTTGCATTGTTATATACTGTACTTCTGGTAATTTGTAACTATAACAATAGAAAACTCATAAACTGTACAAAATCTAATGTTTCAATATCACTGTATCACATTTATGCCACAATGAATTTGGAATAGAGCAGAGAAGGGAGAAATATTGTATATATTTGTGCACCAGACACTAGAAACTTCTAATCAATCATCAGCTGTAGAAGAGAGAAGCTTTGACATAAACTAACAAGTAAATGATATAAACAGGGTGAATGAATATAGAAAAATTGGACAAATATCACAAACATAATATTGAGCAAAAGAAGTGGGAAACAAAAGAGTTTAACATGTATGTTATTAAATTTACAGGTATATTAAAGATTCAATGATACCAGAAGGCATAAGTCATCGTGGTATTTATAACTGAAAGTTGACATGAAATGAGTTTCTGAGATGGTCTTCAGATTTAGTCTCTTATCTGGATGTTGTTAGTATGACTGAGATCAGTGTGAGAAAATGCACCATTTCCCAAGAGAGGAATCTCATGTCATGGGCAAGGGATGAAACTTAACTGGGCTCCATTGATTAAAAACAAACAAAGAACAGTGTGCTATTTGGAACAACTTGGAAATGAATAGATGGTGTTTTCTCATGTGTCTCTGCAAGAGTCATCATCTTGGCAATGATGTCTAGGATTAGGAAAACACAAGAAGCAGCAGTCAGAAAACAATCATTTTTGTGATACTCAGGGAGAAGTGAATATTAGATTAGAATGTAGAGCCCCAATAAAAATTGCAAATAAATTTCTACCACACTAACATATATTTTGTTCTAGTATTGACTTTCAGATTTGCTTTGATTTAAAGAAGGAATATAAAATGGGTTTATTGTGAATGAAATCTCTATGAGAAAACCCAGATCTGCTTCACATTTTCTTGATAATATATATTTGCTTCAATGATAAACATAATCTTTTGTGGTTTCCAATTTCCCATCTGGTAATTACTTACATTCTCAATGCCTATTTTTCTTCCTATGAATTAGAGGGACATTATGAAAATATAATTGGCTGGTGAGTATGTTGCTCATTGTCACTTGGGCACAATCTTCCTGCTAATTTTTCAATCATCTGAAATAGGTCTCTATTACATGTTTTGTTTTTTCTGTAACTTTATCTGTTTATCTGGGAAGAAAATGAAATAATATTTGCTTAAGAAGAGTTGTACATAATCTTTATGTACAAAATCTTTAATTTTATGTACCAAATAAAAAGAGTAAAAACAAACAAACACTGTTTGGGAAGGAAAATTTGTAAAGTTCAAATATTTTAATTAATCATATTTGCATTAAGGGCAGGAACAGTTAAAGAAAAGTCAAAAAAAGAATAATACTAATGTGAGAAATGTTCTGACAATAACAAGTGGAGTATGCCATTCATGTAAGGAAATATGGCATTCCAAGACACATTCCAGTTAGACATATAACTGGACTTAATGTTGCAGAGAAAATAAAAGGAAGGTAGGACAGGGTTTGACAAATTAAAAGGCTGTGATAACTGAAGATGGGGTCTGAGTGAGTGCACCTCATAATCTTTCCTGAAAAGAAGCATCCAGGTAGGGGTGGAATCTTGCTGGAGTGGTCTGTTTGGGGGGCTTGCAAAGCAGGAGGTGTATGGATGTCAATTTGGAGAGACTGTGACAGAAGTAGTGCTTGCTAAAAGTAGAATTAAGGATTACAAGCACAGAGGCTGGAAGCTGTGGGGAGGCACCCCCTAACGCTGGTGGCTGTAGTGTTCCTTGAAAACTCTTGGTTGTGTGGTAGTGTTCCCAAGCCCCATGATCACCAGGTGCATGGTACCCAGGTCCATGTCCCTTAAGCCCCCATAACCCATGTTCACAGACCTACATATCCTGGGTCTGCAATATCATGGACTTCCCTTTCCTGGATCCAGTGCTACCAGAAGTCTGGGATTACCCTAGTCCTAATGTTTTGGACTGACTCCATGAGTGGGAGGGATTCAGAGGGAGGTACAGCAGAGGGGCCAAATGAGTGTGGGTTCAATTTTCTGGTCCCTCCCCTTTTATTTATTTTATGCTTGGGGGAGCATACCAGCTGACTTGGGGAGAGCCTGGGAAGAAAGAAGTGATGAATCTGCTAAGAAAGCTCAATTTACCTAAACATCTTGGGATAGGAAACTCAGTCTGGGAGAAAGTGGAACAAGAAAATGAACTAGGCTTCCTGTAGCACCCCTGAGAGGGACTATAGGAGGTGCTTTCAAAGCTTCCAAAACATAGTTGGTGTTTCTGGTGAGGTGTGGGTGTTCTCTCTCTGGAAATTGAGTCATTGTTTTCTGTGCAGAGCTGGTTCAACAAGGACCCACTTGAATCTCCTACCAGAGTTCGCAGGCAGCTTTCCTGCTGTCCTGGGAGAGAGGGAAGTGAAAAAGAGAGAAACAGTGAACATCAGATTACTAAGTGTTTTATTTAACTACAAAGAGGATTCCTTGCTTGAAACTTTGTCTGATATTTCGTTCATTTGTCTTCTTGTTTTTCTTTCCTCTTTATCTCCCCAAGGCACTTTTTTTGTATTTTTTTCTTTTTCTTTTTATTGCTTGCTTCCACCCTCTTTTTGCCCCTTTTTTCTTTCTTTCTTATTCCTCTTTTTTATTTTATTTTTTTATATTAGGTGAATGGAGCACTTCACATTTGCTATATTTCCTTATCCTCAAATTC
Source organism: Dasypus novemcinctus (assembly GCF_030445035.2). NCBI lineage: Eukaryota > Metazoa > Chordata > Mammalia > Cingulata > Dasypodidae > Dasypus > Dasypus novemcinctus. The sequence continues at coordinate 5,117,711 of NC_080694.1, read as the reverse complement.
TGCTATTCTGTGTGTATTTAATTTTGGCCACCAACACTATCCCTTTTCCTCTACATCTTTCTAGCCTCCATCATTTATTGTTCCTCTTACATTACACCTCCTTGTTTGGCCCCTATTTTCCAAACTTTGTATTTCTAATACCTTTGCTCTGTTCTCTGTCTTATATTCACTTTTTATATTATTGTCCTTTCTTCTCTTTCCCTCTTTCCTGAACACACTGGCCTTTCATTTAGCACTATATTCATCCCCATATTCAGTTTACTGTCTCATTATAGGTACTCTCCTTATCTTAATGTTATAACTCCACACAGCTTACTTGAGTCTAATATCCATTTCCCTAGATCTCACATGGTTCCTCTGTTAAATATTTACTATCAATACAACTGTTATTCATTTTCTTTTCTTACTCCTTTTGCTTTCTCTGGTCCTAATATTTTCCTTCAAGTGAATTTAGCCAAAAACAAAAAATAGAATAAGAAGAGCAAAGAGACAAAGAGAAGACTTAATATGAACACCAAAAACAACAAAAAATTAAACCCCAAATTAGACAAAGAAGCCAAGTAACTAATTAAACCCATCAAGATGAAATGACCAGACAGCAACAAAAAACAACAAACCAAACCAATAATCAGGAAAACATGCCCTAATCCAATGAACAAACTAAAACCCAGGATGAGGAGAAGAACATCAAACAAGTAATTAAAGCTCTCAAAACATATATTAGGGATCAAGTTGATGAAGTGAAGGAAGAGATTAAGAAAATGAAGAAGGCGGCAGACTTGGCCCAGTGATTAGGGCAACCATCTACCACATGGGAGGTCTGTGGTTCAAACCCCAGGTCTTCTTGACCCATGTGGAGCTGGCCCATGCACAGTGCTGATGCATGCAAGAAGTGTCCTGCTACACAGGGTGTCCCCGTGCAGGGAAGCCCCACATGCAAGGAGCGTGCCCCATAAGGAGAGCCACCCAGCATGAAAGAAAGTGCAGCCTGCCCAGGAATGGTGCCAAACACAAGGAGAGCTGACACAATAAGATGACGCAACAACAAAAGAAACACAGATTCCCATGCTGACAGACAACAACAGAAGTGGACAAAGAAGACACAGCAAATAGACACAGAGAACAGACAACCAGGTTGGGAGGGGGGAGAGAAATAAATAAATAAATAACTCTTTAAATAAAACACATTAAAAGAATTATACACCATGATCAAGTGGGTTTCATTTCTGGTATGCAAGAATGTTTCAGCATAATAAAATTAATTAATGTAATATACCGCATAAATGGTTTGAATGAAAAAAATCCCATGAACATATCTATAGATGCATATAAAGCATTTGACAAAGCATAGCACACTTTCTTGATAAAAACACTGCAAAAGATCAGAATAGAAGGAAACGTTCTGAGCATGATAAAGCGTATATATGAAAAACCAATTGCAAACATCATTTACAATGGTGAAATTCTAAAATCTTTCTCTCTAAGATCAGGAAAAAGACAAGAATGAACACTACCATCCCTTCTATTTAACATTTCGTTAGAAGTACTTGCTCAAAACCTGAGGCAAGAACCAGACATACAAGGCATCCTAATTTGAAATAAATAAGTCAAAATTTCACTATTTGCAGATGACATGGTCCTATACATAGAAAACACTGAGAAGTCTACAACAAAGCTTCTAGAACTTAATGGTTTCAGTAATGTCACAGGTTATAAGATCAATATACAAAATTGAGTAGAATTTCTGTACACCAATACTGAGCAATCTGAGGAGGCAATCAAGAAATGAATACCATTTACTATAGTAAATTTTTAAAAAATCAAATGCCTAGGAATAAATTTAACTAAAGATATAAAAGACTTACACAGAGTAAACCACACAACTCTGTTCAAGGAAATCAAAGAAGACCTAAATAAATCATAGAATATTCCCTATGCATGGATAGGAAGACCAAATATTATTAAGATGTCTATCCTACCAAAACTGATCTACAGATTCAATGCAATCCCAATAAAAATCAACACTGCATTTTTTAACAAACTAGGAAAACTAGCTATCATATTGATTTGGAAAGTAAAGTGGCCCTGAATAGCCAAAGACATATTGAAAACAAAGAATGAAGTTGGAGGAACCACACTACCCCACTTAAAAACATACCACAAACATACTGTGGTGAAAACGGCATGGCATTGGCACAAGGAGAGACATACAGACCAAAGGAACTGAACTGAGAGTTCTGATATAGATCCTCATATATACAGTCATAAAACATTTGACAAGGCCCCCAAAAACACTCAACTTGGAGAGAATGGCCCCTTCAACAAGTGGTGCCTGAAGAACTGGATATCCATATCCAAAGAATGAAAGAGAATTACCATTTCACATCTTATACAAAAATCAACTCAAGATGTATCAAAGACCTAAATATAAGAGCCAAAACCATAAAGACCTTGGAAAACAATGTAGGGAAGCATCTACAGGACCTGGTAATAGGAATTGGCTTCATAGACTACACACCCAAAGCACAAGCAGGAAAAGAACAAATAGATAATAGGACTCCCTCAAAATTAAAGCCTTTTTTACCTCAAAGGAGTTTGTCAAGAAAGTGAAAAGACAGCCTACCCCATGGGAGAAAATATTTGGTAACAAAATATCTGATAGGAGACTAATATCATGCATATATAAAGAATTTCTATGTCTCAAAAATAAAAAAGACCAAAAACCCATTTTAAAAAATGGGCAAGTGATTTGAACAGGTGCTTCTCCAAAAGAGAAATACAAATGGCTAAAAATCACATGAAAAAGTGCTCAAAATCACTAGTTTTTAGGGAAATGCAAATCAAAATTACAAGGAGATACCATCTTATTCCCATAAGACTGGTGGCTATCAAAAAAAAAAAAAAAAAAAAGAATCCAAATGTTGGAAAGAATGTGGAGGATTGGGAAAGCACATCTACTGCTGGTAGGAATGATGGAGAAGGATCCAGCCATTCTGGAGGACACTTTGACAGTTTTTCAAAGAGACGGCTATTGCTTTGCCATAGACTCGGCAATTTCACTGCTGGGTATATATACAGAAGATTGAAAACAAGGACACAAACAGATATATGCATACCAATGTTCATAGCAACATTATTCACTGTTGCTAAAAGTCAGAATCATCCCAAAGCCCATCAACAGGTGAATGGATAAATGAAATGTGGTTTATACATACAATAGAATACTACTCAGCTATAAGAAGGAATACAGCACAAACAAATGGGATAACATGGACCTTATGTTGAATGAAACAAGCCAGGGATTGAAGGACAAATACTATGTGACCTCTCTGATATGAAATAAGTAAACTAAGCTGTCTCAAAGAGCTAGAGACTGAATGATAGGCTTAAAGGAAGATGATGGGGGGAGGAAGGTTGCAAGCTGAGGCCTACATGGGTGAAATCTATGATAATCTAGAGGTAAGTATTTGTACAGGCAAGGGATAATATGGGGACACAGGGACACCTTTGATTGGGTTTTGCAGCCTTGAGGGGAGTAGGGTTGGGAGGATATGTCAGATGGCCCAAGGAATTGGGGGAGGACAGGTGGGAATATTTGAACATGGAAGATTATCAGGTATGTGGTTGAAACTATAATGTCTAGAAATCTCTTTAGAAAATATAAGGAAGGATTACCTGTTTAAGGTGCTTAAGGGGTGACATCTTGCACAGGGTCAGGTTTCTAGGGTGTGTGTGAGTGTTAATTTTGTTATAGCATGTTACATCATTGGGTGAAGACCCATGCAATGAGTGTGAAGATGTATCCACATCCTGAGGAGGCCTGATGTTATCAAACAGAGGGAATTGTGGCTCGTGAGAGAATTGGTGGGTCCCAATGTTTTAGGGCAGTCTAGGATGTCAAGCCCTCAACATTGTTGCAAGTATCTGTGAATATGGTCCTTCAAGTAGAGAAGATTGATTGTCACTGTGGTCCTTGAGGGGAGAGGGAGAGATGTATAGAATAGATGGAATCAGGGTAACTGGGAGACAAAGGAAGTGTTCCAAAAGATCATGCAATCATGGATATAGGTCATGTTAAATTACACCAAAAATGTATAAAAGTCTATAGGCTAAAATGTAAACCATAATGTAAAACATACGGTAACTAAAAATTTAGAGAATTGTACAGACTAAAATATAAACCATAAAGTAAACCAAAATGGGATCATGCTTGAAAACTATTTTTCAATATCTGTACATCAGCTGTAGCAAATATAACAAGAACTTGTACAAAGATCATTGCTGGGAATGGGGGAAAGGGGTTTGATCTACAATATATGGGAGCCTCCTATATTGTATATGTGAATTACTGTGATATAAAACTTTTGTGAAGACAAAATTAAAAATTAGGAAAAAAATAAGAAAGGATGTAGTCACTGAGGAAGAAATGAAAGAAATTGCCTTGCCTCTGTACCTGTAGGTCTACTCCTATTACTGTGATGAAAGGCAAAATATCAAAAACAAAGTTTTATAATATTTTTCATTTTTAAATACCCCAATTTACTTTAACTTTATTTTAGTTTTTCTAAATTAGTAAGTATTCTATTTCTAATCTTTAAACCCATCACCATATTTTGTCTTCCTATTAATTGAATTTTGTAATATATTAGGCTCCATTATTGAAGAAGTTTTGGTCTACAGAGAGGTTCAATTATGGTAGGGGAGGAAAACTGGCAAAGGGTGTTATTGATGGAGGGCACATGTTTGGGATAGAGTTCTGCAGGGCATGTATACAGGGTACATAAAAATGCTTGGATATATATTGGGTATTTTCATAGTAATTACAGTTACAAATGACAACTGAGGGAGTGCTGAGTTCTTAGCCAGGGGAGCTTTATAATATTCCCCAATGGAGCAGCAACAATTATCCAAGTGCAATGACAAAGACCATTGAAGAAGGATGGTCCAAAAATGAGCCCCTGATACTGATGTCTACACTTATGAGCCTGTGTGCCTGAAATATGAACTAGGTCTAGAGCTGCAGGGTGCCTAAGAGTTACCTCCTGAGAACCTCTGTGTTACTTAAATGTGGCCACTCTCTAAGTCAAACTCAGCATGTAAATGCATTACCTTCCCCCCAGCATGGGACATGATTTCTGGGGATGAGCCTCCCTGGCACTGAGGGATTACTACCAATCACTAACTGGTGATGCAACTAGAAAGACACCTTGAATAAAAGAGTCATCTCTGACAAGCAGAATATCTCAGCCTACACGTAGGATCATGTGATTAAAAACTGCTTTTTGACCTTGAATAAAAGGGGGAAATGACAAAGACAAATGAGTTTATATGATGAAGTGTCTTCAAAAAAGAGTCAAGTGGTCTTCAGAGGGGTCATGCTTATGCACTCCTCAGCAGGACCCGAGAGACAGACAAAGTAGACACAACCCCAGGTACTGGTTCTCCTGAGATTTACAGAGACCCACATGTTCTACGGTAATGGAGATAGCTCTGGAGTTCAGTGCCATGTCAGTGGGCCTTACTTTAGAATTTGCGTTCCTGAGTGTGATGGAGTTGGACTCAGATATGGCCTTTCTACACATGCCCCTTCTGTCACTTTTACTGAAACTGTGCTTGGCCCTATGTTTGGTATATACTCAGGAGACTTGAAGATCTGGGTTGTCCATGTGCCAGCTCAGCCCTGAGCCTGAGTAAAGTTGCAGCTTCTGCCCTCTGGTTCATTAGACTTACCCAGGTTCCCCACCAGGGAGGTGAAGATGGTCAACCAAAACACCAGGGAACTGAAAGTGTCTACAATGGCAAGCAAGAGTATTGCATCTATCTTCCATGTGGAACCTAAGTCTCTTCTAAATTCAGAGCTGGACTGGAAATCACCATCCCAGGGTCCACAGGATGGAGGAATAAAATATGGATTAGAGTGGACTTACTGATATTCTACTATGGAACAATTGTGACTAGTAATGGAAGAAATTGTTGAATTGATGTGGAGAAATTGGCCATGGTAGTTGCTGAGGGCAGGAGCAGAGAAGAAGAGATATGATGTGGGGACATTTTTGGGACTTGGATTTGTTCTAAATGATATTGCAGGGACAGATGCTGAACATTATGCACCCTAGCCATCACCCACTGAATGGACTGGGAGAAAGTGTACAATTTAAGCTATTATCCATGTGGTGCAGCGGTGTTCCTAAATGTATTCTCCAAGTACAATGAATGTGCCACAATGATTAAAGTGGTTGTTCATGTGGGAGGAGTGGGGTGAGGGCGTGTGTGGGGTGTATGGAAACCTCATATTTTTTTGTGATCTATGTATCTTCAAAAAATGTAATTCAAATTTTTGATGGGTTGGAAGGGTGGGGAGTGGGGTATATGGGAACCTCTTCTGTTTTTTGATGTAACATTTTGTGAGATCTATTAACTTTAAAAAAGGTAATTAAAAAAAAAAAGGATGGTCCATCAATGGGTCTTTGTTATTGAAGACTATGCTTATGAGCCTTTGCTTTTAGAATTCCAACTTAATTGAGGGTTTCAGAGATCCTAAGGGTTCTCTCCTGAGGTCCCCCATTTTTTTCAAACGTGGCCTATTTCCATTTTCGGGACTTGGAGTTGTCCTGGGTGGTGCTCGAGGACAATTACCAGACATTGTAGATCCTCCCATGGCCCACTGGATGGAACGTGGGAGAGTATGGGCTATGATGTGGACCATTGACTATGAGGTGCAGTGATGTCCAGAGATGTAGTCACCAAATGCAATGGATGTGTCATGATGATGGGGGAAAGTGTTGCTGTGGGGGGAGTGGTGGTGTGGGGGCGGTGGGGGTGAATGGGGACCTCATATTTTTTTAATGTAATATTTTTAAAAAATGAATTAAAAAAACAAAATAAATAAATAAAAATGTGGCCTATTTCTAAGACATAGTCAGCATATAAAGAAATTACCTTCCCCGCAGCATGGGAAATGAATCTCCCTGGGACTGAGGGATTACAACCAAGCACCAGTTGTTGAGGCAACTGGAAAAAGGCCTTGTGTTAAAGGGGGGAAATGTAAAGACAGATGATTTTCAAATGGCCAAGAGATTTTAAAGTGAGTCGGAAGGTCATCTGAAAGGTAACCCATATGCACGTCTCAGCAGGATCTCATAAACAGACAAAGTAGATACTACCCCAAATAGTGGGACTCCTGAAAGTTCTGGAGACCTCCATATCCTGTGGTCATAACAGATAGGTCCAGAGTTTGTTGCCTTGCCAGTGGGTCCTACTTTGAAGTTTGTTCTCCCAAGTGTGACAGAGTTGGACTCATTTGAGACTTCTCTACATGTGGCTCTTCTCTCCCTCTTATTTGAAGCTATAGTTGGTGCTGGAGTTGTTAGATGTACACACAAGAGACTTGAATTTCTGGGTTGTACATGTGCCAGCTGGGTCCTGAGCCTCAACAGAGGGGTACCACATAATCTTCAGTTTATTGGGTCACTCAACACAACAAACAAGGAGGTGAGGATGGACATCCACCACACCAAGAAACCAAGAGAATCTACAGCAGCAAGCAAGAAACTCCCATCATCAACCATGTGTGATTTAAGTCCCCTCCCAATTAGAGGGGAAGTGGGCATCACTATACCAGAATCTTCAGTATTGTGGAAATAAATTTGGACTAGAGTAGACTTAATGATATTCTATTATAGACTTATTCTAGTTCTAGCAATGGAAGTAATTATATCATTGATGTGGATACAGTGGGCACTGTAGGGGCTGAAGTCAATGAGAGGGAAAAAGAGGTGTAAATGTGGCATTTTCAGGAATTGGAATAGTCCTGATTGTCATTGCAATGACAGATACAGGCCATTATATATCTCTTCAGAACCTACAGAATTGAGTGGGAGAGAGAGTAAGCTACAATGCAGACTATAATCTATGCTTAGTAACAATGCTTCAAAATGTTTTCATCAATTGCAATGAGTGTACCACACTAATGGAGAAAAGCTGGAGGTGTGGGTAGTGGAACATTTGGGAATTCTTTATATATTTTTATGTAACAGTACATGTACTCTAAGTATCTTTTAAAAATAAAAAATAAAATATATTAAAAATAAAATATATGAAAGACAGAACAGAAAGAGAAGGGAATGGGAAAAATTCAAAAGTCTCAGGAAATTGAATGACAATACAAAATGGAGTAACATTCATGTTATCGTTGTCTTAAAATGAGAAGAGAATCAAGAATAGGTAAAAAGAATGAAGAAATAATAACTAAAAACTTCTGAACACAAAAGAAATATATAAATATCAATATCAAAAAAAGGTAATGCACTCCAAACAGAGTATATATGAACAGGCTTACCCATTTAAAAAAATGATTCTTCAGAATAAGAAACAGAGATAAAGTGGATTCTGAAAGCAGCAAGAGAAAACCAGAGAATTACATACCTGGGAAACTCAATAAGTTTATGCCATGCCCTCTCATCAGAGGACATGGAAGTGAAAAGAAAGTGTTAAGATATTTTTAACATACTGAAAGAGAAAAACCCCCAACCAAGAATTTGGTTTCAGGCAAAACTGCCCTTGTAAAATGATGGTGGGTTCATTCTTCACAGAAAAACAAAAAGTGATAGAATACATTACCAAAAGACCAGAATTACAGTAGATACTACTGGGGGTTGTGTAGTCTGAAAGATAAAACATAAATAAATAAATAAATAAATAAATAAATAAATAAATAAATAAATAAATAAATAAATAAAAACAGACTTGAGGCTTGGAGAAGGATCTAGAAATGAAGACCATTAAGTAGACTAAATTTTAAAGGCTAAAAAGCAAATCAAAATTAAAACTTGGCAAAAAAAAAAAAAACCACATGGAAAAATTTATGAAGTAAGTAATGCCTTTAAAGTAATAGCATTGATTTTTAATGATGTGAACTCCCCAATGAAAAGGCATAGGCTTTAAAGTGGATAAAATAATATGCTTTCTAAAAGAGACTTCCTTCCGATGTAAGGACACAAAAGGTTAAAAGTGAAAGGATGGAAGAAGATATTTCATGCAAATAGTAACCAAAAAATACATGGATTAGTGATACTAAAATTAGGAAAATTAGAATTTAAATGCAAACCTGATTTAAGGGATGAAGAATGATATTATATATTAATAAGATTATTAATTCACCATGAAAAAAAGTAACTATGCTAAATATGTATGCACCTAAACTGAGTGCCCCAAGATTCATTAGGCACATTATGGAAAATTGAAGGGAAAATTAGGTGTCTTTACAATAGTAGTTAGAGATTCAATAAATCAGAGAGTCAATAAATGGAGAGAACATTTGGACAGATTCCTTATTTAGGAAACATAAAGCCTAAATAATATGATTATTGAACTAGACTTAACAAATCTACAGAGCATAGAACCCCAAGCGCCAGGTTACATATTATTTTCAAGTACTACTTCTGCAAGATAGACCACATGTTCAGTCACAAAATAAGCCTCACTAAATTTAAAAATATTGAAATTATACAAATCATTTTCTCTGATCATAAAGGATGAAGCTGACATTCAGTAACAGAAGGACAAAGGGAAAATTCATAAATATATGGAAATTAAACAACATAATCAAATAATTAGTGGATCAAAGAGGAAATTGCAAGAGATTTCAGCAAATATATTGAGAAAAATGAAAATGAGAACACAACATGTCAAACTCTAAGGATGAACAACCAGAAAGATTGTGGCACAGAAAGAAGATCCTGATGTCAGTTCCTGCCACAGGGCAGTTAGTAAAGATCCAGAGCTATCTAAAGCACATGTCCCAGTGCCCCAGGAAACCAGAAGTGCATCCTGAAAAATCCTTGATGGGATGGAAGGAAGAGACTGCCAATTTGCAGAGGAGATTTGTAAGTGGAGCACTCCACACCACAGATGCCAGCGTCCATCCTGCACTAGAGGCACAAGACACCTCAGGAGCTTTTTTGCAGCTGGAATTGGAATTCCCACTTCCCAAAAATGGAAAAGGAAGAGATGGTTGGGCACTAACTTCAGCTACTGATTAGTAAATTCAGTGGGCTAAAGTATAATCCTAAGAGCAGCTAAAGTTTGAATTTGTCCATTCAGAAGGAGACTGGGAGCCACCATCTTAACTCTGTGCCAGACATGAGGGAAAGTAGGGTGCACTGAAAATCACAGGGCTAGTAGGTACCAGATTCTTTCCATTCAGGTCAGATTGCAGGTCTTGGATAAGCCCAAGACCCACCTCCAGCAGTGAGGAAGCTGAAAGAACCTGCATCAGCCTCTCTGGGAAATTACAGGCTACTCTGTGGAGGCTGGTAATCATCCCACATTTGCAGCACAAGCTTCTTCAGGAGCTATTCTGTGGTTGGCATTAGAAGCTCCATTTCACAAAAACAGGGGAAGAAGAGACATTGGCCAACAATTTCAGATACAGATTAGTAAATTTAGCTGACTAAAGTATAATCCTCAGAACAGCTAAAGTTTGAACCTCCAGGTCAGAAGGAGGCTGATAGCTGCCATTTTGACCCTGCCCCAAGCATGAGAGGAAACTGGGCTGAAATTAAATGACAGTGATGGTATGAACTAGTTTCTCTCACTCAGATCAGCCTGTAGCCCTAGCCTAGGCTTCAGTCCTAACTCTACAGGGAGGAAACTGGAGGGCCCTCCACCAACCTACACAGCTACCTGCAGGTAACTTTGGCTGGCACCAACAGAATAACCAGAAGAGTACTGGGGAAACTGATGTCATCTTGGACCCACACTGCAAAATTGCTCCCCACAGTTGCAGCTCCTTCCTTGCCCCAGGCAAGGGAGAAAGGGATGTAAAGTTTCCTCAGTCTCTCAAGGTAACTACAGTCTAGGCCTGCATGACTTGGATTATTCCACACAGCTGTGACTGTCCCCACTGCTGGCAAAGGAGAAAGTTGGGAGAAACTTCATTGGTTCTGGGGCAATGAGGGAAGCAGGAACCTCCACAGATTATAGCACCAACTACACCCATGGCTCCTACAGCAAAATCAGCAAAGGAGAAAAGGCAGGAAGACCTAAACAAAAGAGAAAAACTGCACACAGAATAAAAACTCTAGAAAACCAGATGCCAAGACAACAATGAAAGATTACAATCCATGCCTGAAAACTGGAAGTAATGGTCCATTTAAAGGAACAAGATAAGCTTTCATATGACATAAAGGAGTTGAGACAACTAATCATAGATATTCAACCAAATCTACTTAATAAATTCAATGAGATGGCTAAAGAGATTAAGGATATTAAGAAGACATTGGATGAATACAAAGAAGTATTTGAAGGCATATACAGAAAAATAACAGCTCTTATGGGAATGAAATGTGCAATAAATGCAATTAAAATACATTGAAATCATATACTAGGAGATTTAAGAGGCAGAAGAAAGAATTGGTAAGTTTGAAGAAATGGAGTCTGAAAGTGAACATACAAAAGAACAAATAAAGAAAAGAATTGAAAAAAATTTGAACAAGGTCTGAGGGAACTAAATGATGGCAAGAGATGTGCATGCATATGTGTCATGGGTATCCTGTAAGGAAAAGAGAAGGTAAAAGTGGCAAAAGTATATATGAAGAAATAATGGTAGACTATTTCCTAACTATATTGAAGGGCATAGATCTCCATGTGCAAGAACCATCCAAAAATATCTGAATAGACCAAATCCAATAAACATTCTAAATAGAATATCAAATGCCAAATACAAGAAAGAATTCTGAGAACAAGAGAAAAAGAATGCCTAACATATAAGGGATATCCAGTAGATTAAGCACTGATTTCTCACCAGAAATCATGAATGCAAGAAGACAGTGGTATGATATATTTAAGATATTACAAGAGAAAAAGTTCCAGCCAAGAATATTATATGCAGCAAGATTGTCTTTCAAAAATGAGAGTTAGCTTAGAAAATTCACAGATAAACAGAAACTGAGAGAACTTCTAACCAAGGGACAGGATGTTCAGGAAATACTAAAGGATGTTCTAGACCCTGGAAGAATAAACAGGGGAGAGAAACCTGCAAGAGAGTCTAGAAATAAAGAATATATCAATTAAAGTAACTAAAAGTGTTAAAGAGTGGTGAAAATAAATATGACAGATAAAAACCAAATAATAAGGAATAAAATTAATCAACAATGTATAGCACTTGTATTCAGAAAACTACAACTCAATATAAAAGGGAATTTTAAAAAGGCCTAAATAATTGGAAGAACACTCCAGGCACAGGGATTGGAAGATTAAGTATCATTAAGATGTCAATTGTATTTAAATTGATATACAGATTCAATGTAATCCTGATAAAAAATTTCAGCAGCATTTTAAAAATAAATTGGAAATATGATTATCAAAAATATTTGGAAGTTGTCCTGAATAGCCAAAAACTTCTTAAAAAGGAAAAAGTGAAGTTGGAGGACTCTCATCATCAGACTTTAAATCATATTACCTAGCTAAAGTGGTAATAACAACATGGTAGTGACATAAGGACAGACACATAGATCAATGGAATCAAACTAATGGTTCAGAAACATATCCTCACATATATGATCAGGTGATTTTTGACTAGCCTGTCAAACACAGAAGCTTGGGCAGAATAGCCCATTCAACAAATGGTGCTGTGACAACTGGATATCCATAGCCAAAAGAAGGAAAGAGGACCCCTATCACAAATCTTATCCTAAAATTAACTCAAAATGGATCAAAACCCTAAATATAAAAGTAAGAACCTTTATGCTTCTAGAAGAAAATGTAGGAAAATTTCTTCAAGACCAGGTGGAAAGTGGTGGATTCTTAAAACGTCTAGAAGAAATTGTAGGAAAATATCTTCAAGACCTAGTGGTAGGAGATGGATTCTTAAAGGAGATAAGAGGACTGAGATGGACTACTGATGTTTAATGTACATAGCAGTTTTAATTAGCTTGACTGTAAAAATGTGGAAATGTATAGAGTAGATGGTAACAAATAGGAACAGTTATTTTATAAATGGGGATGTGGCTGAAAATGGTAGTCTAGGGATGTAAATACCAACTGACAGAATGCTAGAGAATAAACTAGGAACTGAAAAACACAGTAAAGCAAGAGGTGGATGAGAATTTTGGTTGATGGTACAGGTGCATGAGTGTCCTTTTTGAGCTAGAGCAAATGTACATCACTACTGCAGATTGTTGGGAATGTAGAGAAGCTTGGGAAAAATACAACTGAAGTGACATATGGATTGTCATTACCATTAGTAATGCAATATTCTTGCATCTACACCAGAGATGTGCCATATTGATAATGGAGCAGTATAGGAAATATAAGGCAAATGTACATTATGAACATGGTAGCAGTCAGATGATACTATCTTATCTGTACCAAATGTTCCATCACAGTGTGGCATGTTAATAGAGGGGTGCTGTTTTGGAATTCTGTACATGTGCACTATTGTTTTTATAAGTTTACAACTTCTGTCATAAAAAATATTTAAAAAATGATAATAGGGTGTGTTTGGGAAAACCACACCAAATGAAGATAAGAACTATAATTAGTGGTAATATTTTTTTAATATTCTTTCATAATTTGTAACAAACATCTCAAGACAATGCAAGGGTTGGTAAAGCATTGATTTATGGGGCCCCTATATGATATTCATGTTTGTTTGCAAGTTCACAATTTTTACTATACACCTATTGTTTATTTATGTTCATATATAATGATATAAAGATATTATTAGTAGGATAGGTTGGAGGAAAATTACATTGGCTAGTAGTAATATTTTGATGATGCTCTTTAATCACTAGTTAAAAATATTTACCACCAATATAATGAATTGTTGGTAGGGCAAGATATGAGAATTTTGTTTGATATGATATATATTTGTTTGTAATTTTACAACTATTACTATGCATTTATTGTTTATATATGTTTATGTGTGAGCGATATACTTCAACAAATTTTTTAAAAGTTAAAAAACATCTAAGGGAAAATGCAAAAGCAGTGCTGAGAGGGAAATGTATAGCTTATATTATAAAAGAAGAAAGAACTAAAATTGAAGATCTAACAGCCCACTTGGAGTAACTAGGAAAAGAACAGCAATCTAATCCCTAGCCAAAACAAAGGAAAGAAGGAGTAAAAATGGGAGCAAAAATAAAATCAAGGACAAAGCAAAAACAGAGACAATTAACTAACCAAAAGTAGGTACTTTGAGTAAATTGATAAAATCAGCAAAACTTTAGCTGGACTGAAAATGTAAAGAGAAGGAAACTCCAAATAAATATATTAAAAATGGGAGGATAAACACTATTACTGTCCCCACAGAAATAATGAGAATATAAGAGGACACTATGAATTAATATATGCCAAATTACTAGGAAATATAGATAAGATAGACAAATTTCTAGAAAGGCAAATACCACTACACTGACCCTAGAATGAATAGAAGACCTCGGCAAAACAATGTAAGGTGAAGATATTGAAATAGCCATCAAAAACCTCCCCAAAATGAAAAGCCTGGGACCAGATGGCTTTAAAGGTTAATTCTACCTATCATTCAAAGTTGATTTAATACCAATTTTGCTCCAGCTATTCCAAAAAAAAACTGAAAAGAAAAGAATTGCATCAAACTCATTCTTTGAAGACATCATCACCCACATACCAAAACCAGACAAAGATACTATGAAAAAAGAAAAGAAAATTACAGATAATTATCCATGCATCTATGAATATAGATGCAAATTCCTCAAAAATAAAATACCTGCAAACTGAATCCAAAAATGTATTAAATATTTATACATCACGATCAAGTCAGTTTTATCCTAGGAATGCAAGGAAATCAAGTGTAAATTGAAGAATTAAAAAAAAAACAGCAACACATGATCCTCTCAATTGATGCAGAGAAGGCATCTGAACAAAATATCAAATGCTTTATTGACTGAAAACTAAAACAGGCCAAAAGACAGGAATAGAGGAAATCTTTCTCAATGTAGTAAAGTACATATATGAAAAAAAACTGTAGCTAACATTGTACTAAATGTTGAAAGCCTGAAATCTTTTCCTCTGAGATCAGGAAAAGGCAAGGATGACCACTGTCACCAGTTTTTCACTTTGTGCTAGAAGTTCTAGCTAGAACATTTAGAGTAGAAAAATAAAAAGCACCCAAATAGGAAAAAAAGTAAAACTTTAACTTTTCACTGATGATATGATCCAATATCTAGAAAATCCTGAAAAATCCACACCAAATTTACTAGTACTAAGAGACAAAGTCATCAAAGTGGCCAGATACAAGGTTAATACCCCAAAATCAATAACATTTATGTACAGTACTGATGTGCAATTTGAGGGGAAATCAGAAAAAAAATTCAATTTATAATAGTGAAGCAAATATTTAGAAATCAACTTAACCAAGAACATATAGGATCTGTATTCAGAAAACTACAAAATATCACTAAAAGAAATAGTAGTATTAAATAAATAGAAGGACATTCTGTATTCATGGATTGGAAAACTAAATAACACTGATTTCAATTTTCCCCAAATTGATTTACATATTCCGCACAATCCCAGTGAAATTCCCAACAGTCTTTTTCTTGCAGAAATGGAAAAAAAAATTATCCGATTTATTAGGAAGTTAATGCTTGCTAAATAACTAAAAATGTATGTATTAGGCTTCCTTTTTTAAAGAAGTTTTGGACTACAGAGAGGTTCAACTATGGCAGTGAGGAACACTGGTGTGCGGTGTTATTGATAGGGAGCATATGGTTGGGAGGAAGTTCTCCAGGGCATGCATACAAGATACATAAAAATATATGGATATTTTCATAGTCATTTCAGTAAAAAAGACAACGGAGAGAGTGCTGAGTCCCTAGCCAGGGGAGCTCTATAACATCCCCCAATGGAACAGCAACAATCCCCCAAGTGCAATGGCAAAGACCAATAAAGGTGGATGGTCCAACAATAAGCCCTTGATACTGATGGCTCCGATTATGAGCCTGTGTGTCTGAAATATTAACTAGGCCTAGAGCTGCAGGTACCTAAGAGTTACCTCCTGAGAGCCTCCATGTTGCTCAAATGTGGCCAGTCTCAAAGCCAAACTCAGCATGTAAATGCATTACATTCCCCCAGCATGAAACATGACTCATGGGGATGAGCATCCCTGGTGCAGAGGGATTACTACCAAGCACTAGCTGATGATGTAACTAGAAAAAGACCTTGAATAAAAGGGTCAACTCAGACCAGAAGAATATCTCAGCCTAAATGTAATATCAGGTGTTAAAAACTGCTTTTTGACCTTTGATAAAAGGAGAAAAGGAAAGGACAAATGAGTTTATATGGCTATGAGTCTCCAAAAAAGAATTGGTGGTCATCAGAGGGCTAATGCTTAAGCATGCCTCAGCAGGGTCCCAGAGTCAGCCAAAGCAGGTAGAAACCCAGGTACTGGTTATCCTAGGGGCTATGGAGACCCACGGGTTCTATGGTCATGGTAGATAACTCTGGAGTTCAGGGCCATGTCAGTTGACCCTAATTTGGAATTTGTGTTCCTGAGTGTGATGCAGTTGGTCTCAGATATGACCTTTCTACACATGCCTCTTCTGTTAAATTTACCAGACCTGTGGTTGGTGTTTGGGTTGGTGTATACTCAGGAGACCGTATCTCTGGTCTGTCGATGTGACAGTCAGGCCCTGAGCCTCAGCAGACTTGTAACTCTTATCATTTGGTTTATTGGACTTTCTCTGGCCAGCTAACAGGGAGGTGAAGAAGATCAACCACCACACCAGGAACCAAGATTGCCTAAAACTGCAAGCAGGGGAATTGCATCCATTATCCATGTGGAATGTAAGTCCCCTCTTGATGTAGAGGGGTACTGGACTTAAACATCCCAGGGTCCACAGGACAGAGGAATAGAGTATAGATTAGAGTGGACTTACTGGTAATCTGCTGGGGAACTACTGTGATTAGTAAGGGAAGAAATTGTAATATTGATGTAGAGAAAGTGGCCGTGGTAGCTGCTGATGGTAGAAAGAAGGAAGGTGAAATATGATGTGGGTGCATTTTCAGAATTTGGAGTTGTCCTTGGTGGTGCTGCAGGGACAGATGCTGGACATTGTGTTTTCTGCCATGGCCCACTGGATTTAATGGGGGAGAGTGTAGACTACAGTGAAGACCACTGTCCTTGTAATGCAACAGTGCTCCAAAATGTATTCACCAGGTACAGTGAATGTGCCCCAGTGATGGAAGAGTTTATTGATGTGGGAGGAGTGGGGTAGGGGGTTGGGGGAATATGGGGACCTCATTTTTTTTAAGGTAACATTTAAAAGAAAATAAAGAAAAATACTGATATCAAAGTTGTCTGCATTGTGATAAGAAATACAAAAAGAAAAAAGTAAGAAAGAAAATGAAGAATGTATTTGGAGGATTCTCACTTCCTGACTTTAATGCATATTACTTAACTGCTGTGACAAAAAGAACAGCATCATGGTGCTGGCATAAAGACAGACAGATTGATTAATAGAACCAAATTAAGAACTAAGAAATTGACCATCACTTCCACAGGCAAGTAATTTTACCAAGGTACTCCATCCCTCGCAATTGGACCAGAACAGTCTATTGAACATATGTTGCTGGGAGAACTGGATAGCCATATGCAAAAAAAAAAAAGTAAAATCCCATGTCACACCTTATATGAAATTAACTCAAAATGGACCAGGGACTTAAATATAAAAACAGCAACCCTAAAACTCCTAGAGGAAAACATTCAAAAATATCTTCAAGATATTGTGGTAGGTTGTAGTTTCTTAAACCTTACACCCAAACATGAATAACAAAAGAAAATAATAGATAAACAGGGCCTCCTCAAAATTCAATGATGTCACACATCAAATGACATTTTCAAATGGTTGTAAAATCAACAAACTCAATGAGAGAAAATATTTGATAATCAAATATTTAATAAGTGTTTAATAACCATGATATATAAAGATAACACACTGCTCAACAATTAAAAGACAAACTACACAATTAAAAAAATGGGCATAAGACTTGGAAATATCATTTCCAAAAGAAGAAATACAAAAGGTAAGGAAACACAGGAAAAAATGTTCAACATCACTAAGAATTAGGGAAATGCAAACCAAAATTACAAGAAAATATAATTTTTCACCTATTAGTCTGGTGACAATTAAAAAGTTAGAAGGCTGTAAATGATGGAGTGCACGTGGAGGGATTGGAATACTTACTCACTTTTGGTGGGAGTATAGAATGGTACAGCCACTGTGGAGAACTCTTTGGCAGTTCCTAAGAAAGTTGAATGTAGACTTGTCATGGTACCCAACAATTTCCATTACCAGTTATATATACAGAAGAACTGATTGCAGTGACATGAACAGACATATGCACAACAATGTTCGCAGAATTTTTACTCATGATTGCCAAAAGGTGGATATAACCCAGGTATCCATCAACTGATAAATGGATGAACAAATTGTGGTTTATACACATAGTAGAATATTATACAGCAGTAAAATGGAAGGAAGTTGTGAAGCATATGACAACATGGATTAATCTGAAGGAGTTTATTTAGAGTGAAGAAAGCCAGGCACAAAAGACCAAATATTGTGTGGTTGCACTATTATTAAATGAATAATTTTGTAAACTCACGGAGTTAATAATGAGAATATAGGTCTCCTAAAGATAAAATGATAAAGAATTAAAAGCTGATTGTTAATCTGTGCAGAAGAATTGTTTTAAAAAAAAAGGTCAATTGTAAACCTTTGCAAATAAATAGAAATGGTGAAAGCACATCATAGTATTTGTAACTAGTAGAGCTATTGTAAGTGTCTGGCAGTGGTTGAAAGGGAAAGTCTAGGATTCATTTATATTACTAGAAGGAAAGCTTTAAAAAGCAACATGAAACTGTATGACATAGTGAAACCTCCTGTAAAATACATATATGGGCAATATTGTATGTATGACATTTTTTACAAAAATAAATACAAATAAACTAGAGAGATGGAACAGAATATTAGATATGTATGGCACAGGAAGCATAGATCAAGAAGTTATACGGTTTTTTGTTTTTTTTAATTATTATTGTCATAATGAAAATTATCTCAAACTGATTGAAGTGATGAATTCACAACTATCTGCTTATACTGAATATTACTGGTTGTACACTTTGGGTGGATTTATTCTTTATTAAAGTGTATAAATAAAATTGGTCTGCTAAAGAAATCAGGTGCACCCCTCTAAGTTTTCTAATAGAAGTGGTAGTGAATGGCTGATTCAGCCTCTGTTCTTTTCCCTCAGAAAACTTCCAGATCATGAATTACTAACTAGGGGTCTGTGAGTTTGATATGAAATTCAAAAAATACATTATTCTTGTGGGAACATGGGACAGGTGTGATATAATTATTAAATATTTCACAATATAGTCAGGAATTAGTAAGGTGTCCATGGTTTTCACCTGACTGGCAAAGGGGTCTTTGAAAAAAAAGTTTAAGAACCTGTGTTTTAGATGAAGCTAAACATATAACTACAACTTTTTGAAAGAAAAAATTTCTTTGGTCTCTTCTAGCACAAACTTTACAAATACCATTACTCTGGGTCTAAATGATGGAATATCAAATCTGACTTAACTTACTAAAGCTCAAAAGCTGGGCATCTTCTCTCTTTGTTCAGGACTCATTTGTTGGTTTTCTTTGCAGATTAATATCCACAATAACTATATCAATGTCATTGATTGCTTTCTGGTGAGATTGACCCCTAGAATTTCCTCTTTTGTTATTTTGCAGAACATTATCACTCTTTTTTTGGATTTGTACTACATTTAATGCTTAGAAATATTAATTATTTAGTCAAATCTTTCTTATTTTCTACAGTTTGAAATGCTTAATATAGCTTCTCAACATACCAACCTTTTTACATTCCAAAGTTTTTTCATATTACCTGCATGTTTTACTTTACATATGTATTTTAATTATCCTTTGTCTGTTTACTCATTTGACATTATGGCAATTAACATTTTCTTCTATCTCAAAATTATGTTTGCTTATTAAAATATATAATGAAATACAAATCTTATTAAGTATATATTTGATATATAAGCAGACAGGTTAGCTCAGTGGAAGTTTATATTTGATATATGTTATATATGCACTCTTTCTGTGTGTGTATATATATACATACATATATTCTATACAGAGTTTTTATAAATACATATCCTACTCTGTGATAACAAATACCAAAAACTGGTTTTCTTAAAAATAGTAATTCATTGATTCACAGTTTTGAAAGTTAGAGGTCCAGAATTAAGGTATTGGAGGTATCAGACTTATTCCACAATATGTAGTGTTCTGGTGGTGGCTTGCTGCAGTCCATAATCTCATCATTTGTCACATGGTGATCTTCTTTCTCCTATGTCTTCTGCTGACTGATTGTATCTGAATTTTCTCTGCTTATAAGGCCTTCAGTTATGAAAGATTAAGACTAACTCTGATTCAATTATAATGTATAATAACTATAAATATCTCATTTCAAATGTGTTCATGCCCTCAAAATCAAGGGTTAAGACCCGAGCATGGTGGTGAACTTGGTCCAATGTTAGGGTGTCCATCTACCACATGGGAGGTCCACAGTTCAACCCCGGGCCTCCTTGACCCATGTGGAGCTGGCCCATGCCCAGTGATGATGCATACAAGGAGGGCTGTGCCATGCAGGGGAGTCCCCCATATAGGGGGGCCCCATGCGCAAGGAGTGAGCCCCTTAAGGAGAGCCACCCAGTGCAAAAGAAAGTACAGCCTGCCCAGGAATGGTGCCACACACATGGAGAGCTGACATAGCAAGATGACGTAACAAAAAGAAACACAGATTCCCATGCCGCTGACAACAACAGAAGCTGACAAAGAAGATGCAGCAAATGGACACAAAGAACAGACAACCGGGGTGGGGGTAGGGGAGAGAAATAAATAAATGAATAAATCTTAAAAAAAAAAAAGCCTGAGCATGTCATGTGGGGGGCTTCAATTCAATTCCCAAAAACATCTCCCTTTCTCTCTCTCTCAATCTCTCTCCCTGTCTATCTAGAGTTATCTATCTGTCCTATCTGTCTGTCTATCTATCTATTTATCTATCTATCTATCTATAATCAATTTATCTATACTTTCTTACGGTTCTGTTTTAATCTTCTTTATTCCCTTCCACTGTACTACTTATCCATTTCTCTTATAGAACAATGCTCATTTGATTGCAGTAAAACTGCATTGTAAAAAACTGATTGTAAAACTGAAACTCAGCCTAGCAACACATACTACCTAAGTGTTACCTCCTGAAAATCTCCTGGTTTCTCAAATGTGGACTTTCTCTAAGCCAAACTCAGCATATAAACTCTCTGGCACCCCCTCCAACCTCTGACAAGACTCCTGGGGACAGGCTACCCTAGCAATGAGGGATTATTACCAAATGCCAACTAATGATACATTTGGAAATAGACCTTGAATGAAAGGGGGAAATATTAAATACAAATGAGTTTTTCAGGCAAAGGGAGTTGGGAGATCATTTCAGAGATTATACGTATGCCAATCTAAGGAGGATCTCACTGACTCCTGAAGTAAACATTGTTAATAAGGCCTGTACATGAATTCAAATTTATCTAAGTCTGTATCCAAGTTTGCCTAGTTTCTGGAAAGCCAATTAAATGATATAGGATCTATAAGCTTTGAATATTCAGGAAGGGTATAGACTGAATGTGTATTCAAATTTACATCCAGACAGATTGTGGGCAAATGTTAATTCAGGTTTACCTGGTATGTGGATTGTATGTTAATCCAAGCTTACTTGGTATCCAAACAAACCCCTAAATGCTAAGAAACTAAAAAAGAAAGTCTCTTTTGCCTCAAGGCACCACCTGATCCCCTCCCAAATCCTCTGTATAAATCTAACCTCTCAGAGAATTCCTGCATCCTAGCCTTCAATACATGATCACTGAATACTTTCAATTGCCACTATATCTCTGGGGGCTCATCCAAGATTGCTACCAAAACCAGTGACAGCAACCAGTGGTTGCCCCACTCAGATGCCTCTGAGGAAGCTGGGAAGACACAGCTGAAACCCAGTCCAGGGGGCCCCTGGACCACTTTAGTCCAGAAAGAGAATGTAGATTCTGTCAGAGCCCTCCCAGAAGAAACCAGAGGCACTGATTTGTCTAAAGGAAATCCTGAGAATGAAAAAGGAGCTCTGCATGCCAAATGGGTAAGACCCCATGCACATAGTGCAAGGAGCTCCTAACTCTAAAAGTTAGAAGCATGATCACCACCCATGAGAAGACTCTACTATTCCCAAGAAGTTCAGAAAGTAGTCATCTTCTCTAGGTCTGAAAAAGAAAAGTCTGATGTTTGGTTTTGGCTGATTGCAGGTTGGCATTTGGTTTGCCTTCACTAAGATAGTGAGGGTTTGGTTACAGTGGGAGATGTTGAGGGGTTTAAGTCCTCCTCCCTCACTGCCTTTAAGAAAAAGTCCTACTGCCCTTGTGCATTTATTTTGGCTGTGCGCGCACTCTCTCTCTCTCTGTCTCTCTCTCTTTCTCTCTCTGTCTCTCTGTCTCTCTGTCTCTGTCTCTGTCTCTCTCTCTCTCTCTCTCTCTCTCTTTCTCTCTTATCACCATAGGAAATGAGGCATCAGTATCCCAGTGCTTCCCTCTGGGATTCATCCTGAAGAATTAGTCTGGATTTGGAAAATCTTGGTTACAGAAAAATAGATTGGTTTTTGTGATAAGCTTAGTATGAATATGAATTGAGCGATGGAGAAGTTTGGCCAGAAATAAGTCTTTTAATTTTAATGCTGGATTGCAATTGAGCTTGTTTTGTAAACAACAAGAGTAGGCAAAGATCCCTGTTAGAAGGTTTCCCTCTAAGTTTACAATAATTAAACTGTAACTCAGTTCCCTCTGATATGCATTAAAGAAAGATAAATCCCCTCCCCCCCCCCATAGCCTACAATGGCACTTCCCAAAAGTTAAACAAAGAAACCTCCTAGAAATGAAAGTCAAAAGTAGAAAGAAACCACCAAACTGTCCCCCAGAGAGTTGGATCCTTCTGCATTCCCACCAGCAATGGATGAGTGTTCCCATTTCTTCACATCCTCTCCAGCATCTGTATTCTTCTGTTTTTTTTTTTCATAGCTGCCAATCTTATGGGAGTAAGATGGTATCTCATTGTAGTTTTGATTTGCATCTCCTTGATAGCTAGAGATTTGGAACATTTTTTCATGTGCTTTTTAGCCATTTGTATTTCTTCTTTGGAGAAGTGCCTGTTTAAATCTTTTCCCCATTATTAAAATGGGTTGTTTATCTTTTTATTTTCAAGATATAGGAGTTCTTTATATATGCAGATTATAAGTCTCCTGTCTGATATATGGTTACCAAATATTTTCTCCCATTGTGTAGGCTCCCTTTATACTTTCTTGACAAACTCCTTTGAGGTGCAGAAGGCATTAATTTTGAGGAGGTCCCATTTATCTATATCAGAACTCTCAATTCAGTTCCATTGGTCTGTGTGTCTCTCCTTATGCCAATACCATGCTGTTTTCACTACTGTAGCTTTGTAGTATGTTTTGAAGTCAGGTAGTGTGATTCCTCCAATTTCATTTTTCTTTTTCAATATATCTTTGGCTATTCAGGGCCTCTTTCCTTTCCAAATAAATTTCATAGTTAGTTTTTCTAGTTCCTTAAAGAATGCTGTGTTGATTTTTATTGGGATTGCATTGAATGTGTAGATCAGTTTTGGTAGGATAGACATCTTAATAATATTCAGTCTTCCTATCCATGAACAGGGAATATTCTTCCATTTATTTAGGTCTTCTTTGATTTCCTTGAATAGTCTTGTGTGGTTCTTTGTGTATAAGTTTTTTACATCTTTAGTTATATTTATTCCTAGGTACTTGATTTTTTAATTTACTATTGTAAATGGTATTTGTTTCTTGATTTCCTCCTGAACTTGCTCATTATTGGTGTACAGAAATTCTACTCATTTTTGTGCATTGGTGACTCCCAGAGTATTAGGGCAGTTCAGCATGTCAAGCCTGCTACACTCTTGCAAGTATCTCTGAACATGGCTCTTCAAGAAATGAAGATTGACTGTCACTGTGGGCTCTAAGGGGAGGGGAAATAAGTATTGAATAGATGGAACCAATTAACTGTGTGGGCAATAGAAGTGTTTCACAAGAGTGCACATGGATGGATATAAGACAAGTAAAATTACACCAAAAATATATAAGGGCTGATAGGCTAAAATGTAAATCATAATGTAAAACATAAGATAACTAAAAATTTAGAAAATTGTATAGTCTAAAATATAAACCACAATGTAAATACAAATGATACCTTGTTTGAAAGTTATTGTCTCAATATCTGTACATTAGTTTCAGTAAATATGGTATGAATATGTTAAAAGATTATTGCTATGGAAGGGAAAAGGTTTTATGTTGGATATGTGGGAGTACTGTATATTGTATATATGAATTACTGTGATCTGAGACTCTTGTGAAGATAAGCTTAATAATTAGAAAAAAGAAAAGAAAAGATAGGATGTAGAATTTTTCCAAATTAATATGTATTCTATATTTAACCTTTAAGCTCATCAATATATTCCATTTTACTATTAAGGGAACCTTGCAATATATTGGGCTTCACTTTTCAGGAAGTTTTGTATCACAGAGAGGTTCAACAAGGGCAGCAGAGGAATACCAGTGTGGGATGTTATTGACAGAGGACACATGGTTGGCAGGGAGTTTTACAGGGCATATATCCAGGGTACATAAAAATGTTTGGATATTTTCAATTAAAAACAACAACTGAGGGAGTGCTGAGATTCTAGCCAGGGGAGCTCTGTCACAGTTCCTAAAGAAACAGAAACAATCCCCCAAGTGCAATGGCAAAGACCAAAAAAGAATGAAGACCCAACAATGAGCCCCTGATACTAATGGTTATGCT
Source organism: Dasypus novemcinctus (assembly GCF_030445035.2). Taxonomy (NCBI): domain Eukaryota; kingdom Metazoa; phylum Chordata; class Mammalia; order Cingulata; family Dasypodidae; genus Dasypus; species Dasypus novemcinctus. Next base: position 5,092,741 of record NC_080694.1, on the reverse strand, counting down.
TGTGAGCCTGTGCACCTGAAATAAGAACAAGGCCTAGAGCAGCAGTGTGCCTAAGAGTTACCTCCTGAGAGCCTCTGTGTTGCTCAAATGTGGCCAGTCTCGAAGCCAAATTCAACATGTAAATTTGTTGCCTTCCCCCCATTGTGGGATATGACTCCTGGGAATGAGCTCCCTGGCGCCAAGGGATTAATACCAAGTACCAGCTGATGATGTAACTAGAAAATGACCTTGAATAAAAGGTTCAACTTGGACCAGCAGAATATCTCTGTCTACATATAATAACAGCAGTTAAAAATGCTTTTTGACCTAAATCAAGGGGGAAATGGAAAGGACAAATGAGTTTATATGGCTATGAGTCTCTAAAAAAGAGCTGGGAGGTTATCTGAGGTGTTGCCCATATGCACATCTGAGCAGAGACCCAGAGACAGATAAACTATATACAATTCCAGGTATTGGTGCTTTTGAGGGCTACAGAGTCCCATGGGTTCTATGATCATGGCAGATGGAGTTCAGTGCCATGTCAGTTGGCCCTTCTTTGGAGTTGGTGTTTCTGTGTGATGGAGTTGGACTCTGATGTGATCTCTTTTCACAAGCCTTTCTTGTTACTTTTACCAGAATTGTAGTTGGTGCTGGGGTTTAAGATATACCCAGGGGATCTGAATCTCTGGACTGACCATATGATAGCCTGGTCCTCAGCCTCAACAGACTTCAGCTCCTACACTCAGGTTTATTGGACTTACCCCACTCAGCTAACATGGAATTGAAGAATGTCAAATACCACACCATGGAGTCAAGAGTGCCTACAACTGAAAGTAGGAGGATTGCATCCAACAACCATGTGGAATCTAAGCTCCCTCTTGACATAGATGTGGAATGGACATAACCAATCCAAGGTCCACAGGATGGAGGAATAGAATATGAATTAGAGTGGACTTACTGATATTCTATTCATGAACTATTGTGGTTAGTAATCGAAGAAAATGGGCATTGGTGTGGAAAAAGAGGCCACGGTGGCTGCTGGGTGTGGGGAATGGGAGGAAGAGATGAGATGTGGAGGCATTTTGGGGACTTGGAGTTGTCCTGAGTGGTGCTGCAGGGACAATTACTGGACGTTGTAGGTCCTCCCATGGCCCACTGGATGGAATGCGGGAGAGTGTGGGCTATGATGTGGACCATTGACCATGAGATGCAGTGATGCTCAGAGATGTATTCTCCAAATGCAATGAATGTGTCATGATGATAGAGGATATTTTTGTTATGGGGGGAGGAGTGGGGTGAGGGGGGTGGGGGGTACATGGCTACCTCATATTTTTTTAATGTAATACTAAAAAATGAATTAAATAAAAAAATAAAGTGTATGAGGTTTATCTTTTTGGAGAAATAAAATTGTTCTAAAAGTTTTTGTCATGATAAAGGCACAACATTGTGATTATACTAAAATCCATTTATTATACAGTTAGGATAGGACATATGATGTATGAATGTATTTCAATAAAATTGCTTAATAAACAATTGTTCAAGAATAGCCAGAAATAGTAGCTATGAACAGCAGAGAGAGATTAAGAGGTGGTCTTTTCTTGTTTGCTCTTTATTAGTAGTAGTATTGAAATAATGCAAATACCATAATGATAATTGAGGTGATGAATACACAACTATTTGCTTATAATAAATACCATTGTTTGTATACTTTGGATAAATTGTATGCTTTATTAATATGTATCAATAAAATTGATTTGTTAATTTAAAAAAATAAAGAAAATAATGTAGATCTACCCACTTTTAAATGGATAAAATAAATTCCATCAGTTGCTAATTGTAATCTAAGGTAAATTAACTGGTCTACGTGGTTGTAGTCAATTATAAAGAGTTTATAAAAACATCTTCTAAACTAAAACATTTAAATGGCTATCTCTAAAGAGCCATTATTAACTAAAAACCTAAATTACTCTTAATAGCAAAAAGTAACCTCATATCAGTAAACCTGTCTGGAACTTACCTCAGTGTGTATATTCAAGTGGTGGTAATCAAAAGTTACCTGATTCCACTGGGAATCTTCATTTTTCATTTTACAAATGGTAAAAATAGTTTTACCTCTACTGCTAAAGTAAAATACTTGTGCAATTAACATCTTCATGGTAAAAGTGTAAAATTAAAAAGCAAAGCACTAAAAAGTTTATTAGATATGTAACACATTGCATTGAAAATGTTTAAAAGGTATATAAATATCAAGAAATAGAATTCAGCATTCAAGTCAGACCTTCAATACACTGCAGGTTTGCCTCTCCATGTGTTATTGACTAAGTAGGTCACTGACCCCTAAAACAATAAAAATATCTATTATATCTCTGGTTGAGCTCCTGAAGTGCATGGAAACTACACTGTAGTTTCAAACTCCTGCAACAACCAACGATGACTTAGTATAGCCAAATGTACAATAGCTATCACCTCAAGACTAGCACTGTCTCACAGCGCCAAAGAGTGCTATGCACCAGGCTGGTGGAATACTGGAACCTACTTTCCTAGCTACTCTCTAGGGTCTATGGTATTGCACTTTCTGTGAAGAACATACCAAGTGGAGCAAAGACTACCAGAGTAGAGCAAAGACTACACAATTGGCACTATAGTTTGCTCCATGGAAAGATAACCTATATGGAATTGCAAACATGAAACTTGAAGCTATTAATTGCAGCTCAGATAAAACTTATGGATTGAGCAGTACATTAATTAGTATTAAGTATTGTACCTATATCCTATTTTAGATATAAGTCTGATGATTATGCTGATATCTCTATTAAATCATATGCAGAGTGGCATTGAACATGTTAAAAGTCCTGGTAAATATCATTTTCTGAGTACTTAATAAATACATCTAAAGATAAAAGAATGACCACCTTGCCTGAGAGCAGTGGGGCCAACAGCCCTTTTAATTAAGAAAGCCACCAAACTTAACTGGAGGCAAGCTCTCAGTCTTCACCCCACACTAGATGAAGAATGTGCTGAGGCCAGGGTCACCAGTGGCTTACTGGTAGCCAGTTAAATAATACCAAGCTCAATTACTAGAAACTGCTGAGGTTCAGATAAAAGGGTGTCAAACTCTCAACTGAACCACTCTACTGCCAGTAAAGGGCCCAAAGACAGATCCTGCTAGGCACCTTTGCACTCCTGTCTTAAAGCTCTTGAGCAAAACTACTCAAGCAGGCCAGATTGAAAGGATGAGCCTCTTATGAACCCAGAAGTTGAACAGTTCACAAATGAAAGAAGTTTTATTTAAAAAAAGAATTAAGAGAACAGGCTATGCAGTGGTTTTTCAATTTAAAACATAGAGGTCAAAGCTCTTCTCCCTGGAACTTCAGCCCAGAAAGCAGAGCTAATTGCCCTTACCCAAAGTTTAAACTAGCAGTTAAGAAATGGGTTAATATTTACCAAGACTCTAAGTATGCTTTCCTTGTCCTTCATGCTCCCTCTTCTGTGTACCAAGAATGAAGCTTGCTCACTCAGTAGGTCATCTATTAAGCATAGACAAAAATTCCTATATTTACTAGAAGCCATAGTGTTACCTTAAGAAATAGCAGTTATGTATTGCCCAGGGCATCAGAAAACAGACACTGCTATAGCAAAGGGAAATGCTTGAGGTGACACAACTGCAAAAGTGGCAGCAAAAACCCAGGTTTCCCTCCTACCCCTTATTCCAGCACCTCTATCAGTAATTGAAGTTCCACAGTATACCCAGGATGAACAAACCAGGGCAGCTAGCCTGGATTCACCCTGGAAACTGATGGGTGACATGTTAAAGATACTCAGGTCTACCTGCCAGAAGCAGTGCAGTGAAAAGTCCTTCATGGACCTCACCAAACATTTCATCTGAGGAGGGATGCCCTAACCAGCTTAGCCAAATGGGTTTTCAAAAGACACAGCCTGGTAAAAAACAGTTGAAGAAATTGCCAGGAGTTACTCAGCTAGGTTCAAAATGTAAGAAACTTTACTCTGTAGTTATGACCACTCTCACAGATATTAAAGTTAAAGAAATATCCAGCTTGGTGCATTCATTCTGAATGAAGCCAGCTGTCCAAGAGAGTTCCAGTTCACCAGAAGCACCTGACACAACAAATGAGCGCCAGTCAATGGACAGCCTGAAATACCTCTTCAAAACACAAGGCTAAGTAGTGTCTATGTCAGAATCAGTTGTTCCTCTAACTCTAGCCTAAATGCCTATTGCTAGGAGACAGGCAAATCAGACTTCCCTTTAAGAGACTTTGCCTCTTTTCAAATTCCTTCAGCTTAACTAAAAAGAGAAATGTCTCTTCTTTTGACAATTTATTGCTAACCCCACTGTCTATAGCAATTTCTCTCTAAAGTTAACCAACAGCATAAAATAACTTAAGCAAAAACACTGTTTCCCATCAAATTTAGGAAAATGCAGCCTTTTCAAGCATCTGACCTTTTTACTTCTGTTGTCCAGTGTCCTCTTAGTGGGTCCATATATTCCCTAAATTCTAATTAAGTTTATTTCTTCCAGAATCAACATCTAGTTAGCCATATGGAAACCCCATACAGCTTCACCCAGTATGCCAAATCCACATTCCTCCAACTGAGGTAAGATAGTATGAGAGTTTCACACCTTGTCTGGTAGGGCCAACTGCCCCTGACCAGCAGAAAGTAGCTTCAGAAAAAATGATCATCTCCCTTCAACACCCCTTTTAAGATTGAAGTGTAAATTCTCTAAAAAGAAAATAAGGCAGGCTCTTAAAATAGGAAATTGGTAGATGGATCTGGAGCCTAGCAAGAAATCTTCCCAAGAATCTACCATTTTGAAAGAAGACTTCCTTCAGAAGCCAGGAGAAGCTCTGGACATTCCCAGAGACTTTATCATTAAGCCTTCCTGAGAAATTAATGGGAGAAATGAGCAGTCAACTTGGTGAACAACTAAAACTCCTTCCATGCTCTTGTCATACTTCCCTGCTTCCTCCCTTTAATAATAGCTAGGGTACATGCTTTAATAAATAATGCCCTAGGAACACAGAAAGTGACCCACATCATAACCCTGAAAATAGCGATGCCAAAGCTTAAGAAGCTTAAGTAGGCATCAAAGGGGGTAATAATAAGGCCTATACATGAATTCAAACTTATCTAATTCTGTATCCAAGCTTGTCTAGTTTCCAGAAAGCCAATTAAGTGGTAGGGGTTCTATAGACTTTAAATATTCAGGAAGAATGTAGACTGAATGTGTATTTGAACTTACCTCCAGACAGAATGTGGATGATATGTTAATATCATGATATGTTGTATGTGGGTGGTATGTTAATCCAAGCTTACCTGGTATCCAAACTAACCACTAAACTGTAAAAAACTAACAAAGGAAGTGCTTTTTGCATCAAGGTGACTCTTGATCTCAACTCCCAAGTCCTCTGTATAAAAAGGACCTGGCAATATTGCTCTGGGCTGTTTTTTGGACAGAAGTCCACCGGACCGGGCCAGTCATAAAAAAGCTTCCTTTTCAGAAAATACCTGCATCCAAGACTTCAATACATGATCACCAAATCCTCTTGACTGCCACTCTATTACCTCAAGCAAGGGTGTTCCCAAGACACAATAAGGGCAGACAAACCAGGAAAATGGCACCCCATTGGTGGGTCTTACCTTGGAGTATTTATAACCTATCTCCACAATGAAACATGGTTAGACTCACTTATAATTTCCCTACACATGGTTCTTCTGTTTCTTTTATTTGAACTTAAATTTAGCATTATACCATTAAAAAATATATACCAGAGACTTAAATAGTTTGGTTTTTCATATGCTGATTGGGCCCTGAATCTCCACAGAATGGCAGTCAACATCTACCCTCCGGTTCATCAGAAAAAACTCAGAATATCTAAGAAAATGAGGATGATAGCAATGTCCATCCCCCTCCCCCCAAAAAAACAGTATCTACAATTCACAAGCAAGTCTTTTCCATTCATCTGCCCCATTGAACCTAATCTTCTTCTCAATAGTAAGCAGAGTGAGCATCACAATCCCCAAATCCTCAAGATTGAAGGGCGGATGAAACTATGGATCAAAGTAGTATTATTCTATTAACAGAAGAACCTGTAAAATTGATAAAAAATGTAACAGTCACCACATGATCTCAGGGTCAGTTGGAGGAAGAATTGGTGGAATACAGGCCAATATATATTCTGTGAAAACCTATAAAATTGTGCTGCTCAGTGTGTAAACCATAATGTACACTATAGACCATGGTTAATAGTAATACTTCTGTAAGTATTCTATTGTAACAAATGTACCATACTAAGAGAAATCATGAGAGGAGAGGGGGGTGGAGTAGAGGGGAATCCTATATGGTTTTGATAACTTATTTTTAATCTAAGACTTCTTTTAAAATAAAGTTTAAAAATGGGAAAAAAAGAACTAATGAGACTGCATCTCCTTCCACCAAGAGACACAGCTCCATTTATTTTTTTAGTAATGGTAGCTTCCACAAGTCTTGTCTTTTCAATATCCACAGTACACAATTATAGCTCATGAATTCTTCTGTCATTTTCGGGTTTTCAGGTGTGGAGGGGGCTGTGTTTTCCTGTTTCCAATAGGGGCATCACACTGACAAAATAGGGTAAGAAATTCACTGTGTTTAAATTCACTTTCTTATTAATTTTATTCTTTATCAACTAATACCTAATGCATTATTGGACCTTTAATATAAATGGTGAAATTGTAATTGGTTTTACACCTAATTTTTTAATTTGCCTACTTAGGCATTTATTTATGCATTGAGTGACATTTTATCAATCTTAAAAAAAAAATCCAAATATACATTCCTGGTTTTTTTCCCCCTGGGAATAATTATTTTATTATTTGCTTTATATTATTCTTCACAAATTTTCTTTGATGTCTCTTCCTAGATCTCTTGTGTTATCTTGTATTTTTTACATCCACCTTTCATTTTTCTCATATATTTTCCTCTTGAACAGAGATGAGTTTACTGTTTTTATGGGCCAGTAGGTTCTGCCTATTGGTGCTTATTGATCTGGTTGATTTCTCCACAACTGACATCAATATATATTCATTTTTATTTTATTTTTGTTGTCTCATAATTCTATGAGAACATCACTGGAGTATGTCTGCATACATCCATTTTAATAATTTTTGTTTCAGCATAGTAAGTCATAGCTCCTTATCTGGTTCATATTCAGAAAATACAGAATAAAATCTTTTAGAGTCTCACAAACCCCTTCTTAATACAACCTTGTTCATGCTGTTTATTTATGTAATATACAAGCTAGTAGTTCTTGATTTGAGCCAATTGATCAAATCAGAAGAAAATGATTGAAAAATCTCAAAACATCTCAGGAATTTCTGCAAAGCCTTGTGCACAACCTGAAGTGCACATCCAGAGAGAAGGATTTTGGAGGCTAAATGCCTTAAGCTTAGGCTACAAGTTACCAGTGAGTATTTCTCCTTTGAGAGCTTCTGGCTGTGCTCATCTTTCATTTGGTAATTTTCTTCTTTTACATTGCTTTCTCCACATACTTCTCATGGAGGAAATTAAACTGTTCTTCAGTTTAATGATTTGTTTTTACAATACCTGCTATACTTCAGTGTTTGTATTTGTCCAATATAATTTGGCATTGATATGTTTAAACCCCAAAAGTCATTCTTTTTTTTTATTCCTTTATTTCATATTGGATCCCATTTCTTTTGTCACTAAAATGGAATAATAAAGCTCAGAATTTAAATCAATTTCATTTATATTCATTCAGTTATTTACAAAGTCTTTTCCTTCTTGTAGAAACTGCAATACCTTGCAGCCATAACATCATGGAAAATAACGGCTCATACATGAGGACAAAAAAATACAATTTACTACCAATATTACCCTGACAAATCATCACTAGCGTAATCTTCTTGCATAATCTTTCTTTCAATCAGCCATCTGTGCTGTGAAATCATCTATAACATGTACCATACTGCATTTGTCCACTCCTATGAACAGCTAGAGGGAATATTTAGCATACAGATTGTGTTTAATCTTTCCTATTCTGGGAAAAGAGTCAGTTGAAATGATCAAATCAAAATATGTTTTTCTGCTTATTCTAATGAGAGCTCCTGCTTGAAGTTTCTAGGGGAAAAATAAGTGAAGTGAAGAAAACTTCATGAAATGTGTTCATGAAGATGTACCTGGCTTCCTTAGGTATTTTATGGTGAGCAAATGTGAAATTAACATATACATGGATATGCCATGCAGAAACATGTCAAAGCCATATATATAATTATTGTATTATAAAATGGAGAGATTTTCTCACCAAAATAATGTATTTTATGTAAGGCGATGCTACCTATGTCTGATTTAGAGGAACTAGTTTTGAAAATCAGGGGCATGATGCATAATAAGTGGTAAAAAATAAAATAAGGGCCCACAGGAGCTGTATCAATGATTGTAGACTTCATACTTTGCTTCCTTCTCCAGTCATTTGTGTAATTTGACCTGCTAATAAAAATTGGCTATTACCTAAGATCTTTGCAGTGTATTTTATCTGGTTGATTTAAATCTTGCTGTACATGTAACTATTCATTTTCCCTTGAGAATATTATGCTGTGTCTGTGTACATGTGTACGTGTATTTATAAGCACATACTTCAAGTATTTATGAATCCCAGTTCCAGAGCATAGATTTTAAGGCTGTAAAACAATAGGCAGAAATAGCCTTAACTCACTTGCATTTATATTAATGTGTAAAGAGGCTGGAATGTGTTGAATAATCAATCATGTTGTATTGGAATGACAACATTTTATATGGACCTAACTAGACAGAATATCCCCCATTATAGACATTTTGGAATATTTTGTGTTGAATTTCTTGAGGGCAATGCATGAAACAAAACCCATGATTTTAGGAGTAAAGCTTTTTATGGAAGAATTTAAAATTTTATTTAGACAGAAGGCATTTATTTGACTGAAATGAAAGGAAGACACCCTTCCTTCACTGAAATTAAACTATGAATTTGATCTCTTCTTCAACTATGGAATATATTCAGAATATTCCTAATAGTGGGGAATCTGCAGATCTATATCCTAAAGTGAAATGTAGGAAAGAAATTCTGAGGATTGTGTACTGTTATTTACTAAAAATAATTAAAGAAGAAGTTTGAGAAGAACTTGTTTCCATAGAATGGAGTTATGAGTTACGTTTGAAGTGAGGAGTGATTACAATAAAACAAATATTCTTTAACTTTGATGAATTTTAGGGACTAGAAAATAACGTGTAAAAAAGAGATGGCCTGCTTATTCCAATAATTTGAAGAGGAAGTACTTGAATCTCTGTATATTTATGATAATTCAAAATTTGAGCATTTAAATAATAACTGAAGGATTTATATTTATCTTAACCTATAATCACGTCTCATGTCTAAGTTTCACTGTATGTAATCAGAAATTCTTACTTCATTTGTAAGCTTAGTCTTTAAGTATGCTATAACATAAGATGACCTTTACCTTAAAGAAGAATTTTAAAATTTAATTGCATAGCTTTATTCAAATTAACTAGTGTGTAAATCCATTATAAGTCTCTAAAATATTTTCAAACCTAAACACAATATTTAGCAAAACAGGAGGTTTATCTTACTACCCCCTAGGAATTCACTTTCTTTTATGATCAAATTAGTATTTTAATTCACTCATTGAAGACCTGGTTGCTGATAAAAGCTGTGCACTTACAAAGAGTTTTTTTGAGTGCTCTCTTCACATCCCTATTCCTTAGGCTGTAGATGAAAGGATTCAGCATCGGAGTCACCACGTTATACATGACAGACGGCAGTGTGTCTGTCACAGGTGTATGAGATGAAGAAGGGCTGAAGTAGACAGCAATGGCTGTGCCATAGAACAATATTACCACAGATATGTGACTGCCACAGGTGGAAAAGGCTCTGTGTTTCCCATCAGTAGAACTGATCTTGAGAATGGTGGTGAAAATAAGCACATAAGATATAAGGATGCAGATAAAAGGTGTGAGAGCCAGGAGAGCTCCTACTGTATAGATGGTCATAATGTTATTGGATACATCAGAGCAGGATAGTTTCAAGAGTGGGTTTAGATCACAGAAGAAATGATGAACAACATTAGAAGCACAGAAGGAGAGATGTGACATTAGGACAGTGTGTAGGAGGGCATGGAGATAGGTCACAACCCAGAGCCCAGTGACCAGTTGAACACAAAGTTGAGGATTCATTATGCTGTTGTAATGTAAAGGGCAGCAGATTGCCACATACCTATCATATGCCATCACACAGAGAAGGAAGCTCTCCATGTTCACAAAGGAAATGAAGAAGAAGAGCTGGGTGAGGCAGCCAGTAAAAGAAATAGTCTTGGTATCTGTCAAGGTGTTCACTACCATTTGAGGGACTGTTGTGGAAGTATAACAGATGTCAACAAAGGCCAAATTGCTAAGGAAGAAATACATGGGGGAATGGAGGTGAGAATCACAGCTGATGGCCAAGACAATGAGCATGTTCCCTGATATGGTGACCAAGTACATAGAGAAGAAAAGCAGTGTCAGGAGTTGTTGCTGCTCTGTAGAGTCAGAAAATCCCAGAAGCAAAAATTCGTGGATGAAAGTGAAATTTCTTTTCTCCATCTTCCCAAAGATCTAGAAGAAAATAAATTTGTAGACCAATAGTTTCAAACCTCTCATTCACAAGGATGTAAACTGTGTGCATGAATGTGTGTGTGAGTGTGTCATAACGCACTATGCAGTCATTGCTTGCTTGACTGCTGGTCAATTACATGTTGTTTTTATGATAATCATTTATTGTACTTATGACTACTCACATAGACATTCTGGTTGTAGCAATCTCAGTTTCTTTGAAGAAAAATCATTTCTTCTTCCAAAATGGCAAATTAATTGAATGATATAAGTTTTTATTTTTCCAATTATATTAATTTTCCATAGTTATATAATTATTTGACTTTATAAATGTAATTGATTAATTTTAAAGCCATTCTATTAACTGATCCATTAGAAATATTTACTTTAATAAGTAATTATCCTCACAATTACAATTTCATATTCATGCCATCAGAGTTTTTTATTCAGCCTTCTTTTCACTTGTTAGAATAAATTTTGCTGAGAATCATGTTCGCCTTCCTTCATCAGGTTGAATATTTCTTCTTTGGTCTCATGCTCATTACTTGATATAGGGTCAGGCTAGCAGGGCAAGTAAACAGAAATCCAATACTTCTGGACTGGGTTTGATGTCCTTTCCTCAAAGCAGTTCATACAGTACCTACTCTGGAGGATATACCAGTGATTTCCATAACTATAAAAATCATTCACAGAGTTATTTGCTGTACCACAGCCCTTGACAAATCCAAATAAAGGTATCGGGTTAAGTTTTTGTGGGACCTTTAAGTGCGTGTCTTCTCTTTCATGGTGATTCTTTTCTCATTATTTGGCATCTACAAATTTAACCATTAATCTCTCACCTGATGTAATAATCAAATTTTCTAATTATTGTATTCCTTAAATTTTACTGTTCTGATTTAATCAACCTTTATTTATTATTATTAAGTCTTGCAGATATCTCTCTGGCTAGATAAGAAATTTGCCAAAATAATGTTTCAAAACCATAATCTGCATTTTTGTGTGTGTTGAAATTATTATTATTGATTTTAACAGTAATAAGAGTACAATGCTATTTTTGTCTCTGGAATATGGATGAAGGGGTAATGGTGGAAAATGGTTTCTCATGGATTATTCATGCTTATGATGAATTATTCAGATGTATAATTCTCTTGTTCATCATGTCCTATTCTTTTCTTAAAATAGTTTTTCTCAAATCTTTGATTTATTAACATCATGGAGACTTTTACCAGTTATTAAAGATGTCACCTGGCTCAACTTTTTTTCCCTCTCTCCAATAATATTAATGACTTATATAGACTCAAATTTTATCCAAAATCCCACCTGCGAACTATATCTAGGTTACACTTCAGAAACACAATCCAGGGTAACATGTTTGATATTTCCATCATTTCAATTTCATTTTCTCCTAAATTTTAATATTAACATGCCTCTTACTTTTCTTGTATACCCAGCCTTGCCCTTACTCTTTCAATTATCTTCACTTATGTTTCAACGTCATCATGAAATCCACTCCCAAATCTACTCTCTTTGATCAAAATTTATCTCTGCATCTGAATTCATTTAATTCTGATTTCAGTCCATTTTGGTAACTCTTTAAAATCTCTAGTCACTTTCTTCCACCTCAAAATTCTCACCACTGCCTCAACCCAATACTCAAATTCTTGTTTCTATACTAAATCATCTGAACATTGCTGGTGAACTCAGTACAGCGCATTGGGGATTATTACATTTTGAAAATCAATTTCATTGTGGTCCCCATTAACTTATTAGCTTCATCTTCTATTGCTTCCCACCAACTTTTATTACTCACCTTGCATCCCAGTTTGTCAAATCCCAGTATCTAAGGTTGAAACCTGTGCTGAAAAAAATATATTTCATACACTCATATATGCAGCCCCTTATGGAAGGAGCTGCCTTTCAACTTGGCCTCCCTCAGGTTCACACAGCATTAATTATAGTATTTATTCCAGGAATTGCTGAGCAATGTTATTTTCATGGCAAGCATCACATTTTTTTTTGTCTGATACATATGGAGAATAGTATCTCAAGGGTAGAATTTTAATCTATTATGTTGCATCTTTAGTACATATAAGACAACTATTTGGTGCAAAATACAGTAATGAATGAAAATAATAAATAAATGAAAAATTCTGGAGAAATAATTTAATTTTGGTTATCTCTATTTGTTTTTACAATGAGATTATATAAATTTGGAAGATAGCCCTTTTTGCATATTCTCATTTGCAGCACATGATAGTAATTCTAGGATTGTACTTATCAAAGAGGAATGTTTATTTCATTCTGCTCTTGAGATATTTAATATATCAATAATAAATTAATAAATTTATGTAATTGCACATTAGTTACATAGTCTACAAAAGAGAAAAAAAATCACTACATAAATTCTTCTTTGATATCTTTTGACAACTAAGTATTTCTTTCCTATCCCATGAAATTCTATCGAAAGAATGCAGGAGGGTGTTTGCATTGATTTGCATTCCCAGTCCAGAGGGAAAAAGGAAATGAAATGAGACACAGATAAATGGGTTCCTCTCTATAGACAATAATAGTGTAGCAGAGTGGAAGTATTTTTGTTTTTTCCTTTAGAGAAATACAAATACACAGGGCTTGAACAAAGTTGCAGTTACCTCTCTTGAGCTCAACACTCTAGAGGTCTGAGTTTGAATTCATCATCTAATAATTTATCTTGTTTTTGAACAAAATTATTTTGAAGGTTTTCTTTTTAGTTTCACAGAGTCAAATAGTAAATAGAAGAAGAAAGACTGAAATTCAATGGCCATCCTTAGATAAAAGTCCTTTTCTTTTATAGGGTAATGTTGCATGGAGGAAAGAAGGATAGTTAAATAGCTATCTATTCCATCTCCATAATACTCTAGGGGACCAATTAACCCTTGTACTAAAGAGTCATTCAGTGATATAAGGGAGAAAAAACAGAATAGACAAATTTGGTTTCAAATGTTTCTTTCTAAATAGTTATTAACTTTGTAGATGGTAATTTATCATTACATAGCTTAGTCTTCTCGCCCATGAAGGGACAAATACTATCCACCTAATGTAGTTGGTACAAGAATTACACCACATATGTAAAATTCTTGGTATTTTTCCTAGCCACAGAATTTTTCCTGAAGCATCTGGTTAACTATGATGTAAATGGCTGGAATGACTAAAGGTGAGACCTCACAAATGAAAGTGAAGAGAGAATGCTTTCTGAAATGAGATTCTTTTCCATGCACACTGACAAAAGTGATTATATACTTAAATATATACTAGAGAGATTTCCTCTATATGGGTTATATATAATTTTGTATACATACTATTAAAATCATATTTGTGGTAATCCTCAGAAATATGTTTTTCTGAATCTTACATTTAAATCAAGCAACATTAATGTAAAATATTTTCATTTATCAACTTACATGAATCCAAAGACTCATTTACATCTCTATATTAAAATATACATCTATTAAATATATTGTTTTTATTTCATTAGTTTTACCAAATAAGGAATCTTTATTAATATATATTGAAATCACCTGGATACAGGCAAAACCTATATTAATTACTAGATTTATCTATCAATTAAATATAAAAATATGTATAAACTGACATACCTATATACACATACTCATATATGGGTACATATATATATTTACTGTAAGGGAAGACCTTTATACATATATTTAGAAGAAGCAGAGTGGAGACTCAGGGTTGATAAAATGTTGCTAATTAACAGATTTTATGAAATACTTTTAGAACTTAAGGAATTATTATTTCTTGCAGAAGGTCCATAAAACACTTTCCTACACACCTGAATGTGAAAGGTGAAATGGAGCAAGGTAGAAATCAACTTCTATTAAGTAGTCATTCATGTATGTACCAACCCACCCTCATGAAACAGTAACAATTTTGACACATGAAACCCCAATTTAGAGAGGAAGAAAAATAGACTCAAAAAGCTTAAATATGTCATAAAAGAGTGTCTTCTAGATGTCTTTTATCTATTCCTTCATTTCATTGAGTTGAATAAATATATTTTTTGGACATCCTTGATTATTTGTCTAAGTATCTTTTAATATTCATGGGCTTATTCCATCAGTAAGTTACTCATTCTAGCAGAGAGTTTTATTTTTGTTTGCTTTGGTGTTAAGAGTCTTCCTTAATACTCAGTTGCACATATGCTATATCTTTGTAGTTACCCATATTCAAAAGAAAAAAATATTAGATCCACAAAAAAGAAAGATGATAAAAAATAAAAAAGAAAAGGAAATAACAAAGTGAGAAAAAAGAACAAAAAAGAGGCAGAACAAATAAATAATATGAAGGAAAAAAGTAAACAGGAATGAAAAATTAGAAAGCCTATAAAAGAAAAAGGAAGAAAATAAAAGACAAGAAAAATAAGAAGGGAAGAAAAAGATAAAAAGGGAAAGGCAGAAGGCAAGGAAGAATAGATTAGAAAAAATGAAATTACATAAAAAGAAAGAAAAAAGGGAAGAGAAAAAAGATAAAAAGTTAAAATAGTAGATAAAGAAAAGATAAAAAAGAGGAAAAAATCCTTTTGCCCCTTCCCCAGCAATGATCTTTTTATATGTTCATGTTATATTTGCTGTAGCTGATATACAAATATTAAAACATAGGTATAACACATGGTTCCATTTTGGTTTACATTATGGTTTATATTTTACAATGTACGGTTTTCTAAATTTTTAGTTACATTATGGTTTTCATTATGGTTTATATTTAGCCTATATACTTTTATAGACTGTCCTCCCCCATTGGGAGTCACAAAATATCTCAAGATACAGCATTTCCTATGTTTGAGAACATCAGGCCTCCCCAGAATGGGGGTACAATTTCCCACATATTGTATGTTTCTCCACCCAAGGATATAACACACTATGACAAGACAAGGACTCACACCCTCCCTAGAAGCCTGCTTCTGTGCCAGTTGCCCCTCATTAAGCACCTTAAACAAGTAAGCCTTACTTATTATATTTTCTAAAGATTTTCTCAACATATAAAGTTTCAATCACATACCTGACAATCTCCCATGTTCATCTGTTACCCCCAACTCTCCCCTCAATTACTTGTGCCATCAGACCCATCCTCACAACCCTATACCCCCTCAACCCTGCAAATCCCACCAATGGTATGCCTATGCCCCTGTATTATCCCTTCCCTGTAAAACTACATACCTCCAATGTATCATAGATTTCATCCATGTAGGCATCAAGTCACAACCTTCCTCTCCCCCCAATTTGCTTTAAGCCTATCATCCAATCTCTAGCTCTCTGAAAGAGCTTGGTTTGCTTAATTAACATCAGAGAGGTCATGTAGTATTTGCCCTTCAATGCCCAGATTTCTTCACTCAACATAATGTCCTCATGATTCATCCATGTAGTCCCCTATATTGTATATATGACTTTACTGTGATCTAAAACTTTCATGAAGACAAAATTAAATGTTAAAAGAAAAGAATGTAGACATTGAGGAAGGATTAAAAGAAATTGCCTTGCCACTGTACATACAAGGCAACACCTGTTACAGTGATGAAAGGCAAAAAGTCAAAAACAAAGTTTTATGGTATTTTTCATTTTAAATACCTCTATTTTTATTTTATTTTTAATTAATATATATTCTATTTCTAATATTTAAACTATCATTACTATTTCATTTTCTAACTAATTGAATTTGGCAATATATTAGGCTTCATTTTTGAAGAAGTTTTGGACAACAGAGGGGTTCAACTATGGCAGGGAAAGACCACTGGCATCAGGTGCTATAGATGGGGACACACGGTTGGGAGAGAGTTCTCAAGGGCATGAATATAGGGTATAAAAACATGTTTGGATAGTCACTGGGCATTTTTGTAGTACTTAAGAGTTACAAATGACAACTGAGGGAGTTCTGAGTTCCTAGCCAGGGGAACTCTGTCACAATCCCGAATGGAATAGCAACAATCCCACAAGTGCAAGAGCAAGGACCAGTTTAGACAGATTGTCCAATGATGAGCCCCTGATACTGATGACTGTGCTTATTAATCTATGTGTGTGAAATTTGACCCAGGCCTAGAGATGCAGGGTGCCTAAGAGTTACCTCCTGGGAGCCTCCAGGTTTCTCAGATGTGGCCACTCTAAGCCAACCTCAGCATGTAAATGCATTAACTTCCCCCAAGCATGGGACATGACTTCTGGGGATGAACCTCCCTGGTGCCAAGAATTACTACCAATCACTGGCTGGTGATGAAAGTAGAAAAAGTCCTTGAATAAAAGGGGGAGATATAAAGACAAATGAGTTTATATGACTAAGAGACTTCAAAAAGAGTCAGGAAGTCATCAGAGGGGTCGCACACTATGCACGTCCCAGCAAGATCCCAAAGACAACAAAGTAGGTACAGCCCTAGGTACTGGTGCTTTTGAGGGCTATGGAGACACAAAGGTTCTACAGTTATGGTAGATGGCTTTGGAGTTCAGGGCATAGTCAGTGGACCCTACACTGGAATTTGTGCTCCTGAGTGTAATGTAGTTGGACTCAGATTTGAACTTTCTACACATGCTTCTTCCGTCACTTTTATTAAACATGTGGTTGTTACTGGGGTTGATGTATACTCAGGAGACTTGAATCTCTGTACTGGCCATGGGTCAGCTGGATATTGAGCCTTGGCAGAACTGCATCTCTTACTCACCATTTCATTGGATTTACCCTTTCACTAATAGGGAAGTGAATATGGTCAACCACCACACGAGGTAACCAAGAGTGCCACCAACTACAAGCAGGAAAATCACATCCATCAGCTATGTGGGATATAAGCCCCATCTTGGTCTAGAGGTGGATTGGACATCACCATCCCAGAGTCCACAGAATGGAGGAATAAAATATGGATGAGACTGTACTTACTGGTATTCTACTACAGAACTATTGTGACTAGCAATGGAAGAAATTATATCATTGATGTGGAAAACTTGGCAATGGTAGTTGCTGATGGCAGCAAGAAGGAAGAAGAGATGTGATGTGGGGGCATTTTTGGGACTTGGAGTTGTCCTAAATGATATTGAAAGGACAGATGCTGGACATTATATATCCTGCAATAACCCTCTTAACGTTCTGGGAGAAAGTGTAAACTACAATATAAACTAGAATCCACGTGTTGCAGCAGTGCTACAAAATGTATTCACCAAATTCAATGAGAGTGCCACGATCATGAAAGAGGTTGTTGATGTGGGAGAAGAGAAATGGGGTGGGGGTGGGGTATATGGGAGCCTCTTATAAATTTTAATGTAGCATTTTTTTTGTGATCTATGTATCCTTAAAAAAGACAGTAAAATAAATATAAAAGAGAGGTATAAAAAGGGAAAATAATAGATGATATTAAGTGGAGAAGAGAAAAGAGAAGAAGTTAAAAAGAAGAAGGACATAAAATAAGTTTAGAGGAGAAGAAAAAACAAGCAAAAAAAGGAAAAAACAAAAACAAAAATTTCATTCTTCTTCTCAGACCATCAGGTCTGGTTAGGCTTCTCTTCCCAGGGTGCCTATTTGGCAAATAACCACCAACTGCCCCATCTCTGCAGGTATCAGGGTGAAAAATAAGTGAGAATAAAAACAAACTTCTGGGGGCGGGGCAAGATGGTGGTTGAGTGAGTGCACCTGAGTGTCTCTCCTGCAAAGAAGTGGTTGGGCAGCATTGGAAATTCTTCAAAACCAGGCTGTTTTGGGATTTTGCAGGGCAGGAGGTGTCTGGACATCAATTTGTGGGAAGGTTAACAGAGAAAATTTGTGTATAAGATAAAATTGAGGCTCTCATACATGGAGGTGGGGGCTGCGCACCGGATGCTCCCTCCTGGGGTGGGTGGAGCTGCAGCACCGGCACCGCGGTGGCGATTCCTGGAGGCTCTGCGGTACTGGGGAATTCATAAGCCCTGAGCAGGCTATTGCAAGGCTAACAGGGCAGGAGGCCTTCACAGACCGATTTGGGGAGACAGACAGGAGTTTTGTGCGAAGCAGGGAAATTTTTTATTTCTGACATGAATGATAGCCCTTCCGGCTAGAGCCCCGCCCCCAAGGCCAGCTGCCAATCTGCAGCAGCATTAAATTGCTCACAATAAAGAGACGTCACCAGGAGGCTGGTTCAGGGTCCTGCAGGGTGAGAGACGTCTGGAAGCTGATTAGGGGAATCTTTTGCGAGGCGTGGGAATTTCAGGTTTGGACACTGATATCAGCGCTTCAAGTTGGAGCCCTGCCCCTGGGCCTGGCTGCTGATCTGCACCATCATTAAATTGGCTGCAGTGTAGAGGCGCCCCCAGGTGGCTGTTTCAGGTGATTGCAGGGTGGGAGCTGTCCTGAAGTCGAATTGGTGATAAAGCCACAGAGGAGACCCTAGTGAGAGGGTGAATTGTGGGGTCCTGACACATAGGTCAGAGTTTGCAGATGTGACCTCCCCCATAGGGCGGACACCCAGCTGCCAGGATCCCTGAAGGCTGTGTTGCACTGAGGTGCTCCCAGACTCCCTGCTACCCAGATTTGAGGTCGCCAGGTCTGTGTTCCCTAAACCCTGCTGGCCCACACCCCAAAGACTCACACCTCTTGAGTCTGCAATATCACAGACTTTCCATCCCTGAATCCACCATGCCGTGAGGTCCATCTGAGGTCCTTGAATGTCCTAGCCCTCAACGTTTGCATTTTTTCTTTTTTCTTTTTTGTTTTTGTTGTTGTTTTGTTTTGTTTTTTAATTTTTTTTAAATTTTATTTTTTTATTGTCCTGATTGCTAACATTGCATTATCTCCTAGTCTTTTCTCCCATTTTATCCCCCAAGGTCTTTTTTTTTTTTTTCATTTCTCTCTTGTCCCTCATTTTCTTCTTATTTTATTTTATCTTAATTATACAATAGGTGCTGCAGGGAACACCTCACATTTGCTGGGTTTCCTCATCCTCCATTGCCTCATTTCTGTGTAAATTGATTTTGGCTACCTACACTATCCCCTTTCCCCCACCTCTTGGTATCCTCCATCATCTACTGTCTCTCCTATATTCCACCTCCTTTTCTTTGATCCCCAAAGTGTCTAACTCTTAATTTCTAATACCTTTGTTTTATTTTGTCTTTTATCCACTCTCAAAACTATTGCCTATCTTTTCTCTTTCCCTCTCTCATGAAAACAATAGCTTTTTAATTCATACCATATTCCTCCAATATTCAGTCGACTACCTCATTATAGGTACTCTACTTACTGATATAACTCTACACAACTTACATGAATCTAATATCCATCCTCCCAGATCTCATATTGTGGCTCTGTTAACATTTAATACCAATACTACTTTACACATTTTCCTTTCTTACACAATTGCCTTTCTCTGGCCTAATACTTTCCTTCAAAGTGAACTCACCCAGCAACAAGAAATTAGAATAAGAAGAACAAAGTGACAAAGAGAACATATAACACTTATGCAAAAAAACAGCTAATTAATCCGCAAGACTAGACAAAGAAGCTAAAGAACTGATTAAACCCATCAAGATAAAATGATTACCACACAGCAACAAAAATCTACAAACCAAACCAGTAATCAGGAAAACATGGCTGAATCCAATGAACAAACTAAAAACCAGGAAGGGGAGCAGAACTTTGCACAAGTAATTAAAGATCTCAGAACATATATCACAGACAAATTTAATGAAGTAAAGGAAGAGGTTAACAATATGAAGACAACATTTGGAGGGGAAATTGCAGACATAAGCAAAAAAGATAACAGATATGATGGGAATGAACACCACAGTTCAAGAAATCAAAAATACACTCACAGCAAATAGCAGCAAATTAGAAGAGGCAGAGCAGAGAATTAGCAATGTGGAAGACAGTACATCAGAAATCAAACAGATAAAAGAATTGATCAATAAAAAGATAGAAAAAATCCAGCTAGGACTTAGGGACCTGAATGACAATGCAAAATGCACAAACATGCATATTATAGGCATCCCAGGAGAAGAGAAGGAAAAGGGATCAGAAGGAGTGTTGCAGGAAATAATGGCTGAAAATTTCCCAAATCTACTGAAAGAGACAGATGTACATATCCAGGACACACAGTGCACCCCAAACATCATAAACCTCAACAGGCCCACCCCAAGACATATACTTGTCAAATTATCCAATGCTCAAGACAAAGAGAAAATTCTAAAAGCAGCAAGAGAAAAGAAAACCATCACAATACAATGTAAGCTCCATAAGATTAAGTGCTGATTTCTCATCTGAAATCATGGAAGCAAGAAGGCAGTGGTATGATATAGTCAAGGTACTAAAAGAAAAATATTTCCAACCAAGAATACTCTATCCAGCTAAACTAGCATTCAAAAATGATGGAGAGTTCAAAATATTCACAGATAAACAGAAATTGAAAGAGTATGCCAACAATAAACCTCCCTTCAAGAAATTCTAAAGGGACTTCTGCAGGAAGAAAGGAAAAAACAGGACAGGCAGAGTGGGAGGAGAGTGTAAGAGCAACAAAAAACACAAAAAGAGAAGGGAAAAAAAAAGCAAACAAATATGACAAACACAAGTCCAATCAAAATATGGCTAACACAAATAATTCCTTGAAAGTAATAGCACTGAATGTCAATGGATTAAACTGACCTGTCAAAAGATGCAGACTGGGACATTGGATAAGGAAATATGACCCATCTATATGCTGTCTAAAAGAGACACATCTTAGATCCAGAGACTCATGGAGGTTGAAAGTGAATGGTTGGAAAACAATCTTACAAGCAAACAATAACCTTAAAAAAGGCAGGAGTAGCTATATTAATATCAGACAAAATAGACTTTAAATGCAAAACAATTGTGAGAGACAAAGAAGGATAGTACATATTAGTGAAAGGGACAATCTGTCAAGAAGAATGAACAATCATAAATATTTATGCTCCTAACAAGGGTGCCTCTAAATACGTGAGGCAAATGCTGGAAAAACTAAGTGAAAGAATAGATGCATCTACAATTATAGTGGGGGATTTTAATACACCAGTATCGAATCTGGACAGAACATCTCAAAAGAGAATCACTAAAGAAATGAAATATTGTACAGTATATTAGAGGAGCTGGATCTAATAGACATATACAGATCATTACACCCAAACACAGGAGGATATACATTTTTCTCAAGTGCACATGGATCATTGTCTAAGACAGACCATATGCTAGGCCACAAAGAAAGGCTTAATGAATTAAGAAAGATCAAAATCATACAAAATAATATCTCTGACCACAGTGGAGTGAAGCTGGAAATCGGCAAGGGCCAGAGGCCCAGATTTCACACAAAGATATGGAAATTAAACAGCACACTCTAAGAAAAACAGTGGGTCAAAGAGGAAATCTCAAAAGAAAACAATGATTACCTGGAAACAAATGAAAATGATAACACAACATACCAAAATTTATGGGATGCAGCAAAAGCAATACTGAGAGGGAAATTTATAGCCATAAATTCATACATCAAAAAAGAAGAAAGAGCAAAAATTGAAGAACTAACTGCACATTTGGAGGAATTAGAAAAAAACAACAACAAAGTAATCCCACAGGAAGAAGAAGGAAGGAAATAACAAAGATAAGAGCAGAACTAAGTGAAATAGAAAATAAGAAAGCACTTGAAAAAAATAAACAAGACAAAAAGCTGGTTTTTTGAGAAGATCAATAAAATTGACAAACCTTTAGCGAGATTAACAAAGAAAAAAAGAGAGAAGATGCAAATACACAAAATAAGAAATGAGAAAGGAGATATCACCACTGACCCCACAGAAATAACGACTATCATAAGAGGATACCTTGACAAACTATATTCCAACAAAAATGACAATTCAGAGGAAATGGACAAATTCCTAGAAATACAAAAGCAGCCTATATTGATGAAAGAAGAAATTGATGATCTCAACAAACCAATCACAAGTAAAGAGATAGAATCAGTCATTAAAAACCTCCCAACTAAGAAGAGCCCAGGGCCAGACGGCTTCACAGGTGAATTCTACAAAATATTCCAAAAGAACTAACACCAATAGTGCTGAAACTCTTCCAAAAAATCAAAACAGAAGGAACATTGACTAACTCCTTCTATGATGCCAACATTATCCTAGTACCAAAGCCAAACAAAGACACCACAAGAAAGGAAAATTACAGACCAATTTCTCTAATGAACCTAGACGCAAAAATACTTAACAAATTACTTGCTAATCGTATTCAACAACACATTAAACGAATTATACACCACGACCAAGTGGGATTCATTCCAGATATGCAAGGATGGTTTGACATAAGAAAATCAATCAATATAATACACCATATAAACAGATTGAAGGAAAAAAATCACATGATTATATCTATAGATGCAGAAAAAGCATTTGACAAAATACAGAACCCTTTCTTGACAAAAACACTCCATAAGATCGGAATACAAGGATATTTTTTGAACATGATAAAGAGTATATATGAAAAACCCACAGCCAACATCATTTACAATGGAGAAATCCTAAAATCTTTCCCTGTAAAGTTAGGAACAAGACAAGGATGCCCATTGTCTCCCTTTCTATTTAACATAGTCTTAGAAGTACTTGCTCTAGCACTGAGGCAAGAACCAGATATAAAAGGCATTCAAATTGGAAAGGAAGAAGTCAAAATTTCATTATTTGCAGATGACATGATCCTATACATAGAAAACCCTGAGAGGTCTACAACAAAGCTTCTAGAACTCATAAATGAGTTTTGAAAAGTCATAGGTTATAAGATCAATGTGCAAAAATCAGTAGCATTTCTGTACACCAATAATGAGCAAGATCAGGAGGAAATCAAGAAACAAATACCATTCACAATAGTAAATAAAAAAATCAAATACTTAGGAATAAATTTCACTAAAGAGGTAAAAACTTATACACTGAGAACTATACAAGATTGTTCAATGAAATCAAAGAAGACCTAAATAAATGGAAGAATATTCCCTGTTCATGGATAGGAAGACTAAATATTATTAAGATGTCTATCCTACCAAAGCTGATCTACACATTCAATGCAATCCCAATAAAAATCAACACAGCCTTCTTTAAGGAACTAGAAAAACTAACTATGAAATTTATTTGGAAAGAAAAGGGGCCTGAATAGCCTAAGAAATATTGAAAAAGAAAAACAAAATTGGAGGAATCACACTACCTGACTTCAAAACATACTCCAAAGCTACAGTAATGAAAACAGCATGGTATTGGCATAAGGAGAGACACAGAGACCAATGGAATTGAATTGAAAGTTCTGATGTAGAACCTCATATATATAGTCATATAATATTCGATAAAGCCACCAAACCCTCTCAACTGGGAGAGAATGGCCTATTCAACAAATGGTGCCTGGAGAACTGGATAGCCATATGTAGAAGAATAAAAGAGGATTACCATCTCACACCTTATACAAAGATCAACTCAAGATGGATCAAAGACCTAAATATAAGAGCCAAGACCATAAAGACCTTTGAAAGCAGTGTAGGGAAACATCTATAAGACCTTGTAATAGGAAATGTCTTCATGAACATCACACCAAAAGCACGAGAAGCAAAAGACCAAATAGATAAATGGGACTTCCTCAAAATTAAAGTCTTTTGCACCTCAAAGGAGTTTGTCAAGGAAGTAAAAAGGGAACCTACACAATGGGAGAAAATATTTGGCAACCATATATCTGATAAGAGACTTATAACTTGCATATATAAAGAACTCCTATATCTTGAAAATAAAAAGATAACAACCCATTTTAATAATGGGGAAAAGATTTAAACAGACACTTCTCCAAAGAAGAAATACAAATGGCTAAAAAGCACATGAAAAAATGCTCCAAGTCTTTAGCTATCAGGGAAATGCAAATCAAAACTACAATGAGATACCATCTTACTCCCATAAGATTGGCAGCTATGAAAAAAACAGAAGAATACAAATGCTGGAGAGGATGTCAAGAAATGGGAACACTCATCCACTGCTGGTTGGAATGCAGAAGGAACAACTATTCTGGAGGACAGTTTGGCAGTTTTTCAATAAAGCTAACCATAGATTTGCCATATGACCCAGCAATACCACTGCTGGGTATATACCCAGCAGAACTGAAAACAAGGACACAAACTGATATATGCACACCAATGTTCATAGCAGCATTGTTCACTATCGCCAAAAGTTGGAATCAACCCAAATGCCCATGAACAGATGAGTGGATCAATAAAATGTGGTATATACATACAATGGAATACTACTGGGCTTTAAGAACAAATACTCTACAAACACACATGATAACATGGATGAATCTTGAGAACCTTATGTTGAGTGAAGCAACCCAGGCATTGAAGGACAAATACTACATGACCTCAAAGATATGAAATAAGCAAGCTGCCTCAGAGAGCTAGAGACTGGAAGATAGGCTTACAGGAAATCGGGGGGTAGAGGAAGGAAGTAAGCTGACATCTACATGGGTGAAATCTATGATAAGCTGGAGGTAAGTATGTGTACAAGGAAGAGATAAAATGGGGGCTATAGGGTTACCTTTGGGTGGGGCTTTGTGGGTTTGAGGGTGACTAGGGATGGGCGGATGGGTAATATTGTCCAAGAAATTGGGGGGAGGGTGGGGCAACATATGAACATAGGAGATTGTCAGGTGTTGTTTGAGAGTAAAATGTTGAGAAAACCTTTTCAAAATATAATTAGGAAAGTTACCTGTTTAAGATACTCAAAGGGGATAATCTGACGCAGGACAGAATCCTAGGGAATATCTGAATGCTCATTTTGCCAGAGTGGGTTATACCATTGGGTAGAGACCCATATAATGAGAGTGAAGGTAGACCCACATCCTGGGGAGGACTAATGCCATCAAATAGAGGGAACTGTATCTCTCGAGAGAATGGGTTGCTCCCAGGGCATTAGGGCAGTTGAGCATGTCAAGCCCTCAACACTGTTGCAATTATCTCTGAACATGGCTCCTCAAGAAATGAAGATTGATTGTCACTGTAGGCTCCAAGTGGAGGGGGAAATAGATATTGAATAGATAGAACCAAAGTAAATGTGAGAGCAAAAGAAGTGTTTCACAAGAGTACACAAGGATGGATATAAAACATGTAATATTACACCAAAAACATATAGGGGACGACAGACTAATAATGTAAACCATAATGTAAAACATAGGATAACTAAAAATTTAGAAAACTGTATAGCCTAAAGTATAAACCACAATGTAAACACAAATGTCACCTTGTTTGAAAGCTATTGTGTCAATATCTGTACATCAGTTTCAGTAAATATGATATGAATAAGTTAAAAGATTATCGCTGTGGAAGGGAAAAGGTTTTATAATGGATATGTGGGAGTACTGTATACTGTATATATGAATCATTGTGATCTATGGCTCTTGTGAAGAGAAGCTCAATAATTAAGAAAAAAGAAAAGAAATGATAGGATGTAGAATTTTTCCAAATCAATATGTATTCTATATCTAACCTATAAACTCATTGCTATATTCCATTTTACTAGTAAGGGAACCTGGCATTATATTGGGCTTCACTTTTCAGGAAGTTTTGGATCACTGAGTTGTTCAACAATGGCAGTGGAGGAATACTGGTATAGGATGTTATTGACAGGGGACATATGGTTGACAGGGAGGTATACAGGGCATGTGTCCAGGGTGCATGGAAATGTTTGGATATACTCGTAGTGGAAACAATTAAAAACAACAGCTAGGGGGTACTGGGTTCCTTGCCGGGGGGGAGGGCTCTTTTGTGGTCTCTAGGGGAGCAGGAGCAGTCCCCCAGGTACAACGGCAAGGACCAGGAAGGAATGAGGGTCCAACAGTGAGCCCCTGATACTAATGACTATGCTTGTGAGCCTATATACCTGAAATAAGAGCAAGGCCTAGAGCAACACTGTGCCTAAGAGTTCCCTCCTGACAGCCTCTGTGTTATTCAAATGTGGCCAATCTCCAAGCTAAACTCAGCATGTAAATGCAATGCCTTCCCCCAAGCATGGGACTTGACACCCTAGGATGAGCCTCCCTGGCACTGAGGGATCACTACCAAGTACCAGCTGATGACGTAACTAGAAAATGACCTTGAATTAAAGGTTCAATGTGGACCAGCAGACTATTCCTGTCTACATACAATAACAGGAGTTAAAAATGCTGTTTGACCTAAAGTAAGGGGGAAATGGAAAGGACAAATGAGTTTATATGGCTATGAGTCTCTAAAAAAGAGTCTGGAGGTTGTCAGAAGGATTGCCCTTATGCACACCTGAGCAGAGTCTCAGAGACAGATAAAGTAGATACAACCCCAGGTATTGGTTCTTTTGAGGGCTAAAGAGACCCACAGGTTCTATGGTCATGGTAGATGGAGTTCACTGCCATGTCAGTTGGCCCTTCTTTGGAGCTAGTGTTTCTGTGTGATGGAGCTGGACTCAGATGTGATCTCTTCTCACAAGCCTTTCATACTACTTTACTGGAATTGTAGTTGGTGCTGGGGTTTAAGATATATCTAGGGGATTTGAATCTCTGGACTGACAATATGATACCCAGGCCCTGAACCTCAACAGGCTTCAGCTCCTACACTCTGATTTATTGTACTTACCCCACTCAGCTAACATGGAATTGAAGAATGTCAACCACCACACCATGGAGCTTAGAGTGCCTACAACTGAAAGCGGGAGGTTTGCATTCAGTATCTATGTGGAATCTAAGCCCCCTCTTGACATAGATGTGGAATGGACACAACCAAGCCAAGGTCCACAGGAAGGAGGAATACAGTAAGAATTAGAGTGGACTTAATGATATTCTATTCATGAACTATTGTGGTTAATAATCGAGGAAATGAGGCATTGGTGTGGAAAAAGTGGCCATGTTTGCTGCCGGGTGTGGGGAATGGGAGTAAGAGATGAGATGTTGAGGCATTTTCGGGACTTGGAATTGTCCGGGGTGGTGCTGCAGGGACAATTGCCGGACATTGTATGTCCTCCCATGGCCCACTGGATGGAACGTGGGAGAGTGTGGAGTGTGGGCTGTGGTGTGGACCACAGGCCATGGGGTGCAGGGATGCCCAGAGATGTACTCACAAGATGCAATGGATGTGTCATGATGATGGGGGAATGTGTTACTGTGGGGGGAGTGGTGGGGTGGGGGCGGTGGGGGTGAATGGGGACCTCATATTTTTTGAATGTACTATTTTTTAAAAAATCAATAAATTGAGTTGAAAAAAAAAAACAAGACAACGCAACAAATAGACACAGACAACAGACAACCGGGGTGAGGGAGGGGAAGGGGAGAGAAATAAATAAATAAATAAATCTTTAAAAAAAACCTCACAAGAAACAAAGCCAAAAACATACAAAAATAAAAAAAATTTTTGCATTGTGCCTTTCATGAAAAAAAAACAGACTTCCCTCTCATGTCATCGGAGACCCACTTGTCTACTCCTCTCTAGCTTCCTGAACTCACCATTCAATCACACCAGGGCAAGCCTCTCCACCAGTACTGTGAAGAAGAGGAAAATAAATAAAAGGAAAAGGTAAAATCAAAACTTCCCCATGGGTTGCCATGCTCCCCCAAATCTGAACAGACTGGGCACAGGCCCACCAGTGGATTGATTCTCAGCAGCTCCCTTTCCTGTGAACCTGGTTGCATGGCTTCCCCCAGAGATATATGGGTGCCTCCCTTTTTCCCTGTTGCCTAGCTGGGCATCCCACGTTCCAGCCACCTTTGTCTATCAACCCTGTAACACCCTGGCTTCCCTTATGTGCAGAAATCCTGCCTACCTTTGACAGTTTCTAGAGGAAGAATGCAGCTTGCCTTTCCCTACTTTGCCAACTTGGACCTCTCCCAGGAGAGCTCCTGAGTATAGTCTATGGTTTCTTTCACTATCTATTTGAACTTATTGAAGTTTATTAATGATATTCCAGGACGAGATTACTTGCAAGAAGCAAAAATATCTTCATGTCTTAGCCTCCCCAAATGTTATTATTGTTAACATATACCCATGGAGGTATAATCATATGCCTAGGAAGGGTGAATGCTGATCTTCATGTTCATAATTTTGCATCCAGGCAAAATTCCATTTTGGACTCATTTACAGTATTTGTGGTGTGTGTGTGTGTGTGTGTGTGTGTGTGTGTATGGTAAATGTGGGAGTTTTGGGGATTATGTGCTGAGATTCTGATAGTAGAAAATCAGATTTATAAATTGTGTGGTGGCAAGGTATTTCTGGGATGACAAATCTGAATTTGTGGGGATTTCTAACAATGACATTTCCCTAGGTGCTGCCACAAGGATGTTAAGAAATAGTATTTTAAAATCAGATTCCCTTCATTTCACAGCCCATTTTTTTCCTCACCTTTTACAAAATTCTTCCAGTACAGCCTCTCAACTTACTTGTAGTGTACCTTAGGGAAAATAATTCATTATCCATTCTCATTCTTAACTTTCCATCTGTAATATTATTATATTTTATTTCCTGTTTAATTTCATGTGACAAACATAGATATGGTTAGTTTAAATGAATTCATTATTTAATGATACACCATATAACAGTGAATTTTTATTTTTTCCAATATTCTTTTCAACACTTCCTGTCTATGTTCTCCTTCTGGAAATTCCATAATGACTATGTTGGCCCAGTTGATGTTTTCCAAAAGGTCCTTTATGATCAGTTCTTTGTTTCAGTCATTTTTTTCAGTTGAGATTGGGTAATTTTAATTTTCCTATCTTCAAGTTCATTGATTAATTCATCTCCCAGCTCAAATCTGCTATGAATCTTTCTAGCAAAAATTTCATTTGTTATTGTAATTTTCAGCTTGAGAATTTTTAATTGATTCATGTATATAATTTTTAATTCATATGGTCTTCTCATTTTTTTCACGTGTTATATTCTTGTATTCCTTTAATTCTATGTTTATGGTTTCCTTCAATTCTTTAAGCAAAATGAAGATGTTTAAAATCTTCCCAGTAATTCCATAGCCTGTGCTTGCTCAGAGATGGCATCTGACAATTTATTTTCCCATTTGAATGGTCAATCCATCCCTGTTTATTTGTAAGCTTTTTGATTTTTAATTAAAAACTGGACATTTAATTGAAATAATGTGGCAAGCCTGGAAAATGAGATTCTCCTCCTTTCTCAGGGTTTACTGTTCTTGATAGTGGAAGTCCCAATCTTTTGTTTAGTGACTTTTCCATACTGTATTTTGAAGACTATATTCAACATAGTGTTTAGTCCCTGAATTTTCTATCCTAAAGATGTATTCATAAAAGCAATAAATGAAAGCAAGAAAAAGAAAAGTTAAGAAAAAATTTTCTTAAATCCACCTTTCATAGATTTTACAGATTACCTCTGTGCTTGAGGATACATTTAATACCTAACCATTGCAGTCTCAATTCTGGTTGACTCTTCCTGCCTGCAATGACCCTAGGAATCAAAGTCTGAAAGTACAGGGTCTTTTCAGGTTTTTTTCTGAGAAAACAACCTGTCCTTGTCCTATAGGTAGATTTGCAAATTTGCCAGGATTAATGGACAATTTTGGGTGTTCTAATTTCCCAAAGACACTTTCTCCTCAGCTTTCCCTCCCAGAAATTTAGGTTGTGTTTTAGGAAATCTCAACAATATTTTGCCACAGGTGGCTGCAGAGTCTATGCTTATCTTAAAATGGTTTGGAACAAGGTCGTCTCTTTTCTGCTCTGAGTGAATTCAGAGGAGAAAGAGGAATTCACATTTTATTGATATTCATATCTTCAATATTTCTCTAACATTTTACAATTGTGAAAAGACTAATTTAATTCATTATTTTAGATTAGGTATGTTAAATCTTTATATAGTAGATGTTTTATTATATATTCATGATAATTATGTAACTTGTGAGACTTCATTTCACAGAATGTCTTTATGATAAATCTAAGAAAAGCTTTATACCATGACCAAAAATTGACAGGGGAAACATTTAAATGCTGGTCTGTCTGGCATAACATTCATTTATTATCACCATGACAAACTGGCTTTCACATACACTACTTTTCTTCTGTCATGGTAAAATCAACATTCCAGATTATAATCATCAAATAACCTGCGGCCCTGAGTGACTAGAATAATGTGTACCACCTCCTAACCAGCACTTCATAAAAATAGCCTGACCCAAAGGAAACCTGAGTTGCATGAATTCACAATGTTTGTGGGTAGCACCCTAAGCCATCCTGATGGGCAACCTCACTGTTATTACTGTTAGGAGTATTCAGTGAAATTAGGCAAGTAATTGGGACATGGTATCCTGATCATAATAAAAATATATATATTAATTGTACCATTAAATATTTTGACATCATTTTGTTCATTGTTTTTTTTAAATTTTTATCACTGGCAAAAAGGAGTTAAATTTCACTGCAATCACAGGTGCTTATGAGCAAGACTATCTAATTTTTGTTTCCCAAGAAAAAATGAAAATATGATGTCCCTGATTTAAAAAGTTGGCAAAAATTTTGAAACTAATTCATAAATTGCTTGCCTTTTTTCAAAGTCTCTGGCTCAATTTGTCATTAAAGTTTTATTTACTGTTTAATGTTATTCTAAAAATATTTTAAAATATTGAATTATTATCTATTTTCCTGTTTATGTTAAAATTCTGTAGCATCATTTTTAAATGCTACTACAGAGCATTTAATTTATACATATTCAAGTAAATTATGATTCATTTTCTGACAAATCAATTTCATTGATACCTATTAATAAGCATTCAATTCATACAAATTATACAATTAATGGTATTTTGTATAATCACAAAGATGTGCATTCACCTCTTCTATCATTGTTAGGGCATTACCATTATCTCAATAATAATAATAATAGAGAATAAAACAGACAAATAAGAAAAAAGCTCGTCTCTCAATCTGTTTCCTCTATTGTACATAGCTACTATTTCTGTCTTTTATTTCACATTTATTTGATCATTAAGCAGTTTTATTGAAATGTATTCACATACCATATGGTCTATCCAAACTGTATACTAAATATCTTTTAATATAATCAATGTAGAATCATTATCTCAGTATCTTAGAACAATTTCATTATTCAAAAAGAAAGACTCCACACCCCTTGGCATTCTTTCCTCTGCCCAACATAGCCACTAATCTAATTTAATCTTTATAAATAGATTTGTTCTGGTTTAAAGAAATAATGTTCTTAAACATGAAATTTCCCCAAGCTTATATTTCCCACAATATATTTACACTTCCCATATTATATTTACTTCATACTAGGGCAATCACAGTATTTGTCCTTTTCTATGTGACTTGCTTCCCTCAGCATAATATTCTCCATGTTCAACCATGTTATCATATAGTTTACAACCTCATTTCTTCCTAAT
Source organism: Dasypus novemcinctus (assembly GCF_030445035.2). NCBI lineage: Eukaryota > Metazoa > Chordata > Mammalia > Cingulata > Dasypodidae > Dasypus > Dasypus novemcinctus. Next base: position 5,060,713 of record NC_080694.1, on the reverse strand, counting down.
GCTGCATAATATTCAATTGTGTGTATATATCACAAATTGTTCACCCAATTTTCACATGATGGACACCTCCATTGTTTCCAATTTTTGGCTATCATTAATAATGTTGCTATGAACATTGGTGTTTGTGTCACTGCTCTCAGTTCTTCTAGGTATTCCTCTAATCCTGTTATCGATGAGTGCCATGGAAAGTCTACATTCAGATTCATTAGGGACCGTCAGTGTCCTCCACAGAGCCTGTACCATTCTACTTTCCATTCTTACAGTGAATAAGCATTCCTATCTTGCCACATCCTCTCCAACATTTACAGTTTTCTGAATTTTTAATAGCAGCCAGTCTAATAGGTGTGAAATAATATCTCATTGTAGTTTTGATAGGCATTTCCCTAATTGCTAGTGATGCTGAACATTTTTTCATGATTCTTCACCATCTGTATTTCTTCTTCGGACAGTAGATGTTTCAAGTCTTTTGCCCAATTTGTTATCAGATACTTTGTTTTTTCATTGTTGAATTGCATAATATCCTTATATATCATGCATATTAAACACTTATCAGATATGTGATTGCCAAACATTTTCTCATTGAGTCAGTCCCTTTTTCACCCTTCTGAAAAAGACCTTTGAGGTACAAAAGTTTGAATTTTGAGGAGGTCCCACTTATCTAATTATTCTTTTGTTGCTAGTGCTTCAGGTGGAAGATTTAAGAAACTGCTGCCGACATCAGCTATGAAGATGTTTTCCTACAGTTTCTTCAAAGAGTTTTAATGTCATTGTTTTTATATTTAAGTCCTTGAACCATTTTGAGTTAATTTTTACACAAAGTGAGAGATAGACATCTTATTTCTTTCTTCTGGATATCGCCAGCCAGTTTTCCTAGCACCATTTGTTGAATAGTTCTGAGCCAGCTAGAAGGATTCAACAGCTTAGTAAAGAATCACTTGACTGTAGTTGTGAGAGCCAATTTCTGAGTTCTCAGTTTGGTTCCATTGGGTCAATCTGCCTGTCTTTATACCAGTCCTATGCTGTTTTTACCATTGTAGCTAAGCAATGTGCTTTTAAATCAGGAAATGAGGGTATTCCAAATTTGTTCTTCATTATTAAATTATTTTTAGCTATTTGGTTCCCCTTCCACTTCTAAGTAAATTTGATTATTGCCTTTCCAATTTCTGCAAAAAAAGGCAGTTGCAATTTTTATTGGGTTGTGATGACTATGCAAATAAGGTTCAGTAGATTGAAATCTTAATGATATTTAGTCTTCCAATCCATGAACATGGGATGTTCTTCCATTTATTTTTTCTTTTTTTTTTCTTTTTGCAATATTTTGTAGCTTTTTTGACTACAGATTCTTCGTGTGATTGGTTAAGTTTATTTCTAAATATTTTAATGTTTGAGTCACTATGATAAATGGAATTTTATTCTAATTTCCTCTTCAGATTGCACATCACTAGTGTTTAGAAACACTATTGATTTTTTGCATATTAATCTTTTATCCTGCCACTTTGTTGAACTAATCTATTAATTCTAGTAGCTTTGTTATGGAGTTTTCAGAAGTTTCTATATATCAAAATAATAACAGTGACAGTGGGCATCCTTGTCTTATTCATGATCTCAGTGAGAAAATTTTCAGACTTTCACAGTTGAATACAGTACTAGGTATAGGTTTATCATATTGTCACTTTACTGTATTGAGAAAACTTCATTCTACTTCTATCTTTTAGAATATCATTTACCAGAAAGTGGGCTGTATTTTGCCAAAAGCCTTTTCTGCATTAATAGAGATCATATGGTTTTACTTCATCAATTTATCAATGTGATTTATTAAAATAATTGATTTCCTTGTGTTGAACCCTTCCATATATAGGCTCAATAAACACTTGATCATGGTGCATAACTCTTTTATTGTGCTTTCAGTTTCCTTTGAAAGTATACTGTTGAGAAGTTTTGCAGCCATATGCATTAGTGATATTCATTTTATATTTCTTTTTTCTTTACATGATTCTGGCATTAGGGTGATGTTGGCTTCATAGAAGGAATTTAATAGCATGCTTCCCCGTACAATTTTTGGAAGATTTTGAGCAAGATCTGTATTAAGGCATCCTTGAATGACTGGCAGTTTCACCTGAGAAGCCATCTGATTCGTGGATTTTCATCTTTGGGTGGTTTTTATGACTATTTCTATCTCTCTCTCTTTTTTTTTTTAATCTTACATTCAAAAAATATGAGGTCCCCATATACCTCCACTCCCCTCACCCCACTCCTCCCATAACAACAACCTCCCCCAGCATCATGGGACATTCATTGCACTTGCTGAATACATCTCTAAGCACTGCTGCACCACATGGTCAAGGGTCCACATTACAGTTTACATTCTCCCCCAATCCACCCAGTGTGCCATGGGAGGATATACAATGTCCAGTAACTGTCCCTGCAGTACCACCCAAGACAACTTCAAGTCCTGAAAATGCCCCCACATCACATCTCTTCTTCCCACTCCTTACCCTCAGCAGGTTTGCTGAGGTGTTCCATTCCTTCTAGGGTAAGGGTAGGTGGTTCATTTGCTTCTAGGAATTTGCCCATCTCATCTACATTTTCTTGTTTTTGGCATACAGTTGTTAATAGTATCCTCTTATGATCTGTCTTTATTTGTGCATGTTCAGTGGTAATGTCTCCCTCATCATTTCTGATTTTATTTGCATCTTCTCACATTTTTTGTAGGTCTAGCTAAGGGTTTTTCAATTTTTTTATCTTCTCAAAGAACCAACTTATGGTTTTGTTGATTCTCCCTATTGTTTTTACATTCTCAATTTCTGTAGTTGCCTGGTTAAAGAATTTATGATTGCTGGTAACATCAGTGAGCCAAAAACAGCCACAAATGTTTTTGTTTATCACTTGGGCAAAAGTACTTGAGCTGAAAAAAACTCTGCCCCTTTACCCCTTGCCCTTAACTGTAAATAGCAGAAATAAAAACTAACAAAGTAGTGAGGATTTGTATATGTTCTTTGCACACATTCAGGAGAAACAGTTCATGCTGTCCTGTTTCCACACCTCTGGACATTGTCTCTGGACATTGTGATAAGAAATATAAAGTTTTAATGTCTAACCCAAAAATTCGTGGGGGAAAATCCCAGTCCCAAAGAGTGTATATACTAGTGCATCTCAGAATAAGGAGGATTATTATGATTAATTAACTAAAAATGTTCTTCCATTTAACTCTGTTTATGTTTATTCTCTTGTGTCATGTCTAACTTGCTCGACAAGTTAAGAATTCAACAACTACCACAAATTTCATTTATATTTATTCCGACCTTTATTATTCTTTCCATTATCTTGGTTTGGGATTAATTTGCTCTTCTTTTTCTAGTTAATCTAGGTGTGCAGTTAGGTCTTCAATTTTAGCTCTTTCTTCTTTTTTGATGTAAGCTTTGAGGGCTATAAATTTTCCTCTTAGCACTGCTTTATCGATGACTGTTAGGTGTAGTCCATTTATCATAGAATTCAAGCTCTCTGTTTCTTTATCCTCTGTCCAAGTGTTCTATCCAATATTGAGAGTGGTGTATTTTAGACTCCAACTTTATTGTAGACATCTATTTCTCCTTCAGCTTTGCAAGTGTGTGGCTCATGTATTTTGTGGAACTTTGGTTAGGTAAATAAATATTTAGTATAGCTATTTATTCCTGGTCAATTCCTACATTTGTTATTGTGTAATAACTTTCTTCATCCTTTATAACAGTTCTGCATTTAAAATCTATTTTATTCAATATTACCCTTAGTACTCCAGCTCTTTTTGTTAAAATTCCCTTGGTTTACCTTATTCCAAACTTTCACTTTTAACCTAGTTATGTCCTGACATCTAAGATAAGTCCCTTGTCAAAAACATGTAGATGATAGATGTCTCATTTTTAATCCATTTTATCATTATCTGTCTTTTGATTGGGGATTTCAAGTCATTAATATTCAGTGCTGTTACTGAAGCAGGCTAGTAGGATAAGGAATCAATATATGGATCTGGAAGCTGGCAAAAATTCCATGTAACATCAATAACACTCAATATGGCTACTGGAAGTCTCTACCCCCAAGATTCTGCTATTTAAAATGAAGACTTCTTTTGGAAGCCAGAAGAAGCCCTGGATATTCCCTAAGGACTTTATCTTTGGACCCTCACTGGGAATTTATGGGTGGAGTAATCAATCAAAACAAACAGCTAGAACCCCTCCCCAGCCATTTGCAAAGAGGTGGAATAATTTAAATTTCAATGAGTGCTCTTGCTTTCAGTTCTCTTACCTCTGGACCTGTTCCTGCCCTCTGCACACTGCTCTCACCATCTTTCCTCTGCCATATGGCCATGAAAGTAAACCTGGGGATTTATAAACTATTATGGGGGAGTGTAGTCTATAAATCAGGCCTCTTTATCACTTTTATCACTTTTCAGTCCCTTCCTCTCTCTCTGGGACTCCTGACCTGCTTTTTTCTCCCATTTCTTTTCCCTCTCTACCTGAATAAATTACTGGACTAACTCAGTCTTTGTGCTCTTGAAATTCATTTCTGCAGTATAGTCAAGACCCTAAATAAAATCCAAAAACATTACTGTAAAGGCATTACTTACTTCATCCATTTTGACCTTTGGCTTTTTCTGGTCATATCATGCAATTGTCTACATTTTTACCCTTTAATTTATATTTTCTAATAATCTTCATTTCTATACTCTTCTCTAAGTCTCTCACCTTTGCTTTTTCATTTCTGGCAGCTGCACTCCCTTTCATATATCTTGCATTCCTGGTCTTTTAGTAACATATTTCATCAGTTTTTGTTTGCCTATGACTTTTAACTCCCCTTCATTGCTGAAGGACAGATTTGCTAGATACACAATTCTTGCCTGGCAGTGTTTCTCTTTCAGTACCTTAAATGTAACATAACATATTCTTTCTTCTATGACTTTTGATGAGCGATTGACACTTAATTGTATCATGTTTCCTTTGCACATCATGTTTTGAATTTCTTTTTTTTTTTTTCTGACCTTGGAAGCTGTCCAATTTTCCTTCAGATCTAGAATTGTTCCATTTTTGGCATTTTGAAACAAGAGAGCAAGATAAACAATGGAAATAAATAATATGCATCTATACACAAAATATGAAGCAAGGCCCCAGGCAGACTATTAAGCAAAGGGAATTGTTACCAAAATAATACATCTAATGTGTTGACAAACAATTTATGAAAGGATAAGAGAAGGAGTTATGCCGCCAGAAGGCAAAGTAGCATTTACCTTGATGGTTTTAACTATAAAGAGGCATAATAAAAAGTGCTTCTCAGTGTTATTTGGTTCTGGTTCTTGATCTAGATGCTGGTAATATGTGTGAAAATGTGACCCGGCCTGCAGGTTAAATGAACCAGCACCTGAAAGAGGAAGTGGGAATTGGGGGACAAGAGGTGAGAGAAATGGAGACAAGACAGGATTCTGATCAAGTCTCCATTTATTGAGGGTAGAGCATCAGAATATATACTAAGGGGAGGGTATTAGCAGGGGGTGATAGGCTGATGAAGCGGCTCTTCCATATAAGGCAATAAAATGCTGTTACACCACTTGCTACAGGTTGCGAGTCTTCAATGCTGGTCATGGCTTCAACATCTTGTTGTGCAGGAGCAACACTTTTTGCCCAGGAAACTGGGGAAAGGGGAAGAAGAAGGCGGAAGCACAGGGGTGGAGTAGGTGTACTTATGAAAATCGCCATGTTTCTGGAGACCGAAAATGTACATAGCTCTGGGCAGCTCCCCACACGTCCCCCTTCTTTATTATATTTTATGAAGCACCCTGAGTTTGGGGGGAACTGTGCCTGTCTTAGGTTGGGGTGTGCAAATGGTTAGGCAGATTGCTTGACCCATCATGGAGAATGCAACAGCGGCAAAAGGCTGTGTCTCTGTCTTAGGTGGCTCTGCCATGGAACCGATCATGCCCAGTTGCCCATCATTGGCTATCCAGTTTATCACCTCAGAACTTGACAGGGTTCATATGTATTTGAGAACTGCTGCCAGCAGTCTGGGTGCTCCCATTTTGGTTATAATGTGTGGAGGCCAGAGGGAGGTGCAGTATGCACTGTGTTCTCTTACTGCGGTTTCATAATGGAGGTTTGGGGAGGTGAAAGCAAGAGGGGGAGAGAGAAACATGAGGGAGCTGTAGCAAGGATGGGCTCTTCAGTCGCAAGCAGCTGGTGCTGGCGGATGTGGTGTGCGGCGTTGGCCGATACACTCTTAGGTTGTTGGAGTGCTGGTGTCACAGAAGGATTCCAGGGGGACTGTACCATCACATGCATTTTAGCATTGGTTGCTCTCCTGCAAGAAAGCAGAGTTCATCTCAGGGAGAGTTCTCTACCCTGGATAGGTTGTTATTATCTATTTGTTTTACCAATCGTTCCGGCGGCCACCTGGCTGCATCTAGTTCTTTGGAATAGACGCAAACTGATCCTCTGCCCCATATTAGGACGAGATTGGGTCCATGCCAGGTATTATCCATTGGGTCTTTCCATAGGACTGTGGCATGTTTTGTGCTGGTATTAGGGTGCCAGAAGCGGTCAGCCGCAGAATGTCCTTTTTGATCTAAGCTTAAAAAATTTAGAATAAAGAGAGAGTGGGATAATAGATTTTTGGGGGATCCTTTTGATGTGGGCTATGGGTGGAAGGCTCTTTGTCTCTTCAGAGATAACTAAGTTGTTTGACTTGTGGGTGTGGAATGGTAAGAGGCTGCAGTCCTGCCCTTAGGGACAGTGGCAGCGGCTCCAGTTCCAGGAAATGTTTAACAATGCAAGGGCTATAAACTTTAAGTATTTAGGGGAAATGCAAAAAGTAAATATGCTAAAAGCTTATTTAGAATATCTGGAGTCCATGCTAAAAGCTTACCTAAGATGTGGAAAAGATATATGCTAATTGAAGCCTATTGAGAACTGAAACAAAGGGACCATTTGGCCTTTCCTCTCTGTATAAAAGACATTTGAAAATCTTGTTCGGGGCTCAGGATTCAAACAGAAGTTCCCGAGTCTGGCCGGCAGTCAATAAACCATTTTTCCTTCTCAAAATCATTCCTGAGTCCTGGCCTCTCTATACTCAAATAATTGAACTTCTCTTAAATTCTACAACACTTTGATGGGGTACCACTCCCCCTTTTTTATTTTTTCTATGATGTTTTTTAGAGACAGATGTGCTCTTTCGACTATACCTTGGCCTTGGGGGTTGTATGGAATGTCTGTGATGTGTTTTATGCCCAGATGTTGGCAGAAGGTGGCAAATATGTGACTGGTATAACCAGGGCCATTATCTGTTTTTATTTGTTATGGGATTCCTAATACTGACATGGCAGTTAACACATGTGCAATAACGTTTCTTCCTGCTTTCCCTGTTTGTGGGGTGGTGAAAATAAAGCCGCTAAAGGTATGAACAGTAACATGCACATATTTTAGATTACCAAATTCAGGAATATGAGTTACGTCCATTTGCCAGAGGGCATTGGGTATGAGACCTCAAGGATTCACTCCTAAAAGAGGTGTAGGTAAAAGGGTTACACAGGAAGGGCATCCTTTAACAATCTGACGAGCCTGTTCTCTGGTAATTTTGAACATAAGCCTTAAAGTATGTGCATTAATATGATGTAATTGGTGAGCTTTAGCAGCCTTGTTAAGGTTATCCAAGTTGTTATGAATGCCCTGGTTAACATAGCACAGTAGCCGAGTGGCTTGATCGGCTAAATGGTTTCCTAGGGTAAGGGGACCGGGAAGATTGGAATGAGCTCTAAGGTGACCAATTAAAAAGGGGTGATTTCTTTTTTGAATAAGAGATTGTAGTTGAATAAATAAGGTTGTCGCTTCTGAGACATTCTTTATTTGAGTGGCAGTTTCAAGCAAAGGGACTGACTGAGCTATATAAGCGCTATCTGTGAAAAGATTGAAAGAGGCATCTCAGAATGCAGAGAATACAGCTATGACAGCTTGTAGCTCTGTAAGCTGTGCAGATTTGGAGTGGGTTTGAAACCAGACAGTTTTGTTATTAAAGACATAATCAGCCATTCCTGAGGAGGACCCATCGGTGAATACCGATAGGGCTCCAGTGATGGGTTGGAGAGAAGTAGTGAAGGGGAAAATGAAGTCATGCATACTCAAAAACTGTAGTAGCTTATCACTGGGGTAATGGTTATCTATTTGTCTGGCATAAGATGCACAAGCAATAGGCCAGCTGTCAGTTGTCTGCAACAGCCAGCTGCTTTGTTTCTTAGTATAGGGCTGAATAATGGTATCGGGTTCCTTACCAAAATAACGTTTGCCTTGTTCTCTCCCTAGGCGGACAATATCTGCGACAGCTTGGTAGTAAGGATAAATTACTTTAGTGGGTGATGCAGGTAAATGCACCCACATTATGGGGGCTGTTTGCCAGAATACTGCCGTGTGAGTGAGAGAAGTTTTACATATGACAAAAAACAAGGGTTGGCTATAGTCCATGGTAGTGACAAATTGTGATTGTATAGCTTGCTCGACTATTTTAAGGGCTTGGCGTCCTTCTGGAGTAAGACTTCTAGGGGAGTTGGGGTTAGAGTCTCCAGGTAATATCTTAAATTGGGGTTTTAAGTCTCCTGTGGTTAATTTTAAGTAGGAACGGAGCAAATTTATGTTGCCGAAGAGCTTTTGGAAGTCATTTAGGGTTTTTAGTCTATTTAGTCTGAGGTTGGCCTTCTGGGTGGTTATTTTATTTCCTGCCATATGAAACCCCAGGTAGGTATAAGGGTTTTGTAATTGTACTTTATCAGGGGCAATTTGAAGCCCGTGTGCCTTTAAGGCTGTTTTCATATCATGGTAACATGTTAGGACATCTTGTTCCTTTCTACCAGCCATTAAAATGTCATTCATGTAGTAAATAACATAAAGATCTTTCCGCATTGCCCTTATTTCTCTTATGGCGGCAGCCACAAATTTTTGACATAAGGTAGGGCTGTTTGTCATGCCTTGGGGTAAAACCTTCCAGTGATATTTCCTCATAGGTTCTTTGAAATTCACAGAGGGGAGGCTAAATGCAAAGCGTTTTTGATCAGCCAGGTGTAATGGGATAAGAAAGAAACAATCTTTTAGATCTACGATAATTTTATAATATCCAAAGGGATGGCTACAGGGGTTGGAAGACCAGGCTGCAAGGCTCCCATAGGTATCATTGTTTGGTTTACTGCTCTTAAGTCTTGCGATAATCGCCATTTTCCAGATTTCTTTTTAATGACTAAAATAGGAGTATTCCAGGGAGAGTCACTTTCTGTAATATGTAAGGGATTGTCCCTTGGTAGGCAGTCTTTTCCAGGTCTTAAGGGCTGCAGCACGGACTTGTTCAAAAAGTCCGGCATCATAATGCAACTGATTTGAGTTCTGCTTAAAATCTCCTGCACCGAGAAGCATGTCCTTGGTCCACCCATTCTCAGTTCTGAGATTCTGCTGTGCGGTTTCCTTGCAAACCTCACAATATTCTGACTTCCAGAGGAGATAATCTCCTGCACTGAGAGCGGAGCAGACAAGGGTGTGCCAGTCATGGGGGGTGAGCCACCCATCAGCAATGTGTTCTAACAGAGAGAGGGTGTATGGAGCAGTGGGGCCATAGGTGGTGACTGCAGACTTAAGCTCCTTCAAGGTTTTGAAAGGGAAAGGGTTATAGATGAGCTCAGGCTCAGGTTCAATAGCAACCTCGCTCCCCTCACCAGCATCACTAGGGCTCCCAGGCCTCTTGATAACAGGGAATGAAAAAAGGGGTGGTTTGCGGAAGTTGGCAGTTAGGGGACTTTTTAGAGGAGGGGTTAAGTTGAGCTGACACTGCAGAGTTGCACATTGAGATTGTAGATCCTTTCTCTCCTTTAAAAGAGACAGCCATAACTTTAGATCTGCACTGGGGTCTAGGCTAGCGGGGGCGGAAGCGGGGAGTGCATATGGGGGTGGGCGGAAACCAACAGAGCGTTCTTCAGCCTCAGGGTTGGAGTTATCAGAATCCTTACACGGGGCGTTAGGGTTTGGATTACTAATAACTCTCCTCCTCTGATTAGGGCCAGCTCTTCCCTTAGAGCAAGGGGAAGGGGCACTCTCATCATCGCTATCTATTTTAATAGACACCGAGTCTGAATGGGGGGGTATTTAGCAGGACTTTTTGCGGGGGGGATTTAGACCTGTCCTGTGCTAGGAGTTCCTCGCTTTTAGCAACTACTTGTGCAGCCAATACGTTGGTGTGGCGGATCGCGAAGAGGTCATTGATAACATTCCAGTAGAAGAAAGCGGTTACTGGAACTCTCTCAGGGCCAAAGGTTTTATAAAAGTCTTGTAGAGCGTCCCCAACTACTCCACCACCTTTCATTTATGGTCCCTTCCTGAGGAAGCCACGGACAGACTTCTCTCAAAAATCTAAGGAATTCTATTAGCTCCTTAAATTTAACCTTTATTCCTCTCGCCTTTAACACCTCTCCGAGGCTCTTAATAAAAAGTTCGTGCTCACTCATTGCTTGTCCCATATTCGCTGATCACTTACCGAGGCTTCGCAACCGGGAGGCAGGTTCCCTCGCAGCGTCCTCTTATTACTCTCTGATTCTCCTTTTTTTATTTCTGGACGTTACACTTGGTCCAGCCGGACTGTCTGTTGGCATTCCTCACTGGAACCCTTGTTTTCAGGTCCCTGTGTTCGGGCACCAATTGACCTGGCCCGCAGGTTAAATGAACCAGCACCTGAAAGAGGAAGTGGGAATTGGGGGACAAGAGGTGAGAGAAATGGAGACAAGACAGGATTCTGATCAAGTCTCCATTTATTGAGGGTAGAGCATCAGAATATATACTAAGGGGAGGGTATTAGCAGGGGGTGATAGGCTGATGAAGCGGCTCTTCCATATAAGGCAATAAAATGCTGTTACACCACTTGCTATAGGTTGTGAGTCTTCAATGCTGGCCATGGCTTCAACATCTTGTTGCACAGGCATGACACTTTTTGCCCGGGAAACTGGGGAAAGGGGAAGAAGAAGGCAGAAGCACAGGGGTGGAGTAGGCATAGTTATGAAAACCGCCATCTTGCTGGAGACCGCAAATGCACGTAGCTCCGGGCAGCTTCCCACAAAAATGCACCCATCTGTATTTTCATGATATGAACACTTTTCTGTATTTAAATTATGCATCGATATTTTGATCAAAGAAAATAAATACATGCAATATTAGTGAAGGAATGAAAACTATTGCGATCCAGTGATTAATGACAACCCAAAATGAAGGAGGCTATTTCCCCATAGCCTTAGAAAAACTTCATTAGGGAACCAAAGGGGTAATAAATTTTAAAAATAACAACAGATTTGACAATAAAATTTGAGTGGTATCCAGGGAGAGCTGGATACTAGGTTACTAGGTGGAGCCCCAATGATAACTGCAAATTGATTTCTATCATGCTTACATACATTTTTTTTTCTATTCAAAATCAGATTGGTATTATGTAAACACACAGTATGATATTCCTTGCATAGTTGAACCTCTAGTATAAGAGTCATTCATCCTAAATGCATGTAGATCCTACCTGCTTAATAGAATGCTTGTTTAATAGAATAACATAATTATATACATACAATTTTGATAATATTAAATTTTTACTTCCAATACTAGTCAATGTAAAAAAAAATAGTTTCAAATTTTACATGTAGTAATAACATATTTTATCAACCTCACTCATCCTCCTAGGAATTGAAGAAAAATAATAAGTTAATTTAATTTGGCTGGTGTACATTTCTACATGTCCTTAGGGCACAATCATTCTTATTAATTTTCTAAAAGATAAAATTATTTCCTAATAATATGTGCAATATCTTTATTACAACTTGTATCTGTTTAGTTAATAGGAAAAATACTAGCCTAACATTCTTCAACAGCTGGACTGGTGGATAATCTTTCCTACCCTAGATACATATAGGGAGAAATAACAGGTCTAAACATCTTTTCCTAACTTTCTATTGATATCTTCTGACTGTCATTTCTAGTTGAAAGATTCCTGAAAATCTTATCTATGGATTATATTTAGGAGGTTATACCAAGCTTTTCTAGCTGGCGTAGGGGAAAGAAGATTGGAACTAACAGATACAAGGACATGACCTGTTGAAATATGCCATTTAATTGTGTATAATTATATTAATTAAAGAATGGAGATTTTCTTTTCCCCAGATAAATATCTTTGTAAGAGAATGCCCTTCACCTATGAAGGGGGTTTTAATTTTTTCATCCTCATCCTCATTTAAATGATAAGGAAGACCTAGGCACCTACACTGGTAGTTATAGACTTGATGACTTGACCTCATCTTTGAACTTCTAGAACAATTTATTACTGCCTAACATCTTTGATTTTAGTGAGTTTAATTTTCAATCAGGCCAAAGAATTTAAGAAATTAGTTACCTGATTTGTTTTTATGGCTACATATAATAAATTATATGTGCCCACATAATTTAATTTCAAAAGAGAATACTATTAATGATGAAGGGGAATAATAATTTACGGGTCTAAACGTTAGAACCCATGATCCTCTCTGTTTGCCAAATTGACATATTTACTATTATATGCATGTATAATATGGGGGATGGAAAGTATATGCCAATACAAGTTCTGGCCAATGGTTAGTGATAATATTCTAATGATATTACACAATCTGTAACAAATGTTCCGTAATGGTGTGGTGTGTTGGGAATTCCACACATGTGCATGATTCTTTTGTAAGTTAACAACTTATGTGATTTAAAAAAGTATTTTTAAAACAGGTTATTTATAAAAACTTTAAATCAAATAGAAAAAATATATCCTACATAAATATGTTTATGGGAAAAAGGAATTACACTATAAGTTTCAAGAGGAAGATATTCATTTGTCCATCTGCAGATTTTTGAACACTGCTTCATGCAAATTAACTCAATAAATATTAACTTTTTATTAATCCTAGTCCAAGTAGACTTATCAGTTACATTGATCTCAAGCAATTTTTATTGGCTATGAAATATGGGCTAGGTAACTTTCTCCATTCAAAAACAAATAATTCTATATATACAGAATCCAGAAAATAATGTAAGATATTTAAGTATTTCTGAAGAAAAAAAATGGTTCACAAAAATTATCCATAGGATATCTTTTACCTTATTGTATCTGAGTTAAATATATCTTTCTTTTTTTTCATTTCTTTCTGTGTCAATTAGATAACCAATCACAGAACAGTGGCATAATTAATCTTACATGGCTTCTCAGACATTCCCGCTGTATTGTCAATGCTTTTAGTACAAGTGCTTTTTATGATCGTTTACATCATTGCCTCATGGAAAATATTTCTATCATCACAGTGATTATCAAATATTACTAACTCCAAAACAAATGTATTTCTTCCTGGAAAATTATCCTTCCTAGCTATGTGCTATACATCAGTAACCATGCCCAAAGACATTGTCAAAGCCATCTTGGGTTCAACAACATTTCCTTTACAAAATGAGTTGCCCAGCTCTACCTTTTCTTCACCATGGCTGCCACTGTGTGTTTAATGCTCACTGCCATGGTCTGTGATCACAGTATGGTGATCTAGAGACCGCTTTTCTATAGAAACATAATGAGCAGAAGCATCTGTATGGGGAGCTTGTTTCTTCTTCGGTTTTTGGGTCTCTCTACTCCATTTCCATGCCAACAGGGCATTCTCCTCCCTTTCTGATGACCTAACATCATTGATCACTTTTTCTGTGACATTCTTCCTATTATGAGGCTCTCTTGTAATGTTTAACAAGTAAATAAATAATTATCTTAAATACAGCAGTTGCACAATCCTCAAGCCTTTGTTCTCATCCTACTTTCTTACATCTACACCATCTCTAGCATAATCAAAATCAATTATGTTCAATGATGTTGGAAAGCCTTCACAACCAATTCTTCTAACCTGAACACTGTTCTCCTGTTTAATGTACCTGAGAATTATATCCAACTCTTCTCCAACCCAAGGGAGGCTGGCTGCTATAACTTACTTAATTTATCGCAACCATTTTGAACTATGTTATCTACTGGCTGAGGAATAAGAAATGAATGCAGGTCTTAAAGAAATTGTGGCATCAAACTCAGAGAAAGAAATTGAAAAGTGTTTATTGTAGAGTATATTGTTTGTTAGTATCTTACTAAACCCATCTTTTTGAAATGCACATATAAAATCACTTAGAAGATATGTAGTTCATATATAGTTGTTCAAGATTTCTGAATTTTTAAGATATTTTAACACTTCCTGTCTAATAAAACAGCTAGATAAATTATATTTTAAGTACTTCCACTTAACTAAGAAATTATAGAGATTCATTTTCATTTTAGACTTATAATGCAATTATTTTTAAAACAATTAAAATCAATGAACTAAGGTAGCCAAAATGAGCATTTCATTGAAATAACCTTATATTTATTGTGACATTGCCCTGTTAGATAGCCAATACACTTAACCATGTCAAATTAATTACTTTTCTCCAAATTAAGTAGCAAGTAAATCATAAGAACAAATCTGAAAGTGGGAAATTTTCCATCTTTTAATTTTTTAAACAAAAACCTTATTTTTTACAAACAATAAAACTTAAAATTTCACATATGAGTGACAGAATTGAATACTGAGAAAATCATAATAACATTTTTTAAAATATAATTTTTATTTTTTTAAATACTTAGATTACACAAAATGTTACACAAAAAATATAAGGGATTCCTAATGCCCCACTCCTCAAACCTCCCATTCTTCCCCAGTTAACAACTTCATTTATTAGTGCTTACATTCCCTGCAAATGATGAATGAATTTTGAACATTGCAACTAAGCCTGGAGTATAGTTTAAGTTGTAGTTTACACTCTCTCCCACTAAATTCTGTAGGTTATGACAGGATATATAATGGCTTGTATCCATCATTGCAATGTTATTCAGGACAATTCCAAGTCCAAACAATGCTCCCATCTTACACCTTTTTCCCTTTCCATGCCTTCAGTACCTCCAGTGGCCACTGTCTCCAAATAAATGATATAATTTCTCAAATTTCTAGAACCACAATAAGTCTATAGAAAATCAATAGAAAGTCCAAACTAATCCATATTTTATTCCCCAATCCTGAGGATTCTGGGATGATGATGCCCACTCCACCACTATTTGAAAGGGTGCCTTCATCCTACACAGCTGGTGGATGACACTTTCTTTCTTGCAGTTGTAAATTCTCTCAGTTCCTTGGTATGGTAGTTGCCCATCATCACCACCTTGTTAGTTGTCCTGGGTGAGTCCAAAGAACTGGAGAGTGAGTTTTGCAACTGTAATGAGGCTCAGGGCATGCACTAAACAAAATGTGACATAGGGACATGTAGTGATCATAGGCTGCTGGAAAAAAATTGTGCCAATATGTATGTTCAAAATGCAGGGTTACCACAAAATTTCAATTTTTAAAATGGCAATATCTGCAAAGCATAATAAAATAAGTTATGCCTGTAAATGTAAATTGAATAAACTGCTGTCTTATAAAGCACTGGCACATAGTTTTAAATTATTGATAGTATGGTATTAAATTAGATATGTCTAGATTATAAAGATGGATAATTATAATAAAAAAATTGAAATACATATAGTTGGCAAATTAAAATAAAACTATGGAATAATTATAATTACAGACAAAATTTACATGTGACAATATGTCCCCTACATTAAGGTAGATATTCTTTAAATAAGAGCATTTTATTTTGCAGGATGATTTACACATTCTAAATGTTTGACAGAGACACAAGCAGAAACTGAAGAAAGAGACCTATTTGGGGAAAATTTTGACAACATATTTCTGTTAGTGATGATTGTATTGGTTTCCTAAAATTGTTGCAATAAATTACCACAAACACAATGGCTTAAAAGACCACAAATGTGATAAAAATTCTTCCATTTCTAGGATCACAGGTCTAAAGTAGATAACTGTATGTCTAGTCTAGAAAAGACACTGTTTGTGTATTTTTTATTTTATTTATTTTTCCTCTCCCTCCCAGGTCTTGTTTGCACTGGCTTTCTGCTCTCCTTTTTTTAAAAGATGCACCAGAAACAGTACCTGTGACCTCCCAAAATGGAGGGGCATATGGGAAGCCCCTATATTTTTTGTGTAATATTTATGTAATCTAAGTGTATTTTTAATAAAAAAGAACACTAAAAATAAAATGCATGCTTCATTTTTTAATTACAAATTTGTTATCTTTTATTTCTGGAGGGTAGAATTCTGAATTGGGTTTCAATGTGCTAGTAGATTTGAATTAAAATCAAGGATCCAGAGGTGAGAACCCTCTTTAGACTATAATGTAGAATTCCATTTCCTGACCATTTCTAGCTTCTAGAACTATATTCCTGCAGTCCTTGACCCATTCACCATGTTTTTCTCATCTTCAAAATGTCAATATACATAGCATCTCCAAATCTTGTTTTGCTTCTGTTGTCATATTTCTTTCTGTCTCACTCTGCCTTCTCTGCCTCTCTCATACATGGACCCTTGTAATTGCATTGGATTAACCATGAATTGTATAGTCACTGTTTCCCAAAATGTTGATATACACAGGTTCTGGTAATAAAGAAATTGAAATATTGAGGCCATTGTTGAGCTTTGCAGAATGTAACAACAGAAAAGAGCTAAGATGTTATATCTGTTTTTACGTTGTTATAAAAGTAATCTTTTCTATTGCTTTCTATTGCTATACAGTGCAAATAAATTTAAAGAATAAAGAAAATATTTGGATTTTTGAATATCAACCATTTGTATTCACAGTGAAAACCTCAAGAAATTTAAAAAGAAAAGAATCATAAACTCCAAATTCTTTGATGAAAGTGTGATTATTATACATATATAATTGAAAAGGGTAATCTCAACCCACTCATGTGATTGGAAATTATAAACAAATTGCTGTGCTTCATGTAACTCAAAACATAAATCATGAGTGAAATTATAAAAATTTTAAAACTGAATTATAAAGAAAATACTTCATATAAAAATGTATGGGGGAGGAGGGAAGGGAAGAGAAATAAATAAATAAATAAATCTTTTTAAAAACATATGAAAATCCTTTAATACTTATTTTGAATAAAATAATCTTACATTTTGATATTAGGGCAAAGGTGAAAAGAATTAAGTACTATTCATTGAAAGAAAACAAATAATTTAAAGGACAGCAAAAATTAAAGAAAAAATACATTAGAAACAATATAAAAGTAATCATTTGAAGTGATGCAGACTTGAAAATTATGATTAAATTTCCATTTCTTTGTAGGAGGTAGAAAACAACAAAAAACTTTAATTCCATCCTGACAATGAGAAAAATCTGAATAAAGTACATAGAATTTTTAATGTCTCACCAGGAGGCCAATATTTTAATTCCTGCAAGTGAACTAAATTCCAAAGGAAGAGAAATCCCTCCAAGAAGAAACAAGATATAAAATGTATTCATTTTTGATAAAGCATGTGAGACCAAATAGTGAGCAAATATTTGGTGAATGTGGAATTGAAGTATACCATAGATGTGGGAAGGATATTAAAAAAAAATAAGTTTGAGTAGAAGAACATGAGAACTTAGAGAAATTTGAGAAATATTGAATATTAAAATGTGAATAAAATCATGGATTATATTACAAGTATAAAGTAAATAATGTTTATTAATTTTTTTATTCAACTTGACATTTATTGAACACTGAACAGAAAATCATTGAAGAGACATTATTGTCAAGTGCACAAAGAGAAGTTACTAAAATAAACCATATTCTAGGTCATAAGGCAAGCACCAATAAATTGTAAAGGATTAAAATAACACAAAGTATATTCTTTGATAACAACATAATTAAATTAGAAGTCAATAAAAGAAAGATACAATGAAAATCCTCAAACATCTTAAAATTGAGTGACGCTTCTAAATAATCCATGGTTCAAAGAAGATATCATAAGGGAATTAGAAAACATTTTGAATTACAAGAAAATGCAAACTGAACATATCAAGATTTGTGGAGTGCATCAGAAGGAGTGCTTACAAGCAAATTTATAACAATTGAAGCCAGCACTATATAAGAAAGGATGATATGACCATGTGACACTTATCTCAATAATTCAAGGTGGCTTTAAAATTCAAAGAACAAACAACCATATTAAGAAATTTTTGAAAGTAAAGGGATATTAATGGCTCAATCTATTCCTAAAGTGAACTTAACACAATTTGATATTTATGCATGAAAAAAAATCCAGCAAATTAGAAATGAAAGGGAACTTTATGAATCTGATAAAGGGCATCTTTAAATAACTTAGAGTTAGCATCACACTTAACTGAATGCTTTCCTTCTTAGATCAAAACATGGAAAAGATGTCTGTTCTATTGTTTTGATTACTTTCATTCAACATTGGGCTATAAATCATGGACAGAGTGAAAAAGCAAGAAAAAATATGAATCAAAGGAAATCATATTGGAAAGGAAGAAAATATTCTGTCTTTATTTACAGATGATATGGTCATCTATGTAGAAAATCCTAAGGAATCTACAAAAAGCTTCTAGACATAATAATTGAGTTAAGGAAGTACATAGCTATTAGATTTTTAAAGTACTCTTTTTTTCACTTTTTATTTATTTATTTATTTAAATTATTTATTTATTTTTTTAAATTACATTATGAAAAATATGAGGTCCCATTCAACCCCACCGCCCCCGCCCCTCACTCCCCCCACAGCAACACTCTCTCCCATCATCATGACACATCCATTGCACCTGGTAAGTTCATCTCTGAGCATCACTGCACCCCATAGTCAATGGTCCACATCATAGCCCAGACTCTCTCACGTTCCATCCAGTGGGCCCTGGGGGGATCTACAATGTCCCATAATTGTCCGTGAAGCACTATCCAGGACAACTCCACGTCCCGAAAACGCCTCCACATCTCATCTCTTCCTCCCGTTCCCCACACCCAGCAGCCACCATGGCTACCGTTCCCACACCCATTCCACATTTTCTCTGTGGACATTGGATTGGTTGTGTCCATTGCACATCTATGTCAAGTGAGGGCTTAGATTCCACATGGGTACTGGATGCACTCCTCCCGCTTCTAGTTGTAGACACTCTAGGCTCCATGTTGTGGTGGTTGACCTTCTTCAACTCCATTTTAGCTGAGTGGAGTAAGTCCAATAAATCAAAGTGTAGGAGCTGAAGGCTGTTGAGGCTCTGGGCCTAGGTGTCATATTATCAGTCCAGAGATTCAAATCCCCTACATATATCTTAAACCCAGCACCAACTACAATTCCAATAAAGTAGCATGCAAGTCTTATGGGAAGAGATCCCCTCCGAGTTCAATTCCATCACGCAGAAACACCAGCTCCAAAGAAGGGCCATCTGTCATGGCAGTGAACCCCTTCTGCCATGACCATAGAACCCGTGGGTCTCTTTGTCCCTCAAAAGAACCAATACCTGGGGTTGTATCTACCTTATCTGTCTCTTAGACTCTGTTCAGTTGTACATAGGGGTATTCCTTCTGACAACCTCCAGACTCTTTTTTAGAGACTCACAGCCTTATAATCTCATTTCTCCTTTCCATTTCCCCCTTACATTAGGTCAAACGGCTTCCCGAAGTCATGTTATTATATGAAAGTACTCCTTTTTTAAGAAACACTGTGTTAATACAATAGTTTTATCACTAAATAATACTTTTTTCTGATGAACATTAAAATTATCATAGTTTAATAGTCTGATAGCTTTTCCTTTTAAAGTCATTCATGATTCTTTTCAAAATTTGTCCTGTATATTTGGTAAATCTTATTCAGATTTAATTTTGCAATGAAAGACAGATTATATTTCTCCAATATAATTAATAAATAGATATTCTTTTCCCTGAAACTCAATGACCAATAATTTCAAGGTTTAAACATTTATCAATTAGGAAATCTGAGTTAAGAGTAAAAGGACATTGAGAGGAAAACAATGTAATGATTATTGAAAAGAAAGTTGAGAAGATGTAGGGGGAGGTGTTGTAAAGTCTTAATTTGAGTAATTGCATCTAAATAGAGTAGTTTTAAATTACAACTCTTCCAACAAAAATGTAATATACATATGTCTCAAGAACTGCATGATGCCTAGTGTTTTCACTATGTTTAAAAGAACATGGGTTAATTTCAATATTTACCATTTTAGTTTTCTTCTACAAAGTAAAGATAAATTATTTAGTCACACTATTAGAACAAATAGATAAAACATAGTGGTACTGATTGGGAATCAGGTGGAAAATTCTAATAAAACCATACATCTGAATAGCTATGTTCTGAAATATGAAATACAATATATTTGAATAAAAGGAAAGATTTTGACAAGAATGATGTTGAGAGGCTAAAATAAGCAGAATTTAGTAACATAATTAGAGAGAAAGGAAAGGGCATGAGTATGATTTTGTTATGTTAAGGCTACAATGAATGAAAACTATTATTTTTAAGTTTGCTTATATTTCAATATTTAGATTTCAGAATACTAAAAGCATTCTAGTAAGTGAGGTAATAGACAAAATAGTATTAGGAGTATATTTGAGAAGCAATAAAAATAACATAATTTTCTGGATTTGTTTATTGTTTTACCATTTTTTGATATTCCAAAATCATATAAATCTCTTTCTGTATGTGATAAATTTGATTTTAATATCTGTAAGCCTTCACACATCTCAAAAGTTTTCAAAAAAATTGTGAAAAGCAAAAGCTTTTTTTAAAGGTGAGGTAATCCATACTTATTTCTTTTCTATAACTATTTAACTTTTATATTATATTTGATAGTAGTGATAAGTTATTAATTAGTTATATTGGTGATATATATGGTATTTGTGCCAAGTTTATTAAAAGAATCATAATTATCAAAATTCCTTGTGTGTATTCATCTGCTTCAATATAGACTTAACAATGATATAATGTCCTCTATCTTAACATATCTTAATTTACTTGGGGTGTTCAATTTTTAGCAATAAATTATTTTACATCCTTACTCTATTTTATGTAATTTGGCAATGAACATGTACCTTCATGTAATGTCTTTTACTGGTTTGTTTATTTCCTTGTTTTTTGAAATAAATTTTAAATGAATTCTCATATTTGGAATTTTTATATTGAAGGATAAATCAACATCTTTCTTTGGCTTGGTATTCTTCCAAAGCAGAACATTTACTTTCAGCTTCAAACTCATCCTTTAGATGAAATGGCCACTTCAATGTACCAGGGGTCTCAGGACAAAGACATAGGGTATGAAAACAGAGTTTCTGCCACAGGTACATAAGGTGCACAAATGAGGGTATTTGGTGATGTTATAGGAAAGGGGTATACAGCCTTGGGGTTAAAGTTTGTAGGGCCATTTTTACATTCTTTCCTTTGGGGAGGTCTGTTACATTTAGCTAGAGAGTGTCCAAGTTTCCCCTGCTAGCTATATGCCTCAGGCTGTGTGTAATTTAAGGGGTCATCCCAGTCTCTGGGCTCCCATAATCCACCCCCACGTAGCAGCTGGCATTAACCATTGCATATTCCATAGCAACAGCATAATAGACAACAGAATAATGAGTCCTACAATCTATGAAGACATGTCACCAGGTCAGAAAAGGGAATAAACTTCAAAAGGAGATTAGTAACTACTTTATCAATTTGCTGCATGTGCTCTGGTATAAAGTTTAGAGCTTGTGAAAAATTATGGTAGTGATGAAGAATATATATACAACTTTGAATATTATTGTTTGACAGTGAAATTACATGATTTTTGAGGTACCCACCCATGTTACAGATTCCCTCTTTTTGTTTCATACAAACAGGAACAATGTGATTTAGGGCAAAAGATTCAGCTGTTAAACATTCTAAACTATCATATATAGCATATCCTAATAAACGTTTCGCTTATTCACCTGTTCCCTTGTAAAGGGAAAAACATAATTATGAGTCTTACTGAAAGAGAGCAGCTGAATTTCAGTCTTAAATGAGATCTTATTCCAAACTTGTTGATGGGTCATATCATGCCATGTAAGCAATGTGTTTCACACTGTCCAATGTGCAGGAATGACAGTCCAAGGAAGTCAGTAGCATCTGAGGATGGCAGATATGTGCAAACCCAACATTGGAGCTGATTGTGGGCATGAGTTAATGCTGAAGCCCACTGCAGGAAGGTATTGGAAGTGTGCTGTGGGTGAAAAGAAATATGTTTATGGAGAACAATAAAAGGAAGATTATGTTGGTCTAATAATATACAAGCAACATTTCCATTGGTAGTTAAAAAAGTACCAGGTAGGTGTGGTATATGAGGAGTTTCTATTACCTTATATTTTTCCCTTTTATATTTGAGTTTTTTCAGTGAGTAGTTTAGGCATAAGTGGAATCCACATAGATATAGAGTTTTGGCAGAAAGAGATCCCAGATTATTAATAAAGATTTTACTTTTTTTTTTTTTTTGCATGAACTGTGGTCTTATAATGTTTTGGGTGATTCCTGTTCACCATGGGCTTAAAATCCTAACCAGCAAGGCTGCATAGGCCAGTACCATGGCCAAAGGACCTCATTTTCCCCAGTTTGTATAGTTCGAGGCATAGGCAAAACAGATTTTTATTACCTCTCTTTTTGGGCAGTAGGCAAGATGGCCCTTTAACTTGTATTCTCAATGCCTGCGGTGGTTCAGCTCTTAGCATTTCAACTGGAGCAGGGGCTGTAGCCCTCCATTCTAAATTTAATAGATTAAAGCTGGATACAGTCTCTTAGGTTATTGTTGTAAACATTTGCTCTTTTAATTTGTTCTTTTAAATGGCCATTCATCCTTTCCATAAGACCTGCCCCAGTGGGATTATAAGGTTGATGGAAAGCACAAGCAATATCCTGGTCCTTAGCCCAAGATTGTGTGAGTGACTAGTAAATGGAGTTCCTCAGTCATTGCCAATTTGGGCTGGCATCCCATTTAGGGCACTTAATTTTTCTAGGCAGTGAATAGTACCCCACTTTTTACGATAGCCCCATGGGAGAGTTATGGGATGGCTCTGGTTTTGGGTTTCTAGGATCTTGACTTTTGTTGCATAAAATAATTTAAGGACATGCCACAAAGTGGGCATTAAGAAGCAACAAAAAAAGGAGAAAAGTACAAGGTCTGAGGCATAGACCACACAGGTTTATTGGAGGGTAGGCTGCATGTGTGGGACCCCAGGTCAAGGCTTTTTAAAGTTTTTCCTCCTCCCACTTCTAATGTTGAGTCTCCTTCCAACTGTTTCATTTTCTGTTTGGATGCCTTGCCTGCAGTTCTCCAGAGCCAATGGTATGGCCTTTTGAAGACTTTCTCTTGACCCGATTGTATCTCATGGGTCAAATGGGATCTCAATTTTTCCAAACAAGATATCATGGCCAGGGTCTCACAGGATCTTTCAGCTACTTTCTTCTCAGGAAGGTTTCCAGGGTCTCATGACCATGTTGTCTGTCAACCATGTTGTCTACTGACCTCAGCCACCTCCCGCCTTTCACTATACTAACCTGCCTCAGCATTGTCTGTGGCAGTGAAAACATACCTTGCCCCTTTCAAAAGTTGAAGGGAACCAAAGTAATCCACTTGCCATTGCACTACTGGAGTCTACCCTGACAATATATCTCATCTGGTGAAATAATAGTCATGGTCATCAGAGTGAGCATGAAAGACACACTTGGATGATGTCCATGAGCCATTGTTGAGTTACAGGCAGGTGGAACTGCTGCCATGGTGTTTGGAATCACAATGTATGCTTTACCTGTGAAGCCACTCAATTGTTTCTTGGGTCACATTGGTGTGACTTTGGATCTTCATGAGGGCATCTGCCTCAACATTCCTGTGAGGACTATTAGAGGACTGGGTATAGATATGAAAGACAGTTACCTGTCACTGCTGGCAGACATCTCATATATTATTTCACAGATCTTTTCTCCACAGAGGGAAGTCTATGACAGTTCATTGTTCCTTTCTTATTTCTAGTATTTGCAATCCACCCCTTGATAGTGATGGCAGTTTTCAGAGTAACTGTACACTATTGGGTTAAGTCCTCCTCTTGCAATCGCGTATGCTAGGCTGCACATAGCTGCTTTCCTTGATGTGGGCTATGGGTGGGAAGCTCTTTGTCTCTTCAGAGATAACCTTAACCTAAACTGTCTGTCCTAACTTGTGGGTATGGAACTGTAAGAGACTGCAGTCCTGCCCTTGGTGACCATGTCAAGGATTCCAGTCCCAGCAAACAGTTTAACAATGCAAAGTCTATAAACTTTAAATATTCAGGAAAAATGCAAACCAAATGTGCTAAAGGCTTATCTAGAATGTATGAAGTCCATGCTAAAAGCTTACCTAGGATGTGGGAGATATATGCTAATTCAAGCCTATTGAGAACTGAAACAAAAGGACCATTTGGCCTTTCTTCTCTGTATAAAAGGGACTCAAAAATCTTGTTCAGGGCTTCGGTTTGCAACAGAAAGCTCCCTAGTCCGGCCGGCTGTCAATAAACCATTTTTCCTTCTCGAAATCTTTCCTGAGTCCTGGCCTCTCTATATGCAAATAATTGAACCTATCTCAAATTCTACAACATCCTAAGGGTCTCTATTGTATGTTGGATCCTTTCCACAATTGTGATGGAAGCCTAAGAGGAACTTGGTTAGAGTCTTGCCTTTGCCACAAAACCCCACCCAAAGGAAATATCATTGCTGGCCACATCCAATTTACAGTGAAAGTCATGGTTCGTCGCCCTTAATGTTTAAGTCTGTGCTATTGTCCTCTTTACTTCTTAAAAGCAGCCTGCTGGGGGGTTCCTTATATTCCCATGCATGACCTTTAACTGTTTAACCCATACAATGTTTTTAATATATGAGCTAAATTTGGAATGAAGTATTTCAGTACTGTAATAACCCCCAAAAGGCAATTAATTGTTTTACAGATTATGGTGTGGGAAAACCTTGTAGTTTACAAATTACTGCAGAAGGTAAGGTTTTTGCATTACCCAACAAAACAACACCAAAGAATTTCACAGAGCAACCAGGACATTTCAGCTTTACCTGATTGACACTGCCCAGTCCCAAATTTTTAAGTAAGATATCATTGTCTCTGATGTTACTTTTAATTCTGAAAGAGAATAACTGATTAACATAATGTCATCAATATAATGGAACAGGGTTACAGCCAAAGGTTTCTTCCGTAAGACCTGATTCTTTGCCAGGAGGCAGTAACAGATGGTTGGGCTATGCACATAGCTTGGGGAAGCCCTGTAATAGTCTATTGTTGGCCTTTCCATGTAAAGATGAATGCAGATTGGCTTGACTTGTTAAAGGGATACTAAATAAAGCATTAGCAATATCTAAAACAAAGTATTAGTGACATAAGTGGGTACTAATTTCAAGCAGTAAACTTGTAATATTTGTGACTTTGCATACATTGCTGGTGTATTTAATTATGATAGTCTACTGCCATGTGTCATGCTGTGGTAGCCCCCCATAGCCATCTATTGTATGGAGCCATAGTATAGTTTCTTCAGCAAAGGTGGGGAAAATTAGATGAATATGAGCCAAAAATCTGTTCTTGAGTGCTAGGGAGAGATTGTTTCATATAAAATTTTAAAAATAGTTACAATTATGATTAATACCATTTTATTATTAATATTATGCAGAAAACATTGATGATGTTTTTAAGAATTGTATATAGTCTTCATGTTCTTATATGAACATTATTATCCATACATCTTTGAATAACAGGTTAGAAAATTCATTTTAATTTTATAACAATTTTTAAACTCTTTTTAGTCTATTTTTAGCATATAAAATGAGCTTAAATTTTTTTATTTATTTTGCTACAAGGTGAAAGAACAAATTTTTTCCAATAGTTCAAAATAAAGAAGATACATTTTAGGTTTGATGTTGAGAAAGCAAAATAGTAAAAGCTATTAGGTTTGAACATTATGTTCTACCAAAAGTGAGAAGACTTGTTTACTTAAACAACCAAGGCATGAAAGGTTAAAGTACAAAAAGTTATTTTGATAAAAATAGGCTTTCTTCTTTGTGTACTGCTTATTCAGGAGAAAACTCTTTGTAACCTTTGCCAAAGCAAACCATTGATTTAAGAAACATAGTCACTTAGAGAAAGAAGCAAATTTTAGATTTGCAACAGTATGTCATTTGATACTAAAGCTTTTAAATTTGTATAAATAGACCTTTCAAATCTTACTTACCTTTGACAATAAATATTCTTTTTCCATGAAACTTCTGCATTTCTGTATCCAGTCAGTTTTTATCCCACTTTTTACTGCCTCTTAATAACCAGTCATTTTATCCTAAGACAAAATTACTTTACTTTTCCTTGAAAATAAAGCTCATTCAATATACCTTACTTACTTGAGTTACCAAAGTGACTTTGGACACTGTCTCCAAGCAAACCTCTTAGAATAATATGCAATTACCAATAACACTAAACAAGCTTGTTAGCATAATGATTCAATTTTGTTATAAGCAAACATAACTTCTCGTCATTTCAAATACCTAGTAGCATGCAATACTAGAAACAGGTTTTTGGAGGCATGTTGGCCAGGGAGGCTGAATGCTAGCAGGACAAAGTCAGGATTTAATTGCAGATTTATAAAAGCAGCCAGAATTTCTCTATATTTTCTCTTCCTTTTTAAATTTCATATTGTTGTCCAGTTCAAATTTTACTAAACTTTAAGAGCACTAATTTTATCAATGTGCCTATCCAGGCCCATTTAGAATTAATGTTTCTAAGCATTTCCATTTCCCCAGCATTTAAAGTAATTCTATCAGCCCTCCTTAGCATAGGCACCTGGGGGATTGAGGAGTTGCTGCACAAATATTTTCCTTATCTCAGTACACTCTTTAGTGGAATAATTTTTAAAAGCATGGTTTTCCTGACTGATGTCTTGTTTTGCACTTCTGCTTGTGCAGGATGTTTCAAAAACAGGTTAACATGATTTAAAGATTCTTCTATAGTAGCTACATTTGAATCTCTTTTTCTTTCTTATCTAATTGTTCAGGGTGACCTGTCATTAAGGCAGAGGTGGAAGTCTTCAAATCCTTCCTTAGTTTTTATTTTTCTTCTAAGCAGTGGATTTATTTATTTTCCTTGGACTATTTGCTAGAGCAAATACTACCAATGCTAGGAGCATTCAACTAAATGCCCTGTCAGCATGCCTACTATCTACACTAAGCTTCCTGATCTTTTATTTTTGCAAGCACATACTCTAGTTCCATCAAAATTTTCAGGGTGTTCCTGTACTCACACAGTGTTTCACAATAGTCATTCTCTCAGTGGCCCCACATGTCTGCTCCCTGCTCATCCAAGAGGTCATTCACCTCTCCCCACATGGATATTATAGACTAAATTGTGATTTCCCCCAAGCATTCTACTTTCACAGAGCTCATGCCCACCACTGCAAGTGGTCTTTGGTCTCCTAACTGTTCACCAATTGTTTCAATCAATTTTGAAAAGCAAGTATTGGGGCAGCCATAGGGCCAAAGAGCACACAGACAAATGGTTAGATATTAGCATTATTGGAACTTAGGAACAGGAGAGACTTTTTGATTGCAGCCATTTGAAAAATGAAGTCAGTGCTCTGCAAAAAGCAAGAAAAGGATGTGGAATATAAGAGATCTCAGGGCAAAAGCATTCCATAGGGTATGAAAGATTTTCTGCCAAAGTTATATGAGGTGCATAAAGGGGTGTTTGGTGATGTTTTCAAGGGAAAAGTGTATACAGCCTTGTGTGGATTGAAGTTTGTAGCATCATTTATACATTTTTCCTTCAGGGAGATCTGTTAATTTTTAACTAGTGAGTGTCCAAGTTACAGTTGGAGGCTGTGATGTGGGCTATGGGTGGAAGGCTCTTTGTCTCTTCAGAGATAACCTAAGCTGAAGGCTGAGGGTGTGGAACGGTAAGAGGCTGCAGTCCTGCCCTTAGGGACAATGGCAACAGGCTCCAGTCCTAGGAAACAGTTTAACAATGCAAGGGCTATAAACTTTTAAGTATTTAGGGGAAATGCAAAAACCAAATATGCTAAATGCTTATTTAGAATATCTGGAGTCCATGCTAAAAGCTTACCTAAGATGTGGAAGATATATATGCTAATTGAAGCCTATTGAGAACTGAAACAAAGGGACGCTTTGGCCTTTTCTCTCTGTATAAAAGATGTTTGAAAATCTTGTTCAGGGCTGGGGATTCAAACAGAAAGCTCCTGAGTCCAGCCGGCCGTCAATAAACCATTTTTCCTTCTCAAAATCATTCCTGAGTCCTGGCCTCGCTATACTCAAATAATTGAACTTCTCTCAAATTCTACAACAGCTGCATGCTTCATTTATCATTAGAGTGGGTTCATATCATTTACAAATGCTTAAAGAAATTTGAAATAGATTTTGTGAATATTAATATTAGATAAAATGCACTATCTAATTAATTTTGCAAAAAAGTCTTTTTATGATACATTTTAATAAGAATATAAATAACAATAAAAGAGTAATAGTGATTAGATCATATTCCATTCTTTTGATAATTAAGCAAACTCTCCAATTTGGGATGGCCCCAAAATTTATGAAAATAAATTTTAAGCCCACTGTTACTTTTGTCATTGCAAAATGGTTTAGGGATATGTAATGACATATTACAATTATATTTATGATAAGTCTTCTAAATGTATACAAAATAAAATTTTGAAAACAGTAAAAAATAAAAGTGAAAGAAATATAATGTGCTCAAAATATGTAATTTCCCTGTTTATTGTAGTTGAAAGAAAGAAATTACTTTTTGAGCATGGAAATACAGGCATAGTGGTGATGTGGGCTATGGGTGGAAGGCTCTTTGTCTCTTCAGAGATAACTAAGCTGTTTGACTTGTGAGTGTGGAACGGTAAGAGGCTGCAGTCCTGCCCTTAGGGAAAATGGCAACAGGCTCCAGTCCCAGGAAATGTTTAACAATGTAAGGGCTATAAACTTTAAGTATTTAGGGGAAATGCAAAAAGTAAATATGCTAAAAGCTTACCTAAGATGTGGAAGAGATATATGCTAATTGAAGCCTATTTAGAACTGAAACAAAGGGACCATTTGGCCTTTCCTCTCTGTATAAAAGACGTTTGAAAATCTTGTTCAGGGCTCAGGATTCAAACAAAAGCTCCCGAGTCCAGCCGGCCATCAATAAACCATTTTTCCTTCTCAAAATCATTCCTGAGTCCTGGCCTCTCTATACTCAAATAATTGAACTTCTCTCAAATTCCACAACATTTTTGGCGACCCAGATGGGACAGAAAATGAAGGCCAGAAACGGTAGCATTTTGCTGCCCCTTCCAAATCCCCAAGGAAGCCGGGAGGACTCGGGTGAACCCCAAATCTGAGCGCCCCTGGATTAAATTTAATCCAGAAAAGATGTGGGCTCCACCAGAATCTTCCCGACAAAAATCGAGGGCAAGGGAAGGTCTGAAGAGAAAGATTCTGGGAACGAAAAAGAACTCTGAACTTGGAAGAAGGTAAGACTCCCCGGGTGAGCACAGTCTGGAAGGACCTAGCTTTAATTGCTAGGAAGGGGAGGCTGATAACCTCCCGAGAGAACCCTAGTAGCCCCAGAAGGCTGGGGGGAAGCCGTTCTCTCTAGGCTTGGGAAAAGGAGGAAAACCGGGGAAAAGCCCTCGTGTTTTGGGTTTGTCTAACTGCATGTTAGAATCTGGTACTGGTCTTATATCCACTAAAGGAGTGGAGTCTTGATTTTAATAGGAAGGGCTATTTATAGGTTCAAGTCCTAATGTCCTGGAAATTGGTCTAGATTAAGGAAAACAAAACTTGGTTACAGGAAAATGGATCGGCTTTTCTGGTGGAGCTTGGTCTGGGTGTAAAGTTTAAACAGTGGAAAAGTCTAGCTGAAATCTTTTGTTATGGTGCTAATTTGTGAACGAATTTGCTTTATACCAAATGTAAAGTGTTCTGAGGTTTGTGATGGCTGTGGGGGCAGCCATGGTGAAAATAAATATATAAACTTGTGGGTCAGATTAGTGACCTTTGTGCTTCTGTCTGTGTCAGCTCAAGGCTAGTGTTGAAGTTGTGTCCTTATGTAAAGTAGAATTACAGCTGAGCTGGAGCCATCCCTTGCCATTGGCAAGGGAGTGAAATGATTCTGGGGCAAAAGCTGAGGAGTCTGGATGTTTGCGGAGTCTAGATGTTTGTGCATGCTCTGCTGTCTTGTCTCTGGTCTGGCCCTTTGCTGGGGCTTGGAGGCCATCTATGTCCACGCCACGCACCCAAGTTTGTTGGGGATGTCCCAGTCAGGGTGGCTGGGTCCCTGGGAGAGTTGCCAAATTTGAGTAGGTTCTGTCTGCCCATTTTGGCTGAAAGCTGGAAAGGGGGGAGTGGCTTGCCCCTTTCCAGTGAGTCCACCCTTCTATTCATAAGCCGCATTCCTGTTTGTTGTGCGCCTGACTGCCTGGAAGCGGGGGGGGAGTGAAGAGGGTGAAAAGCAGAATCAGAATAAATGCGGTAAAGTTCCCTCCTTAGGGTGTCAAAGCCAAAATACCTTTGCATTCTGCCCAGGTTCTTAGAAGGTATTGTAGTAACTTTAAGTAAGAGAATGTGTTCTGTGAAGGTAAAATTTGTCTTAAGGGTATAAATAATTATAAAAGTTTTACAAAGCATTGTTTAAATTAAGGTATTTAAATGGCTAATTGCAGAAAGTCATTATTTAACAAAACTGAATTGATAATAATAATAATAAAAGGCAATTTTATAACAAACTTATTCGGCAGCCAATCTCCCCTGCCAACTTGCTTCAAAAAAACTGTTTCTGGTATTACATGCTACTAAGTATTTAAAGTGAAAAAATGTTCATTATTTTAACAAACTTGTTTAGTATTAATGGCAATTACATGTTGTAAGAAGTTTGCCTGGTAACTTAGTCTGTGGGATATATGGAGTGTGTTTTTATTGTTAAGGAAACAGAAGATGATTTTGTCCTAAGATAAAATGATTGATTATTGGAAAGAGTAGAGTGTGGGACAGAACCTGAATGAATACTGAAAGTGTAGGAGGTTTGTGGAAGGAAAATTTTTATGCTTAAATTGAGTAAGATCAATATACAAAGAAAATCTTTTATCAATAGCTTCTTGTGCTTTAACCTCATCATTTCCTCAGTGTTTGAAGAAGAGTCTTACCTCTTTTAAAAGAACATTTTATGTTCTAGAAATCAAATCCTGAAAAGTAGCCTTTTATTTCAAACTAACTGCAAGAGATTTATTCTTTTACTTTAAAGGAATAATTAAAGTAATGGTTAAATTCATTTAATATGTTATAAGTTGAATGAAAGGTATTTAAAGGTGTTATAAAATTAATAGGTTTTTAAAAAAATTAACAAAAACTGTAACTAAGAGTTAAAATCATTTATAAAAGCATTTATATTATAAAACAGTGGAAAGGCAATAACTGAGATTATAGCTGGGTGAATTTAGCCTGAAACTATTATTTAAGTGTAAATTCTACACTAACCTTTCCTTTGTTTATGGTTACTTCAAGCCTAACCTCACCCTTTGCCTTTGCCTATGGTTATTTCATAATTGAGAAGAGCTGGGACATCACTGTCTCCTCTCCTGGTATTAGTAACCCTTTCTCTCATGAATTCAAGTGTAAACTAAATAAATTGCTGCCTGATAGAATAAGGTTAAATGGCCACTGGAGTTTTATTATCTCCAAAATTAAAAAGGGGGGTGGAGGGGGAGAAGTCTCCTGCCTTGACGGTCAGTGTTCCTAAGAGTGGCAATTCATGAGAGAAAGCAGTCTGTCTCCCTGAGGCTTCAAATAGCCTCAGTATATATATATATATATATAAAATTAATCTTGTTGCTTATCCAAAATTCTTCTAATTTCAAAGTAAAATATAAAGTTCTAAAACAAAATGGTGCTAAGGCATTGAGAACATTTGGTTATTACAATCCATTAAGTAAGAAGAAAATTCTTGTGGTAAACTGCATGGTCATAGTGCAAATTAAGAAGAGTTTCAAGAGTCTTTGAAATGTTTGCAGTCATACTTGTTTTGTAAAGATTAGAAGTTTAAAGTAATTAAAGTTATGTTTTTGTCTCAAACTATATCTGCCTATTTGCTCAAACTGTTGAGGTTAAATATGCAGTTATATAAGTAATATGTATTTCTGGACCCCTAATTAATTAAGCTTAACAGTATATAAAATATTGCAAATTATAAGTAATATCAATGAGTTGTGTTTCTGTCTAAATCTTTGTGTCTGCCAATTTTAAAAAATGCTCAATGTATGTCTTCATACATCAGGATAATATCAAATTAACAAATAAAAATTCTTAAAAGAGGTCTATTCAAATTGTTAAGAATTAGATATGCAGTTATATTTATAAATATTTTTAAAGCCCAAATTAAACTAAGCAGGATGAAAAAGTCATAGAAATCTGATTATGGAAACAATTGGGAAAAGGCCTCCTCTTTGCAAGAGCTTTTAAGGCAAGACTAGGTGTGGCAGATTAAACCTATCTACTAGGCTAGGGAATTAAGAATCAGTTTGCCTGGTAATTTCCCAGTTTAAACCTTTGTCAGCCATAAAATGCAAAAAAAACACACAAAGATTAGGTTAATTTTCACATAAGAAAAATGTTGATGTAACCCGGCAGCCTGCTGCCTCAGTCTCCCACTCCTGGGGTTGGACAGCAGTGGAGGAGACCAGTTTAGGCCAGTCCTATGGGCAGTGGAAGGATGCCCAAGAAGGGGCTAAGTTGGTGCCATTTCAGCACTAAATTCTATTCCTTATTTGACAAAGGGGAGAGCAGGTAAAAACTAAGATGGTTGGAATGTGATAGAAGAAGCAGTTAAATCAAACTTTTGCATGGGAAAGTTAAATCTCAGATAAGCTGTAACTTCTGAAGTATCCAATCTATGGAAAAACAGAGGAAGAGCTTGCATGCTAGGCTTAGGGGTATAAATTATGTCATTTTTCTTTGTTCGGGGCACCAGCCAAATCTGGCTCTGCGCCCCTTCTTGCAAGATTGAGAATAAATTATTTTCTTCTCCACAATCTGGTGAGCCTTAATTTCTTCCAGAAGATTTCTTTCCAACGAAATAAAGGTAATTAGTGGCTCTATTAACAAATTTCAGTAAGTAAAGAAAAGTCCATAAAAACTATGGAGAGATCTTTCCTGGGTTATGATTTAAAAATATTAAGTAATTGTGTAATGTGTTTTAAAACCTGGTAGTCAGTATGCATGTGTTTTAAAACCTGGTAGTCAGTATGCTTTTAAATTATTAATTTTCATAACTTAAAGAAAAGAAGTTTTAGCTTCCTGTAAGGGAAAAAGAACATTCCTTGCATAAACTATTATGGTTTCAATTTTTTTTAACTTGAGTGTAATCTCCCATAGTTAATTTATAAACTAAATTAACATTATATGTACAAAATCTTTACAGTAATGAAAATTGTAAGTTCACATTGGTGAAATTAGGCTGAAGGAAAAAGATTGTAGATATGCTCTCTTAAATAAAGAGTGAATTTCTTTCATTGGTAACTGTAATTTAGTAAGTTTATTTAAACATGAGATGGCTAGTCAATGTGGTTATAGTCAATTATAAAGAGTTTGTAAAACATCTTCCAAACTGAAAATGTTTAAATAGTTCTAGTTGTAGAAGTCATTGTTAACTAAAGAAACTTAGATTGGTATTGGTAGCAGAAATAACTTCATGATAATAAACCTGTCTGAAGGCCACTGCAAAGTACACATTTAAGTAAACGGTAATAAAAAGTTGTCTTGATTCTATTGGAAATATTCTGTTTTCATTCTAACAATGAAAAATAATATTTTTCCTCTATTACTAAAGTACCTACTGTTATCTTCATAGTAAAATTGTGTAAGTAAACAGGCATTTGATATATGATGTGTTGCATTAAATTGTTTAAAATATATATAAAAACAAGGAATAAACTTTAACATTGTCAAACTCTTGTGCATTCGAACCAGGCCTTGTATACATTACAGGTGGCCTCTCCATGTGAGTTATTGGCTAGGCTGGTCACTGACCCCTCAATTAAATATATGTGCTACATCAGTCTCTGGTTCTGCTCCTGAAGTCGATGGAAACTATATTGCAGTTTCAAGCTCCTGCAGCAGCAAATAATGATTCGGTACAGCCAAGTGTACAATGGATATCGCCTCCAGACTGGCACTGTTCCATGGTGCCAGAGAGCACTATGCACCAGGCTAGTAGAATACTGGAAAATCTAAGATCAAGGATGCTGCGACTTGCTCACTGCATTGAAGAACATGCTAAGTGGAGCCATGATACCAGGATACCGTAAGTGAAACCTAAACACAATTGGCATTATGGCCTGCTCTCATGGAGAGATAACATGTAAAGTATTACAAACCCGAAACTCAAAACTAATAATTGCAACTCTGAATCCTTATGCATTAAGTATTATTAAGTGCTGTACTTTTATCCTGTACTAAATATATGCCTAATAATTATAACGTTATCTTTTCTATTTTGGATCAAGTGCAGAAGTATATTAGACATGTTAAATTCCTGGTAAAATCATTTTCTAAACAGTTAATAAACATGTCTATAGAATAAGGTGGTGGTCTCAGCCAGTCTCAGTCAACTTCTATATTCTGCTGTACTCTGCTGTGTAGCAAAAGTGAGGCTTGCTTGCTGATGGTGAGTCACCTATTGAACAAGTCAAAATTGCTAGAAATTGTACAATTAAATCCAAGGTGTAAAAATCTTTATTCTGTAGTTCTGATCACTCCCACAGGTGAAAAGTAAGAGTATTTCCAAATTAGTGTTCTAATCCTGAGTGAAACCAGTTGCCCAAGGAGTGCCAGTTCACCAGGAGCATCTGACAGAGCAAATGAGTGTCAATCATTGAACAGCTTGGAATGTGTCTTCAGACAAAGCTAAGTGTCTGTTGCAATTTATCTCTAAAGATGGATAACTTAAAAAAGAGTATATATGCTGTCCCCACCAGCTTTTAAGGAATGCCATCTTTATAGGCACCTAACCTTGTCTACCTCTGTAATCCAATGTGTCCTCTTTTAAAAATGGGTATTCCAAATTTTTAATTAAGTTTTTTTCTTTCAGAGTGAACATCTTATTAACCATATGAAAACTTCATCCAACTTCGTACAGAATGCCAGATCCATCTTCCTCCAGTTAGAATAAAATAAGAGTTTTACACCTTATTAGGCAATGACTACAGCCCATGGCCAGCAGGAAGCAGTTACAGAAAAGAGATCGTCTCCCTTCAGCACCCCTTTTAAATTAAAGGTGTAAACCCTTCAAGGGTAAAATAAAATTAATAGATGGATCTGGAAACTAACTGGAAATCCACGTGAGTGCCAGTGGCAGCAGAATAACAGCAGAAGGCCCCTGCCCAAGATTCTGCTGTCCAGAATGAAAAGTTCTAACCTTCTAAAAACAGTCCTGGATGCTGTACTAAAGACTGATAAATAATCAATCAAAACAACAAACAGCCATCCACCTCATAGCTCCAACAATAATTATGCCAAAGCTTAGCAAGTAAACTTTGGCAAAAGGGGGGGAATGATGTGGGCTATGGGTGGAAGGCTCTTTGTCTCTTCAGAGATAACTAAGCTGTTTGACTTGTGAGTGTGGAACGGTAAGAGTCTGCAGTCCTGCCCTTAGGGAAAATGGCCACAGGCTCCAGTCCCAGGAAATGTTTAACAATGCAAGGGCTATAAACTTTAAGTATTTAGGGGAAATTCAAAAAGTAAATATGCTAAAAGCTTACCTAAGATGTGGAAAAGATATATGCTAATTGAAGCCTATTGAGAACTGAAACAAAGGGACCATTTGGCCTTTCCTCTCTGTATAAAAGAGGTTTGAAAATCTTGTTCAGGGCTCGGGATTCAAACGAAAGCTCCCGAGTCCAGCTGGCCCTCAATATGATGTGGGCAATGGGTGGAAGGCTCTTTGTCTCTTCAGAGATAACTAAGTTGTTTGACTTGTGGGTGTGGAACGGTAAGAGGCTGCAGTCCTGCCCTTAGGGACTGGCAGCGGCTCCAGTCCCAGGAAATGTTTAACAATGCAAGGGCTATAAACTTTAAGTATTTAGGGGAAATGCCAAAACCAAATACGCTAAAGGCTTATCTAGAATGTCTGGAGTCCATGCTAAAAGCTTACCTAAGATGTGGAAGATATATGCTAATTGAAGCCTATTGAGAACTGAAACAAAGGGACCATTTGGCCTTTCCTCTCTGTATAAAAGACATTTAAAAATCTTGTTCAGGGCTCAGGATTCAAACTGAAAGCTCCCGAGTCCGGCCGGCCGTCAATAAACCATTTTTCCTTCTCAAAATCATTCCTGAGTCCTGGCCTCTCTATACTCAAATAATTGAACTTCTCTTAATTTCCACAACATTTTTGGCGACTCTGGTGGGACTACAAATGAAGGCCAGAGACGGTAGCATTTTGCTGCCCCTTCCAAATCCCCGAGGAAGCCGGGAGGACTCGGGTGAACCCCA
The DNA here is from genome assembly GCF_030445035.2 of Dasypus novemcinctus. Classification (NCBI taxonomy): domain Eukaryota; kingdom Metazoa; phylum Chordata; class Mammalia; order Cingulata; family Dasypodidae; genus Dasypus; species Dasypus novemcinctus. Next base: position 5,024,196 of record NC_080694.1, on the reverse strand, counting down.
AATCTGGGCGCCCCTGGATTAAATTTAATCCAGAAAAGATGTGGGCTCCACCGGAATCTTCCCGACAAAAATCGAGGGCAATGGAAGGTCTGAAGAGAAAGATTCTGGGAATGAAAAAGAACTCCGAACATGGAAGAAGGTAAGACTCCCTGGGTGAGCACAGTCTGGAAGGCCCTAGCTTTAATTGCTAGGAAGGGGAGGCTGATCACCTCCCGAGAGAACCCTAGTAGCTCCAGAAGGCTGGGGGGAAGCCATTCTCTCTAGGCGTGGGAAAAGGAGGAAAACCGGGGAAAAGCCCTCATGTTTTGGGTTTGTCTAACTGCATGTTAGAATCTGGTACTGGTCTTATATCCACTAAAGGAGTGGAGTCTTGATTTTAATAGGAAGGGCTATTTATAGGTTCAAGTCCTAATGTCCTGGAAATTGGTCTAGATTAAGGAAAACAAAACTTGGTTACAGGAAAATGGATCGGCTTTTCTGGTGGAGCTTGGTCTGGGTGTAAAGTTTAAACAGTGGAAAAGTCTAGCTGAAATCTTTTGTTATGGTGCTAATTTGTGAACGAATTTGCTTTATACCAAATGTTAAGTGTTCTGAGGTTTGTGATGGCTGTGGGGGCAGCCATGGTGAAAATAAATACATAAACTTGTGGGTCAGATTAGTGACCTTTGTGCTTCTGTCTGTGTCAGCTCAAGGCTAGTGTTGGAGTTGTGTCCTTATGTAAAGTGGAATTACAGCTGAGCTGGAGCCCTCCCTTGCCATTGGCAAGGGAGAGAAATGATTCTGGGGCAAAAGCTGAGGAGTCTGGATGTTTGCGGAGTCTAGATGTTTGTGCATGCTCTGCTGTCTTGTCTCTGGTCTGGCCCTTTGCCGGGGCTTGGAGGCCATCTGTGTCCGCGCCACGCACCCAAGTTTGTTGGGGATGTCCCAGTCAGGGTGGCTGGGTCTCTGGGAGAGTTGCCAAATTTGAGTAGGTTCTGTCTGCCCATTTTGGCTGAAAGCTGGAAAGGGGGGAGCAGCTTGCCCCTTTCCAGTGAGTCCACCCTTCTATTCATAAGCCGCATTCCTGTTTGTTGTGCGCCTGACTGCCTGGAAGGGGGGGGGGAGTGAAGAGGGTGAAAAGCAGAATCAGAATAAATGCGGTAAAGTTCCCTCCTTAGGGTGTCAAAGCCAAAATACCTTTGCATTCTGCCCAGGTTCTTAGAAGGTATTGTAGTAACTTTAAGTAAGAGAATGTGTTCTGTGAAGGTAAAATTTGTCTTAAGGGTATAAATAATTATAAAAGTTTTACAAAGCATTGTTTAAATTAAGGTATTTAAATGGCTAATTGCAGAAAGTCATTATTTAACAAAACTGAATTGATAATAATAATAATAAAAGGCAATTTTATAACAAACTTATTCGGCAGCCAATCTCCCCTGCCAACTTGCTTCAAAAAAACTGTTTCTGGTATTACATGCTACTAAGTATTTAAAGTGAAAAAAAGTTCATTATTTTAACAAACTTATTTAGTATTAATGGCAATTACATGTTGTAAGAAGTTTGCCTGGTAACTTAGTATGTGGGATATATGGAGTGTGTTTTTATTGTTAAGGAAACAGAAGATGATTTTGTCCTAAGATAAAATGATTGATTATTGGAAAGAGTAGAGTGTGGGACAGAACCTGAATGAATACTGAAAGTGTAGGAGGTTTGTGGAAGGAAAATTTTTATGCTTAAATTGAGTAAGATCAATATACAAAGAAAATCTTTTATCAATAGCTTCTTGTGCTTTAACCTCATCATTTCCTCAGTGTTTGAAGAAGAGTCTTACCTCTTTTAAAAGAACATTTTATGTTCTAGAAATCAAATCCTGAAAAGTAGCCTTTTATTTCAAACTAACTGCAAGAGATTTATTCTTTTACTTTAAAGGAAAAATTAAAGTAATGGTTAAGTTCATTTAATATGTTATAAGTTGAATGAAAGGTATTTAAAGGTGTTATAAAATTAATAGGTTTTAAAAAAATTAATAAAAACTGTAACTAAGAGTTAAAATCATTTATAAATGCATTTATATTATAAAACAGTGGAAAGACAATAACTGAGATTATAGCTGGGTGAATTTAGCCTGAAACTATTATTTAAGTGTAAATTCTACACTAACCTTTCCTTTGTTTATGGTTACTTCAAGCCTAACCTCACCCTTTGCCTTTGCCTATGGTTATTTCATAATTGAGAAGAGCTGGGACATCACTGTCTCCTCTCCTGGTATTAGTAACCCTTTCTCTCATGAATTCAAGTGTAAACTAAATAAATTGCTGCCTGATAGAATAAGGTTAAATGGCCACTGGAGTTTTATTATCTCCAAAATCAAAAAGGGGGTTGAGGGGGAGAAGTCTCCTGCCTTGACGGTCAGTGTTCCTAAGAGTGGCAATTCATGAGAGAAAGCAGTCTGTCTCCCTGAGGCTTCAAATAGCCTCAGTAAATATATATAAAGTTAATCTTGTGGCTTATCCAAAATTCTGCTAATTTCAAAGTAAAATATAAAGTTCTAAAACAAAATGGTGCTAAGGCATTGAGAACATTTTGGTTATTACAATCCATTAAGAAAGAAAGAAAATTCTTGTGGTAAACTGCATGGTCATAGTGCAAATTAAGAAGAGTTTCAAAAGTCTTTGAAAAGTTTAAAGTAACTAAAGTCATGTTGTTGTGTCAAACTATTCATGTCTGCCTATTTGCTCAAATTGTTGAGGTTAAATATGCAATTATATAAGTAATATGTATTTCTGGACCCCTAATTAATTAAGCTAAACAGTATATAAAATAATGCAAATTATAAGTAATATCAATGAGTTGTGTTTGTGTCTAACTCTTTGTGTCTGCCCATTTAAAAAAAAAAGCTCAATGTATGTCTTCATACATCAGGATAATATCAAATTAACAAATAAAAAATTCTTAAAAGAGGTCTATTCAAATTGTTAAAAATTAAATATGCAGTTATATTTATAAATATTCTTAAAGCCCAAATTAAACTAAGCAGGATGAAAAAGTCATAGAAATCTGTGGCTGAGCGTGAGGGTCTCGTCCTCGCTCGGGCCCAAGAGTCGGGGGGGCTTGCTCCTGCCAAACCACCGGCGGGGGGTGCCCCAAGAGGGAGCACCGGTTCTCCAGGCGTGGGGGACGCACGGTTGGGGAAAAACCACGGAGACCGCTTGAGCGCAAGAACAGGTCTGCTTTATTACGGAAGTACACTTGGTTATATAGGGTTGGGTAGAGGGAGGACTAAGGTATTGGGAGGGCTGGCTGAGAGGTTTGGAATAGGGGAGGGGAAAGGGGGAGTGAGAGCTGGCCGGATGTTGGGCTAGGCGGGAGATAGAAAGGGGGAGGGCAGCGCCGGCCAGCCGCTAGCAGCAAAGGCCTAGTCAGGCGTGGTCACCTTATCTAGGCCCAGTGGGCAGAGGCGGTATCACTTCTTGCCGCACCGTTTGCTACTGTGGCAAGCCGGGCACCCTTCTTCCCACAGAAATCTGATTATGGAAACAATTGGAAAAGGGCCTCCTCTTTGCAAGAGCTTTTAAGGCAAGACTAGGTGTGGCAGATTAAACCTATCTACTAGGCTAGGGAATTAAGAATCAGTTTGCCTGGTAATTTCCCAGTTTAAACCTTTGTCAGCCATAAATTGCAAAAAAACAAAAACAAAAAAAAACAAAGATTAGGTTAATTTTCACATAAGAAAAATGTTGATGTTACCCGGCGGCCTGCTGCCTCATTCTCCCACTCCCGGGTTGGACAGCAGTGGAGGAGACCAGTTTAGGCCAGTCCTATGGGCAGTGGAAGGATGCCCAAGAAGGAGCTCACTAAGTCGGTGCCATTTCAGCACTAAATTCTGTTCCTTATTTGACAAAGGGGGGAGCAGGTAAAAACTAAAATGGTTGAAATGTGATAGAAGAAGCAGTTAAATCAAAATTTGCATGGGAAAGTTAAATCTCAGATAAGCTGTAACTTCTGAAGTATCCAATCTATGGAAAAACAGAGGAAGAGCTTGCATGCTAGGCTTAGGGGTATAAATTATGTCATTTTTCTTTGTTCGGGGCACCAGCCATATCTGGCTCTGCGCCCCTTCTTGCAAGATTGAGAATAAATTATTTTCTTCTCCACAATCTGGTGAGCCTTAATTCTTCCAGAAGATTTCTTTCCAATGAAATAAAGGTAATTAGTGGCTCTATTAACAAATTTCAGTAAGTAAAGGAAAGTCCATAAAAACTATGGAGAGATCTTTCCTGGGTTATGATTTAAAAAAAATTAAGTAATTGTGTAATGTGTTTTAAAACCTGGTAGTCAGTATGCTTTTAATTTAATAATTTTCATAACTTAAAGAAAATAAGTTTTTAGCTTCCTGTAAGGGAAAAAGAGAACATTCCTTGCATAAACTATTTTGGTTTCAATTTTATTTAACTTGAGTGTAATCTCCCATAGTTAATTTATAAACTAAATTAACATTATATGTACAAAATCTTTACAGTAATGAAAATTGTAAGTTCACATTGGTGAAATTAGGCTAAAGGAAAAAGATTGTAGATATGCTCTCTTAAATAAAGAGTAAATTTCTTTCATTGGTAATTGTAATTTAGTAAGTTTATTTAAACATGAGGTGGCTAGTCAATGTGGTTATAGTCAATTATAAAGAGTTTGTAAAACATCTTCCAAACTGAAAATGTTTAAATAGTTCTAGTTGTAGAAGTCATTGTTAACTAAAGAAACTTAGATTGGTATTGGTAGCAGAAATAACTTCATGATAATAAACCTGTCTGAAGGCCACTGCAAAATACACATTTAAGTAAATGGTAATAAAAAGTTGTCTTGATTCTATTGGAAATATTCTGTTTTCATTCTAACAATGAAAAATAATATTTTTCCTCTATTACTAAAGTAAAGTACCTACTGTTATCTTCATAGTAAAATTGTGTAAGTAAACAGTCATTTGATATATGTATTGCATTAAGTTGTTTAAAATATATATAAAACAAGGAATAAACTTTAACATTGTCAAACTCTTGTGCATTCGAACCAGGCCTTGTATACATTACAGGTGGCCTCTCCATGTGAGTTATTGGCTAGGCTGGTCACTGACCCCAAAATTAAAAATATGTGCTATATCAGTCTCTGGTTCTGCTCCTGAAGTTGATGGAAACTATATTGCAGTTTCAAGCTCCTGCAGCCAATAATGACTCGGTACAGCCAAGTGTACAATGGATATCGCTTCCAGACTGGCACTGTTCCATGGTGCCAGAGAGCACTATGCACCAGGCTAGTAGAATACTGGAAAATCTCTCTAAGATGAAGGATGCTGCAACTTGCTCACTGCATTGAAGGACATGCTAAGTGGAGCCATGATACCAGGATACTGTAAGTAAAACTTAAACCAATTGGCATTATGGCCTGCTCTCATGGAGAGATAACATGTAAAGTATTACAAACCTGAAACTCAAAACTAATAATTGCAACTCTGAATCCTTATGCATTAATACATTAGTTAATATTAAGTGCTGCACTTTTATCCTGTACTAAATATATGCCTAATAATTGTAATGTTATCTTTTCTATTTTGGATCAAGTGCAGAAGTATATTAGACATGTTAAATTCCTGGTAAAATCATTTTCTAAACAGTTAATAACATGTCTATAGAATAAGGTGGCAGTCTCAGCCAGTCTCAGTTAGCAAAAGTGAGGCTTGCTTGCTGATGATGAGTCACCTATTGAACAAATCAAAATTGCTAGAAATTGTACAATTAAAACCAAGGTGTAAAAATCTTTATTCTGTAGTTCTGATCACTCCCACAGGTGAAAAGTAAGAGTATTTCCAAATTAGTGTTCTAATCCTGAGTGAAGCCAGTTGCCCAAGGAGTGCCAGTTCACCAGGAGCATCTGACAGAGCGAATGAGTGTCAATCATTGAACAGCTTGGAATGTGTCTTCAAAGCTAAGTGTCTGTTGCAATTTCTCTCTAAAGATGGATAACTTAAAAAAGAATATATATGCTGTTCCCACCAGCTTTTAAGGAATGCCATCTTTATAGGCACCTAACCTTGTCTACCTCTGTAATCCAATGTGTCCTCTTTTAAAAACAGGTATTCCAAATTTTTAATTAAGTTTGTTTCTTTCAGAGTGAACATCTTATTAACCATATGAAAACTTCATCCAACTTCGTACAGAATGCCAGATCCATCTTCCTCCAGTTAGAATAAATTAAAGAGTTTTACACCTTATTAGGCAATGACTACAGCCCATGGCCAGCAGGAAGCAGTTACAGAAAAGAGATCGTCTCCCTTCAGCACCCCTTTTAAATTAAAGGTGTAAACTCTTTAAGAGTAAAATAAAAGTAATAGATGGATCTGGAACCTGAATGGAAATCCTCTTGAGTGCCAGTGGCAGCAGAATAACTGCGGGAGGCCCCTGCCCAAGATTCTGCTGTCCGGAATGAAAAGTTCTAAACTTCTAAAAACAGTCCTGGATGCTGTACTAAAGACTGATAAATAATCAATCAAGACAACAAACAGCCATCCACCTCATAGCTCCAACAATAATTATGCCAAAGCTTAGCAAGTAAACTTTGGCAAAAGGGGGGGAATGATGTGGGCTATGGGTGGAAGGCTCTTTGTCTCTTCAGAGATAACTAAGTTGTTTGACTTGTGGGTGTGGAACGGTAAGAGGCTGCAGTCCTGCCCTTAGGGACTGGCAGCGGCTCCAGTCCCAGGAAATGTTTAACAATGCAAGGGCTATAAACTTTAAGTATTTAGGGGAAATGCAAAAACCAAATACCTAAAGGCTTATCTAGAATGTCTGGAGTCCATGCTAAAAGCTTACCTAAGATGTGGAAGATATATGCTAATTGAAGCCTATTGAGAACTGAAACAAAGGGACCATTTGGCCTTTCCTCTCTGTATAAAAGACGTTTGAAAATCTTGTTCAGGGCTCGGGATTCAAACTGAAAGCTCCCGAGTCTGACCGGCCGTCAATAAACCATTTTTCCTTCTCAAAATCATTCCTGAGTCCTGGCCTCTCTATACTCAAATAATTGACCTTCTCTTAATTTCCACAACAAATAAACCATTTTTCCTTCTCAAAATCATTCCTGAGTCCTGGCCTCTCTATACTCAAATAATTGAACTTCTCTCAAATTCCACAACAGTGGAGCAAGGAATTTGTATTATAATCCAAATTGTACAAATATGAAAATTTTAACATTAAAACAACAGAACAAAAAACAAAACCCTCAGAATATAAAATCCCTGTCACAAGTTGCTGGCTGGATGCCTCAGAAACCACTGGATGACTCTCTGCGTCCTTTCACTTAGCAGTCCTGGGGACTGAGCTGAGTCCTAGTATATGTTAGGTAGGTTTTCCTCCACGGAGCTATACCCACTCCACAGCTTGGGGAGGCTTCTTAAGGCTTTTCTGGCTTTTCCCTCCCACTCTTCCCTCAATTTGACAGCTATCTGACCTGACTTCTTTTTCTCAAAACTCTTAGGTGCCTGTTGGCCTGCTCCCTCACTGATACTGTTCATCCTTTCCCCCAGAGAGGTTGAGTGTGACGGTCTTCTTGATCTGATCCCCCCTCCCTCTCCTCAGGGCCATTTCAGTACTGGTTGAGGTCTTTCTTTTAATTTCCTTCTCTGCTCTGCCCACCTTATATCCACTACCCATTATACTTCTCTTTCCCTCTGAGTCTGTAGGTTTGAGTGTTCCATACCTTCAGCCCCCAGCACCAACAGAAGGGTCACTATCAATTTCTACTTGCTGGAATGGCTACAGAAAAAGTGGGCTCTGTGGGCAAAACTAACTGAATAGAAACTACTCTTTGCCCTCCTCCAAACCCCTCTAACTCTCAGGGAAGAGAGGACCTTCTTCCATTTCAGTTGTTTGCAGTGAGCTAGACATTTTACTGAGGCTATTGTTGTTAAGCGTGCAATATACATGCAGTTCCTTGTTGCAGGGACCAGTAACTCAGGGTTTTCATTTCGCCTCCTTTTCTTTCTATCACTCCATCCGCAGAATGATGTGCAGCACTCTCCTGCTATGTGGATCCCCAAAACAGCTCTGATGGATAGCTTTTGCCTTTCCTCCATTGTTTTTGTGAAAGAGTTGAAACCTGCCAGCAATTCTAAGACCATTTTCCTGGAAGTCTGGTTTATTATTTTAAACATTGTATTTGTCATACCTTTTTATTATTTTAATTTTAATTCTATTACGTGATATTTGTGGGCTTAAGTGTGAATTTTCTTAGCATACTTTGATCCTTACAGAAGAGGATTTGCCCATCTGTTATTTCTCTCCACCACAAAATATTGTTATTGCCTTATAGGTTTTCATAATTTGCATCTAAATATAAAATAAATGCATTTACATTGGTAGTTTGGTTTAATTTCTAAAGATTAACAATGTTACTTTTATCAATTTCTATATGCTTCAAACTTAAAAATTAAGTGCCATGGCATTTTTCTCAATTTTTTTCAGACACCTCTCATGTATATGAGCACTGAATCAGTCTTAATGAATTAATACATATAACATGCACTAAGAATAATATTTACTATGTACACCTAATATTTAAAACATTCTAAATTCTTTTAAAGTAGTTTATCTAAACAAAATAAGTAAAATTATGCTAAGTTTTTAAAATAATTTTTAAAGTCACACTGTATTTATCCTGTTGAGATTTTGCTTTTGACCATTAGGTTATTGATATCTAAGAATCCCCAGTAGAATCATACTCTCCAGTATAGCTCTACAGTATAAAATATGATCTTGTGCTAACAGGAAAATATATAGAAACAATTTATTATGCACTGATATTGAAAAATCCAATATCTGGTATAGTGTCAGGCACATGCCTACTTCTGGTAAGGGCTGAATAAATTATTGTGTAAATAAATTACTTAATGCTTTCTCACTAATAAGGAAGCACTTGATTACATTCAAATGTTTGAAGATGCTCACGAGTAAGTAAAGATCAGCTGTGGCACTCTATGTCCACACACAAGAGAGTATAAAGATTTTTCCCTTATAATTAGGATGAACAGATTTAGCAAGACATTTCCAGCAAGAGTGGCAGTATTTCATTTGTAATATTTCTGAGTTCAAGCCTTTTGGAGATGAGAAACAGAGATACGATCATTGCCTTCTTTTTTTGTGTCTGTTCATAACAGCAATTTGTTTCTTTACACCTTGACATTAGCAAACCAAGTGTTCATTAAGGAAGAAGTTTCTCAATATGGGAAAGTCATATTTCATAGTTTTCATCAGAATTAATGCTTAGTAATAATTTCACTAGCTAATAATTAAAAGGCTATTGACAGTATCCAGTTTTATATAACAGATTCTTCATTGAAAAATTCATAAATTTTTAATCTTGTTTTTATTTACAATTTCAGACACAAGAGACTAGGTCTATGAAAAAAATATTTAAATACTTTAATAAAAAATAAGTTTTAATGTGATTAAATATTTATTTATGATAACTAAGACATGTATCTTCATAGCCTAAGATACAGAGAAAATATATTATCTTTTACATACATTATGAAACATGTCTTCAGGAAGGATTTATTTCAGGATTTTGGCTTTTACTATAGAGTGGTTGTTCAGGATTGTACCATCTTTAGAAACAGTTATTTACAAAACAGTGTTTTAATTCATAACAGGGTATTGAGCACACTATAAGCTATTGAAAAATGTTGAAATTGTTGGTTAAAGTTTATTTTAGTTATGAGAAGAAAGTAATAATGGATTTAAGAAAAAAATGAGTTAGAACTTAAAAAGTTTTGCTAGTCTGTCATATCAATATAAGTAAAAGTAGTGAACATGAGGAGGAAAGAAGTTACCATAGTACAAAGCTCAGAGAGTCAACTCATTCTTCAGGACAGTAATCACTTCAAACAATCAAAATCACCTGTTTGGGGGCCCAACAGAACAGAAGAGCATCCATCAACATCTTTGGAAGAACAGAAGGAGGAGACTGTTCATTTGCAGTGAAGTTTCATGAATAGAGCTCTCCATGCCTAAGAGACCAGTGATGTTCCTCCACTGGTGGTGTAATCTGCTTCTGGAGCTTTTCCCTGGTTGCAGTTGAAAGCTGTATCTTTTAAAAAATGAGGGTGAATTAGATGGTCAGGCACTGATTTCAGCTACTAATCTGTAAATTTAGCTGTCTAAAGTCCAATACTAAGAACATTTAAAGTTTGAACCTCCCCAAAATGGAAAGAGACCAATAGCTTACATTTTTTCCTCTTTATTTTTTTTTAATGTTATATTCAAAAAGTATAAGAGGTCCCCATATACTCCCCACCCCTGTTACCCCACTCCTCCCACATCCACAACCTCTTCCATCATCATGGGACATTTCATTGCATTTGGTGAATACATTTTGGAGGACTGCTGCACCACATGGATAACAGTTTACATTGTACTTTACACTCTCTTCCAGTCCACCCAGTGGGCCATGGCTGGACATACAATGTCCAGCATCTGTCCCTGCAGTACCAGTCAGGAAAATTAAAAGTCCTGAAAATGCCCCCATATCATATCTTTTCCTCCTTCTCCCTACATTCAGCAGTTACTGTGGCCACTTTCTCCACATCAATGCTACAATTTCTTCCATTACTAATCACAATAGTTCTGTACTGGAATATCAGTAAGTCCACTACAGTCCATACTCTATTCCTCCATCTTGTGGACCCTGGGATGGTTATGTCCACTCCACTTCTATATCGAGGAAGAGACCTTGAATAAAAGGTTCAACTCAGACCAGCAGAATAGTCTACATGTAATATCAGATGTTAAAAACTGCTTTTTGACCTTGAATAAAAGAGGGAAATGAAAAGCACAAATAAGTTTATATGGCTTTTTGGAGAGTCCAAAAAGAGTTGGGAGGTCATCACAGGGGTCACACTTATGCATGCCTCAGCAGGGTCCCAGAGACAGCCAAAGTAGATACAACCCCAGGCACTGGTTCTCCTGAGGGCTACAGGACCCACTGTTTCTATGGTCAGGGCACATGGCTCTGGAGTTCAGTGCCATGTCAGTTGGCCCTACTTTGGAGTTTGTGTTCCTGAATGTGATGGAGTTGGACTCAGATGGATCTTTCTACACATGCCTTTTCTGTCACTTTTACTGGACCTGTGGTTGGCACTAGGGTTGGTGTATACTCAGGAGACCTGAGTCTCTGGACTGACCATGTGACAGCCAGGCCCTGAGTCTTAGCAGACTTGCAACTCCTATCCTCTGATTTATTGGATTTTACCTGGAGCTAACAGGGAGGTGAAGAAGTTCAACCACCACACCATGGATCTAAGAGGGCCCACAACTGCAAGCAGGGGATATGGGCCCAGTAAGCAGAAATTCTGGATTCAACACTATAGTTCAAGGGGTTAGAAAAGGGCTCTTAACAGTTTGTTCTGGTGGCTGATTGAAACATGGGTCAAAAGATGGTCTAGAATGTATGAGTTTTCCCTGGTATACAGTAGAGGAGGGAATTCAAAGTTTTAGGGAGACTGGAATGCTAGAATATACTTACCATTTGAGAGCTACCCACCCACATCAGGAATGTCCAAAGGACAAACCTTTAACCAGGACTGTGAGGAATAAATTTGTAAGGTTAACTCCGTCTTCCCTGAAAAGCTCTGTGGATACTCTTCTCTGTAGTCCAGATATTACCTTAAGGAGGAATTAGAATCCTTAAACACTATGGGAATTATTGGTTGTTGTTCTGGTAAAAGAGTTGTCTTAAATGATATTGCAGGGACAGATGCTATACATTTTATATACCACCATAACCTACTGAATGTACTGGGGGAGAATGTAAACTACAACGTAAACTATAATCCATGTGGCTCAGCAGTGCTCTAAAATGTATTCATCAAATACAGTGAATGCGCCACCATATGAGGGAAGTTATTGATGTGGGAGGAGTGTGTGGGGGGTGTATGGGGATCTCATATTTTTTAGTGTGGCATTTTTTGAGATTTATGTATCTTTCAAAAAAGACAATAAAAAATCAAGTATCAGCAGTTAATTGCCAAAGTCAAGGTGGGTGTGTCTACCACAATAAAAGGCAGATTCAAAATAGCACTCAAAATAGTCTGAGTCACGTAGAGTTATGGTGTTGACTAATACATGACGGGGTACCTAATAGATGGGCAGTCTACCAAATTTCTTCTAGATCTGTATAAAGAGAAGAGTTCTAGGTTGAGTAATCAAAACCCTAACTCAAATTACATATGCACAAAATCATGACCCCTTAGTCAATTCCCAGAATTGAGACACAGTATACAGACCCAGAGTCCCTTGAATGAGAAGAAGGCCAAGTATCCTTAGGGAAGGATCCTGTTAAACTGCCAAAAATTTATACAGTTACTCTTCTTCCCAACTTTCCCCAAGGAGATCTATGGTCTTTTACCAGAGTAAATGTGCACTAGGGAAAAGGAAATGATCAGACATTTCAGGGATTATTAGACACTAGTTCAGAAGTGACTTTAATTCCAGGAGACCCAAAAAGGCCCAGTGGTCCACCACTCAGAGGAGGTTATGGGGGTCATGTGATTAATGAAGTTTTAGCTCAGGTCCATCTCAACGTTGGTCCAGTGTGTCCTTGATCCATTCTATGGTTACTTCCCCAGTTCCAGAATGCATAATTGGAATAGACATACTCAGCAACAGTCAGAATCCCCACATTGGATCCCTGACTTGTGGAATGAGGGCTATTATGGTTGGAAAGACCATGTGGAAGCCAATAAACCTGCCCTCGACTAGCAAAATAGTAAACCAAAAGCAATACCTGATTGCTAGAGAGACTGCAGAAATTAATGCCACCATAAAGGATTTGAAGGTGGTGATTCCCACCATATCCCCATTCATTTCTCCTATTTGACCTGTACAGAAAACAGATTGAACTTGGAGAATGACAGTAAATTATCATAAACTTAACCAGGTGGTGTCTCCAATTGCAACTGTTCTCCCAGATATGATATCATTGCTTGAGCAAACCAATATGTCCTCTGGTACCTGGTATGCAGCTGTTGATTTGGTGAATGCTCTTTCCTCAATTGCCATTAGTAAGGGCCACCAGAAACAGTTTGCTTTCAGCTGGCAAGGTCAACAGTATACCTTCACTGTCCTGCCTCAGGGGTATAACAACTTTCCAGCCCTATGTCATCACATTGTCTGCAGGGATCTTGATAGTCTCCCTTATATGAGACATCACTCTTGCCCATTATATTGATGATATCATGTTGATAGGACCTAGTGAGAAAGAAGTAGCAAAGACTCTAGACTTATTAGTAAGGCATTTGTGTGAGAGAGGATGGGAGATAAACCCAACTAAAATACAAGTTCCTTCCACCTCAGTGAAATTTCTAGGCATCCAATGGTGTGGTGCATGTTGAAGTATCCCTTCTAAAGTGAAGGATAAGTTGTTGAATCTGCCCCCTCCTATGACCAAAAAAAAAAAAAAAAAAAGAGGCACAATGCTTATTAGTTGGTCTCTTAGGATTTTGGAGACAACATGTTCCTCATTTGGGTGTACTACTCCAACCCATTTATTGGGTGACCTGAAAAGCTGCTACTTTGGATTGGGGACCAGAAGAAGAAGAGGCTCTGCATCAGGTCCAGCCTGCTGTGCGAGCTGCACTACCATTGGGACGATTTGATCCAGCAGATCCAATGGTACTAAAAGTTTTGGTGGCAAAGAGAGATGCTCTGTGGAACCTTTTGCCAGCCTCTATAGAAGAATCACAATGCAGACCCTTAGGATTTTGGAGCAAAGCCCTGCCATCCTTGCAGATAAGTACTCCCCTTTTGAGAAACAGCTTTAGGCCTGCTACTGGGCCTTAGTGGAGATGGAACACCTAAACATGTGCCATAAAGTTACCCTGAGAACTGAGTGGCCTTTCATGAGCTGGGTATTGTCCAACCCACCAAACCTTAAAGTTAGGCATGCACAGCTGCACTGCATAATAAAGTGGAAGTGGTATATATGAAATTGGACTTGAGTGGGTACTGAAGTCACAAATAAGGTACATTAGGAAGTAGCCCAAGTACCCATGGTCATGACCCTGCAATGTTACCTTCTCTTTCCCATCCCTCATCTTTGGCCTCTTGAGAAGTCCCTTATAATCAGTTGACTGAGGAAGAGAAACCTCAGACCTGGTTTATAGATGGTTCTCCATGATATGCAGGTACCACCCAAAAGTGGACAGCTGCAGCACTTCAGCTGCTTACTGTTGACATTTATGAAAGACAGCGGTGAGGACAAAATCTTCCAGTTGGCAGAACGTCAAACAGTGCAACTGGTTGTTCATTTTGCATGGAAGAATAAATAGCCAGAGGTGCAACTGTACACTGATTCATGGGCTGTTGCCAATGAAAACAGAATGGGTAGTGGAAGAAGGTAGTGATAAACTTCAACCATTAACTTCAACCATGAGACCAGTTACAGAAATGAGGACTGTACTGGTCAAGAATCTTTCTTCCTTGTTTCATTATGATGATGAGTGTATATGTACACAAAACTAATTTCCTCATCTTCTGCAAACTTTTCCCTTATGATATAACAGGTCGCATCAGTTTCATGTCACAATATTTGAGGATGTCAAGTTTAAGACTGAATATTACCCAAGAACTTGCACCCTATTCTGTATAGAATTAATGTATTTCTCATTATTTGCAGGAGAGTGGAACATACACACATATATATGTATACATATATGTGTGTGTGTATGCATGCATTTAGGTATGTTTGTTATTGTTTTTACTTAGAGAATAAGTATTGTTTAAGGTAATAAGTATGATTGTCAAGTTGACAAGTGGTGGACTGTGATGGTTAAGCTAATGTTTCAGCTCAGCCAGGTACCTGTGCCAAGTTGTTTGGTCAAGCAAGCACTGGGCTAACTGTAATACAAGGGCATTTATGAACTTTAGTCACCATTGACTTTATTGCAGTGGTAAATCATAGAGAGCTGATTACAATTACATCAGTCAGTGAGAATGCCATCATCAATGAGTGATGCTTTACCCAGTTAGTTGAATATCTTCTCTCATGAACTATAACAAATACATAATACATAGAAAGTATTAATAAATAGGTGGATTGGGGGGAAATATAGCAAATATAAGGTATGTGTTATGTAAGTTAATAGTTTGTAACAAATCTATTACAATAATGCAAGGTGTTGGTAGGGCAATATATGGAAACCCTTCATAATGATATGCATTTTTTTTGTAAGTTCACAACTTTTAATATACACTTATCTCTTATGTATGTACATATTGCATAATAAACATCAATAAAATTTTATTTAAAAGACCTATTGGCTTTTAATCAAATCCCCATGAAGTAGAAATAAACCCTCCATGCACCATTTAAACAAGTAACTGCTTCATATGTCCAACTACAAAGTCATTGTCACTGGCCATTTCTATCCCAAGTAGCCTTTCTCATGACAAGAAATCACACTTGTGTAATCATCGCCCAAATGATCTATTCATTGCTTTCATGTCCCAAGTCCATTAATGTATGCCTCCCTACTCTGTCTCATTCTCTCTCAAAGCGTAAGTTTGTGAAGGCTACACTTCTTACAAGACTCTCATATGGAATGATCTGTTAGGACATAGTTCAGACCCAGTCACCACAACTTCATTGACAAAAAGATATGATATATTTTAGTTTTTGTGTTGACTTATTTATGACATCACCATCTACCCACCTATGGTTCAAGCCTGACTTCACCTCAGGCCCTAGGATATCCATGATCAATGCCTAGAATCCAGAAGCTTCAGTGGCTGGCCTGAAGGCTTGGTATCCTAGAACTCATGTAGTGGTCGGTGCCACTGAAATGTTTACCCACAAATGCCTTCTACTGTTTTGAGAGAGATATAGTGGTGTCAGAATATAGGACAAATGGAGGATTGACTGGCATTAATACAGGTAACATATGGGAAAATGGAAGCAGCATGGAGCAGAGTCCTGCAGACTCCCCTCTATGGACAGTCTCAACTTTGTGGTGTGAGGATCATGGAGAAGTGTTGATTAACATGATGGTGCAGAGTCAGGGAGCTAAGTATCATTTTAAGTGCTAGGAGTGATTTATAAACTATTATTTTATTATTATATTATATTATGATTTAATATAAAATGGTAGGAATAAAACATTTTATTGTTTGGAATTTATTCAAATTTTCAGTATACCAAGTATGTCAGAAAAGAATGAAGAAAAGCATTTAAATTACATAATTATATTTGTATGTTATTTTGAGGCTTATTTTTTCAGCCCACTTTACATAGGCTAACTTATCTTGTTTCAGTGTCAGTATAGACCATAGTCTTCTCCAGTGGAGGCACAGATCAGGATGCAATAATCCCTGGTCTAACTAAAAAGAATGTATGTTGATTGTGTTTTGAAATGTTATAGAATAATTGGAATTTGATTTAAAGTTCCTGTGTTTCTTTATAAGGCAAATGAAATAATTACAAATTGAAACAAAATACATTTGAGGTATATATTTCTGAATTTGGTAAAAGAGTTTAAGCAATGGAATAGAATATAAAACAAAGAAATATTTCTTAAAACTGATTTGTTAAACAATTTAGGTGACTGCAATTTTTGTAACTATTAATTTATACTTTTTTCATTTTTGTTAGAATTGGTTTATACTTCACATGCAAATGCCTTACAGAGATATTTTTAGCAGAACTTGTAAAATGAGAGTTATTTTCCTCTAGTATGGAAAATACTGCAGTGATTTAATATTAGACCTGGTGAATGGAGAATTTGAACCAATCCAGCCTTATTGTCACCATACATCAGGTATCTTTGTGCTTTATGTATTCCAAGAGACAATTTAAAACAGTTAAAATACATTTTGATTTTCTAAATAGATCCAAATAAATCAATATGAGATGTTTGTTTTCTTCTTATGGAACAGATAAGACTATTCTTATAGGACTGTGTATCCCTCTTCCAATTAACTAGGTAACTCGAGTTCAAACCAGAGATTCATCCCTCTGCCTATCCTTCTACTATAGTTAAAATACTAACCAGGGAGGCTTAATGATAGTGAAAGAAAATATAATGAGGCTTTAGTGGTTAGAATAATGAGATATGATTTTGGAATCCATGCAAAACTTTCTGATGACTTTCTGAAGAATAGCCCTGAGACTCATTAAGCTAATTAGAAAACAACTGCCATGAAACTCATTCTTCGACTTGTGTCTCCTGAGTATCCAACTAAATTGATCATCATGGGGCAAGTGGATAACATCCAGAAATCAGATATGTGATGCAAGAAAGGATCTTTTAAGAAACTGAGAGGCCATGAGGGCAGTGCAACTCTGGCACAGAGAGAATTAGAAGTTCCAAAATAGTAGTAAGTGAAGTGTTCCAAGAAAGAAGTTAAGTGGTGCCTGAAAATTTTAGAGTAATTGTTGGGATAGAGGGAGAACATGGCTCTATATTGAACAGGCAGTTCTTCCAAAGTTGAATTAGATAATTCTTTTTACCTGGTATCAGTAAATTATTTAAATAATATGTCATTCTAATATAGAAATATTAATTTGTTAGAAAAATTAATTTGATGGTAAAAATTCCCCTTTGGAAAGGTAGGAGTTCCCTAAAGAATTTTTCCTATGAACACTTCTTATTACTTACATTGTTTATTAATAGACTTTGATACATACATATATATGTAATTTAAGAGCATAACATTCCTTGTACCTTGCACAATATCTTTGCATTTACAATTCTTTAGTTGTACATTATACACTTTCCTTGCTAGAAGTTTGCAGAGAGAATGAAATATGGGTTTTAATTCATTTGTTAAGTACAAATCAGGATTATGTGCATAATCTCTATCCACCTATATATAAGCAACAACAAACAAACAAGACAAAAACAAAGTATAAAATGACAATAAATATGATGTATTGGTATTTATAAGGATTTTGAAGTAAGCAGGTCAACAGACCACAATATGTATTGAGAAATGAGAACTTAAAAGGATTTCAAAATTATGAAAGACTAAAGATTATAAGAGGCATAATATGAAAAAGAAATGGAAACAAATTATTCATTTGGGCAAAAATAATACAATGAAATAATCAGTGGTGAAATATAAAAATAATTTTTCTAAAAGGGAAACCAGAGAAGGGAACCAGAAATTTGCGATGAATCCTGAAATATATAAGGTGATCCTCAGTACCCTAGGAAAGTTTAATACAGCATAGTTAACCATCATTTTGTATTAAGTTTGTTCAAGGAAGAAAACCTCAAGGATGAATTATCAATGCTGAATTAATAGGTAATTCTAACTGAAAGTGTTTCTGTGAGATGTTCAGAAATCCTAGTCTTTTTTTTTTAACTCATAAACTTTTTCTAAAGCTTTGCTATTTTGAACTTTACCTTCATTTGAATGTTCATCTGACATTCACTCATAGTTTATTATGGGGAAGCTGTCTTTGTGTCAGTTGATCTGGTATATATTGTATTTGGAGTAAAGAATTTTGTAAAATCCTTTACAAAGAATTTACAAAATTCATATAAAGTGACATAGTAGAAACTGAGTGGTCATACAGGTCATATAAATAATATGAGTTAACACATTCAGGAATATATTGCAAAATCTCAAATGTAGCATACATTAATTACTGACACTAATATTCAGGCAGGGAATGAAATGGAACCATAAAAATTATTTCCACCAAATATATCACCATCAGGTATGTGATACTGTATACAATATACAAAAACACACAGAGATAGATAGAAAGATTAGATAGATGATTGATAGAAAGTTAGATACACACATTCTGCAAATAACCCCAGAGTACAATATTAATTATGAAATGATTGATCACAATCTAAGATTTTACCTTTACAATTCATGCCTGTTTTAAATCATGATATTTTAGACATTTTCATTGTTTTAACTTACAATTTGCAATGCTTTAAAATGTATAAATATTTTTTCATCTATAACTCATGTCGTCATTGAGATATGTAAGAGAATACATACTCACATTTATAGATGTAAAGTGAGACTCCAGGTCAGTCATCACATTCTCAGATGCTAGATAAATAAGAATTTATATTCAACTATATTAGGCATTTAAAAAGATCTCTAAAGATATAATTATATGAGGACACATATCAATAAAACAGGTGATGTGTATGTAAATGGAAGCATGGCAATACTTTTAAGGAGGCAGAAAATATGATGTTTAATCACATGGGTTCAGGACTTCCGGCAAGATGGTGGCTGAGTGAGCTTGCCTTGCCGTCTCTCCTGGGAAGAGGCAGCTGGGCACCGCTGGAGGTTCTCCGGGACCAGGCTTTTTCAGGATTTTTTCAGGGCAGGAAGTGTCTGGACATCGATTTGGTGGGAAGGTAACGGAAAGGACTGGTCTATAAGATATAATTTGGGACTTTTCAGGAGGGGGAGGCAAGATGGCGGCTGAGTGAACTTCCCGGTTACTAGCTCCTGGGGGGAATCTGCTGGGAGGCGTTGGAGACTCTTTGGGACCGGCTGTTTCGGGATTTTTCCTGGTCCGGAGGTGTCTGGACATCGATTTAGAGGGAAGGTAACAGAGAGGATCCATCTGTGAAATATACACGGAGATCCCAGCTACGTGTGGAGGACTCCCTCCTTGGGTAGGCAGAGCCGAGGCAGCTAGCACCGCACGGAGCCCCGGCGGGCGGCAGCCAGGGTAGCCTAGCTGGGACGAGGTGGGCAGCGGGTGGGGGATACGAGCCACGCCGCGGCGGGCGGCGGGAGGGAGAGCCGAGCCGCACTGTGCCCCGGCGGGCGGCGGGCAAGGGAGCCGAGCCCAGCCGAGCCTAGCCGTGCCGCGGCGGGTGGTGGGCGGGAGAGCCGAGCCGCGCTGTGCCGCGGCGGGCGGCGGGCGAAGGAGCCGAGCCCAGCCAAGCCTAGCCGCGCTGCGGCGGGCGGCGGGCGGGAGAGCCGAGCCGCGCTGTGCCGCGCCGGGCGGTGGGCGGGAAATCCGAGCCCGGCCGAGCCCAGCCGAGCCGCGGCGGGAGGGGAAGCCGAGCCCAGCCGAGCCGCGGCGGGCGGCGGGCGGGGGACTGGAGCCCAGCTGAGCCCAGCCGAGCCTGGCGGCGGGGTGTCTGTTCTTTGGGTTTTTTTTTTGTTTTTTTTTATTTTTTATTTTTTATTTTTTTTATTTTTTGTTGTCATTGTTGTTCTTCTTGTTCTTTTTTTTTTTTTCAATCCTCTCTTTCTTGTCCCCAATATTCTTCTTATACTATTTTACCTTAACAATACAATAGGTCCTACAGGAAATACCCCACATTTGCTGGGTTTCCTCACCCTCCACTGCCTCATTTCTCTGTGAATAGATTTAGCCTGTCTACACTATCCCCTTTCCCCTACAACTTGATATCCTCCACCAGCTGCTATCTCTCCTATATTCCATCTCCCTCTCTTTGATCCACAAAGTGTCCAACTCTTAATTTCTAATACCTTTGTTTAGTTTTCCATCTGGTATTCGTCCCTGAAACTATTACCTTTCTTTTCTCTTTCCCTCTCTCACGAAAACAATAGCCTCTTAGTATGTACCACATTCCTCCCATATTCAGTCGTCTACCTCATTATAGGTACTTTCCTACTACTATAACTCTACACAATTTACATGATCTAACCTCCATCCTCCCAGAACTCATATTGTTGCTTTGTAAACATATATCACCAATACTACTTCACACTTTTTCCTTCCTTACACAATTGACTTTCCCCAGCACTAATACTTTCCTTTAAAGTGAGCTTAACTAGCAATAAGAAATTGGAATAAGAAGAACAAAGTGACAAAGAGAAGACATAACACTTACGCAAAAACAACAGCTAATTAATCTCCAAGACTAGACAAAGAAGCTAAGGAACTGATTAAACCCGTCAAGAAAAAATGTTGACAAGACAGCAACAAAAATCTACAAACCAAACCAGTAATCAGGAAAACATGGCTGAATCCAATCAACAAACTGAAAATCAGGAAGTGGGGCAGGACTTCGCACAAGCAATGAAAGATCTCAGAACATTTATCACCGACAAATTTGATGAAGTAATGAAAGAGGTTAACAGCGTGAAGACAACACTTGGAGGGGAAATTGCAGACATGCGCAAAAAAATAACAGATATGATGGAAATGAACACCACAATTCAAGAAATCAAAAATACACTTGCAGCAAATATCAGCAGACTAGAAGAGGCAGAGCAGAGAATTAGTGATGTGGAAGACAGTGCATCAGAAATCAAACAGATAGTAGAAGTGGTCAATAAAAAGGTAGAAAAAATCCAGATAGGACTTAGGGACCTGAATGATAACGCAAAACGCTCAAACATACGTATTATAGGCATTCCGGAAGGAGAAGAGAAGGGAAAGGGGTCAGAAGGAGTGTTGCAGGAAATAATGAATGAAAACTTCCCAAATCTACTGAAAGAGACACATGTACATATCCAAGAAGCACAGCGCACTCCACTGGTCATAAACCCCAACAGGCCCACCCCAAGACATATACTTGTCAAATTATCCAATGCTCAAGACAAAGAAAAAATTCTAAAAGCAGCAAGAGGAAAGAAAACCATCACATACAAGGGAAACTCCATAAGATTAAGTGCTGATTTCTCATCTGAAATGATGGAGGCAAGAAGGCAGTGGTATGATATAGTCAAGGTACTAAAGGAAAAAAATTTCCAACCAAGAATACTCTATCCAGCTAAACTAGCATTCAAAAATGATGGAGAGTTCAAAATATTCACAGATAAACAGAAACTCAAAGAGTATATCAACAAGAAACCTCCCCTTCAAGAAATTCTTAAGGGAATTCTGCAGGAAGAAAGGAAAAAACAGGACAGTCAGAGATGGAGGACAGTGTAAAAGCAACAAGAAAGACAAAAAGAGAAGGGGAAAATAAAATAATACAAACAAAATATAACAAACACAAATCCAACCAAAATATGGCTACCATAAATAACTCTCTAAACCTAATAACACTGAATGTCAACGGATTAAACTCACCTATCAAAAGATTCAGACTGGGACACTGGATAAGGAAATACGACCCATCTATATGCTGCCTACAAGAGACACATCTTAGACCCAGAGACTCATGGAGGTTGAAAGTGAATGGCTGGAAAACAATCATACAAGCAAACAACAACCAAAAAAAGGCAGGAGTAGCTATATTAATATCAGACAAAATAGACTTTAAATGCGAAACAATTGTGAGAGACAAAGAAGGATACTATATTTTAGTGAAAGGGACAATTTGTCAAGAAGATTGAACAATCATAAATATTTATGCTCCTAACAAGGGCGCCTCTAAATATGTGAGGCAAACGCTGGAAAAATTAAGTGAAAGAATAGATGCATCTACAATTATAGTGGGGGATTTTAATACACCACTATCAACTCTGGACAGAACATCTCAAAAGAGAATCACTAAAGAAACAAAACATTTGAACAGTATATTAGAAGAGCTGGATCTAATACACATATATAGATCATTACACCCAAACACAGCAGGATATACATTTTTCTCAAGCGCACATGGAACATTCTCCAAGATTGACCATATGCTAGGCCACAAAGAAAGGCTTAATGAATTCAGAAAGATTGAAATCATACAAAACAATATCTCTGACCACAGTGGAGTCAAGCTGGAAATTTGCAAGGGACAGAGACCCAGACTTCACACGACAATTTGGAAATTAAACAGCACACTCTTAGAAAAACAGTGGGTCAAAGAGGAAATCTCAAAAGAAATCAATGACTACCTTGAAACAAATGATAATGATAACACAACATACCAAAATTTATGGGATGCAGCAAAAGCGGTACTGAGAGGGAAATTTATAGCCATAAATTCATATATCAAAAAAGAAGAAAGAGCAGAAATTGAAGAATTAACTGCACATTTGAAGGAATTAGAAAAACAACAACAAAGTAATCCAACAGGAAGAAGAAGGAAGGAAATAACAAATACAAGAGAAGAACTAAATGAAATAGAAAATAAGAAAGCACTTGAAAAAATAAACAAGACCAAGAGCTGGTTTTTTGAGAAGATCAACAAAATTGACAAACCTTTAGTGAGACTAACAAAGAAAAAAAGAGAAAAGATGCAAATACACAAAATAAGAAATGAGAAAGGTGATATCACCACTGACCCCACAGAAATAAAGACTATCATAAGAGGACACTTTGAAAAACTATATTCCAACAAAAATGACAATTTAGAGGAAATGGACAAATTCCTAGAAATACATAAGCAGCCCATACTGAAGAAAGAAGAAATTGATGATCTTAACAAAGCAATCACAAGCAAAGAGATAGAATCAGTCATTAAAAATCTCCCAACTAAGAAGAGCCCAGGGCCGGACGGCTTCACAGGTGAATTCTACAAAATATTCCAGAAAGAACTAACACCAATCCTGTTGAAACTATTACAAAAAATCGAAACAGAAGGAACACTGCCTAATTCCTTCTATGATGCCAACATTACCCTAGTACCAAAGCCAAACAAAGACAACACAAGAAAGGAAAATTACAGACCAATTTCTCTAATGAACCTAGATGCAAAAATACTTAACAAAATACTTGCTAATCGTATTCAACAACATATTAAATGAATTATACACCATGACCAAGTGGGATTTATTCCAGGTATGCAAGGATGGTTCAACATAAGAAAATCAATCAATGTAATACACCATATAAACAGATTGAGAGAAAAAAACCACATGATTACATCTATAGATGCAGAAAAGGCATTTGACAAAATACAGCACCCCTTCCTGATAAAAACACTCCAAAAGATCGGAATAGAAGGAATCTTTTTGAACATGATAAAGAGTATATATGAAAAACCTAAAGCCAACATTGTTTACAAGGGTGAAATCCTGAAATCCTTCCCTTTAAAATCAGGAACAAGACAAGGATGCCCATTGTCTCCGCTCCTATTTAACATTGTCTTGGAAGTACTTGCTCGAGCACTGAGGCAAGAACCAGATATAAAAGGCATTCAAATTGGAAGGGAAGAAGTCAAAATTTCATTATTTGCAGATGACATGATCCTATATATAGAAAACCCTGAGAGATCTACAACAAAGCTCCTAGAACTCATAAATGATTTTAGCAAAGTCGCAGGTTATAAGATCAATGCGCAAAAATCAGTAGCATTTCTATACACCAATAATGAGCAAGATCAGGAGGAAATCAAGAAACAAATACCATTCACAATAGTAAATAAAAATATCAAATACTTAGGAATAAACTTAACTAAAGAGGTAAAAAACTTATACATCGAGAACTATACAAGATTGTTCAAGGAAATCAAAGAAGACCTAAATAAATGGAAGAATATTCCCTGTTCATGGATAGGAAGACTGAATATTATTAAGATGTCTATCCTACCAAAACTGATCTACACATTCAATGCAATCCCAATAAAAATCATCACAGCCTTCTTTAAGGAACTAGAAAAACTAACTATGAAATTTATTTGGAATAAAAAGAGGCCCCGAATAGCCAAAGACATATTGAAAAAGAAAAACGAAATAGGAGAAATCACACTTCCTGACTTCAAAACATACTACAAAGCTACAGTAGTGAAAACAGCATGGTACTGGCATAAGGAGAGACACACAGACCAATGGAATCGAATTGAAAGTTCAGATATAGAACCTCATGTATATAGCCGTATAATATTCGATAAAGCCACCAAACCCTCTCAACTAGGAGAGAATGGCCTATTCAACAAATGGTGCCTGGAGAACTGGATAGCCATATGTAGAAGAATGAAAGAGGATTACCATCTCACACCTTATACAAAGATCAACTCAAGATGGATCAAAGACCTAAATATAAGAGCCAAGACCATAAAGACCTTAGATAGCAGTGTAGGGAAACATCTACAGGACCTTGTAATAGGAAATGGCTTCATGAATATCACACCAAAAGCACGAGCAGCAAAAGAACAAATAGATAAATGGGACTACCTCAAAATTAAAGCCTTCTGCACCTCAAAGGAGTTTGTCAAGAAAGTAAAAAGGGAACCCACACAATGGGAGAAAATATTTGGCAACCATATATCTGATAAGAGACTTATAACTTGCATATATAAAGAACTCATATATCTCAAAAACAAAAAGATAAACAACCCATTTAAAAAATGGGAAAAAGATTTAAACAGACACTTCTCCAAAGAAGAAATACAAATGGCTAAAAAGCACATGAAAAAATGCTCCAAATCCCTAGCTATCAGGGAAATGCAAATCAAAACTACAATGAGATACCATCTTACTCCCATAAGATTGGCAGCCATGAAAAAAAACAGTAGAATACAAATGCTGGAGAGGATGTGAAGAAAGGGGAACACTCATCCATTGCTGGTGGGAATGCAGAAGGATCCAACCATTCTGGAGGACAGTTTGGCAGTTTCTCAAAAAATTATCCATAGATTTGCCATATGACCCAGCAATACCACTGCTGGGTATATACCCATCAGAACTGAAAACAAGGACACAAACCGATATATGTACACCAATGTTCATAGCAGCATTGTTCACCATCGCCAAAAGTTGGAATCAATCCAAAAGTCCATCAACAGATGAGTGGATCAATATAATCTGGTATATACACACAATGGAATACTACTCAGCTGTAAGAACCAATACACTACAATCGCACGTGATAACATGGATGAACCTTGAGAATCTTATGCTGAGTGAAGCAACCCAGGCATTGAAGGACAAATACTATATGACCTCAATGATATGAAATAAGTTAACTGCCACAGAGAGCTAGAGTCTGGAAAAGTGGCTTACTGGAAATCGGGGGGTGGAGGAAGGATGTGAGTTACTGTCTGTAGGGGTGGAATCTGTGATGAGCTGGGGGTAAGTATGAGCACAAAGAAGGGACAAAATGGGGGCAAGGGGTTACCTTCGGGTGGGGTTTTCTGGGTTTGAGGGGGACTGGGGATGGGAAGAGGGGCAATATGGTCCAAGAAATAGGTGGGAGGGAGGGGCAACATACAAACATGGGAGAGTGCCAGAAGTTCGTTGAGAACTAAATGTTGAGTAAAACATACCAAAGTATAAGTTGGAGGGTTACCTGGTTAGGACACTCAGGGGGTATGGTCTGATGCGGGACGGACTCCGGAGGGAATAGCTGAAGGCTCATTTTGCCAAGGTGGGTTCTACCATTGGGTGGGGTGGACCCATATCCCAGGGAAGACTAATGCCGTCGAATAGAGAGAACTGTATCTCTCGTGAGAAAGGACGGCTCCCAGGGCATTAGATTGGCAGGCGTTGTGGGCCATAAGGGGAGGGGAAAATGGATGTGCAATGGATGGAACAAAGGTAAATAAGGGGGCAAAAGAGGAGTTATGTGAGAGTACACGAGGATGAATATAAAACAGCTAATATTACACCAAAAACATATAGGGGACGACAGACTAATAAAGAAAACCATAAGACAAACATAGGATAACTAAAAAATTTAGAAAACTGTACAACCTAAAGTATGGACCACATAGTAAGCACAAATGTTACCTTGTTTGAAAACTATAGTTTCGGAATCTGTACATCAGTTTCAGGAAATATGATATGAATAAGTTAAAAGATTATTGCTGTGGAAGGCAAAAGGTTTTATGGTGGATCTGGGGAAATACTGTATATTGTATATATGAATTTTGGTGATCTAAGACTCTTCTGAAGCTGACATTATGTTGGGATTCACTTTACGGGAAGTTTTGGATCACAGAATGGTTCAACAATGGCAGCGGAGGAATACTGGTATGGGATATTATTGACAGGATATATATGGTTGACAGGGAGTTATACAGGGCATATGCCCAGGGTATATGGTAATATCTATATATACTCATAGTGGAAACAATTAAAAACAACAGCTGGGGGGGTACTGGGCTCCTGGCCGGGGGGTCACTGTTGTGGGCCCTGGGAGAGCAGCGGCAATCCTCCAGGTGCAACGGCAAGAACCAGGAAGGAAGGAGGGCCCAACAGTGGGCTCTTGATACTAATGGCTATACTTTTGAGCCTTTGCACCTGCAATAAGAACAAGGCCTAGAGTAGCATTGTGCCTGGGGGTTTCCTCCTGACAGCCTTCATGTTACTCAAATGTGGCCACTCTCACAGCCAAACTCAGCATGTAGATGTGATGCATTCCCCCCAGCGTGGGACACGACACCCGGGGATGAGTCTCCCTGGCACCGAGGGATCACTACCACATACCAGCTGAAGAAGCAACTAGAAAATGACCTTGAATTAAAGATTCAATGTGGAACAGCAGAATATACCTGTCTACATATAATAACATGACTTCGGGAAGTGGTTTGACCTAATGTAATGGGGAAATGGAAAGGAGAAATGAGATTATAAGGCTGTGAGTCTCTAAAAAAGAGTCTGGAGGTTGTCAGAAGGAATAGCCCTATGTACAACTGAACAGAGTCTAAGAGACAGATAAGGTAGATACAACCCCAGGTATTGGTTCTTTTGAGGGATAAAGAGACCCACGGGTTCTATGGTCATGGCAGAAGGGGTTCACTGCCATGACAGATGGCCCTTCTTTGGAGCTGGTGTTTCTGCGTGATGGAAATGGACTCAGAGGGGATCTCTTTTCACAAGACTTGCATGCTACTTTATTGGAATTGTAGTTGGTGCTGGGTTTAAGATATATGTAGGGGATTTGAATCTCTGGACTGATAATATGACACCCAGGCCCAAAGCCTCAACAGACTTCAGCTCCTACACTTTGACTTATTGGACTTACTCCACTCAGCTAACATGGAGTTGAAGAAGGTCAACCACCACAACATGGAGCCTAGAGTGTCTACAACTAGAAGTGGGAAGAGTGCATCCAGTACCCATGTGGAATCTAAGCCCTCACTTGACATAGGTGTGCAATGGACACAACCAATCCAATGTCCACAGAGAAAATGTGTTATGGGTGTGGGAACGGTAGCCATGGGGGCTGCTGGGTGTGGGGAATGGGAGGAAGAGATGAGATGTGGAGGCATTTTCGGGACGTGGAGTTGTCCAGGATAGTGCTTCACTGACAATTACGGGACACTGTAGATCCCCCCAGGGCCCACTGGATGGAACGTGAGAGAGTCTGGGCTATGATGTGGACCATTGACTATGGGGTGCAGTGATGCTCAGAGATGAACTTACCAGGTGCAATGGATGTATCACGATGATGGGAGAGAGTGTTGCTGTGGGGGGTGTGGGGGGCGGGGGCGGTGGGGTTGAATGGGACCTCATATATTTTTTTTAATGTAATTTAAAAAAATAATAATAAATAAATATTAAAAAAAAAAAATCACATGGGTTCAGAATGAGACAGGTGGCTTCTATATTGGCCATAGTCCAGGCTAGTAACCTTAAATCTAGCAAACCTCAATTTCTTCATCTATGAAATGACAATGAGCATAGAGTTTACCTTATCACATTGCTGATCATGACTATGTCTGTGTACCTTTATTATGGTGTGACAAATGCTATAATCCAAATTTCCATATTATTCAACTTGATTCACAATACTTGCAGCAATGCTGTGGGCTTGACATACTAGACTGTCCTCCCCCATAGGGAGCCTCCAGTTCTCTTGAGAGACCCAATTCCCTCTGTTTGATTACATCACGCCTCCTGAGGATGTGCGTACACCTTTCCACTCATTGTATGGGTCTTCACCCAAAGATATAACACACTATGACAAGATGAGCACTCACACACTCCCTAGAAGCCTGCTCCTGTGCCAGATGCTCCCCCTTCAGCACCTTAAACAGGTAATACTTCCTTATCATATTTTCTAAGGTGTTTTCTCAACATTGTAGTTTCAACCCCATACCTGACAATCTCCCGTGTTCAACTGCTGCCCCTAACCCTCCACCCAATTCCTTGAATGTACTGGGGGAGAGTGTAAACTACAATGTAAATTATAATCCATGCAGTGCAGCAGTGCTCCAAAATGTATTCATCAAATGCAATGAAGGTGCCACAATGATGAAAGAGGTTGTTGATGTGGGAGGAGTGGGGTGGGGTAGGGTGTAAAGTATTTAGGAATCTTTTATATTTTTTAAAGTAACATTTTGTGCTATCTATTTATCTTCAAAAATACAATAAAAAATAAAGTTATGAAAAAAAATTCAACTTGTTTGTGTGTGGCAAAATGAATTAAATTACTTCTTCTGTCTCCCTAATCTGCTATTCATTTCTGGCTCAAATATTGTGCTCAGTCACCTGGAGTATTTAGGTGCATGTGGTTTCATTATTGTAATTATATTCAACATCATCTTTTTCTCCTATATACATTGTCTCAGCCATTTTGATGATCTGCTCAAGCAAGTAACAGGTAAAAACCTTTTCCACCTATTTATACCACCTTGTAATGGTCAGTTTATTAATTCAGTCTCCTCAAGGGAGACAAAAACAGTAGTGTCTTATTTTGAATCT
Source organism: Dasypus novemcinctus (assembly GCF_030445035.2). Taxonomy (NCBI): domain Eukaryota; kingdom Metazoa; phylum Chordata; class Mammalia; order Cingulata; family Dasypodidae; genus Dasypus; species Dasypus novemcinctus. The sequence goes on along the minus strand of NC_080694.1, from coordinate 4,994,692 downwards.
CTGGGGTTGCCCACATGTTAAAACCTTTAGTCTATATTCTGATGGAAAGAGATTTTAAAGATCCTCTGAGGAAAATGTGTCAGAGATATAGGCCTGATTTCTGACATTTCTTATAGGACTACTAGCAGCACAGCAAGACTACATTCTTGGGCATTTGGAAAGATACAAGTGCTCAGGTGGGATGTGGGTGTAGCTCAGTTTTTGAGCACCTGCTTACCATATTCAGGTGAAAGTGGGATATGTGAGTCAGAGCAGCATTTAACATAATGGTGAAAATGTATTATTCCAAAACCCACCAAGTTTAAGGGAACTTCAAGTAAATTGTACTCTCATTTTAAACAAAATTTGATTCCTCATTTTGCATAAACTCATACATTCTGGTTCTTGCATAAACTCATAAACCCTAGGTTTTCTGAGATTTCCAGAGGCTTCAAATATTCCATAAATATATCCTTATTATTTTCTTTCATGTAACATTTTAAAATCCATTCTGGGCTTTAAACAGAAGACAGTTTCTAGTATCAAAATATTTTGTTTTGCTGCGCCACTGCCTTACATCAAATGTCAATATGTTGTCCTCTCCTATCATTGTTTACATTGCATGACTAACAGAAGACAAAAGGTTTGTTTTTTGCACATTTATTTTATTTTGTTTTCCCATTTACCTACCATTGCTAGAAAATGAACCAGAGAAATTAAACCAGCAAAGGACTATTAAACTAGACATCAGTGATTATTGCTCCCCATGCCATATGCCAATGCTCTTACCCACCACACAGTGTTATCATTAATCTATAATTTTAATTTTAGTATACACTTAAGTAATAAAAACAAGATCATTGCTTCTCAATGATGAACTATCATCTGTTTATTCTGTCTCCTATGGTTTCATGGTCTCTTGCTGAATCCATAAATACTGTCGTAATGTTTAAATCAGAACAATTTCATGAAACTATTTCCACTGAACAGGTGAAGCAGAAATTGCAACTAATAAACACCCATATAGTCAGTATCTACATGTGAATTCTTTAACCAATACCCACATAGAGATATCTCTGAAACAATGGATACATCAATGACTTACATATATATGATTAAAGGGTACTTTAAAGTAGTCCCTTCTTGGGTAGAGTGTTTATTTCCAAAAATAGAATTTGTCATAGAATTTCTGAGAAAAATTGCTGACTAATTATACATTCAGATTTTCCACTTTTCTAAAAATCTAAGGTATATATATATTGAATTGCAGCTTCTTAGCAAGTATACTATGCCCATAACATTGGATCATGCATAAGATATTATAAATTAATATAACTTTTACTATCCTATGAAAATATAACTTCCTCTTCACTCTTTGGAAGAAAAGTATTGATGGTGCAATTTTTAGATTTAAAACTTCATCTAACACCGTAAGGGAGATGAAGAGACTCTGGTATATAATACATTGGAAAAAGGGAATGAGAGTCAATTCAATCTAATATCAGAACAGACTTAGAAGTCTGATTTTACAGAAATAGTCTTCATTGAGTTATCGCTCATAACCACCATTGCTATTTCAAATCTAAATTTAAGTGTTTATGTGGCATTTTCCAAGTTAGGAGTTTCTAAATTAGCAGTTATAAAATAAATAAATAAGTAACTAGTATGGTTATTTAACCTGAAATATAGTTCAAGCTTGTCCTTATAAGTTGGAAATATATGTCTTCATTGCAACTTCCAACATGCTATTTAAGTTCAGGGATTTTAATGTTATTATTAATTTTATTATTAATTTTAAATATCATTTCCAATATAGTTGCTCTAAAATCTTAATTATTTTTCACTTTAATGGTAAGGATTCAAGTCTTTATTCATTAAGCTATCATGGAAGATGAAATTTTGATAAAATTTTACCTAAACTAATGCGACATATGTGCATCAAAAAAAAAATCCATGGAGGTACCTAATGTTTTGGTGTAATTTTGATATAATACCAAATATGTGTGCAAGTATATATGTATTTGTGTAACATAAATATAAATAAAATCAGACTAAACATGCAGATTGGTATGGCTGTTTCCTGCAGGGAAAAACTGCCTTTATAAATTTATAAACTCACTAAAGAACTTTGAATAAGTTGTTTTAGTTTCTAAAAATAATAAGTGAACTCTCAGTAAGAGCAGATTATGACTCATAAAATATTTATCAATTGACTGATATTTCAGCTGCTTTATAAATCATATTTTCTCCAGAGAAAGACTCTAATGGTTACATTAATTAAATTTGTCCTTTAAAAAATTAGAGATTATGGACAAAATGACTCAATATTGGTAGTAGAAAACTACTTAGTCTTTTGACCTTCAATTTCATTATCTGTAAAACATACAAAATGCAGCTGATTGGAACAAATAAAAAGGTAAATATAGTCTGTAAAAACTTACCAATATGCTTGCCACACAAAGACAAACAATAGAAATAAATTTACCTTTTTTTTTTAAATCAAAATCTGATCTTCATCTCTAGAACATAAAGAACAATTTGAAATGTTTCAAAGAAAAGTAACTGACTTTATGACAATGAAAAACATGATGAGAGAGATTAAAAATGCATTAGAGGGAGGAGGCAACCAGCAAGATGGTGGTGGAGTAAGTAGATTCAAGAGTCAGCTTCTGCTACAGGGCAGTTAGAAAACAACCAGAGTTCTCGGGAGCTCACTGAAGCACCTGTTTGGGGACAGCAAGGAGGTCAGAAGAGCATCCAGTGGCATACTTGAAGGAATAAAAGGAGGAGACTGCCCACCTGTAGAGAAGACTCATAAGTAGAGCACTCCACACCAAGGAATCTGGTGCCCATTCTTCACTGGGGGCACAAGTTGCCTTGGGAGCTGCCCTGTGGCTGAATTGAAAACTCCACTTCCCAAAATTGGGGGAGGAAGAGACTGTTGGGCACCAACTTCAACTACTGATGAGTAAATTCAGTGGGCTAAAGTATAATCCTGAAAACAGCTAAAGTTTGAGCCTGTCTAAGTCAGAAAGAGTTGGCAGCTACCATCTTAATGCCACATTTGGCACAAGGGGAAGCAGGGTGGACTGAAAATCACAGTGCTGGTGGGGACTGGCTTCTTTCCATCCAGGTTGTGTTGCAGCTGCTGCCTTGGCACCAGACCCACCTCTGGCAGGGAGGAGGCTGCAGGGACCTGCATCAGCCTCTCTGAGAAATTACCTGACAAGCCATGGAGGCTGGTGATTATCCTGCTCTGGTGGCATGAGTCACCCCAGGAGCTATTCTGTGGCTGGAATTGGAAGCTCCAATTCCAAAAACAGGCAAAGAGGAGGCAGTTTGCTGCCAATTTTGGCTACTGATTGGCAGACTTAGCTGGCTAAAATATAACCCTGGGAACAGCAGGGGAGTGAGTCTGCTCAAGTTGGAAAGAGGCAGGTGGCTACAATTTTTCCTTCACCCCAGCATGAGGAGAGGCCAGACTGAACATCACAGTGATGGTAGGAACCAGTTTCTTTCACCCAGAATGGCTGCAACCCTAGACTAGGCTTCAGCCCACCTCTGGCAGGGATAAGGTCAGAGAACCCTGCACCAGCCTATCTGGCTACCTGCAGATACATTTGGCTGGCACAAACTGAAAATCAGAAGTCTACCTGGGCAACTCTGGTCATCTTGGACATGCACACCATAGATTGCTGCCCACACTTGCAGCTATACCCCTGCCCCACGAAGGAGAGAAGGAGGTGTGAAGCTTCATCAGTCTCTCTGGGCAACTACAGTTTAGGCCTGCATCACTTTGATTATTCCACACAGCTATGACTCTGTTCCTATTCTTGGCAAATGAGAAAGTTGGGAAATGCTTCACTGGTCCCTGGTTCAATGAGGGCAATTTGAGCAACCACAGCTTATAGCACCATTTACATTCTTGGTTCCTACTGCAAAACTATCAAGGAAGAAAGGGCAGGAAGCCCTAAATTAAATAGAAAATCTCTACCCAGAATAAATATTCTAGTAATTCAGATGTCAAGACACTAACAAAATGTTACAGTCCACACCAAGGAACATGAAGCTATGGCCCAGTAAAAGGAACAATATAAGCATCCAGATGACATAAAGGAGTTGAAACAACTAATCATAGATGTTCAAACAAATCTTAATAAATTCAATGAGATGGCTAAAGAGATTAAGAATATTAAGAAGACATTGGTCCCTGATCTCATATTTTTTCAATGTAACATTTAAAAGAAAATAAAGAAGAAAAAAAGAAAAAAATATATATACAAGAAACTGTTTTATTCTACTATAGACTTATTGTGATCTTAGCAATGGAAGAAATTATATCATTGATGTGGAGATAGTGACCACTGGAGGTGCTGAAGGTCAGGAGAGGGGAAAAGAGGTGTGATATGGGGGCATTTTTGGGACTTGGAATTTCCGGAATGACAGTGCATTGACAGATACAGGTGATTAGATATCCTGCCATAACCTACAGAATTGTATGGGAGAGAGTACAAACTACAATGTAAACTATAATCCATGCTTAGTGGCAATGCTGCAAATGTGTTCATCAATTGCAATGAATATACTACACTAAAGAAATAAGTTGTTAATGTGGGAAAAGTGGGAGGAGTGGGGAATTGGGCATATGGGAATTTCTATACTGTTTTATGTAGTCTATGTGCTCTTTTAAAAAGAATAAAAAACATATTTTGAAAACAGAAAAAAAAAGACATTGAAAATAGCAGATTTTATGGGAATGAAAGTCACAAAAAATGAAATTTTAAAAAATAATTGGAATCATATAATAGCAAATTTGAGGAGACAGAAGAAAGTATTGGTGAGCTTGAAGAAATAACATCTAAAAGTGAACATACAAAAGAACAGATAAAAAAAGAATGGAAAAAATGGACAAGATCTCAAGGAGTTAAATGACAGAAAAAGCCATGCAAATATACATGACATGGATGTCTTAGAAGTAAAAGAGAAGGGAAAAGGGGCAGAAGAAATATTTGAAGAAATAATGGTAGAAAGTTTCCCAAACCTATTGAAGGACATAGATATCCATGTCCAAGAAGCACAATATACTCCCATCTGAAAAAATCTGAATAGACTAACACAGAGACACATACACATCAGAATGTTAAATGCCAAAGAGAAGGAGAGAATTCTGAGAACAGTAAGAAAAAAGCAATGCATAACTTATAAGGCATGCCCAAGAAAATTAAGCACTGATTTCTCACCAGAAACCATGGAGACAAGACGACAGTGGTCTGATATATTTAAAATGCTACAAGAGAAAAACTTCCAGCCAAGAACCTTAAATGCATCAAGATTGTCTTTCAAAACTGAAGGTGAGATTAGAATTTCACAGATAAACAGAAACTGAGAGAATTTCTAAGCAAGAGGCCAGATTTTCAGGAAATATTAAAGGGAATGCTAGAGCCTGAAAAGAAAAAACAGGAGAGAGAGACCTGAAAGAGAGTCTAGAAATGAAGATTATATCAATAAAAGTAACTAAAAGTGTCAAATGATTGGTGAAAATAAAATATGACAGATAAAACTCAAATAGTGAGGATTAAACTTAACCAATGATGTAAATCACTTGTATTCTGTAAACTGCAACCCAATGTTAAAAGAAATTTAAAAAGACATAAATAACTGGAGGAACATTCCATGCTCATGGATTGGAAGACTAAATATTAAGATATCAATTCCACTCAAATTGATGCACAGATTCAATGCAATCCTGATAAAAATTCCATTAGCATTAAAAAAATTACAACAACATGATCATCAAGTTTATTTGTAAGGGTAAGGTATCCTGAATAGCCAGAAACATCTGAAAAAGTAAAAGCAAACTGTCATCTCCAGGCTTTAAATCATATTACCAAAAATAAATAAATCATATTACCTAGTTATAGTGGTAAAACTCTATGGCACTTGGATAAAGACAGACACATAGACCAATGGAACCAAATTTATTGTTCAGATGGAGATCCTCACATGTGTAGACAAGTGAATTTTGACTTGCATGTCAAACCCACACAGCTCAAGCAGAACAGTGCATTCAACAAATGGTGCTGAAAGAATTGGATATCCAAAGCCAAAAGAAGAAAAGCGGATCCCTATCTTACACCTTATCTAAAACTTAACTCAAAATGAATGAATAACCTAAAAATGAAAGCAAGAAACAAAAAAATTCTAGAAGAAATTGTAGGAAAATGCCTTCAAGCCCTGGTGGTAGGTGGTGGATTCTTAAAGGAGATAGGAGGACTGAGATGGACTACTGATGTTTAATGTATTTAGAAGTTTTAATTAGGTTTACTGTAAAAGTGTGGAAATGCATAGTGATTAACAGCTAGTTTATAAATGGGGATGCCACTGAAAATGGTAGTCTAGGTATGTAAATACCTATTGACAGAATCCTAGAGAATAATCTAGGAACTGAATAGCACAGCAAACCCAGAGGTGAATGAGAATGGTGGTTTATGGAATAGATGCAATAGTGTTCTATGTGAGCTAGAGCAAATAAACATCACTACTGCAGTGTGTTGGGAATGTGGAGAAGCATGGGAAAAATACAGCTGGAGTGACCTATGTACTGTGTGTAGCAGTAATAAAATAATATGTTTGCATTTATGTGAAAGATATACTGTGTTGATAATGAGGCAGGATGGAAAATGTGAGCCAAATGTACACTATGGACATGGTAACAAACAGATGATATTATTTTATCCATAGCAAATATTCCACCAAAGTGTGGTGTGTTGCTGGAGGGGTGTTGTTTGGGAATTCTTCATGTGTGCATGATTGTTTACATCTTCTGTCATAAAAATATATTTAAAAAATAATAATAGAGTGGGTTGGGGGAAAACACACCAAATGCAATAAAAGGACTCTGATTAGTAGTAAGATTTTGACAATGTTCTTTCATATTTTATAACAAATTGCTCACAACAATGACAGGTGTTGTTGGAGGGTTGAGGTATGGGACCCCTATATGATGTTACAGATGTTTGCTTTGTAAGTTCACAACTTTTACTACATACTTAATTGTTTATGTATGTTCATATATAAATAATATAAAGGTAATAATAGGGTTGGTTGGGGAAAACATTTTGGTTAATAGAAATATTTTGACATTGCTCATTTTTTAAATTTTTGTTTTTATTTATATTTTTAATGTTATATTAAAAAAATAAGTGGTTGCCATACACCCCCTATCCCCCTCACCCCACTCCTCCCATATCAACAACCTCTTTCATCATCATGGGAGATTAATTGCACTTGGTGAATACATTTTGGAGCACTGCTGCACCACAATGGATAATGGTTTACATTGTAGTTTACATTCTCCCCCAGTCCACCCAGTGGGCCATGGCAGGGCATACAATGGCCAGCAACTGTCCCTGCAGTACAACCCAGGACAACTCCAAGTCCTGAAGATGCCCCCACATCATATCTTTTCTTCCCTCTCCCTACACTTAGCAGTTACCGTGGCCACTTTCTTCATATCAATGCTACTTTTTCTTCCATTTCTAATCAAAATAGTTCCAGAATAGAATATCAGTAAATACACTCTAATCCATACTCTATTCTTACATCCTGAGACATGGAGATGGTTGTGTCCATTCCATCTCTATAACAAGAGGGGGTTTAGATTCCACATGAATGAAGGATACAATTCTCCTGCTTGCAGTTGTAGGTACTCTTGATTCCCTGAGTTCCTAGTCAGGGGAGCTCTATCACTTTGCCCAATGGAACAGCAACAATCCCCCAAGTGAAATGGCTAAGACCAATAAAGAAGGTCGTCCAACAGTGAGCCCTTGATACTAATGATTATGGTTGTGAGCTTCTGTGCCTGAAATAAGAACTAGGACTAGAGATGCAGGATGCCTAAGAGTTACTTCCTGAGCCTCCATGTTGCTCAAATGTGGCCACTCTCTAAGCCAAACTCAGCATGTAAATGCATTATCTTTCCCCCTACCCCCAGCATGGGACATGACTCCTGGGGATGAGCCTCCCTTGTGCCAAGGGATTACTACCAAGTACCACCTGATGATGTAACTAGAAAACGACCTTTGAATAAAAGGGTCAACTCAGACCAGCAGAATATCTCAGCCTACATGTAAAATCAGGAGTTAAAAATGCTTTTTGACCTTGAATAAAAGGGGGAAATGGAAAGGACAAATGAGTTTATATGTCTATGAGTCAACAAAAAAGAGCTGGGAGGTCACCAGAGGGGTTGCCCTTATGTAGACCTCAGCAGAGTACCAGAGACAACTAAAGTAGGTACAACCACAGTTATTGGTCTTCTGAGGGCTACAGAGACTCACAGGTGCTATGGTCATGGCAGATGGAGTTCAGTGCCATGTCAGTTGGCCCTACTTTGGAGTTTGTGTTCCTGAGTGTGATGGAGTTGGACTCAGATGTGATCTTTGTTCACAAACCTCTCCTGTTACTTTTACTGGACCTGTGGTTGGCACTGGAGTTTGGTGTATACTCAGGGGACTTGAATCTCTGGACTGTTCATGTGACAGCCAGGCCCTGAGCCTCAGCAGACTTGCAGCTCCTGTCCTCTGGTTTATTGAACTTACCCAGCCAGCTAACAGGTAGGTGAAAAAGGTCAACCACCACACCAGGGAGATATTGCTCTTTAATCATTAGTTCAAAAGGTTTAACAACAATTTAAGTTATTTGTGGTATGGTGTGTTTTGAGAGTCTTGTATGATGTTATATATATTTATTTTGTAAGTTCACAACTATTATTATACACTGATTTTTATGTATGTTCATGTATGAATGATATACTTCAATACATTAATTAAAAATTCATTAGCGGTACATACGAGCAGATTAAATTGTTTGAAGACAGAATTATTGCTTTCAAAGACAAAGTCTGGACTGCAATAGGCAGGAAAACAGACAGTGAAGAAAATGGGTAAAATGGAACAGTGCCTTAGGGAATTGAATAATAATGCAAAGCACATAAACATTCACTTTGCTGGTGTCCCAGAAACAGAAGAGAATGGTAAAGGGGCAGAAAGGATATTTGAAGAAATAATGCTGAAACCTTCCAAACTGTTATAAAGGACATAAATATTAATATCAAAGAAGGACAATGCACCACAAACATAACATGTCCAAATAGACCTACCCTGAGAATCTCCTATTCAGAAAGACAAATTTCAGAGAAAAAGAAAGGATGCAGAAAACAGCAAGAAAAAAGCAAAGAATTACATACAAGGGAAACTTGATAAGAATAACCATAGAGAGAAGAGGAAATTAGAATGGTGTATTTAATGTACTGAAAGAGAAAGACTGCCAACCAAATAATGTGTAACTGGAAAAAATTTCCTTCAAAATGAGGGTGAGTTCAAAGTCTTCACAGACAAATGAAAACTGATAGAATTTGTTACCAATAGCCAAATTTGCAGATAATAAAGGGGATGCTTCAGTCAGAAAGGAAGCACCAAGGGTTAGAGAATTGGAGAAAAGTATAGAAATCAAGATTATTACAGATTGTAAATTAAAGGGTAAAAATAGAGACAACCATACGTTATGACAAAATATAGTCAAAGAACAAAATGGATGAATTAAAAAATGACTTTATATTAGTAACATTGAATGTCAATAGCTTGAACTCTCCAATCAAAAACATAGACTGATAGAATGTATAAAAAACTATAAGCCATCTAAATGTCCACAAGAGACCCATTTCAGCCATAAGGACACAATTAGTATAAAGTGAAAGTTTGGAAAAAGATCCTCCATGCAATTGGTAACCAAAACAAGAGCTAGATAAGTGATACTAATATCAGACAGAATAGTTTTCAAATATAAAACTGTTATAAGAGATGAAGAAGATCTTATATATTAATAAAAGGGGCAATTCACCAAGAATAAATGCCTAAATATTTATGCACCTATCCTGAAATCCTCAAGATACATTTGGCAAGCACTGACAAAATGGAAGGGAGAAATAAATGTCTCTATTAGCTCAACTACTCATAAACAAATGTAATTTTTCTGAAGTTAGTAAGGAAGAATGTAGTCTCAAGGAGATCAAATGTTATCCTCCACACCTTCATAGTTCCTTGATAGCAGCTACCACTAAAACAGCAATGGCAGAAGAAAAGGACAGTGACTACAGCAGAGGTGGCTCTGTCTAGGTGTTGTCAGGGACTGGGGTCCATATGGGTCCACAGTAAGAGCACTGTGCTCTATGATATCGGGATAGTGAATTCCTTTTGTATGTGCTCCAGGGGTTACTGGGACCTCCTGCCTCCAAAACTAAATTGCACAGTGAAAGATGAGCTGCCTAAGTAAAAATGAACTCTTTTCAAGCAAAAACTCTCCAAGAAAGAAAAGTGTCATTGCCACCTGTTTACCACTTTGCAGAAGCCTCTGTCTCCTAGAAAAGACTGAGAGCTCCACAAACTTAAGAGAACTCACCCTGTGAGTCTGAGCTGGAAAGCTCTTCTGCCTCCATACAAACTGTTTAGTCCTCACTGTGTTGACCCCTGTGACTGACATGGGGGCAGTTCCTTGTGCCCCTTCATATGAACCTTGGGATGAGTCAGAGGGCATAACATAATTTTTACCTGACTTCCACTCCAGAGGTCCTTCTGTCTCCAAGGGCACAAAGGTCAATGGGAGAGAGGGGGAAACAAGTTTCATTCTGAGGTCTTTTAGCTACATGTGTACTCTGATCCCTCTAACTCCTGAGAGCAAGAGGAGGGTAAAACAGATAATGCTCTTTGATTTTGGTCTGAGGACACCACCACTGAGACACTTGCCAAGCTCAATTATGGTGGGTCCCTGATGGCTCCTGCAAACCTCCATTGTATGATCCCAATTACTTAATTACTAAATTCATTATTTGTATTGATATATTCCATGTGAACCCTAGCTAAACTTCTCACCCAAACTCAAATGAAAATTGCAGTAGTTAAGCACATCCTAATGGGACATAAGGTGACTATTAAACTCACTGAATCATGGGCTTGGCCATATTGTCTGGTCACTGGAAAGCCTTGGACAAGCATATAATGTTGGGTCACCTATGGGGATGGTACATTTGGATAAGATGAATCTCTTCTCCTAATACACTTTTTGTTAATCATGTGAGGGTTCTCCAGGAAGGCCCCTTCCTGAACAGGGTTACCATAACCTCAAGCACACCTTAATCTCAGCTAGTTATGGAAACTAGGTATTTCAGGGCAAGCAGATATGTGGCAAAACAGCTCTTAGATGTAAAAGAAGATGGTCTGTGGAAATTCAGACACCATCCTAGACTTAATTGCCATGGTCATCAGAAAACAACTGAAGAGAGGGAAAATGCTCTCTCATCTGCCAAAACTTAGCTAAGGATGTAAATATGCCCAGTAACTTTCCTGAGCCAAACAGTTAAGAGGTTCTAAGCAGGTAGATCATTGGGCCTGTCATGCCATCCAGACAGTATTGTGGGATTCTGGCCATACATGATGCTTTGCCAGGTTTGGTCTAACCATTTCCATTTGTTCCATTGTTTTGAGCCACACTGTTCATGTCCATCGATAACACTTTTGTTTCCTTTTTGATTTTCCTAGCTATACTGCATCTGATAAAGACTCAGATTTGTGACCCGAATTGCTTATTAGCAGCCCATACATGAGATATCCAGTGGACATTCCTTTCTCCATACCACCTTCAAACCACAGCATTGAAATGAATGCTTTAATGAACACTTTAAATGATTATTTTAAGTAATTGACAGATGGGGCAAGTTAACAATTATGCATTCCAGGTGAATGGTCTGGAATCTCATTCTAGCATTTCTCCAAATGTTACATTTCTCATTTGCATTATATAATTGTTAGACTTTCTGGCCCTTCCTTAAATTGCACATTTTTCTTCACAATTATTTACAACTTATTCCTTGTGGGGAGCCCTGAAAAAGAATTCCATCCAATCTAAAACATACAAAGATTTAATTAGATGGGAAACTTAAAAGAATATTAAAATTCCTGGGTGGTACTGTTGGACAGATGCTGGACATTGTATGTCCTGCCATGGCTCACTGGGTAGACTGGGGGAGAGTGTAAACTACAATGTAAACCATTATCTATGTGGTGCAGCAGTGCTCCAAAATGTGTTCACAAAATGCAATGAATGTCCCCTTGATGATGAAAGAGGTTGTTGATACGAGAGGAGTGGGGTGAGGGTGGTGGGAGGTATATGGGGATCTTTTATATTTTTTTGAATGTAACATTTTAAAAAATAGAGAAAAAATAAAGAAAAAACAATGGTAAGGGATGGAAATTTTGTAACTGTATTGGATTTTTTAAAAAAATACAGGATTCTGGGCTCCTGGGAAGATGGCATCTGGATAGGTAGTCAGGACTCAACTCTTTCATGAAAACAATGGAGGAATTCCAAAAAGCAATGTGAGAGAGATGTTTTGGGGATCTTCAGACCAGGAGAATGTTGTACATCATCCAGGGGGAAAGGGACAGAAGGATCAAGAGGCAAGATGAAAACCATAAGTTAATCACCCAGTGGCTGGGAACAGCATATACACCCTACCCCTAAAGTGAAGAGCCTTGGTAGAGTCCCTGGGTCATTGCAGTGAACTGAGTGGGGGAAGAATATTCCCTGGGTGGAAGAGGAGTCTGGAGGAGAACAGATAATTTTTTCTCTTCAATGAATTGTCCAGCTGAGCTGTCTTTCAAACTGAAATATGACTCCAGCCAGCACTGAAGTTGCTTCAGGGAGAGGGGAGAGGGAATCTGATCAGGCAGGCTGTAACCCAACCATCCTGTGAGAGAGAAGAAAGACCAAGGTCAATGATATTTTGGCATAGATAGGTGCCTAACTAGCCTGGGAGAGAAGGAAGTCATAAGAGAAAGAAGCCCAACTTGCCTGATGGAAGTTGCCAGATAAGGTTTCAGGAGCTTACCTAACCTGCAGAGTGGGTGTAGCTCAGTGTATGAACACCTGCCTTGCATATACTAGTTCCCTGGTTCAATTCCTTGTACCCCCCAAAATAAGGGAACCAGAGATGGATCCACCAGATTATCAGACACCCAACTGGTACCTTGTGACACGGAACTTAGAGAATGAGGTGTTTTTATTTTGTTTTAGGTTTTTCAATCTGTTATTTTATGTTTTAGTATTGTGTTTGTTTATTCATTTTTATTATTTAATTTTTGCTAAAACAGGGTACCTCACTTGTGGAAGGCAGGCTCCAGGGTGATTGATTAATGAGCCCCAGCACACTGAGACAGTCCTAGGGGCTTAAGAGGGAAGCCAGTTTTTCCCGTATTGTTTTTTATTGTTTGCTTTTGTTTCATTTTTTTTCATTTTTTACAATATACTTATTTTCTTTCTCTCATTTTCCCTCTTCTGTTACTTTCTTTCCAACTTCTCTAGTTAAACTTTTGTTTTTTTTTTTCTTATTCTCTTACCATCTTTCTGGTCTTTCATTTTATTCTATTTTTTCCTCATTTCAGTTTTTGTTCCACATTTTTTATTCTTATTCCTATGTACTTTTTAAATGATTTTCACTGTTACTATTAATTTTTACCTGGCTTTTTTATAGTTCCTTTTCTACATCCTGTTTTATTTTTAATATTATTCATTTTCCCTTCTTCTGTCTTTCCTTTTCTATGGTCTTAATATTGTTTTCAAGATAACACAGATAAATACAAGGATAGAAAATAAGTGGAACCAAGTGTTAAAAAAAAATCTTAACACAAAACAAAACAAAATGAAACTCTAGAAAGGAAAGAGAAGTTAACCATCTGAATAAGCCCATCAAGATAAACAGATGCCTAGAAACCAACCAAAAATTACAAGTCATACTAAGAAACAGGAAGATGTGGCCCAGTCTAATAAACAAACAAAACAAAACAAAAAACAGGAAAAAACACAGAAAGTGGAACACCTAATCAAAAATGTCTAAAAAAAAATCATACATCAACTTAATGAAGTGAAGGAAGAGATAAAAGATATTAAGAAGACACTAGGGAAACTTACAGAATAAATTTTAAACATGTATAAAAGATAATGGATCTAATGGTGATGAATGGCACAATTCAAGAAAAAAAAATATATCCTGAAAGTACATAACAACAGATTTGAACAGGCAGAGGAAACAGTTCTTTCTTCTTTTTAATATAGGCATTAATGGTTATAAATTTCCCTCTCAGTACTGCTTTGTTACATCTATAAGCTTTGATATGTTGTACTCTCATTTTCATTTATTTCAAGGGAGTTATACTAATACCTTTTGCAATTTTCTTCTTGACCCACTGATTATCTAAGATTGTGTTGTTTAACTTAGGGTTCATTGTTTCTGTAGTATAGTTTCACAGATATTTTTAAATTTTTTATGGTCTTACTCTGTAAACATCCTAAAATTGATTTTTAACCACATTCACATATATATTTCAGTGTTGTGAATTATGTTGACAGTGTTTTTACAATCACTACCACTCATTACCAAATGTTACAATCAACCAAATAGAATCTCTGTACAGTTTAAGCATTACACTGCATTCCTTTTCTCCACACTATTCACTGGTAACCTATATTCTAGTTTCTGATTCTATTAGTTGGCTATTTCTAATTATTTCACATCAGTGAAATCATGCAATATTTGTTCTTTTATGCCTGGATCATTTCACACAACATGATATCTTCAAGTTAATCCATGTTGTTGCATGTATCAGAATTTCATTCTTTTATATTGCTGAATAATCATCCTTTGCATACAACACATTTTATTTATCCATTCATTGTTTGATAGATACTGGAGTTATTTAATCTTTTGGTAACTGTAAATAATGCTGCTATGAACATTGGTGGGCAAATATCTGTTCAAGTCCCTGCTTTCAAATCTTTGAGTATGTACCTAGGAATAGGAATACAGGGTCATATGTTAATTCTATACTTAGCTTTCTGAGGGGCTGCCAAACTGTCTTCCATAGTGGCTACATCATTTTACATTCCTACCAAAAGGAATGAATGTTCCTATTTCTCCACATCCTCTCCAATGTTTCTTAGGTATTCCAAACTCCCTGGGGAAAACATGGCAGAGGAATCTTTAAGTCAGTAACCTTTCCCTAATCTATGAAAAGAATTAAAGGGCTGCTTAAATGGCAAATTCTGAATTGAGAAACAAAGCTTAAAAACCCCTTATATATATATATATATATTTTATGTTACATCTATGTCATCTAAAGCATCTTTAAAAATAAAATAAAAAGCAAAAACAAAAAAAGCTGTAGAATTATTCCTGGTACCCTTGTTGGCTCACCCCCCACCTCTATACAACAAAGGGGGTAGTGTGCTGGCTTTCTCATGTGAGTACCTTTGTTCCAGAGTAAGCAATGTGGCCCCAGTGAGCATACTGGGGTGCATGTATATCTGTGCCAAACTACCATTTGGAAGTCTGAGAGACCGAGCAGATGAACATATCCCAGGTTCACCTTCTCATGCTCACTGAGGGCAGAGAAACTGCTTGCAGACAACTAGGATAAGGTGGGAGTTAAAGTAAGATAAATTAGATACATGGATAGAGGCTATTCAAACAAATTTTGTTTCATAACATAGAGCTCTAGCTAACAAAGAAAGAATATTATTCATGACTTAAAACTGAGTTTTCACAGGACATGAGTGCTCACTTAAGCATAACATAGCCTACCCTAAGGATATTAATGCAATCCCACACTATTTTCAAAGTAGGCTGCATCATTTAATACTCATATGAGCAATATGTGAGAATTGCCTTTGCTCACTGTTAGAGGTTCCCCTCACCAGGTTTGCAATAATTAACAAGACGTGCCTCAGTTCCCCCTGATATGTATTGAGGAAAGACAAGCCCCCTCCCACAAAGCCTAAGTTTCTGAATGCACAACACTTCCCCAAAGGTTGAACAAAGAGACCGCATGAAAATGGGAATAAAGGGAAGTAGAAACCTCTACTCTCTGCAAATCAAAACAATGCCTGTTCCCCCAGCATTTTAAGAAAACATAACTCCCTAACCCACTATCCTCTAGACATTCAAGGGAAACTTTTCACCTCTAGGCCTTTTTACCTATTGCCTCTGCACCTCACTCAGACTCTTGACCCTTCCCACTATCATTTCCCCACCTAGAAAAGTATTGTATAAATGCAAATCCCACCTTCCAGGAGTGGGCCAAAATCTATTCTTCAGACCCCATCCATTGGGAGAGCTTCTCAATAAATTTCCTGCCTGTAGTCATAGTAGTCTTAGTGTCCCAGTTAGCACCATTTTTCTCCAACATTTGGTACTGAAAACCTGGGACTGGGGTCATGTTGGGCCTTAGTGATTGGTAAGGAATCTCCCCTCTGCCATGGCTGAATGCCCATTCAACACCTACATCGACTCTTGGCTGTGTGCATTAAGGATTCCACCAGAGGATCCTGCCTTCTCTCTCTCTCCTTTTCCATTGTCCAGAACAACCCATGGGGAAAAAAATCCTAGCACTAGGTCAGTGATCCTAATTGTTCCTAAGGGCCACAGTGGTCAGAAGGCTTGAGCCCTCATGGGAAGAAACCCCTTGTGTCCAGAGATGTCTGGCTCCAAGGGAGGTTTCCTGTTTCCATGGAGATGTCTGACTGATTCAGGGATGCCTGTCTCAGAATCTCCCTTGTCATTGAGATCCTTAGTTTCACCCCAGTCACCTAAAATGGGGAATTCAATTTTGCCCCTCCCAAACCATGCCTCTAGGTTGTCTGATTCATAACGTTAAAACTCTACCAAAAGGAGACATTAGACCTAAAAAGCACATTTTTTACTTAAGCTCTGTGTGGCTGCAATTCAAATTGGACAATGAAAATCCATGGCAAGAAAATGGCACTTCTGATTTACAAATTCTCCAAGACTTAGAGAACTTTATCCAGCACAATGGCAGATGACCAGAGATCCCTTACAATCAGGCATTTTTCTATTTTCATAATCACCCCTCTCTCTGCCAATTCTGTTCTTCCTACCAAATTCTTCTTTCACACTAGAAACCTCTTCAGAAGTATTCCTCCTCATCACTTCCACCCCCTAAATTTTCTGAAAGTGCTGACTTTGATACCTCTGAACATGGTCCTCCTGTGTCTCATCCATATAATCCTCCAAAGTTATCTCTGAAATCACCCTCCACCCCTTCTTCCTCCCCCCCACCTTTGTCACAACTGCCTTCTTTTTTTTTTTTCTGAGTCAAATTTTTTTTTATTGTTTTTGTAAAAATATTACATTAAAAAAATATGAGGTCCCATTTGACCCCACCACCCCCACCGCACCCCTCCCCCCCCGCCCCAGCAACACTCACTCCCATCATCATGACACATCCATTGCATTTGGTAAGTACATCTCTGGGTATCTCTGCACCTCATGGTCATTGGTCCACATCATGGCCCACAATCTCCCCCATTCCATCCAGTGAGCCCTGGGAGGATTTACAATGTCTGGTGATTGCCCCTAAAGCACCATCCAGGGCAACTCCAAGTCCCAAAGGCGCCTCCACATCTCATCTCTTCCTGCCATTCCCCATACCCATCAGCCACCATGTCCACCTTTCCCACTCCATTGCCACCTTTTCTCTGAGGTCCTTGGATTGGTTGTGTCCGTTGCACCTCTATGTCAAGAGGAGGCTCAGATTGCACATGGATACTGGATGCAATCCTCCTGCTTTCAGTTGTAGGCACTCTAGGCTCCATGGTGTGGTGGTTGCCCTTCTTCAACTCCATCTTAGCTGAGTGAGGTGAGTCCAATAATTCAGATTGTAGGAGCTGGAGTCTGTTGAGGCTCAGGGCCTGGCTATCATATTGTCAGTAAAAAGATTCAATCCCCTAAATATATCTTAAACCCCAATACCAACTACAATTCCAGTAAAGTAGCATGATAGTCTTATGAAAAGAGATCCCCTCTGGGTCCAGTTTCATCACGCAGAAACACCAGCTCCATAGAAGGGCCATCTGACATGGCAGTGAACCCTATCTGCCATGACCGTAGAACCCATGGGTCCCTTTAGCCCTCAAAGGAACCAATACCTGGGGATTGTATCTACTTTATCTGTCTCTTAGACTCTGCTCAGTTGTGCATAAGGGAAATCCTTCTGACAGCCTCCAGACTCTTTTTTTTTTTAGAGACTCATAGCCATATAAACTCATTTCTCCTTTCTATTTCCCCCTTACATTAGATCAAACAACAGTAAGCCCCTGATACTAATGACTATGCTTGTGAGCCTATAGGCCTGAAATAAGAACAAGGCCTAGAGCAGCACTGTGCCTGGGAATTTCCTCCTGACAGCCTTCATGTTACTCAAATGTGGCCAGTCTCGAAGCCTAACTCAGCATCTAAATGCAATGCCTTCCCCCCAGCGTGGGACATGACACCCGGGGATGAGCCTCCCTGGCACCGAGGGATCACTATCAACTAACAACTGATAATGCAACTGGAAAATGACCTTGAATTGAAGGTTCAATGCGGATCAGTAGAATATCCCTGTCTACATAGAATAATATGACTTTAAAACAACTGCCTTCTCTTCTAACCCTCCCTTCTCCCCTCCTCATACTTGCATGTGGGGACTACCTCCCCCTCCTTCTGTGCTATGGCCCTTCACTTCTGCCAGCATGCAGGCCCCTAACTCCTGTAGCAGTTGCTGAAGGTATAGTCAGAGTACACGTTTCTTTCTCACTCTCAGATTTAAGCCAGAGAGGACTGGTTAGGATCTTTCTATGAAAACCTTGCTATATACATCAAATAATTTCAACACCTCATCATATGATCTCACCTATCAGGACACATAAATTATCATTAACCCCTCCACAACTGCAGAAGAAAAAAACCACATTTGGGCTGCAGCTACCACTTTCCCAGATTCCATACAAAACCAAGATTCCCATAGGCATCCAGCCTGCCCCACTGCACTGCAATTCCCATCAAATTCCCATCACTTACCCACCCCGCACCCCCGGGATTACCAACCATGATCCACTGACCTTGCTCATATGGCACGTTTCTTAACCTGCATAATAAATGACAAGAAGAAGGCTGCCCTTAAGGCAGTTAATTATTATGATAAAATTAAAGAGATATCACAGAAACCTGATGAAAATCCAGCTGCCTTCATAAATAGATTAACTGAGAGTCTCCTTAAATATAGTAATTTAGATCCTGACTAGGATTTTAGTCAAGTATACTTACATCCACTTCATCACACAATCTTATCCTGATATTAGAAGGAATCTTCAGAAGTTAGACATCAGCCTTCAAACTCCTCAGAAAGACCTGATTAAATTGGCTTTCTAGTTCTTTAACAATAGAGAAGCAGCAGCCAAATTGAAAAAGCATAAGCAAGATCAGGTTAAAGCCTCCCTGCTTGCAACTGCCCTCAGGGTCAGTTCTTGAAAACCCCATCTCTCTCAGCCCCCCTCAACAACACCCAGACCTTGTATCAAATCCTGAAAAAAAAAAGAGAACTGGACAAATTCCTGTCCTGATCCAAAGCCCGCAACTGAGACTTGCCCAGTGTGTCAGCATAAAGTCATTGGAGGTCAGACTGTCCTGAAAAACTGTTTCTAGAAAAGTTCCTTAAGGGCACCCTATAGAACTGGAGCTGAAATCTTCCTTTCCAGACCTTCTTGGACAAACAAAGGATGCCTGATGGGTCCTGGGTTCAGAACGGCCCCACATCTCCAACAGTAAGTGTGAACCAAGGGTTATGATCATTGTTGGAGGTAAGCTGATCTCCTTTTTAATTGACACTGGGGCCACTTATTCAATCCTTCTAAACATTCAGGAACTTTATTTACTTCCTTGATCCCTATTGTGGAAATGGACAGCATCCCTCCATCTCCTTTAATTACCAAACCACTCATATGCTCAACAGAAAATCATACATTTTTCCCACCAATTCCTCATAACACTATCTGCCCCTCCCAACTCCTAGGTAATGATATGTTGTCTAAACTCCACTCCTCCATTTCCTTTACACTCCCTCCCTCCCTGATCCCTACTGACATCCCCCCCCCCCATAGGGCAGACAGAAGATAATCCCCAGTTCTCCTCAGTCACATCACACCATTCCCCTGTCAGAAGAGTCATAAGGAATCCCTCCTCTTTCACAAAGATTCCTCAGTATCGCCTATCCATCTCTGTCCCATTAGCTTGAAACACAACATTGATGAACTCTGTGCCACTGGCTTTCTGTGTCCAACTAACTCTCCCTTTAATACTCTATTCCTAGCAGTAAAGAAACCCTATTTTTTACATGCTGAGTTTGGCTTCAAGACTGGCCACATTTGAGCAACATGGAGGTTCTCAGGAGGTAACTCTTAGGAATCCTGCAGCTCTAAGCCTAGTTCTGATTTCAGGCACACAGGCTCACAAGTATCAAGGGCTCTCATTGTTGGGTCATCCTTCTTTTTGGTCTTTGTCATAGCACTTGAGAGATTGTTGCTGTTCCATTAGGGAATGTGATAGAGCTCCCCTGGCTAGGAACTGAGCACTCCCTCAGTTGTCATTTTTAACTGTAATCACTATGAAAATAGCATTGCTTTCCCCCCAGCATGGGACATGATACCTAGGGGTGATTCTCCCTGGCACTGAGGGATTACTACCAAGTACCAGCTAATGATGTAACTAGAAAATGACCTTGAAGAAAAGGGTCAACTCAGACCAGCAGAATATCTCAGCCTACATGTAATATCAGGAGTTAAAATGCTTTTTGACCTTGAATAAAAGGGGGAAATGGAAAGGACAAATGAATTTATATGGTTATGAGTCTCCAAAAAAGAGCTGGGAGGTCATCAGAGGGGTTGCCCTTATGCAGTCCTCAGCAGAGTCCCAGAGACAGCTAAAGTAGATACAACCACAGGTATTGGTTCTTCTGAGGGCTACAGAGACCCACAGATTCTATGGTCATGGCAGATGGAGTTCAGTGCCATGCCAGTTGGCCCTATTTTGGTGTTTGTGTTCCTGAGTGTGATGGAGTTGGACTCGGATGTGATCTTTGTTCACAAGCCTCTCCTGTTACTTTTATGGACCTGTGGTTGGCACTGGAGTTTGATATATACTCAGGAGATCTGAATCTCTAGACTGTCCATGTGACAGCCAGGCCCTGAGTCTCAGCAGACTTGCAGCTCCTATCCTCTGGTTTACTGAACTTACCCCAGACAGCTAACATGGAGGTGAAGAAGGTCAACCACCACACCAGGGAGCCAAGAGTGCCTACAACTGCAAGCAGGAAAATTGCATTCATCATTCATGTGGAACTAAGCTCCCTCTCAATATAGAGGTGGAGTGGACATAACCATTCCAGGGTCCACAAGATGGAGGAACAGAGTATGGATTAGAGCGGACTTACTGATAATCGATTCACGAGCTATTGTGATTAGTAATTGAAGAAAATTTAGCATTGATGTGGAGAAAGTGGTCATGATAGCTGCTAAGTGTAGCGAGTGGGAAGAAGAGATGTGATATGGGGGCATTTTCAGAACTTGGAGTTGTCCTGGGTGGTACTGCAGGGACAGTTACTGGACATTGTGTGTCCTCCCATGGCCCACTGGGTGGACTGGGGGAAAGTGTAAACTATAATGTGGACCCTTGACCATGTGGTGCAGCAGTGCTCAGAGATGTATTCACCAAGTGCAATGAATGTCTCATGATGATGGAGGAGGTTGTTGTTATGGGAGGAATGGGGTGAGGGGGGTGGAGGGTATATGGGACCTCATATTTTTTGAATGTAACATTTAAAAAAGACAAAAAAAGAAACCCAATTAAAGCAATCATCTTGTGCACAACCTTAGAACTATCAACAAAGACACACAGCTTATTTTCCCCCTAGTTCCTAACCTCTACAATCTTCTGTCCCACATACCCCCTCAAAATATATATTACACTATAATCGAACTCAGGATTGCATTTTTTCCCCACTATTCCCCTAAATGATGCTTCCCAGGTCAGTTTTGCCTTTACATGGACAGACCCTGAAGACTCTCTAAATGCCCACCAATTAAAATGGACAGTTCTTCTCCAGGGCTTTAGAGGTAACCCCCACATTTTTGGACAGACCCTGCACTAAGACTTCTCTCACCTTCAACTTCCCTTCAGTACTCTTCTCCAATATGTCAATGACCTCCTCCTTTGCGGCCCCACCTTACAAACTTCCATAACCCACACTATCACCCGGCTTAACTTCTCAGTAGTAACGGATATCCTGTTTCCCCAAGCAAAGAACATTTTTTAAAGTCTGAAGTAACCTGCGACTCCACCTTTCCTCCTCACATAAATGTAAATAACAACAGATGGAGTCCATCTTATAAAAAGTTACCCCCTCCCACAGACTAAAACAGACCTCATTTCTTTTTCCAGAGCTTGTCAACTTTTTCCATGTCTGAGCTCCAAACTTCAGACCTATAGCTAAACCTCTCTACGAAGCTGCTTCTGGCAACTTACATGAGCCACTTGGTTCTCCGATATCGTTCAAACTTCCCTTCAAACAGCTTAATGAAGCCCTACTAACTACACCTGCTCTAGCTCTCCCCAATCCCTCCAAATCTTTCTCTCTCTACATAGATTGCAAACAAAAATATGCCCTAGGAATATTTTCTTTTTTCCTTTTCTTTTTTTACATACATTTTCTTGAAGCATATCATTCATACATGAACATGCATAAGCAATAAGCATATAGTAAAAGTTGTGAACTTACAAAATAAACATGCATAACATCATACAGGGGTCCTGTACATCATCCCTCCACCAACATCTCACATTGTTGTGAAACATTTGTTACAAACTATGCAAGAGCATCCTCAAATTATTATTACTAACAATAGTCCATTTAATGCATTGGGTTATTTTTCCCCAACCCACCCTATTTTTAAAATATATATCCTTATTATAGAGGTTGTGAACTTATACAACAATCATGTACATGTGTAGAATTCTCATACAACACCTCTTCACCAACACACTTCACAGTGGTGGAATATTTATTACAGAATATAAGATATCAGGTTATTACCATCAACCATTTTCCATCACATACATTTGGCACACATTGTCTGTATGCTCTCCCATTATCAACATAGTACATCTTTGGCATTGATGCAAGAATATTGTAGTCTTGCTGTTAACCACAGTCTATATATCACATCAATTGTATTTTTCCCATGCTTCCTCGCATTCCCACCACCCTGCAATAGTGATGTACATCTGCTCTAGCTCATAGAAGCACACACTTGCAACTGTACCATTAACCACAATTCTCATCCACCTCTGGGTTCACTCTGTCACTCATTCCCTAGTTTATTCTCTAGCTTTCTTTTAACTGATATTTACATCCCTAGATTACCATTTTCAGCCACAATCCCATTTATAAACTAGCTGCTATTCACTGTAATGCATTATCATCAACTGTATTTATTTCCACACTTTAAGTCAAGTTAATTAAAACATCTACATATATTAAGCATCAGTAGTTCTCAACCCTCCTATCTCCTAATAAGCTATACTCTAGCTTTTCACTCAATGCATTTATTCTTCATATTTAGCTCATATTAATGAGTCCATGCAATATTTGTCCTTTTGTGTCTGACTTACTTTGCTTAGCATAATGTCTTTAATCTTCATCAGTGTAACCACATGTGTCACAATTTCACTTCTTCTTAATGCAACATAATATTCTATCATATTTATACACCACATTTTGTTTATCCATTCATTCATTGACAGAGACTTGGGTTACTGCAACCTTTTGACAATTGTGAATAATGATGCTATGAACAATGGTGTGCAGATGTCTGTTCATGCCATATTTTTTGGTTCTTATGGATATATTCCTAGTAGAAGAATTACAGGATCATATGGCAGTTATATATTTAGGTTCCCGAGGAACCATCAAACTCTCTTCCACAGAGGCTGCACCATTTTACAATTCCACCAACAGTGAAGGAGTGTTCCTATATCTCCATATCCTCTCCATCACTTACTGTTGTCTGTTCTGTTTTTTTTAAAATAGTGGCCATTCTATGTAATGTTACATGATACTGCATTGTTGTTTGGATTTGCATTTCCATAATAGCTAGTGAAATGGAATATTTTTGCATGTGCTTTTTGGCTATTTGTATTTCTTCCTGCTCCAGGAATCTTAATGTAGCCATTTGGCCCTCATAAATGAATCATTGCCTACTTCTCCAGTTAGATCCCGTGACTCTTGGCTGGCCTACTTGCCTGAAAGTCCTTAATGCTGCTTCTCTCCTAATCCAAGAAGGTTTTATTTTTAAATTTTTTTTGAATCTTGAAAACATTTTTGAAATATGTTTTAAATATGAGTTCCCCATATACCCCCAACACCCCTCACCCTTCTCCTCCCACATCAACAATGTCTTTCACCATTGTGGGACATTCATTGCATTTGGTGAATACATTTTGGAGCACTGCTGCACTACATGGATAGTAATTTACATCGTAGTTTACACTCTCCCCCAGGCCACCCAGTGGGCCATGGCGGAATATACAATGTCTAGCATCTGTCTCTGCTGTACCACCTAGGACAACTCCAAATCCTGAAAATGCCCCATCATCACACCTCTTCTTCCCTCTCCATACCCTCAGCAGCTAGCGTGGCCACTTTCTCCACATCAATGCTCCAATTTCTTCCATTACTAATCACAATAGTTCCATGGTAAAATATAAGTAAGTCCACTCTAATCCACATTCTATTCCTCCATCCTGCATACCCTGGGATGGTTATGACCATTCCACCACCTCTACATCAAGAGGAGGCTTAGATTCTACATTGATGATGGATGCAATTCTGCTTGCAGTTGTAGGCACTCTTGGCTCCCTGGTGTGGTGGTTAACCTTCTTCATCTCCCTGTTAGTTGGCTGGGGTAAGTCCCATAAACCAGAGGGTAGGAGCTGCAAGTCTGCTGAGACTCAGGGCCTGGCTGTCACATGGACAGTCCAGAGATTCAGGTCCCCTGAGTATACACCAACTCCAGTGCCAACCACAGGTCTGATAAAAGTAACAGAAGAGGCATGTGTTCAAAAGTCACATCTGAGTCCAACTCCATCACACTCAGGAACACAAACTCCAACATAGGGCCAACTGTCATGGCACTGAACTCCAGAGCCATTTGCCATGACCATAGAACCCATGGGTCTCTGTAGCACTCAGGAGAAGCAGTACCTGGGGTTGTATCTACTTTGGCTCTCTCTGGGACCCTGCTGAGGTGTGTATAAGTGTGACAACTCTGATGGCCTCCCGAATCTTTTTTGGAGGCTCATAGCCATATAAACTCATTTGTCCTTTCCATTTCCCCTCTTTATTCAAGGTCAAAAAGGAGCATTTAACACCTGATATTACACATAGGCTGAGATATTCTGCTGTTCTGAGTTGACCCTTTTATTTAAGGTATTTTTCTAGTTACATCATCAACTGGTACTTGGTAGTAATCCCTCGGTGCCAGGGAGACTTATCCCTGGGAGTCATGTCCCACGTTGGGGGGAAGGTAATGCATTTACATGTTGAGTTTGACTTAGAGAGTGGTCACATTTGAGCAACATGGAGGCTCTCAGGAGATAACTCTTAGTTGCTCTGCAGCTCTAGGCCTAGTTCATATTTCAGGTGCACAGTCTCATAAGCATAGTCATCAGTATCAAGGGCTCGTTGTTGAACCATCATTCTTTTTTTTTTTTCCAAATTCTACTCAATTTATTCATTTTTTAAAAAGATATTACATTTAAAAAAAAATGAGGTCCCCATTTGCCCCCAACACCCCCACCCCACCACTCCCCCCACAGTAACACTCTCCCCCATCATCATGTCACATCCATTGCATCTGGTGAGTACATCTCTGAGCATCGCTGCACCCCATGTCCCGTGTTCCACACCATAGCCCACACTTTCACACATTCCATGCAGTGGGCCATGGGAGGACATACAACATCCGGCAATTGTCCCTGGGGCACCACCCAGGACAATTCCAAGTCCCGAGAATGCCTCCACATCTCTTCTCTTCCTCCCATTCCCTGCACCCAGTAGCCACCATGGCCACTTTTTCCACATCAATGCCACATTTTCTCAATTATTAACCACAATAGTTCATGAATAGAATATCATTAAGTCCACTCTGATCCTTACTGTATTCCTCCTTCCTGGGACCTTGGCTTGGTTGTGTCCATTCCACATCTATGTCAAGAGGGAGTTTAGATTCCACATAGATACTGAATGCAAACCTCCCGCTTTCAGTTGTAGGCACTCTAAGCTCCATGGTGTGGTGGTTGACATCATTCTTTATTGGTGTTTGCTATTGCACTTGGGGGATATTTGCTGTTCCATTGAGGAATGTGACAGAGCTCCCCTGGGTAGGAACTCAGCACTCCCTCAGTTGTTTTAAACTGTAACCTCTATGAAAATATCCAAACATTTTTATGTACCCTGTATACATGCCCTGGAGATTTCCCTCCTAACCATATGCCCTCCATCAATAACACCCCATTCCAATGTTCCTCCCTGCCATAGTTGAACCTTTCTGTGGTCCAAAACTTCTTCAAAAATGAAGGCTAATATATTGACAAGTTCCATTAATAGTAAAATGGAATATAGTGATGGGTTTAAAGGTTATCTATAGGATGCATACTAATTTAGAAAAATTAAATAAAGTTAAAATAAATTGGGATGTCAAAAATTGAAAAAATGATATATTGTTTTTGTTTTTGTTTTTGACATTTTGCCTTTTATCACTGCAATAGGTATTGTCCTTTATGTACAGTGGTAAGGAAATTTCTTTCATTTATTCCTCAGTGTCTACATACTTTCTTTTATATTAGTTTTCTAATTATTAGTTTTGTCTTCAAAAAAGTTTTATAGCACAGTAATTCACATATATAATATAGAGTACTCCCACATATCCAACATCAAACATTTTGTCCCTTCCCCAGCAATGCTATTTTTACATGTTCATATTTTATTTGCTGTAGCTGATGTACACGTATCAAAACATACCCTTCAACCAAGGTTCCATTTTGATTTACATTACAGCTTATATTTTAGACTATACAATTTTCTCAATTTTTAGTTATGTTTTACATTATGGCTTACATTTTAGCCTATAGAGTTTTATACATTTTTGGTGTAATTTAACATGCCTATATCCATCATTGCATGATCTTGTGGAACACTTTCATTACCCCACATTTACCCTGATTCCATCTACTCAATACCTCTCTCCCCATCCCCACAGTGCCCACAATGACAATCAATCTTAATTACTTGAAGGACCATATTCACAGATACTTGCAACAATGGTGAGGGATAGACATACTCGACTGCCCTTACCCTTTGGGAGCCACCAATTCTCTCGAGAGACACAATTCTCTCTGAGAACATCAGTCCTCCGCAGGATGTGGGTATGCCTTCACACTCATTATATGGTTCTCCACCCAATGATATAACCCACTATGGCAAAATGAGCACTCACACACTCCCTAGAAGCCTGCTCTGTGTCAGATGTCCCCCCTTAAGCATTCTAAACAGGCATACTTCCTTATTATATTTCTAACAAGTTTTCTCAACATTATAGTTTCAACCACATACCTGACAATCTCCTATGTCCAAATGTTCCCCCAACTTCCCCTCAATTTTTTTGGCCATCTGGCCCATCCTCTCATCCCTAGCCGCCCTCAAGCCCTCAAAACTCCACCAAAAGGTATCCCTATATAGCTCAGGGGTAGAGAATTTGACAGCATTTATATTTTATTGTATTTTTGAAGATACATAGATCACAAAAAAAGTTACATTAAAAAATATGAGGTTCCCACAAACCCTACCCCACCTCCCCACTTCTCCCATATCAACAACCTCTTTTATCATTGTGTCACATTCATTGCATTTAGTGAATACATTTTTGAGCACTGCTGCAATGCATGGATTATAGTTTACATTGTAGTTTACACTCTCCTCCCATCCATTTAGTGGGTTATGGTAGGATATATAATGTCCAGCATCTGTCCCTGCAATATCATTTAGGACACTCCAAGTTCTGAAAATGCCTCCACATCACATCTCTTCTTCCCTCTCCCTGCCCTCAGCAGCTACCATGGCGACTTTCTCCAGATCAATGCTACAGTTTCTTCCATTACTAGTCACAATAGTCCTATAGTAGAACACCAGTAAGTCCACTCTAACCCACACTTTATTCTTCCACCTTTTGGACCCTGGGGTGGTGATATCCAGTCCACCTCTATATTGAGAGGGGTGTTAGATCCCACATGGTTGATGGATGCAATTCTCCTGCTTGGAGTTTTAGGCAGTCTCAGTTCCCTGCTGTGGTGGTTGACCATCTTCACCTCCTATAGTTGGCTCTGGACTTCAGTGCCTTTTCAGTTGGCCCTATTTTGGAATTTGTGTTCCTGAGTGTGATGGAGTTGGGCTCAGATGTGACCTTTCTACAGATGTCTTTTCTGTCACTTTTACCAGACCTGTGGTTGGCACTGGGGTTGGTGTATACCAGGAGACTTGAATCTCTGGATTGGCCATATGCCAGCTGAGCCCTGAACCTCAGCAGAGTTGCAACTTCTATACTTGTTTCTAAGCCTGCTTCTCCCATTGTCAGAAAGAAGCTGCCACAACCTACAGTCACAGGGCTCCTTCCATTCTGGGGTACAACTGTCTCTGCTCTCAGCCTCCCTGGACCAACCTCTCCAATCCCTGCTCTCTTGCCCTCAAAGCAGAGGAGGGGATGAACAGTGGGGGTGGTTCTGCTGGCCACAGAACAAGTGTACCTGGGAACCAACAGCTTTGAGAGGGTTTCATCACCAGGAAATTCAGGGGCAAGGGCCAATGGTTCCCACAGTCCTTGGGTGGTCTCCATGGACGGTGGTTGGTAATTACCCTTCCTGATGAAAGCAAGGCAGACTTAGAGGGAGTGGAGGCTAGAAACTCTAATGCTTGGGCTCCTCCCCCAGCATAGGTAGGGTTTCTGAATATGTAAGAGCATCCACAGTTTGGAAGTGGGCATCGCCACTGGTTAAATTCAAAATTCTTTATTGCTTGGTCTGTCTTCAGCCTTAACCATCAAACCAGAATTATGAAGCCTGGACACCCCCAAACCAAGACACTTGTTTCACTAGCTCCCTCCCTCTTGTCACACCAAGTCTTGACCCTAGCTTTATATTATTCTCTAAACACAGAGGAGCTGCCACAGCACCACCTGGCCAATACTAGACCACAATGGAGCCTCAAAACCCAATCTGTCAGTAGCCTTGGCTGCATAATTCTTACTCCCTGATAACAAAGTGACCCAAGAGCATCTCTTGGTGAACTCTAGCCACCAGAAAAACCCCAAATCCTGCAAATGATATACTACCCCTGCCTAACCACAAGGACACAGTGTGAATGTGAAGCTTTTCAGGTGCCAGTAGCCCATCCCCAAACCATGAGGAGCCCGGGTCTTTATGCCACTCATCTGAGAGTATAGGCCTGTCCCCAAACTAGGCATGAGCTTGGGACCTGCCTGACAGCACTGGGAGGCCTTGCTCCAAACTCAAGATGAGGGATCTTCTGTCCTGCCAGTATTTGGCAAACCTGTTTCAGACCTGCATGACCATCAAGTTCATTTCCAATGACAGGTGTTCCTGCCCAGGACAAGATGACCAGCCAGCTCCAGGACACCCTCATCTTTCCTAGGGCAGCCACAGCAGCATGTGGGGGAGCTGGAGGCCCACCCACACACACATTCGCAAGTTTGCTATCAAACATCTATCTGGACAAATGAGAGACACAGCCCCTGCCACATGGACCTGATACCCATGGGGAGTCCATGGGAACAACATCTGCTGCCCAGGTGCCATCCCCCAGATGGAGCCCAGAGGCCATTTGAAAAGCCCAAGGGTCATGGGTTGGCAGAATGACTCCCCTGTGTACAGCACAAAGCATCCTCAGTGGGTTACACTTCCATCTGCAGGTCTCCTTAGGTGTAGCCAGGCTGATCTGGTGACTTTTCTCTCTTACCTAGAAGGACCAGGGCTCAGAGAATAACCAGGATGGCATGGGACCTCTCCTCCTCCAATGAGGAATGACTGTCCCTCTGGGTCTCTCCTGTCCCCTGCATGGTGCCCACTGAGGGTCAGGACCCCTGTCCACTGGGTTCACACTTCCCTGCAGACTTCTCTTCCTTATGGTCCCGTGCTTGCTTTCCTTCCCCCCACATGGTAATTGCCCAGGTCTGCACACAGGAGATGCTTAAGGTGCTTGGGCTGAAGCCAGCTGACTGGTAATGTTTTGGCTCCACATGGCAAAACAAGCTTGTGTGTGTGCAGACTCCAATCAAAGCATGGATGCCCATCAGACAAGAGCTCCTGTCCTGGGACCATCAGCACACAGTAGTTGGGGGAATCTAAGGAGACCTGAGGCAGTCCCTGGAGGGAAGATTCCTGGAAAGAGACCCATAGGGAGAACATCTTGTGGGGAGTATGCTAATGAGAGCATCCTGGAGGAGATTCAGCTTGGAGGAACTTCCTGGCCTTCGGACTGTCCATATGGAGTTCCCCAGGGAAGGTCAGCCTAATGGGGAAGCACGCTGGGGGAGGTTTGTCCTCGGGGGAGCGTCTCCTGGGGGAAACATCTCCTGAGGAAGCAGTTTGGGGGAGAGAAGTTTGTGAGGAATCAGTATTAGTAGGTGCTTTCTAGAGGGCATTCTGAGGAGGAGCTGTCAAGGGAGGAGGCAGTCTTGGGGAAGCAGCCCCACACTCTCCTCTCACCTTTGGCCCTTGTTTGAGTGCCCATACCTAAAATGAAATCCTGCAGAGAAGTGGTGAACTTCTCTTGGAATGTTCTAGCTCTTTATACCCTCTGGGCAGAAGGATAAATGAGATAGGTGCCTAGACAAGGGCAGTGAGGAGATAGGTTATGAGAACAGGGACCCCCAAATATGCTCCCTCCTCAAGGCCCTTCTCCCCCCTCCCCGAGGAAGCAACCTTCAAGCTACCCTCTCTTCCTCCTCACCTCTGTCCTCAGTCTGAGGAGAAAGTGTGACCAGCTTTCTCCCATAGACTCAGAAGAGCATAGGCAGAGGTGTTAGCCCATCTGCAGACCCCAAAGGAGGGCCAAAGGTCTAGGGCCACAATAGGGTTCTTGATCCCTATGAGGCACACTCCTGAGCTGGGCTCCTTCCCAAGACACTTCCTACCCTCCATGTACAAGCTTGGCACTCAGCTGCTTTCTGTGGAAGAGTTGTATGTGTGGGCAAAGGATTGAATGATATTTATTCAGCCACTGGTTCCCCAAGTACCCAAGGGTTGGCCCAGAAAGTGCAGAACCCTGATTGGACAGGACTCAGATCGGAGGAACCTGGAGTGAGCAGGACCCAGAGTGGGTGGACCTAGCCTGTGCAGGAAAAAGTGGGGGGACCCTGAGGGAGAAGGACCCAGTGTGGGTGGATCCCAGCCTGGGCAGGACCCTGAGTGGACAGGACACAGATTGGAGGAGCCTGGAGTGGGCAGGACCTAGAGTTGGTGGATCCCCACCTGGGCTGTACCCCAAGCGGGAGACACTAGAAATGAGGATGATCCAGAGTTGGTGGGCCCAGCCTGGGTGGGAAAAAGTGGGGGGACCGTGAGTTAGAAGGACTCATTGTGTGTGTGGATCCCAGCCTGGGCAGTAACCTGAGTGGACAGGATCCAGATTGGAGGAATCTGGAGGAAGGACACAGAAGGAGTGAGACCCAGCATGGGGGTACATGAAATGGGAGGACTCAGAGTGGAGGTAGCCAGAGCGAGGGGGACTTGAAGTGTGGGTACCAGGAATGGGGGTACTTGGATTGGGATCCCAGAGTGAGGGATGTGAAAGACAGGAGATCTAAAGATACCCTGGGGCACCTGGATTGGGGGCCCCAGAGTGAGGGATGTGAAAGACAGGAGATCTACAGATCTGGAGTGGGTGAACCCATTGTGGGGATACCTGGCATGGGGGTCACTGAGTGGGCAGCCTATTCTGTCCAGTCAATGACTCCTGGGATTTTCCACATTGGGCTGAACTGTGCCCTGGGGATGAACTCCCTGCCACTCTCCAGGACCAGGCCCCTGAGGTGATGGCCTTAACCAGCCACTTCCCTCACCTGTTGCCTGCTGGAAACAGGACCTGACCACATGCCACCCTATCTTTTACTTTCAGGCCCTCCTCTAACTGCAACTATGCTGGAACTGGGGCCTGCAGCATCACTCCACCCTAGATCATTCTCCCTCCCCTGGCCACCTCAGCTCCTTCCCCTTCTACTCTCCCTGCTGAACTCATCCCCCAGGTCACTGGGGATACTGGCTGAGGCCTCCTTCTGTGGTCACTCTGCCATGTAAATGGCTCTCAGAAGCTTCATCCCATGCAGGGTCCCCAGCATCATCCTGCATCTTCCTCATTGCCTGACACCAGCAGGTACAGCCAGGAAGCAGTCCTCAAAGCCAATGATTGCAGCCCACACCCTCACACCATCCTGGCATCCAGGCACCCACTTGTGGAGGGCTCCCATGAATCGGCAAGTCCTGGAAGTCCTGAGACCTGTCACCAAGCTCACCAACTCTCCCCATGCCCTACTCCACATAGCCCCCTGGCCTGGGGGAGTCCATCCCCCAACACACAGAATCCTGTGCCCTGCTCCTTCATCACAACCCTGAGTTAGTAACACTCACCACACTGCCAACTTACAACTGAGGAAGACACAACTACCAATGAGTCTCCAGCAAATACCATCTCAGTGGATGCCCAGAAGCTAGGCCACCTGTCCCTCTGCTTGTATGATGCCTTCACAGTTCTCTTCCCTCAACCCCTCACATCCCCCACCGCTCTTCACCACTGAAGATCTTGGTGCTAATTTCACAGTAATGGAAAGTAACCAAGAGAGAAGTGCCTCACAGTCCCACACCCTGCTTGCTCCCAGGCTGACCATCAGGCCCACATCCTCCCCGCCCTTGCCCTGTACTCCTCCAGCATCCACCCCCCTTTTAATGCTTTCAGTCATTCTTTTTGTCATTTCCTTAGCCAGGGTGTCTGTAGATCTCTTGTCTTCACATTGATCTCTCTGGCCTCCTCCACCCCTACAGCTGCCCCATGATGCTGCTCCCCACTCCCACAGCACCTCTCAGAATTATCTAGAATACTGCTGCAGACTCCATGCACTCCACTTTCTGTGGTACATTCTGACCTATTTTCCACACCTCCAGCACTGTGACCCAGCTCACCAACAACTTTGATTCACCACCCCTCCTGGACAGACCATATCCACCTTGGTTTCCACAACACCGCACCCTTCTGATGTCCTCTTATCTCACACAACATGCCCTCTTGGTCCTTCTGCCTACACCTCTTCACTCTACTCTGTCTGGAAAGTTCCAGAGATGAGTCCCTGAAGATCAGAAAAGCAGGGTCTCAGCCATCAGCCCTCTCTCCCTCCTCTTACCACACCAGGGTTGAGCACAGCCCAACACAACAACACTGGTTAATAGTTGACAACTGCTGAAGCAGGATGATGGTTCCCACTGCTATTCTCTCTACTTCTGTGTATAATGGAAATTTACATAAGAAAAAATGATGTACAAATAGCTGTCTGCTGAAGCCTAGATATACAAATGTATACTAAACAATGCCATGGAAGTTTACACTGCATTTTGCATGTCACATATCCAAATAGAACTCCATACCTCCCTCTCAAAGTCTCCCCCAGTGCCCACGGTTGTGGACAGCTTGGCAAGGGACACTGCACTAGGTGCCTTTTGCTCTTCCTCCAGGACAAGAGGACAAACTGCTCCTGTAAGCCAAACCTGGCCTATGACCTCTTTTCCTGTGAGCCATGTGCAAAGAATAGTTTTTATACTTTTTAAGAGTTCTAAACCATCTTCCACACCCCCCCACACACACATGCACAAAGACCCTATTTGGCCCCCACTGTCTATCCACTACTTAGAATGTTGCTGACTCCTCTCCAGGTAGACAAGCCCCTCCAGCACCCTGACCTTTTCCTGGCAGCACCTGCCACCATCCCAGGCCCAGGTGACACCCTCCCAGAACTGATGCTCCTTAACCTCCAACCACCCTACTCCATGAGCCCTGCAACAGCAGTCAGACCTTGATTGACACAGCAAGTGACAAGAGTAACTCAGCAAAGGCACATGGTGGATACTGGAGAAATGCTGGCTAAGGGGGCAACTTGTGGATATGTTCTTACTGTTCCCACTGCATTCAGGTTCCCCTGCCCCACCTCTGTGATTTCAGCTCCTGGGCCTTGGGAAAACCCCATGTGGCAAGTACAAATCCAGCTCCAGATGCTACCTCTTCATGGTGAATCCCTGTGGTGTTAGCACAAACCCACACCCAGAACCTACCACTTATTAGAGGAGCCCCATGGGGTAAACACAAACCCATGCCCAGCACACACCTCTTTCTGGAGGAGCCCCATGGAGTAAACACAAACCCATGCCAAAGGCCTACCTTTTCTTAGGGAAGCCTTGTTGAATTAGTACAAACACTTGCCAACAGCACAACTCTTCCAGGAGAAGCCCCATGGAGTTAACACAAACTCATTCCCAGAGCCTACCTCTTTCTGGGGGACAACAGTGGGGTAGACACAAAGTCATGCCCAGTGCACACCTCTACCTGGTGTATCCCTTTGGAATTAGCACAACCCACACCCAGTGCATACCTCTTCTCTGGGGAGACCCATGGGGTTCACAGAAAACACACCCAGTGTCTACATCGTCTAGTAGGAGCTTACCGCTTCCTGCAGTGGAAACTGTATGCGCATTCAATATGGCCACACCCAGACTCATCCTTTCCATCTCAGAGTGAATGTCATTCCAGAGCTGCACCAGCTCCTGGCTGCCTCTGAATAGAGTCCAGCAACACTGTTGAGGAGAGCATGCTGAACTCTAGCCACCTTTATCATCCTAGAGTACACAAGAACTGGAATGGGTGCTTCTGACCTCCCAGAAGGAACCATGCTGAGGTCAAGGACCAGGGCCTTGGTGTGAATCCTACTTCTGCTGTCTACAAATGCCCCGGAATGGCCAAGTGATGAAGGTGGAAAGTGGCCAGTATGTTGCCCTTGCCACCCACCAGCAGTGTGGCCCGTGGTAGCCATGTCACCACACAATGCCATGTGGCATGCCCATGTCATCCCTGAAAGGGCCACATCCTTGGGTCCCCTCAACTCTCCCATGAGTTGGCCATAGCTCTGAGCCTCATCCTTTCAGGGGATGAGAGCACAAAGCAAGGAGAAGGCAAAGGATGGGCCTGCGACCACATGCCCTGGGAGAGGAGAAGCATGGCCCATGGAGGCTTGGCCCATGTCTGCTGTGAAGGACCTTCACTCCCAAGCAAGGCTGACCTCAGGCTCTGTGTTCTGGGATGAGTGGGAGGGCAGACCCCTTCTATGGCATGATGCACAGATCACTCACACTGGAACAACCTGCTTCTACTTACTGGAATTTCCAGTTAACAAAGGATGCATGCCCTTGGCCCAGGTATGCTGCCCACAATTTACTTAACTACATCAGCCACCACAGCAAGCCTTCCCATAGCCTGTTCTGACTTATATTCCAAAAGCACTCACAGAACTAGTGTTTTGGGGACCATTTTGGTGAAGATGCCAGAATTTCTTTTTTTTTTTAAAAAAAATATTTATTTATTATTATTATTATTTTTTAAAATTACATTAAAAAAAATATATGAGGTCCCATTCAACCCCACCATCCCCGCCCCCCACTCCCCCCACAGCAACACTCTCTCCCATCATCGTGATACATCCATTGCACCTGGTAATTTCATCTCTGAGCATCACTGCACCCCATAGTCAATGGTCCACATCATAGCCCAGACTCTCTCACGTTCCATCCAGTGGGCCCTGGGGGAATCTACAGTGTCCCGTAATTGTCCGTGAAGCACTATCCAGGACAACTCCACGTCCCGAAAATGCCTCCACATCTCATCTCTTCCTCCCGTTCCCCACACCCAGCAGCCCCCATGGCTACCGTTCCCACACCCATAACACATTTTCTCTGTGGACATTGGATTGGTTGTGTCCATTGCACACCTATGTCAAGTGAGGGCTTAGATTCCACATGGGTACTGGATACACTCTTCCTGTTTCTAGTTGTAGACACTCTAGGCTCCATGTTGTGGTGGTTGACCTTCTTCAACTCCATGTTAGCTGAGTGGAGTAAGTCCAATAAGTCAAAGTGTAGGAGCTGAAGTCTGTTGAGGCTTTGGGCCTGGGTGTCATATTATCAGTCCAGAGATTCAAATCCCCTACATATATCTTAAACCCAGCACCAACTACAATTCCAATAAAATAGCATGCAAGTCTTGTGAAAAGAGATCCCCTCTGAGTCCATTTCCATCACGCAGAAACACCAGCTCCAAAGAAGGGCCATCTGTCATGGCAGTGAACCCCTTCTGCCATGACCATAGAACCCGTGGGTCTCTTTATCCCTCAAAAGAACCAATACCTGGGGTTGTATCTACCTTATCTGTCTCTTGGACTCTGTTCAGTTGTACATAGGGGTATTCCTTCTAACAACCTCCAGACTCTTTTTTAGAGACTCACAGCCTTATAATCTCATTTCTCCTTTCCATTTCCCCCTTACATTAGGTCAAACTGCTTCCCGAAGTCATGTTATTATATGTAGACAGGTATATTCTGCTGTTCCGCATTGAATCTTTAATTCAAGGTCATTTTCTAGTTGCTTCTTCAGCTGGTATGTGGTAGTGATCCCTCGGTGCCAGGGAGGCTCATCCCCGGGTGTCGTGTCCCACGCTGGGGGGAATGCATCACATCTACACGCTGAGTTTGGCTGTGAGAGTGGCTACATTTGAGTAACATGAAGGCTGTCAGGAGGAAACCCCCAGGCACAATGCTACTCTAGGCCTTGTTCTTATTGCAGGTGCATAGGCTCAAAAGTGTAGCCATTAGTATCAAGGGCCCACTGTTGGGCCCTCCTTCCTTCCTGGTTCTTGCCGTTGCACCTGGAGGATTGCCGCTGCTCTCCCAGGGCCCACAACAGTGACCCCCGGCCAGGAGCCCAGTACCCCCCCAGCTGTTGTTTTTAATTGTTTCCACTATGAGTATATATAGACATTACCATATACCCTTGGCATATGCCCTGTATAACTCCCTGTCAACCATATATATCCTGTCAATAACATCCCATATCAGTATTCCTCCGCTGCCATTGTTGAACCACTCTGTGATCCAAAACTTCCCATAAAGTGAATCCCAACATAATGTCAGCTTCAGAAGAGTCTTAGATCACCAAAATTCATATATACAATATATAGTATTTCCCCAGATCCACCATAAAACCTTTTCCCTTCCACAGCAAACCAGAATTTCTTTTGGAGACAAAAAGAATTGTTCAATGTTCTCTCCAAGACACTAGATAAGCCCTGGTCTCACTGGGTACTTAAGGCTTTGGGAACCTCATACTGTGTGTGATGCCCAGGCATCTGTGATTGTAGCCTACCAT
This sequence comes from Dasypus novemcinctus, assembly GCF_030445035.2. Taxonomy (NCBI): domain Eukaryota; kingdom Metazoa; phylum Chordata; class Mammalia; order Cingulata; family Dasypodidae; genus Dasypus; species Dasypus novemcinctus. Next base: position 4,957,194 of record NC_080694.1, on the reverse strand, counting down.
GTCCATGCCTAGCTGGAGAATTCAGGGACCCTTTACCGAACCGTCCCACTTTCCCTGACTGAGCTACACAGTCATGAATTGTTCCTGAACTTGCATGGTGGCCTCAATATAGGGGGCATCTCCTCAGAGGCCACTCCAGACCACCTGACTGAGCAAATGACACTGCCCTCTGCCCTCCTGCCCCTCTGCCCCAGGCCCACCTCCAGGAGCCAGTGGGTGGCCTGGTGCTGCTCCTGCTGGGCAAGCACACAGGTACACACCAAAACCACATCCTCACTGTCCAGCAGGGGCAGGCAAAGCTAGCTCTTCAGCAGGGTCTCCACCAAGAACTCCACCTGGGTAAGGTAATCTTGCAGGTCCTGGAAAAGCCTTCCTGCAAGGGCCACCAGTTCCTTGGCTGGTGGACAAGTGTCCCTGCTTTCCTGAAGCAGTGCCAGGAAGCTCTGCATCACCTCTTGGTTGGGGGTCCACTCTGCCAACATAGAAAACAGACACTGCAACACCCATCTACAGGATGACACAATGCACACAGCACTGCCAATGCCCTCCTCATCTTCAGACCACCTCCATGCAGCCCACCCAAGTAAAGGCAAGGCTGGGGGCCAGACACTTTTGAGTATTTCCCCCCAACCCCCCAAAGAACACAGTCCTCAGGAACTCTGGCTGAGGGCCATACTCATGCCCAGGGTCACTCTGCAGAGCTCATCTGTCTCTGAACCTCTCCTCTGCCCCCCAGGTCACACTGTCTCAGGCAGCTGAGGGTCCCATCCCCAGCCCTTCCCAACAATTAAGAATGTGCACATAGAAAGGAAAGCACCTGCTTACAGTGCAGCTTATTGACCCTGCCTGGTCATGTCCTGCCTGTGTGCTTTGACTCACTTCCCTTAAAGGGAATTTGAGAGGTGGTTCCTAGAGCTGCCCTATTTGGCAGGTGTGAACATCCAGCTCAGAGAGTTCAAGAAACTTCCTAGTTCACCAGGCAAGTTACCTCACCAGGTTGGCCTTCATGTCCAAGTACCCCCCCATCTACACCCAGAAGACCACTCTTCCTCGCCCCCCCCCCCCCCAGGCATGGATACTCCCCCTCCTGGGACCTTCAGAGCTAATCACAGGCTGGTGGGATTCCTGGGCTTTCTGCATTTTTCCTCAGTTAATACAAATCTCAAAATGTATACTGTGGCAGTTTGATATTATTCAAGAATTCCAATAGATATTGGATTATGTTTGTAAACTGGTCTGTTCCCTTGAGTATGTTACCCTTAGAGACTATTTAAAGTCAGAGGTTTCATCTTTATTTGATTAAAACGATTAAGGATTTGAATCAGCCACATAAGTAGAAAGTTGAATCCCCATCCCCTTGGTGGATGGGAACTCACAGGGAAAATGACATGACCGAGGAAAGAGTTTGAGTTAAGATGCTAGAGCCCTAGGAAGTAAATATACAGAAGAATATAGAGGAATAGAGACAGCTCCATAGACACTGCAGAGGCCATGGGAAGAGAGAGAGCCTGATAGTCTATAGCTGGCCTTGTGGAGAAGAGAACAGCTGAGTCTGAGAAGAAACAAGTCCTGGGGAGAGAGGTGAGCCTTATACCAGCCACAGCTGAAACCAAAAGAAGCTGGAACCACAGAACCTGAAGGGGAAGTCTGAACCCTTGCAAAGACTGGCAGCTATGATGCTCCAACATTCAGCAACAGACTTTGGTGAGGGAAGTAAAATAAATTTTATGGCCTTGTAACTGTAAGCTTCTACCCTAAATAAACAGACTTTGTGAAAACCAACTGATTTCTGGTGTTTCATATCAGCACACTTTGGTTGATTAACACATGCTCATCCACACATACACCTATTTTCACATCAGAAATTAAGAGAGGGACCAAGTGCCTCTGCCACCCTGAGCCTGCCTGATAACACACCTGTGGACTTGCTCACATATCCAGTCCTGACACAAGTTCTGTCAAAGGAGGACTAGAGTTTGCTGAAGCATGCCCCCTCCATGGATACTTAAGTGCAGCCTAATACCTGCCATTCCAGACAGAATGCCTTTGTTCACATCAGAACTGTTTTTTCTGTAAGATGGACTTTTAGGAGTGAAATTAAAGTGGAGGAGGATATGGACATCAAAATTACTCACTGATAGGGCCAAACTGCAATCCAAAGGGCAGCAAGAACCTACAAGTCCATAAAGGGCACATGTCTGGGCCAGTCTGTTTCAACAGCCCAGTGCTCTGTCTTTCTCATTCCCTCCATCCTGGCTGACCTATGGCAGGTACACTTGGAATTCCCAGGCAGTTTCCCGCCAGTCCCAGCTGGCACAATGCCCCACAGGGAGACTCCCTCTAGACTCAGGAGTTTTACCTCTCAGACTTTAGTGGCCCACCTGTCCCCAGACCCTGGCTCAGGACCTTTACCAGTAGCCCTGCAGGGACCATGCTGTTCTGCACACCTCACCCACTGCAGGAGTCTCTGGGCTTCAGATAAGGAGCAGAAGACCCTGTACCCTTCTTAAAAGAGTGGAGTTTCTGGAACTTCCACTGAGGGAGGGCTCCTCTCACCACCCCAATTTGCTTCAGCACTGACCCTTCCCCATGGGACTTATGGAAAAGGCAGGGGGATGGGGAGGCATAGCTGAGGCAAGACTTCCACTGCAGGTGAGCAGTCTGATGCAGAGACAGGAATTTAAGATCTAAACAGATTCATTTGTGGACCCTGGCTTTGAATTGAGTCCCTGGCCTTCCCAGGCCTGAGTATTTAAGGGGGAAATGGAGTAGAGGAAACCTGCTGAGGATCTGTGCTGCAGGGGACCCCCATCTGCCCAGTACCCAGATATCTACTGGATGGAGGAGTCTATGCTGCATGGAAAGCCCATGCACGCCCCTCCACATCCTGCTAAGGCAGTCCATTTCCCAGTTCTGCAAGGTTACTCTCAGGTCCCTTGGCTCTGGCAGTGCCCACAGCCACCCCAACCCAGAGTCATCCTGGAGTCCTGTACTCAGCTGTTCCCCGCTGCCATTTCCACATGCTCGGGGCTGAGTATGTGCTCCATGAGCTTCTGCCTGCCTAGTCCATCAAGGATCTGGCATCAAGGCAATGCCACAGCACACAGTAGGACATTGCGGGGGTGGTGGGCACTATAAACATGGTGCGGTGCCATCCCACCAAACCTGCTGGAGACTGCTGACCATGGCCCTTGACCCAAACTGCATTTCTTCCTTGCTTGGGACAAGGGGGCGCTCTTGCTTTTCCTCAATGAAGGGGCTGGGCCTTTCCTGCCAGCACTTCAGGACCACAAAGTGAGGGACCCTGGGCAGGCCCATGCCACCTTGAGCTCTGGAACCCCCCAGCACACTCTTTGCACCCGTACCTTGCTCACTCCTGTGGTCTGCCAGGTTAAGGACCTGCTGGTGGGAGGCATGGCCTCAGGGCCCTGAAGGAGAGCACACCATTTGGACTCCAACTGCTGGGGTGTGGATGCCGGTGGGCAGGTGGAAGCAGAAATGCACACAACCCAGTAGACAGGAGGGAAGGGGACCCCTGAACTCCCACCCCAGCATGGGGGGATGGGTGGAGGAATTATGAACTTTGAACAACCCTGATCCCCTTGACACCAAGGTACTCTGCAGAGGCAAGGTTAGTTCTGGAGATGCTACAAGTAGAAGGGGTTGGGATAGGAAATACCCTGGTCCATAGCTCCATGGATTGAGCACTCCCTGCTCTCTGTGACCCACACTACCCCCTCTGGCTCCCAGGAGCTGGACAGGAGGAAGCTGGCACCTTTGCAAACCCAGACCCCAAGGGGCAAGGGGCCCTGGTCTGTGCAGAGGCTCCTGTTGAAGATGCTGGTTCTTCTACCCTTGGGTTAGCCCAGCAATTACTGATGGATAAGAAGGAGGGACCTGGAGCAGTGACCTAAAGAGCAAAGCTCTGTAGGACAAACTTAGAGCCTCTTAGCATTGCCTTGGCCTCCTGAAGACCTGATCCCTCCTTGACCCTGGGCATGGAGGTTCTGCTGCACAACGGGGAGAAGGAAGTCTGGCTTGAGGATGTCCTGGGGACTTTAATGGTTCTCAAAGGACTGGTCAAGTAACTGTTGGATAATTACTAAACTTCTAAAATCCTGGCTTGAGACATCTTCTAGTGAACATGTGAATGGAAAACCTTCTGGTGAACACAGTCCTCTCTTGTGAAGCTTCTATTTTAGGGATCAAATTAAAGGCTGGGTTTTGAGCCTCCACAAGCAGGGAAAACATTTCCAAGGTGAGAGAGGGTGGCTTTTCCCTGGCTTTTAAAAGATGGGTCAAGGGTACCTGGAAAGAAAGAATTCTGACTTCATGGCTTAATGTGTGCAAAAGGATTAGGAAGGTAAATATTTTTACCATTCGTTCAAGTGAAAATCTTGGAGCACTGCAAGGGTCTGGTGGCAAGTTTCTTACATAAAATATGGCTGTGTGGAGGGTGGATTCAGAGACAGAGGAAGACCAATTCCTGGCCAGAAAGGTGATCCTGATAACATTGTATAATAAACATGGTGTGCTACAAAACTGCTTTCAAGAAAGAAGCCCACCTGAAGAGCCTAGAGGTAGAATATGTGCCATGTTACTAAACCCAGGTTGCTCCTAGAAGGATGAATAAGGCATATTCATTCTCTCCTTTGGTTTACAAATCTTTCTAATTTTTATAAGAAATGTGTTTTTATTTTTTTCTATTTTTAAGTTTATTTTTAAGGAATGGAAAGGCAAACTAGGTATAAACAAGGTTGGTTCAGAGCCATCATAACCAGCTGTCCATGCTCAAGCATTGGAATAAGGTGAAAAGTCAACAGAAATGAGAAGATTTCAGTCTACATTTTATCATCTCTTGCTGCAGCATATCTCCCATTTATAGTGAAACTTTCTGGAAATGCAGTTATGGGACCTTTCTCTAGGACACAGTAGATGCTCAATGAATACACTCCTCATCGCCCATAAAGCACTAGTAAATTTTAACCACCAATGTAACCTGCCAAAATGTCAAGTAAAGTACCATGAACAATTAAATTTTAAACTCAATTCCACAAATTCTATTTTTCTAACTTTCGTTCTTGAAAAGCACTTACTTTTTTTGATTGCTGTGAACTCAGTAATTCTCAGGTAATATGTTACAGACCAGTGATATCGACCAGACTCAGACTCTGAATAAAGTTCCAATTGAGAGCTTTATTAGCCACGCGGCAACTGCCTCATCCTACGCAGAGGGGAGAGTAGCCCTGAGTCACGGGGGGAGTTTGCTTATATAGGCTTTTAGGTTCAGGGTGGGGGCAATAGCTCAGCAAGCAAGCACGTACAGAAGCAGGTGTTTGCAGTTAATCAAGCACTGGGAATTCTATCAGGGGAGACAAGCGGCTGGGGAGTTCTTGTTATTTACAAGGGTCTGGGTCAGGTTGGCCTTTTGGCAGGGGCTGACGAGACTTTCTACAGGAGGAGGTTCTGAGATAAGGTATTACAGTCGAGCAAGCTTGTTACAGAAGCGAGATATATGCAGTTAGGGGGCTGTGGAGTTTTCCTCTCGGGTGGGGGTGGTCACAGGCTCCTACTTCTCCACAATGTTTCTGTTTACAGTATCTTATTTGACATTTTGAACTAGGCTGACTGTTCCCTATTTACTATCAAGAAACAAGTCCAGTAAAATTTAAAACACTGTCCAAAAGACCTATACCAGTAAGTGGCAGCTCAGATTTTGAACACATGTTTGTCAGACTTTAAAACCACATTCCTAACATCAACCCTTCAGGAAAAATTATTTATACCCTTCATATCTAATAGAGCTTGTCGTACCAGCAAAAGGCAATGCCAACATGAATTTAACCCAGGTCCATTGCAAAACTAGCCTGTTTCTCCTCCTCTGTGCTCTCTAATGTGAAACGTAATCATTAGTATATCTTGAACATACTTGCCTAGTGTTTCTCAATTTTCTCTTCTTACCTGAACCCAGACTAGATCTGATTTCTCAGGTAATTACTCAGAAGCTGTGTGTCCTTGGGCAACTCACTGATCCTTTCTCTAAACTAGGGATTGGAATAGGATGTATCCCATCAAATTGAGATCTTTGGGATTATGACTGTCATCACCACTTTGTTTTCCGTATGCACAGCTGATTTTTATCACATTCAGTATAAGGAGCAAATTTCCCTAATTCCTTTATCTTCAGAACATTTCTGACAATTCCTTCACATTCCTCAATCATAGTTATCTGAACACATTTGTTTTACCTGCTGATGACAGATGGCTGAAAGGCAGTGTAGATCGGCTTCCTAAGGAGCCTACCTCTCCACTCCACCGATTATTTAAGTTCCTTGGGGGCTTCCCTGAGGGAAACCCTGAACAGACTGCTGAGCCTGAAGCCTCCCCAATGGCCCTGGGGTAAAATCACATTTTTTTTCCTGTATACACTGCTTATTCTTAACAGTTTATTCAACATCTGGTAGGGTATGTTCCCCTTTATTCCTTTCTCCCTTGATAAATTTTCTGAACTCCACCCACCAGGTACCCCAATTCCTTTTGGGACACTACAGCTGCTCTCCCTATAAAGCCCTGCACACTTTCCACTGCATCCTGCCTGGTTGGTAATACTTCCCTGAGCTGTGGGGTTTCAGCCTGATCCTTCATCAACCCCCTAACCCAGATGCCCCCAAAAGACTCTCCTGGGGACTCTAAGCCCTGCCACTCCCTGCTAATTAATCTGCCCTCTGGGCTGAGTGGAGCTCCCAGTGCCTCCCCATGCTCCCTAAGGGGAAGGCCCGGGGGCCAAGGTGGTGTCACAACCAGAGCATACAGGACAGGCTAGGAAGTGTGGGCTGCGCTCATTTGCCAATCCCACCCTGGGAGGGCCTACTCTGCCTCTCCACCTGGGCTTCTAGTGCTTCCCATGTGGAGCACAAGGGGCCTGAGTGGAGGGGGTGCACTTAGCAGTTTACCAAGACTTCCAGAGTTGGGTTTCTTCCCAGAAGTGTCGAGGTTGTTGTCCCTGCACCCCCACACTCCCATGCACACTCTCTGCCTCCTCACCCTGTGCACTCCAAGTATGGAATATCATTCAAACATGTAGAAGAATAAGGTTCTGATATATTCTACAATTGAAGCCATTATTGTGTGAAATAAGTGTGGCACATAAGTAAATATAATATATGATTCTAGTTATATGATATCCAGAATAGCAAATTCACAGACAAATTAGGTGAGAGGTTAGCAGGAGATGGGGAGAAGAAGGAAGGTACAGTTGTTTGGTGGGTACAGTTTTAGGAAGTTTTAGAAATTTTGAAAACAAACAAGTAATATAACAAAATTCAAATCCAGCTCAAACACTGACTACATTGACTCAACCTCCCACACCAATGACATAGCAAAGGAGGTGTGAGCCTTGTGAAACATAAATATTATTATTTCACTTTTACTGTCATACAGAATATGGCTGGTTTCTCGCAAATATTACAGTAAAAAGTAAGAGGGAAAGAAAAACACTGTCAAGAAAGAAAATAATCAAATTTTGGAACTATCCAACAAGGAATTTTATTCTTAAGTAAAAATATATTTCCATCAGGGAATTTTAAATACTTACAATTTTCTATCAGTAATAAAAGTCATCAAACTACAGTTTAAGAAACTCAGAGCCTACAAAGCAGGATAAATATTGATTGTATACACATGCACAATGCAACTAAACATATAATCAAACTGCTGAAAACATGACATGCAGGGAACAAAAATAAGGAATAGCGTATACTCTTGTCAGAAACTATGCAAATTGGAGGATGATCTTTAAAGTGACTAAAGGAAAGCCACTTTAACCTAGCAAAAATATCTTTCAAAAATGAAGGAAAAATTAAGAATTTTCATACAGACAAAGCCTTTTAAAAAGGAAAGGTTGTGAATCATACAAACATGCTAAAATAATTCATCAGAGAAATTACACCAGTCTAAAAATTGGTTCCACATTAGAAATGAAGTGCATGGAAATGGTTAAAATGAAGGTGAACATATAACAAACTTAATCCTTTTTAACCACACTAAAAGGTGATTGCAAAAGAAAAACTTGACAGTACGTTGTGTGTTCTGGCATGACTGAAAGTCAAAATTATAGACAGTAAAAGCACAGGGATGTGAGGGAGTAATTGAACATGGACTCTTCATTAGGCTCTCACACTACTAATTGATTGTATAATGTTCTTGAAGGTACACTGGATATATCATAAGTCATGGGGTAATCACTAGAAAATAAATTAAATGGCAGTGTAATGAGAGGGTCCTTATGCAAATCAGGTGGTCTGAGCAAGGCATCTGACACTTATGCTCCATCACCAGATCCTGGGCTCTAAGCTGCCTGTCTCCCTCCCCACGTCTGTGAAAAAGAGGGATTACAGCTGATGAATGGGGCCTTGTCTGGGGTCAGCACTGCTACTCAGGCCCCTTTGAGCCTGAGCCTAAAAGAAGAAATCAGTAATGCTGACCTGTCTATGTTTAAAATTATGGATTTTTGTCATCATCCATTCTTTGTGAGCATGAAAAATATTTTTAAAATATTGCATCAAGACATTACTTTTCTTGATGACTCAATTTTTTGATGCCTCACTCACCTTATCCTACTCGCAGCCCTGTTGGGAAGAAAAAGTACCCAGTGAAGCCTGGTCTGTCTCTATGGACCCAGGCTGCAGGGTGCGTTGGCCCCACCTGCTGCATCCTTGCACTGAGCAGTGAGGCTGGAGCCCAGGATGACAGAGGAGGAACCTCATGGAAGGCCTGGACCCTATCCCCATGGAGAAACCTTCCAGGACTCTGTCTCACCTGAAAAATCTCTGTCTTCAACTGGAGGTGCGGACTCCTTAAACCCATTTGACTCTTTGAGCAAGGTTAAACATCTGAATCATTTTTGCTTCAGCAAGTAAAAGAGTAGTGCCTGAATATCTATTTTAGTGTTGGTGACACTGTAAATTGAGGCTCCTCTTTTCCCATCCCTGCTCCCCCAGTCCACCTTCTGAGAACATGTACAGTCCCCCAAAACAAAGGACTCAATTATTCCCTCAGACTCCATCTGTGTTCTCTCCGGCCTCCGTGAACCACTACCCTGGACATCAGATACCCTCTTTCCTTTCCTGGAAGGTGTCTGTTTTATACATAGCTACCCAGAAGCCTGGAATCTGGGGATTTTGTTCCAGCAAAGGGTTCAGAAGGACAGTGCCCAACAAAATCAAAACATATTAGTAAAGCATATAATTCATGCAAAGTTTATAGTCAATAGTATTTTGTATAATCACATGGTTGTGAATTTAACCATTTTCAGCATTTTCTTTATTACTATAATAATAAGAACAATAAAGAAAAAAACAGACAAACAAGAAAATTCTTCACCTTTCAACCTTTCTATGCTTCCCCTTCTGTACATAACTACTATTTCTGGCTATTCTTGATCTTTCTTATTTATCAAGTGGTGTCATTGAGATATATTCACATACCATATGATGTGTCCAAAGTGTGTAATCAATGGTTTTTAGTATAATCACAATATTGTGTACTCATCACCAAAAAAACTTTTAAAACAATTTTGTTACTCCAAAAGATAAACTTCAACCCCTTAGCAGTCCTTCCCCAGCCTTACATAACCTATTAATCTAATTTTATCTTTATGAATTGATTTATATCTACATTTTATATAAATGGACTCATATAGTACATAGTACTTTGCACCTAGTTTCCTTCACTAAGCATAATGTTTTTTGTCTGATATGAACATCTTGTTGTATTAACAAAAATTTGTTCAGCCTCAAAGAAAAATGTTCTTATATATACAATTTTACCCATATTCATATTTCATATGTGGATTTACTATGCTATACAGTTTCTACAGTTTCATATTACATTTTTTAGCTTTCATTTTAATAATATACATGGCTTTAGACTCTCCCCTTAAACCTCTTTTATTCTCAAAAAGATAGTACTGCTAGTTACACAGGGCAGCCTCTAAGGAATTTGTCTTCCAGCATTTTGCCCATAAAGAGATATTTTAAAATGTGCTCAGCTAATTATGATGGAGGAAAGTGCAGAAATTGCCAGAAAATTTATGAGGGGGAAAAGGAATAAGGGGATCATACCTTACCAGATGTTGGATAAACTGATAAGAATAAACAGTGTATACAGAAAACAACGTTATTTTACCCCAGGGCCTTGGGGAATGCTTCAAGGTGGGCAGCCTGGTCAGCGGTTTACTCAGAGCAGCCCCTGAAGAACTTAATTTTGTGGAGTAGAGAGGCGAAGCTCATTAGGAGGCTGACCTATACGGTCTTTCAGCATTCTGTCATTGTAAAGAATTTGTCCTGAAGAGTTGAGGTTAGTTATGTGTTTTTAGAGTCTGACGATCATGGGTTCAAAATGTGAAATGCCACTTTCTGGTAGAGGACTCTTGGAAAGAGTTTTAATATTTACTAAACCTGTTTCTTGGTAGTAAATAGGGAGTAGTCAGCCTAGCTCAAAATGTCAAGTAAGACACTGTTTGTAAACAGAAACATCTTACCTGGGACTTACTTAGTTCACAGCAATCAAAAAAAGTAACTGCTGTTCAAACAATGAAAATTAGAATCATAGAATTTGTGGAATTGTTTTAAAATCCCACTTAACATTTCACAGTACTTTGACATTTTGATAGGTTACATTGGTGGTTAAAATTTATTAGTGCTTTATGGATGATGAGGAGTATATTCACTGAGCATCTACTGTTTCCTAGAGAAAGATCCCATGAGTGCATTCCCAGAAAGTTTCACTCTAAGTGGGAGATTTGCTGTAGCAAAAGAGATGATAAAATGCAGGCTGAAATCCTCTCATTTCCATCAACTTTCCACCTTGTGCCAATGCTCGAGTCAGTACAGTTGGGCACGATGGTTCTGACCCAAACCTGTTAATACCTATGTCTTGCCTTTCCACTCCTTAAAAATAAACTTAAAAATAGAAGAAAAAAAAACCATATCTCATAAAAATTAGAAAAGATCGGTAAACAAAAGGAAAGAATGAATAAGCCTTATTCTTCCCTCCAGGAGCAACCAGGGTTCAGTAACTTGGCACATATTTTACCTCTCGCTTTCCAGGTGAGCTCCTGTCTTGCAAGCTGTTTCACAGCAGACCATTTATATTGTGCAATGCATAATGATCACTTTTCAACACAGGAAGTGGTCTTCCTCTAACTCAGAATCCACCCACTGCACAACCACAATTTATGTCGCAAATTTGCCACCAGACCCATGAAGTGTTCCCAGATTTTCACTTGAACTAATGCTAAACTATCTACCTTCGCATCTAATTCTTTTGCACACACTAAGCCATGAAGTCAAATCCCTTTCTTTCTAGGTAACCCTGGCAATGCTTCAAAAGCCTGTGCATAGCCTCCCTCTTTCACCTTGAGGCCTTCCCTTCTTGTGGAGACTCAAAACCCAGCCTTTGATTTGCTCCCTAAAACTGAAAGCTCCACAATGGAGAGGTTGGTATTCACCAGAAGGTTTACCATTCACATATTCTCTAGAAGTTGTCTCAAGCCAGGATTTTAGCAGTTTAATAATTGTGGAACTGCTGCTTGACTAGTCCTTGGAGAGCCATTAATGTTCCCAGGACATCCTCAAACCTCACTTCCTTCTCTCATGCCCAGGGTCCAGGAGAGGTCGGGTCTTCAGGGAGTCAGGGCAAAGCTCAAAATCTCCAAGGTCCCTATGCTCTGGAAGACACCCCTTCCCTGAACCCCCAGGTTGACCTTCAGCCCCAACCCCCCCATAGTGCCTTGGGTGGAAGGACCAGCATCTTCCATAGAAGATTCTGCTCAGACCCAGTCCACTGCTTCCCTGGGAGCCAGAAGGGCTGGTGTGGACCATAGAGAGCAGGTGGTGCCCAGGCCATGGATCTGTGGACCAAGGAATTTCCTATCCCAGCCCCTTGTGTAACTAGCATCTCCAGAACCATCCTTGCCTCTGCAGAGTACCTTGGTATCAAGAGAGTGGGGTTGTTTAAAGTTCATACTTCCTCCACCCTTGCCCCCATACAAGGGTGAGAATTCAGGACCCCAGTCCTCCTCACAGTCTACTGGGTTGTGGGCCTTTCTGCTTCCACCTGCTCACCGCATTCACTTCCCAGGGGCCTGAGTCCCAATGGTGGACTCTCCTTCAGGGTCCTGAGGACATGCCTCCCACCAGCAGGATCTTTGCCTGGAAGGTCACAGGAGTAAGCAGGGTAGGGAAGCAAAGAGGGTGCCGGAGTGCCGGAGGATATATGAGTGCAGACGGGCATGGGCCCAGCCCAGGACTCTTCACTGAATTTCCAGGAATATCTGGTAGGAAAGACCCAGCCCCTTCCTGGGTTAAATGCAATCAGGCTTCATTTGCATGTTACCTAGGTTTCCCCCTGTCCCACACACCAGAAGTAATGCAAATCCGGGTCGAGGGGCGGGGTCGGCAGTCATCAGCAGGATTGGAGCGAGGGTGCTGCCCTGCTCCACATTTCTAGCGCCCTGGGCACCACAAGGGAGTGGGCTGGGGCTATGGCACCGCCCTGACCCCGGGGCCTTCCCACAGGGCAGGAGGAGTTGCCAGCAGCACGCATTTGGCCCTGCGCATGTAGAAATGTTGGCAGGAGCGGCATAACTCAGGACCTCTGGTAAGTCCAGGTGGGGGCGGCTGTGGGAATTGCCAGAGGCAGAGGACCTGAGGGAAGCTCCGCAGTGCTGGGAAGTGGGACCCCCACAGCAGGACGCGAAGGGCCTTTCCATGCAGCGCGTTGTGTCTGCCCTGATGGATATCAGGGTGCTGGGCAGATGAGGTCCGCTGAAGCACAGATGCCCTGCAGGTTTCCTCTACTCCATTACCCGTTTAAATACCCAGTCCTGCAAATGCCGCTCGCAAAATTCAAAACCGGGGACTACAAATGAATCCATTTCCCATTTTCAATTCTTATCACTGGTTCAGACCGCTCACCTGCGGTGGAAGTCTTGCCTCCACCTACGCCCACCCATTACCCGGCCTCTTCCAAGAGTCCCGTGGGATCTGTGCTGAAGCAAATGGGGGCAGTGAGAAGAGTCCTCTCCCGGTGGAAGTCCTGGAAATGCTGCTCTTTAAAGGAGGGGTCCAGGGGCTCACTCAGTCAATGTTGGCAAGGGGCACTGCTCTGTAGGGGCTTTCCTTTCTTTGTGTCGTTTGTTTATTTGTAATTGTTTTTGGTATTTTTTGAGTAAAAATTTGTTATTTTTTTCCTCCAAAGTCAAAATGATCAAAACGGAAATAGGCACTAGTCCCAGTGCTTCAGTCAGTTCTTTGGTGCCATGGAAACATCTGTGGGCACTGGCTCGCTGTTTTCTGACTGCTCTGGAAGGCATGGGACATCCCTGTGGCAGGTGCTGGGGAAATCCTAGTGAGGCAGGCAGCAGTCCCTATTGAGCTGAGAGAACAGAGGAGTGAGACCCAAAACCCAAGTGCCAGTTGTGGGACCAGCATGGAGGCCACTAAGTGCCAGGGGACAGAATGCACAGGTTGGGCCCTGTGAGCAGGCTGCCTGTGATGGGCCTCCCAGGTGCTTGGACCATGTGGATTGGTGGCAGTGGAGAGGTTCACGGATGGAGACAGGCTGTGGAGGGTGGCCTAAGGCATGTGTCTGATGCTTGGTCAGAATTCCTGGAGGAATGTGTTTTTTGGAGGATTGGCAGGAAATTCTTGAGTGCTTCTGACTTCCCCTTCCCTGGGTTTTCTATGGTGGGCTTGTATCACCCTGAGGCGTATTGAGGAGGATGGGGAGGGCATGGGCCTGTGCATTTCCCGGTGATGGAGCCTGTCCTTTCATTGCTGTCCTCTCTGTTGGCAGAGTGTAGCCCCAGCCTGAGAGGTGATGTAGAGCTTCCTGTAACTGCTTCAGGAGAGTGGGAACACCTTCCCAGTGGCCATGGACCTGGTGGCCCTCCTGGGAAGGCTGTGCTAGAATCTGCAAGTCATCCTTACCCAGGTGGAGAAGAGTGAGAACATGGTGCAGTTGTGTGCGTGCATGCAGACCCAGCAGGAGCAGCACCAGGCTGCCTGCTGGCATCTGGATGTGGGGAGGGGGCAGGTGGCTGAGCTCAGGTGGGAGTGCCCAGCACATGTCTAGATAATTCATCTGGGGCCAAAGGCCCCTGACCTCATTTGGCAGCACGCCTGACCAATGATTGCATGAAGCTATTGCGGCCTTTATTTTCCTATGTTGCATGATTTGTATGGTTGATTATAGGTTACTGGCCAGATGACACTGGGGTGGTACAGGTTATATGGTGTCAGCCTCATATATCTTCGTAAACTGTTAAACTTCTGAATTCTAAAGTACACCTGGTCCAAAGGGTTTCTAATGAGTCCTATGAGGCATCTTTCCCCTCTCTTTCAATCCTTAATACAACCTATGAATTTGCCTTTAGAATGCTCCTCATTTCCACCCAGTTCTATTTCCAATCCCCCTCCACAAAGCTAACACACTACTTGAAAACTCCCTGACGTGCATTCTCTGACCCTAGAATGTGTTCTTTCTTTTTGTATTTCTTTATTTTTTTAATGTTATATTAAAAAAAATATATGAGATCCCAATATACCCCCCACCCCCCTCACCCCACTCCTCCCATAAAAACAACCTCCTCCATCATCATAGGACATTCATTACTCAGCTGCCACCTGGATTTTTCAGGTGCAAAAGGGACCATGACAGATGCCTGCTTCAGTGGCTCCTGGTCCCGTCACTCAGGACCTGCCTGCTGCCCATCTGGTCTCCCAGGGACCATGTTGGGCTCTATCCTAGACCTCTGGAGCTCATTCCCACCTCAGGAATTTTGCACATGCTATTCCCTCTCCTGGGTGCTGGAGCTTGGGTCTTGGTGTGGGTGCTGTCTTTTCTTCTATCCTATGAGGTTTCTGTGTCAGTGCCTCAAGGAGAGTCTTGCGACTGGCCCCATCCAGGTAGCTCATCCTTGTTACTACCTTTATGTTTCCTTTCTCAGTTATAACTCATGTCCCATTTATTGGTTTATCTTGCCATCATCCTTCTCCCCCACTGCAGTGCAGGCCCATGAGGAGAAGCTGTCTTGGTTTTGCCCATGACAGCATCCACTGACACCTCCCATAAACCTCAACCATAGGATGGCTCAGTCATTGCAAATTTGCCAAACTAAATGAGTGATGTGGACAGATGAGTGAAGACCTGATAAGAATTATAATAAGGGTCATGAAATCTGCCAGAGTCATGGGATAGCAGACCCCAAGGAAGAGGTGTCACCAACTCAGAAGGTGGTTCTGGGAAGCTTCTTTGAGGGGTATCCCTTGTGATGAGGCCTGAAGGTACAGTAAGACCGTCACTTCAAGAACAAAGATGATTCTGGCCTGTACAGCCCAGTCAGAGCAGATGGGTTCTGTGAAGTTTCCCTTTAGGCTCCTTGCAGGTGAGGACTTGAAGCTATGATCACAGAGGCCCAGGCTGAGTTCCCACAGCCATTAGAAGTCACAGCCCAGTGGATCAGGCCTTTTCTAGTGCCATGGAGAGAACACTGAACAATCCTGTATCTCCAGAAGAAAATCTGGCCTCCTCACCAAAACTCTAATAGGAATACATGGTCCGTGAGTGCTTCTGTCATTTAAGGTCACTGCAGCCCATTAATATAGCACACCAGTATGACTGATCAAGTTAAGTAAATGGCCAGCATATCTGAGCCAGTGCTGTGCATTCTTGGGTATCTGGAAAGTCCAATTAATTGATATAGTTCATGTTAGGTCAAGGTGATCCATGTAGCCTGACAAGGCACAGAAGGTGTCCTTTGTCCCTTCCAGCCCAGAGAGCAGAACCCTAGGCCAGTCTTGCTGTAGGAGGGGAAGGTCCTTCAGGGCAGATGGTCAAGCATCCACAGGCTGTGCTCCTCTCCCAGGTTGTGTGACCTGAAGCCTTTCCTTTGACTTCTCCTTGACTTGTGCTCCTTTTACCAGGAAGGGGCTCAGAACTGAGATCACCTCATGGGAGGGTTAACGTGTTCCAAGGACAGTTGCCCTCTCATAGGGTGATATGAGTGTATCCTGTTGTCCTGTGAGGTAACCTAGCCCCCACAGTGCCACACTGCCACTGCGTGGAAGGATGGTGCCCTGGCCATCTCATGCTTTTGCCACTTAACCATTCAGGGGCTTTTGTAGATAGCAAAGGTAGGATTCACCCTAGAGCTCTATCTCCTGATCTGGGCATGGTTCCTTCTTGGTGGTCAGGAACATGAGTTCTCATGTACTCCAGGAAGACAAAGGCAGCCAGGAGCTGGTATAGCTCTGGGATGACATCCACTATGAGCTGGACATGAAAAGTCTGGGCATGATCATGCTGAACCCTGTGCAGAGGTTCTGCTGTAGGAAGAAATGTGCATGGGGTGTGGGTTTGTGCTTACTCCCATGGACCTTCCCCAGGAAGAAGCAGGTTTTGGGCATGGGTTTGTGCTTACCCTGTGGGGCTCTCCCATGGCCCAGGGTCTGAGATCACAGGGCTGGTGACATGGGGCTGGAGAACCTGATGGGACAGGGACAGTCAGAACATATTACAAGCATTCCCTTAGCAAGCATTCTCCAGTGCCCACCATGTGCCATTGCTGAGTCAAGCTTGTCACTTGCTCTGCCAGTTAAGGTTGCAACTGCAAAGCCAAGCCCCTCAGAACAGAGACACTGCAGGTCCAGTTCACTCCAAGCCCCCACCCCCTGAGATCCTGCCCCACTCAGGTCCTGTCTGGGAACCTCTATGCAGTGTGGATTGGACTCATCCAGTTGCTCATTGACTGTTCAGTGGTCACTACCTGGGTCCCAGGGCCACAGGGTCACTAGGAGAAGCTGCCCAACCCTCAAGGATTCCCATTGCTGGAGTCACTGGGAGAGGTGGCCCTGCCCCCAGGGACTCCCAACCTAAGGTTACTAGGAGAAGTAGCCCTCCCTCAGGGATACTCACCCTAGGGTCAAGAGAGGAACTCCTAGGGGAGCAGTGACTGAAAAATTGACAGCCAATCCTTTGGCTACACAGCCTACTAGGCTGTCCCTCTTCCAAAGGACACAGCTGATTGCCAAGCTCATGTATGAGGGGTGGGCAGGTTCTTGGGACTCCATGAAGGATCCAGGCTCAGGAATGTACCCTGTGGGCTTCAGGAGCACTGTTGTGGCCCTAGACCTGTAGCCCTCCCCTGGAGTTTGCAGGTAGACCAGCACCTCTGCTTGTGCACCTCTGAGTCTATGGGAGGCAGTTGGTCACACCTTCTCCTCAGACTGAGGAAGAGAGTGGAGAGCAGACTTGGGGCTCTCTATTCTCTAACCTTCCCCCTCTGTCAAGGAAAGGTAGGTGCACCTTTCCTTATGCAGCCCAGAAGGTCTTTAGAGCCAGAACTTCCCCAACAAGGTTCACCAGAAGCTAGAGGATTTCACCTGTGGACACCAGTCCCAACAAGGACCAAAGGGTGAGAGTGGAGGGTGGGACTATTTCCCTCAAGTTGTGCCCTTACTGGGCTGCTCCTCCCCAGGATGTCCCCTTAGAAAGCTCCCGTGCAGACTGCTCCCACTCCATGATGCTCTTTTATTTGAAGGATGCTTCCCTTACTATGCTGTGCAGGATGCACCCCATAATGCTGCTCCCCAGAATAGAATCCTTCCCCCAGGATGCTCCCTATAAGATACACCCCAAACTACTCCCACCCAAGAAACTTCCCCCATGTCACTACTGCCCCCGAGATGCATCGCCCAGAGGCTATACCCCTGAGAATCACTCTTCCCCAGGATGCTCATCCCCCAGGTTACTTCCTCCAACTAGGCTGTCCCTTCCCTGGGGATCTCCCTTCCAAGAGTCTGAACCCCAGGATGTTCCCTCAAGCTGCTTCTCACATCTCACCAGGATGCTCCCCTTAGCATGCCTTCTCACAGGCTGCTCCCTCACTCAGGCTGCTCCTCCAGGAGTCTCTCCTGTACAGTCTGCCCCAGGTCTCCTGGGAGTTGCTCAACTACTGTGTGCTGGTGGCCCCAGGACAGGGGCTCATTATCTGATAGGCATAATTGCCCTGAATGAACAATCTGTAGATACAGAAGCTTTGTTTTGCCACGTGGAGCCAAAATATTGGCAGTCACATGGCTTCAATTCATGCACCTTAACCATCTCCTATAGGCAGGCCCTGAGCACTAAAATGTGCTGTCTGTGTGTGGATCTCCCCCACTGAGACCAGTTCTCAGGAGCTCCACAGCTGACCTGGTGAGTTTTCTATGATTTAGAAAGACTAGAGTTCAAAGAACTGGGATGGGGCTGAACAAACAGGTGCGGAGGCCTGTGTGTCCCAGCAGGGGACTTCCTTCTCCTCCAGTGTGGGCTGACTGCCCTCTCACCCCCACCCCATGCTCACTCCTAGACCCTGTAGAGCAGCCACACACTGGACCCTGATGGGTGGGACCTCTAGCTGCTGGGGTCCCAGACCCCAGTGTGAGTTTTTCTCCCTGGGTGATGCACTGCTTGGTATCCATCCCCCACATTTTAGTGCTCAGGGCCTGCCCATCTCCCAGGTCCTGCCAGGCCTGCTGAGAGCAACTGGAAACAGTTACTGCTCTCCACAGGAGAGTGGCTCTGCTGGCCACAGGAGGCTGGGTTTTCTTAAATGACATCTGCAGCTATGTAGGAAAACCACCTGCCTGAAGCTTAGCCATACTCAGGATCTATTGCTGAACCTGTAAAACTGGAGTTGCTCTCAGCAGGCCTGGCAGGACCCCAGCAGATGCAGTGGGTTATTCCCATGGAAAGAGTGAGGGCTGGGAAATCACTGATGGAGACTCACAAACCCCCCAAACTTCTGTCCACATGGGGTGGGGATGGGGAGCAGCAATAATATGTTTGGTTCCTGGCTGCCATCTGGGAGATGGGCACCAGGGAAGTATGGGCTGCTTCACAGACTCTGCATGGGTGTCAGCTCCACACAGCAGGGTCAGCACCTCTTGTTCCCTGATAACCCCACCTGTGCTTTTACTAGACAATGCTTGCTAACAAATGGGTGAATGAGCAAGTGGAATCCCTTGGACACTCCAAGCCCTGCCTTGGCTGTCCTTCTAGAGACAAGGGTAGACTTGTGCTGACTGGGTGTTTTAATGTTCTGGTCAGGAACACCTGGCACTGGAGACAAACTTGATGGTCCAGCAGGTCTGCAACTGGTTTTTTGAACTTCCAGTGATACCCAAGTTCTCTCTTCCTGAGACTGGAGAAAGCCCTGCCAGGTCCATCAGCTTGTCCCCATGTTAACACCCAGTGTGAAGATGGAGTGCATGGTCAGGTGAGTGGCCTAAGGGCCCAGCTCCTCATGGTTTGGGGTTGGGCTGCTAGCTTCCTATGTGCTTCACATTCACCCTGTATATGATTAGGCAGGGGAAATGTGCCATTTTGAAGTTCAGTGGCTTTTCAAGTGGCAAGAGTTCACCGTGAAATGTTGAGTCAATTTGTCATCAGGAACTGAGAGTGCTGCAGCTGAAATTGTGGTGGGATAGGGCTCTGAGGTTCCTCAGTGACCAAGTATTGGCAAGGTGGGGCTGTGGCAGCCACTCTGTCTTAGAGGTTAATATGCAGCCAGTGGCAGGAGTTGGACAAGAGAAAGGGCCATTATGTGGCCAGAGGAAGGGGATGATGAGCCAAGTATCATGGTTTGGAGAAGTTCTGAATTCATAATTTTGGATTATTGATTAAAACTGAAGAGAGACGACATGATAAGAAACAGTGGATTGAAGAAATAGTGATGCCCTCTCCCAACCACTGGAAGATGTCACCTACTAGGAAGCTGTTACTGTGTTAGGAGAAGGAGTCCAGATGATTAGATTTCCTAGCATCCCCTCTCTCTGACTCTGCCTTGCTTTTAGCAACAAGTAAGGGAAGTAATCCTCCACATTTGAGGAGACCACCCAAGCACTATGGTAACCACTGGCCTTGGCCCCAGAATTTCCTGGAGATGAGACCCATTCAAAGTTGCTGCCTACAAAGTACTGTTGTCTCCAAGGCCAGTGGGACGATCTCACTTGTTCAGCCCCTGCTCTGCTGTGGGAAGGAGAGCATGACTGAAAAAGTGTGGTCCATGGAGACTGAGAACAGAGACAGCTATACTCCAGGATGGAAGGAAGCCCCCATGGCTGCAGGTAGAGGCAGCTTCCTTCTGACAACAAGAGAGGCAGGCTTAGAAGTATAATGTGCAGCTGTCATTCTAATTTATTTCTATTATTTTTTGTTTCTTTTTCAATGTCATTGAGTTAGTTATAAGCAATGCTTTTCCAGTTCCTCCTCTGCCGTAGGCCTTCTTTCTGAGAACCATACCTGCACTCTCTGCTCCCATTTGAGGAGCATGAAGATGAGGGACAGTAAGGTGGTTGCTAGCAGTGCTTGTGGATCACCAAGGTAGGGTTGGGATACCAACCTAGGCAGAGAACCCAGTCTCAAACTCTCCATGACACTGTTGTGCATCTGTTCCTCCTGTTCCTTTAAATATTCTGGCATCTGAATCTCTTATGTCTTTCAAGATGGTTCACATCCAGGCCTGGGGCCACCTTTTTATGTGATGTTGGACAGAGTCAACTGACCTCTGTGCCTCTGTTTTCTCACATGTACAGTGGAGATAATGATGTGACCTGCTGTGAGGAGTTGCTGCAAATTATCTGGGATTAACCAAATGATTGGAGCTCAGTCTGAGAGACATTGAATATTCAATTTTTATATTTAATCCTGTAAATTACTATTTACTTGTTGCCTGGTATAGTTTTAATGCACCATCATTGGTTGACTCCACTTTAAGGCTGTTGCCAATCCTTCTCTGTTTTCAGCCTGTGCCAGTGCTCCATTTGGAGCCATTGTAAACACAACTGCTAGTGAGATTCAGGTTTCCAGCAATCCTATTTATTAAATATCCCTGGGACCAGCCCACAGGGCCAGCCTCTAGTCCTCTCATCTCGGATGCTGCAGGAGAACAGGGGAGCACAGTGTTACTCCTAATATGTGGACCCCACACCTGGTCAGGACTGAGACTGAATGGGAACTCAGAATCCCAAAAGTGGTAGGTGTCTCTTCTCAGGTGCCAGCCTGCAGGAGTCTCTGCCCACTGAGGGTTGGTTTTTGCTTGTCCCTCAGGTCTCTGAAGGGCACTGAGATGTTGGTGGAGGGTTTGGGCCTCCACACTGTCTCCTGGTCCCCCATCTGCCCTGGGCCTGACCTCTGCCTTCTGACAGCCAGGGGCAACTTGATGGACCCCACACTGGCCACCTCAGGATCATGGCTGATGTTCCTCACACTGCCATCCTCCATAGAAGTTTATTTCCAGAGTGGGCAGCTGGTCCATGTCCAGGAGCTGGACTTCATGATGTCCTGTCCTATCACCACTGAAACTGTGCCCCTTGCCACCCTGGATGATCCCAGCTCCACAGATGGGTCTGCTCTAGGCAGGACAATTACTTCAGCAAAAGATGCCAATACTCTCTCACCTTTTTTTTGTTAGAATTGTAAATTTCTCTTTTTCAAAGGATATAGAAGGAAACAAATTTCTATGTGACAAACTGAATGAATGTGTCTGTCATATCTAATGTACACAAGGATTTAACAAAAGTATATCCATATTACCATTAAAGCATAATAAAACATAAAATCACAATAAAATGTGTATATTTATATATATGCACCAAATACACCAGAAAATATTTAAATATCTAACAGTATAAAATATTAATGTGTAATGCAAGCAAAGACAATTCTCACATATTGCTCATATGAGTATGAAATAATGCAACCTACTTTGAAAATGTCGGATTATATTAATATCATTATACTTAGGCTGTGTTATGCTTGAGTGAACACTCATGTCCTGTGAAGACTAAGTTCTAAGTTATGATTAATATCTTTGTGTGGTAACTAGAGCTCCATGCCATGAAACCAAATTTGTTTGAACAGCCTCTTTCCAAGTATCTAACTTATTTTGCTTTAATTGTTTCCCACATTATCCTGGTTGTCTGCAAGCAGTTTCTCTGCCCTCCGGGAGCATAGGGCATGACCCAAGATATGTTCTCTCACACTTCTGAATGATAGTTTGGCACTGATATACATGCACCCCATTATGATCACAGGGGCCACAACGCTCCCTCTGGAACAAAGGTACCCACAAAAGAATGCCAATACACTAAACCCTTTGTTGTAAAGAGGTGGGGGAAAAGCCATCAAGGGTGACAGGGATAATTATAAGACTGTTTATTTTTAATTATATTTTTATTTTTATAGAAGCTTTAGATGACACAAATGTTACATAAAAAATAAGAGGGATTTTTAAGTATTGTTTCCTCAATTCAGAACTTGTCATTTATGCAGCCCTTTAGCTATTTTTCATATTTTGGAGAAGGGTTCTTGACTTAAAGGTTGCTCTGCTACCTTTGCCCCAGGCAGTTCAGAGTACCTAAGAAACATTAGAGAGAAAGTGAAGAAATAGTAACATTCATTCCTTGTTGGTGAGAAAGGAAAAGTGGTGCAGCTACCGTGGAAGACAGTTGGTATTTCCTCAAAAAGCTAAGTATCCAATTAACATATGATCCTGAATTCCCACTTCTAGGTATATACTCAAAGATTTGAAAGCAGAAACTTGAACAGATATTTCCCACCAATGTTCTTAGCAGCATTATATGCAGTTACAAAAAGATAAATCGACTCTCCTATCTGTCAATCAGTGAATGGATAAATAAAATGTGGTATATGCAGAGAATGGAAAATTATTCAGCAATAAAAAAGAATGAAGTTTTGATGTGTACAATAACATGGATGTGCCTTCAAGATTATTTGTTGAGTGAAATAATCCAGGCACAAATATTGTATGACCACATTGATATGAAATAATTAGAATATGGTAACTCATAGAATCATAAGCTAGAATATAGGTTACCAGGAGACAGGGTGGAGAAAAGGAATGAGTTGTAATGCTTAAGTTGTACAGAGTTTCTATTTGGTTGTTTGTAAAGTTTGGTAAGGAATGGTGGTGATGGTAGCACAACACTGTCAACATAATTCACAACACTGAATTATATATGTGGTTAAAAAAGAAATTTTAGGTTTTTTATAAAATAATATAATAAATTTAAAAAAAAATATCTGTGAAACTGCACTACACAAACCATGAAACCTGAGTTAAACCATTGAATACAGTTAATAGAACAATTATAAAGAATGTGTTCTATCAGTTGTAACAAATATACTTCACTAACTATAGTGAAGGTGCTAATAATAGGATGGTATGGGGGAACTATTTATTTAATGCATGATTTTCTCTAACCCTAAAATGTCTCTGATAAAAATAGCATACAGAATAGAAATCAAATTTTGGGTAAAATAAAAAGTATAATAATAATACTAAAAGAGCAACATTTAAGACAAACATTAATTAAATCAAAAATGCTTATTTTTTATTAAATTGAGAAGCCATGAATAAGATATAGTATCCTGGGACATTTATATGTTGAATAAGATCATGTCAATACATATGAAGAATATCTGCTTAAATGCTACAGAAAAAGTGATGGGAACACAAGAATATGGGGAGCTTCAACTCATTTTCTTGAAATGTCACAGCAAAAGTAGCTAGAACATAGAGGATTTGACTAACACAGATTTTTTAAGGTTTATTCAATAGAAAATAATGTTTACAAAATTGGGAGAAAGTGAGTTTTCGAATAACAAAAATTTGCTTTAAATGACCACAAATATAAGGAGACAATTGGATATTGTAATAATTTTAATTAGCTAGCATATTAAAAGAGATAAAGGATTTTTCTTCATCTGTATTATGCTTGAGAAAAATATATACTGTAGTAAAGTGAGATAGACTCCTAGATGGAATTATGTATGTGTCTATGCATAATTTCAAGCATCGAAAGTTCATTTTGTCTTTATTTTAAAAATTGTTTTCAAAGGGAATTTTTAAATTTTTTACTTTTTTAATTTACTGAGGTATATCACTTAAACATCACCATACATAAACAATAATTATATAGGAGTAATTGTGAACTTAAAAAACAAATATATATAACATCATACAGGACTGTCACACCTCACCCTACCACCAATACCTTGCAATGTTTTTAAACATTTTTAACTAATGATTAAAAAGTATCATCAAAATATCACTGCTAACCAAAGTATTTTTCCCCAAGCAACTCTATTATTATTATTTTTATATCATTTATATATGAACATATATAAATAATAAGTGTATAGTTGTGAACTTACAAAGCAAACATGCATAACATCATAAGAGGTCAATTACATCAACCCTCCAGCAACACCTTGCATTGTTGTGAGACATTTGTTACAAATTATGAAATATATGGTCAAATTCTTACTACTAATTATAGTCCTTGTCTTTCATTTGTTCTATTTTCCCCTCAACTCATGCTGTTATTATTTTTTTATATATTTTTTATGACAGAAATTGTAAACTTACAAACTAATCGTGCACATGTGCAGAATTACCAAACAACACCCCTCCGTCAACACACCACACTATGATGAAATATTTGTTACAGAATATGAGAAAATATCTGATTATTTTGACATCCATAGTGTACATTTGGCACACATTTTCTGTACTGACCCATTACCAACACAGTACGTCTTCGACATAGGTGCAAGAATATTAAAGTGTTACTGCTAACCACAGTCCATAGGTCACTCCAGTTGTATTTTTCCCATGCTTCTCCACATTCCTACCACCCTGCAGTAGTGATGTACATTTGCTCTAGCTCACAAAGGACACTCTTGTATCTGTACCATAAGCCACCATTCTCATCCACCTCTAGGTTTATTGTGGTATTCAGTACCTAGATTATTCTCCAGCATTCTGTCAATTGGCATTTACATAGCTAGACTACCTTTTTTTAACCACATCCACATTTATCAACCAGCTGTTACTCTCTATGTATGTATGCAACTCTGTACATTTCCACACTTTTACAGTAAAGCTACTTAAAATTTCTACATTCATTAAATATCAGTAGTCCCTCTCAGTTCTCCTCATCTCCTTTAATAATCCACCATCTACCACCAGGGCCTGAAGATATTTTCCTAAAATTTCCTCTAGAAGCTTTAGAATTCTTCCTTCTATATTTAGGGTTTTGATTCATTTTGAGTTAATTTTTGGATAAGGTGTGAGATAGGAATTCTCTTTCTTTCTTTTGGCTATGGATATTGAGTTCCTCAGCACCATTTTTTTTTATTGACTTTGTAATAATATCACATTAAAAATATATATGTGAGGTCCCATTCAACCCCACCCCCCCACCCCCCCTCTCCCCCCCCCCCAACAACACTCGTTCCCATCATCATGACACATCCATTGGATTTGATAAGTACATCTTTGGGCACCTCTGCACCTCATAGACAATGGTCCACATCATGGCCCATACTCTCCTCCATTCCATCCAGTGGGCCCTGTGAGGATTTACAATGTCCGGTGATTACCTCTGAAGCACCATCCAGGGCAGCTCCATGTCCCAAAGACGCCTCCACCTCTCATCGCTTCCTGCCTTTCCCCATACCCATCGTCCACCATGTCCACTTTTCCCAATCCAATGCCACCTCTTCTATGTGGACATTGGATTGGTTGTGTCCATTGCACCTCTATGTCAAGAGGAGGCTCAGATTCCACCTGGATGCTGGATGCAATCCTCCCACTTTCAGTTGTAATCACTCTAGGCTCCATGGTGTGGTGGTTCAACTCCATCTTAGCTGAGTGTGGTAAGTCCAATAAATCAGATTGTAGGTGCTGGAGTCTGTTGAGGCTCAGGACCTGGCTATCACATTGTCCATCCAGAGATTCAAATCCCCTAAATATATCTTAAACCCCAACATTAACTGCACCTCCAGCACATTAGCATGAAAGTCTTATGAAGGGAGATCCCATCTGAGTCCAGATTCATCACACATAAACACCATTTCCAAAGAGGGGCCATCTGCCCTGGTAGTTAACCCCATCGGCCATGACCATAACTCCCATGGGTCTCTTTAGCCCTCAAAGGAGCCAATATCTGGGGGTTGTATCTGCTTTATCCGTCTCTCTGGCTCTGCTCAGTTGTGCATGAGGGCAATCCTTCTGCCAGTCTCCAGACTCTTTTTTAGAAACTCGTAGCCATATAAACTCATTTCTCCTTTCCATTTCCCCCTTACTTTAGGTCAAACAGCATTTTAAAGTCATGTTATTTTATGTAGACATGGATATTCTGCTGATCCGCATTGAACCTTCTGTATAAGGTCATTTTCCAGTTGAATCATCAGTTGGTAGTTGATAGTGGTCCCTCGTTGCCAGGGAGGCTCATCCCCGGGTGTCATGTCCCACGCTGGGGGGAAGGCATTGCATTTATATGCTGAGTTTGGCTTCGAGACTGGCCACATTTGAGTAACATGAAGGCTGACAGGAGGAAATTCCCAGGCACAATGTTGCTCTAGGCCTTGTTCTTATTTTAGGTTTATCAGCTCACAAGCATAGTCATTAGCATCAGGGGCTCACTGTTGAACCCTCACACCCTCCCGGTCCCCGCCACTGTACCTGGGAGACTGTTGCTGCTCCCCTAGGGACCACGACAGAGCACCACTGGCCAGGAACCCAGTACCCCCCCTGCTGTGGTTTTTAATTGTTGCCACTATGAGTATATCCAAACATTACCATGCACCCTGGACATATGTTCTGTACAGCTCCCTGTCAGCCATATATCACCTGTCATTGGTATCCCATACCAGTATCCCTCCATTGCCGTTGTTGAAACACTCTGTGATCCAGAACTCCCCGAAATTTGCAGCCCAATATAATGTCATAGTCCCTTACTAGGGAATGGCATATAGCGATGGGTTTAAAGGATAGATAAAGAACTTGGATAAAGTTAGATAAAGAACTTAGATAAAGAATGTTGACTTGAAAAAATTCCACATCCTATCTTTTTCTTTTTTTTTTTTTTTCCCCCCGCCCAATTATTCAGCTTTTCTTCACAGGAGTCCTAGACCACAGCAATGCATATATATAATATACAGCACTCCCACACATCCACCAGAAAACCTTTTCCCTTCCACAGTGATACTCTTACACCCTATTCATATCATATTTACTTAAAGTGATGTACAGAGTCTGAGACATTAGCTTTCTAACAAGGTGACATCTGTGCTTACATTATGGTGCATACTTTAGGATACACAGTTTTTTACATTCCTAGTTATCCTATGTTTTACATTATGGTTTACATTATCAGTCTGTCATCTCCTATATGTTATGGTGTAATATTACATGTTTTATATCCATCCTTGTGTACTCTCAGGAAATTCCTCTCTTACCCCCCATTTACTTTGGTTCCACACATTTAACGTCCATTTTCCCTTCCACCTTGGTGCCCACCGTGACAGCCAACCTCCGTTTCCCGAGGAGCCACTTCCAGAGATAGATGGAATAGTGTTCAGGGCCTAACTTTCTCAACTGCCCCAATGCCCTGGGAGCCACCCTTTCTCTCGAGGGATACAGTTCTCTCTATTTGATGGCATTAGTCCTCCCCAGGATGTGGGTCCACCCCCACTCTCACTACTTGGGTTTCTACCCCATGGTGTCACCCACTCTGGCAGAATGAGCATTTAGACATTCCCCAGGAGCCCGTCCTGCCTCAGACCCTCCCCTCCGAGCATTCGAAACAGGTAACCCTCTTTATTATATTTTGATATGATTTTCTCGGCATTTTACTCTCCACCAACACCTGACCCTCTCCTGTGTTCGTATGCTACCCCTCCCTCCCCCCACTTTTGGGCAACGTTACCCATCCGTCCCTCCCCAGCCACCCTCAAACCCGCAAAGCCCCAACCAAAGGCAACCCCTTGCCCCCCTTTTATCTCTTCTTTGTGTTCATACTTACCACCATCTCGTCTTAAATTCCACCCCTGCAGACATCGACTCACATCCTTCCTCCACCCTCCGATTTCCTGTAAGCCTATCGTTCAGTCTCTTGCTATCTAGGGCAGCTTGTTTATTTCATATCATTGAGGTCATGTAGTATTTGTCCTTCAATGTCTGGGTTGCTTCACTCAACATAAGGTTCTCAGGATTCATCCATGTTATCACATGTGTTTGTAGTGTGTTTGTTCTTACAGCCGAGTAGTATTCCATTGTGTGTATATACCACATTTTATTGATCCACTCATCTGTTGATGGGCATTTGGGTTGATTCCAACTTTTGGCAATAGTGAACAATGCTGCTATGAACATTGGTGTGCATATATCGGTTTGTGTCCTTGTTTTCAGTTCTGCTGGGTATATACCCAGCAGTGGTATTGCTGGGTCATATGGCAAATCTATGGCTAGTTTTTTGAGAAACCGCCATACTGTCCTCCAGAATGGTTGGATCCTTCTGCATTCCCACCAGCAGTGGCTGAGTGTTCCCCTTCCTTCACATCCTCTCCAGCACTTGTATTCTTCTGTTTTTTTCATAGCTGCCAATCTTATGGGTGTAAGATGGTATCTCATTGTAGTTTTGATTTGCATTTCCCTGATAGCTAGAGATTTGGAACATTTTTTCATGTGCTTTCTTGCCATTTGTATTTCTTCTTCGGAGAAGTGTCTGTTTAAGTCTTTTTCCCATTTTTTAAATGGGTTGTTTATCTTCGTATTTTCAAGATATAGGAGTTCTTTATATATGCAAGTTATAAGTTTCTTATCAGATATATGATTGCCAAATATTTTCTCCCACTGTGTGGGCTCCCTTTTTACTTTCTTGACAAACTCCTTTGAGGTGCAGAAGGCTTTAATTTTGAGGAAGTCCAATTTATCTATTAGTTCTTTTGCTGCTCGTGCTTTTGGTGAGATATTCATAAATCCATTTCCTATTACAAGGTCCTGGAGATGTTTCCCTACACTGCTTTCTAAGGTTTTTATGGTCTTGGCTCTTATATTTAGGTCTTTGATCCATCTTGAGTTGATCTTTGTATAAGGTGTGAGATGGTAATCCTCTTTCATTCTTCTACATATGGCTATCCAGTTCTCCAGACACCATTTGTTGAATAGGCCACTCTCTCCCAGTTGAGAGGGTTTGGTGGCTTTATCGAATATTATGTGGCTGTATATGTGAGGTTCTATATCAGAGCTTTCAATTCGATTCCATTGGTCTATGTGTCTCTCCTTATGCCAATACCATGCTGTTTTCACCACCGTAGCTTTATAGTATGTTTTTAAGTCAGGTAGTGTGATTCCTCTAATTTCGTTTTTCTTTTTCAGTATGTCTTTGGCTATTCGGGGCCTCTTTTTATTCCAAATAAATTTCATAGTTAGTTTTTCTAGTTCCTTAAAGAAGACTGCGTTGATTTTTATTGGGATTGCATTGAATGTGTAGATCAGTTTTGGTAGGATAGACATCTTAATAATGTTCAGTCTTCCTATCCATGAACAAGGAATAGTCTTCCATTTATTCAGGTCTTCTTTGATTTCCTTGAACAATCTTGTATAGTTCTCGGTGTATAAGTTCTTTACCTCTTTAGTTAAATTTATTCCTAAGTATTTGATTTTTTTATTTACTATTGTGAATGGTATTTGTTTCTTGATTTCCTCCTGATCTTGCTCATTATTGGTGTACAGAAATGCTACTGATTTTTGCACATTGATCTTATAACCTGCGACTTTACTAAACTCATTTATGAGTTCTAGAATCTTCGTTGTAGATCTTTCAGGGTTTTCTATGTATAGGATCATGTCATCTGCAAATAATGAAATTTTGAGTTCTTCCTTTCCAATTTGAATGCCTTTTATTTCTGGTTCTTGCCTCAGTGCTCGAGCAAGTACTTCTAAGACAATGTTAAGTAGGAGCGGAGACAGTGGGCATCCTTGTCTTGTTCCTGAGTTTAGAGGGAAGGAGTCTAGAATTTCTCCATTGTAAACAATATTGGCTTTAGGTTTTTCATATATACTCTTTATCATGTTCAAAAAATTTCCTTGTATTCCAATCTTTTGGAGTGTTTTTATCAAGAAAGGGTGCTGTATTTTGTCAAATGCTTTTTCTGCATCAATAGATATAATCATGTGATTTTTTTCCTTCAATCTGTTTATATGGTGTATTACATTGATTGATTTTCTTATGTGGAACCATCCTTGCATACCTGGGATGAATCCCACTTGGTCGTGGTGTATAATACGTTTTATGTGTTGTTGAATACGATTAGCAAGTATTTTGTTAAGTATTTTTGCGTCTAGGTTCATTAGAGAAATTGGTCTGTAATTTTCCTTTCTTGTGATGTCTTTGTTTGGCTTTGGTACTAGGGTAATGTTGGCATCATAGAAGGAGTTGGGTAATGTTCTTTCTGTTTCGATGTTTTGGAATAGTTTCAGCAGGATTGGTGTCAGTTCTTTCCGGAATGTTTTGTAGAATTCACCTGTGAAGCCATCTGGCCCTGGGCTCTTCTTAGTTGGGAGATTTTTAATAACTGATTCTATCTCTCTGCTTGTGATTGGTTTGTTAAGATCATCAATTTCTTCTTTTGTCAATATGGGCTGCTTATGTGTTTCTAGGAATTTGTCCATTTCCTCTAGATTGTCATTTTTGTTGGAATATAGTTTTTCAAAATATCCTCTTATGGTAGTCTTTATTTCTGTGGGGTCAGTGGTGATATTGCCTTTCTCATTTCTTATTTTGTGTATTTGCATCTTCTCTCTTTTTTTCTTTGTTAGTGTCGCTAAAGGTTTGTCAATTTTGTTAATCTTCTCAAAAAACCAGCTCTTGGTCTTGTTTATCTGTTCAAGTGCTTTCTTATTTTCTATTTCATTTAGTTCTGCTCTTATCTTTGTTATTTCCTTCCTTCTTCTTCCTGTTGGGTTACTTTGTTGTTGTTTTTCTTCTAGACAGTCTTGCAGTTATCTCTCTCCTATCTTTTCATGCTCGAGGACACCCTTTAGTATTTCCTGAAAATCTAGTCTCTAGGTTAGAAATTCTATCAGTTTCTGTTTTTCTCTGAATATTCTAAACTGGCCCTCATTTTTTAAATGCAATCTTGCTGGATATAAGTTTCTTGGCTGGAATTTTTTCTCTTGCAGTATCTTAAATATATCATACCACTGTTGTCTTGTTTCCATGGTTTCTGGTAAGAAATCAGCACTTAATCTTACTGGCTATGCTTTGCTTTTTTCTTGCTGTTCTCAGAATTCTTTTTTTGTCTTTGGCATTTGTCATTCTGATTAGTATGTGTCTCAGAGTTTGTCTATTCAGACTTTTTCACATGGGAGTAGGATGTTCTTTTTGGACCTGGAAATCTATGTTCTTCAGTAGGGTTGGGAACTTTTCTACCATTATTTCTTCAAATATTCCTTCTGCCCCCTTTCCCTTCTCTTCTCCTTCTGCGACACCCATGACACATATATTTGCATGTCTCTTGCTGTAATTAAGTTCTGTGAGTCCTTGTTCATTTTTTTTCCATTCTACATCTGGTCTTTTGCATGTTTAATTTCAGAGGACATTACTTCAAATTCAGGAATCCTTTCTTCTGCCTCCTCAAATCTACTATTATATGATTCCAATATATTTTTAATTTCATTTATTATGCATTTGATTCCCATAAGAGCTGCTATTTTTCTATGTATGCTTTCAAATTCTTCTTAGTGCTCACCAAATGTCTTCTAAATATCCTTAATTTCTTCAGCCACCTCGTTAAATTTATTAAGATTTGTTTGAACATCTATGATTAGTTGTCTCAACTCCTTAACGTCATCTGGAGATTTATCTTGTTCCTTCAACTTGGCCATATCTTCCTGTTTCTGCATGTGGATTGTACTTTTTGTTGGTGTTTTGGCATCTGGCTTGCTAGAGTATTTATTCTGGATGCAGTTTTTCTCTTTAGTTTAGAGCTTCCTGCCCTTTCTCCCTTTCTGGTTGTATAGTAGGAGCCAGGGATGTAGATGGTACTATAAGTTGTGGAGGCTCATGTTGCCCTCATTGCCCCAGGGGCCAGTGAAGCTTCTCTGAACTTTCTCCTTTGCCAGGGGTAGGGAGAGAGTCACATCTCTGGTATAATCCAAGTTGTGCAGGCCTAGACTGTATTTTCTAAGAGAAACTGGTGAAACTTTACACTCCTTTTTCCTCTGCCCTGGGGCAGGGATGGAGCTGCAGTTCTGGGCAGCAATCTATGCATTACAGATCCAAGATGACCACAGTTGCCCTGGTAGATGTCTGATTATTCAGTCTGTGCCAGCCAAATGTACCTGTAGGTACCTGGATAGGGCCCAACAGCTTCTTCCTTGCCAGAGTTGGGGATGAAACCTAAGATAGGGCTGCAGGCCAATCTGGGTGAAAGAAACCAATTTATAACATCACTGTGATTTTCAGTCAGCCTGGCCTCCCCTCCTGCTAGGAGAAGAGTCAAAATGGCAACTATCAGCCTCTTTCTGACTTGGACAGTTTCAAACTTTAGCTCTTCTTGGAGTTGTACTTTTAGCCAGCAAAATTTACTAATCAGTAGCTGAAGTCGATGGCCAACCATCTCTTCCTCCCCTGTTTTTTAGAAACGGAGTTTCCAATTCCAGCCACAGAATAGCTCCTTGGGTGGCTTGTGCTACCAATGTAGGATGATCACTGGCCTCTGCAACATGGCCTGTAATTTTCCAGAGAGGCTGGCACAGACAGTTCCCCCCAGCATCCTTCTTGCCAGAGTTGGGGCTGGGGCTTATGCTAGACCTTCCATCTTATCTGGATGGAAAGAAGCCAGTCCCTACTAGCACTGTGATTTTCAGTTCATCTTGCTTCCACCTGTGGCAGGGGTGGAGTTTAGATGGCAGCTACTGGCCTTTTTCTGACTTGCACACTTTCAAACTTTAGCTGTTCTTAGGACTATACTTTAAGCTGCTGAATTTACTAATCAGTACCTGAAGTTGGTGCCCAACTCTCTTCCTCCCCCATTTATGGGAAGTGGAGCTTCCAGTTTCAGCAACAGAATAGCTCTTGAAGTGGCTTGAGCCTCCAGTGGAGGATGGGCACTGCCCTCCATGGCATGGAGTGGTCTTCTTATGAAACTTCTCAGCAGATGGGCAATCTCCTCCTTCCATTTCTCAGGGATGTACTCTTCTGGTCTCTTGGAGCCCCCAGACTAGTGCTTCAGATAGCTCTGGGTGTTTACCAACTGCCCTGTAGCAGGAGCTGACTCTAGGAACTTACTCTGCCACAAACTTGCTGGTTGTCTTCCAAAGTGCCATGACCTACACAGTTCAGTTGCAGTCAGACAGGTTCTGCATGGTTCTGAGGAGGGGGAGTGAGAGGTTGAAGAAATGAAAGACACAAAATAGTGGGGGCCAGGTGGACCCATGAGGAGCTTGCAGGAGCTTGCAGCTACCTCAGGCACTTTATTTTATACCTTAAGTGACATCAGCACATTCAGCAGTTCTCATGGGAAGCTTTTGTTTCTAGGTCACTACATGTACATTAGTTACTCTTCTTTTCATTAGCCCTCTGATAACACAGTTTTCCTGCAATTCTTATCCATACTTAGCATGTTTTGTTCAGCACATAACCTTGCCCAGGGGCCAGGTTACATTCTTTATCTACATTCTTCCTGTGAACCTTGGTGCCTACTTTGCAGACTTCCAGGGACCCTGCCTTGCAGGGCTTCCCATACCAAAGGGTTTTATTCTACTTTTATGAGGTACTGTAGATACTTCATACACAGGACTTCATACATGCAAAGCAGGCACTCAACTACTGATCTATATCCACTACCCTAAAATCAAGGTGTCTGATGGATTAAGCTTTGGACCTCATGCATGGGAGGCAGGAGCTCAACCTGAACTATATCTGCTTTCCCAAACAACAGACCTCTGATTGGTTGCCTGACCACTAAAAGGTAGGGATTGTAAGACATCAATCTGGAACGCTTGAAGGTTTTTTTTTTAATAGTGGCCATTCTAGAAAGTGTGAAATGGTATTTCACTGTATTTTTTATTCCCATTTCCCTAATTGCTTGTCATGTTGAACATTTTCTCATGTCTCTTTTCACCATTTGTATTTCCTATCTAGAAAAAGTCTATTCAATTACTTTGTCCTTTTTTTAACTGAATCACGTTTCCTTTTGTAGTTGAGTTGTATGATTTCTTGATATATCATGGATACTAATCCCTTGTCAGATGTGAGAGTTCCTATTTTTTTTCTCCCAAAATGTAGGCTGCTTTTGTAAAAAAAATAGTTTGACATTCTCATAATGGATAAAATGACTGTGAAGAAGATGAACAGGAAAATACAAGACCTGGACAACACTATAAATCAATTTAACATAGTCATTCACAGGGCACCCACCCAATAAAAGTAGAATACACATTCTTCTCAAGTGCATGAGGAACACACTCCAGAATAGAACACATGCTAAGGCACAAAATAAATAGCAATACATTTAAAAGGATCAAAACTCAAAAACGTTCTCAAACTGCTAATGGAATGAAATTAGAAATAAACACCAGAAGAAATTCAGGAAATTGTCTTGGGATTTTGTAATTTTTTTTTCCTTTTATTTTAAGCTGCCTTTTTACCTTCTCCGAAAAATCCTTTGAGGTGCACAAGTGTTTAAATTTTATTTTAGTCCTCTATTTATTTCATTGCTTATGTTTTGGTATAAGGTTTAAGAGATCCCAACCTACCACAAGGTATGCAGGATGCTTCCCTTCATTATCTTATATGAGCTATATGGGTTCTGGACTTCATGGTTAGATTTTTGATCCAATTTTAATTGATTCTTGCATAAGGAGTTTAATTGGGGTCCTCTTTCATTCTTTTGGTTAAAGATAGCTAATTCTCCCACATTGCTCAATGTGTCTATCTTTATGCCTAATACCATGGTGTTTTGATGAATGCAGCATTGTAATACACTTCAAAAAAAAGGAAGCATGATTCTTCCAACTTCACTCTTCTTTCAGTATGATTTTGGCTATTTGAGACCTTTTTCCCTTCCAAATAAATTAGGTAATTGACTTTTCTATTTCTGTAAAGTAGGCTTTTGGAATTTTGTTTAGGATTGTATTGAATCTATAAATAACTTTAAGGAGAATTGTCATCTCCATATTTAATCTTCCAGTACATGAACACAGATTGCTCTTCCATTTGTTTAGGTTTGTTTTGATTACATTAAGCAGTTTTTTATTTTTTCTGAAAACAGATCCTTTACATCTTTGGGTAAATTAATTCCTAAATATTTGATTCTTATTGATATTGTAAATGGAATTTTTTTCTTTTGTTCTTTTTTCATTTTTCATTTTTCTTTTTTATTAAATTGTTATTTTTAAAGATACATAGGTCACAAAAAATGTTATATTAAAAAATATAAAAGGTTCTCACATACCCCACATCTCACCCCCTCCACTCCTCCACATCAACAACCTCTTTCACCAGTGTGGCACATTCATTGCATTTGGTGAGTACATTTTGGAGCACTGCTGCACTGCATGGATTATAATTTACATTGTAGTTTACACTCTCCCCCAGTACATACAATGAGTTATGACAGGATATATAATGTCCAGCATCTGTCCCTGCAATGTCATTTAGAGTAACTCCAAATCCTGAAAGGGCAGGGAAAGGGATTTTTTTTTTCTTAATTTACCCCTCAATTTGTTCATTACTTGTATAAAAAAAGTACTGGGAAGCAGATATGGCTTAAGTGATAGCGCCTCTGCCTACCACTTGGAAGGATCCAGGCTCAATTCCTGGGGCTTCCTGGTGAAAAAGAAGAAGAGAATGCATGCCTGCATGGTGAGCCAGTGCCTACATGGTGAGCTGAGTGCCCATGTGGGTGCACACATGGTGAGATGAGTGCCAATGTGAGTGGCTGCATGGTGAGCCAAGTTTCTACACAGCAAGCTGAGTGCACATGTGGTGAAATGAGTGCCCTCATGAGTGCCCACATGGTGAGCCAAGTGCCCACATGGTAATTCAGTGCCCACACAGTGAGCCAGTGCTTACATGGCAAGCTAGTTGCCTGTGGAGCAAGCCAACTGCCCATGCAGTGAGCCAGTGTCCATGCAAGTGAGTCATGCAGCAAGATGATGATGATGCAACAAAAGAGAGATGAAGGGGAGAGTCAAGGTGAAGCACAACAGAGATCAGGAACTGAGGGGACACAATTGACAGGGACCCTCTCTCCACATCAGAGGTTCCAAGGATCAAATCCCAGTGAATCATAGAGTAGAAAGATGAGAAGAAAAAAAGAGAAATAGAAACAAAAGATCACACAGTGAAGTGGCACAGACAGCAAAAACAGCAGAGTGTGGGAGGGAGAGGGAAAGAAAATAAAATACTGAGGTTTGAATATTGGACTTCTATCCAGCCTATTTGGGGAACTCATTTACTAGTTCTAGTAGCTCTGTCATAGATATTTCAGAATTTTCTAAATAAAAGACAATGTCACTCGTGAATAGTGAGAATTTTACATCCTATTTTCTGATTTGAGGTGTTTTATTGCTTTTCTTGACTAAATGGACTAACTAGAATATCTAGCAAAATGTTGAATAACAGGAATCACATTGGGCATCCTTGTCTTATTCTTGATTTTAGAGGGAAAGCTTTCAACCTTTCCATATTGAATACAATTTGGCTGTTGGTAATTCATGTATGCCCTTCATCATGTTGAGGAACACCACTTCTCTTCCAATATTTCAAAGGGTTTTTTATCAAGAAAGAATGCTTGTTATTGTCAAATGCCTTTTCTGCATGAATTGAGATGATCATGTGGTTTTTTTCTCTTCAGTTTATAAATGTGATATAGTAATTATGATGTGATGAACCACTGTTACATACCAGGAGTGAAACCCACTTGATAGTTGTATATGATTCTTTTAATATGTTGCTGAATTTGATTTTCATGTATTTTGTTTTGACTTTTAAAAAATCTATGTTGAGGAGAAGTGGATGTGGCTCAAGTGATTGGACTTCTGACTACCATATAGGAGGACCTGGGTTTGACCCCTGGGGTCTCCTGTTTCTTTTTTTTTTTTTTATTGATTTTGTAAAAATATTATATTAAAAAAAATTATATGAGGTCCCATTCAACCCTACCACCCCCATCCCACCACTCCCCCCCCCCCCCCCCCCCAGCAACACTCACTCCCTTCATCATGACACATCCATTGCATTTGGTAAGTACATCTCTGGGCATCTCTGCACCTCATGGTCAATGGTCCACATCATGGCCCATACTCTCCCCCATTCCATCCAGTGGGCCCTGGGAGGATTTACAATGTCCGGTGATTGCCCCTGAAGCACCATCCAGGGCAACTCCAAGTTCCTGGGGTCTCCTGTTAAAGGTGTGCCTGTGCCATGAACCAGGCCCATGGTGCAAGCCAGGGGTGCATAGTGAACCAGGCCATCACAGTGAGCAAGGTTCACATGGTGAGTGATGCAGCAAGATGGTGACTGAACCGGAGAGATGCAGGGGAGAGTCGAGGTGAGATGCATCATAAACCAGGACCTGGCATGGTGAAAGTGACAGGGAAACTCTTTCCCACTCAGAGGTCCCCAGGATCAAATCCCAGTGAAGCCAAGAGAAGAAAACAAGAAGAGCAGACAAGAAGAAAACAGACACAAAAGATCACACAGCAAAAGGACAACAGACAGCAAAAACTTCAGGGGGAGGGGGAGGGAGGAAACAAAATCTGTTCATTAGAGAGATTGGTTTATAATTTCCTTTACTTGTAGAATCTTTAACTGTCTTTGGTATTAGGATGATGTTAGCTTCATAAAATACGTTGGGCAATTTTCCCTTCTCTACAATTTTTGGAAGAGGTTAAACAATATTGGTATTTGGTTTTCTTGAAATGTTTGGCAGAATTCACTTTCAAGTCATCTGGTCCTTGACATTTCTTTTCTGGAAGATTTATGATAACTGATTTAATCTTTTTAATTCTGATTAAAATGTTGAGGTTTTCTAATTTTAGTAATGCCAATACAGTATTTTTGCATTTCTAGGAAATCGTGTTTCATTTGGGTTGTTCAATTTGTTGGCATACAGCTTTTCATTGTATTCTCTTATGATCCTTTTTATTTCTGGTGGTTTCAGCCATAATGTATCATCTTTAATTCTTGATTTTATTTATTTGAATTTTTTCTCTTTTTTTTTTAATTACTATTGCTAAGGGTTTATTTAATTTATTGATCTCAAACAAACAGCTGTCGACTTTGTTGATTTTGTTGATTATAGGTCAGACAAAGGAACAAATCTAAGCTCTAGATGGGAAACAGTATTTGAAATAACTAATCAATGATACCTATATATTAGCACCCAATTCAAACAAATACCCTAAATCTAATCAAGAGTTATAGGACAACATGACTATAGACATAAAAGACATTAAGAAGGCATTTGGTGACCACAAAGCAGAATTTGAAAGCTTGAGTAGATAAATTATAGAACTTATGGGAATGAAAGCACAATAGATGAGATTACAAATACACTAGAGGCACACAATACCATATTTGAATTCATAGAAAAAAGTATCAGTGAAATTAAACAGGGGAGAGAGAGATAAAAGACTGGAAAAAAGACGAGTCTGTTGGAGTAGAATGGTAGTATCAGGCACACCAACATATGTGTCATGGATTTCCAGAAAGAGAAGAGAAGGGAAAAGGGACAGAAAGAACATTACAGTAAATAATGGCTGAATATTTGCGAACTCTTTTTGGAGATTTGGGCCCAAAGAGTATTGGGAATGAAACAAAGAAAAAGAGAGAGTGAAACAAAGAGAAAGAAAGAGAGAGAGAGAGCTGGGATCAGGGGGTCTGGGAGTAGAGACTCCTCAGACAACTTTATTTTCTACAAGTGGCATTATATATATATTCAAGCTATTGAGATAACAAGCAGTGTAGCTACACATTAACAATATTTTTAAAGAACTTATCTCAGAATACAAAGATTTAGTACTCCTTTCAAACTACAACGTGTGTTTGCTCATATTTCTCCCTGCTCTGGACAGCTTTGTCCTACTGACTCGAAATGCTTAATTGCTGCATCCCTACATTAAAAGCATAGCTATGGAAACAGCACCTCTCTTCCTGCAAGACCACCGTGCCTTTGTTTCCTACAAACTCTCATGAAAGATATGGATATAAATGTCAAAGAGACATGGTTTGCCCCAATAAAAACAAAATCCAAATTGATCTCTTCCAAGACACATCCTATTCAAAATGTCAAATGCCTAAGATAAAGCGAAAGTTTGGAAAGCAGCAATGGAAAAGTGAAACATCACTAAAAAGGGATGCCCAGTAAGACTTAGTGTGGAATTCTCTCAGAACGTATGCAGGCAAGAATGAAGTGATATGCTATATGTAAGACACTGAAAGAGAAAAACTGCTAGCCAACAATACTTTACCTGTCAAATTGCCCTTAAAATATGAAGATGAGTTTAAAATATTCACAGATAAGCAGAAGCTGAGAGCAGTCTTAGTGTGTCAAGCCATCAGAATTGTTGCAAGTATCTATGAATCTTGCCCTTCAAGCAGTGAAGCTTGGTTGTCACAGTGGGCTCTGAGGGGAGGAGGAGAGAGGAATAGAATAGATGGAAGAGGGGGTAACTTAGGGGTAATGGAAGTGTTCTGCATGATCGTGCAATGATGAATACAGGCCATGTTCAATTTCACCGAAAATGTATAGAAATGTATAGCCTAAAATGTAAACCACAGCCTAAACCATAATGGAACTATGGTTAGTAGCTATGTTTCAATATCTGTACATCAGTTTTAGCAAACATAACATCCACATGTAAACAGATCATTGCTGAGATTAGGGGGAGAAGGGTTTGATTTTGGGTAGTTGAGAATCCCCTATATTTTCTATGTGACTTTACTGTGAACTAAAACTTTTTGGAAGACACAATTTTAAAAAAGGATGTAGACACTGAGGAAGAAATGGAAGAGATTGCCTTGCCACTGTACCTACAGGACAAAACCCATTACAGTGATGAAAGGCAAAATATAAATATATATATATATATTTTTCATTTTTAATACTCCAATTTATTTTTATTTTAGTTCCTCAAAATTATTATGTATTTTATTTCTAATCTTTAAACATATCATTACTATTTCATTTTCCTATTAATTGAATTTGGCAAAATACAAGGCTTCATTTTTAATAAGTTTTGGACCACAGAGGGGTTCAACTATGAACATGGGTGTGGGGTGTCATTGATGGGGGGTGTATGGGTTGCGAAAAAAAAGCAACACCTAAGAATCCTCCTTGTTGTCTCTTTCTCTATTACTGTACATAGCCAATCACCAATCCTTGCTTATTTTTGCTACCAAGTTCTTTTGGAATACATCAACATATTTCCATCTCCAAGACCATATTGGAATCTGAGCTATACCTCTCTATATTTTGATTATCATAGTAATCTCCTCATGGGTCTGTTTACTTATCCTTAGGGCATCTTGCTATAATACATAATCCAAGGGCCAATCAGAGAAAACTTGTTCTAACCTTAAATATAATTTATTTCTTCTTTCTTAAAATTGATTGTCACCTTTTCATTGTTTTAACAGTATAAACTACACTGCCAATCCTGAAATAGGAATTCTGCATTGCTTCCCTTACCTCTATGCCCCTATCATTGTCAACCTTAAACCCAAACTATTTGTCTTGCCACCATATATTGCCATGCTCCTTCAAAGAAAATATTTGGATATCCTGCTTATTGCATTAACCCCAGTGCCAAACACAGGTTCAGTAAAAGTGACAGAAGAGGCTTGCTTTAGAGGGGTCATTTCTGAGTCCAACTCCATCACACTTAGGAGCTACAGAACTACTGTGACTCTAGAAATGGAAGAAATTATATAATTGATGTGGAGGCTGTGGCCACAGGAGTTACTGAAGGCAGGGAAAGGGAAAAAGAAGGATGATACTGGGGCATTTTCTTGGCTTGGCATTGTCCTGAATGATATTGCAGGAACAGATGCAGGGCATTATATACCATGCCATAACCCACTGAATGGACTGGGAGAGAGTGTAACCTACAACATAAACTATAGTCCATGCTGTGTACCAATGCTCCAAAATATACTCATCAAATAAAATGAATGTACCACACTAATTTTAAAGACATTATCTATGTGGGAGGAGTGTGGGTTGTGGGGACTGGGGTATATGGGAACTTCATATTTTTATTGTAACATTTTGTGTGATTTATGTATATCTAAAAAATGTTAAAAAAAAGAAAAAAGAATTTGTTTAATTACATATTTTGAATGATCTATATTTTAAAGTACCATTAATATTGGATGCAAATATTTCCACTTTCTGACATTTCAAGCAGGACTCTGACAAATACTTTTGTGCAAGCATTTTATTCCTGAATATTATGTTTATTTGTGTTTGTACATATGTGTATTTATTTGTTTATATGATAAATCTCAGAACTTTAATTCATAGTCAAAGGAAAATACATTAATAAATTTAATATAATACATATTGAAAAATTGTCCTCAATTGGATCTGCAAACTTTATGCACCCAGCAGTCATGTTTAACATCCAGCAGCCATGAAAGATTGACATTTACTCTTCGGCTTAGTAAGAGAGATCATTTTCAAAATATTAGATTTTGCTTATCTGAAAGGTGAGAAATGTTTTGACATTTCTAGTTAGTGTTTTCATTATGAATAAATTTGGTACTTCACATATATAGATATATTTTATTTCTTTCCCCTTCCCCCCCCCCCAGTTGTCTGCTCTCTCTGTCCATTCACTGTATGTTCTTCTGTGACCGCTTCTATCCTAATCAGTGGTACTGGGAATCTGTGTTTCTTTTTGTTGTGTCATCTTGTTGTGTCAGCTCTCTGTATGTGTGGCACCATTCTTGGTCAGGCTGCACTTTCTTTCATGCTGGGCAGCTCTCCTTACAGAGTGCACTCCTTGTGCATGGGACTCCCCTACATGGGGGACACCCCTGTGTGGTATGACACGCCTTGTGTGCATCAGCACTGCACATGGGCCAGCTCCACATGGGTCAAGGAGGCCCAGGGTTTGAACCGCAGACCTCCCATGTGGTAGCTGGATGCCCTATCCATTGAGCCAAGTCCGTTTCCCTTCACATATATTTTTAAGAGTCAGATTTATTTGTATTTAATATGCGTAAAGTCTTTTCATGTGCTTTTCTCATTTTCTGTTGTGTTATTGTATGTTTTCTTCTCAATATCAGTATTTTTTAAAAGAACAAATAATCCTTGATTAATCTGAGTTGCAAATATTTTGCCTAATTGCCAGTTTTACATTCTTCTTTATTTTTTTCTAGAAAAAAATATTTTACTTTAATTTAGTTGTATAATTTTACATTTACATTTATATCTTAAAACTTTTATAAATACCCTCCTAACCAATGTTACTAAATTTAACCAAGTTTTCCTCCAGAACTGTCATTTATTAAAATTAAAGGGAAAAATGAAAAAAAATCATTAGTTTATAAATTTGCTCTGGTAGACTATTATGTTTTGTGATTTGTGGATCATATATCTATATGTGATAAAATGTCATTCATCATCTCATCAATCAAGTAGTCAATGATTGAAAGTACTATATTACCACAAATATTGGATATATAATATATAATTATGCACTTTTCCATTAACCTTCTATTTATGAGAGCTTCAATCTTTTCTAGTTTAATCACTTGTGATTCATAATACAATTTTATAGTAGTTAGGTTAAATTCCACTTCATTGCTCTTATATTTCTGAGATTTACTAGATGCATTTAATGATAATTCTTCACTTAAACAGAAAACAGAAAATATACTTTTTTAGAATTTATATTTTAATTGGGAATCTTATGATATATCTCAGTTAATTTAGAGTGTTTGGTGTCATTAAGAGAATAAGGATTTTATTCCTAAAACGAGACTAGCATTTTTTAAGAATATTATTTTTTCCTAGTAGAGTAATTACAATTTCACTATTTTAATATAAAATTTTTTCTGAGCACTTCATTTCCTTAGTGTTTTATAAATGAAATAAAGAAAAATACTTGTATTATTTATTATAAATGACTTTCTCCTAAATTTGCTGTTAATTTCAGCATACTAATATCCAACTTACTATCTTAGTAAATCTTCTCACAGCTTTAAGTAATATTTCAGATGATTCAAAAGGTTTACAGGAAGGTAATCACAGTATCAAAACAATTTCCACATCAGATATAATAAATGGGGAGTTGTAACCTACATTCTAACTCTATTACATTTCATTTTCTCCAGTATCTCTGAAAAAGATCTGTCCACTTTGTTTGTTTTGGAA
Organism: Dasypus novemcinctus; assembly: GCF_030445035.2. NCBI lineage: Eukaryota > Metazoa > Chordata > Mammalia > Cingulata > Dasypodidae > Dasypus > Dasypus novemcinctus. The sequence continues at coordinate 4,913,886 of NC_080694.1, read as the reverse complement.
TATCTTTATTTTGACTTATATATTTAGAATAATTTTTTTGGCAGTAGGATTTTAATTTAACATTATTTTTTCTTGTTAATCCCTTCCAACATTTTGGGCATAGTCTGGATATTATGACTTTTCTTTTGAATTTGTTTAAAATTTTAAAAAATATTTGTCCTTAGCTTTTCTTCAGTTTTTTCTATTACCATGAGTTGTCATTTAAAAAAATATATATATATATATCTCAGCAAAATGTGGGTAAGAGAGGTGAAATGGAGGAAATTTTTCACCAGAAAATTTGGAATCATGAACATAATTCAATCTGAATATTTCTGTAGTCTTGCTTTTCAAATTGATGTTTACTGTAACATCTATATGGAAAGGCAAAATATGTAGAATCATTGAAAATTTTTGAAAATGAAAAAGAGTTGGAAACTACACAACTGATTTCAAAAGTTAATATTAAGCTACAGAAACTAAGACTATGTCATATGGCATAAAAATACTTTTGGGAAGCATTTGTGGCTCAAGCAATTGATGTTCTGTCTACCACATAGGAGGTCAAGGTTCAATACCCAGCCCTCCTGCTGAAACACAAGCTAGCCCATGTGGCAAGCTGGCCCATATGTAGTGCTGGCCTATTCAGAGTACTGCCCTGTGACGGCTTGCTCGGTCAGTAGAGGTGGGGTCTGGCTGTGGATGAGGGGTTGGTCCAGCTCTGGACAAGGGATCGGTCCCGCTTGGGACGAGGGGTCGGTCCCACTTGGGACGAGGGGTCGGTCCGGCAGCAGACGAGGGATCGGTCTCACAAGGGGTTGCGCGGTTCGGCTGACGGGGTCGCCCGGCGAAGCCGGCGACGAAGGGGTCGCCCGGAGAAGCAGGCGATGAACTGGGGACAAGGGAGGCCAGGCCCTTGTCAGGGGCTCTCAGGACTGGAGGGCGCACGGCAGAAGAACTACCGTGGAGACAAGGTAAACACGCAAGTCCAACTTTATTGAGGGAGAGGCAACAGTTTTATAGGGGCTGGGGAAGGCTGATTGGTCGAAGCCACGCCCTGTTCTGATTGGTTGCCGGTGAAAGGTCAGTGGGCGGTACTGGATGAGGGAGGGGTGGTGGTTAGGGATTGGCTGTCGCTGTTGCTGGGGGAAGGGGCAGGGTTTAGGGATTGGTGGCTGCTGTTGCTGGGGTGGAGGGCAGACTTGAGTTTCCTGCCCACGCCTGGCTGTTGCTGCTGTCGGGGGAGGGGAAAAGGGCAGACTGGATTTTTCCGCCCACGCCTGGCTGTTGCTGCTGTCGGGGGAGGAGAAAGGGCAGACTGGAATTTTCCGCCCTGCGCCTGCGCAGGGAGAAAGAAGAAGAAGGGTGCCGCCCCACAGGCATTGTGTGGCGCCATCTGGGAGGAGGGGCGGCCGCGGAAGCATGGCTGCCGAGAAGGGGAGACCCGAGGGCACTCTGCACCCATGCCGAGCTTCCTTCAGGGGTGGCGGTGAGTCTGACCAGCCACCCTATTATGGGGGCAGCGGCTTGGAATTAGGCCTACTGCGGCCGCTCCCCCACCAGGTCAGCAAACCACACTTCAGCCCGAGGGCTGACCGCACTGTCCCATGCAGGAGCATTGCTCTTCAAAGGAGTATTGCCCTGTGCAGGAGTGCTGCTCCACATAGGAGTGCTGGCCCATGCAGAGAGCTGATGCAGCATGATAATGCAACCAAAAGAGAAAGAGAAGAAACAATAAGAGGCACAGTATACCAGGGAGCTGAAGTGGTGTAAGAGAATGATCACCTCTCTTCAACTCTGGAAGGCTCCAGGATCAGTTCCTGGAGCCACCTAATGAGAATAGAAGCACACACAGACTGGCCATTATTTAAAAAAGAAAACCACAAGTGCTGGAGAGGAAGTGGAGAAATAAGAACACTCCTTCACTGTTGGTGGGATGGTAGAATGGTGCAGACTCTGTGGGAAACAGTTTGGTGGTACCTCAAAAATCTGAAATAGAGTAGCCATATGATCTGACAATTCCAATAATATTGTAAAATTTTGAGGAGTTCCTATTTATCTGTTTTTTTTCTTTTGTTGCTCAAAATTTGGGTGTAAGTTTTAAGACACTACCACTTATCACAAGATCTTGAAGATGTTGTCTCACATTTTCAGCTAGGAGTTTTAAGCCGGCCACCTTTACCTTTAGATCCTTAATCCATTTTTAATTAATTTTATGCATATGAGATATGTTTGGATATCTTTTGGATATGTTATTCAGAGCACCCAGCATCATTTGTTAAATAGACTGTTCTGGCCCAACTTGGATGGCTTGACAGTGTTGTCAAATTCATTTAACTGAAGATATGAGAGTCTTTTAGTCAATCTTTCTTTATGCCAGTGTTATGATGCTTTTGCCACTTAGCTAAGTAGTATGCTTTAAAGCCAGGAAATGTTAATCCTCCAATTTGATTCTTTTTTTTAAGACATTTTTTGTCTACTCAGGGCCCTGTATCCTTTCAAATAAACTTGATAATTTGCTTTTCCTTTTCTTCCAAAAAGGGTTTTGGGATTTTTTGGGATTATGTTGAACGAGTAAAATAGTTTGGGTAGAACTGTCATCTTAACAATATTTAGTCTTCAAATCAATGAACACAGATGCCCATCCATTTAGGTTTTCTTCAGTTCCTTTTCGTAATGATTTTTAGTTTTCTGAATAGAGGTTCTTTATGTCCTTGGTTAAGTTTATAATTAAATTAAATGTCATTCCTCTTTTCACTATTGTAAATGGAATTTCTTTTCTGATTTCCTCTTCAGATTTCACATCAGTAGTGTAGAGACATGCTATTTACTTTTTGCATTGAATTAGTGTCCCGCCATTTTGCTGAACTCATCTATTACTTTTAATTGCTTTTTTGTTGATTTTTTTTTTTGGATTTCTAGGTATGGGATCAAATCATCAGCAGATAGTAAAAATTTTGCTTCTTCCTCTTCTGTGTGTGTGCCTTTTACTTTTTTCTCTATCCTAATAGTTCTACCTAGGAATTCTAGCACAATATTGAATAACAATGTTGACAGTGGGCATCCTTGACTTGTTCATAATTTCAGCAGGAAAGCTTTCACTCCTTCACCATCGAGTACAATGCTAGCTGTATGTTTTTTTCATATATGCACTTTATCATATTGAGAAAGCTTTCATGTATTACTATTTTTTGGAGACTTTTTACCATGAAAGGTGTTGTATTTTGACAAATGTCTTTTCTGCATCAATCAAGAGGATCATGTGAGTTTTCTTCTATTTATCAGTTTGTTTTATTACACTAATTGATTTTCTTGTATTGGAACACTTTTGCATACCTAGGATAAAACCCACATGATTGTGATGTATAATACTTTTCATGTGCTTTTGGATTCTGTTTACAAGTATTTTGTTGGCATCTATATTCATTAAGAAGTATTTGTATTTTTTTCTTATTATCTTTATCTGGATTTATTATTAGGGTGATGTTGGCTTCATAAAATGAGTTTGGTCATGTTCTTTCCTGTTAAATATTTTGGAAGTACTGGGGCCAGATTTGTATTACATCGTCTTTGAATAATAGGTAGAATACACCTGTGAAGGCATCTGGGTCTGGGTTTTTCATTTTTTGGAAGTTTTTGATGACTGTTACTATCTCTTCACTTGTGATTGCTTTGTTGAGGCCTTCTATTTTTTCTAGGATCAGTTTAGGTGGTTCGTGTGTTGCTAGGAATTTGTGCATCTTGTCTACACTGTCTAGTTTTTTGGCATACAAGTTTTCATAATATACTCTTATGACTTCTCATTTTTGCAGGGTCAATGTTAATGCCCACCCATTCCTGATTTTGTGTCTTCTATCTTTTTCTTTTCAGTCTAACTAAGGGTTTGTCAGTTTTGTTGATCTTCTCAAAGAACAAACTTTGTTCTTTTTTCATTCTTTCTATATTTGTTGTTATTCTTGATTTCATTTATTTGTGCTCTGATATTTACTGTTTCTTTCCTTAGGCTTTGTTCATGATTATTTTGCTGGTTTTATTTTCTATATCATTCAGGTGTGCAGTTAGATCTTCAATTTAAGCTCTTTCTTTTTTGTTAATGTAAGCACTGAGGGCTGTAAATTTCCTTTCAGTGTTGACTTTGTGGTGTCCAAAGATTTTGATGTATTATGTTCTCATTTTCATTCATATCAAGATATTTGTTGAATTTTATAGCAATTTCTTCTTTTACCCACTGATTATTTGAGTGTGTTGTGTAATCTCCACATATGTATTAATTTTCCTTTTTTCCCATCCATTATTGATTTTGAAGCTCATTCCATTATTATCAGAGAAAGTGTTTTGTATAATTTCAATGTTTAATTTATTGAATCTTGTCCTGTGACTCAACATATGTTCTATCCTCATTTTGAAGGAAAGTTTTGCCAGATAGGGAATTCTTGGCAAACAGTTTGTACTTTCAGTTTTTACTTTCAGCACCTTAAAAATATCATACCGTTTTCTTATTGCCTCCATGGTTTCTGATGAGAGTTTGGCACCTAATCTTAACAACATTCTCTTTTATGTGATGCTTTGATTTTCTCTTGCTGCTTTCAGAATCCTACTTTTACCGCTCATATTTGTCATTCTGAATAGTAGGTGTCTCAGGGTAGGTCTATTCATATTTATTCTCTTTGGAGTGTGTTATCCCTCTTAGATACTGATATTTATATCTTTCATATGGGTTGGAAATTTTTCAGTCATTTCTTCAAATATTCTTTATGTCCATTTCCATTCTCTTCTTCTGGAACACCAATAATGCTTCTGTTTAGATGTTTCATATTTTCCATTCTCTTCTCTTATTGTTCTCTTGTCTTTTCCAGTTCAAAAGTTCTGTCTTTGAAATAACTAATTGTCTTGAGTAACCAAAATATGCTCTTATGTGACCCATATTTTAAATCTCATCCATTGTGTCTTTCATTCTTATAAGCTCTCTTTTCAGGCTTTCAAATTGTTCTTTATGCTCATTCATTGCCTTTCTAAGAGCCTTTATCTCTTTAGTCATATTCTTTAAATTTTTTGAAGTGCTTTTGGAGAGTTGTGTGATTATCCTTGATTCATTGTCTTAAATCCTGTATCTCTTCAGGATATTTGGTTTATTTCTTTGGGCCATCTCTTTCTGTTTCCTAGTATGGTTTGTGATTTTTTGCTTATGTATAGGCATTTGAATAGGTTGGTGAAATTTATTCTGATGGCCAATTTTTCTCTCTCATCTGTAGTTTATTTTCACATCTTTTCCTTGATATTTGGTTCAACTTATTCTAAGTCTTTAAAATTGCCCAGCTTATGTTATCAAAATCAGGCCAAGTACTCACTAATGGGGTGCAGATTTTCTCGTAGAATTTTAGGTTAAGAGAGATTCAAAAGCAATTATTCTCCATGCAATTTCCAGATGAGATAGCAGATAGTGTGCATCAGTGTAAATTTCCATGGAGGTTTTTCTTTATTTCCCCATATTCCTGTGTTTCTGTCTGGCCAGAGATAAGAATTAGTGCAGGCTCTGCTGGCCAAATTCACTGAATGGAAGAACCCCTGCTTCCCCTCCCTTTTCCCTTGTGCAAGTTGAGAGGAAGGAAGATGTCTGTTCCCCTATGTGTTGGCTGCAGTGGGTCAGAGGTTCAATTTCAGTTTACTCTCTTGGGTGTGGGGATTGGATCTCTTTATGGCTGCTATGGAGTTTTGATAACTCATATTCGTTGCTTTAGGTTCTTCATCTAGAAAAGTGTTCAAAGCAAATATATGTGTGCAATCTGTCAACATTTTTTAAAAAAAGCTTATCTATTTACATTTGGCTAACCATATAGTCTTTTACCAAAACAAGATTGTTAGTAAAGGTGACTCCTGAGATTAAGAACTCAAAGCATTGCTTTACCTGCATCCCACAAAATGTGGTGTTTATATTTTATTTTTATTTCAGATCAAAATACTTCTTGGACACACAGTTTCTTTAGATATTTGCTATTTAATTTTGAAAAGTATAGAGATCTTCCTGTTATCATTCTGTTCTTGATTTTAAGTTTGATTTAATTTTTATCAGATAAGAGATTTAAATTTTTAATTCTTTTAAATTTATTCATGTATAATTCATGCATTTATTCCATGCATGCTTGAGAGGAATGTGAATATGATTTCTGCTTTTGTTGGTTGGAGTATTTTAGTAATTTTACTTAGATACAATTAATTGACAGTGTTCAGATTTCCTATATCCTTCTTCATTTTCTTTCTACTAACTCTGTTACTGAGGAGTGTTGAAATCTCTAACTGTATTTGTAGATTTGTTTATCTTCCCTTCCTTTAGATGGTTTTTATTTAATGTGCTTTTCAGCTCAGATCTTAATTCTTTGTAACTAATTTTTGGTAATAAAAGAACTACTGCAGAAGTTTTTGGTAGACATCACATGCTTGTGAAAATTTGTAAGTGTATTCTGATAATTTCTGCCTTTTAAGTGGTAATATTAAACCATCTCCATTCAGTGTATTTATAGATGTTATGGAGTTAAAGATTATACTTTCATTTTGTTTTTATATAATTTTAAACCATTTTCATATAGAGTAGTTTAATAAAAAACATATGCATATAAAGGAAAAAATAGAGTGACAAACCACTCTAACATGTATAAATTCCTGAATTCAGATGTTTTAAGAGTGCCTATCAAAAAGGCATTAATATTTTTAATGGAAATGTTTTATTCTTAAAGAAGCTTTAAATTACATAAATATTACACCAAAAATATAGGATATTCATATATACCCCACTCTTCCCCTTCACACATTACCCCATTAACATCTTTCATTAGTGTGATACCTTTGTTACAATTGATGAATACATATTGAAGCATTGCTACTAACCATGGTCCTAGTTTACAATATAGTTTACACTTTGAATTATAACAATTTTATATACTTTAACAAAATAGATACTGGCCTGCATCCATCATTGCAATGCCTTTCATGACAATTCCAATGTCCCCCAAATGCCCCATGTTATACCTTTTCTTCCCTCTTCCATCCCTTAGGAACTCTGGTGACCACTAATTTTATATCTGTTACAAGTTCTTCCATTGCTAGAATACTATTAAGTCTACTTTAGTCCATATTTGAATTTTCCCCTTATGTTTGTTCATTCCTCAGTCTTGAGGATTTGAGTATGGTTCCCCCTCTGTTTCTGATTAAGAATATCTCTGATTCCATGATGCAGTTGGACATAACTGTCTTGCTTGCAGTTGTACATACATTCTCTTTTATTTGATGAAAATTGTCCATCATCCAGGGTGTATCCAATGAACTGGAAAGTAGTTGTTGCCACTCTACAGAGATTCAGTGTTCAAAGGGCATATGACAGACCAAAGAGTTAAATCTCTAAGACATACATTTAATGAGCATAGTGCTATGGATAGGTTCAAATAAAAGGAACAGAAAACCATGTGTAGGGAAATTATGAACATCTAACTCTGTTAACATTGGGGAGGAAAAATACCAAAGTAATGCCCCCATGAAAGGGTGCCAAATTCCTAATATTTTCTACCCTCCATAGAATACCTTGATATCTCTAGAGTCCTCATGACCTCCACTAATTGAGGCACTTTTTTGCTATGGCAGTCAAAGAAATCCTGCTGAGTTGTGCATGAGCATAATATCTGGAATGACCTCCTGTCTCACTTTGAAACCTCTTAACCATAAAAACTCATTTGTATTTACTATATCCCCCTTTTTGTCAAAGTCTTTTTTCTAACTGCTTCCCTAGCATGCTTTTGGTAATACTACCTGATTGCTAGGGAGTCTTATCCCCAGGAGTCATGACCCAAGTTGGGGGAAATTAGTGCACTTTCATGCTGATTTTGGCTTAGAGAAAGCCCACATCTGAGCAATAAGGAGGCTTTCAGAATATAACTCAAACAAAATTAGTTTTAGTTTCACAATAGAAGGGTCATAACTACAACTATCAATATCAAGGTGGTGTAATTGTCAATCCTTCTTAACTAGGCCCTGCCCATGTTCCCAGGAGATTCTTGCTGCTCTGTTAGAGAATGTAACAGGGTTTTGTAAGATGGGAATTGAATATTCTTTCAGTTATTTTGTGGGTCTCCACCCAGTGAGAAATGCCCCATGACCTCTTGAACATATTATGATGCCATAGAGGCACGGCCCATGCCCACCCCTCCCCACACAAATCCCCCATCACCAAAACCCCCCACCAGTGACCCCCCGCCATAGTTCTGACCCTTCTGCAGTCCGGAATCTCCTCAAAAACAAAGGCAAAAAATAAACAAATAATAAGAAATTAAAATCTGCTACTAATAAAAAATAACAAAATTAAAAATTAGAAAATAAGTACAAGGTAAAAAATAAAAAATAATAAAACTTATTTTCTTTTATCATTTACCAATGTAAGATCTGTTATTTTTTATGTACAGTGACAGTTTCTTCCATATATTGCCCCATGTTTTATTTTTTCATTTTATATTCTAGGAAGCTTTATTTATTTATTTTTCCCTCTCTATTTTTTTTAATGTTACATTCAAAAAATAGAAGCGGTCCCCATTTACTCCCCACCCCCCTCACCCCACTCTTCCCACATCAACAACCTCTTTCATCATCATTGGACATTCATTGCATTTGTTAAATACATTTTGGAGTGCTGCTGCCACATGGATAATGGTTTACACTGTAGTTTACACTCTCCCCTAGTCTACCCAGTGGGCTATGGCAGGACATACAATGTCCAGCATCTGTCCCTGCAGTACCACCCAGGACAACTCCAAGTCCTAAAGATGCCCCCTGAAAATCCCCTCTCCCTACCCTCAGCAGCTATCATGGCCACTTTCTCCACATCAGTGCTACAATTTTTTCCATTACTAGTTCTAAAAGGAAGCTTTAGGTTACAGAAAAGTCACAGTGAAAATAGAAGAGATTCCCAACTCCTCCCCCTCTCCCAGTCTATCTTATTAATAACATTTTACATATGTATGGTACATTTGTTACAATTGTAAAAATATTGAAGCATTGCTACTTACCCTTGTCAGTGATTTACATTAAGGTTTGTTTATGTTTTGCACCATACACTTTTATAGGTTTTGACAAAAATTAAAATGGCCTGTATCTGTCACTGCAAGATTATCCAGAACAATTCCAATGCCCTGAAAATGCCATTTCCATCTATTCCATTCTACCTCCCCATCCCCCCAGAACCTATGGTAATGATTAAGTTTCAATCATTGAAAAATAAGGTTAATAGTTACATGTAATAATATTGAGAACTTGACGTATTTGTCTGTTTTCTTTTAATAGTCACTGCGTACATTCTTGAGAGATTCTTTTCCTTGTAATTGAGAACATAGCAGTGCTACCAAGGATGGGAATTTAATATTTTCTTGTTTATTGTGTGGGTCTCCATGCACTGAATTAACACACTCTGACAAAATGAACACTTTTTTGTTATATACAAGCATGGCACAAATGCACAATATACTACCTATCCCCCCACCTGTGATGCCCTGTACCAGTAACCTTCTCCTGCCATATTTTCCAAAAGAAGAGTCTCACCAATGTAATCTTTTTTCTTCTTGTTTATTTTATTTTAAATATTACATTAGAAAAATGAGGTCCCCATATATCCCCCATCCCACCCACTACACCCCTCCCACATCAACAACCTCTTCCATCATCATGGCACATCCACTGCACCTGGCGAATACATTCTGGAGCACCACTGAACCACATGGACAGTAGTCCACATTGTAGTCCACACTCTTACCCAGTCCACCCAGTGGGCCATGGCAGGACACACAACGTCCAGCATCCCTCCCTGCAGCACCACCCAGGACAACTCCAAATCCTGAAATGCCCACACGCCATATCTCTTCTTCCCTTTACCTACCATCAGTAGCCACCATGGCCACCCTCTCCACAACACTATTACAATTCCTTCCATTACTAATCACAATAGTTCCGCAGCAGAACACCAGTAAGTCCACTCTAATCCAAACTCTAGTCCTCCATCCTTTGGACCCTAGAATGCTTATGTCCAGTCCCCCTCTACATCAACAGGGGTCTTAGATTCCACATGGATGATGGATGCAATTATCCTGTTCCCAGCTGTAGGCATTCTTGTCTCCCTCAGACCTACATATCCCAGGATATTACCTGCTCCTTCCTCTAACCCTCTTCCAATGTCCATGGATAATCAAAACCACATTTCCACCCTACCCCCATCACTTTCAATATCCTTCAAATCCAATATATGTCTGCACCACTATCACCCCCATATAATGCCAAACCATCCCTTACAACCTTATAGATTTTGCCCATATTGAGAATTGGCTCACCTCTCTCTACTTCCTTTTTTTCTCCTGATAACTTACCTTCCAGAGTCTAGTTCTGTGAATCTGCTCAATTTGCTTAAGTCATATCAATGAGGTAATGTAATATTCATCCTTCAGGGACTGGCTTAATTCATTCAATATAAGGTCTTCATGATTCATCTCTATTGTCCCAAGTGCTATATATGTATTCCTTCTTAAAACTAAATAATAGTCCATTGTGTGTATATACCACAATTTGCTTATCCATTCAAATTTGAGGGACACTTGAGTTGTTTCCAACTTTAACAATAATGAACAATGCTGCTATGTACGTTGGTGTGCATATGTCTGTTCATGCCCTTGCTTTTAATTCTTCTGGGTATATACCCAGCAGTGCGATTGCTGGATCATATGGCTGTTCTATATTTTGCTTCCTGAGGAACTGCCAAACTGTCCTCCACAATGGCTCCTCCATTCTACATTCCCACCAGCAGTGAATGAGTTTTCCCTTTTCTCCACATCCTCTCCAACACTTGTAATTCTTTCGTAATAACTTCTTATCTAATAGGTCTCAAATGATATTTCATTGTAGTTTTGACTTGCATTCCCCTAATTGCTAGTGATGTTGCACATCTTTTCATGGTTTTTTTGGCAATTTCTATTTCTTCTTTGGAAAAGTGTCTATTCAAGTCTCTTGCCCATTTTTAAATAGGTTGATTGTCTTTTTATTTTTAAGACGTAGATTTCTTTATATACGCAGGATATTAGGCCTTTATCAGATAAGTGTTTGCCAAATATTTTATCCCTCTGAGTTGCCCTAAAATGCAGAAATACTTTATTATAAAAAGACGACCTGCACTTTAGCATTGTTCCTATTTATTTAATGTGATTCACATAAATCCTTGTCATTAATGAATTAAGATTCTCTTCAGAAACAGACTGATGGGATAGATACATATATATAGATTTTATATCTATATATATAAGTCTTTCCCTTGACTAGAGGTATGTGTAAGTCCAGTTTTGTAGGACAGGCTACAAGCTTGGAATACCAATGAAGGTTTTGTTGTTGTTGTTGTTGTTGTTTTTAGATTTAAACTCTTTTATTTTCAGTTTAAATAGTTGCAAAGTCTTTGATTTCTGGTGCATCATAAATACTGACATTTTAAAATAATGGAATAATGTATCCAAAAGATATCTAAATGCCAGCGTTATGGATTCCCGATACCATCCAGTAAAAGCATGTCTGAACGAGCTGATTTTTAACACTTAGATATTTTTATCATTCTTTTTACTCCTTGAACTTGTGTTTCCATTCCACTTTCCCCACAGAGTATCTTCATGTACAGTGAAGGTTTTTGATGAATTTCCTAGGAGAAACTGGTTGTCTGATGTAGAGTTTGAAATTATCCCTTTTGACTGCTGAAATCACCACTTTTCCTCTTATGGCCTTCAACTGATTTGAGTAAAAATCTCTCATTATGGTAGGCAATCTCCTCAGTTGACTGTAGATGTAATCAGTCATAGTAGCAACCAACTTACTAATGATTTAAGTCCACAGAATATCCTTACAGTATCAATCGGGCCACTGCTTGCTTGACTAAACACCTGGGTAACATAATCTGGTGAAGTTGACACAGGAATTTAAATATTATAGCACTGGATTGAAAAGATGCACTCCTCAGGCTTTAATCCCTAAACTGATCTTGGTCTCTCAGGAAACTAATCCACTGGTCCCAATTTTTGGTCAGATAGATCCCAGTCCAATTAGCCACTTGAGAATTCCAAGAAATGCACACGTATTATGATCTTTTAAATCTGAATGTTTGGTAATGAATTGACATCTAGAAGGCACCCAAGTAATATGATAGTATCCCATTTTTCCTGGCCAGTTTCCTAGTTTTGTGATATTCTAATGGATAGTATTATTCAAATCTCTGCTTCCAGATCTGCATTGTATGAAAAATGCCCTTAATGGAGATATGGAACTGAAAGACTGCAAATTTCTAGATTGTAGGCCAATTTCATTCCTTCATGCCTTCATGAGTGATAGCTTCTTTATACCATGGGCTTCTTGCTTACTGGTAGTCCAAATGAGAGCAGAAGACTAGGAAAAGACATGCTAATTTTTAAAAATGTATCTTTTAGGTTAGTTTATCTGCTTCTTTCCTCTCATAATACGGAAGATACAGAGGCTTGAATAGTTAAGACTACTTTCAAATCAATTCAGTTCAGTACATTTTGCCAAGTCAGTATCAGATAAACTGATAATATTGGTATCTTTTTATTTTCCATTGAATAGACAGGTCATATTTATATTGTATAAGCCTTAAACATTTCTGATGAGGTCTGATCCTCTCATTCCAATATTTTTATTTGGTAGTTGAAATCTAAATTCCACCATTGTAATTCATACAACAAGGCCTACTAATGTTTTTGGGGAAGTAAGGCATTGAATTAGATATGATATTTGGAAAGCTTTCCAACTGCACTCTGAAATATAAGCACATACACATATATATATAATTCATTTACAGCTACCTATATTATATAGCAGTGGGCAAAGCATAGATAAACACACATATTTCTGTAACTTCACATACAAATACAGAGATTTTAAGAATTAACTTAGCCAATATAAACCAATATATATTTTCTTTATTTTGTCACCTCATTTTCTTGCAACATTTTACATAGTTCTGAAACTTGTAAGACATTTTCCTGTCCTTGGAAAATTGAAATATTTTCTGCTAGGGTACAATAAGAGAGTCACAAATATATAATGATTTTTAAAAAATAAAAATAAATAAAACTGTAAGGAAGGAGAAAATACTTTGCTGATCAATCAGTAAAGAAATTTAGCTCAAGGAGATTCCAAATATGCTCCAAAATTATTACCTCTTCCAAAGTCTGAAGTTATAGAAAGTGCAGTAGCAGTTCTGTTTATAGGCAGATATACTAAAATTCATGTTATTATTATTCACTCTGTAGATTTTGAAATGAAATCTATTACATAAGATGGAATTATTCAATATTAGTGGTAACAAACATAAGTCACCATGAATGATAGAAGAGCATTAAAGGACTAGCAGAAGAGAACAGGTGGAGATCTGTCAATAAGAATGTGTTGTGTTTTATCTATTTTCACTATTAAGAATTAGCATGACTGAAAAATTTACCAACATAACCATCGTAACCGAATTCTTGCTCATGGATTCCCTGATGACTGGATGACACAGAGACTCTATGCCACACTTTCCTCATCATTTACCTGGTAGCACTGATGGGGAATCTCCTAATTATAATCATCACCACAATTTACCAGCATCTCCAAATTCCCATGTATTTCTTTCTAAAGAATTTGTCCTTTATTGATATCGGCTACATCTCTGTCACTGTTCCTAATTCTATCATGAACTCTCTGACCAACAGACATTCCATTTCCTTCCTTGGGTGTGCCACACAGGTTCTTCTTGTTTTTGTTTTTGCTGGCACAGAATTTGCCATCCTTATAGTTATGTCCTATAACCACTATGCTGCTTATATGCCATCCTCTGCACTAAGAGGGCATTGCTCACAGAGACTCTTGTGTGCAGATGGTGACAGCATCATGGCTCAGTGGATGTGTCTGTGGCTTCACTCATGCAGCAGGTACGTTCTCTTGTCAATTTCTGTGGATTGAACATAGTGCATCAGTTCTGTGATGTTCCATCACTGCTTCCACTTGTTTGTTATGGGGACCATAGTTTAGAAGATGCATTTATTATACTTAGCTGTTGCTTTTCTTTTGTGTATTTTATTTTAATGGCTATTTCTTATGTTCTCATTTTTTCCACTGTTCTAAGAATCCCATCTGCAAAGGGCAGACTAAAAATATTTTCAACCTGTGTGCCCCACCTCACTGTGGTGATGTTGTTACTGTTTTCTGGGATTATTATATATTCAGCCAAAATCTTCAAATCCTCTTCATTGGAATTGTTGATATCTGTGCTTTACACTGTGTTGCCTCCCACTCTGAATCCTCTCATTTATAGCCTGAGAAATAAGGATATGCTGATGGCATTAGGAAAAGTGATCACTGATAAAATGCGCAAAATAATCTCTTGATTTTAATACTTAGCATTTAAGTAATAAGAATAACTTTTAAAGTAAATATACACCTTTAGTTTCTTATTTCTAGAAGGAATTATCTTAGTGCTATCTAAGATACTGTATTGTATTACAGTAAATGAGTAGCTTGGAAATACTTAACACAGTGATTCACTTTCCATTATAGATTACATATCATCATGTTCTACTTGGAATTGAATTCCAGATGTTTTACATTCACTCTCATTTTTTCCCAATACCCTACCACCGCCCAACATTTTAGGTAGCAATTTACTTTTATTTCTGAAGTAAAGTTTATTTTTGTGGTATCAGTAGTTAAAATGAAGATATATAAATATTCATAACTTGTTTTAAAGGATTCTGTCAATTCATGCTAATTAAATATTCACTTGTGGATTTCATAGCAGAACCTTTATAGGACCAGTGTAATTATTGTGAACTCTTTTCATATAAGTATTAAGAATATCCAAAGATGGCGATGTCAACATTCTTATTAAGCTGAGCTTCAGAACACATCGTCATCAGGAATGGTTTGTTTTGTTATAAAAATATACAGTATATCACAGTTTTGAAATGTTTCTGAACATGTCTTATCTCAGTATATTTACCCAACTAGTTCTCTTTATCCAAATACAGTCTCTTAATGCAAATTTGTAACTTTCTTTTCTTTTTTTATTTTCTTTCATTATGTTATTCCATCTTCCTCTCTTCCCTGACTTCAATTTTTCCCTTTCCTCTTTCTCTTGTGTATCCTTTTCTTCATCTTCTATTCTTGTTATCTTCTACACATTAGGAGAACATTTTTCATATATCTGCTTAATACTATGCTCTATTTCCTGCTATTTTTTTTACAATTATCTTACAACCTACCTAAAAACTCACAACTTCTACTTTGTTTTTGGTGGCATTGGTGTGGATATAACCACTGCTGACTCTGTGTGTTCCAGTCTCACACCAGAGATTGTAGAAACTTTAATTTCTTGTTTTAGTTTCTCAAGTCAATTTTCCTTCCAGGATGATATTTCCTTTCCAGGATGATATTATTAAATGTTTTACTCTCTTCCATTAATATGTCATTTCCCTATGAATTTGTGAAATTTAATACCAAAAAATAATAATAATAAATTGGCATAGTTGGGATCTAACCATACCATGCTCAACCTGCTTATTTTTTGCTTAAAGAAATTCCAAAATCTTTTCAAATGTAGTTACAAATATGCTTTATTCTTGCCTTAAATATTTGTGTCCTAAACATATTTTCCCTAGAATCAATATAATACCAATTTTTTTGGCTAAATTGACAAGCTGATGCTAAAACACTTAGGATAAAGCAAAGTAACTAAATATTTGAAAGAATATTAATAGCGAATATAAATTTTGAAGATTTGTAATATAAATTTGGACAATAGCGAATATAAATTTGGAAGACAATATAAAACTGATCACCAAAATGGAGTGTTATTCTAAACTTAAAAAAATAGGTCAATTGAAAGAATGGAGTTGAAAAATAGATCAATTTTTATATGTTCAACTGAATTTCAAATAAGGTACCCAAACAGTTCAAAAAATTTTTGAATATATTTTTATTTTTTAAAAATAGTTTCTTTTAAAAATTAATAAGTATATTTTAAAAAGTAAATGGAATAAAGATAATTAGATTACATAAATTTTACATAAAAAATATAGGGGTTTCCCATACATACGCCTCTTTCCCAACCCCTCCCTAATTTTGCCATATTAACTACATCCTTCATTAGTGTGGTACATTTGTTACAATTGATGAACACAAATTGGAGCATTATCACTAAGCTTTGATTATAATTTACATTGTAGTTTTCACTCCCACACAATTTTGTAAGTTATGACAAGATATATAATGACTTGTATATGCCATTGCAATATCATTCAGGACAATATTCAAGTCTCAAATGTGTCCCCATTTTGCAAATGTTTCTTCCCTCTCTCCCCCCAAAGAACATCCACTGGCCAGTGCCTCTGTATCAATGGTAAAAGTTTTTCCATTGGTAGAACCACAATAAGTCTACACTAGAACCCAGTAAATGTACTCTAGTCAATCCTTCATTACCCAATCCTGAGGATCTGGGATGTTGATGCCAACTCCACCTCTAATTATGAGGGGATTTGATCTCGTTTGGGGCAGATGGATGGGACTATATTGCTTGCAATTGCAGACTCTCTTTGTTCCTAGGGATGGTCACTGTCCCAATTTATCTCCTTGTTAATTGTCCTGGGTGAGTCCAATGAAATGAAGAGTAGATGTTACAACACTATTGAGATTCAGGGTCCAGCTAATATATGGGGAACACAAGGATTTAAGTCTCTTGGATATACACCTATCAACTCTAACTATAGTTTCAAATAGAAGGGACAGAAGAGCCATGTGTAGGGAAACCACAACTGAATCAAACTTTGTCACAGCGGGGTGCATAAATTCCCAAGTAGGTCTCACTGGCAGGGAACCAAACTCCTGAGCTGTCTACCCAGCCTATAGTGTTTAGATGTCTCTGCTATTTGAGGCAATATATACTTTGGCAGTCAATGAAATTCTGCTGAGGCTTGCATAAGTGAAAATTCTGGAATGACCTCACAACTCACTTTGAAATCTCTTAGCCACAGAAACTCATTTATCTTTATCTTTTCCCTGTTTTTGTCAATGTCTTTTTCCAGATGCATTCCAAGTTTGTGCTTGGTAATAATCCTTTCATGCTAGGGTGGCTCATCCCCAGGAGTCATGTCCCACACTGGGGGAATGGTAATGCATTTATATACTGAGCTCAGCTTAGAGAGAGGTCACATTTGAGTAAAAAGGAGACTCTCAGGAGGCAACTATTAGGCACCCTAATACTAAGCTAAGTTTCAATTTCAAAAGTAAAGGTTCATATTTACAGTTATCAATGTTGAATCCTCCTTCACTATTCACTGTCCCTGTACTCAGGGAATTCTTGCTGTGTCATTAGAGAATGTGGCAGAGCTCCCCAGGAAGGGAATTCAATATTCTTTTGGTTATTGCATGAATCTCCATCCACTGTGAAAATACCTCAAGAACACTTGAACACATTTATATGACTTATAGTTATGCCACAGCTGAACAGCCTTCCATGCCTTCCCGTCACTGACATCCCACATCAATTGTCATCCGTGCAACAGCTGTAATTTTTCTGTGAACCAAAACTTCATAAAAAACGAAACTGAGAAAATAACCAACTACTCCTGATAAGAAAATTAAATAATAATAGTTTTTAAAATAACATATAAAATATTTTACAAATTTTGAATTAATAAAAAATAATTAAAATTATAATTTAAAAAAAAATTGACATTATGTCTTTCATCACTGTAAGAACCTTCATCTTGTATGCACAGTGATATTTTCTTCTGTTTATTACCCCAGTGTCTTTTTTTTTTTTCATTTTGTGTTAGAAGAAGTTTTAGATCACAGAAAAGTCACAGAGAATATAAGGGATTCCCATATACCCAACACCCTCGCCCTTTCCCCCTTCCACTATTAAAAGTGTTATACATGTGGATGACACATTTGTTACAATAGATAAATAAATATTGAAACATTGCAAGAACCATGGTAAATGGTTTACATTATGGTTTATATTTTGGACAATACACATTTATAAATTTTGATGAAATTTAACATGGCCTTGAGCCAACTTTGCATGATCAGGTAGAAAAATTCCATTTACCCCCAAATGCTCCATGTACCATCTATTCTATTCCCCCCTCCCACTTCCCTTGGCGCCCGCAGCAAACACCAAATTTCGCTACTTGAAGAACAAGATTCACAGTTACTTATAACAACACTGAGGGCTTGACATACTGGCCTGTTCTCCCCTATTAGGCATTGCTTATGCTCTTGAGAGACTGCCTCACCTTAATTTGAGAACATAGAAAGACTCCCCATGATGGAAATCTAAGACATTCCTGCTCATTATGTGGGTCTCCACCAACTGATACAAAATACTATGACAAGAGCAAGACTTACCTAGAAGCCTTACCCAGGTGTGCACTGTCCCAAATATCCCCCACATCCAACTCCCAAAACCAGTAATCCTCCCTTGTCATATTGCCAAAAGAACATTTCCAATATTGTACTTCCAAATGAGTGTTTAACAGGCCTCTCCCTGAATGCTCCCACTAGGGTCATGGGAAATCCAACACACCACTGTATTCTCCATCCACTGCACAACCACACACTTCAACCTTATCACAGAATTTGCCCATTTGGGCATTGGCTCACAACCTTCTTCACCCATTCTGTCTCCTATAAACTTAGCTTCCAGGCTCTAGCTCTGTGAGTCTGCAAAATTTATTTAATTTTTATCAGTGAGGTCATATAATTGTCTTTCACTTTCTGGCTTGCTTCACTCAACTTAAGGTGCTAAAAATTCATCTATGTTATCCCGTGTGTTAATACTGCATTACTTCTTAAAGCTTAATAATATTCCAATGAATGTACATAGCACAATTTATTTATAAATTTATCTTTTGATGGGAATTTGGGTTGTTTCCAAATTTTGGCAATCATGAATAATGCCACTATGAATATAGCTGTGCATATATCTGTTCATGTCTTGCTTTCAATATTTTGGGCATATACCCAGTAGTGGGATTTATGCATAATAGAGCAGTTCTATAGTTAGCTTCCTGAGGAACCACCAAATTGTCATCCACAATGATGGCATCATTCTTGATACCACAAGCAGAGGATAAGTGTTCCCATTCTTCCATACCCTCTCCAACATTTGTAGTCCTGTTTTTTTAACCAAATTTGTATTGTCTTTTTAAAAAGACATATAGATCATGCAAAATGTTACATTAAAAATATGAGGTTCCTAAATTCAACACTGTCCATTCCCCCACTCCTCCCACATCAACAACCTTTTTAATCATTGTGACATATTCATTGCATTTGATGAATACATTTTGGAGCACTGCTACTCTGTATGGATAGTAGTTTACATTGTAGTTTATACTCTCCCCCAGTTCACTCAGTGGGTTATGACAGGATACATAATGTCCCCCATCCATCCCTCAATATCATTCAGGACAACTCCAAGTCCTGAAAATGTCCCCATATCATACCACTTCTCTCTCCTTGCCCTCATCAACTCCCACGGGCACTGTTTCCACATCAATGATACAATTTCTTCCATTACTAGAGTCCCAGTAGTTTTATAGTAGAATACTAGTAAGTCCACTCTAATCAATATTTTATTTCTCTATCCTGTGGACCTTGGGATGGTGATGTCCACTCCACCTCTAAATTGAGAAGGGTCTTAGATACCACATGGTTGATGGATGCAATTCTCCTGCTTGGAGTTGTAGACTCTCTTGGTTCCCTGGTGTGGTGGTTGACCATCCTCACCTCCTTGTTAGCTGATCTGGGTAAATCCAATGAACTGGAGAGTAGTTGTAACAACTCTGATGAGGCTCAGGGCCCAGATGGCACATGGACAGTCCAGAGATTCAAGTTTCCTGAGCATACACCAAACCCAGTGCCAAACACAGTTTCAATAGACGTGATAGAAGAGGCTTGTGTAGAGAGTTCACATCTGAGTCCAACTCCATCACACACAGGAGCACAAATTCCAAAGTAAGGCCCACAGACAAGGCCCTGATCTACAGAACCATCTGCCATTACCATAGAACCTATGTGTCTCCATAGCTCTAGGAGCACCAATACCTTGAATTATATCTATTTTGTCTTCCAAGATAATTATGGTCTTGGCTTTTATATTTAAATTTCTTTTCCATCTTGAGTTAAATTTGCATAAGGTATTAGATGATGTCTCTCTCATTCTTTTGGATATTGGTGTCCAGCTCTCCAAGCATCAGTTTTTGAAGAGGCCATTTTCTCCCAGTTGAGTTGACTTGGTGGCTTTGCCAAATATCAGTTGACGTATATGCAGGGATCTCTATCAGAACTCTCAATTTCAGTTCCATTGGACAGTACGTCTATCCCTTGTGACAATACCATGCAGTTATGACCAATGTTTCTTTGTAGTATATTTTAAAGTCAGGTTATGTGATTTCTCCAATTTTATTTTTCCTTTTTCAATGTCTTTGGCTATTCAGGGCCTCTTGTCCATCCTAATGAATTTCAAAATTCGCTTTTCCAATTCAGGAAAATATGCTATGGTAAATTTTATTGTGATTGTGTTATATCTGTAAATCAGTATAGGTAGGATAGATACATTAATAATGGTGAATATTCCTCTATTTATGTAGTTCTTTTATTTCCTTTAACAGTGTTCTGTAATTTTCTCTGTACAAGTCATTTACATCCTTAGTTATTTTTATTCCTATGTATTTGATTATTTTAGTTGCTATTGTGAATAGGATTTTTTTTCTTGGTTTCCTCCTTGAATTGCTCATTATTTGTTTATAGAAATTCTACTGATTTTTGCATGTTAATCTTGTAACCTGCCACATTACTGAACTCATTTATAAACTCTGGAAACTTAAAAAATACAGGATCATGTTATCTGCAAATAGTGAAATTTTTACTTCTTTCTTTCAAATTTTATATATTTTACTTATTTAAATGCTCAAGCAAATACTTCTAAAACAATGTTAAATAAGAGCAGTGACAGTTGGCATCCTTGTTTTGTTCCAGATCTTAGAGGGAAAGCTTTTATGATTTCACCATTGAATATGATATAAGCTGAGGGGTTTACCTATATACCATTTATCATTTTGATGAAGTTTCCTTCTATTCCTATCCTTTGAAATGCTTTACCAGGAATAGGTGCTGTATTTGTCAAATGCTCTCGCTGCATCTATAGAGGGTATCATGGGATTTTTTTTTCTTTTGATATGTTTTTTGGGAGCATTAAAATGATTTTTTAAAATGTTGATCCATCCTTGCATACCAGGAATGAAACCAACTTGATCATGGTTTATAAGTCATTTGATATGTTGTTGAATATGAGTATTTTGTTGAGGATTTTAGCATCTCAGTTCATTAGAGAGATTGGTCTCTAATTTCCTTTCTCGTTGCATCTTTGTTTGGCTTTGGTGTTAGGATGATGTTGGCATCATAGAATTAGTTAGGCAATGTTCCCTCCACTTCTATTTTTTGGAAGAGATTAAGCAGGATTGGTGTTAGTTCTTTCCAAAGAATTTGATAGAATTCATTTCTTAAGCCACCTGATCCTGGCTTAATTCAATCTCATTACATGTTTGGTCATTGATTTCAATTTCTTCATTCATCAATGAAATCTGCTTTTTTGTTTCTAGAAATTTGTGCATTTCATTTAAATTATCCATTTGTTGTCATACAATTTTTCAAAGTATCATTTTATGATACTCTATTTCTATGGGGAAAGTGTTGATATACCCTTCCTCATTCCTTATTTTATACATTTATATCTTCTCCCTTTTTTTCTTTTGTTAGTCCTGCTAAGGATCTGTCAATTTCATTAATAATGAATTAGAATGAGTTTTTAGTTTTATTTTTTCTAGGGCTTTCTTACTTTCAAATTCATTTAACCCTGCTCTTATCTTTGTTATTTCCTTCTTTATACTTCCTTTGGGGTTAGTTTATTTTTCTTTTTCTAGTTCTTTCAGGTATGTAGTTAGTTCTTTGATTTAACTCTCTCTTCTTTTTAAATATAGGCATTTATGACTATGAATTTCCCTCTCAGTACAGCTTTTGTTACATCTGATAGGTTTTGATATGTTGTGTCATTTTCATTTATTTCAAAGTAATTATTGATTTCTTTGTGATTTCCTCCTTGACCCACTGGTTGTCTAAGAATGTCTTGTTTAACTTCTATATCTTTGTGTCTAATCTGCTTCTCTGCCTGTTACTGATTTCCAGCTCCATCATTTGTGGTCAGAGAAATTACAATGAATAATTTCAATGTTTCTGAATTACATTGAGAATTGTTCTGTTTCCTAGCATGTGGTTTATCCTGAAGAATGATCCGTGTGTACTCAGGAAAAATGTATATCCCACTGTGTCTGTATGTAATTTTCAATATATGTCTATTAACTCCTATCCTCCAATGTATTATTCTAGGTCTTTGTTTTTTAAATTATTCTCTGTTGAGGTGTTTTGTATAATTATCATAATGGTGTATTAAATTCCCCACTATAACTGTAGGGGCATATATTTTTCCACTTAGTTTTGGCAATATTTGTCTCATGTACTCTGAGGTGCCCTGGTTAGGTGCATAAATGTTTATGAAATTCTATTTTCTTGATACATTTAAACTTTCATTAATATATAGCTTGTCTCTTACAATAGCTTGTATTTTAGGTTTATTTTGTTCAATTTTAATATAGCTACTCCCACCCTATTTGGTTATTGTTTGCTTTTAAAATTATTTTCCAACCATTCACTTTCAGCCTTGTTTCATCCCTGGGACTAAGATGAATTTCTTGTAGACAGAATATAGATGGATAATATTTCCATATTCATTTTGCCAATCTTTGTCATTTCACTAGAGAGTTTGAGCCATTATTTTTAATGCTATTACTATCAAGGAATTTATTTTATAAACCATATTTCATTAGGTTTATGAGGCCATATGTTGTTTTTATTCCTGTTTTTATCATTTCCATTATTCTTAAACTCTTCTCCAACTCCCTCTCCTGTATTTTTCTTTCCTCCTGCAGAACTTCCTTTAATAATTCTTGTTGGGCAGGTTTCTTATTGACAAACTCTATTAATTTCTGTTTATCTGTGAATGTTTTTAACTCTCCCTTATTTTTGCATACCAGCTTTGCTGTATAAAGAATTCTTGGCTAGAAGTTTTTCTCTTAGCAACTTAATTATGTCAAATCATTGCTTTTTAGCCTCCATGGTTTCAGATGAGAAATCAGCACTTAATCTTATTGAGCTTCCCTTGTATGTGATGGATCTCTTTTCTCTTGCTGCTTTCAGTGTTCTTTATTTGTCTTGAGCATTGGACAATTTGATAAGTACATGTCTTGGGGTAGGCCTGTTAGGATTTACAATGTTTGGGGCCTGCTGCACTTCCTGGGTATATACATCCATATTGCTCTATAGGGTTGGGAAATTTTCAAACATTACTTGCTCCAACACTCCTTCTGCCCCCTTTCCCTTCTCTTTCCCCTCTGGGATGCCTTTCATATGTTTGTTTGTGCATTTCATATTGTCATTCAATTCATAATAACTTGCAAGATTTTTTCTTTTTGTCTATCTGTTCTGCTGTTTTCATATGTACTGTCTTCCACATCACTGATTCTTTCTTTTGTCTTTTCAAATCTGCTGTTATGTGCTTCCAGTGTTTCTTTGATTTCTTGCATTGTTCCATTCATCTCCATCATATACCTTATATTTTCATATATGTTGACAATTTCTTCAGTATGTTCTCCCAGTCTCATCCTAATATCCTCAATCTCTCTCTTTACTTCACTAAGTAAATTCATGATATTTGTTTGGACAACTTTGATTAGTTGTTTCATGTTCTACATCCTCCTGTTTGTTTGTTTGTTTTGTTTTTGTTTTGGTTTGCTCATTAGACTGTGCCATGTCTTCCTGTTTCTTATTATGGCTTGTAATCTTTTGTTGGTGTCTTGGAATATGTTTATATGGATGCATTTACTTGGTTTATTAGCTTATCTTTCTACCATAATGCTTTATTTTATTGTTGTTCTTGTGTGTTGTAAGAATTCACTTTGACACTTTATTCCTCTTGTTCTATTTCCCTTCTGTTGTCTATGTTCCCTTGGGAAAAATTAGGAACAGAGAAAAGGAAAAAGATAAGAAGAGAAAAAGAACAGTAATGATAATATTAAAAAAGTAGAAGAGGGGCTATAAAAGACCAAAGAAAATAATTAACATGAGTAAATGTCATAAGAAGTACAGAAGAATAAGATAAAAAAAGGTGGAATAGAAGAAAGGAAAACAAAATAGAGAAAATTATATAGAATGGATTAAAAGGCTGATATGATGAGAAGAAAGGAAAGAAAATAAGAGAAAGGAAATGAAAAAATAAAACTATAAGGAAAGAAAACAGAAAAAAGGGAGTGGGAGAGATAAATTTAAAAAGATGGAAGACCAATCAAAAAGAGGTGGAATGTAATAAAAACAACAGAAGACAAGATATAAAAATGAAAGATGGAAAGAAAATAACATAGATAGAAAAAAAATCATCAAATAAAAAAGGGTGGAAACCAAGAAAGGGAAAACACAACAAACAAGGACAAAACAACAGCAACATCAATAACACCATAAAACAAACAAGGAACAATTAAAATGAAAGAAAGTACAGCCTGCACAAGAATGGCACCCACACACACGGAGAGCTGACACAACAAGATGATGCAACAAAAAGAAACACAGATTCCCAGTGCCACTGATAAGGATAGAAGCGGTCACAGAAGAACAGACAGTGAACGAACACAGAGAGCAGACAACTGGGGGAGGAAGAAACGGGAGAGAAATAAATAAATAATAAATCTTAAAAAAAAATCCATAAAAGAATATAGTCTTCCTTTTGTGTTTTCTTCAGCTAGAATTGAATAAAAACATTAAGGAAAGGAGTTCTAATTTACTAGTCTGTATTTCTCTATGAAAGTACTTTTGTGGAATAATAATTCAATTCTCTTTTATACTCCATTACTCATTTGTGTGTATGATAGGAATTTCCTATTAAACCACATAATCATATGAAATATGTTCATATTTGTCATTGGGTATGACTAATATACAACAAAACAGAACTACAAGCCCTGGAAATGAATCTCTATTGACCCTTATTATTATGACTTATCAGATCTGGTGTGTGCCAAATCATTGGATTGCAAAATGTAGACAATGTTTAGACTCAGAATTTAGTGGTTATGACAGTATTTACTGTTTACAATGCTTCTATTTAAGTTTTGAATTGACATTGGAGTAATCTGTCAATATAGGTTACATAATATGAAAATAAAACAATCCCAGTGCCTTTGCAGCAGTGATTATTTATTGCCCAATCCTGTATTTGCATGTCAGAGCAGCTCTGCTTTAGGCTATGGGTTTATTTTTCATTTGCTTCTCTTGTCTTATTTTGAGTTCCAGGTTGTAAGGGCAGTGGTTACCTGGAGTATATGTTTTCATGAAGTTTTTAGGAGCTACTTAAGAGGCAAGTGGGAAGCTACACATCCTGGATGTGAGGCACACTATTACATTAGTACACAGTTAATTGGGTAAAGCAAGGCACATGGCTAAACAATTACCTATGAGATAAGGAAGTGTGGAGTAGAGAAAAGGGGGTATATATTTGTTGATTAATAATCTATTCACCTCAATAGACAAGCTTTAAAAAAGTGGTAGGATTCAAGTGTCCTTGAGTGTACACCAAGACCAGCGTCAACCATAGGTTCAGTAAAAGTGACAGAAGAGGCAAATGTAGAAAGGTCAAAAATGAGTCCAATTCCACCACATTTAGGAACACAAACTCCAAAGTGGGACCCACTAACAAGGCACAACTCGTGAATGAACTGCTATGACAATAGAACCTGTGAGTCTCTGTAGCCCACAGGGGCACTGGTACCTGGTATTGTATCTACTCTGGCTGTCTCTGAGATCCTTCTGAGGTGTGCATAAGGGCAACCACTCTGATGACCTCCCAACTCTTTTTGAAGACTCTTTGCCATATAAACTCATTTGTCTTTACCAATTCTACTTTGTTTCCAAGGTCTTTTTCTAGTTGCATCACAAGTTAGTAATTGGTGTATTTCATTCCTCATATTTCCTACAGGAGTATATTCATTAAATTGGTTTATATCTCCTTGTATTTTTATTTTCAGTTATCATTATTTTTTATTTCCATAAATACTGTATGTTTTTTACAAATTGTCCTAAGCTTTTATGATAATCTCTTGATCTATACTCATGTCCATAACTAAATTTATTTTTATACATAATAAAATAGTAATACTTGGTATCTAATAATATAAAAATTTGAAAAGCTTTTTAGGTCTGCATTTGCAGTTTTTTCTGTTTTTCTTTTTGCTAGCTATGTTAACTTTTTCCTCATGTGCTCTGTGATATTTTTTTCATTGTGGTCTCATGTCATCTTCAATTTTATGTTATTGGGTTCCTGTATTTAAAGAGAGTTGCTCTAAAACTTATATGCCTGTGTTTCTATGGATTGCCTTAGAGCAATACCAATCCAGAAAAATCTATATCCTAACTTAAGGTTTTCATATTGCACACATAATATGAATTCTTGGCCCAAAACATCATGGGAAATACAATGGTAAAAAATAACCAGGGGAAGAGGATTGTGTGAAGATGGCAGGGCAAGAAGCTCCAGGAATCAGATCTTCCACATTAAAAGATCTTAAAAAATGTTTTCAACGAAGTTTAATACTTTTTACTACACAGGGTGTACATATATATTATTCAATTGATCCTTAATTATTTCATATTTTTGATCCTAATATACCCTAATCTAAATGATACTGTTTTGTTTTCCATTTCTATTAGTCCAGGAGAATGCAACTTAAGCTTGCAATATTTTTAATAGATTCCTAAGGATTTTCTAGGTTAAAATTTTGTGAATAAAAAGAGTTATACTTTCTCATTTATTAGGTCTTTCATTCTTATTTTGGCATGTTGCATAGCCTGGGCATTCTGTACAATGCTGAATGGCAGTGAAGAAAGAAAATGTAGGTAGAACTATTGTGACTAGTAATGGAAGAAACTGTAACATTGATGTGGAGAAAGTGGCCATGGTAGTTGCTGGGGCAGGGAGAGGGAAGAAGAGATGTGATGTGGGGACATTTTAGGGACTTGGAGTTGTCCTAAATTATAATGCAGGGACAGATGATGGACATTATAAATACTGCCATAGCCCACTGAATGTACTGGGATAGAGTGTAAAATACAGTGTGAACTATAATCCATGTGGTACAGCAGTGCTCCAAGAAATATTCATCAAATGCAATGGATGTTTCTCAATTATGAAGGAGGTTATTGATGTGGGAAAAGTGAGGGTGGGCGGGGGTGGAGTATGTGAGACTCTCATATTTTTTAATGTAACATTTTTTGTGATCTATGTATCTTCAAAAATTTTTTAAATGAATGAGTAAAACATAACTAAACAACAACAACAAAACAGTGGGATGTGGAAAAAGTTTCACCTGTTCTATTGTAGATGTTGCCTTATTGTAGATGCTGCAGTTGTTCCCTACTCATGTAGATCATGTTGCAGTTCTGATAGCAAACAGCTGCTCGGTAGTTTCCAATAAATACGATGTGGAAACTATGGTTGAGTCTCTCAGTTCTAGAAGCTGTGAGTCCCCTCGTCCCATTTTTGTCTCTTCTATTGTATTTACTTGGTCCTTTATTTTGTTAAGTTCTGAGTTGCCTTCCCTTTGAGCCAACGTATCATTGAGCTGGTTCGCAGCAACCGACACCCAACAAGTCACCCGAAGGGAAGAAGGATCACCTCAAGAGAAGCTAAAGTTGGTGTAATGGTGCAGAGCCTCAAGTGGTTTGGAAAGCCTTCAAAGTCCTTGAGGCTTTGCTTGTATTTCCCCAGGAGACAGAGAACATCCTGTGTGGATGCCTGCTTGATGGATGGAGCCATGCCATGGATGCTAAGAGACAACGAAAGTTCCTGTACAACCCAGAACCTCTGATCATGCAGATGGAGAGACACACACTGGAAACTACATGGCTGGGTCTCATTCCAAAGACTAGACTGGCTTTACATCAAAGTTTTTAAACTACAGAACTTGTTCAGACATGGCATCATAAAGCAAGTATGGCTTGGGGACAGAAAGAGATTAAGAAAGAAATTGAGAGGGTGGAGGCAAGATGGCGGCTGAGTGAACTTCCGGGTTACTAGCTCCTGGGGGGAATTGGCTGGGAGGCATCGGAGACTCTTTGGGACCGGGCTGTTTCGGGATTTTTCCTGGTCTGGAGGTGTCTGGACATGGATTTGGAGGGAAGGTAACAGAGAGGATCCATCTGTGAAATATACACGGAGATCCCAGCTACGTGTGGAGGATTCCCTCCTTGGGTAGGCGGAGCCGAGGCAGCTAGCACAGCGCCGAGCCCCGGCGGGTGGCGGACAGGGTAGCCTAGCTGGGCCGCGGTGGGCAGCGGGCAGGGGATCCGAGCTACACCGCGGCGGGCGGCGGGTGGGAGAGCCGAGCCGAGCCGCGCTGCGCCACGGCGGGCGGCGGGCGGGGGAACCGAGCCCAGCCGAGCCCGGCCGAACCCAGCCGAGCTGCGGCGGGCGGGGAAGCCGAGCCCAGCCGAGCCCAGCCGCGCCGCGGCGGGCGGCGGGTGGGAGAGCCAAGCCGCGCTGTGCCGCGACGGGCGGCGGGTGAGGGAGCCGAGCCCAGCCGAGCCTAGCCGCGCGGTGGTGGGTGGCGGGCGGGGGAGCCGAGCCACGCTGTGCCGCGGCGGGCGGCGGGTGAAGGAGCCAAGCCCGGCCGAGCCTAGCCACACCGCGGCGGGCGGCGGGCAGGAGAGCCGAGCCGCGCTGCGCCGCGGCGGCGAGCGGTGGGCGGGGAAGCTGAGTCCGGCCGAGCCCAGCTGAGCCACGGCGGGCGGGGGGGCCGAGCCCAGCTGAGCTCGGTCGAGCCCAGGCGCCGCGGCGGGCAAGGGAGCCGAGCCCAGACGAGCTTGGCCGAGCCCAGCCGCGCCGTGCCGGGTGGGAGAGCTGAGCCGCGCTGCGCCGCGGCGGGCGGCGGGCGGGGGACCCGAGCCCAGCCGAGCCCAGCCGAGCCTGGTGGCAGGGTTTCTGTTCTTTGTTTTTTTTTTATTTTTTATTTATTTATTTATTTATTTTTTGTTGTTGTTCTTTTTTTTTTTTTTAATCCTTTCTTGTCCCCAATATTCTTCTTATACTATTTTACCTTAACAATACAATAGGTCCTACAGGAAATACCTCACATTTGCTGGGTTTCCTCACCCTCCACTGCCTCATTTCTCTGTGAATAGATTTAGCCTATCTACACTATCCCCTTTCCCCTACAACTTGATATCCTCCACCATCTGCTATCTCTCCTATATTCCATCTCCCTTTCTTTGATCCACAAAGTGTCTAACTCTTAATTTCTAATACCTTTGTTTAGTTTTCCATCTGGTATTCGTCCCTGAAACTATTACCTTTCTTTTCTCTTTCCCTCTCTCACGAAAACAATAGCCTCTTAGTACATACCACATTCCTCCCATATTCAGTCGTCTACCTCATTATAGGTACTTTCCTACTACTATAACTCTACACAATTTACATGATCTAACCTCCATCCTCCCAGAACTCATATTGTTGCTTTGTTAACATATATCACCAATACTACTTCACACTTTTTCCTTCCTTACACAATTGCCTTTCCCCAGCACTAATACTTTCCTTTAAAGTGAGCTTAACTAGCAATAAGAAATTGGAATAAGAAGAACAAAGTGACAAAGAGAAGATATAACACTTATGCAAAAACAACAGCTAATTAATCTCCAAGACTAGACAAAGAAGCTAAGGAACTGATTAAACCCGTCAAGAAAAAATGTTGACAAGACAGCAACAAAAATCTACAAACCAAACCAGTAATCAGGAAAACACGGCTGAATCCAATCAACAAACTAAAAATCAGGAAGGGGGACAGGACTTCGCACAAGCAATGAAAGATCTCAGAACATTTATCACCGACAAATTTGATGAAGTAATGAAAGAGGTTAACAGCATGAAGACAACACTTGGAGGGGAAATTGCAGACATGCGCAAAAAAATAACAGATATGATGGAAATGAACACCACAATTCAAGAAATCAAAAATACACTTGCAACAAATATCAGCAGACTAGAAGAGGCAGAGCAGAGAATTAGTGATGTGGAAGACAGTGCATTGGAAATCAAACAGATAGTAGAAGTGGTCAATAAAAAGGTAGAAAAAATCCAGATAGGACTTAGGAACCTGAATGATAACGCAAAACACTCAAACATACGCATTATAGGCATTCCAGAAGGAGAAGAGAAGGGAAAGGGGTCAGAAGGAGTGTTGCAGGAAATAATGACTGAAAACTTCCCAAATCTACTGAAAGAGACAGATGTACATATCCAAGAAGCACAGCGCACTCCACTGGTCATAAACCCCAACAGGCCCACCCCAAGACATATACTTGTCAAATTATCCAATGCTCAAGACAAAGAAAAAATTCTAAAAGCAGCAAGAGAAAAGAAAACCATCACATACAGGGGAAACTCCATAAGATTAAGTGCTGATTTCTCATCTGAAACGATGGAGGCAAGAAGGCAGTGGTATGATATAGTCAAGGTACTAAAGGAAAAAAATTTCCAACCAAGAATACTCTATCCAGCTAAACTAGCATTCAAACATGATGGAGAGTTCAAAATATTCACAGATAAACAGAAACTGAAAGAGTATATCAACAAGAAACCTCCCCTTCAAGAAATTCTTAAGGGAGTTCTGCATGAAGAAAGGAAAAAACAGGACAGTCAGAGATGGAGGAGAATATAAAAGCAACAAGAAAGACAAAAATAGAAGGGGAAAATAAAATAATACAAACAAAATATAACAAACACAAATCCAACCAAAATATGGCTACCATAAATAACTCTCTAAAGGTAATAACACTGAATGTCAATGGATTAAACTCACCTATCAAAAGATTCAGACTGGGACATTGGATAAGGAAATATGACCCATCTATATGCTGCCTACAAAAGACACATCTTAGACCCAGAGACTCATGGAGGTTGAAAGTGAATGGCTGGAAAACAATCATACAAGCAAACAACAACCAAAAAAAGGCAGGAGTAGCTATATTAATATCAGACAAAATAGACTTTAAATGCGAAACAATTGTGA
The DNA here is from genome assembly GCF_030445035.2 of Dasypus novemcinctus. Classification (NCBI taxonomy): domain Eukaryota; kingdom Metazoa; phylum Chordata; class Mammalia; order Cingulata; family Dasypodidae; genus Dasypus; species Dasypus novemcinctus. Next base: position 4,882,627 of record NC_080694.1, on the reverse strand, counting down.
GAGACAAAGAAGGATACTATATTTTAGTGAAAGGGACAATCTGTCAAGAAGATCGAACAATCATAAATATTTATGCTCCTAACAAGGGCGCCTCTAAATATGTGAGGCAAACCCTGGAAAAACTAAGTGAAAGAATAGATGCATCTACAATTATAGTGGGGGATTTTAATACACCACTATCAACTCTGGACAGAACATCTCAAAAGAGAATCACTAAAGAAACAAAACATTTGAACAGTATATTAGAAGAGCTGGCTCTAATAGACATATATAGATCATTACACCCAAACACAGCAGGATATACATTTTTCTCAAGCGCACATGGAACATTCTCCAAGATTGACCATAAGCTAGGCCACAAAGAAAGGCTTAATGAATTCAGAAAGATCGAAATCATACAAAACAATATCTCTGACCACAGTGGAGTCAAGCTGGAAATTTGCAAGGGACAGAGACCCAGACTTCACACGACAATTTGGAAATTAAACAGCACACTCTTAGAAAAACAGTGGGTCAAAGAGGAAATCTCAAAAGAAATCAATGACTACCTTGAAACAAATGATAATGATAACACAACATACCAAAATTTATGGGATGCAGCAAAAGCGGTACTGAGAGGGAAATTTATAGCCATAAATTCATATATCAAAAAAGAAGAAAGAGCAAAAATTGCAGAACTAACTGCACTTTTGACGGAATTAGAAAAACAACAACAAAGTAACCCAACAGGAAGAAGAAGGAAGGAAATAACAAAGATAAGAGCAGAACTAAATCAAATAGAAAATAAGAAAGCACTTGAAAAAGTAAACAAGACCAAGAGCTGGTTTTTTGAGAAGATCAACAAAATTGACAAACCTTTAGCGAGACTAACAAAGAAAAAAAGAGAAAAGATGCAAATATACAAAATAAGAAATGAGAAAGGTGATATCACCACTGACCCCACAGAAATAAAGACTATTATAAGAGGATACTTTGAAAAACTATATTCCAACAAAAATGACAATTTAGAGGAAATGGACAAATTCCTAGAAATACATAAGCAGCCCATACTGATGAAAGAAGAAATTGATGATCTTAACAAACCAATCACAAGCAAAGAGATAGAATCAGTCATTAAAAATCTCCCAACTAAGAAGAGCCCAGGGCCAGACGGCTTCACAGGTGAATTCTACAAAACATTCCGGAAAGAACTAACACCAATCCTGTTGAAACTATTCCAAAAAATCGAAACAGAAGGAACACTGCCTAATTCCTTCTATGATGCCAACATTACCCTAGTACCAAAGCCAAACAAAGACACCACAAGAAAGGAAAATTACAGACGAATTTCTCTAATGAACCTAGACGCAAAAATACTTAACAAAATACTTGCTAATCGTATTCAACAACACATTAAATGAATTATACATCACGACCAAGTGGGATTTATTCCAGGTATGCAAGGATGGTTCAATATAAGAAAATCAATCAATGTAATACACCATATAAACAGATTGAGAGAAAATAACCACATGATTATATCTATAGATGCAGAAAAGGCATTTGACAAAATACAGCACCCCTTCCTGATAAAAACACTCCAAAAGATCGGAATACAAGGAAATTTTTTGAACATGATAAAGAGTATATATGAAAAACCTAAAGCCAACATTGTTTACAATGGCAAAATCCTGAAATCCTTCCCTCTAAACTCAGGAATAAGACAAGGATGTCCATTGTCTCCGCTCCTATTTAACATTGTCTTGGAAGTACTTGCTCAAGCACTGAGGCAAGAACCAGATATAAAAGGCATTCAAATTGGAAGGGAAGAAGTCAAAATTTCATTATTTGCAGATGACATGATCCTATATATAGAAAACACTGAGAGATCTACAACAAAGCTCCTAGAACTCATAAATGAGTTTAGCAAACTCGCAGGTTATAAGATCAATGCGCAAAAATCAGTAGCATTTCTGTACACCAATAATGAGCAAGATCAGGAGGAAATCAAGAAACAAATACCATTCACAATAGTAAATAAAAAAATCAAATACTTAGGAATAAATTTAACTAAAGAGGTAAAAAACTTATACATCAAGAACTATACAAGATTGTTCAAGGAAATCAAAGAAGACCTAAATAAATGGAAGAATATTCCCTGTTCATGGATAGGAAGACTGAATATTATTAAGATGTCTATCCTACCAAAACTGATCTACACATTCAATGCAATCCCAATAAAAATCAACACAGCCTTCTTTAAGGAACTAGAAAAACTAACTATGAAATTTATTTGGAATAAAAAGAGGCCCCGAATAGCCAAAGACATATTGAAAAAGAAAAACAAAATAGGAGGAATCACACTTCCTGACTTCAAAACATTCTACAAAGCTACAGTAGTGAAAACAGCATGGTACTGGCATAAGGAGAGACACACAGACCAATGGAATCAAATTGAAAGTTCAGATATAGAACCTCATGTATATAGCCATATAATATTCAATAAAGCCACCAAACCCTCTCAACTGGGAGAGAATGGCCTATTCAACAAATGGTGCCTGGAGAACTGGATTGCCATATGTAGAAGAATGAAAGAGGATTACCATCTCACACCTTATACAAAGATCAACTCAAGATGGATCAAAGACCTAAATATAAGAGCCAAGACCATAAAGACCTTAGAAAGCAGTGTAGGGAAACATCTACAGGACCTTGTAATAGGAAATGGCTTCATGAATATCACACCAAAAGCACGATCAGCAAAAGAACAAATAGATAAATGGGACTACCTCAAAATTAAAGCCTTCTGCACCTCAAAGGAGTTTGTCAAGAAAGTAAAAAGGGAACCCACACAATGGGAGAAAATATTTGGCAACCATATATCTGATAAGCGACTTATAACTTGCATATATAAAGAACTCATATATCTCGAAAACAAAAAGATAAACAACCCATTTAAAAAATGGGAAAAAGATTTAAACAGACACTTTTCCAAAGAAGAAATATAAATGGCTAAAAAGCACATGAAAAAATGCTCCAAATCTCTAGCTATCAGGGAAATGCAAATCAAAACTACAATGAGATACCATCTTACTCCCATAAGATTGGCAGCCATGAAAAAAACAGTAGAATACAAATGCTGGAGAGGATGTGAAGAAAGGGGAACACTCATCCATTCCTGGTGGGAATGCAGAAGGATCCAACCATTCTGGAGGACAGTTTGGCGGTTTCTCAAAAAATTATCCATAGATTTGCCATATGACCCAGCAATACCACTGCTGGGTATATACCCATCAGATCTGAAAACAAGGACACAAACCGATATATGTACACCAATGTTCATAGCAGCATTGTTCACTATCGCCAAAAGTTGGAATCAATCCAAATGTCCATCAACAGATGAGTGGATCAATAAAATGTGGTATATACACACAATGGAATACTACTCAGCTGTAAGAACCAATACACTACAATCGCACGTGATAACATGGATGAACCTTGAGAATCTTATGTTGAGTGAAGCAACCCAGGATTTGAAGGACAAATACTATATGACCTCAATGATATGAAATAAGTTAACTGCCTCAGGGAGCTAGAGTCTGGAAAAGTGGCTTACAGGAAATTGGGGGGTGGAGGAAGGATGTGAGTTAATGTCTGCAGGGGTGGAATCTGTGATGAGCTGGCGGTAAGTATGAGCACAAAGAAGGGACAAAATGGGGGCAAGGGGTTACCTTCGGGTGGGGTTTTCTGGGTTTGAGGGGGGCTGGGGATGGGAAGAGGGGTAATATGGTCCAAGAAATAGGTGGGAGGGAGGGGCAACATACGAACATGGGAGCGTGTCAGAAGTTCGTTGAGAACTAAATGTTGAGTAAAACGTACCAAAGTATAAGTAGGAGGGTTACCTGGCTAGGACGCTCAGGGGGTATGGTCTGATGTGGGACGGACTCTGGAGGGAATAGCTGAAGGCTCATTTTGCCAAGGTGGGTCCTACCATTGGGTGGGGTGGACCTATATCCTGGGGAAGACAAATGCCGTTGAATAGAGAGAACTGTATCTCTCGTGAGAAAGGACGGTTCCCAGGGCATTAGATTGGCAGGCGTTGTGGGCCCTAAGGGGAGGGGAAAATGGATGTGCAATGGATGGAACAAAGGTAAATAAGGGGGCAAAAGAGGAGTTATGTGAGAGTACACGAGGATGAATATAAAACAGCTAATATTACACCAAAAACATATAGGGGACGACAGACTAATAATGAAAACCATAAGACAAAACATAATATAACTAAAAAATTTAGAAAACTGTACAACCTAAAATATGGACCACATAGTAAGCACAAATGTCACCTTGTTTGAAAACTATAGTTTCGGAATCTGTACATCAGTTTCAGGAAATATGATATGAATAAGTTAAAAGATTATTGCTGTGGAAGGGAAAAGGTTTTATGGTGGATCTGGGGAAATTCTGTATATTGTATATATGAATTTCGGTGATCTAAGACTCTTCAGAAGCTGACATTATGTTGGGATTCACTTTACGGGAAGTTTTGGATCACAGAGTGGTTCAACAATGGCAGGGGAGTAATACTGATATGGGATGTTATTGACAAGATATATATGGTTGACAGGGAGTTATACAGGGCATATGCCCAGGGTATATGGTAATGTCTATATATACTCATAGTGGAAACAATTAAAAACAACAGCTGGGGGGGTACTGGGCTCCTGGCCGGGGGGTCACTGTTGTGGGCCCTGGGAGAGCAGCGGTAATCCTCCAGGTGCAACGGCAAGAACCAGGAAGGAAGGAGGGCCCAACAGTGGGCTCTTGATACTAATGGCTACACTTTTGAGCCTATACACCTGCAATAAGAAGGCCTAGAGTAGCATTGTGCCTGGGGGTTTCCTCCTGACAGCCTTCATGTTACTCAAATGTGGCCACTCTCACAGCCAAACTCAGCATGTAGATGCAATGCATTCCCCCCAGCGTGGGACACGACACCCAGGGATGAGCCTCCCTGGCACCGAGGGATCACTACCACATACCAGCTGAAGAAGCAACTAGAAAATGACCTTGAATTAAAGATTCAATGCGGAACAGCAGAATATACCTGTCTACATATAATAACATGACTTCGGGAAGCGGTTTGACCTAATGTAAGGGGAAAATGGAAAGGAGAAATGAGATTATAAGGCTGTGAGTCTCTAAAAAAGAGTTTGGAGGTTGTCAGAAGAATACCCCTATGTACAACTGAACAGAGTCTAAGAGACAGATAAGGTAGATACAACCCTAGGTATTGGTTCTTTTGAGGGATAAAGAGACCCATGGGTTCTATGGTCATGGCAGAAGGGGTTCACTGCCATGACAGATGGCCCTTCTTTGGAGCTGGTGTTTCTGCGTGATGGAATTGGACTCAGAGGGGATCTCTTTTCACAAGACTTGCATGCTACTTTATTGGAATTGTAGTTGGTGCTGGGTTTAAGATATATGTAGGGGATTTGAATCTCTGGACTGATAATATGACACCCAGGCCCAGAGCCTCAACAGACTTCAGCTCCTACACTTTGATTTATTGGACTTACTCCATTCAGCTAACATGGAGTTGAAGAAGGTCAACCACCACAACATGGAGCCTAGAGTGTCTACAACTAGAAGCGGGAGGAGTGCATCCAGTACCCATGTGGAATCTAAGCCCTCACTTGACATAGGTGTGCAATGGACACAATCAATCCAATGTCCACAGAGAAAATGTGGAATGGGTGTGGGAACGGTAGCCATGGGGGCTGCTGGGTGTGGGGAACGGGAGGAAGAGATGAGATGTGGAGGCATTTTCGGGACATGGAGTTGTCCTGGATAGTGCTTCACGGACAATTACGGGGCACTGTAGATCCCCCAGGGCCCACTGGATGGAACGTGAGAGAGTCTGGGCTATGATGTGGACCATTGACTATGGGGTGCAGTGATGCTCAGAGATGAACTTACCAGGTGCAATGGATGTGTCATGATGATGGGAGAGAGTGTTGCTGTGGGGGGAGTGGGGGGCGGGGGCGGTGGGGTTGAATGGGACCTCATATTTTTTTTAATGTAATTAAAAAAAATAATAAATAAATAATTAAAAAAAACCATACTTGAAATTGATACCACAAGAAGACATGAATTTTTTATAAGTGGTTAGTGGATGATTTATGTTGATCCTCAATGTTACCAGTGTTATGGAGGAAGAAAATATAACTGCATCAGTGGAAGATAATAAATCCTGAAGGTATTACCTAGGAGGCAACAAAATCACTAAAACTCATATAAGGAGTTGGGGTAGAGGGTCAGTTAGCAAGGAGTTCATCACTTAATGGAATAAGGGAGAGTGACCCTGAGTATATTTAAGAAGGGGAGTTGATGGGCGATGTTAGACAGGGTATGGTCTCCTTATGCTGGTGAGCTAACACATCCCTATACTTCCCTAATACATGGCAAGTAAGCTTAGACTACTTTGTCCAAATTCAAGAACCCAAAATATAATCCCAATGTTTGCCCCAAAGGAAAGGGAGAGCTAGATGGAATACATTGTCTATTGAGAATTGTGCTGATGAAATTCAGATCACATAATCCTTTTGCCTGATATTTCTAGCTACCTGATGTTACTGCTATCCATTGCACTGCAATATTCAGTAGTATAAGGTATCAATGCAAATGTGGAAAATTAAGTAATTATTTAATACTCTAAAATAGGCATAAGCAAGGTACTACCAAAATTATACCAAAGACAAAATCTTAAATATTAATTGATAATAATAGAGGCATTTGCATTTTCAAATAGAAGCACACTCACAAAATGTCATTCTTTTGAAAGAAGCTGCAACTTAATCTTGGAAAAACATGTACCATTAGAGAAAGAAGTATTTGGGTTTTTTGTGTCCTTTATAAAAATCCGCTGAAAATGGATAAACATTATTGACAATAAAAATTAAACTAAAAATGCCTAAGTACTAGGAATGTTAATATAAATAAATCTCTAAAGAAAGGTATATATTCATATTCTATAGATAGGTCTGAAATAGGGAATAAAATATTCAGAAACTATTTTGAAAAATGTGCAAAAATTTTAAAAACTCTAATTCTTGGATTTCCCTCTATTTTACTTTCCTAGACTGCTCTATCAAATACCATGAAATGGCTCAGTATAAACAATGGGAATTTATTCACTCACTGCTTTGAGGCCTGGAAAATTTCCAAATCAATGTGATGCTTTCTTCCCAAAGATGGCTGCCTATGAGCCTTGACTCCTTTGTCACATGGGAAAGCACATGGCAAAATCTCCTGATCTCCTCTTTCTCTCCTGGTTTCATTGATTTCAGCTTCTTGCTTCCTGTGACTTTCTCTCACTCTCTGTCTGAGATTCATTCTCTTATAAAGGATTCCAGTAATAGGAATAAAATCCATCCCGAGCCAAGCATTAACTGAAGTAACTTCATCAAAAGGTAATAGTTAAAATGTGTCACACTCACAAGGAAGGACTGTATTTAAGAACATGATTTTTCTGGGGATACATAGAGCTCCAATCTCTATACACTTTATGTATATATGACTATTTTCAAAGAAAATTTAAAAAATGGAAAAATTTTGAGAAAAAATTCACAACAGTGAACTATATAATGTTATTTCTACAGAAAGTAATTCTAAATTCACAAATATAAATAAGAAAAAGGAGGGCATTTAATGAGAAAATTGTTTGCCATTAAGTGAAAAAGCAAGAGCAATATATATTCTTAGAATAAAATATATTCTTACATTAAAAGCATGCAAAAGGTAAAATAAACTATTAATTATGGTTGTAAATTCCACAAATCTTAGAATCCTAAACATACAATCCATTATATAGCTAAGGGCAGAAAAATGGGTGATTATTTCTCTATTTTTCTTGCTGATATTACTCCTGTCATAAGTACTATTTTATATTTACTCATTAGAGGTTGTTATAGGTAATTCTTTTCAAAATATGAGTAATGATTATAAGAGAATTTAGGGGTTCAGAAAATTTTTAATAATTCATTTACCAAATACATTAGAAAGACTGAGCTTAAAATACTGCTCATTATTTTACCAGCTTTCCTCTCCCTATTGCTTTATATTCACTACAATGATCTGCTATCTTTTTTGAAAACTGTCTTCAAACTTCCCACCTCAGTATATTAAATATACATACTCTGAGTCACATTCATCCTCTTATAACTTTCATATATTACAATATTACTAATTTCCAGTAATCTAACTGCAATATCACCTCCTCCATGAAATCACTTTATTAAAATTACCAAATTTCATTGCACCCTCTTCAAACCTCTAAGTTCTATATTCTATAGCATACATAAAATCATGTCACATCCTATATTTTAGTATAGATATTTTTGTTCATAGTATATTTCTACATCTCACTGACTGCCACAGTAAGCAGTGTCTCAAATAGTGGTGCTTCTGAGGGCTCTAGAGACATCTAGACACTATTAGCAGGGTAGACGATCTCAGGAATTTGGCACCCTGTCAGTGGACCTTACTTTTGAATTTATGTCCCACAATATAACAGAGTTAGACTCATTTATGATTTCCCTATACATAGCACTTTTGCTCCTTTTATTCAATCCTACATTTAGCATTCTACTTGTTAAATATATGCCCCAGAGACTTATATCTTTGGTCTGTTCATATACTGGTTGAACACTGAATCTCAGCAGATTTGAAGACACCACCTCTTTGAGTTCACTGGACTCACCTGGGACTGCTAATAAAAGGATGATGGACAATGCTCACCCCCAAACCAAAGAACATCTACAACTACAAGCAAGGCAGTTCCATCCATCTGCCCCATGGGATCTAAGCCCCCCTCCATCAGAAACAGTGGGCATCATGACGCCCATATCTTCAAAACTGGGAAATGAACAATGGAATAAAATAGACATTATTATTCTACTATAGAATTTTTATTCTAACAGTGGAAGGACTTGTATCATTGATGTAAAAGCAGTGGGCACCTGAGGTTCTGAGGGGAGAGAGTGGAAAGAAAAGTATGACATGGGGGCATTTTTGGACATTGGAGTTGTCCTGTAGGACATTAAAATGATGGATACAAGCCATTATACATTTTGTCAAAGCCTGTAAAATAGTGTGGGGCAAAGTGTAAACTGTAATGTAAACTATAGTCCATGGTTAGTGGCAATGATTCAATAGGTGGCCATCAATTTTAACAAATGTCCTACACTTATGAAATATGTTATTAATAAAGAAAAGTATGAGAGTGGAAGGGAGTGGGGTATAAAGGAATCCCTTATATTTTTTAGGTAACATTTACATAATCTAAAGCCTCTTTGAAAAATATATTTTTTAAATTATAAAATCATACAATAAAATGACCTTAAATGTATTGAGTATTGCTCATATGACTCTTAAAAGCTTTTTCTTATGTCAAGTACACTATATGTTGTTTAATTAGCCAATAATTAATTTTTTCCCTATTTTTCAAAATGTTTGCCATACTATTGAAGCAAATTATGTTTGTGAAAGTGCTGGGCTTCTCTGGATTAATTGTTTTTGTTGTTTGCTTCTCTGTTCTTCATTTGGAATGAGTTTAGTTTTAAGATACCTTTCCTAATCTATTAAAAACTAATGGGTACTAATACTATGAATAAACCTACCCTTAATGATTCTTTGCTTATCTTAATCTACGGGAAACTTTACACATCCTGATTTCTTATCACCCTTTTTAAATTTTTTTTTTATTTTTGTCTTTATTTTTTAAATATTACATTAAAAAAATATGAGGTCCCCATATACCCTCCACTCCCTTTTCCCCACTCCTCCCCCAGAAAAACAATCTGCTCCATCATCATGAGACATTCATTGCATTTGGTGAATACATCTCTGAGCACCGCTGCACCTCATGGTCAATGGTCCACATCATAGCCCTCTCTCTCCCACATTCCACCCAGTGGGCCATGGGAGGACATACAATGTCCGGTAACTGTCCCTGCAGCACCACCCAGGACAACTCCAAGTCCTGAAAATGCCCCCACAACTCATCTCTTTCTCCCATTCCCTACCCCCAGCAGAATTTCTATGCTATTCATGGAAGTCTGACACTTTTTGCATTTATGTGCATAGTTTAAATAAAATTTTTGATTAGCATGCTGTGATATGTGGCAATCCTAGCATGGCTTGCCAACTTTCTTTGGCACCACAAAACGCATCTTTTGCTCAGGAGCAGATCTGTCGGCTTGGCTAGATAAAATGCAATCCACTAGTACATAAAGGGACTGACAGTACATTCTTTCCCTTATTGTCTTAAGCAGGTGTAAATTCACTGTAGACAGTCTGACTCTAGTGGGCATATTTTATGACATCCGGCTCATACCCCAGTGGTATGTGTTCCTGTGGCAGGGAGGGAATGGGGTTTCTCCACTGCAGCAGCACATGAACACAAGAGAGGGCTGCTGTGCATTAAATATTTCCCTTCATTAGCCACAGATTATGACTGAATGGCTCTGGGGAACTATCCCCCTACTAGTGAAGCTTACTTTGCTCTGTCTCTTCTCTATGTTAAAAATATATATATATATTGTTCCATCCAGTGTTCTGTGAGACATGCTTCTGTTGGTGACCCTGATGTCGGAGAGGGTTGACTTTAGCTGTGTCTCCTTCTGACTGCCTTTTTTCTCAAGCTGCATTGTATAGCTCTTGGATGTAAAAAAAGCATCTTTAACTGAGCTGAATAACTTATGGGAAGTTAAAATGTTATGAATATTTTGATAATTGGACAAAATTAATATTTGATTTCTCTGTTGAGATGAAACATCAATTTTTAAAAATATGACATTCATATTTATTCAAATCTAAGGAATTGCATCCATGTTGCAATTTACCTCATCCTCCTATCACATCCTAGACAATAGAGAGCATACAAGGCTAGTAAAATGTGCAGAATTTTTATTAATAGCAAGTACTTTGTCACTGAACAGGAGATAGCAGAGATACGTAAATATACCAAGAGAATTTAGGATTTATGGTGTAACCTGTTTCTATCATTCCTAAGTTAATAACTATAGCCGTAAGTTTTTGCTCTTCACCTAGAAATTCTCCTGTGCTTTAGATGTTTAAATCATTTAATACCCTCAAAACTCTAAGAAGGAAGTACTTTTTATATCTGAAGACAATAAAACACAGTTCAAGCACTTTTGCTGAAATCCTTATAGCAAGGATAGTCAGGATTCAACTCCATTCTGTCCTTGCCATAGACTTCACTTGAGGTAAAGGAGTTAATATTTTCCATAGCCTTTGTTGAATGCCTCTTAATGGAGCTTATTATTATGCCTCTGTCTTAAATTGAAGAGTCTGTTTATTCTTCTTTGTGGAGTAATACTGTAAGAGCAATTAAAATTTATCAAGTCCACCAACCATTTTCTCACAATTTTCTGCATGGAACATTAAAGCAATTTGAATATTGAAACTAATATGTAGTTCTTAGGCTATACCTTTGAATTCCTGTGTTGAACAACAGGGACACTATATGTGTTTTCTAGATCACACATAACTTGTCAGAAAAGTCATCTCATTAACTAGGGATTTCAATTAAAGTTAGTCTCTCATACTCTCAATGATCCCCCTTCCCTGCCCCACCCAAGGTTTCTCAATTGCATATTAGTTATATGAATGAGTCATTCCTGGGAAATGTCCTTAAAAAATAAAGGTGTAATGAGACAAAATTCAGCTTCTCAGAGCATTTAGAGTTCTGTAAATTTAATCATAATAGATTTAGATAAAACAGAAAAAAATGTGCAATAGATACTGGTATTATTATTTAATGAGACCCAGTGGGGCTTCCCATATTATCTTCTATGTGAAGGTGCATGTAGTGTAAATGGAGGCAAGAGTTGCTTATTCTGGGCCTTGGTGGTGCTTTAGATAGTCAAATTTACCAGTTACTGCCCTTAACATCTCCCTTGGGGAACTCTTTAGCCATGCTCTGTTTTCCCTTAAATGAAGAGAATTCTGTGAACATTTGGAAATGATTTCAGCAAATTCTGCAAGTTGAGAAGAGGTTTTCACATATGTTGCCCTTTACAGACATTCTCTTCTCATCTCTCAGAAAACTGAAGAATTCCAAAAGGGAAGCAGACTTTCAGACCCAGGAGAAAGGGAATTTTCTCTTTCGACAGTTGAGCCTAAATGTTGTGGTTCGTATGAATGAAGAAAGAATTGGAAACTTCTCCAGTCCTCATCCAACCTGATGACAAGAAAAATCTATTCTAAGGCAGCATGTAAGTGTTAAAACAAACTGGTATTCAAGGTCTTTTGATGTCTAAACTCCTGCCTGTACACATTTTCTGTTTTAGGGTCACAATGCAGAGGCTAACTTTCAAGAGGGATAATGTTAATGCCAAACATGATAATCATTTAGAAGATTTTGACTAAGATTACCAATATCCAGTTATAATATCCATACGGGAGTGAATTAATATGAAAGGTCTGTCTTGGAGTTTGGAGGCAGAAATGTATCACTCATGCTCATACAGCTTTTCTCCAACTTCACAGTGCAAACTTAAAAACACAGAGAAGAATTTTAAAGAAATTTCAACAGTCTGACCACTAAATTCTGTTTCAGTAAAATGTATTTATGTGTTTATTTTCATTAGAGAAATTGTGGGTTTACAGAAAATCATACATAAAATAATGGGTTCCTGTATACCACCCTATTATTAACATCTTGCCTTGGTGTGATATATTTGTTACAACTGAGAAAAGCACATTTTTATCACTGCAATTTTAACCATAGTCAATGGTTTAACTTAGACCAACTTATTTTTGAAAGGTTAAATATCTTTCATGAACATTTAAATATACTGAGACCATCATATTTGAGTTCTATAGATAGCCATCACCACCTGGAGGTAGTCCTTAAGTTTCTTGAGTCTTTAAGTCTTTTAAGACTCTTTTTTTTTATGTTACAAAGTTAGTTTTAAAAATAAATATGTATTTATAAAATGCTGATAAAATCTGAACTCTAAGTAAATGCACAAGTATACAGAGAACCTTGAAGAAGATATGGCATACACTTGGTATTTAATAAATATTAGGAAACATTAGCCTTTTTAAAATAAATATTTTTAACAATAGAAATATAAAATGTAGATGGAAAATCCTTTGAATTAATCTGATCCAAACTCTTCATGTGCATTGAAGGAATCAGTGGCAAAAAAATAAAAACAAATTTTCTAAGTCACAAGCTGAGAAACTGAAGAAATTACTCCTGACAAATTCATTTCTTCAGGACTCACACTATTACACAATCCTGACTCAAATGTGTCTTTTAATTTGGATCATTAACAGTCAGTTAAAATCTTTACGCTTAGTCAAAATCTGTGGAATCTTTGGAAAGGCAACCATCTTGTGTATATTTTTGGAAAAGTCAGATAACTTTCATGGATATTAAAGTCTTAAAAATAATAAGTTTGAATTTATTACATCTACCTTTGTAATAAAAATGTACCATTATCAGAGAATATCTGTCATGTTACTCTAAAATCAACAAGAGCAAATTTCCAGGAAGGAGAAAATGCACAAAAAGCAAACTTGAGTATCTGTAAAGAAGGAGGAAAGATAGGGTACTGAAAGTCCTTGCTGATTCTGATACAACATGCTCTGTTTAGAGTTTTTTTGCTTTATGCTCTGACTGAGCAACTGATTGACTTAACTCTCCTCATTTCTGGCAGCAGCTGACCTTTTAATGCCTAGTAGTCATTAAAATTATTGTTCTAAGCGATCTCAATTTCCAGAAGCCAGGCTCTTTTTTTAGAGGTTTTGCTAGAAGCTGTTCGGCCTGAAACTTGATTATGTACTATTGATGCCAATTTAAGGCTTCTGTTTGGTGAGGAAAAAAAAAATTGAGTACCATTGTGGAGCCTTCATTTTATAAACGTATTCTGAGTATTAACATAAAGTTGTTCGGCTCTTGATCCCACATAGACTCTGTTTCCAGATTTATTTTTAGAGAATACTGGAGACATTTGGGTAAATGATTATATATATGATATATGCACACATATATATACATGAATATAAACTAATATACAGTAGTCTATTTTTCACTTGGATTTCTTTCTGCTATGCAGATGAATCTGAGGTTTTACACCTAAATTAATGAGAAACCAATAAAAAAATAAGGGGTGAAAATGAACTACAGTTTAAGTACACACTGAAGGGGAGACTTTTGGCTTTCACCTATGAGAAATGCAGTCAGTTTTGTGGCAAAATCATTTTTTCAGCTCTTCTGGATTAAAGAAGATGCTAAAGAATCAATTCAGTTTTATCTCCAAGAACAAGAATCTAGTCTAGATTCTCTCAGAATTTGGTTTCGCTAAGAAAAATGTGACATTTTTCTAATTGTTCCTCCCTAGTTCAAAAGTTCTAATCTCCTTTAACAGAATATATTATTTCTTCTGTCTTTTCTCAGTGAAGGATATCTTCTTCTTCTTTGAGATATCAGTCAGCATAAATTTATCTATTCATTAAAACCTTTTTCTTTTTATAGTGAAGATTTAATCTGTTAAGAATCACTTCACTGATTTCATATTGACTGGAGATAGAATTAGTGGAATGATAAGGTGTGAAGGTTCTGTTGATGTATGTGATAATTTTTAAGTCTGTTTGATTTTGAAAAATAGTTAGGCCTTTCTGTCTTCTATTAATACATTGGCTTTTATTTGTCATTTTTCACTAAAATTATATTTCAAAGCAGTCCTTCTAAATTATGGTTTTTCTTTTTCACTTCTATATATTTTTTCTTTGTAAATACTATGAAAATGTGACTATTATACTCTCAGCTAATGAACCATTTTCCTGTCATTGTTTTGATTGAAGTGCACTTTAAGTAGTAAATAATGAATCATTCTCCATTCATTATTATTACAAATAAAGTTTTCTTGTCACTTAAATTTAAGCCCTATGTATTTGCATTTAAAACATTGTTCAACAAAATAAATATTCTATATTATATGATTTACATACAATAGTTAATTTTAATTAAATTAATTTAGATATAAAGAATTTAGAATTTCCATTTAGTATTACGTAGTATAAATCAATGTCATTTATATAAAATTTTATTATGAAATTAATAGTTTCATCTTAGGTATTGACAGTGTTGAAATTTACCTGATCGTTGTGATCAAGGACAACAAATAATAGTTAAGAAATCTTCCTCCCATATGCATTTTATGTTCCAGAAAATTACTTACCAAAAAGAATCACCTTTTCTTATATGATTTATGTAATTCTTATTGATGCCTTCCTTGTTTTTCAATGACAAGGCCTTCCAAATTCCCACTCTTTACTTCATAAATAATTACCTGAAAGCTTTTTCCCACTGATCAATCACAACAAAATGGTTGTTAACCAAACTTTGGAGAAGGTACTTTCATTCTCCCAGTTTCCCGAATATTGGCCCATCCTCAGTCTGAGCCAGCATCAAGTCCCTCTTTGAGATCCTCTCTTTGAGGTCTTCAACATAAAATACTATCTGATCTCCTGTTTCATTAGTGTTATATTTCATCCTCCTTCCCTACACCAGGTTCTCTCTAGTCTTGTTTGTTCCTTTTTATAAAAGGAAATCTTTTTGCCCAATTCTTTAGATGCTTGCAGCTCTTTTGGATAGTCTTTTCTTACCAAGCCCATATTTTAAAAATATATATTTTTGTTAGAATGGGTGTGAACTTCCAAAACTATTATACATATGTGTGCAATTCACATACAACATCCCTTCATCAACAAACTACACTGTTGTGGAATATTTGTTATGGATTATGAGATAATATCATGAGATTATTACCACTAACTCTGGTTTATAGCATATATTTGGTGTATCTTTTCCACTTCCCCTATTGTTAGCACAGTATATCTTTGGCATTAATGCAAGAATGTTACAGTATTATTGTTAAATATAGTCCACAGATTTATTTTTATTTGACAATATGGTGACTCCTGAAGTGAGGTAATATCTCCGTTATTTCTCATTGAAAGAGACCACATGTACTTTATTTGTTCTCACTCAAAAGCCAGTCCTCAGGCACTACAAACTGACAGTGTGTATTTTCTGAAAAGTATGTTATGGGAAGAGTTCTCAAATAAATAAATGTTACTAAATTCCTTTTCCCACAGAAGCAGCAATAGAGCCAAGGACATGATCAACCATACAGTGGTGAATGGATTCTTCCTCATGGAATTTTCTGGCATTAGGAAGCTCCAGGTCCTGCATGCCTTTCTGTTTTTGTTGATTTACTTGGCCACTCTCATGGGCAATATTCTCATTGTTGTCCTTGTAACTCTGGACCAGTGCCTTCACACACCCATGTATTTTTTCTTAAAGAACTTGTCTCTCTTTGATCTTTGTCTCATTTCTGTTATAGTCCCCAAATCCATTCTCAACTCTCTTTCCAACAGAAGCACCATTTCTTTCCTGGGTTGTTTCTTTCAGGTCTTCTTGGTGATTTTCTTTGCCGGGTCAGAAGTGTTCATCCTCACAGCCATGTCCTATGACCGTTATGTGGCCATCTGCCACCCACTGCACTATGGCATCATGATGAGCAGGGGAGTCTGTGTGAGGATGGCAGCTGCCTCCTGGTGCTTTGGAGGATTCTTTGGTAGCTTATACTCATCTGGCACATTTTCTTTATCTTTCTGTGGCTCCAGAAATGTTCCTCAGTTTTTCTGTGATGTCCCTTCATTATTAAAGATTTCTTGTTCTAAGACACACATTACTATTGATGTTAGTGTAGCAATTGGAATATTTTATGGTTTTTCTTGTTTACTTGCCATTGTTTTCTCATATGTTTATATTTTCAATACAGTACTAAGCATCCCATCTGTGCCAGGCCGGTCAAAAGCTTTCTCCACATGCCTGCCCCATCTTATAGTTGTGACCACATTTCTCCTGACAGGAGCAATTGCCTATCTGAAGCCAGTGCCAGAGTCCCCCACTCTCCTGGACTTACTGCTGTCTGTGTTGTATTCAGTCTTGCCTCCTACTCTGAACCCCATTATTTATAGCCTGAGGAACAAGGAAATCAAGGCATCTCTGAGTAAGTGCCTATAGAAACTCAGTAACGATATGAAGTAATAGAAAGTGTAATATAGTTTTGAGATATTTAATATTTCTTTCTCAGTATGAATGATGACTCTGATTTGATTTTTTAATCTGATATTTGACAGATGGAATAGATTTCTCCTTGGTTGTAATAAGATGAATTCTGCTGGATCAAAGTATTTTCTTTAGTGAAATTAAATCATGTCTTATATTTTTATCTTGTCAAAAACTTCACTTCTTCTCCTTCTACTTCTACACATAAAAATTATCAAATTTTATCTAATATAAAAAAACTTGGAAAGTAGATAAATCATGTATACATAAAATTCCTGGACTGAATTTCATGATTGTATATGCATAAGTAGTTTTATATAAATATACATATTATGATGTAGAGGACCTTCCATTACATATGTATTACATGTTAGAAAAATGATGTTGTATTTTTAAAGCATTATTATGTTAAGATATACCATGTACTATGATTGACCACCAGTTTTCTATACATACTACGTTTAAAAGTTATTTTTATCAAATGATCTATAATGGAATTATTTAATGTTATGTGTACACATCTATTGGAAATATTGCTTTCAAAGAAAGCAACAAATTTTGCAGAAAAATAACTGAGAATCAATTTTTCCAGCAATTTATTTTATACCCATGAACTCAGCACCACCTAAGAACTGGTGTCAGTTTTTTTCTCAAGAATCTGTTCTCTTACTGGCAGTGTTTTAAAATTACTGTATGAGTTCTGTTTTTAAACAAATGTCTTAAATATATCTTGTCCAAAATAAATTTATGCAGCTTTAAAGAACAAAAAAGGCAAGCAGTTGTCTTTACTGAACAAAAAGAGGCAAGCAGGTGTCTTTACTGACACCCTCCTCAAGGTACTTGAGGAACTGGGAACTGGCCTGCAACCCATTACTGGGTCCTTAACCCTATCTTGAACAGTTAAACAGGGGGTAATTCTAAACATTTGACAAGTTTAACCAAGAGTGAAATAAGTGTGATATCACACAGCTAGTTGTCAGTAAATCCCTAGGCAAGAATGAGAAACTCAATATCAGAGTAAACCCAGCCTTGCAATCAGATGGCTAGACATCAGCAAAAAATTACAAGCCTTACCAAGTAAAAGGAAGATATGACTCAGGCAAAAGAACAAATCAGAGCTCCAGATGATAATCAGGAATTGAATAGGCTAATCAAAGAGGTTCATCCACATCTTCTAAATAAAATCATGGAGTTGAAGGAAAACATGTATAAAGAAAAAAGAGACATTAAGAAGACAGTAGGTGAACACAAAGAAAAATTTGAAATGTAGGATAGAGAAAAAACAGTGCTATGGAACTGAAACACACAATGCATGAGACTAAAGATTCGATAGAGGGGAGCTATTATAACTCAGTGGTGGAACAATGGCTTCACACTTAGTAGGTCTGGGGTCCAATCCCCAGGCCTGGTAACACACACAAAACAACTTTCAGCTCAGCATTCTCTATCCAGCAAAGTTGGCATTCAAAAATGAGGGAGAGCTCAAAATATTCACAGATAAACAGAAATTAATAGAGTTTGTCAATAAGAAACCTGTCCTTAAGAAATACTAAACAAGTTCTGCAGATTGAAAGGGCAAAAAAAGCACAAAAAAACAGGAGAGGAAGACTTGGAGGAGAGTGTAAGAATAACTAAAAAGATAATAGAGAAATTAAAACCACAAGAAGATATGGCTCAGGTAAGTAATTCCTTGACAGTAATATCATTGTTAATGGATTAAATTCTCCAATCAAGAGACATAAATTGTCAGGGTGGATAAGGAAATATGACCCAACTATGTGCTGTCAATGAGATAATCACCTTAGACCCAGTGATGCAAGAAGGCAGAAATTGAATGGTTGGAAAATAGTTTTAAATGCAAATAATAAACAAAAAAGGTCAGGTGTAGCTATACTAATATCAGATAAACTATACTTAAAAAATCTGTCAAGAAGAAAGAAGAATCATAAACATTTATGCTAATCAGGGTGCCTCAAAATACATGAGGCAAACATGAAAAAACAAACAAACAACAACTAAGTGGAGAAATGGAATCCTCTAGAATTGTAATGGGGAGCTTTAATACACCATTATCACCATTAGACAGAGCATGTTGCCAAAGAACCAATAAAGAAACAAAAACTTTTAATAATACATTAGAGGAGCTGTACCCTAATAGTCTATAAAGATCATTACAACAAAATTTAGCAAAATATACATTCTTTTTGAGGGCACAAAGAACATTCTCCAGGATAGACCACATGCTAGGCCACAGAATAACTCTAAATGAATTCAGAAACTTTGAAATTATACAAAGTAATGTCTCTTACAACAATGGAATGAAGTTGAAAATCAGGAAAGGGCAGAGGAGTGATTAGGCACAAAGATATGGAAGTTAAACAACATACTCTTAGATAATCAGTGGCTCAAGAAGGTAATTGCAATAGAAATCAATAAATACCTTGAAACTAATGAAAATGACAGAACAACATAAAACTTGTGGGATGCAAAAAAAAGCTTTACTGAGAGGGAAATTCTAGCCATAAATTCCTATATTAAAAAAGAAGAAAGTGCTAAAATCAAAGACCTAACTGCACAACTGGAGGAATTAGGAAAAGAAAAACAAATTAACACCAAAAGGAAATAGAAAGAAGAAAATGTAAAATATTACAGAAGAGTTAAGTGAAGTTGAAAACCAGAAAGCACGAGAAAAAATAAACAAAAACCAAAAGCTGGTTCTTCAGACAGTTTAATAAAATTGACCAACCTTTAGCTAGACTAAAACAAAGAGAAATGCAAGTATATAAAATAAGAAACAAGGAAGGGGATCTCACCACAGACCCCACAGAAACTGTGTCATAAGAGGATATTTTGAAAAACTTTATGCCAAAAGATGGATAATATAGAGGATATGACAAATTTCTAGAAACACACAAACAGCTTACATTGATGAAAGAAGAAACCGATGAACTAAATGGACCAATCACAAGTAATGAGATTGAATTAGTCATCAAAAACCTCACAAATAAGAAGAGCCCAGGACCAAATTGCCTCACAGTGAATTCTATGAAACATTCCAGAATTAAGATGAATCCTGCTTATACTCTGCCAAAAAATTGAACTGTAGGGAATATTGTCTAAATTATTCTATGATGCCCAAATCACCTTAATATGAAAGCCAAGCAGAAACACCATGAGAAAACAGAACTATAGGCCAATCTCTTTAATGAAACTGCATGCCAAAATCCTCAAAAAAATTACTTGCTAATTATAATCAACAACAGGTCAATGAATTATATACCATGACCAAGTGAATTCCATCCCTGTTATGCAAGAATGTTTCCACATAAGAAAATCAATCAATGTAAATAAACCACATAAACAGATTGAAAGAAAATAATCACATGGTAATTTTACAGATGCAGAAAAACATTTGACAAAATACAGCACTGCTTCTTGATTATATAAAAAAAAAAAACTACAAAAGACAAGGATAGAAGGAAACTTCCTCAGCATGATAAATGTTACATTTGGGAAATCCACAGCTAACATCATATTCTATGGTGAAATTCTAAATGTTTTCCTACTAAAATATGGAAAAAGATAAGAATGCCCACTGTCACCGCACTTATTTATTGCTGTGTTTGAATACTTGCTCAAGGACTTAGGCAAGAAAAATATATAAAATGCATCTAAATTGGGAAAGAAGAAGTAAAAATTTTAATATTTGCAGATGGCATGATCCTATATCTCAAAAGCCCTGTGAAATATACAACAAAACTTCTAGAGTTTAAATGAGCTCAATAAAGTGCAGGCTAAAAGATTAATGTGTAAAAATCAATAGCATTTCTGTACACCAATAATGAGCCATCTTAGGAGGAAATCAAGAAAAAAATCCCATTTACAATAGCAACTGCCAGAATCAAATACCTACGAATAAATTTAACAAAAGATGTAAACAATGCATATGCAGAAAAATACACAACATTGTAAAAGGAACTCCAAGAAGACTTAAATAAAGTGAAGAATATTCCCTGTTCATGGACTGGAAGACTAAACATCACTATGATTTCTATCCTACCCAAACTTATTTACAGATTTAATGGAATTCCAATAAAAATTACTACAATCTTTTATACTGAATTGGAAAAGCTAACTATGAAATTTATTTGGAAGGCCAAGTGTTCCCAAATTGCTAAAGGCATTTTGAAAAAGAAAAACAAAAAGCAGAACTCACACTACCTGATTTTAAAACATAATACAAAGCTACTTTGGTCAAAATTGCATTGCATTGGAACAAGGATAGACATACTGATGAATGGAGCTGAATTGAGAGTGCTGATATAGATCCTTTCATATACAGACAACTAATATTTGAGAGAGGCCATTCTCTCCCTCAACTGGGAGTTGAGGGAGAAAATGGCCTCTTCAACAAATGGTGCTTGTAGAACTGGATATCCATATTCAAAAGATTGATAGAGGAAAACCATCTCATGCCCTATAGAGAAATTAACTCAAGATGGATCAAAGATATAAATATAAGAGCCAAAAAACATAAAGATCTTTGAAGATAATGTAGAGAACATCTACAAGATCTTGTATTAGGAAATGGTTTCATGAATTTTACATCCGAAGTACAAGGAATGAAAGACAAAATAGATAAATAGGACTTCCTCAAAATTAAAAACCTCTTTATCTCAAAGTCACATGTCAAGAAAGTGAAAAGACAGACTACTCACTGGGAGAAAACATTTGGTAACCATCCATCTGTTAGAAGCCTAATATTCAGCATATATAAAGAAATCCTACATCTCAGAAATAAAAAGATAATCAACCCATTTAAAAATCAGCAAGTGATTTGACTAGACACTTCCCTAAATAAGAAATACAAAGGGCTAAAAATCTCATGAAAAATGTTCAACATCACTAGTTACAGTAAAATGCAAAAGAAATCTACAATGAGATATCACCTTGCATCCATTAAAATTGTGACTATTAAAAAAACAGAGGACTGCAAGTGTTGGAGAAGATGTGGAGGAATGGGAACACATCCATTACTGGTGGGAATGCAGAGTGGTGCAGCCATTGTGGAGGACAGTCTGGTTCTTACTCAGGAAACAAGGTATAGAACTGCTGTATGATCCACAACCCTGCTGCTGGAAGAATTGAAAGCAGACACACAAACAGAAGAATTGAAAGCAGACACACAAACATATATGCACACCATTGTGCATAGTAGCATTATTCACTCTTGTTCAAAGTTGGAAACTACCCAAATGTCTACCAACATGTGAATGGATAAGCAAAATCTGGTATATAGATAAAATGGAATATTACTCAGCTGTAAGGAGGAATGCAGTATTAAGACATGGGATAACATGGATCATCCTGAAGACCTTATGCTGAGTGAAGCAAGTCAGGCATTGAAGGACAAATATTACAGGAACTCACTGATATGAATTAAGCAAATTGTGCAAACTCATAGAGCTAGAATCTGGAAGATAGGTTATTGGAGACAGAAAGAGAGTTAAGGGTTGTGAATCAATGTCCATATTGGCAAAATCTATGATATGTTCAAAGGGTGTAGTTGTGTAATGGATAGGCATGGCAGTAGTGCATAAATGTTATTGGGTTGTGCAGTGTGGGCCTTGAGAAAGGAAATATGGGGTTTTGCCCTCTTCCTGGAACTGTGGAAGAATTGTGGGAGGGTGCAGGTGAAATATTGGGTTGTGTGGGTATGTGGATGAAACTACAATGTTTGGAATGTGTTTTGGGGGGCAGGTATTGCAGGGGAGGTGAAAGGACTAGGGTCTTTGATGTGGGGGGCATGTGGGAGAGGGCATACTTAGGGCAGGCTTCTAGGGAGTATGTGATTGTTCATCTTTTCATAGTGTATTGTGTCAGTGGGTGGGTACATACACCATTAACAGGAACATGTTGGACTCCCTTTCTTGGGAGCCCAGCTTTGTTCTCAAAGAGAGGGATGGGAGAGTCTCAAGAGTATAGGCAGTGCTTAATAAGGGAAGGGCAGGTCAGTATGTCAAGCACTCAGTGTGGTTGCAAATAAATTTGAATCTTGTTCTTCATGGAGTGAAGCTTGGTTATTGTCATGGGTCCTGAGAGGAAGAGAGAGAGGAATAGAATAGATGGAATATGGGGCATTTTGGGGGGAATTGAAATTATCATACATGACCTTGCAATGATGAATATAGACCATGTTAAATTTTGTGAAAATTTATAAAATTGTATGGTCCAAAATGTAAACCTTATTGTAAATCATAGACCATTATTAGTAGCAATGCTTCAATATTTGTACATCAATTGTATCAAATGTACCATTCACATGTAGAATGTTATTATTAAGTGAAAAGCTGGAAGAAGGCTGGTATACAGCAATCCCTTTATTCTATAGGTGACTTTTCTGTACCCTAAAACTTCTTTGCAGATAAAATGAAGAAAAAAAAAAGATAATGGGGGAATAAATGCAAGAAAATGTCACTGAACATAAAAGAAAACAGATCTTACACTGATGAAAGACATAATGCCAACGTTTAAAAAATTTTTAAATTATTACTTTTATTTCAAAATCATTTTAATTTTTGTATTTTATTTGTCATTTTTAAAACTATTATTAGTTTATTTCTTATTAATTTTATTGAGTATTTTGTTATCATTTTTGAAGTTTTGGATCACAGAAGGGCTGCAACTGTGGCAGGCAGGGGAGGATCATTGGTGTGGGGTGTCAGTGATGGGGATGCACGGGAGTTGGTTCACCTAGGGCATACCTATAAGGCGTATGAATGCGTTCAAGTGTTCATGGGTCATTTCCACAGTGGCTGGAGATCCACACACTAACTGAAAGAACACCCAATTCCCATCCAGGGGAGTTTTGCCCATTCTCTAATGGGCCAGCAAGGATCGACTGAGTACCAGGACAGTGACTAGGGAAGGAGGATGGACCATTGATGGGCCCTTGATATCAATGATATACTTACGAATATTTTCTTCTGAAATTGAAACGTAGCCTAGTATTATAGGGTGCCTAAGAATTATATCCTGGAAACATCCTTGTTGCTCAAATGTGGCTTCTCTCTAAGCCAGACTCAGCATATAAAGGAATTTCCTTCCCCCCAGTGGGAGACATGACTCCCAGGGATGAGTATCTCTGGCACTGGGGAATTACTACCAAGCACGAACTAGCACTGTAAATGGAAAACACCTTGACAAAAAGGGAGAAAGTGTAAAGGCAAATGAGTTTATGTGGTTAAAAGACTTCAAAGTGAGTTAGGTGGTCATTCCAGAAATTACACTTATGTACATCAGCAGAATCTCATTGACTGCCATAGTTAATATTCTGTCAAATAGCAGCCCTCCTGAGTACTCTAGAGACATCCAGACTCTACAGGCAGGAATGACAACTCAGGAGTTTGGTCCTCTGCCAGTGGGGCCTACTTTGGAATTTATCCTTCCCAGTGACAGAATTGGAATCAGTTGTGGTTTCCCTACACATAGCTCTTTGGCCACTTCTATTTGAAACTATAATAGTACTATAAATGATAAGTGTGTGTCCATGAGCCTTAAATCTTTGGTCTGTCCATGTACTAGTTGGGCCCTGTATCTCAACAGATTTTCAACACCTAATCTCCAGTTCATTGGACTCACCCAAGACTACTAACAAAGAGATGATGTTGGACAATGACCATCTCAAGGAACAAAGAATCTGCAACTGCAAGTGAGATAGTCCCATCCATCTACCACATTGGATCTAAGCCCCATCTCAATTAGAGACAGAATGAACATCACCATCCCAGAATCCACAGGATTGAGGAATGAGTGATAGACCAGAATAGACTTACTGTTATTCTACTGCAGATTTATTGTTATTCTGGCAATGGAAGAAATGTGAAGACAGTGACCACCAGAAATTGTGAGGGGAGGGAGTGGGAAAATATATGGGGACAATTTTGGGATACTGTAATTATCCTGAATGACACTGCAATGACAGATACAAGCCATTATATGTCTTGTCATCACTCACAAATTTGTACAGGTGAAAGTTTAACATATAATGTAAACTTTAGTCCATAGTTAGTGGCAATACTCCAATATGTGTTCATCAATTGTAACAAATGTACCACACTAATAAGGGGCATTGCTAATGTGAGAAACTGGGGCGGGGGGGGAAGATTAGGTAGTGGGGCATATGGGAATCCCCTACATTTTTAATGTTACATTTATATAATCTAAATATGTTTAAAAAATAAAAATTTACAAGGTAAAAAATAATAAAGTAAAATAAAATAATATAAAGTAAAGTAAAATAATAGTGCTATGGGATTGAAAACCACAATAAGTGAGATACAAAATTCAATAAAGGGGAGCTGGTATAGCTCAGTGACGAAGCACTGGCTTCCCATATACAAAGTCCTGGGTTCAATCTGCATGCCCAGCAACTCCAAAAAACAACAACAACAAACAAACAATAGAAGTATACAATAGTAGATTTGAAATCATGAAGAAAAGGAGGAAAGAATCAGCAATGTAGAGGAAAGAATAACTGAAATTGAAAAGAGTAAAGTATATATAGAGAAAGGAGAGGGAAAAATTGGCTCAGGGAGTTGAATGATAACCTGAACTGCACCAAGATATGTGTAATGCATGTTCCAGAAGGAGATGAGAAGGGAATGGGGGCAGAAATAATCTTCAAAGAAATAATGGCCAAAAATTCCCCAACTCACATAAAAGACATGAATATATGCTTACAGGAAACACAGCATACTCCAATTAGAATAAATCCAAGTAGATCAACATGAAGATACATATTGTGCAGAATATCAAATGCCAAAGATAAAAACAAAATTCTGAAAGCAGCAAGGTAAAGTGAAACATCACATATAAGAGATGTCTAATAAGACTCAGTGTGAATTTCTCTTCAGAAACCATGGATGTAAGGAGGCGGTTGTATGATATAGTTAATGTACTGAAAAATAAAACTCCCAACCAAGAATTATCTGGAAAAACTGTCCCTCAAATATGATTATGAGTTTCAAATATAGAAGGGTAAGCAGAAACCAAGAGAGTTCATAAACAAGGATCCAGCATTGCAGGAAGCACTAAAGGAGTTCTTCACCCAGAAAAGATAAGAAAGAGAATCTTGGAGGAGAATGTAGAAGTGAAGACTACCAGAAAGGTTTTCCAAACAGGTAAAAAGAAAAGACATTTTAAAATAAGACATTATATATGAAAGCCAAAACATAAAATGACTGAAGTAAATAATACCTTTGCAGTAATAACATTAAATGTTGATGGATTAAAATCCCCAATCAAAAGTCATAGGCTATTGGAATAAATAAGAAAACATGATCCATCTATATGCTGTCTGCAGAAGAAGGACCTTAGTCCCAAGGATACAAATAGATTAAAAGTGAAAGACTGGAAAAAGGTATTTCATGCAAATAGTATCCAAAATGGAGCAGGGTTAGCTACTCTTGTGTCAGAATAAAACAGACTTTAAATGCAAAAAATAAGTGGTAAGAAATGCAGAAGGTCATTATATTTTAATAAAAGTGACAGTTGGCCAGGAAGAAGGAAGAACCATGAATATCTATGCATCAAACCAGGCTGCCCCAAAATACATGAGGCTATCTCAGGAAAAACTAAGATAAATAGACCTCTCAACAATAGATATCTTGGTACATCTATCTGAAGTTGGAGACTTTAACATTCCACTTCATCAAAAGATAGAACAACTAGACAGAAAATCAACAAGGAAACAGAGAACTTGAACAATATCATAAATTCACTGGACCTGACAGTCATATAGAACATAGCACCCAAAATCAACAGGTTATACATTTCTTCAAGATCTCATGGATCCTTCTAGGAGAGATGTCATGTTCAATAACAGCACAGCTCTCAATAAATTTAAGAAGATTGGAATTTTACAAAGCACCTTCTTTGATCGTAATGGAATGAAGCAGGAAATCAATAATAGGTGGGAAAAGGAAAATTGTGCAAATATATCGAGGTTAAACACATGCCTAATCAATCAGTAGGTGAAAGAAGAAATTCCAGTATAAATTAGTAGATATCTTGAGGAAAATGAAAATGAGAACAAAACTAATTGAAACTTACGTGAATATAGTGACAGTAGTGATGAAAGGGAAATTTATAGCCCTAAATGCCTATATCAAAAGAGAAAGAGTTAAAATAAACTTAACTGAAAAACTGGAGAATCTAGAAATGGAACAGCAAACCAATCCCTTAGCAAGTAGAATTAAAGAAAGAACATAGATAAGAACACAATAAATGAAACTGAGAAGAAAAACAGTAGGAAAAAAAAACACAAAAGAAATCTGGTTCTTTTAGACAATCAATGGCATGGAGAAACCCTAACAAGACCACAAAAGAAAAAAAGAGATTAGATGTAAATAAGTAAAATCAGGAAAAATTGGTGGGCCATTAAGACTGACCTCACATAAATAAAAAGGAATATAAGAAGATATGAGAAACAGTGTGCCAACAATTTAGACATCCTAGATGAAATGGATACATTTTTAAAAATGCTTAAACACTCTACATTGACAATAAGAAATACAGAAATCAAACAAACTAATCACAAGCAAAGTTATAGATTCAGTTATCAAAAATATTCCAAAAAAGAAATCCAGGAACAGATGGTTTCACAGGTGAATTCTACAAAACATTTAGTGAAGAATTAATATCAATTTTGCTTAACCTCTTCCAAAAAATTGGAAAGGTGGGAAAATTACCAAACATATTGCATGAGGCCACCATCACCCTATACCAAAGCCAGATAAAAATACTTCAAGAAAAGAAAATTATAAACCAATCTCATAGATGCAAAAATTGGCAAAAAAAAAAAAAAAAGATACTTTCAGATCAAATCTAACAGGATATAAAAACAATTATACATCAAGATTATGTGAGTTTTATTACTGTGTGTAAGGGTGTTTCAACATAAGAAAATTATTTAATGTAGTACATCACTTTAGCAAATTGAAAGGAAAAGAATACATGCACATCTCAATTGATTCAGAAAAGGCATTTGATAAAATCCAGCATTCTTTCTTGATAAAAACACTTCTAACATTAGGTATAAAAGGGAAGTTCCTCAACATATTAAGACATATATGAAAATCCCACAGCCAACATTTTACTAAAAGATTAGAAGTTAAAGTAATTCCTTCTAGGATCAGGACAAGGCAAGGATAAACACTGTCACCACTGTCATTCAGTATTGTGCTAGATATTCTAACTAAAGCAGTTAGGTAAGAAAAATAATAATAGCCATCCAAGTTGGAAAAGAGGAAGTAAAACTCTCACTCTTCACAGAAGACATGTTTGTACTTTTAGAAAATCCCAAAATACCTACAAAAGAACTATTAAAACTAATAAATGAGTTCAGGAAAGAGGCAGGTTATACGATCTACATGCAAAAAAATCAGTAGTGTTTCAATACACTATTAATGAATAAGCTGAGATGAAAATGAAAAAAGAAAACCTTTGTAATAGCAACAACAGCAAAATATTCTCAAATATCTAGGAATTAATTTATTCAAGAATATATAGAATCGGCATTCAGAAAAGTAAAAAACACTGCTAAAAGAATTCTAATAAGAGAAACAAATGGAAAGACATTCCAAGTCAAAATTGATCAAAGATCTAAACATAAATGCTAGGACCATAAAACTACTAGAAATTAATGTAGGGAAACATCTACAAGACATTGTAGTAGATGGAGTTCTCTTAAATCTTTTACCCAAAGCGTAAGCATCCTAATGAAAAAATTGATAAATGGGACTTCCTCAAAATTAATCACTTCTGTACCTCACAGGACTTTGTGAAGATAATAAAAAGGCAGCCTACTCAAGGGGAGAAAATATTTGGAAATCACACATTTGACAATAGTCTAATACTTATGCTCTATAAAGAGATCCTACAACTCAACAATAAAAAGACAAATGACCCTATTAAAAATGGGTAAAAGACCTGAATAGACATATTTATAAAAAAATACAAATGTCAACCAAAAAATAAAATAATTCAAATTTCAGTTTCAAATAAAGAAAAATGCTACATAAAGATGGTAGGATTAACATCCTGTCTCAGTTTGAAGTCTCTTAGCCACGAAAACTCATTTGCATTTAATATTCCCCACTTTGTATCAAGGTATTTTCCATCAATATTAAGGATCAGGCATAATGGTCTGTCCTTCACAAGGCAATGACCATGTATTGAGGGGATTCTTGCTGTTCTATTAGAGAATGTAGTAGGAATTCCCAGAGTGGGAATTAAATACTCCTTAGGTTACTGTGTGGGACTCCACCCACTGAGATAACCTCCGTGACCACTTGAATGTGTTCATATGCTATATAGTTCCTTCCATCTGCCCCATGATATCTAAGCCCTCTCTCAGTCAGAGACAGGGTGGGCATCGCCATTCCCAAATCCTCAAGGTTGAGGAATGAACAAAAATAAGGGTGGAACACAACTATGGACAAAAGAAGACATGATTATTCTAGCAATCGAAGAAATCGCATAATTTATATAAATGTAGTGGCCACCAGAGGCTCTGAGGGGAGGGAGATGGATAAATAGATGAAACATGGGGGAATTTGGGGGATATTGGAATTACTGTGCATGGTTTGGAAATGATGGATATATGCTGCTGTACATTTTGTCAAAACCTATAAAATTGTGCTGGCAATGTGTACACTATAATGTAAAGTATAATTCTTGTCAAGTACAATGCTTCAATATGTGTTCATCAATTTTAACAAATGTACAACACTAATAAAAGATGCTGCTAATGTAGGAAAATGTGGAAGGGGAAGGGGTGAGATATATGGGAATCCCCTATATTTTAGATGTATAATTTATGTAATATAAATATTCTTTTAAAAATATTAAAAATATGTCTTAAAAAGTAGTAGGATGCTGTGGAACCTGAATGACCCTTCCTCCATTCATCATTGGCTCAGCATGGAGTTTGTTTGTGCTTCCAGGTCTGTAATATACGATATATGGTTCTGTTCTAGAAAGAGCAAAGTAATCCTTATGCACATAGTGGGAGCATGTATGTCTGAAACAATCTGTCTGGTGATAGCCTAAGGAAGAAGCCCTGCATGAAGAAGACAGTTCACCAAGTACTCTTACAGATTAATCTGAGATAGCAGTCATGTCATGTTAACTGGGATAAGAGATTACAGGGTGTAGAACATAGAGTGCAGTGCCTGAGATTGTGAGGTAACATTCATAGGGAAGAGGAGATATATGGAACTATGTAAACAAGGGTAATCCTAGGGCCACATGAGCAAGCCCAGGACAAAATGCAAGGTTAGCAAGGACGAGGACAGCTCCTATTAGCTACTGTCTGGACACACTGTATGCATAAGCCTTGTAGAACATTTGCGGAGATCAAAATGCAAAGGTTGGAAAACTTTTTTTTTCTTTAAACACTAGCTGGATACAAGCTTAAGGAACTGAATCCTAATAGTCTAAATTTTAGCACCAATACCTCATTCAATTATCAAAATATCCAGATTTCAACACAAGACTACCAAGACAAACAAAATAGGAAGTGATGGCCTAGGCAAAAGACAAAATTCAAGCCTTTGGAATGGGTAAGGAGGAGGATCAGCCTCAGAGAAACTAGGCAAATACTTTTTTAAAATGTTCTTAAATATGCTCAAAGAGCTAAAAGGAAAACATGGACTAAGAAATAAAGGATATCTGCAAAACAATAGATGAAAACAAAGAGAATATCAACAGAGTGATTGAGGTTAGGAAAGAGAAACAAACACATTTGAAGACCACAGTGATAGAAATTATACATACCCTAGAGGGATTCAACAGATTGGAGCTAAAGAATCAGTGAATTTGAAGATAAGACCATTGAAATTATGCCTTTGAGGAGAAGGAACAAAGAATGAAGGAAATTAAAGATAGCCTAAGAAATCTGTGGGAAATCATCAAGCATAACAATATACACATTGTGAGAATCCCAGAAGTAGAAGAAAAAAGGGAAAAGAGAATATTCAAAGAAATAATGGTTGAAAATTTCCCAGATTTTATGAAAGACATGAATATACACATCCAAGACATTCAGCAGTCTCCATACTGAATACACCAGATAGACCCATATTGCATCATACTGTAATCAAACTATCAAATGCCAGAGATAAAGAATTCTGAAAGTTGCAAGAGAGAGAAATAACATGTTACATAAAAGGAAGTCTCAATATGATTATGTGCTGATATCCCATCAGTAACCATGGATGCAATAAAGTAATGGGAGGACATATTTAAAGCCTTGAAAGCAAAACACTGCCAAACAAGAATTAAATAGCTGGCAAAGCTGCCTTTCAAAAATGAGGGTAAGTTTAAGACATTCCCACATATCAAAAGCTGAGGAAGTTCAACACCACTAAATGGCCTAAATGAGATGCTTAAGAAGAGTTCTGCAGGCTTAATGGAAAGAAGTATAGACATTACATTGAAGGCACCTGAAGAAATAAAGATCTTTGGTAAGAGTAATGATGGGCAAATACAAATTCTAAAACTCTTATATTTTTTTATTTGTATTCCATTTTTTATTTCCTACAGAATCTAAAAGACAAATACATAAAACGTAATAATAAATTAGTGCTTTGTGACAAGAACTAAATAAGGGTGGGAAGAAAGAGGGGTGTAAGAAAAAAGTTTGTATATACTATTGAAGATAAATTGGTGTGGCATTTGAGATTATCTCTAAATTCCAAAAAGAGAGATTATGTTTGTAAACTGGTCGATCTCTGGGCATGATCCCTTAGATTGTGTTACATACAGCTGAGATGTCTTTGATTAAATTAGGATAACTTTAGGGCTTTGATTATTCCATGTAAGTAGGGTGTAATTCAGTATACGTCCCTGCCCTTGTGTTAGGCTATATAAATGGACACTCACTAAAGAAGACACAAAGAAGAAGTACATGGAAAAGAAAGAGAGCTCAGTAGACATGGAAGAGGAGAGCACGTAGTCATTTCAGTCCTGCCATGTGAGAGAAAGGAGAAGACTCAAACAGCTAAGACCACGGGAAGACAGATAAGCCATTTTCCTGATAGTTTTCAGCTGATGACAGAGCAGCTGAGCTGAGGAAGCCTAGAAAGAAGCAAACCCTATGCCAGCCTACAGCTGAGATCAGAAGGAACTTGGCCCACAGAACCTTATGAGGGAGAAGAGAGGAGGAACTAGGCCCACCATCTTACCTCAACATATGGCAACTGACTTGGGTGAGAAAGTACCATTTATAGTATATTGAATTGGACTCTTTAGGACCTTGTAACTGTAAACTTTTAAACCAAATAAATACCCTTTATGAAAACCAACAGATTTCTAGTACTTTGGTTCAGCACCTCTTTGGCTGAATAATACAGTTGGTATCAAAGCAAAGGAGATTTTTATAGATTTAGAATTTTAATTTAAGACCCATCTACAAAGAAAATACCAGATAGTCTGCAACATCATAGAGACAGAATTAATAACACAAGTTGCCAGGGCCATAGGGCAAGGGGAATGGGGTACTAATAAAAATTGTGTACAGGGTTTCTCTATGGTAAGGTGGGAAAGTTTAGTAAAGGCAGTGAGGATATAGCAACATAATAGACGTGTTCGATCCCACTGAATAATATCCTTGGGTGCGGTTGAGATGGGAGTTTATGTTGTATATCTGTTCCCACAATTAGAAAACAAATCAACTAAAGAGACAATGACAAATGCATTAAATGATTTTGGATGGGATCTAACCAAGGGAGGAGAGAAGACATTAAGGGACATTATAGGTACGTATGAAAACAATATAGTTTAAACTTCATATCAATGTTAAATTTCTTGAACTTGGTAACTGCATTTAAGTTGGGTACATAAGTGAACATTCTTATTTCTAGGAATAGTACATGGCAGCATTAAGTATAAAAGAAATATAATGTATTTAACCTACACTGAACATTTCAGAAAATATATTGATAAATAGACAGGATAGATAAATAGGTAGATTGATAGGTTGATGATAGATGAATGATGCAGCAAATGTGGCAAAATGTTATAAATGATGTATCTAGGTGTCAAAGGGAATGGTTTATGTTTCAGTTCTGTGAATATAGTATGCTTTATTTTTCTGTAAGTTTGAAAGTATTTCAAAATAAAAATTTTAAAATAAAAAAGGTCCAATGTTATTGACTAATAGTGAGATGCAAATCAAAGCTAGAAAAATTTTTTTTAAAAATTCACATCTACTAGAATGACCACTATTAATAAAACAGAAAACTGCAAGTTTTAGAGAAGATGTAGAAAGAAAGGAAAGCTTATTCACTATTGGAGGGACTATAAAATGGTCTGTTTGTTGTTTCCAAGGAATTTAGATACAGATTTCTCATATAACCAAGCATTAACACTACTAGTTATATTCCGGAAGAAATGAGAACAGTGACACAGATATCAGCATACCAGTGTTCATTGCAGCTTTGCTCAAAATTGCCAAAAGATGGAAACAACCCAGGTGTTCATCAGCTCACAAATAAACTGGTATATATACATCATGGAATATTATTCAGTTACAAGAAGAAATGAAGTCATGAAGCTTATGACAACATGGATTAACAGGATAAAATTATGTTGAGTGCAGCAAGCCAGATTAAAAAAGGACAAATATTGTATGATTTCCATATTATGAATTAAATATGATGAGCAAACTTATAGAGATAGTAGCTAGAATATAAGTCACCAGAGAATAGAATATGTTTAGAGAATGGAAATCTGAGGTTTAACCTGTGCAGAATTGGGAAATGTGTTTGTAAACTTTTGAAAAGAATAGAAATATTGAAAGCCCATCAGAATTTGAAATTAGTAGTAATAACATATGGGTTGATAATGGTTTGTTTTTCTTTCTTTTTTTTTAGTAATGAAAATGTTCTTATATTGATCAAATGATGAATGCACAAACAGGTGATTATACTAAATGCCATTGATTGTAAAATTTAGATAAATTATATGATTTATGAACAAAAATAGGGCTGGAGAATATACATAAAATATAATACATGAAGTATAGTTAGTAATAATATTTTGACAATGCTGTTTCATAGATTTTTATGAAGTTTCAAAGCAATGCAAGTTATTAGTTTTGGGGTGATGTATGGGAACACTGTATGATGTTATGCTTGTTTGTTTTATAACTACACAACTTTTACTATATACCTATTATTTATGTATTTTCATATATGAATATATACTTCAAAAATTGTTTTTAAAATGAAAAAAAGACATGCTGTTTGCACATTAATATACATTCATTTCATCACAACATCTGAAAAGTCTTAAGTCATTTCAGAAACATTGCTAAGTGCTAAGTTTCATTAAAATTGCTGTAAGTGGGGCCTGTGTTGGAACATAATTCTTTCACATCTGTCAACCTGTGTAATTGAAAAAACAGTTTATCTGCTTCCAGTATACAATGAAGATACAGACATACCACAAAAAATCCCCTTCCAGGGAGAATTTGGAATGAAACAAATGTCATGGTTCCCCCAAAATTGTAAAACCCATCAGTGCAAGCTACATTAGATTTCCAGATCTGAGAGTCACTTATGGATTGATGTTTTGTTCTCCAGTTGGTAACACAGTAGCCCCTCCCCTTCCAAGTACTTATGTAGTTTTCCTGCTCTCCTCAAACACTGGGGTGAATGTCCTACCACATCTGAGCATGGACTTGCAGCCAGGCTCTCCCTGAACAGTGAGGCACAATGTTCACCTCCTCCATGTGCTGGCACAGATGGTTTGCCCCCTCCAAATGCAGGGGTAAACCTGCACTATCCACATATGAGTGGGACTGCTCTCTTGGCACTAGGAAATATCTTCATTCCAGAGCTCAACTCCCATGGTTCTGTTACTGAAGGCATTCTTCCTTTAGTTCATCTCTTCTCTGTTGCTTTCTGTCCAGGCTGGAGCAGTAGTTCTACTCAGACAGACTTTGTAAATATTTTCTAAACTTTGCAAGCAATTCTCAGTGGACCACATCACCAGATGACAGCACTTTCCACAGGTCCTTCCTGTAAAGCTGTATTTCCAATAGTAACTTCCACTGAAATGACTGGATCCATGTTAAACCCTCACATGGAGCCTTATTCTTCAGTGACTCATTCTTGAAAGTTCAGAATGTTCCCTAATAGAACCACTTCTATCCATTGTCTCAGAGCACACTATCTGGAGAGTTCAGAACTTTGCAAACCATTAATTTCTGGTTTCTTTGTGCCCCAGAGTTCATTTCTCAGCTTATTCCAATCCATCCTCATTTCGTTATAAGGTGTAAGGAAAAACCAGGTGGCTC
Source organism: Dasypus novemcinctus (assembly GCF_030445035.2). Classification (NCBI taxonomy): domain Eukaryota; kingdom Metazoa; phylum Chordata; class Mammalia; order Cingulata; family Dasypodidae; genus Dasypus; species Dasypus novemcinctus. The sequence goes on along the minus strand of NC_080694.1, from coordinate 4,847,114 downwards.
CTGCCACACTTAGCTTGGAAAGTTAGTTAAATTTCGAAGTTCAACTTTCAAATTCTAACTTCCATCCAACAATAGAACTCAATTTTGCCAAGTTCTCTGCCACTTTATAGTAAGGACCACCTTCCCTCCAGTTTCCAATAACACATTCATCATTTCCTTCTAGGGACTGACCAGAATACCATTAGCATCCATATTTCTAATTAAAGTCTTTGAAAGCAATCTAGGCTTTTTCTATAAAATACTTCACAGTTCTTCCAGCCTCAATCCATTTGCAAAGTGATTTAGGTATTTGTAATAGCAGCACCCCACTCTTGGTACCAAAATACCAAGTTCCCTTGATGTCAAAACAAATGCCATACAATGGATTGGATTAAACAGTGAAAATTTATTGACTTTTGAGGCTGGATGTGTAAGACAAGGTGTCATCCAGACCAATACCCAGATGACCGTGGCATTCTGGGTCTGGCTCCTACTGATCCTTGGTTCTGGGCTTTTCTGTCACATTAAAGTGCACATAAATGCCTCTCCTGGCTTCACCTATGTCTTCTGGGTTCCATTGCTTTTGAGATTCTGGTTTTTCCCTGTGGCTTTCTTCCTCTCAAGAGCTCCCCTATAAGGCCTTCAGTAAGAGTATTATGACTCATCCTGATTTAGTTGGGCCACAAATTATGTGAAATGAACTCATCCAGTAGCCCTGTTTACAAGGGTTTACACCCACAGGAATGAATTAAGTTTATGATCAGGTTTTTCCAGGTACATATGTGCATACCATTGCATATATAGTACTTCCGAAATTCAAAGAGACACTTTAGATGTTGTAACACTTTTTACTGTGGTAAGGGCCAGATGCAACAGCTGATCCTGCATATTATAAGGGATATTGTAGCATATCCTAAAATACTGTTTGCAGAGAATTTAACTGAGATGGAAGGTCCCTGAATATTTTTTAGATTTATTTCCCATCCTCTAAAGTAGAAATTTTTTTAACAATAACTCTTGAATAGTTTTGGATTCTTGCTTACTAAGTCCTATTTGCATAAGGTCATCAGTAAAATGGATGAGAATTTGTCTTTTATAAAGGAAAGGTGAACAAAGTCTCTGATTATTAAGTAGATTATTACATAGTGTTGGAGAGTTGATAGATCCCTGAGGTAGAACAGAGAAATTGTATTGCTAGCCAGGCAAACTGATAGAAAACTGTTTCTGGTGTTTTGTCCTAATAATTATCCAGAATAAAAGTATTTACCATAACAATATTGGCATACCAGGTAAAAGGGAATGTGTTAAAGTGCACAAGCAATGACACCATACTGGAATGGCAGGTATAGTTGAATTTTCATCACCTGGGTAACTTTAAGATAATCCACAGTCATCCTTCAAGATTCATGTTTTCTGCAGAAGTCAAATAGAAATGTTGAATGGGGATGCAGTTGGAATAGTCACCACTGCATCCTTCAAATCCTTCATGATGGGACTGATCTCTCAAATCTTTCTGGAATGTGGTATTGCCTTTGATTTACTATATTCCTAGTTATAGGCAGTGCTAGCAACTATCAGTTGACCTTTCTTATAATAACATCTCTCACTGCATAGGTCAGGGATCCAGTATGGGATTCTGCCCATTGCTAATAATATCTATTCCAATTACACATTCCAGAACTGGAGAACAGAAAAAGCTCAGGGATATACTGAGCCACTATGTGACAGACTTGACCAGAATCCATTGATCACCTGGCTTCCATTATATCTCATCTCAGAGTGATAGACCACAGTGGCATTTGTGTCCCTGGAATTAGTGCTGGTTTGGAGCTAGTGTACAAAAATCAATTGAAAGTTTGATTTTGTCCTTTTATGCAATGCACAGGCACCTTAAGAAAAGGCCATAGTTCTCTGGGCAAAGGCTAACAGAAAGATTAACAGTATAAATTTTGGTCAATGTAGTAGGTTCATTCATCAGGGGAACCCAATCTGCCTTTCATTTGAGAGTTTCTGGGTCTGTAAGTTGTCCTAAGTCTGGAAATTGAGGAACTGTGAGGCTTGGTTTTGTGGTTCAAATTAGACTTGATTATCTTACCCAAGATGTCTTACATTTATACAAATCAAGTGAGAATTTAATGGACTGTTCATTTACTTTGCTTCTATGTTCTCCATGATCAACTACACAATGCCATAGCTCTCAACCAATCAGACTATTTTCATTACTGCTTTGACTCTGCTGTCCATTATAATAATCAAGCCCACCTTATCTTTGGGAATTAGTTGTAGTTATTTGACCACTGCCACCCCCAGCTCCAATTAATTTAATTGATTTAAGGATCCCAGTCCAGTGACAGCAGTTCCCATTGCAATATCTGACAGAGAAGAGCAACCGCAATGCTCTACATGGATGCTGAGGATCTGTTAACAAATTTATTTATAAAAATAGTGAAAGATGTGTCCTCTGTTAAGTCTTTGAGTAGATAATGTTCTTTCCTGGTAAATCAACTCTAAAATTATAATAACCCTTTGGCTTTGGATAACCTGTTCTACATAATAACAAGGCACTTCTGGAATCTCAGCTTAATTTCATGTCTGACACCTTTGGGTCCATGTTTCAGCCCACCCACAGAACAAAGTGCTAACGCCCTTTATACCTCCTTGAACTTAAATTTATATCCAGAGTTTCTGCTTACTGGGTCTATATCAATCAGTTCAGACTTATACAGCATTATGTCCCTTCCACCACTATGCTTCACTCTTTTTTTATAAACTTTTTTATTTTATTTTTTAAAGAAATTTAGATTATAAATTTTACACAAAAAAATATAAGGGATTCCCATATGCCTCCCTCCCTAGCCCTACCAAAATTTCCCACATCAGCAACATCCTTCATTAGTGTGGTGTGTTTGTCACAATTAATGAACACATCTTGGAGCATTTCCATTAAGTGAGGATTATAGTTTACATTGTAGTTTAGATTCTCTTCCACACATTTTTGCAAGTTATTGCATGATATTCATGGGCATGTATCTGTCAATGAAATGTTATTCAGGATAATTCCCAAGTCCCAAAACTGCCCCCAAATTACACCTATTTTTCCCTCTTCCTCTCCTCAGAACCTCCAGTGGCAACTGCCTCCACATTCATGATAAACGTTCTTCCATTGCTAAGATCACAACAAGTCTACAGTAGAACAGCTTTAAGTCTACTCTAGACCATCATCCATTCCCTAATCCTGAGGATTATATGATGGTAATACCCATTCCACCTTTAATTGAGAGGGGTCTTAGTTCCTTGGAACAGATAGATGGGGCTTTCCGGCAGTGGCAGACACTCTTTGTTCCTTGGGATGGTCATGGTCTGTATTCTTCTCCTTGTAAGTTGTCCTGGGTGAGTTCAATGAACTGGAGAGTAGGTGTTGCAAGTCTGCTGAGATTTGGGGCCCAAATGGCACGTGGAAAGTCCAAAGATTTAAGTCTCTTGGGCATAACTATCAACTCTAGTACTAACTATAGGTTCAAATAGAGGGGCAGCATAGTCAAGTTTAAGGAAAACACAAAAGAATCTAACACACTGGGGAGCATAGTAGGGTCTACTGGCAGGGGGCACCCCATTTCCCCCCTCTCCTCCCCTCCCCTCCACTCCCCCTACGCTTCCCTCCCCCTCCCTGCCCTGTTGTTTTTGCTGTCTGTATCAATTCACTGAGTGATATTCTGCAACTATTTCTCTTTTTGGTCTTCTCATTTTTTTCTCCTCTAGGATTCACCAGCATTTGATCCTGGGGACCTCTGATGTGGAGATATATTCCCTGTTAACTGTGCTACCTTAGTTCCTGGTTTCTTCTGTGCTTCATTTTGACTCTCCTCTTCATCTCCATTTTGTTGCATCATCACCTTGCTATATGACTCACTTGCATGGGCACTGGCTCACCACATGGGCATTCTCACTATGAGGCAGCTCACTACACAGGCACTGACCTTGCCATGGAGGCACTGGCTCACCCTATGGGCACTGGCTCACTGCACAGGCACACTTTCTCTTCCTCTTTTTCACCAGGAGGACCCAGGTTTCAAACCCAGGTCTTCCCATACAGTATGTGGAAGTCCTATCCCTTGAGCAACATCTGCTTCCCTGCCTTGCCATTTATTTAGGTATGCTTGCATTTCTTTCCTACTTTCTTTTTTTTTTTTGGCAATGGCAAAGTGCTTTTTATTCTTTATTTTCTTCTAAAAGTTACATTTAAAAAAATGAGGGCCCCCATATACCCCCCACACCCCTTATCCCACTCCTCCAACATCAACAACCTCTTCCATCATCAAGGCACATTCACTGCAACTGGTGAATACATTTTGGAATACTGCTGCACCACATGGACAGTGGTCTATATTGTGGTCTACACTCTCCTCCAGTCCACCTAGTGGGCTAGGGAAGGACACACAATGTCCAGCATCTGCCCCTGAGGTACCACCCAGGTCAATTCCAAATCCTGAAAATGCCCCCACATCATATCTCTTCTTCCCTCTCCATACCATCAGCAGCTATGGTGGCCACTTCTCCACATCAAAGCTACAATTTCTTCACTTACTAATCACAATAGTTCCCCAGCAGAATACCAGTAAATCCACTCTAATCCATACTCTATTCCTACATTCTGTGACCCTGGGACGGTTATGTCCAATCCCCCTCTACATCAAGAGGGGGTTAGATTCCAGATGGATGATGGAATGCAATTCTCCTGCTTGCAGTTGTATGCACTCATCGCTCCTTAATGTGGTGGTTAACTTTCTTTACCTCCCTGTTAGCTGGCCAGTGTAAGTCCTATAAAGCAGAGGGTAGGAGTTGCAAGTCTGCTGAGGCTCAGGGTCTGGCTATCACATGGACAGTCCAGAGATTCAAGTATTCTGAGTATACAGCACAAATGCCAATGACAGGTTCATTAAAGTAACAGGAAAGGCATGTTTAGAAAGGTCATATCTGAGCCCAACTGCATCATATTCAGAAACACAAACTCCACAGTAGGGCCAACTGACATGGTCCTGAACTCCAGAGCCATCTGCCATGACCATAGAACCTATGGGTCTCTGTAGCCCTCAGGAGAACCAGTACCTGGGTTTCTATCTATTTTGGCTGTCTCTGGTACCCTGCTGAGTCATACGTACACATTACCCCTCTGATGACTTCCTGACTCTTTTTTGGAGACTCATAGCCATATAAACTCATTTGTCCTTTCCATTTCTCCCTTTTATCCAGAGTAAAAAAGCAGTTTTTAACACTTGATATTACATATAAGCTGAGATATTCTGCTGGTCTGAGTTGACCCTTTAATTCAAGTTCTTTTTCTAATTACATCATCAGCTGGTGCTTGGTAGTAATCCCTCAGTGCCAGGGAGACTCATCCCCAGGAACCATGTCCCATGCTGGGGGGAATGTAATGCATTTACATGCTGAGTTTGGCTTAGAGAATGGCCACATTTGAGCAACATAGAGGCTCTCAGGATGTAACTCTTAGGCACCCTGCAGCTCTAGGCCTAGTGCATATTTCAGGCACATAGGTTCATAATTGTAGCCATCAGTATCAAGGGCTCATAGTACGACCATCCTTCTATATTGGTCTTTGCCATTGCAATTGGGGGATTGTTGCTGTTCCGTTGGTGAATGTGATAGAGCTCTCCTGGCTAGGAATTCAGCACTTTCACAATTGTCATTTTTAACTGAAACCACTATGAAAATATACAAACATTTTTATGTGCCCTGTATATATGCCCTGGAGAACTCCCACCCAACCATGTGCCCCCTATCAATAGCATCCCCACACCAAAGTTCCTCCCCTGCCATAGTTGAACCACTCTGTAGTCCAAAATTTCTTTAAAAAGGGAGCCTAATATATTGCCAGGTTCCATTAATAGTAAAATGGAATAAAGTGATGGGTTTAAATGTTCAATATAGAATACATAGTAATTTAGAAAAATTAAATAAATGAAAAATAAATTAGGGTATCAAAAAATGAAAAAAAAATAAAAAGCATTATTTTTGACATTTTGCATTTCATCACTGCTATAGGTGTTGCCCTGTATGTACAGTGGCAAGGCACTTTCTTCCATTTCTTCCTCAGTGTCTACATCCTTTTTTTTTCTAATTATTTTGTCTTCACATAAGTTTTTGATCACAGTAATCCACATATACAATATATGGCACTCCCACATATCCAGCATCAAACCCTTTGTCCCTTCAACAACAATGATCTTTTTACATGTTCATATTATATTTCCTGCAACTGATGTACAGATATTGAAACAACAGCTTTCAAACATGGTTCCATTGGGGTTTACATTATGGTTTATATTTTAGACTATACAATTTTCTAAATTTTTAGTTATATTATGTTTTACATTCTGGTTTACATTTTAGCCTACAGACTTTAATACATTTTTTGGTGTAATTTAACATGTCATATATTCATCATTGCATTATATTGTGGAACACTTCCATTGCCCCACAGTTACACTGATTCCATCTATTCAAGCCCACCATGACAATCAATCTTCATTGCTTGAAGGACCATATTCAGAGATTCTTGCAAGAATGTTGAGGACTTGACATAATCAAATGCCGTAACAGATTAGGAGGCACCAATTTTCTCAAGAGATACAATTCCCTCTGAGAATATCAGTCACCCCCAGGATGTGAGTATACCTTCAGTCTAATTGTATGAGTCTCCACGCATTGATATAACCCACTATGACAAAATGAGCACTCACACACTCCATAGAAGCTTGCCCTGTGTCAGATGACCCCTTTAAGCATCTTAAACAGGTACCTTCCATATTATATTTACTAAAGAATTTTCTCTAATTATAATTTCAACTACATACCTAACAATCTCCTATGTTTAAGTGTTCCCTCCAACCTCCCCCCAGTTTCTTGGGCCATTTGACCCATCCTCCCATCCCTAGCCACCCTCAACCCCACAAAGCCCCACAAAGTCATCCCTATGTCCCCATTTTATCCCTTCCCTGTACAAATACTTTCCTCCAACTTTTCATAGATTACACCCATGTAGGTGTCAACTCGCAACCTTCCTCTACCCCCCAACTTCTTTTAAGTTAATCATCCAGTCTCTAGCTCTCTGAGACAGCTTGACTTACTTATTTCATATCAGATAAGTCATGTAGTATTTGTCCTTCAATGCCTGGGTTGCTTCACTTAACATAAGGTTCTCAAGATTCACACATGTTATCAAATGTGTTTGTACTATACTCATTTTAATAGCTGCATAGTATTTCATTGTATGTATACACCACATTTTATTTATCCATTCATCCATTGATGGGAATTTGGGTTGATTCCAACTTTTGGCATTAGTGAAAAGTGCTGCTATCAACAATGGTGTCCGTATATTGGTTTATGTCCTTGTTTTCATTTTTACAGGGTATACACACAGCATTGGAATTGCTGGGTTATATGGCAAATCTATAGCTAGTTTTTTGAGAAACCACTGAACTCTCCACCAGAATGACTGGATCTTTCTGCATTCCCACCAGCAGTGGATGAGTGTTCCCATTCCTCCACATCTTCTCCAGCAATTGTAGCCTTCTGATATTTTGATAGCTGCAAATCTTATGGGAGTGAGATGTTATCTCATTGCTGTTTTGATTTGCATTTCCCTAATAGCTAGTGATTTTGCATATTTTTTCATGTGTTTTTTAGCCATTTGTAGACTTTATTTGGAGAAGTGTCTGTTCAAATCGTTTCCCCATTTTTTAAATGGGATGTTTGTCTTTTTATTTTTGAGATAAAGGAGTTCTTTATATATGCAGGATATGTCTCCTATCAGATATATGGTTACCAAATATTTTCTCCCATTGTGTAGGCTCTGTTTTCACTTTCTTGACAAACTCCTTTGAGGTGTGGAAGGCTTTAATTTTGAGGAAGTTCCATTTATCTATTTGTTCTTTTGCTGCTCCTGCTTTTGGTGTGAATTTCATGAAGCTGTTTCCTATTACAAGGTCCGTAGATGGTTTGCTACATTGCTTCAAATGTCTTTATAGTCTTGGCTCTTATATTTAGATCTTTGATCCATCCTGAGTTGATTTTTGTATAATGTGTGAGTTGCTAATCCTCTTCCATTCTTTTACATATGGATATCCAGTTCTCCAGGCACCGTTTGTTGAAGAGGCCATTCTCTCCCATTTGTGATGCTTTGGTGGCCTTGACAATTACCATATAGCTGTATATATAAGGATCTGTATCAGAACTCTCAGTTCAGTTCCATTAGTCAGTGTGTCTATCCTTGTGCCAATACCATGCTGTTTTCACTACTGTAGCTTTGTAGTATGTTTTGAAGTCAGGTAGTGTGATTCCTCCAATTTCATTTTTCTTTTTCAATATGATTTTGGCTATTTGGGGCCTCTTTCCTTTCAAAATAAATTTGATAGTTAGTTTCTCTAGTTCATTAAAGAATGCTGCGTTGATTTTTTGGGGGATTGCATTGAATCTGTAGCTCAGTTTTGGTAGGATAGACATCTTAATAATATTTAGTCTTCCTATCCATGAACAGGGAATAGTCTTCCATTTATTTAGGACTTCTTTTATTTCCTTGAACAATGTTGTGTTGTTTTCTGTGTATAAGTCTTTTACATCTTTAGTTAAATTTATTGCTAGTAATTAGGTTTTTTAATTTACTATTGTAAATGGTATTTGATTCCTGATTTCCTCCTCATATTGCTCATTTTCTAAAAAGATTTATTTATTTATTTATTTCTCTCCCCTTCCCCCCCCTTCTTGGTTGTCTGTTTTCTGTGTCTATTTGCTGCATCTTCTTCTTTGTCCACTTTTGTTGTCAGCGGCACGGGAATCTGTGTTTCTTTTTGTTGTGTCATCTTGTTGTGTCAGCTCTCCTTGTGGGACAGCTCTCCATGTGGGTGGCGCCATTCTTATGCAGGTTGCACTTTCTTTCGTGCTGGGTGGCTCTCCTTACAGGGCACACTCCTTGCATGTGGGGCTCCCCTACATGGGGGACACCCCTGCATGGCAGGGCACTCCTTGCGTGCATCAGCACTGCACATGGGCCAGCTCCACATCGGTCAAGGAGGCCCAGGGTTGCAACCTCGGACCTCCCATGTGGTAGACGGACACCCTAAACACTGGGCCAAGTCCGCTTCCCATATTGCTCATTATTGGTGTACAGAATTGCTACTGATTTTTGTGCATTGATCATGTATCCTCCAACTTCACTGAACTCACTTGTAAGTTCTAGAAGCTTCATTGTAGACTTCTCAGGTTTTACTATGTATACGATCATATGATCTGCAAATAGTGAAATTTTGACTTCTTTTCAACTTAGATGCCTTTTATGTCTGGTTCTTGCCTCAGTGCCTGAGCAAGTACTTCTAAGATGATGTTAAATAGAAGGGATGATAGTGGGCATCTTTGTCTTGTTCCTGATCTTACAGGGAAAGATTTTAGTATTTCACCATTGTAAATGATTTTAGCTGTGAGTTTTTAATATACACCCTTTATCAATAGAAAGTTTCCTTCTATTCCAATCTTTTGCAGTGTTTTTATCAAGAATGGGTGCTGTATTTTGTCAAATACTTTTTCCATGTATTTAGATATGATCATGTAATTTTTTCCTTCAGTCTGTTTATGTTGTGTATTACATTGATTGATTTTCTTATTTTGAAACATCCTTGCATACCAGGGAAGAAACCCACTTAGTCATGGCATATAATTAATTTGATTTGTCATTGAATAAGTTTAGCAAGTTTTTTTTTTTAGGATTTTAGCATATAGGTTCATTAGAGAGATGGTTAGTAATTTCACTTTCCTTTCGTGGATTTATTTGGCTTTGGTATTAGGGTAATGCTGGCATCATAGAATGAGTTAGGCAATGCTCCTTCTATTTCAATTTTTTAAAAGAGTTTAAGCAAGATTGGTGTTCTTTCTGGAATGTTTGGTAGAATTCACCTGTGAAGCCATCTGGCCCAGGGTTCTTCTTAGTTGAGAGATTTTTAATGACTGATTCTATCTCCTTAACTGTGATTGGTTTGTGAGATCAATTTCTTCTTTTGTCAATATAGGTTGCTTATGTGTTTCTAGGAATTTGTCCATTTCCTCTAAATTGTCCTTCTTGGTGGCAAATGTTTTTTCAAAGTATCCTCTTATGAAAGTTTTTATTTCTGTGGGATCATAGTGACATACCCTTTCTTATTTCTTATTTTGTGTATTTGCATATTCTCCCTTTTTTTCTTTATTAGTTTAGTTAAGGGTTTGTCAATTTTATTGATCTTCTCAAAGAACCATGTCTTTGTTTTGTTTATTTTTTAAGTGGTTTCTTATTTTCTATTTCATTTACTCCTGCCTCTCATCTTAGTTGTTTTGTTCTTCTTCCTTTCTTCCTTTTTTTTTTTTTTTTTTACTAATTCCTCCAAGTGTGCAGTTAGGTCTTCAATTTTAGCTCTTTCTTCTTTTTTGGTGTATGAATTTATGGCTATAAATTTCCCTCTCAGTAATGCTTTTGTTGCATCCCATAAGTTTCAATATGTTGTGTTATCATTTTCATTAATTTCAAGGTAGCTATTAATTTCTTTTGAGATTTTCTCCTTGACCCCCTGTTTTTCAGAGTGTGTGTTTTCTAAGTTCCAAATCTTGATGCCAAATCTGGGTCTCTGGCCCTTGCAGATTTCCAGCTTCATTCCACTGTTGTCAGAGAAGTTATTTTGTATGATTTCAATCTTTCTGAATTAATTGAGACTATTTCTGTGGCCTAGCATGTGGTCTATCTTGGAGAATGATCCATGTGCACTTGAAAAGAATGTATATCCTGCTGTATTTGGGTGTAACCTTCTGCATATGTCTATTAGGTTCAACTCCTCTAATATTTTGTTCAAAGTCTTCATTTCATTATTGATTCTCTTTTGAGATGTTGTGTCCAAAGTTGATAGTGGTGTATTAAAGTCCCCCACTATAACTTTAGAGGCATCTATTCCTTCGCTTAGTTTTTCTAGTGTTTGCCTCACATATTGGGAGGCACCCTTGTTAGGAGCATAAATGTTTATGATTGTTCTTTCTTCTTGAAATACTATCATTTTCACTAATATATAGTGTCCATCTTTGTCCCTCACAATTGTTTTGCCTTTAGAGTCTATTTTGTATGATATTAATATAGCCGCTCCTGCCATTTTTTGGTTATTGTTTGCTTGTATGATTGTTTTCCAACCATTCACTTTCAACCTCCTTGAATCCCTGCGTCTAAGATGTGTTTCTTGTAGACAGCATACATATGGGTCATATTTCCATATCTAATCTTCCATTCTGAGTCTCTTGACAGGTGAGTTTAATCCATTTACATTCAGTGTTATTATTTTCAAGGAATTACTTATATTAGTCATATTTTCTTTGGATTTGTGTTTGTCATATTTTTTTTATTTTCTTTTCCTTTTTTTGTCTTTTTAATTGCTCTTACACTCTCCTCCAACTGTCTCTCTTGTTTGTTTGTTTTTTTTTCTTTCTTCCTACAGAACTCCCTTTAGTATTTCTTGAAGGGCAAGATTCTTGTTGGCATACTCTATTAGTTTCTGTTTATCTGTGAATATTTTGAACCCTCCATCATTTTTGAATGCTAGTTTAGCTGGGTAGAGTATTCTCAGTTGGAAATTTTTTTCTTTAATTACCTTGACTATGTCATACCACTGCCTTCTTGCCTTCATGGTTTCAGATGAGAAATCAGCACTTAATCTTATGGAGACTCCTTTGTATGTGATGGTTCTCTTTTCTTGTACTGCTTTTTGTATTTTCTCTTTGTCTTGCACATTGGAAAATTTGACAAGTATATGTCTTGGGGTAGACCTTGGGATTTATGCTGTTTGTGTGTGGTGTGCTTCCTGGACATGTACATCTATCTCCCTCAATAAGTTTGGGAAGTTTTCAACCATTATTTCCTCCAACACCCTTTCTGTCCTCTTTCCCTTCCCTTCTTCTTCTGGGATGCCTGTAATGCATATGTTTGCATGTTTTGCATTGTTATTCATGTCCCTAAGTCACTGCTGGATTTTTTTCTATCTTTTTATTGAGCAGTTCTACTATCTGTTTGATTTCAGATGTACTGTCTTCCATATCACTAATTCTTTCCACTACCACTTTGAGTCTGCTGTTATTTGCTGAGAGTGTATTTTTGATTTTTATAATTGGCTGTTCATCCCCATCATGTTCATTATCCTTTTGTTTATGATTGCAATTTCTTCTGTATTTGCTCCAAGTGTTTTCTCCATATTCTTAATCTCTTCCTTCACTTCATCAAATTGGTCCCTAATATATGTTCTGAGAGCTTTAATTACTTGCTCATTGTTCTTCTCCTCTTCTTGGTTTTTAGTTTGTTCATTGGATTGGGGTATGTTTTCCTGATTATTGGTTTGGTTTGTAGTGGGTTTTTGTTTTTGTTTTTGTTTTTTGTTTTTTGTTTTGCTGTCTGGTCATCATTTTATCTTGATGGTTTAATCATTTTCTTAGCTTCTTTGTCTAGTTTGGGGTTTAATTAGTTGTTGTTTTTGTGGGCATGTTAAATCTTCCCTTTGTCACTTTGTTCTTGTTATCTATTTCCTTGTTGGCTAAGTTCACTTGAAGGAAAATATTAGGGCCAGAGAAGGCAAAAGGAGTAAGAAAAGGTAATGAATAATAGTAGTATTGATAGTAAATATTAACAGAGAGACCATGTGAGATCTAGGAGAATGAATATTAGATTCATGTAAGGTATGTAGAGTTGTAACAGTAAGAAAAGTAGAGTACATATAATGAGACACTGAACTTAATATTGGGAGGAATATGGTGTGAATTAAAAGGCCAGTGTGTTCAGGAGAGAGGGAAAAGAAAAGAAAGGACAATAATATAAAGAGTGAATATAAGGCAGAAAACAGAACAAAGGTATTAGAAATGAAAACTCATAAAATTAGGGGTCCAAACAAAGAGAGATGTAATCTGAGAGAAACAATAAATGATGTTGGATAGAAAGATGTAGAGGAAAGGGGATAGTGTTGGTGGCCAAAATCAATACACACAGAAAAGAGGAAATAGAGGATGAGGAAATACAACAAATGTTAAGCACTCCCTGTAGCACCTAATATTAAAATAATAAAAAAAGAAGAGAAGGAAATAAAGAAAAAAGGGGGGGGGGCAAAATGGAGGGGGGAAGCAAGGAAGGAAAATAAAAAGAGAAAAAAAGAAAAAAGATAGTAAAAAGGGCCTTAGGGGGATAAAGAGGAAAGAAAAACAAGAAGACAAACCAACAAAATACTAGACAAATTTTCAAGCAAGAGGATTCCTCTTTGCAGTTAAGTAAAATGCTTAGGGATCTGACATTCCCCCTTTCTCCCTTCCCTCTCTCCAAGGGCAGCAGGAAAGCTGCCTGAGAGGTCTGGTAGGAAATTCAAATGTGTCTTTGTTGAACCAGCTCTGCACAGAAAACAATGGCTCTTAATTTCCAGATAGAGAGCACCTACACCTCACCAGGAACCCCAAGTATGCTATTGGAAGCTTGGAAAGCACCTCCTACAGTCCTTCTCCTTTAGGTGTGTTTCCAGAGGGCTAGTTGATTTTCTAACTCCACCTTCTTCCAGACCAATTTTCCTACCCAGAGTATTTAGGTGAATTGGGCTTCCTCAACAGATTTGCCACTCCTTTCTTCCCAGACTCTCCCCAAGCCAGCTGGTATGCACCTCCAAGCACAAAACTAAAAACAAAAAACAACAAATAAAGGGGGGACCAGAAAATTAAGCCCACACTCACCCAGCCCCTCTGCTGCATCTCTCACCAAATCCCTCCCACTCATGGAGTCAGTCCAAAACCTGAGTGCTAGGGCAATCCCAGACCTCTGGGAGCACTGGACTTGAGAAAGGAAAGTCTGGGTTATTGCAGACTCAGGGTATGTAAGCCTATGGAATGTGGGCTATGGGGATTTAGGGGACACAGACCTGGGGACCATGCCCTGGGGGATTATGGGGCCCAGGTGCACCACCACACAACCGATTGTTCTCAGGGAACACTGCATCAACCAGCTCTAAGGGGAAGGATCCCACCTCCCCACAGCTTCTGACCTCTGTACTTGTAACCCTCAATTCTACCTTTAGCAAGCACCACTTCTGTCACTGTCTCTCCAAATCAACATCCATACACCTCCTGCCTTGCAAGCCCCCAAAACAGCCCACTCTGGCAAGACTCCAACCCCACTCCTTGAATTTCTTTTAGTAGTGTTTTTTAGTTTTCAATTTACAAATATTTCATCCTCTTGGTTAAATTTATTTTTATATTATTTATTCTTTTAGATTCTTTCAAAAAATGTTTGCATGTTATTTTTAATAATGTGGAATACCTGTAACACCCATATGCATAATATTGGATTATGTATTGGATCAATAACCTTTAATTTTATGAAAGAATTGTTTATACTTTCCTTATTTTGTGTAGTTTTCTTTTAACCTTTTTCTTTTTTATAATTTTTTGTCTTTGTTTTTTTAATGTTACATTACAAAAATATGAGGTCCCCATATACTCCCCACCCCCTCACCCCACTCCTCTCATATCAAAAACCTCTTTCATCATCATGCGACATTCATTGCATTTGGTGAATACATTTTTGAGCACTTCTGCATCACATGGATAATGGTTTACATTATAGTTTACACTTTCCCCCAGTCCACCCAGTGGGTCATGACAGGATATACTTATTTTAACACATATTTTTATTAAAGAAGGTATAATTTTCCAGAAAAGTCATGCAGAAAAGACAGAGTTCCCATAAACCTTGCCCCCCATTTACACTTCCCAATCATATGGTAAATTTGTTACAAGTGATGAAAAATTACTTTTATAATTGTACTATGAATTCTATTCCATGATTTACAGTAGAGTCTAATGTTCTAGGAAGGGGTAGTATCATAGAAGTGCTATTTCAACTTTCAGAATTTTCAGTATCTGTTGTGTCACATCCAGTCTGAGTATATTATAATGATATTTCTTCACAGAAGGCAAAGGAGTTACAGAAGGAAGGACAGATTTACAGTATAGGTTGTCAGAGCGATATCAGTAATTTTTCTATAACTATACAGCTGCATTACTGAAGAATCAAGAATTAGTTATAGTTCTCTTTCCTTTGAGTTTAAATTGTAAGAAATCATTTTGGTCTTCTTCATTATACTTTCCCTCATGATATTTTTAATTTCCACTTAAAATTTGGGTTCTAAAGTGTCTTTTGTGACTTAACATTTATTGTTTGTGACTTCACCCTAAAAATTTAGTAATATTTCAAAATATCAAATCTCATATACATACAGATTCAATATTTACACATTTTATTATAGAAACTCATTTGAAAATTGAAATATTTATTTAAATCAATGTTTCTTGTTTCTGAATACATTTAACAGATGAACCATTTTGAAAATAACTGTCTCAAGATGAAGACATGTGTGAAATGAAAATTTACATAATATAGTTAATAGTTTTGCCTTTTTAAAAGATATATAGATCACAGAAAAATGTTACATTACAAAATATGAGGTTCCTGTATACTCCATACCCCAACCCCCCATTCCTTCCACATCATCAACCTCTTTCATCATTGTGGTACATTTTTTATTGCATTTGGTGAATATATTTTGGAGCACTGCTTCACTGCATGGATTTTAGTTTACATTGTAGTTTACACTTGCCCCAGTCCATTCAGTGGTTTATGGCTGGATATGTAATGTCCAGCATCTGTCCCATTATAATAACTATTATATGCTTAGAACTATGAATTGCATTGTAAAGATAAGTAAAGGAATTTTTGCATGGATTCCCATCTCATTATCACATAAACCAGTTATAGTTATATGTGTCTGCTTAGTAAAAGAAATATTTAAGTAATTTATATCAATATATGTACAAGTATTTAGAAGTTGGGAAATTTATAATTCCTTTCATAATTCTCTATAGCCACTCTATTTAAGCTAGACTTTGAAATATAGGTAAAATTTAGACAAGTTGAGGGTTTCATAAAGAAGGTAATAAAATAAAAGTTTCAGAGATAGTTTGTGATAATAAGGAGGTTTCTGGGTATTGTCAATAACTAAAAATGAACTTTAATATTGCATCCCTATGACACTAGCTATATAACTGGTGCTGTGATACCATCCCTCATCCTCAGTTTACTCATGTGCATTAATGCTATCACACATGGCAGTTGAACAGATTTATTAGAGATGGTGTCATGAAAATGTCTAATATAATGAAATTTGTCAACAGATGTTAATTTCTGTCTTTACAAGATGAAACACACAGGTGGAGGAAGGAGTAAGCAAAGGAATCCGGGTGACAGAACTGTTTTCTGTAGCAAGAAGTAGAAACAATTTTGCATATTTAGGGTATTGAAATGTTTTATTTATATATATATATATATATATATATATATATATATATATGTAATATTGTCATGAGAGTCTGGTACAAGCAGATGTGGGATTTATCACAATGCAAGAAGGCATGCCAGAGGCTAATTTCACAAATACATTTAAAAACAACCCAATGTCAGAAATCCAGACATTAAAGTATAAGTTTTAAAAAAGTGAGAAGAATCTGAACCCCTATGAAACTATTGTGATTAGTAATGGAAGATACTGTAGTACTGTTGTGAAGAAAGTGGTCACAGTAGCTGCTGAGGGGAGGGAGAGGGAAGAGGAGATATGATGTGGGGGCATTTTCAGGTCTTGGAGTTGTCCTGGGTTGCGGCGGCTTGCTCGGTCGGTAGAGGTGGGGTCTGGCTGCGGACGAGGGGTCGGTCCAGCTCTGGACGAGGGGTCGGTCCCGCTTGGGATGAGGGGTCGGTCCCACTTGGGACGAGGGGTCGGTCCGGCAGCAGACGAGGGATCGGTCTCACAAGGGGTTGCGCGGTTCGGCTGACGGGGTCGCCCGGCGAAGCCGGCGACGAAGGGGTCGCCCGGCGAAGCCGGCGACGAAGGGGTCGCCCGGAGAAGCCGGTGACGAAGGGGTCGCCCGGAGAAGCAGGCGACGAACTGGGGACAAGGGAGGCCAGGCCCTTGTCGGGGGCTCTCAGGACTGGAGGGCGCACGGCAGAAGAACTACCGTGGAGACAAGGTAAACACGCAAGTCCACTTTACTGAGGGAGAGGCAACAGTTTTATAGGGGCTGGGGAAGGCTGATTGGTCGAAGCCACGCCCTGTTCTGATTGGTTGCCGGTGAAAGGTCAGTGGGCGGTACTGGACGGGGGAGGGGTGGTGGTTAGGGATTGGCTGTCGCTGTTGCTGGGGGAAGGGGCAGGGTTTAGGGATTGGTGGCTGCTGTTGCTGGGGTGGAGGGCAGACTTGAGTTTCCCGCCCACGCCTGGCTGTTGCTGCTGTCGGGGGAGGGGAAAAGGGCGGGCTGGATTTTTCCGCCCACACCTGGCTGTTGCTGCTGTCGGGGGAGGGGAAAAGGGCGGGCTGGATTTTTCCGCCCACACCTGGCTGTTGCTGCTGTCGGGGGAGGGGAAAAGGGCAGACTGGAATTTTCTGCCCTGCGCCTGCGCAGGGAGAAGGAAGAAGAAGGGTGCCGCCCCACAAGGCATCGGGTGGCGCCATCTGGGAGGAGGGGTGGCCGCGGAAGCATGGCTGCCGAGAAGGGGAGACCCGAGGGCACTCTGCGCCCATGCCGAGCTTCCTTCAGGGGTGGCAGTGGGCCCGACCAACCACCCTATTATGGGGGCAGCGGAATTAGGCCTACCGCGGCCGCTCCCCTGCCAGGCCAGCAAACCACACTTCAGCCCGAGGGGTGACCGCATTTCCCCCTTCTTTTCAAATAAGGGCCAGGATGGCAGCAGCAACAAGTAGCCGAGGCCCAAGAGGCAGTAAGCAATGAGGGAAGCGGGGCTGAAGAGGGAGGTGAGTATGATGGGGATACAAATGTACAATTTGGGGGGCAGTATCTTGCCGTTGCAAGCAAGGGTGGCCAATGTCCAATTCTTGTTGATCTCGGTGGCTATAAGGTCCATCTGCTTGTTAAAAGTCCAGGATGACAGCGCGTTACAGGTAGTTGATCTCTTCTTGGCGGCGAAGAGCGGTAGAGGCAGACTGTGTGATGGTCTGGAGGATCGCAGCGGTGAGGACAAGTCGCGTCAGGGCACCAGCGATGGTGGTGGCGGCAGCGTCGGGAGTGGTGGAGACGTAGGCGAGGACAATAAGAAGGCCAAAGTCTTCACGGGCGCGAGAGAGGCCGATGTTAATGGGGCGGGCCAACATGGGGCGGCCCAATCTGCAATGCAGTAGGGGTTTAAGTGAAAAAAGGAGGGGGGCGGGGGACGAGAAAGGACGCTTTGGATGGCTGAGAAGAGGAGTGAGGTCGAGACAGGAGGAAGCTCCGCAAGCTGCGGGCCGGGGAAAGCGGGTTGCGGGCCGTTTAGCGGGGCTGGTGAGAGGGGTTAGCTTGGCCAGAGGTGGCGAGGGAGAGCATAAGGAGAAGGAGAGAGACTATGTTAATTGGCTCGGCAGCATGGCGAGGGTTGCGGCGTCTGCACTGACGGTAGAGTGCGAGCAGTGAACGGACTTCAGGGTTGGATGGTTGCCTCTCGGGGTGGAGGGTGAGCTGGCTCAGTTGGTGCTGGATCACTCGCATCTGGCGCCGTGCCCTGCGGGACATCCGCTGCTGAGGTGGCGGGTTTGACGTATCTCCCGGGGACCCAGATTGGCTGAGCGGCATCCTGCGGGAAGACACAAGCGAAACCTCGGCCCTGGGTAAGAAGGGGGCACGGGCCACGCCACTGACCTGTTTGAGGGTCCTTCCAAAGGACCAGGGGGGCCTGTGTGGGGCGATACGAGGGGCCCCAATGCCTATGGACTGCCGAGAGACCATCCTTATCAAAGGTCAAGAGATTTAGATGGATTAGGACAGCGGTGATGATGTCTCCGGGAGGAGCGTGAGGGAGGATTTCCCTCTGTTTTTCAATTTCTTGTTTCAGACGGCGATGGGAGCTCTCCACAATGGCCTGTCCTTGTGGGTTATATGGGATACCAAAATGGTGGGCGATTTGGTAGAGCTGAAGGAACCTCGCAAAGGACTCACTGCGATAAGCAGGGCCGTTATCCGTCTTTAGGTCCCAGGGGACCCCCATGAAGAGAATCCCTTGCCAAAGGGCCTTAATGCAGTGCTTAGCAGTCTCCCCAGGCAAGGGGACTGCATAGCACATGTGGGAGAAGGTGTCAATTATAACGTGCAAGAACTTAAGGCGTCCAAAGGACGGGACATGCGTGACATCCATCTGCCACCTGGAATTAGGCCTAAGGCCGCGGGGATTCACCCCCTGCGGTTGCAGAGGCCCCAGAGGCAGGAAGGGGGCACAGGTTTTGCATGTCCGCACTAGGTGCTTACAAGTCTCAATTGGCAACTCAGGCAAAAGGTGGTGGAGTGAGGCGGCAGAAAAGTGAAACCTCGAATGTAAGGACTTAGCCTGATTGATAGCATCTCCGACCGAATCAAGGGCAAGGGCAGAGACCGTCTGATCCGCGGTGTCGTTGCCTGCCGCTAGGGGGCCAGGCAACCCGGAGTGGCTCCGGATATGAGCAATATACCAGGGTGCCATGCGTTTTTCAAGAAGGGTCTTAAGGGCATCCAGTGCCTCATCAATAGGAGAGGAGGTCGGGAAGAATGTAGCTAATGCCAAGACCCTGCAGACTTGCAGAGAATAGAGGCTATCTGTAAAGATGTTAATGGGTTCACAGGGGAAGGCGCGAAGCGCTTCTACAATAGCCAAAAGCTCTCCCATCTGGACGGAGTGTAGGTTAAGATGTGTAAAGACTTTCGGCTCTGCGACTCCATCCAGGTACACAACCATGGAGTACTTAGTTCTAGACGCATCCGTGAAAATAGTGACGGACCTCGGAAAGGGGGAGGAAGACGGGAAGGGGAAAAAAGGACTTCGGAAGGGAAATTTGGACACGCCTTGGAGTAGGCGGTGACTAGGGAAATGGCAATTGAAATCGCCTGCAAATCCCTCACACAGCACCTGCATTTGCTCATTATCCCTAATGAGGGAGGTGGTTTCTTTCGCATTAAGCGGCCAAACAATTACGGCAGGCTGAGTTTCAAACGTATGGACGGACAGCTGCACTAAATCGGCTGCGAGAGCGATCCATAGTCTTACTGCGGGGCAAATCTTTTGCATCTTGCTTTTAGAAGGATGGAGCCAGAGGAGGGGCCCGTCCTGCCAAAGAACTCCAGTGGGCGTTCCCTTGGTGGGGAGGACCAACGCCTGGAGAGGCTGCTGGGGATCGAACCGCTGGAGGCAGCAGTTATTAAGGGCCTTATCTACAGCGGTAATGGCGGCTCGAGCTTCGGGTGTGATGGCTATCTTTGCGGACACGGCAGAGGGGGGTTTATGACTGGTTTGTAAGAGAGCAAATAATGGCTGGAGCTGTGCCGTGGTAACAGACAGAGCCGGACGGACCCAATTGATATTCCCACAGAGCTGCTGGAGCTCTGTGAGGGTGACTCGGTCTGGCACATTTAGTCGCACAGCCATTGGGGTTACATGCTGGGAGATATGGAACCCCAGGAAGGTTAAGGGGGGTTCAAATTTGACCTTGTCATTCTGGATTGTTAAGCCAATGGCGGACAGATTATGCCGAAGTTGAGAGAGGACATACTGCAGCTTCTCATGGGTCTCACATGCGACCAGGACATCATCCATATAGTGAATGAGGTAGCCCAGATCTCGCAAGGGGGCGACTGCCGCGTTCACATAGAGCTGGCAGATGGCCGGGCTATTGCGCATGCCTTGTGGAAGGACTTTCCACTGATACCTATCGGCTGCCCCTCGGTGGTTGGGGACAGGAACAGTAAAGGCAAAGCGCGGGCGGTCCTTTTGGTGAAGCGGAATGGAAAAAAAGCAGTCCTTAATATCTAGAGTAGCCACAAAAAAGTGTTTAGGAATGGCCACTGGGTGAGGGAGTCCCGGTTGGGGAGTTCCCATGGGGAGGATATGCTTATTAATCTCCCTCAAATCATGTAGGAGGCGGTATTTGCCAGTGGCCTTCTTTTTAATAATAAAAACGGGCGAATTGTAGGGACTTGTGGACGGTTCTATATGTCCAGCTTCAAGCTGCTCTCGAACCAACTCACGAAGAGCTTGGAGTTTGTGGGATGGCAAGGGCCACTGCTCCACCCAAATAGGCTCCTCTGTATCCCACCGCAGAGGAGTGGGTGTGGGAGGTGTTAATTGAGCAGTGGCGCAAAATATTGGGGGGGCTGAGTGGTTAACTGAACACCACACTCCTCCAGGACATCTCGCCCCCAAAGTATAGTATCAAGGGTGCTAAGGAAGAGGGGCCGGAATGTGCCCACACGTCCCTCACCGTCCTCCCAGGCAATAGGGTGACTGGCGCGAAGGGAGGTAGAGGAGCCAGTGGCCCCTTGGACGGAAGGGCCTTCTTGAACAGACCACTGGGCGGCAAAATGAGCAGGGAAACAAGAGACCTCTGCACCCGAGTCGAGGGTCCCAGAATACCAGCGGTGGTGAATCTTAAACCTCATGGTAGGCCTGGTGGACGTGATGGGGACTGTCCACATCAGGGCTTTGGAAGGTTGGGACGGGGAGCCTCTTTGGGGTGGGGCTGAGGCCTGCCCCTCCTGGAGTTTAAAGATGGCTGTTGCCGCTGCAGGGGAGGCTGCATACGGCAGTCGCGAGCCCAATGGTACCCCCGGCCGCAGCGGGGGCAGGGGGTAGAAGGGCCCCGTCGGGGTGGTGGGGGGGGGAGGAACAGGAGGGCCCGGCGGTGCAGAGACTGCCGGGCATTCACGGGCGAAATGTCCTGGCTCGCCACATCTAAAACAAGAGGAGTTAAGTGCCATGGCTGTCGTGACAGCCTTGGCGAAAGAAGCAGCCTGTTGGTCAAGGCCGTTACAGGCAATCACCCAATCGTCTATCGACTTTTCTCTCACGGGAGCGATCGCCTGTCGACAAATGGGGCTGGCCCCTTCAAGGATAATTTCACGGGCGAGGGCGCACTGAGCCTGTTCATCGTGGACCCTGCGCTCACATGCCCGGAGGACTCTGGAAACATAGGTAGAAAAGTCCTCATCCTTGGTCTGTGTGAGCTTAGTGAACTTGTCAGCACTACTGGCAGTGCAGGCGCGAAAGGCCCGTAGGGCTACCTCGCGAATCTGAAGCCAGAAGCCAGCCGGAGCACGGTAGTAGGCCGCAGCCTGGCTAAACTGACCGGTGCCGGTGAAGGCTTCTGGTGGGTGATTAACACCCCTTGCGACGTTGGCCGCAACCTGCTTTTCAGCCTCGGCATGAAAATGGGCGCGCCAATTTATAAACTGGCCAGGTGTGAGGATGGCACGGGCCAGTTGGAGCCAATCGAGGGGGATGCACAGAAGGGTGGACATCTCCTCTAACAGATGCTGAGCATAAGGGCTGCCTAACCCGTCCTCCTTAACGGCCTTGCGGAGCTGTTTAACACTTTCTGCATCATGTGGGTACCATGGAAAGGGGCGCTGAGGGGTGGGAGTTACATTAAGGGGAAATCAGGTGGTAGGAGGCGGCAGGGAGGTAGGCGGAGGTGCCCCGACGGGGGAGGAATACGGGTCCAAAAATAGGCTAGAGGGGGCCACGCATGCGGCAGCTTGCCACGGATCGGATGGAGGGGGCTGCCAGGGGGAGGCAGAGTCGGGGGGGGCCGCTGGCGCGGAGGGCACGAGAGGAGCCGTTGCCCATGCGGTGTTACAAAATGGCTGCGGGCCGTCCCCAGCAGTGCTACAAAATGGCGGGGAGGGAGCTTCCGGCCCACCCAGGCAGGAAGTCGTCGGGGGGAGGGAGGGGCTAAGGGACCTCCCCTTTACGAGCGAGGAAGAAGGCAGAAGTTCACCATCTTCACCGGCGCTCGGCACTGCTAGATTACATTGTTTAAGGGGACAATTTTTGAGCGCGTTATTAAGGCGCTCAACAAGCGACTCAGAGTCGGAATCGGAGTCGGTATCAGAATTCCAATTAGGGTCCCTGTTAAAGTCGCCGTCCTGACAATCACGGCAGCGGCGGTGGCTCGGCCGGGGGGAGTCGATGGTAGGGGCGCCTTGAAGGCAGGAGCGGATGGTAAAAAGCGCCGGTAATAAGCCAGGAGGGAATCTTTTACCTTCCTGCTTCACAGCAGAAGTGACCCTATCTATAAGGCGAGTATAGGTGTCTGGGTCCCAAAGCTGACACGTGGTTAGCCATGGATTAAAGGGGAGAAGAAGGTCCCAGTACACTTGAAGCTGTTTCAAAGAGATCTTACACCGGTGAGTGTCTAGGAGACCGGCAAGAGCCCGAACTTGTGGGGCTTGCTTAGCAGATAGGATGTTACCCATTGCTAATGGCCTTTTGGAGCCGATAAGAAAAGGGGCCCTTACCTTGAGAGCGCGGCGATGGGAGCCGAGGTGCGCGGTGAGACGAGGGGTCGGAGCCGGTGGGGCTCCGACGGTGGTCGCGGGCCAAGAGAAGGCCCCGACAAGGGGAGGGCGGGACGACGAGCAGTGGAGCAAGGCAAAGGGGAGCAAGCGTGAAGGGGAGGAGGCAGAGGTGAAGGCAGGGGTGGAGGTGCTCAGGCACGTGCTCCTGAGAGTTTTATTGGCGCCTCTTAATCATAGCGGGTCGGTATAAGCCCCCGACATGGAAGGAGAAAGCCATCCAGCGATTCTCCCAGATCGCCGTGGATCATATGAGGTCACCAAGGTTCAGGAGCAGCAATGCAGAGCGAAAAGATAGGGGTGAGAAGAGAGGAGAGCGTAGGGCTATGGTAGGGTTACTTCAGACGTGCAAGCGCGCGCTCCCGAGAAATCCAAGGCTCCTCTTAATCATAGCGGGTCGGTATAAGCCCCCGACATGGAAGGAGAAAGCCATCCAGCGATTCTCCCAGACCGCCGTGGATCGTATGAGGTAGCCAAGGCTCAGGTAGCAGCAATGTTGCACGAGAGAAGTCCCAAGGTGAGAAGAGAGGAGGGCGTAGGGCTGTGGTAGGATTACTTCAGACGTGCAAGCGCGTGCTCCCGAGAAATCCAAGGCTCCTCTTAATCATAGCGGGTCGGTATAAGCCCCCGACATGGAAGGAGAAAGCCATCCAGCGATTCTCCCAGACCGCCGTGGATCGTATGAGGTAGCCAAGGCTCAGGTAGCAGCAATGTTGCACGAGAGAAGCCCCACGGTGAGAAGGGAGGAGGGGGGGAGGGGCCGCCAGGTTATGGAGTGAGGCTGTGGTGGAGTTGCCTTGCCCCACGTTGGGCGCCAACTGCGGCGGCTTGCTCGGTCGGTAGAGGTGGGGTCTGGCTGCGGACGAGGGGTCGGTCCAGCTCTGGACGAGGGGTCGGTCCCGCTTGGGATGAGGGGTCGGTCCCACTTGGGACGAGGGGTCGGTCCGGCAGCAGACGAGGGATCGGTCTCACAAGGGGTTGCGCGGTTCGGCTGACGGGGTCGCCCGGCGAAGCCGGTGACGAAGGGGTCGCCCGGCGAAGCCGGCGATGAAGGGGTCGCCCGGAGAAGCCGGCGACGAAGGGGTCGCCCGGAGAAGCAGGCG
This sequence comes from Dasypus novemcinctus, assembly GCF_030445035.2. NCBI lineage: Eukaryota > Metazoa > Chordata > Mammalia > Cingulata > Dasypodidae > Dasypus > Dasypus novemcinctus. The sequence continues at coordinate 4,822,569 of NC_080694.1, read as the reverse complement.
ACGAACTGGGGACAAGGGAGGCCAGGCCCTTGTCGGGGGCTCTCAGGACTGGAGGGCGCACGGCAGAAGAACTACCGCGGAGACAAGGTAAACACGCACTGGGTAGTACTGCAGGGACAGATGCTGGACAATGTATATCCTGCCATGGCCCACTGGGTGGACTGGGGGAGAGTGGAAACTACAAGGTAAACCATTATCCATGTGGTGCAGCAGTCTTCCAAAATGTATTCACGAAGAGCAACAAATGTCCCATGATTATGAAAGACGTTGTTGATTTGGGAGGAGTGGGGTGATGGGGGTGGGGGTTTTGTGGTGAACTCTTATATTTTTTTAATGTAACATTTAAAAAAATAGAGAAAAAAGAAAGAAAGATGTAATAGAACTATTTTATGACATCCCCAGTAACTGTGAGTTAATGTATAAAATCCATTCTCCAGTACTTAGCTTTCAAATAAAGGAAGCTTATAATATAAAGTGTACACAGTTTTTAAAATGTAAAATTAAAATTCTTACCAAATAGTGAAAATTAGAAATTATGAAGAATGTTAAATCAATATGGCTTGATGGATACACAATACAGAATATGAAAACATTTATTAAACAAAGAGAATGTGAGGAAAGATGAAAATTTTAGAAGAATGAGAATCTCATAAAATGTCATATATATGGAACTTCAGAACAAGATTCATTTTTTAAAAAATTAACAGGAAAACCTTATTTTTCCTACAAAAATAAAAAAGCAAAGTAAAGGAATATAGGTGAAGACATAGAAACGTATCTATGGCATATCGATCTCTAAATAGACATAACTTGAGACAATTACTTATGGGAAGAAAATATAAAGGAAATCTTACTTCAACTTTAGTCATTATTCCATTTCTCCACTACTTCTAACATTCCATAGTACTTTACTTAAAGCTGATTTAATGTCTTTGTTCTTCAAACAGTAAATAACAGGGTTTAATGTCGGGGGTGCCACAGAATAGAGCACAGACCCCAACATGTCCAGAGAAGAAGGTTCATCTGATGCTGGTTTTAAATAAGCAACAGCACCAGCTACAAGGAATGCACTCACAACAAAGAGGTGAGGCATGCAGGTAGAAAATGCTTTTGATTTGCTCTCTCTGGAAGGAATCTTTAAAACAGCGGAGAAAATATATACATAGGAGACAGCAATGCAAACTAAACATGAAAATGCATAACAGACACCAATGGCAACACTGATGTTAATGGTGGCATGTTCTTCAGAACAAGTGAGCTTTAGTAGGGCAGGGACATCACAGAAGAACTGATTTATCTTATTGGGGCCACAGAAATTCAGAGAGAATGTGCCCGCTGAGTACAAGATTCCAAAGACCCCACCATTGAGCCAAGATACAGCAATCATCTGGACACAGACCCCTTTGGTCATGACAATCTCATAGTACAGAGGGCAGCAGATGGCAACATAACGGTCATAGGACATTGCAGTGAGAATGCCAACCTCAGTCCCTGACAAAAGTAGTACCAAGAAGAGCTGCAACACACAGCCCAGGAAAGAGATGGAGTCAGTGAAGGCGATGGAGTTGTAGATGGATTTGGGGACTGTAGTAGAAATGAGACATAGATCTAGGAATGACAAGTGCCTAAGGAAAAAGTACATTGGTATGTGGAGGTGTTGATCAAGAATTGTAAGGATGATAATGAGAAAATTCTCCAACAATGCCCCTAAATAGATCAGGAGAAACAGCACAGCTAGTAGCTGCGATAGCATCTGATTCTCAGTAAATCTTGCAAGTAAGAAATCCATCACTACTGTGTGATTCGTCATGGTTAAAGTTATGTCACCTATGGAGTAAAGTAAAAGTTATATTAATGAATCTATTTGCTTCATTTTTATGCATGTATTCTCTAAACAAAATAGTAATATCAGAGGAAATTAGCTTCTTTAATCTAAGTGGAACTCAGTGTCTTATATATATGGCTCTAATAATTCACTGACAACAGATAATGTGGGACTCTCCCCCCTCATCCCTGTAACCTTCCCTGTCTGAATTCCCATTTTCTCAGCCTTTTAAGAATTTCTTGACCCAGAGTCAAATACTGTTATATTATTGATTCTTCTCTACCAAGTATCATTTGCAATCGATACCGTGGTGCCACAGTTTCTTTTGAAAGCTTAATGGAGTAGAAATCCGTAACCATTCTCCTTACTTAGACTCTACTTATAGAAAACATCTCATTCAGTTTAATTTTACTGGCTTAATTATTTTAGCACTCTTGGACATAACCCAGTGTTTCTACAACTGAAACAAGAGCAGAAATTATTCATTCTCCATTTGAAAGAGTTAGATTTTGAAGATTCCTATTTGTGCTTACTTCAGTGCTCTTCTTGTACTCCTGGAGCAATAGAAGTATTTATCCTATAGATCATTTATGCGATTTCTGTGGTTTCCAATAAAATTATTTCTCAACTATTGACAGGTTTCAATTTATTGGGCTCTTAGACTGTAATTTCATTAAGTAGAAACAAAAATATACACATATCATCTGACCAATGTAAATTTCTACTCACATTCTGGACATGACCATAAAACCAATACCTATGTTAATATTTAAATGTTGTACCTACTGATTAGAAAACAAATATAATTCCAAATATTTTAATGTAACTTTAATATAGTGAATCAATTTGGAGTATGTTAAATTTATAAAACCAAAAAAGCAAAGATTAGTTTCTATTTTTATCTTATAAAAAATGGCTTGAAGCCACCTAAATCTAAAGCAATTAGTGTATTCATGGGAAAATAAATTGTCCTATTTTAGTGAGAAATATATTTATGCAGAAATCAAATAACTTATGATATTTAAAATGCAATATGAAAGTTTACTTTAGATAAGGAAAACTCCTTCCCATAAAAAAATAAGACTGGATTTTTTAATACTCTATTTTCATAATTTATTTTCAAGGATATTAGATTAATAGCAGAAAATTGAATAGATGTAAGGGAGAAGAGCATCTCATGTAAAAAGTAGTCCTTTTAGGAATGAGATTTATAATTAAAAGCAGAAAAGAGAGAGTTTCAATTAAAGGGGATGAGAAATTACATCATGTGCTTTAGCAATTGACATGAAGTGACTTAAGAAATAATTTTAACTGGGGGTATTAGATTAGCACTGGTGAATTATAAGGAAGAAAGTTGAATAGAGTAGCAGGATGACAAGCTCAGTCAAAAGAAGTTATGGAACAACTAAAAACATTAAATACTCTCTTTACAAATGCTGGAATCCAAACCATAGGGTAAATACAGACATCATTATTATTTAAGCAGTGGTCAATACAATTATTTTTCTTGAGCATTAATCACACAATTTCATAAGTCCAAAGTTACAGGAAGAAATAAAGAATGGTACAGGAAAGTGAAAAGGAGATTAAGGGGAAAAGGAGAAGAGGGGACTAGAAAAAAGGAAAGAAGATAAGGAATAAGCTAATAGGAGCAGAAAATTAACAGCACAGTATTTGGGGGAAACAGAGAAGTGTAGGAACAAAGTACTTTGGAGGGAAGAGAAGACTTGATCGACAAAAGGACAAATTTTCCTCTGTAACACGAACCAAAGAAATAAGTGATCTACTGAATGTAAGCATAGAATTTCAATAGGCTTTTATTTTGTCTTGTCTTCAACCATATGCTGAGAGGATTAACCAGAATGGACATTTTCAAGAATAAACACTCTTACCCTTAACCTTCATAGAACCCCTAAATTATAGCACAGTTGATTTTCTAAGGAATAAAATTACAAAATGTTCCAGATTTCAAACAAACAAATGGAAGTTTCTAATTACCTAGCAAATATTGTGTGCCTTTTGAAAAAAAGGACATCCCTGGCAGTATCTTTATAAAAATGAGGGAGAAATAAATACCTTGTTGCTAGATCAGTCACCTGGAGCTTGAAACACAGCCTTCAGTTCTTTCACTTGCTGGGGAGTAAATAAAAAAAAAAAAAGGAAAAATATCTATACTCTGTAAGAGTTGATTCCAAAGTAACAAAATATCCACCATGTTTTCTATTCTTTCATCTCATGTACTGTATGGTCAGCTAGGATAAATCAGTTGAGGGAGTGTCCTCTTGTGCTCCTCCTCACCCCCAAATATTTGAGATTTTTCTCTCTTCAGACTTATTTTTGATTTGGATTCAATCTTATATAATATATATTTATGTATGTACATAAAGATATTTTAACTATATATACAAATATATTGGAACATATATTTCCAAATATATTTAAAAATATATTTATGTGTCTTAAAATAATATGATCACATTAGTACAAACTCTGTGATTTGCTGCACAGATTACAGTTAAGTGAAAAGTCTTTGTGGATGGATTGATTGAAGGATTAATATACTTATCCAGAGCAACTTCACAGAATTTCAAAATATATATACAATAGTGTCCCTATTAGCTTCCAGATCTCCTGAAATGTTTACAGTGCATGCAACCATCCTAAAATCAAGGGGTGCCTAAAAAGGCTATAAACTTTGAATGGGATATAGTTTATACATTTTTCCAATATCTCAATATGGAAAATAGCTATATAAGATAAAAACAAATCATATCACTTTGAGAAGAAAAATAATACTAAAGGATGGAGAAATGAAAGAGAGAAAGAAAAAGTGAAGAGGAAGTTATTGAGAGAGAAAACCAGAGAAAAAGAAGGTTGGTTACAAGAAGTCTTCACCGTTCTTGAGAATTTCACCAATATCAAGCAGGGTAAATAGGAAGAACATTTATAGATCAGACTGATTATAGAATGCTTTCTTAAATACTACTAATATTCAAGTTAATTTCATGGAAGGAAGTAAAAAGTTAAATGTCTAAATAATTTGGACTTTCTCTCTCTTTAAACTTTTTGATAAAATAGGTAGCTCCTGTTTTCAAATTATGTGACGAACCAGTGAACACTGCAGTTATTTTCTTGTACCTCCAGTTTCCCATTTCAAGCCCCATCCTCACTCCATTTCAAACTCACACGAATTTGATTAAGCTTCTCTATCCTCTGCTTAACAGTATTTATTTCTTTTGTACAGTTCTAAGTTCTAGACTATGATGAAAATTTTCCTTGATATCCTCTGTCTTGGGGAATTATTTCTCAAAGAAGGGACAAGGCTTTTAAATCAGTTACAAATTAGCCTTTCAAAACTATATGGAATTATCCCAGGAGATGACACTTTTAACTCTAAGTTTCATTTCTCTGTATAATACCTTGGAGACCATGCCCTTCTTTACATCCATTTGCTATCCCAAAGCTGATGCCAGTGCCCTTCCCTCTAGTGAGAGAAAAGAGATCTCACTGGGTCTCATAAGAAAGAGTAAAGCCATTAGCAACTTTTTTTGGTTTAATTTTATTTTTAAAGAAGCTTTAGATTACAATAAATGATACATTGGAAATAAAGGGGGATTCACTTATACCCCATCACCTCCCCCTCCCATACCTTTCCCCATTACAAACTTCTTTCATTAGTGTGGTATATTTGTTATAATTGATGAAATCATATTGAAGCATTGCTACTAGCCATGGTTTTATATAGTTTAAAATTTTATAGTTTTGACAAAATGTGTAATGACCTGTATCCATCATTACAATGCCACTCAAAAGAATTCCATTGTCCCAGAAATTCCTCATTTTCCACCTTTTCTCTCTCTCTCTCACTTCAGAATCTCTGGAGACCACTGCATTTATATCAATATTACAATATCTTCCATTCCTGAAATAATAATGTCTATTTTAATTCGTACTTGCATTACTCCCTTATGTTTGTTCTTTCCTCAAATTTGAGGATTTTGGGATGGTGATGCCCACTCTGTTTCTGATTGAGAGGGGTCTTAGATCCCATAGGGCAGATGGATGGAACTGTATTGATTGCAGTTGTACACACTCTTGCTTGCTGGGATGGGTGTTGTCCATTATCATCCTTTTGCTAGTTGTACTGGGTGAATCCAAAGAATTAGAGTGTAAGCGTGCTACTCTGCTGAGATTCAAAACTTGGCCAGCATGTGAACAGACTGAAGATTTAAGTATCTGGGATATATATTTAATGAGTATATGCAAATTACAGGTTCGAGAGTAAAAGGAATAGAAGAAATGTGTATAAGGAAATTATAAATGAGTCTAATTCTGTTATATTGGGGTACATATATTCCAGAGTAGGCTCACTGACAAGTTACCTAATTGCTAAGATTGCCCTACCTATAATGTCTAGGTGCCTCTAAAGTCCCCAAGAGCACCCCTGTTTGGGGGTGCTGTTCACTGTGGTAGTTATTGGGTTCCTGCTTAGATATGCATAATTATAACCTCTGGAGTGATTTCCTGACTCACTTTGAAATATTTTAGCCATAAAAACGCATTTGTAATTAGTATTTCCCCTTTTTGGTCAAGGCCATTTTCCAAAGGCATTTAGTTGGTTCTTGTTTCTAATCCCATGGAGCCAGGGAGGCTCATTCCTGGGAGTCATGTCCCACACTAGGAGGAAGTTAGTGAGTTTGTATCCTGAGTTTTGCTTAGAGAGGCCATATTTGAGCAACAAGAAGGCTTTCAGGAGGTAACTCAGGCAATACATAACACTAAGCTAAATTTCAATTTCACAAGAACAAGGTTCATAAGTACAACCAGTAATGTCAAGTGTTTAACATATTTGTCTGTCCTCCTTCACTAAGCCCACCCATGTACTCAAGGGATTCTTGCTTCTGTGTTAAAGAATGTAGCAGGACTTCCAAGGATGGGAATTCAATATTCTTTTGGTCATTGTGTGCATCTCCACCCACTGAGACAACACCCCATGACCACCTATATATATATTCATATTCCATAAATTCATGGTTTAAGTGCACCCCACTCCACATATTCTCCCATTCCTGATACCATGCACCAGTAATCCTCCCCTATCACAATTGTGACCCTTCTTCCATCCATTGCCTCCTCCAAAACAAAGCCAAAAAATAAGTGAATAAAAATAATAAAATAATAAATTAATAATAATTTTAAAAACCGTTAAAATACAAAAATGAAAAAATAAAAAATGAAAATAGAATAAAATGGAATTCTTTTTCATTGTGTCTTTCATTGCTATAAGATCATTTTAATTCCTTCTCACCTGTGTAATAGAGTGGAATTGATGTTATAGACTATGGATATCCTGAAACATTTGTTTCTAAATCATGCAACAATTTAAATTTAAATCTGCATCTACAGAATCTTTAAACTGAACATAATAATCTCAGGCTGAGATTGAGAGGAACATTAAGACTTTGGAATTTAGAACATGATGTTATTTCCTTGAATGTCCAACACATTTCCCATTAATCTATTACTCACTCCTTGGATTTAACCGAACTTTCAGTGAGCATAATTTCTTTCAAATTCCCATTAATCACCAAAGTTATTGGATAGCAATTTCCAAAGAGCACTTACTTATCACCATCTGGAATGGTTCTCAATTAATATCAATAACTTGCTTACCAGCATTCTGAGGGATATGTTTGCTTTTTGGAAGCAGTATCATAATTAACATCAACATGGTCTTCCTCAGTGTTGAGATAAGGTGGGGTTTATTTCCAGAACCCAATCTTGTGCTGTTCACCTGTTCTTCAAGGAGAGAAAAAAATGCTCTTTTTTTAAGAAAATTATTTTAGTAGAGAAGTCATTAGCTTACAAAACAATCATGCATAATTTATGAAATTTCCATACATCATCCCACCCCTAACAACTTTCATTGCTGTGGAATATTTGTTACAAATTAAGAAAGAACAGCATCAAAATATTACTGCTGACTCTAATATTAACTGCTAAAATATTGTTTGGTGTACTTTTTCCATAAACAATTCTATTATTAGCACAGTGTATTAGTCTTGTACATTTGTCATTGTTCATGTGAGAACACTCCCATATTTATACAATTAATCACAGTTTTACTTAGCTTGCTCAATGTTTTGTTTTTGAGGTTTTCATGATCCAGGTGCCTTGGATGTGAATGCTTTGTTTCTATCGTAGAGGAATCTCTTATTCACACCCCAAGTTACATCATGGAGTTGATGTTTAGATGACTTTTGCCTCATCATTTCATGATAAAATCACTGAATTTTCAAAGTCCATGTCTTAAGAGCAATAGGACAGCTCCATTATTATATCAATTATACTCTTATTCCTCAACTGTCCATTGTATATTTGAAGCAAAAGACATGAAAATCACCAAAAATTTAATAATTCTTACTTATCATTTATACATGCTAGGTTTTCAACACTGAAATAAATTTTAATTCTATGTTTCTTTTTTAAGTAATCCTGATCTTTATGATCTCTCTTGTATAATACTCACACTTTATAACTTATTTTATTTTAAACATATTAAAATATTAATCCTCCATATTCAATGATTGTATAATTTGAAAGGTTTTATTGGTCTGGTTTTGCAAATTGTTCTGTTTCTCCTAAATTTAGCAATTGCAGTTTGTTTCCTGATTTTTGTTTATTTGCTTTGTTTTTAGGTATAGCCCAGGGATTCAAACCGGGCCCTCATATGTGGGAAGCTGGCACTCAAAGACTAAGCCACATGAGCTCCCCTGAGTTGTTTTTTCTTTTAATTTGTTAATTTTTCTTTTTTTGTTTGTTCTTAAGGAGGCACTGGGACCTGAACCTTGGACCTTCCATGTGGGATGCAGACAATCACTTGAGGCACATTCATTCCCTCTCATATGTTTTTTGATTTTTTAAAAAAATCACAGATTCATGTTTCCTTTTATTTTATCTGTTACTGAGTCCTATATTTATAGTTACTGAGATTAATGTGCATGTGTTTCTGTGGAATGCCAATCCAGAAATTCTTATATTAAACTATGTTTTATGTATCTCAACCATAATATGAATTTTGTTTCCAAACCTTCATGTGAGAAATTTGTTCTTTAATAATAACCAGAGAAGGAGGGTTGTGGGAGGATGACTCCAGGAATCAGTCCCACCACCAAAACAATTACTGAACTGACAGGAATTATTTGAAACTCCAAAGCCTAATGGAACACTGAATCATCCAGTGAGGAGCAGGAGGAAGAGGATTGTAAATTATGATACATGCCAGTGAGTTTTAACCTCCCTGACATTACTAATATCCCCTTCCCACAGCCTTGTGGTGTAAGGTAATAGAATTGGAGCCTGGCTTCCTGACACAGCTTGTTGATGCCCAGAGAGAGTAAAAACACCTAGAAATCCAAATTTTATTGTGTTCCTTCATGGGTCACTCTCTATGATTATCTACTTCAAATCACTAGGGGCCAGCTCTGAAGGTGTCCATTATTCTAACACTCTTGGTCAAAAACAGTTTAAGACAGTAACTTTCCTCAAAATGACAGAAAGCAATTAAAGGACTACATTAACGGCCAAATGCTTGTGAATCAAGAAAACACAGCTTTAAAAGTCTAAGAAGAAGCTCTGGTGCCCTTAATGACTCCTTCCCCAACCACTCAACAATGTGGGGTGTAATTGTGAGTATATGGCCCTGTTTCAGAGGAAGCAGAAAAGGCCCTGTGCACATACTGGGGTGGATGCATGCCAATACCAAACTATTGTATGAAAGTCTGAGAGACTGAGCTTCAAAACATGTTGTGGTTTACCCTTACCAACTTTATCCTGAGAGTAGAGTGGCTTGCATATAGCCAAGATAGTGTGAGAAACAAGTTAAAGCAGACAGGAACAAAGACTACCTGCAATAAGTGACTGAAGAAGAAGGAGTGAAAGTCTATTTCAAAGAGAGAAGAGGTGGCAATCAGTCAAGCTCTTATATATCCAAGACTATTTCTGTAATATGGTCAGCTGGATACAAACTTATGAAACAGACAGCACAAGGACCAAATCCCAAAATCAACACTTTAAAATATTAAAATGTACAGTGAGTGACAAAATACTGCAAGACAAAAAAATTAAGAGGAAATGATGGCCATCCAAAAGAACAAGATAAAAATTAAGAAACCATCAATTGAAACAATCACACTTTGAACTTTACAGGGGGAGATATTTATAAAATGATCCTCCATATACTAAAGGCAGATAAAGGAAAACAGAGAAAAACTGAAGAGTATGAGGAAAATAATGAATGAACAATATGGAAATCTCTTTAAATTGTAAAATGTGACCTCTCTTTAAGCCAAACTCAACATTCAAATGCAATACCACCCCCCTAGCATGGACATGACTCCTAGGGATGAGACTCCCTGGCACTGAGGAATTATTACCAAGCACCAACTAGCAATGCATCTGGAAAAGACCTTGACCAAAAGGGAGAAGTGGTAAATACAAATGAGTTTTTATACCTAATCAATTTTAAAGTGAGGTCATTCCAGATGTTACACTTATGCATGTCTAAGGAGGATCTCATTGGCTATCACACTAAAGAGTGCTCCAAATAGTGGGGCTCCTGAGGGCTCTGGAGACATCTGGAAATTATAAGCAGGGCAGGTAGCTCAGGTATTTGGCACCCTGCCAGTGGGCCTTACTTTGGGAATTATGCTCCCCAGTGAAACAGATTTAGTCTCATTTATAGGTTCTCTTCACATGGCTCTTCTGCCCCTTTTATTTGAACCTATTATTAATGCTATACTTGATAAATATATGTCCCAGAGACTTAAATTTTCATCTGTCCATATGACAGTTGAGCCATGAATTTCATTGCAGTTGCAGTGTCTACTCTCCATATTACTGGACTCATCCAGGACTACTAACAAACCAATGAGGATAGAATCCAATGAATACCACACACAGACACAGTAATCAAAATATTCAATGCCTAGGACTAGGAGATAGTTCTTAAAGCTGCATGAGTAAAACAATGATTGGGCACAAGGGAACACAAAGCAACTATCAACTGATAAATGGATAAATTGTTATATATTCATAGAATGAAATATTATTCAACAATAAAAAGGAATGAAGCTCTGATACATGCAACAGGGATGAACCTCAAAGACATAGTCTTTTATCAAATAAGTCATATAAATAAGGACAAATATTGTATGATCTCAATGATATGAATTCTTTAGAAAAAGCAAATTCAGAGAATCAACTAGCGAATGGGATTTTAATTCTTAAATTTTACAGAGATTTTATTTGATATTATGAAACACTTTTGATAATTGGTGTTGAATATGGAAGCACATATTAAATGTAATTAATAACATTGAACTATATATATGAATATAGTTTAAGGAAAAAATTTTAGATTGCATATATGTTACTAGAATAAATGTTTATAAAAACTAAGCAGAAAAAACTAAGTTTAATTAAATTTTTATACATATTCTTAATGTTTAAAGAAGTATATGTTATCACACTCCATGTCTTTCCATTAAGAGAAGGAAGTATTTTTTAATTACAGTGTGCATTTGAGCCTTACCCAATCCATCATATTATACAGGATTCATGGTTTTCGTCTCTTTTTGAGCACAGAAATCAAAACTGTAGACCAACAAGAAATGAGATTCATCCATGTTTATGCACATATCTCTAATGTTTTCTTTGTTGTTTTATATTTTTGGTGAGTATTAGTAGTTCAGAATATGAATATAACTCAGTTTCTTTATTCATGACCAATTGAGGAACATTGAGTACAAGTACTTGTGAAGAAAAATGTTTTGACCTCTCATGGGTAAGTACTATAGGGGTAAATGTAGTAAAAACTTCAAAATACATTGCCATAGTAATACTGTTTCCAAAATTTGCTGAACCATATTATATCATCCCACCAATGGAAGAATGTACTAGTTGTTCCACATCCTAATCAAAACTTGATATTATGAGTCTTTTTAATTTAACTCTACTAGTGGGATTATTGTGGTACTTTGTAGTTTTCATTTGCATTTCTTGATAATTAATATATTGAGAACATTTCATGTGCTTATTTGTCAAAGGTTAATCTTCTTTGCTGAAGTATTTCTTTAAATATTTTTAATTTTTAGGTAGAAATTGTACCTGAACCTATCTCATAGCATAGCTGTAAATATCAATTGTGTTTATATATGGAAAGCACATTGGCGAGAGAACCAGCAAGATGGCGGCAGAGTAAGGAGCTCCTAGAGTCAGCTCAGAGCAGTTAGCAAACACAGAGCAATTAGCAAACACAAAAAGCTCTCTGGTGCTAGCTGAAGCAGCTTTTTGGAGGCTCCAGGAGCCCAGAAGAGTATCCTGCAATGTCCTTGAGGGAGTTGAAGGAGGAGACTGCCCATGTGCAGAGAAGACTCATAAATAGAGTGCTCCACACCATGAAGGCACAAGCCACCTCAGGAGCTGTTCCATGACTGGAATTGAAAGCTCCACTTCCCCAAAATGGGGGAGGAAGAGACTTTTGGGTACCAATTTCATCTATGATGAGGAAATTCAATGGGCTACAGTATCATCCTGAGAACAGCTAACATTTTAGACTGTCCAGGTCAGAAAGAGGCTGGAAACCACCATCTTAACTTCATGCCTGGCATGAGGGGAAGCAGGGCATATTGAAAATCCCAGTGCTGGGGGGGGACCAACTTCTCATCCAGATCATATTGCAGGTCTAGCCTAGCCCCAGGAGGGAGGAAGCTGTGGGGACCTGCATCAGCCTGTCCAGGAAATTACCAGCCAACCCATGGAGGCTGGTGACTATCCTACTCTGACAGCACAATCCACCCCAGGAGCTTTTCCATGATGGGAACTGGAAGCTCCATTTCCCAGAAACAGGGAAGGATGAGACAGATGGCTGATGATTTTGGCTACCGATTGGGAGACTTGGCTGACTAAGAGATAACCATGGGAACATCTGGGGTGAGAATCAGCCCAAGTCAGATACAGGCCAGTAGCTACCATTCTGACTCACCCCCAACCTGAAGGGAAGCCAGGCAGACAGTTTCTTTCATGCAGATCAGTCTGCAGCCTACTTAGGGTTCAGTCCTGCCTCTGTCAAGGAGGAGGCTGAGGAGCCCTACACCAGCCTATACAGGTAACTTCAGGGAACTTTGGCTGGCATAGACTGAAAATCAAAAGCCTACCAGGGCACTGCATAGATTGCTGCCCACACCTGCAGCTCCATCCCTGCCCCAGGTAGGGGAGAAGGGGATGTGAAGCTTCATCAGTCTCTCTGGAAAACTACAGTCTAGGTCTGCATGTGGATTATTCCACATAGCTGTGACACTGTCCCTACCCATGGCAAAGAAGAAAGTTGGAAGAAGCTTCATTGGTCCCTGGTGCAATGAGGGCAGCTTTAACCTCCACAGCTTACAGAACCAACTACATGCTTGGCTCCTACTGCATAACCAGCAAGGGAGAAATGATAGGAAACCCTAAACTGGAGAGAAAAACTCAGAAAAAATACTCTGGTAAGCCAGATGTAAAGACACCAACAAAAAATTACAATCCACACCAAGAAACAGGAAGCTATGGCCCAGATAAAGGAACAAGATAAGCCTCCAGATGACATAAAGGAATTGAAACAACTAATTACAGATGTTCAAACAAATCTTAATAAATTCAATGAGATGGCTAAAGAGAGTAAAGATATTAAGAAGATATTGGAGAAGCACAAAGAAGAATTTGAAAGCACACATAGAAAATTAGATCTTTTGGGAATGAAAGGTGCAATCAATGAAATTTTAAAAATCATTGGAATCATATAATGGCACAATTGAGGAGGCAGAAGAAAGGATTGGTGAGCTTGAAGAAATGGGTTCTGAAGGGAACATGCAAAAGAAGAGATAAATAAAAGAATGGGAAAAATTGAACAAGGTCTCAGGGAATGAAATGACAGCAAAAGGTGTGCAAACATGAGTATCATGGGTGTCCCAGAAGGAGAAGAGAAGGGAAAAGGGCAGAAGGAATATTTAAAGGAATAATGGTGAAAAATTTCCCAACCCTATTAAAGGACAAAAATATCCATATCCAAGAAGCACAACATACTCCCATCAGAAAAAATTCAAATAGACCAACTCCAAAACACATACTCATGAGAATGTCAAAGGCCAAAGAGAAAGAGAAAATTCTGAAAGCAGCAAGAGAAAAGCAATGCATAGCATGTAAGGGATATCCAATAAGATTAAGTGCTGATTTCTCACTAGAAACCAAGAAGAAATGGTCTGATATATTTAAGATATTACAAGAGAAAAAATTCCAACCAAGAATCTTATATCCAGCAAGTCTGACTTTCAAAAGTGAGAGTGACATCAGAATATTCACAGATAAACAAAAACTGAGAGAATTTCTAAGCAAGAGACCAGAATTTCAGGAAATACTAAAGGTTGTGCTAAAGCCTGAAAAGAAAAGAAAGGGCCTGAAAAAGAATCTAGAAATGAAGATTATATCAATAAAAGTAACTAAAAGTGTCCAAAGAATGGTGAAAATAAAATATGATGGATGAAACTCAAATAGTCAGGAATAAAATAACCAATGATGTAAAGTACTTGTAGGGGCAGACTTGGCCCAGTGGTTAGGGCATCCGTCTACCACATGGGAGGTCCATGGTTCAAACCCCGGCCTCCTTGACCCATGTGGAGCTGGCCCACGTGCAGTGCTGATGTGCCGCAAGGAGTGCCATGCCACGCAGGGGTGTCCCCCGCATAGGGGAGCCCCACCTGCAAGGAGTGCACCCCATAAGGAGAGTCGTCCAGCGAGAAAGAAAGTGGAGCCTGCCCAAGAATGGTGCCGCACACACGGAGAGCTGACACAACAAGATGACACAACAAAAAGAAACACAGGTTCCCATGCCACTGACAACAACAGAAGTGGACAAAGAAGGTGCAGCGAACAGACAACCAGGGTGGGTGGGGAGGGGGTAAGGGAGAGAAATAAATAAATAAATAAATAAACTTTATAAAAAAAGCACTAGTATTCAGAAAACTGCAACTCAATGTTAAACAAATCAAAAGCCCTAAATAACTGGAAGAACTTTCCATGCTCATGGATTGGAAGACTAAATATCATTAAGTTGTCAATTCTACTCAAATTGGTAAAGTGATTTAATGCAATACCAATAAAAATTCCACCAGAATTAAAGAAAAAATGGAAAACATGATCATTAAATTTGTTTGGAAAGGTAATGAATTCTGAATAGCCAGAAACATCATAAAAAGGAAAAGCGAACCCTCATCTCCAGACTTAAAATCATAATAACCTACATATATTGGTAAGAAAAACCATGGTACTGGTTAAAGACAGACACAATAGACCGATGGACCAAATTTATGGTTCAGAAACAGACCCTCACAGGTATGGTCAAGTGATTTTTGACTAGCCTGTCAAACTCACACAGAACAGGCAGAACAATCCATTCAACAAATGGTGCTGAAAAAATTGGACATCCATAGTTGAAAGAAGGAAAGAAGACACCTATCTCACATGTTTTCCAAAACCTAACTCAAAATGGATAAAAAAACTAAAACTAAAAGCAAGAACCATAAAATTTCTAGAAGAAATTATTAGAAAATATATTCAAGACCTGGTGGTAGGTGATGGATTTTTAAAGGAGATAAGAGAAGGACTGAGTGGACTACTGATGTGTAATGTATGTAGAAGTTTTAATTAGCTTTACTGTAAAAGTGTGGAAATGTATAGAGTGGATGGTAACACACAGTGAGTAACAGCTAGTTTATAAATGGGGATGTGCCTGAAAATGGTAGTCTAGTTATGTAAATGCCAACTGACAGAATGCTTGCGAGTAATTTAGGAACTGGATAGCACAGTAAACCAAGAGGTGGGTGAGAATTGTGCTTGATGGTACAGATGCAAGAGTGTCCTTTGTTAGCTAGAACAAATGTATAGTACTACTGCAGGGTGTTGGGAATGTGGAGAAGCATGGGAAAAGTACAGCTGGAGTGACCAGTGGACTGTGGTTAATAGTAATAACATAGTATTCTTGCATCTATGTGAAAGATGTACTGTGTTGATACTGAGGCGGTATGGAAAATGTGAGCCTAACGTATACTATGGACATGGCAATAATCAGATGATATTATTTTATCTATATCAAATGTTACACCACATTGTGATGTGTTGATGGAGGAATGTTATTTGGAAATTCTGCACATTTGCATGATTTTTTATAAGTTTACAACTTCTGTCATAAAAAATAAATATATATTTAAAAAATAATAATGGTGTGGTTTTGGAGAAAACCACACTAAATGTAAGATAAGAACTATGATTAGTAGTGAGATTTTGACAGTGTTCTTTCATAGTTTGTAACAAATGTCTCATGACAATGCAAGGTGTTGGTCGAGGGATGCTGTATGGGACCCTTGTATGATGTTATGCATGTCTGTAAGTTCACAACTTTTACTATACACTTAATTGTTTATACACATTCATATATAAATGATATAAAGGTAATAATAAGCAGATTGGTTAGTGGAAAATACTTTAATAGTAATATTTTGACAATGTTCTTTAATTATTAGTTGAAAAGGTTCAAAAACAATGAAGTTATTTGTGGTAGGGTGAGATGTTATATATGCTTGTTTGATGTTATATATGTTTGTTTTGTAAGTTCACAACTATTATACATTTATTGTTTATGTATGTTTATGTATGAGTGATATATTTCAATAAATTAAAAAAATAAAAATAAGAAAAACATCATATTGGAACCTCACTATGACATTATAATTGCCCAATAAGATTTTTTCTTATTATATACTTTCTTCAATTTTTATATAAGTGTAACTGGGAACAGGGCAGAGCCCAGCTATAGGGGGGAAGTGCAAGAAGAGGGGCATAGGCATACTAGAACACTGAGAATTGTGACTGAAAACACTGTCAGATGAATGTTCTTTAAACACTAAATAACTCCAGTGATGATGTGTGGGCTTATAGTATACTTCTGGTGGAATTGTCTCTCACTGCATTCATCTTAGTGGAGATCAAACTGCCTCTCTTAGTGAGGAATTGGCCTACCATATGAAGCATTTTCCCCCTATACTTTAAAAAAATTGACTAAGTGATGGTTAGGCTCATGTGTCACAGTGGCAAGGAAATGGTGCCAGGTAGTTTAGTCAAGCAATACTGGCATGATTATTACTTGGAGGATATTTTGTGGATTTAAATCATTTGTAAGTTAATTACATCTATGACTGATCCTATCTATGACCAACTAAGGGTTTGCCTTCAGCTATGAAGACCATCTCATCCTAGCAGTAGAAAGCCTTAAAAAGAATAGTGATGATTTCAGCAGTCAGAAGAGAGATATGTTTCATTTCTATCTCAGCTAGTCAGCTTCTCCTGGAGAATTTATAGAGGACCTTCATCAGAGTTCCTAACTTGCAGCTTGCCTTATGGAGTTTTGACCTGTGCACCCCCACAGTTGCACAACACACTCATAAAATCTCACAATTTTGGCAAAAATTTCCTGGCAATTCTGTTTTCCTAGAGAACTCTGGCCAATACATCATGGTACTGCATATAGTTTTTGAGACAAAGAATCATAAAAATGGGATTACTGAATCATGTCTGAGGTTTTGGCAATTGGCTTTTTACTCTGACTAGTTTCGAAAGCACTAATGATTCTAATTCCAGTGATCAAGATGCCAGTGTTTGTCCATGATGGTGGACATAGGATGACAAAATACCTGAAAATAACTTGTTTGTTTTCTATTGCTAGCATAAAACATAAAGAATTATACATAAATTCAAGGAAATGGATTCATTCCTCCTTTGGTGCTAGAGTCCATTTCTTATGGTCAAGACTATCCTGTTGAAGCAATGAAGCATGAAAGCCAGCTTCAAACAGTTGGCCTGATATGCACAAAAGAAGTCCCTGGCTGTCCTCACTTCAACTTGCTTAGTTAACATAGTAAAATTCCCACCTTATGGTGGACTTCTCTGCCCCTGTTTTAATCATGCAATGTATGTACAAGTGTGATTTCCTGAATATACTACTCATACAATTATATAACCTGTTATTTGTATTCACCCATATGTGTAAAAGTTAATGCATAATCAAAGCAAATGCTAAGTAGAAACCTGTATTTGAGCAGGAGTGAAACTGCAGCATTGGGTGTCAGGACTGAGTCTAAGGTCTAAGACCTCAGTTTATACAAAATGCCACTGAAAATATTTATTATTAATAACACAAATTCTCCTATTCCCACTGGGGCACTATGTGTATCTCTGTGGACTCTTCTTATGCCTAAACCAGTTTTTAATATGACTGAAGAAAACTCAAATAATTTAAAAGGGGAAAATATATGGTATTATAAGCCTCCTCATAAAACTCCCCTAATTGTTACTTTGTTATTTTCTAATAGAAATGTTGCTTGCACAGTGTTAAACCAGCATAATCTGCCCTTTTGTTCCCCATAAACACCCTGAGGATCAATTTAATCCAAAATGGGAAGAATCCTACATGTTATTATTAACCTCTCATTCTTCTCTTAAGTTTCAAGAAATCAAGCCCTGAATTCATGTACTAAAACAAAACCTTAGTACTTATCAGATTTAGTAAATAAAGGAGGTCCTGGGCCAGAGACCACACCTGAGCATGAAGTAAAATATGAAGTGGAGCCAGTTGGGAACCTGTGCTTCCTAGTCAGGAAAAACAATAAACCCCACCAGATACTAATTCTGTTCTTTCTCTTACAGGACCTACCAATAACTAGCCCTGATGGAAGATACAGATGACATCTCATATCTGTTTTGCAAATCATCCCAAACCTCTACAATAAAACCAAGTGTTGGTACTGTGTAAATTTGCACATCAATATCAGGTAATGCCTATATCAGCTGTACTTTGGAATTTTTCAGTTAATCTGCACCTTGGAAACAGTGGCCAAGAGAACCTACTTAAACAAAACTCAACAGATTTTGTAAAAGCCAACTACAAAACATGTAACACCACACATGATCAAAGAGAGCAAGCCAATTAATCCCTTTGTTTACCTTTTTAGGAGTCATAGCATTCACTTTGACCACAGCCACATCCTTATTTTTAGCCACCGGTCTTTCCAAAGAAATGGGAGTAGATATAGCCTAAATAGGTAATACAATCCTAACAGTGTGAAAACA
The DNA here is from genome assembly GCF_030445035.2 of Dasypus novemcinctus. Classification (NCBI taxonomy): domain Eukaryota; kingdom Metazoa; phylum Chordata; class Mammalia; order Cingulata; family Dasypodidae; genus Dasypus; species Dasypus novemcinctus. The sequence goes on along the minus strand of NC_080694.1, from coordinate 4,803,530 downwards.
AGTAACCACCTTAACTACAGTGGTACTGCAAAACCACAGAGTGCTTAACCTGAAAACAGCTTCACAAGGAGAAACATGTTTTTTTCCCCTCTTAAATAAAGTGGTGCTATTATGTAAACGAATCAAAGTCCTTGAGCATTAAAAAGCTAAAGAACAAAGGTAATGATCTCATAACATGGGGAAATGCTTTTTCCTTCTGGAACCCATCCAGCTTCAAGTGATTGCTCTTCTTCATTAATTATTATTTTAGTTCTTTTGGTGGTTGCACCCATCCTTGTATCCTATATGCACTGCTTTATCAAAAAGGAATCACAAATCCATTATTTTTTAAGTGACATTTTATGTAATCTAAGTATCTTTTAAAAATTAATAAAAATATATTTTAAAAAGAGCAATTGCAAACTCTAACAATTTCTCCTAAAACCACAATCTTACTATAGTTTTCTAAGAGATCAATGCCCATAGTGTCAGCAGAAAGTAGTTACAGAAGATCTGAATGAACTCTTCCCATTTCCCCTGTGATAAGAAAATCACCAAAAACTAGGAGGATGGAATTGATGGGTGTAGGGTGATCAAATGACTGAAAATAATTTGTTTTTTCCCTGCTGCTAGGATACCAAGGAAAGAATTATATGTAAATCAGAAGAAAATGCAATGCAACCCTCCTTTGGTGCTAGATTCCTTTTCTTATGGTCAAAAATACTGTTGAAGAAATAGAGTATGAAAACCAACTTCAGCTCATTGTCCAGACCTGTTCAGGAGAGTACTGACTGTCCTTACTTCAACTTCATTAACATAGTAAAATTCCCACCCTGGAATGGAGTTACCTGCCCCTTGTATGATCATGCAATGTATGTGCAAGCACGATTTCCTGAGTATACTAATCATACAATTATATAACCAGTTATGTCTGTTAACACATATGCCTTAAAACTAATGCATAATTGAAGCAAATGCTAAGTAAAAACTTAGGTATTTAAGTAAGAGTTAAACTTCAGCACACGAAGTCAGGTCTGAGTCACTTTAGACTGACCTTGGCTTCTGTTTCTGCAGAAACAGTAATGTAAGTTCTGCCTAACTCTCATGGTAAAGTTTTTTTTCTCTCCATCCCTGGCTATCACCAAAGGCCCAGCTTTGTGTCATAACAATGGCATGAATTGGCAATAGATACTCAAAATATCACCACTAGATATGGCTACTCATATGCTTATAAGAGACAAGGATCTAGGTGAGAGCTTTTTGGCACTTTAATGGAGTTTGTGGAATTGAAAAATATAATGAGGTTGGGTGTTGTTTTATGACTAGGCTGGATACAGTTATAAAAGAAAAAGATGAGATGAAGGCTTCAAATTTCAACTTAAGCACCAGATGAAGAATAAAAATTTCAATGTGTGCCCTGAAAGAAAATATTTTTTGTATAGCTGCAGACTTGAGAACTCTGAAAACCAGAACCAAAGACTCACTGTGCAAGTAACAGACTTTCAACAGAAACTAAATTCTCAACCTTTCAGGGAGTCTGTTGTTAAAGTGAAGGGACTGATTAGAAAGGAATAGGATTCTGAAATTTTGAATGGAGATATATGGGGTAATAATGATGGCAGTGGGGACATTGAAATCCTAAATTCTGCAGTGACTTTGTCAGATAAACCTTTAACAGAGAGTTTTGATGAGACAGCTTCTCAATCACAAGTCTGCCCTGAGTAAACAGCTTCCTGACCTCTAGTCTGCCTTAAGGAATCTGCCTTTCAACCTCCACCTGGAGAGATTAATCATGTTTTAACAGATAAAACGGCAAAAGAATGCCATGAGGTAAATGGTTTGCAAGAAACTTCTAATTCTTCTTGTTATCCACACTGACCACTCCTCATTTCTGACAGATCTATAATTAGACTAAAGTCCCAAAAGGTCCCAAAGTGTGAGATGAAAAGTGTGACCCATATACTCCAATAGAACTGCATGAGTTTTTCCAATTTATATAGATAATTATCAGGAGAATATGAGTGGAAATGGATTTTAAGAGTGTGGGATAATGGTAAAAGAAACATAAAGCTGAATCAGACTGAATTAATTTAGAAAGACCCACTAGGTAGAGATCCTTTATTCAATGTTGTAGCTCAAGGGGTTTCTTTGGGTGGCTGGCTAAAATATGGGTCAAAATATGGGTCATACTACCTGTCATCAAGATAACAAAATTGGCCTGATACACTGTAGATTAGGGTAGCCAAGGCTTCAAAAGATTAAAATATTAGGATGAATTTACTATCTAAGACCTACCTACCCTCCACAGGAATGTCCAAAAGACACACATTTCACCAGGATTTTGAGAAATAAATTTGTAAAAGTAAAGCCCATATGCCATGAATAGCCCTGTGGTTGCTATTCTCTGTAGGACACATATTAACATGGGAGATGATGTCATGGAATTAGGATTCTTAAACACTATGGGGATGATTGAATTCCAGGCCAGCAGTAGCCTAGTAGTAGCACATAATCCTCAAAGACAAGGTGGGCATGGTTACCACAATGAAAAGCAGACTCAAAGCAGCAATCAAAGTAGTCTGAGTCAAGCAGATCTAAGGCATTGGTAAATAGATCATGTTGTACCTAGCAGTTAAAATAGGTGTGTGGTCTACTTAATTCCTTCATGATAAGTATAACCAGAAGTGTTTTGGTCTAGTTGACAAAAATCTAACTTGAATTATGGAAGCAGAAAATCAAGGCCCATTCATTCCCAGACTTGAAACAGTTTAAGGACCCAGAGACCCTTGAATGAAGGAATGGCCTGGTTCCTATGGGGAAGAAACTTATTACACTGCCAAAAATTTATACTGTTTATCATCCTCTCAGCTTTCCCAAAGAGTCCAATGACCTTTTACCAGGGTACCACTGCATTGGGGAAAAGAAAATAATAAGATATTTTGGGGATTATTAGACACTTGCTCAAGAGTGACATTAATTCCAGGAGACCCAAAGCAACACTGTGGTTCACAGTCAGAGTTGGAGCTTATGAAGGTCAGGTGATTGATGCAGTTCTAGTTCAGGTCCATCTCACAGTGGATCCAGTATGTTCCTGCATCCATTTTCTGGTTACTTCCCTAGTTCCAGGATGCATAATTGGAATAGAAATACTCAGTAACTAGCAGAATCCCCATACTGGTTCTCTGGGCTTGTGGAGTGAGGGCTATTATGGTAGGAAAGGCCAAGTGGAAGCCACTAGACCTGCCCCACTTAGCAAAATAGTAAATCAAAAGCAATATTGAATCCTGGAGGGATTGCATAGATCAGCGCCACCATCAAGTACTTGGAGGATGCAGGGGTGGTGACTCCTACCACATTCATATTCAGGTCTCCAATTTATCCTGTGCAGAAAACAGATGGTTCTTGGAGGCTGACAGTATATCATCATAAGCTTAACCAGATAGTAACTCCAATTTGAGCTGTTCTTCCAGGTGTGGTATAATTACTTGAGTAAACAAACATACCCTTTAGCATATGGTATGCTGCCCTTGATCTGACCTTTTTTTTTTCTCAATTGTTTTTAGTAAGAGCTACCAGAAACAGTTTGCCCTCAGTTGGGTAGGACAATAGAATACCTTCATTTCTTTGCCTCATGTGAATATCAAGTCTCCAGCCCACTGTCACAATATTGTCTTCAGTTATCTTGATAGTCTCTCTCACAAGACACCACACTGGTAAATTTTATTTAGGATATCATGTTGAATTTGGCTCAATAAGCAGGAAGTACCAACTACTCTAGACTTATTAGTAAGGCATTTGCCCTCCAGAGGATGGGAGATGAAACCAACAAAAATACAGAGACCATCCACCTTTCTAGGTGCCAATGATGTGGGTCAATTTGAGATATCCCTTCTACAGTGAAGGATAAGCTGTTGCATCCAATCTTACCTATGACCATAAAAGAGGCAGAATATCTAATTGACTTGTTTGGTTTTTGGAAATAATATATTCTTTATTTGGGTACACTACATCAGCTCTTTTTTTTAATTTTATTGACTTTGTAATAATATTACATTAAAAATATATATATATATGTGAGGTCCCATTCAACCCCACCACCCCCACCCCACATCTCCCCCCCCCCCCAGCAACACTCATTCCCATCATCATGACACATCCATTGCATTTGGTAAGTACATCTTTGGGCACCTCTGCACCTCATGGTCAATGGTCCACATTATGGCCCATACTCTCCCCCATTCCATCCAGTGGGCCCTGTGAGGATTTACAATGTCCGCTGATTGCCCCTAAAGCACCATCCAGGGCAGCTCCATGTCCCAAAGACGCCTCCACCTCTCATCTCTTCCTGCCTTTCCCCATACCCATCAGCCACCATGTCCACTTTTCTCAATCCAATGCCACCTTTTCTATGTGGACATTGGATTGGTTGTGTCCATTGCACCTCTATGTCAAGAGGAGGCTCAGATTCCACATGGATGCTGGATGCAATCCTCCCATTTTCAGTTGTAATCACTCTAGGCTCCATGGTGTGGTGGTTGTCCTTCTTCAACTCCATCTTAGCTGAGTGTGGTGAGTCCAATAAATCAGATTGTAGGTGCTGGAGTCTGTTGAGGCTCAGGACCTGGCTATCACACCGTCAGTCCAGAGATTCAAATCCCCTAAATATATCTTAAACCCCAACACTAACTGCAACTCCAGCAGATTAGCATGAAAGTCTTATGAAGAGAGATCCCCTCTGAGTCCAGATTCATCACACATAAACACCAGTTCCAAAGAGGGGCCATCTGACCTGGTAGTTAACCCCATCTGCCATAACCATAACTCCCATGGGTCTCTTTAGCCCTCAAAGGAACAAATACCTGGGGGTTGTATCTGCTTTATCTGTCTCTCAGACTCTGCTCAGTTGTACATAAGGGCAATCCTTCTGCCAGCCTCCAGACTCTGTTTTAGAGACTCGTAGCCATATAAACTCATTTCTCCTTTCCATTTCCCCCTTACATTAGGTCAAACAGCATTTTAAAGTCATGTTATTTTATGTAGACAGGGATATTCTGCTGATCCGCATTGAACCTTCTGTATAAGGTCATTTTCCAGTTGCATCATCAGTTGGTAGTTGATAGTGGTCCCTCGGTGCCAGGGAGGCTTATCCCCGGGTGTCATGTCCGATGCTGTGGGGAAGGCATTGTATTTACATGCTGAGTTTGGCTTCGAGACTGGCCACATTTGAGTAACATGAAGGCTGACAGGAGGAAATTCCCAGGCACAATGCTGCTCTAGGCCTTGTTCTTATTTTAGGCTTATTAGCTCACAAGCATAGTCATTAGCATCAGGGGCTCACTGTTGAACCCTCACTCCCTCCCGGTCCCCGCCACTGCACCTGGGAGACTGTCGCTGCTCCCCTAGGGACCATGACAGAGCACCACTGGCCAGGAACCCAGTAACCCCCCTGCTGTGATTTTTAATTGTTGCCACTATGAGTATATCCAAACATTACCATGCACCCTGGACATATGTTCTGTACAGCTCCCTGTCAGCCATATATCACCTGTCAATGGTATCCTATACCAGTATTCCTCCATTGCCATTGTTGAACCACTCTATGATCCAGAACAACCTGAAATTTGAAGCCCAATATAATGTCAGGGTCCCTTACTAGGAAATGGCATATAGCGATGGGTTTAAAGGTTAGATAAAGAATACGTGTTGACTTGGGAAAAATTCTACATCCTATCTTTTTCTTTTCTTTTCTTTTTTTTTCCCCTAATTATTGAACTTCTCTTCACAGGAGCCCTAGACCACAGCAATGCATATATATAATATACAGCACTCCCTTACATCCACCACAAAACCTTTTCCCTTCCACAGCGATACTCTTACACCCTATTCACATCATATTCACTTAATGTGATGTACAGAGTCTGAGACAATAGCTTTCAAACAAGGTGACATCTGTGCTTAGATTGTGGTGCATACTTTAGGATACACAGTTTTTTAAATTCTTAGTTATCCTATGTTTTACATTATGGTTTACATTATCAGTCTGTCATCTCCTATATGTTATGGTGTAATATTACATGTTTTATGTCCATCCTTGTGTACTCTCACGAAACTCCTCTCTTACCCCCCATTTACCTTGGTTCCACACATTTAACGTCCATTTCCCTTCCACTTTGGTGCCCACAGTGACAGTCAACCTCCGTTTCCCAAGGGGCCACTTCCAGAGATAGATGGAATAGTGTTCAGGGCCTAACTTGCTCAACTGCCCCAATGCCCTGGGAGCCACCCTTTCTCTCGAGGGATACAGTTCCCTCTATTTGATGGCATTAGTCCTCCCCAGGATGTGGGTCCACCCCCACTCTCACTACTTGGGTTTCTACCCCATGGTGTCACCCACTCTGGCAGAATGAGCATTTAGACATTGCCCAGGAGTCCGTCCTGCATCAGACCCTCCCCTCCGAGCATTCTAAACAGGTAACCCTCTTTTTTATATTTTGATATGATTTTCTCGGCATTTTACTCTCCACCAACACCTGACACTCTCCTGTGTTCGTATGCTACCCTTCCCTCCCCCCACTTTTGGGCAATGTTACCCATCCACCCATCCCCAGCCACCCTCAAACCCGCAAAGCCCCAACCAAAGGCAACCCCTTTCCCCCCATTTTATTTCTTCTTTGTGTTCACACTTACCACCATCTTGTCTTAAATTCCACCACTGCAGATATCGGCTCACATCCTACCTCCACCCTCTGATTTCCTGTAAGCCTATCATTCAGTCTCTTGCTATCTAGGGCAGCTTGGTTATTTCATATCATTGAGTTCATGTAGTATTTGTCCTTCAATGTCTGGGTTGCTTCACTCAACATAAGGTTCTCAAGATTCATCCATGTTATCACATGTGTTTGTAGTGTGTTTGTTCTTACAGCCGAGTAGTATTCCACTGTGTGTATATACCACATTTTATTGATCCACTCATCTGTTGATGGGCATTTGGGTTGATTCCAACTTTTGGCGATAGTGAACAATGCTGCTATGAACATTGGTGTACATATATCGGTTTGTGTCCTTGTTTTCAGTTCTGCTGGGTATATACCCAGCAGTGGTATTGCTGGGTCATATGGCAAATCTATGGCTAGTTTTTTGAGAAACCGCCATACTGTCCTCCAGAATGGTTGGATCCTTCTGCATTCCCACCAGCAGTAGATGAGTGTTCCCCTTTCTTCACATCCTCTCCAGCACTTGAATTCTTCTGTTTTTTTCATAGCTGCCAATCTTATTGGTGTAAGATGGTATCTCATTGTGGTTTTGATTTGCATTTCCCTGATAGCTAGAGATTTGGAACATTTTTTCATGTGCTTTTTTGCCATTTGTATTTCTTCTTTGGAGAAGTGTCTGTTTAAGTCTTTTTCCCATTTTATAAATGGGTTATCTTTTTATTTTCAAGATATAGGAGTTCTTTATATATGCAAGTTATAAGTTTCTTATCAGATATATGGTTGCCAAATATTTTCTCCCACTGTGTGGGCTCCCTTTTTACTTTCTTGACAAACTCCTTTGAGGTGCAGAAGGCTTTAATTTTGAGGAAGTCCCATTTATCTATTAGTTCTTTTGCTGTTGGTGCTTTTGGTGAGATATTCATAAATCCATTTCCTATTACAAGGTCCTGTAGATGTTTCCCTACACTGCTTTCTAAGGTTTTTATGGTCTTGGCTCTTATATTTAGGTCTTTGATCCATCTTGAGTTGATCTTTGTATAAGGTGTGAGACGGTAATCCTCTTTCATTCTTCTACATATGGCTATCCAGTTCTCCAGGCACCATTTGTTGAATAGGCCACTCTATGTGGGTTTGGTGGCTTTATCGAATATTATGTGGCTATATATGTGAGGTTCTATATCAGAGCTTTCAATTCAATTCCATTGGTCTGTGTGTCTCTCCTTATGCCAATACCATGCTGTTTCACCACCGTAGCTTTGTAGTATGTTTTGAAGTCAGGTAGTGTGATTCCTCCAATTTCATTTTTCTTTTTCAGTATGTCTTTGGCTCTTCCGGGCCTCTTTCCTTTCCAAATAAATTTCATAGTTAGTTTTTCTAGTTCCTTAAAGAAGGCTGTGTTGATTTTTATTGGGATTGCATTGAATGTGTAGATCAGTTTTGGTAGGATAGACATCTTATTAATGTTCAGTCTTCCTATCCATGAACAAGGAATAGTCTTCCATTTATTTAGGTCTTCTTTGATTTCCTTGAACAATCTTGTATAGTTCTCGGTGTATAAGTTCTTTACCTCTTTAGTTAAATTTATTCCTAAATATTTGATTTTTTTATTTACTATTGCGAATGGTATTTGTTTCTTGATTTCCTCCTGATCTTGCTCATTATTGGTGTACAGAAATGCTACTGATTTTTGCACATTGATCTTATAACCTGCGACTTTACTAAACTCATTTATGAGTTCTAGAAGCTTTGTTTTAGATCTCTCAGGGTTTTCTATGTATAGGATCATGTCATCTGCAAATAATGAAATTTTGACTTCTTCCTTTCCAATTTGAATGCCTTTTATTTCTGGTTCTTGCCTAGTGCTCAAGCAAGTACTTCTAAGACAATGTTAAATAGGAGCGGAGACAGTGGGCATCCTTGTCTTGGTCCTGAGTTTAGAGGGAAGGAGTCTAGGATTTCTCCATTGTAAACAATATTGGCATTAGGTTTTCATATATACTCTTTATCATGTTCAAAAAATTTCCTTGTATTCCAATCTTCTGGAGTGTTTTTATCAAGAAAGTGTGCTGTATTTTGTCAAATGCTTTTTCTGCATCTATAGATATAAGTATGTGATTTGTTTCCTTCAATCTGTTTATATGGTGTATTACATTGATTGATTTTCTTATGTGGAACCATCCTTGCATACCTGGGATGAATCCCACTTGGTCGTGGTGTATAATTCGTTTAATGTGTTGTTGAATACGATTAGCAAGTATTTTGTTAAGTATTTTTGCGTCTAGGTTCATTAGAGAAATTGGTCTGTAATTTTCCTTTCTTGTGATGTCTTTGTTTGGCTTTGGTACTAGGGTAATGTTGGCATCATAGAAGGAGTTGGGTAATGTTCTTTCTGTTTCGATTTTTTTGGAATAGTTTGGTGTCAGTTCTTTCCGGAATGTTTTGTAGAATTCACCTGTGAAGCCATCTGGCCCTGGGGTCTTCTTAGTTGGGAGATTTTTAATAATTGATTCTATCTCTCTGCTTGTGATTGGTTTGTTAAGATCATCAATTTCTTCTTTTGTCAATATGGGCTGCTTATGTGTTTCTAGGAATTTGTCCATTTCCTCTAGATTGTCATTTTTGTTGGAATATAGTTTTTCAAAGTATCCTCTTATGATAGTCTTTATTTCTGTGGGGTCAGTGGTGATATCGCCTTTCTCATTTCTTATTTTGTGTATTTGCATCTTCTCTCTTTTTTTCTTTGTTAGTCTCGCTAAAGGTTTGTCAATTTTGTTGATCTTCTCAAAAAACCAGCTCTTGGTCTTGTTTATCTTTTCAAGTGCTTTCTTATTTTCTATTTCATTTCGTTCTGCTCTTATCTTTGTTATTTCCTTCCTTCTTCTTCCTGTTGGGTTACTTTGTTGTTGTTTTACTAATTCCTTCAAATGTGCAGTTAGTTCTTCAATTTTTGCTCTTTCTTCTTTTTTGATATATGAATTTATGGCTATAAATTTTCTTCTCAGTACTGCTTTTGCTGCATCCCATAAATTTTGGTATGTTGTGTTATCATTATCATTTGATTCAAGGTAGTCTTTGATTTCTTTTGAGATTTCCTCTTTGACCCGCTGTTTTTCTAAGAGTGTGCTGTTAAATTTCCAAATCATGGTGTGAAATCTGGGCTTCTGTCCCTTGCAAATTTCCAGCTTGACTCCACTGTGGTCAGAGATATTGTTTTGTATGATTTCAATCTTTCTGAATTCATTCAGCCTTTCTTTGTGGCCTAGCATATGGTCTATCTTGGAGAATGATCCATGTGCGCTTGAGAAAAATGTATCCTGCTGTGTTTGGGTGTAACGATCTATATACGTCTATTAGATCCAGCTCCTCTAATATACTGTTCAGATTTTTTGTTTCTTTGGTGATTCTCTTTTGAGATGTTCTGTCCAGAGTTGATAGTGGTGTATTAAAATCCCCCACTATAATTGTAGATGTATCTATTTTTTCACTTAGTTTTTCCAGCGTTTGCCTCACGTATTTAGGGCACCCTTGTTAGGGGCATAAATATTTATGATTGTTCGATGTTCTTGACAGATTGTCCCTTTCACTAAAATGTAGTATCCTTCTTTGTCTCTCACAATTGTTTCACATTTAAAGTCTATTTTGTCTGATATTAATATAGCTACTCCTGCCTTTTTTTGATTATTGTTAGCTTGTATGATTGTTTTCCAGCCATTCACTTTCAATCTCCACGCGTCTCTGGGTCTAAGATGTGTCTCTTGTAGACAGCATACGGATGGATCATGTTTCCTTATCCAATGTCCCAGTCTGCATCTTTTGACAGGTGAGTTTTATCCGTTGACATTCAGTGTTATTACTTTCAAGGAATTATTTATGTTAGCCATATTTTGATTGGATTTGTGTTTGTCATATTTTGTTTGTATTTTTTTGTCTTTTTTGTTGTTGTTGTTGCTCTTATACTCTCCTCCAACTCTGCCTTTCCTGTTTTTTCCTTTCTTCCTGCAGAACTCCCTTTAGAATTTCTTGAAGGGGAGTTTTCTTGTTGGTATACTCTTTCAGTTTCTGTTTGTCTGCGAATATTTTGAACTCTCCATCATGTTTGAATGCTAGTTTAGCTGGATAGAGTATTCTTGGTTGGAAGTTTTTTTCCTTTAGTACCTTGACTATATCATACCACTGTCTTCTTGCCTCCATGGTTTCAGATGAGAAATCAGCACTTAATCTTATGGAGTTTCCCTTGTATGGGATGGTTTTCTTTTCTCTTGCTGCTTTTAGGATTTTCTCTTTGTCTTGAGCATTGGATAATTTGACAAGTATATGTCTTGGGGTGGGCCTGTTGGGGTTTATGACTAGTGGAGTGTGCTGTGCTTCTTGGATATGTACATCTGTCTCTTTCAGTAGATTTGGGAAGTTTTCAGCCATTATTTCCTGCAACACTCCTTCTGACCCCTTTCCCTTCTCTTCACCTTCTGGAATGCCTATAATACGTATGTTTGAGCGTTTTGCATTGTCATTCAGGTCCCTAAGTCCTAACTGGATTTTTTCTATCTTCTTATTGACCCCTTCTACTATCTGTTTGATTTCTGATGTACTGTCTTCCACATCACTAATTCTCTGCTCTGTCTCTTCTAGTCTGCTGATATTTGCTGCAAGTGTATTTTTGATTTCTTGAACTGTGGTGTTCATTCCCATCATATCTGTTATGTTTTTGCGTATGTCTGCAATTTCCCCTCCAAGTGATGTCTTCATGTTGTTAACCTCTTTCATTACTTCGTCAAATTTGTCGGTGATAAATGTTCTTAGATCTTTCATTGCTTGTGCAAAGTTTTGCTCCCCTTCATGATTTTTGGTTTGTTGATTCGATTCAGCCATGTTTTCCTGATTACTGGTTTGGTTTGTAGATTTTTGTTGCTTTCTGGTCATCTCTTTATCTTGATGGATTTAATCAGTTTCTTAGCTTCTTTGTCTACTCTTGGAGGTTAATTAGCTGTTATTTTTGCATAGGTGTTATATCTTCTCTTTGTCACTTTTTTCTTCTTATCCTAATTTTTTGTTGTTGGTTAAGTTCACTTTAAAGGAAAGTATTAGTGTTGGGGAAAGGCAATTGTGTAAGCAAGGGAAAAGTGTAAGGTAGTATTGGTGATATATGTTAACAAAGCAAGAATATGAGATCTGGGAGGATGGAGGTTAGATTCATGTAAATTGTGTAGAGTTATAGCAGTAGGTAGAGTACCTATTATGAGGTAGATGATTGAATATGGGAGGAATATGGTATGAGCTAAAAAGCTATTGTTTTCATGAGAGAGGGAAAGAGCAAAGAAAGGTAATAGTTTCAAGAGTGTATAACAGACAGAAAACAAAACAAAGGTATTAGAAATTAAGACTTAGACCCTTCATGGATTGAAGAAAAGGAGGTGGGAGGTGGAATATAGGAGAGACAGTAGATGGTGGCTGATATCAAGATGTAGGGGAAAGAGGATAGTGTAGGTAGCCTAAATCAGTTCACACAGAAATGAGGCAGTGGAGGATGAGAAAACCCAGTGAATGTGAGGTGTTTCCTGCCGCACCTATTGTATAATTGAGTTAAAATAAACTAAGTAGAATATGAGGGACAAGAGGGAGAGAGACAACAGAAAAAAAGAAAAAAAAGGGGGGGGAAGTGACGAGAGGAAGAAAGGAAAAGGGGGTGAGCAAAGGGTGAGGAACAGGTAGGGGAAAGAAAAAAAAAAACAACAGATATACATGAACCAGAATTGAAACACCCACTACACAACATCTACCACACAAAAAAAAAACCTTAAATAACTGAGTAGAAAAAGACTTTGGTGGATACGCTGTGAGAGAAGCCTAGGGGATAATGCAGTGTTAGCAATCAGGAAATTGAAAAAAGTAAAGAATAAGTCAAAATGAAAATAAAACAAAACAAAATGAAATGATAAAGAAAAAATGCCAATGTTGAAGGCTAGGGCATTTAAGGACCTCAGATGGACCTCAGTGCGTGATGGATTCAGGGATGGAAAGTCTGAGATATTGAGGACTCAAGAGGTGTGAGTCTCTGTGGTGTGGGCCACCAGAGTTTAGGGAATTCAGACCTGGCAACCTCCAATCTGGTCAACAGGAAGCCTGGGAGCCCCGCAGTGTAACACAGCCCTCAGGGATCCCCACAGCTGGGTGCCAGCCCTATGGGGGAAGTCAGATCTGCAAACTCTATATTATGACTGAACCCTGCAATTCACTTACTTAGCAGGGCTCATTAGTGTGGGTATCTCTCACTTCAGCTTTTGGACAGCTCCCGCCCTGTGATTCCAAAACACTGCCACTAGAGGGTGCCTCTACACCACAGCCACTTTACTGGTACAGATCCGAAGCCCGGCCTGTGATACCAAAAACAGATTCTAAAACCGGAATTCCCAAGCTTCGCAAAATATTCCCTAATCGGCTTCCAGACGTGTCCCCCTCCCTTGCTGCAGCCTAAAACAACTTTCCAATTACGTCCCTTTATTGCCACAGCTTATTTGGGTTGGAGATCGGCTGCCGGGCTTTTGGGGGCGGGGCTTCAGGTGGAAGCTCTATTGTTTGTGTTTGCAATCAAAAATTTCTCCCGCTTCACAACAAAACACCGTCTATCTTCCCAAATTGATCCACAAAGGTGACCCGTCGCATCAACCCGCCAACAGCCTGCCCAGGACTCGCAAACTCCTTAGCACCACAGAGTCATCTAAAAGCGGAGCCACCAGACAGGACCGCAGCTCCCCCCACCCCCAAGAGGGAGGAACCCGTGTGCAGGTCTCACCTGCGGGAAATAGAACCCAAATTATATCTTCTAGACCAATCCTCTCCATTACCTTTCCACCCAGTTGATGTCCAGGCACTTCTGCCCTGCAAATATCCCAAAAAAGCCCCGCCTTGGAGAACCTGCAGCCGCGCCCAGCCATCTCTTCCCGGGACAGACCGCAAAGGCAAGTTCACTCAGCGACCATCTTGCCTCCTCTCCAAAATATGTAGTTTTTCACATGCAAGTCTTTAAATCTTTAGTAAGGTTTATTCCTAGGTGTATTAGTCAGCCAAAGGGGTGCTTATGCAAAGTACCAGAACTCTGTTGGCATTTATAAAATATATTTACTTGGATTAAAATCTTACAGTTACCAGGCCTTAAAGAGTCCAATTCAAGGTACCATATGCAGGACTTTCTCACCCAAAGTCTGTTGACACATGTTGATGCAAGATGGAAGATGATTTCTACAATGATTCAGGCTTCCTCCTTCCTCTTAAGGCTCTGTGATTTCAGCTTCTTCTCACCTCAGCTAAAGGCTGGCCATAAGGCTCATCTCCCTCCCTTGGGGTTCATTTATTTCCTGGCTCAGCTGCTCTTTTCTCTTCCCTAGGTCATCTATAGATTATCATGCTCATCTCTCTTCCTGGGGCAGTGTCTATGGAGTACTCTCTCTTCCTGTATATCTGTTTCTGTATTCTCCTTCTCAATGCATTTACCTCTACCTGAGAACCTGTTTTATCCTAACCAAAGGTGTGGGGACTCAACCCTGCATGGAGTAATGACATGGTTAAAAAAAAAAAAAGCCTTAATCTTGATTTAAAGTCACCTCATTGTGCATATTCAAAAGGCAATAATGAGAAATTACCCTGATTCCATTCAAAATCTTCAGTTTTCATTTTATACATGGAAAAAAAAAACAGTTTTTCCTCTACTGCCAAAGTAAAATACCTGCTAATTTATATCTTCACATTAAAAGTGTAGAAGTAAAAAGCAAAGTATTAAAAAGTTAAGTTCATTTGATATGTAACACATTGCATTGGAAATGTTTAAAAAATGTATAAAAATCAAGAAATAGACTTCAGCACTGTCAAACTCTCTAGTGCATTCAAACCAGGCCTTGAATACATTGCAGGTTGTCTCTCCATATGAGTTATTGGTTAGATTGGTCAATAACCCCTAAAACAATAAAGGTATCTACTACATCTCTAGTTGTACTCCTGAAGTTGATGGAAATTACATTGCAATTTCAAACTCCTGCAGCAGTCAATTGTGGCTCAATACAGCCAAATGTATGATGGATATCACCTCCTGACTGACACAGTTTCACAGTGCCAAAGAGCCTATGTGCCAGGTCAGTAAAATACTGGAAACTACTTTCATAGCCTCTCTCTATGGTCAATGGTGCTGTGGCTTAGTCACTGTGTAAAGGACATAAGGGCATATCACATGGAGTAATGATCACCAGAGTACTGTGAGTAGAACTTAAACACAATAGGCATTATGGCCTGCTCACATGGAGAGATAACATGTAAGGTATTGCAAACCTGACTCTTAAATCTGTTAATTGCAGCTCAAAGAAAAACTTATGCATTTAGTAGTACTTTAATTAGTATTAAGTTCTGTACCTATCTCCTATTCTAGATGATTATATTTCTAATGATTATGATGATATTTCTATTAGATATGTTGCAGAAGGACATTGAACATTTCAAAACTCCTGGTAAACCTGATTTTCTGAGTAGTTAATGAACATGTCTATAAGATAAAGAAATGGCCACCTTGTGTGAGAGCAGTGGGGGCAAGAGCCCTTTAATTTAAAAAGCCACAAAATTAACTTTGGGGCAACCTCTCACAGTTTTCTTCCAACACCAGGTAAAGGATGTGCTTGAGGCCAGGGGCCATGAGAGCCTCACAGGTAGATGGTTAATTAAATACCAGGCTCAATTACTAGAAACCCCTGAAGTGCAGAAAAGAGTGTGCAGACTGTCAATCCAGACCTCCTACTACTGGTAAAGGGCCCAAATTCAAATGCAGAGGGGCCCCTTCTCCACTCCTGCCTTGAAACTCTTAACCAAAACTACTCAAGTAGGCCAGATTTAAAAGGTGAGCTTCTTGTGAACCCAGACATTGAATGGTTCACAGACAGAAGCAGTTTTATTAAATAAGGAATTATAAGTGGAGACTATGCAGTGGTTCCTCAATTTGAAACCATAGAGGCCAAAGCTCTTCCCTCTGGGGCTCTAGCCCAGAAGGCAGACCTGATTGCCCTTACCTGAAGTTTAAACCTAGCAGCCAGAAAATGGGTTAATGTTTATACAGACTCTAAATATGCTTTTCTTGTCCTTCATGTTAACTCTGCTGTATAGCAGATGAGGCTTGCTTGTTAATAGTAGATCACCTATTAAGCACAAGCAAGAAATCCTAGATTTACTACAAGCCATAAAGGAAATAGCAGTTATGCATTGTCCAGGACATCAGAAAATAGACTCTGCTATAGCAAAGGAAAATGCTCGAGCTGACACAGGTACTAAAGCAACAACACAAACCCTGATTTCCCTCCTACCCCTTATTCTAGCACCTATACCAATACTTAAAGTTCCACAGTATACCCAGGATGAACCAACCAGGGCAGTTAGCCTGTGGCTCAACCTGGAGGCTGATGGGTGGCTAGTTAAAGATACTCAAGGCTACCTGCTAGGAGCAGCGCAGTGGAAAGCCCTTCATGAACTACACCGAGCCACTCATCTGGGGAAGGATGCCCTATCTAGTTTAGCCAAATGGGTTTTCTGAAAAACAAAGTCTGGTGAAGACAAAGAGATTATCAGGAGTTGGTCCTCTGCACAATTAATAACTCAGACAATGGGAGGCTTAACTATCCTTCCCACCCTTAAACTCCCCTAATCCAGAGGTGGGGACCATACCCTGGAGAGGACTGGCAAATCCATATGCCATCCTACCAAAGTTAAGTGTTTTCCCACTCGAAGAGAAATGGCAAATGATGTAACTAATACCCACTCCAGCTTAGCCCTTTGAAATAGTCCATAAGCAATATTTCCTCACCCAGGACCTGCAAACCAGGTTCTGATCAAAACTTAGTGAGAAAATGAGCCTTATTTTCAATTAGAGCCAAAATGTAAAGAACTTTACTGTGTAGTTCTGATCACTCTCACAACTATTAAAATCAAAAGAATTTCCAGCTTGGTGCACTAATCCTGAGTGAAGCCAGCTGCCAAAGAAAGTGCCAGTTCATCAGAAGAACCTGATGAAACGTATGAATGCCAGTCATTGGATGGCCTGAAATACCTCTTCAAGAGAAATTTAAGTAGTGTCAAAGTCAACTATTCCCTCCTGCTCTAGCCCAAATGCCTATTGCTTTGGGGAAAACAAACCAGACTTCCCTTTAAGAACCCCTGTCTGTTTGCCTCTCCTTTAACTTAACTAAAAGGACAATGCCTCTCTCCTACCATAGGAACTAGGATATTAATTATACCTAACTCCATTGTCTATTGTAATTTTTATCTAGAATTAACCAACAGCATAAAATAATTGAAGAAAAATACTTTTTCCCACCAACTTTAGGAAAATGCAGCCTTTGCAGGCACCTGGCCTTTTCTTCTTCTGTGGTCTGTGTCATCTTAGTATGACCATATATTCTCAAAATTCTAATTAAAATGATTTCTTCCAGAATCAATGTCTTGTTTGCTATATGGGGACTTCACCCAACTTCATAGACGATGCCAGATCCATCTTCCTCCAAGATTGAATAACAAGAGAGCTCAACACCTTGTTAGGTAGGCTGACAGCCCCTAATCAGCAGGAAGTACCTACAGAAGAAAGATCATCTCCCTTCCACACCTCTTTACAATTAAAGGTGTTAAACTCTCTGAAGTGGGAATAAAGCAGGCTAGTCAGATAGGGAATTAATAAATCTATCTGGAACCTGGCAAGAAGTCCAAATGGATATCAGCGACCCCAAGATGGCTGCTAGAAGACCCTCCCTCAAGATTCTGCCACTCAGAAGATTTCCTGCAGAACCAGGAGTAGCCCCAGATATTCCCCCAAGGACTTTATTGTTGGGTCCTCCTAGGAGATTGATAGGGGAAATAAGCAAAGGAGTGATTGGCTGGAACTCCTTCCCTACCATTAACAAAAGGGTGGAATAATTAACCATTTAAAAGGTAGTGCTGGGGCCGAGTTCTCTCTCTCATCCTCTTTTGCCTCTGGACACAGGCTCCATCTCCTTCTCTTCTGCTTCGATCACCACACAAGTAAAACTTGGGCATTTATAACATATTTAGGGAAATTTTAGCCTGTAAATCAGCCCTCTTTATCATTGAAATCTTTGCTGATGGAAGCAGTTTCATTGAAGAGGGTGTTCTAAAAGCTGGATATGATCTTGTAACTGTGGAGGAAGTATTAGATCTGAACAACTTCCCCAGGTATCTCTGCACAAAAACTGAGCTTGTCACTCTATTTAGAGACCTTCAAAGAGGGAATGGAAGAAGAGTAAACATTTACACTGACTCAAAATATGCTTTTCTTATCTTGCATGCACATGGGGCCATTTGGAAGGAGAAGAATTTTGTCACTTGGGTGGAAAGAATTTAAGCATGCCACGAGTATTACCAAAACTTTCAAAGTAATAAAACTACTTGAAGAAGTAGCTGAAAATCAGTAACAGTAATACACTGCCAGGGACACCAAAAGGAGACCCCTATGTAGCCATAATAAACAGACAAGCAGACGATGCAGCAAAAGAAGTTACAAGAAAAGGTTACCCTACTAGTCAAGTAGCTGTACTCATTAAACCTCAGAATCCTCAATGTATAGAAGAATTTTACTGTCTGATCTATACCCCTGCAGACCTCCAGTGTGCAAGAGAATAGGGTTTTCAAGAAAATTCAGGAACTGAAAAAAGGGGTAAGTGACCAAAAAACAGCCAAGACCAATTTTATCTGCCTGAACATCTAATACATCCCCTAGTCTCTTACTATCATCAAACCACAAATTTGGGACAGCAAGCCCTGATGAGCCTTCTTCACCATCTGGTGTGGGAAATGACCTTGCTCAAGCAGTACAGAAAGTATCTAACCTATCTCTTACTTAACAGCAAAATTACCCACAGGGAACATCGTGGACTTCTTTGGGACACAATATCAAGGGCTTGATCCTCTGAAAATTGGCAAGTAGACTTCACAGTAATGCCAAGAAAATTTAAATATCTTTTGGTATTTGTCAACACATTTTCATGGTGGGTGGAGGCCTTTCTCTGCAGAACAGAACAGTATTTCACTGTAAATAAGTTCTTTCTCCAATAAATAATCCAAAGTAGGTTTCAAATGTTCCCCCACCCCAAATTCCATCAGATAATGGAAGTTCTTTTATTTCAGCTGTGGTGCAAGATGTCAATCAGTGTCTTGGGATTAACTGGAAATTGCATGCAGTCTGGAGACCTGAGTCATCACGAAAGGTGGAAGCAATGAACTATGCATTAAGGATGGCAGCCAGCATTCATGTGGAATCTGAGCCTCCTCTTGACATAGAGGTGCAATGGACACAACCAATCCAATGTCCACATAGAAGAGGTGGCACTGGATTGGGAAAAGTGGACATGGTGGACGATGGGTATGGGGAAGGGCAGGAAGAGATGAGAGGTGGGGGCGTATTTGGGACGTGGAGCTGCCCTGGATGGCGCCTCGGGGGTGATCACCGGACATCGTGGATCCTCACAGGGCCCACTGGATGGAATGGAGGAGAGTATGGGCCATGATGTGGACCATTGTCTATGAGGTGCAGAGGTGCCCAAAGATGTACTTACCAAATCCAATGGATGTGTCACGATGATGGGAACGAGTGTTGTTGGGGGGGGGAGAGGGGGGGTGGGGGGGTTGGGGTTGAATGGGACCTCACATATATATTTTTAATGTAATATTATTACAAAGTCAATAAAAAAAAAAAAAAAAAAGTAAACCTCAAGTAAAATTTGCCAAGAAACACCATTATAATTGAAAGGAACACTGAACCTAGCTCTCCTTTGGGTTAGGGTGGCCCCTAGAAGAGGACTTGAGTTAGGTCCTGTTGAGCTTATGTACAGAAGTTCCTTTCTAAGCAACCTGAAAAACCCAATTTGCCAATAACTTCAGCGTGATCCCTCCATAATTGGGCCTTGCAGTTAGAAGAGCTTCTTACCACCATGCATGCATATGCAAATATGCACTTAAAATTCTCCAATTACCAGCTTCTCCAGCCCTTCTCAGTTGGGGATTAGATTCTTTTAAAAGTTTGGAAAAACAAACACCCTGAAAATCAGCTTAAACCCAAATGGGAGGGACTTTATACAGTACTATTAACCTCTCATTCTTCTTTTAAATTACAGGGAGTCAAGCCTTGGGACAATCATACCAAAACCTTACTACTTATCAGAGCCAGCAGATAAAGGAGCTCTTGACAGGAGATCACACTGAGCATGAAGCAAATTATGAGATCATGTCAGTTGAGAACCTTCAGGTTCTATTCAATAAGAAAAAAATCTCCACCAAATACTAACCTTATTCTTTCTTCTACAGGATCTGCCAGCAACTAGCCCTAAGGGAAGATATCAATCATCCCTTACAGATACTTTTTGGTTCATCCAATACTCATACAATATAACCATGCTGGTACTGTGTAAATTTGTACCATCAATATCAAGTGATGTCGGGGCCAACTATACTATGGAACATTTCAGTTAATCTGTGTCTTGAAAACAGCAGTCACAAAAGCCCACTTAAAGAAAGTTCACTCCACTCACTTGTGCAGCACCTAAATGCTACACATCAAATCACTGCAAAACTTCCAATGACTGGAGAAATATTTACTGTAGATAACAGTAATCATAAATACAGCATTTGCATTTTAGCCAATTCTCCAAAGCCTGAACCCCAACTTGGCTTGCTGCAGCCAAATCAATGTAATTTGACTGCCTGTGTATTCCCCAAAATGTTAAAAATAACAGAAGTGCAAATTTCTATACTAGAACTGCTAGCTCAACAATTTATCATCTTATCTTGCATCTCAATTGGGATCTTAAACTCTTACGTAACAACCATATATTCATGCTTTTGTAGGAAATTTAGGACAAAATTCAACAAACTTTCGTAAAGGCAGACTCCAAGGTATGTATAACATTATCATTAGCAACACAAATGATCAAAGTTGCAGGTGACAGAAATCCTCCTTTGTAAATCACCTTAACATGTTTTATGATGAAGTCAAATACAGACCCATTGCTTAGTGCTGCCCTAAAGCAAGGAGTTTTCCTTTTTACATTGTACTCTTGGCTTTAGGCAAATGAACCTGGAAACAAGTGCAACAAATATAACTTTTACCACTACCTTAAATTCAAAATTAAGAATATATTTTCTTTGTGAAAACTCTGCTTATCTATCTCTTCCACTATATTGGAAAGAACTTTGTACCCTTGGATACATTTTTCCTGTGGTATTTGCAATGAATGGTAGCACAACCTTACCCTTCTCAGTAACAAGACAATTTCGCCCCATAACAAAGAACAATCTCAATAATTCCCTTATTTTCCTTCTTAGAAATTGCAGCATCAACTGGAACTGCAGCTGCATCTTTGTACCTAGCTTCTTATCTCTTCAAGGAAGTAAGAACAGATACAACTCAGATAGCAGACACTATTTTAATAGTGTAAAAACAAATAAAATTCTTAACTACAGTAGTACTGCAAAAACCCAGAGCAAATGATTTTCTCTCAGCTCTATAAGGAATAACATGTTTATTCCTCAAAGAAAAGGCCTGTTACTATGTAAGTGAATTAGACAAAGTCCTTGAGAGCATTGAGGAACTGAAGAACAAAGCCATTGACTTCACAGCATGGGAAAGTAATTTTTCTTTTTTGAACCCATCTAGTGTTACCAAATTATTGCTACCTTGCATAAGATCATTAATTATTACCTTAATTCATTTAGCAGTTGCTCATGTTTTCACATCATACATGCAACAATTTATTCAAAAGCAATTGTAGGGAATCAGGTGTGGCTTAACTGACAGTGTCTGACTACCATATATCAATCCAGGGATTGATATCCAGGGTCTCCTGACCCATGTGGTAAGTTGCCATGTGCAAGGAGTACCATGCCATGCCATGCAGGGACATCGCTGCATAGAGGTACCCCATGAGCAATGGGTGTACCCTGCAAGGAGAACCACCCCTTGAGAAAAAAATGCAGCCCGCCCAGGAGTGGGGCTGCCCACATGGAGAGCTGACACAGCAAGATGATACAACCAAATAGAGATGCAGTTTCCTGGTGCTGCCTGATTATGCAAGCAGATACAGAAGAACACAGAGCGAATGGACACAGAGAGCAGACAATGGTGGGGTGGAGGAAGAAGGGGAGAGAAATAAATAAAATACATCTTAAAAAAACCAATTGCAAATTTTAACAGACCAACTTTTCCTCCTAAGATCACCCTCTTCCCATAGTTTCCTAAGAGATCAACACCCATAATGTCAGCAGGAAGTTGTTACAGAAGATGTGAGCTTCATCCCTTTCCCTGCTATAAGAATATTGCCAAAAACTAGACGGAGGGAATTGATGGAATTAGGATGACCAAGTAACTGAAAGCAACTTGTTTCTCTTCCCTTTGCAAGAATACAAAGGAAAAATTGTATGTAAATTAGAAGGTAATGAGATGCAATCCTCTCTTTTGTCCACATTTTGATTTTTGGTGGCCAATAATATCCTTTTGAAGCAATGAATAAGAAAACCAACTTCAACCAGTTGGCTGGACCTGGGCAGAAGAGGGGGCTTAGATTCCCCATGGATGATGGATGCAATTCCTCTGCTTGCAGTTGTTGGCACTCTTGATTCCCTGCTCTGGTGTTTGACCATCTTCACCTCCCTGTTAGCTGACCTGCGTAAGTCCAATGAACCAGAGAGTAGGCGTTATAACTCTGCTGAGGCTCCGGGCCCAGACGGCACTTGGGCAGTCCCGAGATTCAAGTCCTCTGAGTAGACACCATCCCTAGCACCAACCACAGGTTCACTAAAAGTGACAGAAGAGGCATGTGTAGGAAGGTCACATCTGAGTCCAGCTCCATCACTCTCAGGAGCACAAATTCCAAAGTAGGGCCCTCATATCAAATGGTCTATTCAAACAAAACTAGAATGTTGTTTCCTATTGGTTAAAATGAAGAAATTTTATTGGAATGTTGGTATTCTATCATTGAAAAACTAGAAAAGCTTTTCCATAACTATGTGAGGAATTTGACTAGAAGAAAAAGATTCTATGTCTTGTCTGAGTATTATCCTCATTGTTACTTATATTGACTTCATTATTTATTGTTTAAGAGAACAAGTATTCTCGCAGTAAAATAAATAATTTCCTTTCCTTTTTGTGTGTAATTATGTTACCTCTTATACTTTTCAAATATTTTAATGTCACTTTATTTAAATATGTATCCAATTATTTTTTAACATTGACATGATTCTCTCTTCCTGACTCATTTTTACCAAGTGTTCAAACTTTCTGATAGTTTTTGAAATTTTGCCTTATCAAAACCATACCCTAATGACATATTTTTTACTTCAAACTATCTTCGGGATTTTCTAGATATCCATCAGAAAATCACAAAACATTTTTTTCCACATTGTAAGAACAGACGTTCTAGATGTAGTTAAGGTCATTGGATATTTTATGAGTTGCATGAGAAGTGTTGTCAAAATAAAAGGGATTTTATAGCATTCTTAGGGTTAAATATATATATGGTTAAATATTATTTGTCATTAATTCTAGATATTCTTTAAAAATGTTTCATTCAATAAAAAAAAAAAAACATATTGCCTTTCAGTTACATTGATTTACTCTGATGCTTCTCTGAAAGTACTTGCAATCAGTAAGAGGTCAGAACTTCATCTTTACCCAAAGAAAAGGAATTGGGAGGATTTGAATGAGAATAAGTATGGCTATATAAATAATGATCCATGTGTCAGTTAACATAACCCTTGTAAAAATTACTTTAAAATTATAGGGCATGTTTTGTGATGACAAGCACCTTACATTTTTTAAAAATCTGGGAATGTCTTATTAATCTTTCCCTTCTTTCAGAAAGACTGTCTCACCATATAGACTATTCTTAGTAGGTAAGTATTTTCTTTCAGCACCTTAAATATTTCATACCTCTCTCTGCCTTTTTACCCCTATGATTTCTGTTAAGAAATTGTCACTTTATCTCATTAGAACTTGCTTATATGAAACATTGCTTTATTCTTATAGCTTTTGGAACTATCTTCTTGTCTTTTGCATTTGACGGTTTGACCACCGTGTATTTTACCTATCTTTCCCTGTTCCTCCCATCATCTCCATGCTTGTTGTCCTTGGTGAGTCCAATTAAATGAAGAGTAGGTGAGATTCAGGGCTTAACCAGCACAAAAACAGACCAAAGATTTAAGTCCCTGGGACACATATTTTACAAGTATAGTGATAATTATAGGTTCAAAAAAAGGGACAGAACAATCATGTGTAGGAAAACTGTAAATGAGTCCAACTCTATTATACTCTATTATATTGGGAGCAGAAATTCCAAATAAGGCCCAATGACAGGGCAACCAATTGCTGATATTACACTGCTTATAGTGTCTCAGTGTCTCTAGAGACCTCAGGAGCCCAGCTGAGGCAGTTTGCTGTTCCAATCAATGGGATCCTTTTGATATGTGCATAAGTGTAACCTCTGCAATGACCTCTGGACTCACTTTGAAATATCTCAGCCATTAAAAAACTAATTTGTATTTAATATTTTCCCTTTTGTTCAAGGTCTTTTTTCCAGGTGCTTTAAAGTTGGCTTTGAAGCAAATTTCTTTAAGTCTTTGTCTGCTATGTCCAAAGATTTGTCTTCTTTGATGCTTTGTCAATTATTTCTGATGTTTTATGTTCTTTTGGACAAAATATTTCCTTTTATGTAGATTGTGAGCTTTTATTACACATTGTACATTTTCATACTTTATTTTGTCCCCTCTTGAATTCTTTCCTTCAGTCTATCTAAATTTCTTACCAAGAAGATCAGCATTAGATTAAACATTTGCTCCTTTCAGTCTTTTCTGAATCTGTATCCAGTCCTTGGCTCATATGCTCATGGCCTTAGGAATTTCCTGTTCACAGGAAACCCTTATTATCTTCATTTTTCACCAAATGTGTGTCAAGCACAAAATCTCAGTAACTGCAGTGGGTCAGTAAAAATCCTTATTTAATTGTTGATATTTGTAATTTTATTTTCCTTTATTGTAGATAAAAGGAGGTTGGACATAATCAATTTTATTTTCTCTAAAAACACCTTTTCCTTCCTCACTTTATTCCTTTTGCCTTTCTATTGTCTATATTACTATTTTTAGCTACTTTATTTAGTATTGTCTTATTTTATGTAGCTGGGGATCACTTTTTTCTGATTTTCCTGTGTTCTTTTATTGGAAATACAGGAATGTAGGTCTTTAGACTCTCCTCATTTTTAAGACAAGCACTGACAATTTTAAAGAAATGTTTTTTGTGTGTTCCACACCTATCATTCAATATTATGGAAATCAAAATTTTAATTATCTTGTAATTTCTTTTTCATTCACAGCTTGTTTGATAATATGCTGCTGAATTTCCGAAGTTTTTGTTGTTGCTGGTATCTAATTTACCTACATTGTGGTCTAAAAACTTATATTACATCTTTTCTAAATTATGGAGACTTGATTAGTGTCAGTATATCATGTAATATTTTCAAGGAAAATTAAAATTAAAACCACAATGCTTTTTAGTATACACCTACAGAATTTTTAAATTAACATGTGTGGCAACGACTAAGGATTATGAGGATTTTGCTTTATGTAAACTCTCAAGAATTTTGTTGATAATGTGAGCTATTTTAAACATTTTACAAATAATGAGCATTTTCTCATAAAGATAATAATCACCCATCACATGAAACAGCAATTTCAGTCTCCATTATTTATCCAATGGAATTAAAACATATATCCAAATGATCTTGTGCAGTAGTGTCCAAGAAGTTTCATACTTAAAAAACTAAAATATGGATATGGGACTGTTATTTTGCAAAGGAAATTTGATAACCAAGCTGGGAAAGGTTTAAAATGCATATTACTAACAATTAAAAATAAAGAAACTAATAGTAGATGCATTAACATGGATCTCAAGAATCTTTTCAAATTTAAAAAAGAGCCTCGAACAAAAGTTTGAGCATTGAATGATAATTGATATAAAGTTTAGAGTAGAAAAATTGAATCTAAGGTAAAATAAATGAATACACTAGTAGCTGTTTCTCGGAAAGGCAGAGGAGTGATGATTTATTAAGAGCACTCTGGGATTATGAAGATATCCTACACTTGCAAGCTTTTGCATTACTGGAGTTTTATAATTTAAAAAATTCTTAAATAGAATGATTTAAATTTCATGTTTCTTAAATATTGCCAAAAAAGGAAAGAACCATACTGAAACTATAATTAAGCATCCTGAAGTGTTTAGAGATGTAAAATATTGATGTTTTCAAAATACATTGGAAAGTAAAGTTTAGAAAGGAAAATAAAAGACATTTGTGTTTATGTAAAGAAGCATGGGTATGGAATAGATATATGATAGAACAAATGTAGTATAGTGCCCATAGTACACATGAAATAAATCCATTTGTATATTTGTGTCCACTCTATAATTCTTCATCTTTAATACATTATAAATATTTCTTATTGAAATTAGCTCTAAAATAGAAATATATGAATATTTTAAAGAAATATGAGAAACAAAATATTTTTGAGAAATGTTTAGTAACTTTAAACTTATGAACAAGAGAGTTTAAAGTCTTCACAGGAAAACAAAAATTGAGATAGTATTTTACCAAAAGACCAGATACACAAGAGATAAAGGGAATGCCACTGTCTGAAAGGGGAAAAAAAAAATGTGTAAGAGGCTTGGAGAAGAGTGTAGAAATGAAGATTATTAATAAGGGTAACTTAAATAGTAAAAAAAATAATAATAAGGTATGACAATGGAAAACTAAAGGAAAAAATGAAAGAAAGTTGAGTAATTAATTTATAGTAGTAATACTGAATATATTTATTACATTTAATTACCCAATTGAGAGGCAGATTGAAAAAAGGGACAAAAACATGAGACATCTATATTCTGTCTAAAAGATACTCAAATCAGATATAAGAACACAATCAGGTTGAAGATAAAAGATTGGAAAAAGTTATTCCACACAAGTAATAACCAAAAATTTTTTGGAGTAACAATACTAAAATTCTCAGAATAGATTTTAAATGCAAAATTGTTATAGGTGATGAAGAGAGTCATTCCGTATTAATCAAAGTGTCAATGCAGCAAAATAATTAACTATAATGTATATTCACACACTTAACCTGGGTGCCCCAAGTAGTATGAGACACATACTAGCAAAATCAAGGGAGAAATGAATGTTTCTACACTAGTATTTGCAGACTTCAATGCACAACTCTCAACATTGGACAGAACATATGAACAGAGGAAAAACAAAGCACAGAGAGCTTGAATAATATGATAAATTAGCTAGACCTAACAAATATTTATGAAACAATACACCCCAAAAAGAGCAGAAGATACATTCCTTTCAAGTGATCACGTATCCTTCTCCAGGTTAGGCTGTATGTTGATTCATAAAGAAAGTATAAAAAATTTTTAAAGATTGAAAGTACTCAAAGCACTTTCATAGATCATAGTGGAATGATATTGGAAATCCATAACAGGTGGACAAAGGGAAAATTCACATGTGTATGGGGATTAAATGATGACTTTTAAATAATCAGTGGGTCAAAGAAGAAAGTACAAGAGAAATCAGTAAATATCTTGAGATGAACCAAGAGGTAAGTGCAATGTATCAAAATCTATTGGAAGCCTTTCTTGTATCCTTTTCATGTTTTCTTTCATCAAACACATTAAGGACATGCAAGAAGAGGGGCTTCTTAATGTATGCAGAAGCCTGATGTCATAATCCATGTCTGAAAGAAATGTTAATGTTTGAAACCTAGATGTTTTACATCATTATTCTTTTTTGTATATTATGGAGAAAATACAAATATTGTTGTTACATAGCCTTACAAAGAGAAAAATACAGATCCCTTTGTAGGAAACTCCAAATTCAAAGAAATTGCATCTTTTTTTCTTTATTTTCTTTTTTGATTGTATTTTTTTGAAGATATATAGATCACAAAAAATGTTACATTCAAGAAATATAAGAGGTTCCCACATCAACTATCTCTTTCATCATTGTGGCACATTCACTGCATTTGGTGAATACATTTTGGAGCACTGCTGCACCACATGGAGAATAGTTTACATTGTAGTTTACACTCTCTCACAGTACATTTAGTGGGTTATGGCAGGCTATATAATGTCCAGCATCTGTCCCTGCAATATCATTTAGGACAACTGCATGTATTTTTTCTGAAGGGAAACAGTAGCTGCTGAGGGTAGGGAGAGGGAAGAAGAGATATGATGTGGGGGCATTTTCAGGACTTGGAGTTGTCCTGGGTGGTGCTTCAGGGACAGACGCTGGACACTGTGTGTCTTGCCATGGCCCACTGGGTGGACTGGGGGAGAATGTAGACTACAATGTAGACCACTGCCAATGTGGGGCAGCACTGTTCCAAAATGTATTCACCAGATGCAGTGTATGTGCCACACTGATGGAAGAGGTTGTTGATGTGGGAGGAGTGGGGTGAGGGGGATGGGGGTATATGGGGACCTCATATTTTTTAAAAGTATAATTTAAAAGAAAATAAAGAAGGGAAAAAAAGAAATTTTATCTTATGAACAAGAAAAAAGACGCTATGACTTGGTTCTAAGCCCAAAATACTTTTATCTGTTTTTCTAGAGAGAAAGCTAACAGTAAAAGAAATTGGCTTATTTTTATATTAATATTTTTATTAGGTCAATATTACTGAGTATACTCTCTAAACTATTTTCTTTCATGAATTAAAACTTATTCTATAAAATTATTTAAAAATGAAAAAAAAACTATTGAATGCAGCAAAGCAGTGCTGAGAAATATTTATAGCATTCAATGTGCACATTTAAAAAAAAAGAAGGACATTAAACCAAAGATGTAACTGTACGCTTGGAGGAATTTGAGAAAGAACAGCAAACTAATCTCAAACCAAAGTGAAGGAAAGAAATAATAAAGATTTGAGAAGAAATCAATAGAATTGGGAAGAAAACCCATAAAGAGAATCAAAACCAAAGATAGTTCTTTGAGAAGAATCAAAAAAATTAAGCAACTTTTGTTAGACTGACAAAAAAAAAATTGAAGGTTAAAATAAATAAAATAAGAAGTGGGAAGAGGGACATTACAATTGACCCCAAGGAATAAGAGAGATAATAAGAGGATACTATGAAAAACTGTTTAACAACAAACTAAATTATGTAGATGATGTGGACTTGTTCCTCAGAACACTCTACTCTAACCCCAGGGGTTAGGACATTGAGAGAGTCATCAAAAACCTCCCCAAACTGAAAAGCCTAGGACCAGTTGACCTCACAAATAAATTCTAAAATCATTAAATGATGATATATGCCAATCTTGATCAAGCTCTTCAAAAAAATGAATAGGATGGAATGCTATCAAATTCATTTTATGAAGTGAACCTGACTATAATACAAAAACCAGATAAAGATACCATTAAAAATAAAATTAAAGATACATTTCTCAAATATATAGATGTGAAAACTCTCAACAAAATACTTGCAATCTGAATTGCAAAGCATATTTAAAAAAATTATACACAATTATCAAGAGGATTTTACCCTAGGTATGCATGGATGTTTCAACTCAAGATAATCAATTAGTGTGAAAAACCGCATTAATAAATTGAAGAAGAAAAAATCACATAATCCTCTTGATTGATGCAGAAAGGCCATTGGCAGAATACAGTGTCCTTTCTTGAAAGAAAGCACTCTAAATGTTAGGAATAGAAGAAAGCTTTCTTAACATGATAATGTGCATATATAAAGAATCCACAGATAACATTTACTTAATCATGAGAAATTGAAAGATTTTCCACTGAGATCAGGAGAAAACAAAAAAGCCCACTGTTACCACTGTTATTCAAGATTGTGCTAGAAGTTCCAGCTAGAAAAATTAGGCTAGATAAAGAAATAAAAGGTACCCAAATAGGAAAGGAAAAAGTGAAACTTTTAGTATCCACTGATCATATGATCCTATATATAGATATTTCCAAAAAATCCCTAATAAAGGTACTAAAACTAGTAGACAAGTTCAACAAATTGGAAGGATATAAAATACGTAAGCAAAACTTAGTAGTGTTTCTCTATAATACTGATGAGCAAGCTGAGGTGGAATTCAGAAAAAAATACTTCATTGATAATCGTGACTAAAAGATCATATATTCAAGGATGAATTTACCCAAGGACATAAAGGATCTGTATTAAGAAAATTACAAAACATTGCTAAAAGAAACCAAGGAAGACATAAATAAAAGGAAGGATGTTTCATGTTAATGGATTGGAAGACTAAATATTGCTCAAATGTCAATTCTAACCAGGCTGATTTACATTTTCTATGCAATCCCAATAAAAATCCAAACAGCCTTTTTTTCAGAAGTAAAAAAGCCAATTAACAAATATATTTGGAATGGTAAAGGTCTTGAATAGCCAAAAATGACTTTAAAAAGAACAATGCTGTAGGACTCTCACTTCTGACTTTAAAGCATGTTACATAGCTGTACTGGTGAAAACAGTAGGGTACTAACATAAAGACAGACACAATGACCAATGGAACCAAACTGAGAAATAAGAAATGGACCTTCTCATCTATAGTCAAGTGATTTTTGACAATGCTTTCAATCCCATGCAAATGGATCAGTTTATTCAACAAATGGTGCTGGGAGAAATCGATTTCCATTTTCAAAAGACAGAAAGTGGAAAACCTATCTCAAACTTCATACAAAAATTAACTCAAAATGGATGAAGGATCTAATTATAAAAGTTTCAACCATAAAACTTCTAGAAGAAAATGTAGGGAAACATCTTCAAGAAATTATGGTACACAGTATTTTCTTAAAACTTATACCAAAAACACAAGCAATGAAAGAAAAAATAGGTAAGTGGGGCCTCCTCAAAATTAAACACTTTTGTACTTTAAAAGACTTTGTGAGGAAAAGATAATGCAGCCTGCTCAATAGAAGAAATAATTGGAAACCACATATCCTATCCATGTTATATAAAGATATCCTACAACTCAACAATAAAAAGACAATCAGCCTAATTTAAAAATGGATGAAACACTTGAAAAAACGTTTTTCCAAAGAGGACAAACAAATGGCCAAAAAGCACATGAAAAATAGTTCATTATCACTAGGCATTAGGAAAATACAAATAAAAACAAAAATGAAAAATATTTCACACCTTATAGACTAGCCACTTTTTTAAAAAACAGAAACTACAAGTTATGGAGAGGAAGTGGTAATATAGGCTCACCCCTTCCCTGTTGATGGGAATTTAGAATGGTACAACCTCTGTGGAAGACAGTTAGACAGTACCTCATGAAGCTTAATATAGAACTGCCATATGACACAGAAATCTTTTTACTTGAAAAATCTTCAGAAGAACTAAAAGCAAAGATGTAAACTGACATTACACACTGATGTTCATAACTGCATTATTCACAATTGATAAAATATGGACTAGCCCAAGTGTCCGTTAACTGATGAATAGATAAACAAACTGTAGTATACACAGCAATCAAATATTATTCAGGTATAAGTTGAAATGAAATCATATGCATATAACATGAATGAAACTTGAGGATACGATGTTAAATAAAATTATTCAGACACCAAAACACAAGTATTTCATGTTCTTACTAATATAAACTAAAAATGATGAGGAATCTCACAGAGGTAAACCTTAGAGGATAGGATATGGAGAGATAGAATGTGGACTGAGAGTGAGAGCTGATGCTTAATGTGTGCAGAATTTTTAAGGTTTATTGTAAAATTGTGGATATGAATAAAGTTGATTTAATACATTATAATGACTATAAGTAACACTACTCTTTTCTAAATGGGATTGTGACTGAATGTGATGTTTGTAGTCATATATTTCAATTGAAAAGAAGCTAGAAATTAATATAGGACTATATAACAGATTTCAATGATGGTTGAAGAATATGGTTAATGGTATAATAAAAGAATATTATTCTTTAACAAAGAATTTACAATGAATGTAACTTATGAATGATAGTTAACAGTAGTATCATAATATTTTTGCAGCAATGACATTGAAAATATTACAAGGGACAAAAATAGGGGGATATAAGGAAGTGGGGATTTTTCCTGTTGGAGTGAGGAAAACACCTTAAAATTTACTGAGCTGATGACAGCACAACTCTGTGATGAAAATGAAAGCCACTCTCTGTACACTTTGGATGAATAGAACTAGGCATTGGCCTGAAAAACACAGGGAATTCATTGGTGTAAGTGACTGTGAGAGAATATTCTATCATGATCCATAATAAATATACAATATTAATACAGGGTTTTAATAGTCCGGTTGGGTTTTTGGCAAAACACACCAAATATAAGATATGGACTGTAGTTAGAAATTATACTTGATGATGTTCTTTCATAGTTTGCAGCAAATGATTCACAACTATACGAAGTGTCAGTGAGGGGATGATATATGGGAGCTCTGTGACAATATGAATGTATGTTTTGTAAGTTCACACATTTTACTCTACCTTATGGTTTATGTATATTCATGTACATATGATATTCTTCAGTAAAATTTTAATAAATAATAGATCCTCACTAATCCACCAAGTTCTGAAGCAATTGCATCTTTGGATGTGGAATTCAAAATGTAAATTTGTAAAAATTATTTTAATGAGCATTCATCATAATCTATATTATTTGGGAACTTTATCACAGAGAATCACAGCTCAGCACTAACATGCATTTATATAGAATCAGAGAATGACTTTTACAAGCTTGGGACTTAAGCATGCTGTAAGCTCAAGAAGTTTCAGAAAAGAGTCCTGTAATTATATCTCATACATATATCCCTATGACTTAATAACATAAACCATATAATATATAACACATTTTCAAACTTGAAGGAGAAATTTTACAAAATAGTAGGCTGATGTTATTATGTTATTAAGGCCTCTAGGGATATACTTTACTTTCTCAATATAATATTGTCTTTAATTTAAATCTTTTAAGTACTGTTTGTTCATAAATTATCTGTACTTAGAAAGCATTTTCATGATTGCTCATTTCATATTCCTTTTCCGTAGGCTATAGATGAATCAGAATCAGAATCCCACATTATACATGACAGATGACATTGTATCCCTCCCAGGTGTGTGAGATGAAGGACTGAAGTAGACAGCAATGGGTATACTATAGCACACCATCGCCAATATGAGGTTACTGCCACAGGTGCATAAAGCTCTCGGCTTTCCTTGTGTAGAAATGACCTTCAGAATAGTGAAGAAGATAACCATATAAGATATGGGGATGCAGATTAAAAGTGTGAAAACCATGAAAGCTTCTACCATATAAATGGCAATCTTGCTGAAGGACAAATCAGAACCCAAGAGCTGCAAGAATGGGTTACGATTAAAGAAGAAATGATGGATGACATGAGAGGAAAAAGAGAGATGTGCCATTAGGACAGTGTTTAGGAATGCGTGGAGATAGGTCACAGTGCAAGAGCCCAGTCACCATCTAGGCACAAAGGCGAGGCTTCATTATGCCAGTGTAATAATGTGAAGAGTGTCATACCACCACATACCCATCCCAAATCATCACACAGAAGTCTGTCCATATTAAAAGAAATGAAATAGAAGAACTGGATGAGGCAGACCAAAAAAGGAAAGATTTGGGTATCTTTCATAAAATTCACTTCAATTTGAGGGTCTGTATTGGAATTATAACAGATATACACAAAGTCCAAGTTGTTAAGGCAGAAATACATGGAGGAATGGATGTAAGAATCACACAGCCAATTGCCAAGATCTACAGGAACAAATATTAAAATTAGAATACATTAGTTTCAAACCTTTCATTCACATGTATGTGTGTTTGTATCAAAAAGCACTGTCTGGATTCCATGTTTCTTGGATGTTTGCTAATATTCATATTATATTTTCTGTTTATGAATATCCACATAAACAATTTAATTTTTATATTAAAGTGAATAGTTTAATTTTTCTATTAAAATGCAAATTACATATATAACAGCTGATTTTCATTGCACCAATTATATTCTTTTTTCCATAGTGTCATAGAATAAGTTTTTGACTATATAAATTTAATTAATTTATTTCTTATATTCTTTCTATTTAGTCTAACTCATTAGAAAAGACTTCTAATAAATAATCATATTCCTGACCAGAATTCTATACCCTTGCTTTAAGGTGCCCTAACTCAGCTTTATTTCTCCTTGTTAGAATAAAATTTTGTCACAGATAATCACAAATCTTGCTTTCTTCACTAGGATGACTGTTGTTGCTTCTTTGGTCTCATGAAAATCAGCTGTTCTAAGTTCTGACAATGTGTTAAATCATCTGAACCCCAGTGCTTTTGGATTAAGGTTGAGGTACCGTTCTCAATTAAGCTCAAACATACAACTTTCTCTGGGGGATATATCATATGATTCACTAAGAAACATTCTAGGAAATGTTACATTATGTTTCTGAATAACAAGGAAACATTAATATTTAAATCAATATTAAGTTTTATCCAAAAGCAGATAACAACAAAAATGTTTAATTAAAAGGATCAAATTTATTTTAATTATAAGAAATCAATTGCTATATCTTTTCACTAATCCAATTCATACTTTAGCAATAGATTTACTCCTAATCAAAGTGTACATGAAATAGAAAGGTCAAAATGACAGATACTTGATTAAAATATATAAGGAAAGTATATTCATAATTCAATATTATTCTGCATATGTTGTTAAAATTGGACATGTGACATAAATATGAAATTTGAAAATTGAATGAAAGAATAAAATTGTCTTTTTTCCTTACATTATTAAGATTGCACACCTGGAAAACTGGAGTAATCTAGTAACATAATAACATATATCAATAATTGACTCTTAAAAATCTATATGACCAAATGAATAAAACTACTGTCATTTACATATTATTAAGTCATTAAAACTATGGAGTATAATGTAATAATTGACCCAAATATATAACTTAATGAATAAACTCATTGAAAAGAATGCAAGAAGAATTGTACAGTATAATTACAGAACAAAATTACTCGAGTGATTTATAAATTAAGGTTGGGGCCTGAAAAAATTAAAAGTTACATAGATGTTCTTAGAGAATATATCCCAAAATACAGTGAAGGAAAGAATAGCTTCCCAAGATGACTCCAAAGTCCTTAGCAATAAGTAAATTGTAATATTTTTGAATAGATTTAATAAAATCTTGTGGGCAAAATATTAACACAAGAAAAAACTTAAGTTTTTATATATGATAAGAATGAGGTAGATAAAGTCTAAATTTTTAATACTTATGTGTTTAAGAAAGCAAAACAATGATTAAAATAGATAAAAGATATAAAGGACATTTCATATAAAATTAATATAAATAGCTCACACGTTTTTCCTCACTTTCTTTCAATAGAGAAGTTTAGGGTTTATCAAACAATCATGCATAAAATGCAAGATTCCCTTACAACACTCCACCATCAACAAATTGCTTTAGTGTGGAGCACTGGTTACAATTTATAATAGCACATTTTATAACTGTACTATTAACTAATATCCATGCTTTAACTTAGAGTTCATGGTTTATGTATAGTAATTACATGGATATTTTAAAAAAATACTTATTCGGTTACAATATATATACTATAACATTTCCCCTTTTATCATATTAGTTATGTAAATTATATATATATTTCAGTAATGTGATTTGTCTTACAATGTTATGCTACCATCACCAACATTCATTACCAAAAATTCCATCATTCCAAAAATAAATACTTTATATTTTGTAATATAAATGGAATCATATAATATGTATTATTTTGTCCCCTATTATGAAATAAATATATTATATGAAATATAAATTTATTATGTGAAATATGAATATGGGAAAATTGCATATATAAGGCCATTTTTCTTTGACGCTGAAAAAATGTAAGTTATTACCACAAAATGTTAATATCAGACAAAAAATATTATACTAACTGAAGGAGATCAGACACCATTTACATTTTTAGTCTTAACTTCCTATTTCTTTTACAAAATCCATCCCCTATTAACCTGTATTCTAGGTTTTGACGCTATGAGTTTGCTTATTATAGTAGATTCAAATCAGGAACATCATAAAATATTTGCCCTATTGAGTATAACTTTTTTCACTCCACATGACTACCCCAGGCCCATACACGTTGCATGTAATAGGACTTCATTACTTCCTATGGCTGAATAACTTTCCATTGCATGAATATATAGCATTTTATTTATGCATTCATCAGTTGGTGGATACTGGAATTGCTTCCATCTTTTATATAAATAGACAATTCCTCTATGAGCATTGGTCTGAAAATATGTGAATCTCTGCTTCCAATTCTTTTGGGTATAAACCTAGAACTGGGATAGCTGGGTAGTTCTATTCCTAGCTTTCTGCGGAACCACCGATTTGTGCATTATTTTCCATAGACACCAGCAAAGAATGAGTGTTCCATTTCTCCACATCTTCTCCAACAATTTTTTTTAATTAAAAAAAATTTATTAAAGAAGTTGTGGGTCTACAGAAAAGCATGAATAAAATACAAGATTCTCATAAAACACCACATCACCAACACCTTGCATTGATGTGGAACATTTATTACAATGGAGGCTAGCACATTTTTATAATTACACTGTTTTTGTTAAAACTAGTAAAGTTTGTTCATTTCTTGAAAGATTATTAAAATTACACTATGAACTATCATCCATAGTTAACATTAGGTTTGTTTTCCCATATGTAATCCTTTTGTTAACAACTTGTGTTAATATCATACATTTGTTAAAATTCATGAAAGATTTTTCTTTTACTTGTACTATTATCTAAAGTTCATCATCTACAAAAGGGTCCTGCACTTAAGTATCTTAAGAAACACCAAGCTGTGTTCCATGGCAGCTGCACCATTTTCCATATATACCAGCAATGATGAGTATTCCTATTTCCCACATCCTCTCCAACGATCCTACTTCTGCTGTTTTTTTTTTTATTGCAACCATTCTAAGGGGTGTGACATGGCTTCTTACTGGTGTTTTGATTTGCATTTCACTGATGGTTAATGATAACATCACCCCTAATTTGTTATATGCACATCAGTATGATGAAGAATTTTATATCTTCAATTGTAATGTTAAGGTACGTTGGCCAATTGTAAATATGGACAGGATGAGAAATTTGAAATCCAATTGCAACTATGGAAATAAATGAGGTTTTTCCTTTGATGGACCTTTTATTTTGAAGATAAATGCCCTGGATAATTTGATTCTATTCCCTAGGAATTTACTTACCCAACATAAGGAGGAATACTTTAAAAGAGGGAGGAATCATAAGCCAGTAATACATTGTCCTTAGTCTACTCTGTCTGGAAGAAGACTGTGTAAAGTTCATGTATTGCAAGAGAATGAATCTGACTAGGATCAGACATTCCATTGTCTTCACACATTCTGGTATCTATTTTGTCTTTGGAACCCTAGTCAGATGTCTACATTACATTTCTGTAAGTATTAATTTTCTCAACTTTTAAGTGGGACAGACAGATCTGAGTAGAAGAGAATTAAAACATATTCAACCTCTTGTAGTTAAGAATATGCTCTTGCGGGGTGTGCAGATGTATTTTCAAAAGTATATTTCAGAAAAGGGTTTATCTAATGCTGCAGTCCAGGGAATGTGCAATCCTGGACTTGATGAGCCGCAGTAAGAAAGGTGAAGATGTGGGAGGATGGCACAGACAAGCACATTCTATTTCCCTCCTACTCTGGAAGGAAAGATGGGAAAATTTATATCCATATCTGTTATGTAGGATTTTTTTATCTAAATTTAATAATTTTCATTAATTGAACAATGCATTAAAATTTTCCAAGTTTTTTCCTTATCTTATGTAAGTAATATTTTATCTCCTCTTTCCCTTTTATTCCTGTTAGGTCCATTTAATCCAGGGCATCTTTTAACAGTTCACTTCTACACTGTTAGAATAACCTGTTAACTAATTTATCTGCCTTTCTTTTCTCCCTTCCTCCCTTCCTCCCTTCTTCCCTTCCTCCCTTCCTCTCTTCCTTCCTTCCTTCCTTCTTTCCTTCCTTCTTTCCTTTCTGCCAATTAATATGGTGCTTCAATTATGCAGTGTACCTGTAGATAGCAAAGCAATATTCCTTGGAACGTGTATAGGTAAAAGCTAAACTAAGTTCAGTACAATTGCAAACCAACTCTTACCCTACTTACATGTAACATGGAGGCAAACATTTGCTAGAGATTTCTAATTCTACAACTTTCATGCTGCTGAGGTTTTCCTTTGTTTCTATTATGAACCCCAAATTAAATGATCTCTTCCACTTTCCCATTCCAAAATTGCACACATTACTGTGTTAGCTTTTTCCTTTGCCACATTTTACATGAAAAAATCTTTGATTCCCTCAGCATGCCTGAAGCATTTATTATCTGCCCTAATTTTGAGGAAAATAACATCTTAAATGATTCTTATAATTTTTAAATAAATAATATATTATCATAGGAGAACAATATATTATTTTATTCAATAACAAATATGCAATTGCAGGGTTGTTTGGAGATGAAGGACTAGATCTTTAAATAATAGTTTTTATTGGGCTTCTAAATGTTGAGATTTATTAATTTATTTAAAATTCAGTTTTATTGATATATAAATAAATCATAAATCCATCCAAAGTGTACATTCAAAGGTGTAATCATGTTTATGCATTCATCACATGACTTCAGTCATTCTTAGAACACTTTCATTATTCCAATAATATGAATAAAAACAAAACTCATCACCTCTTAATCTCTCTACGCTTCCCCTGCTGTACATAGCTGCAATTCTTTTTCCTTCTCTCTAGCATGTTTGTATTTAAAATTTCTAAAAACAGTATTATATATACAATATTACCCATATTCATGTTTTACATGTGGTTTTACTATCTTATACAGGAACATGCTACAGTTTTTGGCTTTTCTTCGAGTAATATATATGGCTTTAGACATTCTCTTTTAACAACTGTCATACTCATATAATAGCTATGCTAGTTCCAAAAACTATTACATGCTTTCACCATTTGGATTCTTTTCCCAAGAATTACAAACAAAACTTTACCAATTCTGCACAGCTTAACCCTCACTTTTCCATTCTCTACACTCTTTCTATTTTCTGGTGACCTATAGAGAATTTATTTTGTTTGTTGACATCTTCAGAGAGATTTTAGAGATAGAATATAAGAAAAAATTGGGGGAATGGAGTGTTTTAAGAGATAAAATTTTAACAAACTCTTCCTGTAAAGCAGAAACATTTTATGATTGATCTGATGTAAACTAGGATATTCTAATGTGATGGACTTCAAACTCTGGTACGCCTCAGGATTGCCTGGAGAAATAATCAGTAAATCACAAGTGACTAAGCAACATACAAAACTTTCTGTTTCTCTAAGTCATGGTTGGGACCTAAGATTTTGCATTTCTAAAAAGTTGCTCGGACATGCTGATGCAGTTAAGACTATTGGTGCCAAACTTTGACAATCATTTGTCTATGGAGTAATTATCCAAAGTAATGGGTTTCAGTGTAAATTATGCAAACTGGTACACAAATAATTTTTCCATGGTTACAAAACTAGTAAATGGTTGAGCTGAAATGTGTGCTTCGGCCAATTGCTCCAAAATTCATGTCTTTTCTCACTACCTTCTGAAAGATAAAAAGGGCAAAATTCTATTTAAGATGTGAAATATGGTCCTTAATCTAAATATAATTTCAAGGCAGAAGAGTTGGGACTGACATATCTGTTTGGTCACTCATCTAATGTAGAAAATTGTGGCTAAACTACTTCAGTAACATTTTGTGGTGTTAATCTCACATGTTCTCAATTTTTCTCATAGATATATAGGTGTTAGAAAGGAAATTTGCAGTAATAATAATAACAACAATAATAATTCACTTCTATCTATTCTCCAGCTGATCACTGTATTTTTTAGAGTAGTTGATTAAGTATCCATAAAAATGGACAACTTCACCTTGGGGACCACGTTCTTCCTCATGGGGTTTTCTGATGTTCGGGAGATTCAGATTTTACATGCTGTGCTGTTTTTGGTAATTTACCTGGCAGCCGTATTAGGGAATCTTCTCATCATCATTCTTATCAGCAAGGATCATCGGCTGCACACCCCCATGTACTACTTCCTGAAGAACCTGTCCTTTCTGGATCTCTGTTTCATTTCCATCACTGTCCCCAAATCCATTGCTAACTCCGTGACTAATCACAACACCATCTCATTCCTTGGATGTGTATCACAAGTACTTTTCTTATTCCTCTTAGCCACTGCAGAAATAATTCTCCTCACAGTGATGTCCTATGACCGCTATGTTGCCATATGCCACCCACTTCAATATGACATTGTCATGAACCGCAGGACCTGTGTACAGATGACAGCTTCTTCGTGGGTCACTGGAGGTCTCAATGCAATTCTGCACACAGCTGCCACTTTCTCAGTACCCATGTGTGGGCCTCCTGATATTCATCAGTTCTTTTGTGATGTTCCACAACTCCTTTCCCTTGCCTGTTCTTATAATATCGGAGAATTAGTAGTTATTGGGATCAGTTTTGTATTAGATATTGCCTGTTTTGTGTTTATTGATATTTCTTACATTAACATTTTCTCCACTGTGCTGAGATTGCCATCCAGAGAAGGCAGGTCCAAAGTTTTCTCCACATGTCTGCCTCACCTCATTGTTGTGACTCTTTTTCTGTCTTCTGGGTTTTTTGACTATTCACACCCCCTCCCCAAATCTCCAACCACCTCTGATTTGCTACTTTCAACATTTTATATTGTAGTACCACCCACCATGAATCCATTCATCTATACTCTAAGAAATAAGGATATGAAGACTGCCCTCAGGAGATTGCTAATGAACAGATATTAACTTTCAAATTCAGAGTTAACATCACAGGTGTCATGATGTTTTCATTCACTCACATAATTCTCTTAATAATTCAGTTTTCTTTAGTGTGTCAACAATGTTGACTATGTAAAATAAGGTTATCACATATACTCCGAATTTACTCATTAAACTGATATTAAGAAGCATCTTCTAGGGTAATGGGAATCCTCTGTTTTCTATGTGATTCTTCTGTAATCTAACGCTTCTTTGAAAATGATTTGAAAAAAGAATACATTGGGGAAACATATAGAAGAAACTAACACTACACATAAAATATAGCAGATCTCACAGTGATAATAGACACAGTCCAATATATTTTTGTGTATTTTAATTTTGTCATTATTGTTACTTATTTGGAATTGTTTCTTGAGGGAGATTTGGATTGCGGAAGGGTTGCAAATATGAATCATTTGTGTGCAGTATTTTTGTTGAAGGGATGTGGGGGGAAAGGTACATGTGGGGCATGTCTATATGGAAAATGAATGTGGATAAGAGACCCACAAAATAACTGAAAGAATATTGAATTCATAATCTAGGGAGTTCTGCTACATTCTCCAATAGAGAGGCAAGAAATTCTAGAGTACATAGGCAGTGTCCAATGAAGGACAACAAACCAATATGCCAGAACTTTGATATTGATGCCTGTATTTATGAACTTCATTCTTGTAAAACTTAAATTTATCCTCATATTATATGTTTCCTAAAGGTTAACTTCTGAAAGTTTCCTCGTTGTTAAAATGTGGCTCTCTCTATATAAATTAACTAACTTCTCCATCACGGAACATTACAAAACTGAGGGTTCTAGCCAAGTACCAACTAGTGACACATTTTGAAAAATACCTAGACCAAAATAGGGAATCTTAAATACAAATGAGTTTTTATGGTTAAGAGATTTCAAAGCAAGTGGGTAAGTCTTTTCAGAGATTACATATAGCCACATTTCAGGGGTTTCTCACTAGTGTCCACTGTTAAAAGTGCCTCAAGCAAGGGTTTCCTGAGGGCTCTAGATAACTTAGAAGCTATAGGCAGGACAGACAATCCCAGAAATTCAGGTATTCTGTCAGTGGACCTTACCTTGGAATATATGATAACCTATCCCACCAATATATTGGATCTAGATTCATTTATAATTTTACTAAAGGTGCACCTTTTATTTGAACAAATAATTAGCAATATACCCATTAAATATGTGTCCCAGAGAATTAAATCATCTGGCTGCTCATATGATGTTTGAACCATGAATCTCAGCAGAGTTGCAGCCAACACCTAGCCTCTGGTTTAACAGATTCACCTAGGACAACTAACAAAAGGATGATAATGGACAGCATGCATCCCCAAAAACCGGAGTGTATCTACGACTGCGAGCAAGACAGATTCACCCATATTCACAATGGGATCTAAGGCCCCTCTCTTGCAGAACAGAGTGGGCTTTACCACACCCAAATCCTCAAGATTAATGCATGAGCAAACTTAAGGGGGGATGCAAATATGAACTAAAGTAGACTTACTATTATATTAGTGATGGAAGAGCTTGTAACTGTGATATAAATGTGGTAGTTACCAGAGGTTCTGATGTGAGAAAAAGGAAAGAAATGTTGTAACATGAAGCATTATTGGAATTTTTCTGCATAATATTGTAATAATGGGTACAGGCCATCATATATTTTGTCAAAAACTATAAAATCATGTGACACAAAGTGTAAAACAATGTAATTATAAACCATGGTTAGTAGCAATACTTCAATATATTTTCATCAATTATAAACATATGTGCCACAATAATAAAAGACCAATAAAGGGTGGTCCAATAATGAGCCTTTGATACTGATGACTACGCTTATAAGCCTGTGTGCCTGAAATATGAACTAGGCCTAGAGCTGCAGGGTACCTAAGAGTTACTTCCTGAGAGCTTCCATATTGCTCAAATGTGGCCACTCTCTAAGCCAAACTCAGCATCTAAATACATTACCACCCCCCAGTGTGGGGCATGACTCCCAGGGATGAGCCTCCCTGGTGCTGAGGGATTACTACCAAGCACCAGCTGATAACGTAACTAGAAAAAGCCCTTGAATAAAGGGTCAACACAGACCAGCAGAATATCTCAGCCTACATATAATATCAGGTATTAAAAACTGCTTTTTGACCTTGAATAAAAGGGGGAAATGGAAAAGACAAATGAGTTTATATGGCTATGAGTCTCCAAAAAAGAGTTGGGAGGTCATCAGAAGGCTCACGCTTATGCATGCCTCAGCAGGGTCCCAGAGACAGCCAAAGAAGATACAACCCCAGGTACTGGTTCTCCTGAGGGCTAGAGATGCACAGGATGTATGGTCATGGCAGATGGCTCTGGAGTTCAGTGACATGTCAGTTTGTCCTACTTTGGAGCTTGTGTTTCTGAGTGTGATGGAATTTGACTCAGATGTGACCTTTCTACACATACCTCTTCTGTCATTCTTACTGGACCTGTGATTGGGGCTGGAATTGGTGTATACGCAGGAGTCCTGAATCTCTGGAATGTCCATGTGACAGTCAGGCCTTGAGCCTCAGCAGATTTGCAACTCCTACCCTCTGAGTTATTGGCATTTCCCCAGCCAGGAAACAGGGAGTTGAAGAAGGTCAACCACCACACCAGGGAGTCAAGAATGCTTACAACTGTGAGCAGAATTGCATCCATCCATGCTGGTTATAAGCCCCCTCTAGATATAGAGGTGGAGCAGATATCATCAACCCAAGGTCCACAGGATGGAGGAAAAAAATTTGGATTAGAGTGAACTTACTGGAATTATGCTATAGAAATATTGTGACTAGTAATGGAAGAAACTCTAGCATTGATCTGAAGAAAGTGGCCATGGTAGTTGCAGGGCAGGGAGAGGGAAATAGAGATGAGATGTGGGGCACTTTTGGGACTTAGAGTTTTCCTAAATGATATGCAGGGTCAGATGCTGGACATTATATATCCTGCCATAACACACTGAATGTACTGGGGAGAGTGTAAACTACAATGTCAACTATAATCCATTCATTTCAGCTGTGCTCCAAAATGTATTCACCAAATTCAAAGTATGTGCCACTATAATGAGGGAGGTTGTTGATGTGGGAGGAGTGAGGGTGGTGGTTTGTGGCATATGTGGGAACCTCATATTTTTAATATAACATTTTTTGTGATTTATGTATCTTTAAAAAAGACATTATATATATATATATATATATGGTAAATTTACAAATTATTGAAAAAAATTAATACAAGTCTTGCTTAAATTCTTCCAAACCATTGAACAGGATGATAAAACTTATTCTATGGAGCCAATATCACCTTAATATAAAGACCAGATTAAGAAAATATGAAAAAAGAAAATTACATGCCAATTTCTATAATAAAGTGCAAAAATCCTCAACAAAATACTTGTTAATTAAATCCAACAGCACATTAAGAGAAAAATACGTCATGATCAAGTTGGTTTTATCCCTAGTATGCAAGGTGATTCAACACAAGAAAATCAATAAATGCAATACTGAATAAATGGAGGATGATAAAACATGATTATCCTCAATGACACAGAAAATCCATTTGACCAAATTCAGCATCCCTTCTTAATTAAAAAACACTCTAAAATATAGGAATAGAAAGAAACTCTTTCCATGTTATAAGGTGCATACATAAGGAAGCAGCTGTGGCTCAATCAGTTGGGCTCCTGTCTACCATATGTGAGGTCCTTGGTTCACTTCCTGGGGACTCCCTGTGAAGATAGGCTCGCCTGCATGCTGCAGAGTGTCACCTGGCCAGCAAGTGCCATGGAGAGCCATCTGGCCCACAAGCATCACAGAAAGCAGCCAGGCCCGCAAATGCCATGGAAAGCCTACTCAGCAAGGTGATGCAACGAAAAGGGAGACAAGCAAAAATGCAAAAGAGCATGCAGTGAATGGGCACAAAAAGCAGACAGAAAAAAGCCACAAGGGGGCAAGGGAATAA
This sequence comes from Dasypus novemcinctus, assembly GCF_030445035.2. Lineage (NCBI taxonomy): Eukaryota > Metazoa > Chordata > Mammalia > Cingulata > Dasypodidae > Dasypus > Dasypus novemcinctus. The sequence goes on along the minus strand of NC_080694.1, from coordinate 4,758,851 downwards.
ATAAAAATAAATACAGACACAGAACAACATACTGTGAATTGTCATGTACAGAATAAATAGTATTCCCATATACTCAGCATTCTGTCCCTTTTCTTCTTTCCCTGATTAATAACGTTTTTATATTTGGATGGCACATTTGTTGCAATTAATGTACAAATATTGAAACATAGCTACTAACCATCATCAATGGTTCACATTGTGGTTAGCATTTTGGACCATACCCTTTATAAATTTTTTCTCTTAATTTTAAAAAAAATGTTATGTTCAAAAAATATGAGATCCCCATATACCCCAACACCCTCACCCCACTCCTCCCACATCAACAACCTCCTTCATCATCATGGGACATTCGCTGGATTTGGTGAATACATTTTGAAGCACTGCTGCACCACATGGATAATGGTTTACATTGTAGTTTACACTTTCACCCAGTCCACACTGTGGGCCATGGCAGAACATAAAATGTCCAACATCTGTCCCTGCAATACCACCCAGGACAACTCCAAGTCCTGAATATGCCCCCACATCATGTTTCTTCATTCCTCTCCCTACCCTCAGCAGCCACCATGGCCACTTTCTCCCCATCAATGCTATAATTTCTTCTATTACTAATCACACTAGTTCCATAGTAGAATATCAGTAAGTCCACTCTAATCCATAGTCTATTCCTCCATATTGTGGACCCTGGGATGGTTATGTCCACTCCATCTCTATATCAAGAGGGGGCTTAGATTCCACATGGATGATGGATGCAATTCTGCTTGCAGTTGTAGGCACTCTTGGCTTTCTGGTGTGGTGGTTGACCTTCTTCACCTCCCTGTTTAATATGGCCTGTACCAATCATGGCAAGGTAATGAAAAACACTTTCATCACCTCCAAATTTCCCTATGTACCATGTATTCTATAACTCCTTCCTCCTCCCCTCAGGACCATGACAACAACCAAGCTTCACCTTTTGAAGAACCAGATTTATACTTGCAACAACACTGAGGTCTTGACATACTGCCTGTCCTCCATTATAAGGAATTGCCTTTGCTCTTGAGAGTCTCCCACACCTCTCTTTGAAATCATAGCAGGGCTCTCCAGGATGAGAGTCCAACACTTCCAACTCATTATGTAGGGTCCACTCAATGATATAACCCATTATGACAAGATGAACACTTACACATTCCCCAGAAGCCTGCCCCAGGTGTTCTGTCCCAAATGACCCCCACATACTAAACCCTAAATCAGTAACCCTCCCCTGCCATGTTGTCAAATGAATATTCCTGATGTTGTAATTTCAACCACATACTCACCAATTCCCACAAGACAACAGATCTTAGAATTATGAAAGACATAATGTCAAAGAAGTTAGTATTTTTTCATTTTTTATTATTCCAGCTAATTTTAATTTTTTTTTTTGGTATTTTACTTGTTATTTTTAATGCTATCATTATTAATTTCTTTTCCTATTAATTTTATTTGGCTAATTTTTGGCTTCTTTATTTAAGAAGTTTTGGATTACAGAAGGGTTACAAATATGTCAGGGAGGATCTTTTGTGTGGAGTGTCTATGATGAGGTATATATGGGGCAACGTTCACCTGGGCATACATATAAGGCATCTAAATATGTTTAATTTTTCATGTGTCATTTTCTTGGTGGGTGGAGAGTCACACAATGACTGAAAGAATATCAAATTTCCATCTTGGGGAGCTCTATCGTATTCTCTAATGGAAGAGAAAATCTCCTAAGTACAGATAAAATGACAGGTGTAGGAGGATGGTCCCTTGATGTGCTCTTGATATTGGTGACTGTACTTATGAAACTTTACTCTTGAAATAAAAACATAACCTAGTATTATAAGATGCCTAAGAGTTACTCCCTGAGAGTTTCCTTATTGCTAAAATGAGGCCTCTCACTAAGCTGAACTCAGCATATAAATGCATTGTCTTTCCCCCAGTATGGGACATGATTCCTGGGGATGAGACTCCCTGGCACCAATGGATTACTGTGAAATATCAAGTGATGCAACTGGAAAAAGCCCTTGACCAAAATGGGAAAATGTAAAGATACATGAGTTTATATGTCTAAGAGCCTGCAAAGTGACTCAGGAGTTCACTCCAGAGGTTACACTTATGCCTGTAACAGCATAATCTCATTGACTGACAAAGTAAATACTACCTCAAATAATGGGGCTTGTGAGGGTTCTGGAGATATTCAGACACTATTTTCAGGGCAGGTAGCTCAGGGGTTTGAAGTTTTACCAGTGGGCTTTGCTTTGGAATTTATTCTTCCCCATCTGGTAGAGTTAGATTCAGTTGTGGTTTCCCTATACTTGGTTCTGTTGACATTTCTGTTTGAACCTATTATTATTACTAGGGTTGATAACTGTATGTTCAGAAGACTAAAATCTTTGAGCTAGCCCTGTGCCAGCTGGGCTCTGAAAGACAATGGAGAAGCAACACCTACATTCCAGTTCATTGTTCTTATCCAGGAAAACTAATAAGGAGATGATGATGGACAACAGCCATACCAGGGAATCAAGAGTGCAACTGCAAACAAGATAGTCCCATCCATCTGTCCCAAGGGATCATAATCACCTCTCTATTACAGTTGGAGTGGACAATACCTTCCCAGAATCCTCAGGATGGGGGAATGAACTGTGGACTAAAGTAGATTTACTGGTATGATATTATAGACTTATTGTGATTATAGAATAAATTAAATCATTGATGTGAAAGCAATGGCCACTGAAGGTTCTTGAGGATAGGGAGAGGGTAAAGCAGTTGAGATAGGATGGCATTTTTTGGAGTTAGGAATTGTCCTGAATGACATTACAATGACAAGTATAGGCCATTACATATCTTCCCATAACCTACAAAATTTTGCAGGAGAGAATGTAAACTGCATTATAAACTATAATTCATGCTTAGCGGCAATTCTCCAAAATATTTTCATCAATGGTAATAATGTGCCACAATAATGAAGGATGTTGTTAATGTTGGAAAATGTGAGAGGTTTAGGGAGTGGGACATATGGGAATCCCCTGTATTTTTATGAAACATTTATGTAATCTAAATATATTTTAAGAATAAAAAATAAAAATATATTTAAAAAGGTGCAAACATGAAAAACCCACAGTTAATAATTTCCTCAATGGTGAAAGACTGAAACTTTCCTGCTAAGATTGGGAACAAGACAAGGATGCCCTATACCACCACCATTATTTGATATTGTGCTAGATGTTCTATCTAGAAGAATTAGGCAAGAAAATAAATAGATGTAATCCAAATAGGAATAGAAGGTGTAAAATTTTATTCATTGATGGCATGATTCCATATCCAGAAAATGTGAACAAATCCACCACAAAGCAAATAAATGAGTTGAGCCAAGGGACAGGTCTTAAGTTTATTTTTCAAAAATCAGTAATTTTTGTATGTACCTGTAATGAGAAATCTGGGGAGAAAGTCAGGATAAAAACACAACTTAAAATATTGACTAGCAGAATCACATTTTTGGAAATAAACTTAAATCAAGGACATAAAGAGCTGGCGTTCAGTAAACTATAAAATATTACTTAACATAACCAAAGTAGACCTAAATAATTGTAAGAACATCCTGTATTCGTTGATTAAATGACTTGATATTTTTTAATAATAAACTTTAATTTTAGGGAAGTTTTAGATTAAAGAAAAGTTACATAGAAAGCAAGGGAGGTTCTCATATAAGGGATTTTAGAGGAACCCACAAAATATCATTAAGATGTTAATTTCACTGAAATCGATTTACAGATTCAATGCAATCTCAATAAAAATTCCAACCTTGTTTTGCAGAAATGAAAAAGCCAATTATCAAATTTATCTGGAAGTGCAAGGGGTCCTGAGTAGCCAAACAAAGAATGAAATTAAAGGACTCTCACTTCCTAACTTTAAAGCATAATAATTAACTATTACTACATTGGTAAAAATGTATGGTTCTGTCATAAAGAAAGAAAAATTTTTAAATGAAATCAAACTGGGTGTTCAAATGTAGACATTCAGATTTACATTCAAATTATATTTGAAAATGTTTATTAGCCCACCAAACTCAGTCAGAAGTGTCTATTCAAAAACTGGTGCTGGGAGAACTATATATCCATATCCAAAAGAAAGAAAGATGACTCCTATCTTAATCCTTATAACATGATCATTTCAAAATGGATCAAGGACATACATTTTATAGGACTATAAAATTCCTAGAAGATAATATAGTGAACCATTTTTAACATCATGTTTTAACTTGTATTTCCTTAAATTTTAGGAATCAAAAAATAAATACACAATTGGGACCTCTTCAAAATTAAACTCTTTTGTTATTCAAAGGACTTTGTCAAAGTGTGGAAAAGTGACCTATCAATAGGAGAATATATTTGGTAACCAAATGTATATAATACATATGTAACCATATATATATTAGTCAGCCAAAGGGGTGCTGGTGAAAAATACCAGAAATTGGTTGGTTTTTATAAAGATTATTTATTTGGGTAAAGCTTTATAGCTACCAGACCACAAAGTGTAAGATACCTCCTTCACTAAAGTCTATTGCCACGTGTTGCAGCAAGATGGCTGCTGACATCTGCAAGGGTTCAGGCTTCCTCTTCCTCTTAAGGCTCCATGGTCTTAGTTTCTTCCAATATCAGCTGAAAGTTACCATAAGGCTTGTCTCTCCCTGGGGCTTATTTCTTTCTTGGCTCAGCTGCTCTTCTTTCTGCACAAAGCTAGCTGTAGACTATCAGGCTAACTGCTCATCTCTCTTCCTGGGGCATCTGATGTGTCCAATGGAGTCTTTTCTCCTTCTTCACATATCAGCCTCTCTGTTTGGTTATTTCCCAGGGCTCCAATATCAAAACTCCAACACCAAAACTACAAACTGTCCTCTACCATGTTTTCCCTCTGTGAGTCCCTGCTCACCAAGGGGCTGTGGACTGAACATCTTACTAAGGTGGCCCAAACAAAGCCTTAATCTTTATTTAATCAAGTAAGAATGAAAGCTCTGAATCCAATCCAAATATATCCAGAACGGTTTACAAACAATCCAATATCTCTTTTTTTAATTGATGGACAATACCAAACTGCTACATCTTTCTATGGAGAAAATGGTCCAATGTAATCAACTTGCCAACTGGTAGCAGACTGGTCACATTGGGGAATAGAGCCATATCAGGTGCTGAGTGTGAGTCTCTACTGCTGGCAGACTGGGCACTCAGCAGTGGCTTAAGCCAAGTCAGCCTTCATGAGGGGAAGTCCGTGCTGCTGAGGCCATGCATAACCTCTATCCTTCCCTCCATGGCCACTTTGTTCATGAGTCCATTGGGCAATGACAGGAGTGGATGGGGAAAGATGCTTAGCCTTAACCACAAAGCATGCCATCTTATTCACTTGATTATGAAAATCTTCCTCTTCTGAGGTCACCCTCTGGTGAGCATTCACATGGGAAGCAAATATTTTCATGTATTTTGCCCACTCAGAAAGATCTATTCATATGCCTCTTCTCCAGATATCTTTGTCACCAATTTTCCAACCATGTTCCTTCCAAGGGACCATCCAGTCAAACCATTGGCAACAGCCCATGAAGGAGTGTAAAAACACACCTCTGGCCATTTCTTCTTACAAGCAAAATGAACAAGAAAATGAACACTGCCTGAAGTTCTGCCCACTGGGGGTTGCCTTTACCACTGTCCTTTAATGATGTCCCAGAAATGGGCAGTAGTGCTGCAGTGGTCCACTTTCAGGTGGTACCTGTTGTGGGAAACTGGCTTACCTGTTTGTAATTGTAAATGTTACACCTGTTAAATGTAGCAACTGTTAGATGTTGCAGATGTTCCCTGTTATTGTAAATGATGTTGCAGTTCAGATAGCAAACAGTTGCTTGTTAGTTTCCCAATAAATGCCATGGGGAAACTAGGGTTGAGGCTCTCAGTTCCAGAAGCTGTGAGTCCTCTAGTCCCAGGTTTGTCTCCCCTCTCATGTCTCTACCTTTATTTCTGCTTTGCCTTCCCTTCGAGTCAACTTATTGTGAGCTGAATGTAGCAAGTACCTGCATGTCATGAAGAACCATCTCTAAACCAGGCCTGAGTTTTCTCTTCCTCAATCAACTGATAGTAAGGGACTCCACCAAGAAGCCAAATTGTGAGCCAGGAAATATGGCAGGGATGGTGACCATGGGCATTTGTGCTTCTTCCATATGTGATTTACTTGTGCCTTCAGTACGTTGTCTTACAGTTAGCCCAGTGCTTGCTTGACCAAACAACTGGGAAAAATTGCCTGGCTGAGTTAACACATTAGCCTAAACATCAAAGCCAGTATAATTTTGGAAAAACCTATAAAAATGTACACTGTAAAATGTAAATCATAATATAAACAATTGATAATGATTAATAGCATGCTTCAATATTTGTTCATCAATTGTAACAAGTATACTTTACTACTTTAAGATATCAGTAATAGGAGAGTGTGTGAGACAGGAAGGGTATGGGGTATATGAAAATGCCCTACAATTTCTATGTGACTTTCCTGTAACCTAAATCTTTGAAAATAAAGCCAAAAAATGAGATACTGGGGGTCCATTATGAAGAAATTGATACTGTACATAAGAGAACAGATCATATGGTGATGAAGGATATGAATGAAGATGCCTTTTATTTTTTATTTTTACATAATATTTGTCATTTGTCTTATTATTGCTTTATTTTTCAATGTATTTTTTGGCTTGACCAATGCAACAGACACTTGATATTGATAGTTCTTAAGAACTTTGTTTTTAAGAAATTGAAACTTTGCCTAATATTATATATTGCCTAAGATTTACCTACTGAAAGACTCCTTCTTGCCTAAATGTGGCCTCTCTCTAAGCCATAATCAGCATGGGACATGACTCATGGGGATAAGCCTCCCTGGAATCAAGTGATTATTACCCAGTGCCAATTAATAATGCATTTGGAATAAGACCTGAACCAAGATGGATGAATATTACGTACAAATGAGCTTTTATAGCTAATAGATTTCAAAGAAAGTTGGTAGCTCATTCTAGAAGCTATGCTTATGCATGTATCAGGAGAATCTCATTGACTGCATTAGTAAACAGTGTCTCTAGCAGGAAGTTTCTAAGTGTTCTAGAAACATCTATAGGCAGGACCAAAAATCTCTGACAAACAACTAACAAATGATGGTGATAGACAATACACATTTTTAAAACAGAGAGTATCTACAATTGTAAGCAGGACAATTCCATCCATTTGACACATGGTCTCTAAGTACTGTCTCAATCTGACACATAGTGAGCATCATCATCCCCAAATCCTCAAGATTGGGGCATGAAAAAACATAATGGGGGAATGCAACATAAGTCTAAAGTAGTCTTATTATTATTCTAGTAATAAAAGAACTTGTAACATCAGTATAAGGGCTTTGGCCACCAGAATTTCTGAGGGGAAGTAGAAATAACAGGAGTAACAGTTGTTTGGAAAACTGGAATTGTTCTGCATGACATTGCAATTACTGATAGAGGCCATTATACATTTTTTTCCAAACCTATACAGTTGTGTGGTACAAAGTCTAAAACATAATTTAAAGATATTTTGTGTATGTACTTGCCAGAGGGGCCAATGGGGTAAAGCTACCATCTGTGCATTTATGATTGAAGGCCTCTAAGTCAGGATCCTGCCCAGAGAAAAAGACATGGCAGCACCCAAGGGCCTCAATTGACCTTGGATTGAATGTCTCACACTATCTGTCCTGATGGGTCATTGTGGACACCCATGTGTGAAGCATCCACCACCACATATTGGAACTGGGGTCCTCTGGTGCTGAGAACCCCTGTTCTAGGAGATGTGGAAGGCCTGAATTGGGAGCCACCCCTTCACCTGTCACACAGAACACATTTGGGGGAAACTGGTGCTAAACGACTTCTGTGTCAGGATTTCAAAAGCAGCAAAACAGCTCCCTCCTTCTGATATACTGAAAGTAAACTATAGATCATTGTTAGTAGAAATGCTTCAATATGTGTGCATTAATTTTATCAAATGTACCAGAATAATGAAAAATGTTATTAATATGGAAAAGTGTGGGTGGGAATGGAATGAGGTATATGGGAACCACTCAATCTCTTTAAATCTTTTTCATTTATTGAAGTATATCACTCAAACATAAATGTAAATAAACAAAGAGTGTATAGTAATAGTTGTGAACTTATAAACCAAATTTACATAGCATAATATAGGGCTTTCATATCTCACCCTACCAACAATACCTTGCATTGTTGTGAAACATTTTTAACTAATGATTAAAAGCAAACTCAGTATTACTACTAACCAAAGTATTTTAAATTTGGTGTTTATTTTCCCCCATCCTCTATTATTATTCTACCATTTATATGCAAACAATCCACCACCAACACCTTGCATTGTTGTGAGAGATTTGTTACTAATTGTGAAAGAATATCATCAAAACCTTCATACTAACTATAGTCCTTATCTTACATTTGGTATATTTCCCCCCAACCTACCTTATTAATATTTTAAAGATATATTTTTATGGTAGAAGTTGTAAATTTACAAAACAATCATGCACATGTACATAATTCCCATACAAGACCTTTCCATCAACACATTACACTGTGCTGGAATATTTGTTACAGGTCAGGAGATACTATCAGATTATTACCAGGTTCATAGCATACAATTGGCATACTTTTCCATACTCTCCATTGCCAACACAGTACATCTTTGGCATAGATGCATGAATATTATATTATTACTATTAACCACAGTCCATAGGTCACTACTTTTTTATTGTTTTCATGCTTCTCCACATCTCCAGCACCCTAAAATGGTGAGGTATATCTGCTCTAGCTTACAAAGTACACTATTACATCTGTACCACAGGCTTGTCAAAATTTACTTGACCCTAGATGTGACTATTTCTGAACCAACAATTTGGTTCCATTGTTCTGTGTCTGTCTTTATGCCAGCACCATGTTACCTTTACAACTGTAGCTAGGTAGTATGATTTAAAGTCTGGAAGGGAGTGTCCTCCAACTTCACTGTTCCTTTTTAAGGTGTTTCTGGCTATTCAGCACCTCTTATCTTTCCAAATAAATTACCATATTTTCATTTATTTTAAAATGCTTATAGAATTTTTATTGGAATTGCATTTAAACTGTATATCAATTTGAATAGAATTGATATCTTAATGATATTTAGTCTTCCAATCCACAAGTATGGAATATTATTCCAATTATTTAGGTCTTTTTTTCTTTCTTTTACAATGAGTTGTAGTTTTAGGAATACAAGTGCTTTACATCATTGGTTTAGTTTTTTCCTAGATATTTGGGTTTTAAGTCATATTTAATTTTCATCACTTGTTGACACTTTTAGTTACCATTACTGATATACTCTTCATTACTAAACTATTTTTCAGGTCTCTCGCTCCTGTCTTTTCTTTTCAGACTGTAGCACATCCTGTTGTATTTCCTGAAAAACTAGCCTCTTGGCTATAAACTCTCTCAGTTTCTGTTTATCTGTGAATATTTTAAACTTACCCTCACTTTTGAAAGATAATTTTAGCCGATATAAGATTCTTGGCTAGAGTTTTTTCTCTTCCAATATCTTAGTTATGTCATACCACTGTGTATTTGCATCCATGTTTTCTGATGAGATGCAGCATTTAAACTTATTGGGCATCCCTTATATGTTGTGCATTGTTTTTCTCTTGCTGGTATCAAAAGTCTCTCTTTGTCTTTGGCAGTACATGTTTTGATTAATATGTGTCTCAGAGTTTGTCTATTCAGATTTTTTCAGATGAGAGTTTGTTGTCCTTCTTGGACAAAGATATGCATGTCCTTCAATAGGGGTGGGAAATTTTGTACCATTATTTTTTCAAATATTCCTTCTGCCCCTTTCCCCTTCTGTTCTCCTTCTAGCAAACCCAACACATGTATGTTAGTACATCTCTTGCTGTCATTTTGTTCCCTGAGACCTTGTTCAATTTTTCCATTCTTTTCTCCTTCTGTTCTTTTGTATGTTTGCTTTCAGAGGCCATTTCTTCAAGTTCACCAATCCTTTCTTTCTTCTGCCCCCTCAAATCTGCTATTATATGATTCCAGTATATTTTAAATTTCATTTATCTTGCCTTGCATTCCCATAAGATGTGCTATTTTTCTATGTATGCTTTGAAATTCTTCTTTGTGCTCATCCAAGTCTTTTTTAATATCCTTAATTCCTTTAGCCATCCCACTGAATTTATTAAGGAGATTTTGTTTGAACAAAAGATTAGTTTTCTCAATCTTTTATGTCATCTGGAGGTTTATCTTGTTCCTTTAACTGGGCCATATCTTTCTGTTTCTTGGTGTGGATTATAATATTTTTGGTGTTTTGGCACTTGCCTTACTAGGTGTATTTATTTTAGTTTCAGTTTCTCTCTTAATTTAAGGCTGTCTTGCTTTTTCCCCCTTGTTGCTTGTGTAGTAGGAGTGAAGGATGTAGTTGTTGCTGTAATCTGTGGATCCTCAAGCTGGCCTCATTTCCCCAGGTACTGATGAAACTTCTACCAACTTTCTCCTTTTCCAGAGGTGACAGAGCCACAGCTGTGTGTAATAATCCAATTTGTGCAGGCCTAGAATGTAGTTGTTCAGAGAGACAAATGAAGTCCCTTTTTCCCCTACCTAAGGCAGGACTGGAACTGCAGCTGTGAGCAGCAATCTATGCTGTGCAAGTCCAAAATAACCACAGTTATCACAGTAGCCTTCTGACTGTTCAGTCTATGCCTGCTAAATGTACCTCCAGTTCCCCATAAAGGCTGGTGCTGGGCCTGCAGCTTATTCCCTGCTAGAGGTGGATTTGAAGCCTGGGCTAAGGCTGCAGGCTGAACTGGGTAAGAGAAGCCAGTCTCTACTATTATTATGATTTTCAGTCAGTTTGGCTTCCCCTCATGTGGTAAAAATGGTGTCTACCAGCCTCTTTCTGACTTGTACAGGTTCAAACATTAGCTGCTCTTAGGGTTTTACTTTAGTCAGCTGAATTTACTAATCAGTAGCTGAAATTGGTGGCTGTCTCTTTCTCCCTTCTTTTTGGGAATGGGGCTTCCAATTCCATCCACAAAATGGCTCCTGATGCAGCTTGTGCCACCAAATTTGGATGAACACTAGGCTCCGTGGCTTGGCCTGCATTTTCCCTGAGAGGCTGGCACAGGTCATCCCAACTATCTCTCTGCCAGAGGGGGGGCTGGGGTTATGCAATCTGATCTGATGGGGGGAACAAAATGAATCTCCAATAATAGATATTGTGTATTTAATAAAACCTGCAATCCTATCAACAAGTTCTTAGAATGTTTTATTGTCACAAAAACACTAATGATCTAAATTCAAGTTCCTCGCTTTTGTAAAAATTATGTAAAAATTCTACTTCCCCATTTACTCATTCTTTTACTAAAGCTCAAAATCAGAGGATTTCATTGTAATATTTGATATTATGTTTAAATTTTAATTTGGAAGTGAAATACCTTTAAGTTTAACATTTTAACTAATGTCATACTTGCTTTATATTGCATCATAGAGATGGTTAATTTCACCTCAGAAACTGGTGTGTAGTATATTTTCATTTCAAAAACACCCACAATATAAAAATACATCAATTTAAATGAAATCAAATTATGTAAATTAGACCTGAGAATCTGATTGCAGACTTCTGACTGCCAGAATTTTAAACAATAAATTTGTGTTTCAAACCTAGTATATTTGCAATAACTTTTTACAATAAGAAACTAATAGTAGCAGAATATGCATGAAGTGATTTTTACACAAATAATAAAATCCACATCCCAAATCTCACTCTAGACCCAACCCAGAAATAAATCATGTAATTTAAAACTATTCAAATGTCTAGGAATCACATGATCTTCAAGTCTTTATATTTGTGATCTGATATGAGATTTTAAAAATTAAAATATTAGTAATGTGAAGTGAAGATATGATTCAAAGAATATCATAGATTTTCCCTTCCCTATTTTAGAGTTAAGGGATACAGTGTTTCATTTATAGTTGCAGACCATTTATGTGCAAATGTATATTAATTTTCAATTCCTTTCATTTGCAGCAGAAACTTCAGTTTTCACAGTTGCTATAATATTGCAGATGGAGGGATTTTGTCCAGGTTTACATGCAAAATATTTTTAATACCATATGAAGATCTCAAACTTAATGTTAATTTGATTTAACATACTTTAATGAAATTTAATGTCCCTAGAATTGCTGTGCATATTTTCTCCTCTCCTACTGCCCTCCTCATCTTCTTCCTCCTCCTTCTCCTTCCCCTAACTTGTGTTCTCTCTTATCTCTCATTCTCTCTCTGTCTCTCTAGCTGTTCTTGTGAAATGGCAAATTTTATAAGTGCCTTTCTTTTTTCTTCTTGGATTCAGTGGGGTCCAGTGGTGCGATCAGTGATATTTCTATTATTTTTGATGCTGTGCATAATAACTGTGGTTGGCACTTTAAGGTGTTCATAATTAGCAGTGATTATGCCCACATTCACAGTCTCATGTATGACTTCCTCCAACACCTTTCCTTGTTGCACATCTGCTAATCTTTCTGAATTGCCTACAGGGTTCTGTTGACCATCTTGAAAGTAGATCACACTGTTTACTTTGGAGAACATGATACTCAGATCTTTTTCCTGTCTCTTTTTGATGCAATATGTAACCCTCTTCTATATTCCATGAATATTTATCAAAAAGTCTGTGTAATCTTAGTTTTGTGAACTAACGTGAGGTGTAGTGAGTACCATCATTCAAGCAACAATGACCTCTATGTTTGTCTTTCTGTAGTTAAAATGAGTTGAATGATTTTTTCTATGATGTTCCACTTCTCTTGTCCTGCACTTTTTCAGATACATTTATAAACCTATTTATTATTCTTGGATTTTGTGGCTCATTTATTGTCAGTAAATTCTTGATTGTATTGGTCTTATATTTCTATATCATTTTAATGATGCTGAGGATTTCTATGGTGCAAAGATGCCAGAAAGCTTTATCCACCTCTGCCTTCCATCTGTCTGTGATGTGCCTGTACTTTGACACTGTTTTCATGTATGCACAACATAGTGCCTTATCCTCCACAGAGCAAAGTAAAGTAGTATCCATCTTTTAGAGTATTGTCATCTTATTTCTTTAAGAAATCAATTTTATTGATACATGTTAATAAAGCACAAATCCGTCCAAAGTATGCAACAATGGTAATTGCTGTGCATTCATTACTTCCATCATTATTAGAGCATTTCGTTATTCCAGTAGTAATAAGAATAATTTTAAAAGCTCATTAACTCACAATCTCTTTGTGCTTATGCTGGTGCACAGATGCTGCTAATTTTTTTCCCTTTCTCTATATTATTTGTAATTATATTTGCAAAAACAACCATATAGGGAGAACCAGCAAGATGGCGGCAGAGTAAAGAGTTCCTAGAGTCAGCTCCTGCTACAGGGCAGTTAGCAAAGTTAGCAAACACCCAGAGCACTCTGTAGCTAGCTGAAGCACTTGTTTGGAGGCTCCAGGAGACCAGAAGAGCATCCTGCAATGTCCTTGAAGGAGTAGAAGACTGCCCATCTGCAGAGAAGACTCATAAGTAGGGTGCTCCACGCTGTGGAGGCTTGTGCCCATCCTCTACTGGAGGCACAAAACACCTCGGGAGCTGTTCTGCAGCTGGAATTGAAAGCTCCACATCCAAAAAATGGGGGAGGAAGAGATGGTTGGGCACCAATTTCAGCTACTGATGAGAAAATACAGTGGGATACAGTATAATCCTGAGAACAGCTGAAGTTTGAGCCTGCTCAAGTCTGAAAGAGACCAGGAGCTGCCATCTTCACTCCATACCTGGGGAAGAGGGGAACAGGCGAAGAGGGGAACAGGGGAAGAGGGGAAGACGGGCGGACTGAAAATCCCAGTGCTGGTGGGGACTGGATTCTTTCCATCCAGATAATATTGCATTTCTAAGCTATGTCCAGTGCCACCTCCAGCAGGGGAGAAGCTGTGGGAATGTGTACCAGACTCTCCAGGAAATTACTGGCCAAGCCACAGAGGCCAGTGATTATCCTACTCTGGTGGCAAGAGCCACCCCAGGAGCTATTGTGTGGCTGGAATTGGAAGTTCTATTTCCCAGAAACAGGGGCAGAGAGGACGGTTGGCTGCCAATTTTGGATACTGATTGGTAGACTTGACTGGCTAACAGATAACCCTGGGAATAGCTGGGGTGTGAGCCAGCTCAAGTCAGAAAAAGGCCAGTAGCCACCATTCTGACTCTGCCTCCAGCCAGAGGGGAGGCCAGGCTGACTGAACCTCAGTGTCAGCAGGAACCAGCTTCTATCACACTGATCAGCCTGCAGGCCTAGCCTGGGCTTCAGCCCTGCCTCTGGCAGGGAGGAGGCTGAGGAGCCCTGCACCAGCCTATACAGGTAACTGCAGGTAACTTCAGCTGGCATAGACTGAAAATCAGAAGTCTATCAGGGCAACTACAATCATCTTGGACCCACAATGCCCACACCTGCAGCTCCATCCCAGCCCCAGGCAAAGGTGAAGGGATGTGAAGCTTCATCAGTCTCTCTGGGCAACTATAGTCCAGGTTGCACTCAGATGATTCCACATAACTGTGACTCTGTCCCTACCCCTGACAAAGGAGAAAGTTGGAAGAAGCTTCATTCGTCCCTGGTGCAATGAGGGCAGCTTGAGTCTGTACAGCTTACAGCACCAACTACATGCTTGGCTCTTACTGCACAACCAGCAAGGGAGAAAGAATAGAAAGCCCTAAAATAAAGAGAAAAACTGCACTCAGAAAAAAATACTCTAGTAAGCCAGTTGTGAAAACATCAACAAAAAATTACAATCCACAAAAACAAACAGGAAGCTATGGCCCAGTTAAAGGAGCAAGATAAGCCTTCAGAAGACATAAAGAAGTTCAGGCAACTAGTTATACTTGTTAAACAAATCTCCTTAATATATTCAATGAGATCACTAAAGAGATAAAGGATATTAAGAAGACATTGGATGAGCACAAAGAAGAATTTGAAAGCATACATAGAAAAATAGCAGATCTTATGGGAATGAAAGGTGCAACAAATGAAATTTTAAAAACATTGGAATCATATATTAGCAGATTTGAGGAGGCAGAAGAAAGGATTGGTGTGCTTGAAAAAATGGCTTCTGAAAGTGAACATAGAAAACAACAGATGAAAGAATGGAAAAAAATGAACAAGGTCTCAGGGAAATAAATGACAGCAAAAGTATTGCAAACATACATGTCATGGGTGTCCCAGAAGGAGAAGAGAAAAGAAAAGGGGCAGAAGGAATATTTGAAGAAATAATGGTAGAAAATTTCCCAACCCTATTGAAGGGCACAGATATTTCTCTCCAAGAAGCACAATGCACTCCCATTCAAAAAAATCCAAATAGATCAACTCCAAGACACATACTGATCAGAATGTCAAAGACCAAAGACAGAGAGAGAATTCTGAGAGCAACAAGAGAAGAGCAATGCATAACATATAAGGGATATCCAATAAGATAAAGTGCTGATTTCTCACCAGAAACCATGGAGGCAAGAAAACAGTGGTCTGATATATTTAAGATACTACAAGAGAAAAACTTCCAGTTAAGAATCTTATATCCAGCAAGACTGTCTTTCAAAAATGAGGGTGAAATTAGAATATTCACAGATAAACAGAAACTGAGAGAATTTCTATGCAAGAGAGCAGACCTGAAAAGACAGGAGAGAGAGGCCTGGAAGAGAGTCTAGAAATGAAGATTTTATAAATAAAGGTAACAAAACATGTCAAAAGAGTAGTGAAAATAAAACATGACAGATAAAACTCAAATAGTCAGGAACAAACTTAACCAATGATGTAAATCACTTGTATTCAGAAAATTGCAACTCGGTGTTAAAAAAATTAAAAAAAAGCCCTAAATATCTGGAACAACATTCCATGCTCATGGATTGGAAGACTAAATATCATTAAGATGTCAATTCTACTCAAATTGATATACAGATTTAATGCAATCCTGATAAAAATAACACCAGCATTAAAGAAAAAACTGAAAACACGATCATTAAATGTATTTGGAAGGGTAAGGAGTCCTGAATAGCCAGAAACATCATAAAAAGGAAAAGTGAACCCTCATCTCCAGACTTTAAATCATAATACCTACCTATAGTGGTAAAAACATCATGGTACTGGTGTAAAGACAGGCACAATAGGCCAATGGAACCAAATTTATTGTTCAGAAACAGACCCTCACAGGTATGGTCAAGTGGTTTTTGACTAGCCTGTCAAACTCACACAGCTCAGGCAGAACTATCCATTCAAAAAATGGTGTGAAAGAATTGGACATCTATAATTGAAAGAAGGAAAGAGGACCCTTATCTCACACTTTATCCAAAAATTAACTCAAAATGAATCAAAAAGCTAAAAATAAAAGAACGAATCATAAAACTTCTCAAAGAAATTATTGGAAAATATATTCAAGACCTGGTGGTAGCTGGTGGAATCTTAAAGGAGATAAGAGATGGACTGAGTGGACTACTGATGTTTAATGTATGTAGAAGTTTTAATTAGTTTTACTGTAAAAGTGTGGAAATGTATAGAGTGGATGGTAACACACAGTAACAGATAGTTTACAAATGGGAATGTGACTGAAAATGGTAGCCTAGTTATGTAAATGCCAACTGATAGAATGCTAGAGAATAATCTAAGAACGGGATAGCACAGTAAACCAAGAGGTGGGTGAGAATTGTGGTTGATGGTACAGATGCAAGAGTGTCCTTCGTTAGCTAGAACAAAGGTATATCACTACTCCAGGGTGTTGGGAATGTAGAAAAGCATGGGAAAAATACAGCTGGAGTGATCTATGGACTGTGGTTAGTAGTAATAATATAATATTTTTGCTTTTATGTGAAAGATATACCATTTGATACTGAAGCATTATGGAAAATGTGAGCTAAATGTACACTATGGACATGGTAACAATCACATGATATTATTTTATCTGTAGCAAATGACACACCACATTGTGTGTCACACCACATTGTGATGTGTTGATAGAGGTGTGTTTGGGAATTCTGTGCATATGCATGATTGTTTTATAATTTTATAACTTCTGTCATAAAAAATATATTTTAGAAATAATAATAGGATAGGTTGGGGGAAAAACACACCAAATGTAATATAAGGGCTATGCTTACTAGTAAGATTTTGACAATATTCTTTCATAATTTGTAACAAATGTCTCATGACAATGTAAGGTGTTGGTGAAGGATTGATATATGGGACTCCTGTATGATATGCATGTTTGCTTTCTAAGTTCACAACTTTTAATATGAACTTAATTGTTAATGTATGTTCATATATAAATGATATAAAATATAATAGGATTGGTTAGGGGAAAAAACTTTGTTTAGTAGCAACATTTTGACAATGCTCTTTAATCAGTTAAAAAGTTTTAAAGGCAATGCAAGTTATTGGCAGTAGGGTGAGATGTTATATATGTTTGTTTGATATTATATATGTTTCTTTTGTAAATTCACAACTATTATACACTTATTGTTTATGTATGTTTATATATGATTGTTATATTTTAATAAATTGAAAAAAATCATATAGGCAAAATCACCCATATTTGTATTTCACATGAGGTTTCACTGGGTTATACAGTCCCATGTTATATGTTTGCTAGCTTTTCTTCTCATAATATCTATGACCTTGACTTATCCTTTCAACCACCATCATACCCATATAATAACTCTACTAGATACGAAGTACTATGATGTACTTACCATTTCTAAACATTTCCAAAAATTTGTAAGAATGATTTCATCAGTTCTGCACAGAATAACCCTCAACTTTATGTTCTCTACCTTTATTGTATTTTATCATGACCCATATTCAAATTATTATCTCTATGAGTATATACAGTATATTTAGTTTGAAAGAGCAAAATCATACACTTTCTGTCCTTTTGTGTTCAACTTGCTTCATTCAACATAATGTCCTCCAGTTTCATCCAAGTTGTCATATGCCTCACAACTTCATTTTTCCTACAATTGCATCCCGTGGGGATGGATGAATCATGGATGATTCATTGAAATATGAATGATGTTTCATGGATCCATGTTTCATTGATTGTCTCCACCTTTGGCAATCAAGAATAATGCTATGTAAAACAACAAGTGTTATAACATAGAGAATGTTCCATGAGACTTCAAAAGAATGTATATCATATTGATTTGAATTACAATCCTCTATAAATATGATTTGGGTCTAGATCATTCATCATATCATTCCATTTTTCTGTTTATTTTCTGTCCAGATGTTCTATCCAATATTGAGATTTGTGTATTGATATCTACAACTACTATTGTAGTTTGATCTATTTCTTCCTTCATTTTTGCCAGCATAGGCCTAATGTAGCTTGGGATATTCATGGTAGGTCATATATATTTATTTTATTTATTCTTCTTAGTGAGTTGTCCCTTTTATTAATATATAATAACCTTCTTCATCCCTTATAAGAATTTTTCATTTAAAATCTATTTTCCCAAAATTAATAATTCTACTCCAGATATTTTTTGGTTACTATTTGTATGTATTTTTTTTCCAAGCTTACACTTTCAATAAGGTTGTATTCTTACATCTGAGGTGAGTTTCTTGTAGACAGTATATTGATGGCTTACATTTGTTTATACATTCTATCAGTCTTATTTCTTTTGGTTGGAGAATTCAAGACATGATCATTCAATGGTATTATTGTAAAAGGATACTTTATCCATTTTGTCCTTTGGCTCCCCATTCTCCTTTCTTGCTACTTTCTTTTTCTACCCTTTAATTTACACTTTTTTGCGGTCACCCCTCGGGCTGAAGTGTGGTTTGCTGGCCTGGCAAGGGGAGCGGCCGCGGTAGGCCAAGCTGCTGCCCCCATAATAGGGTGGTTGGTCGGGCCCACCGCCACCCCTGAAGGGAACTCGGCATGGGCGCAGAGTGCCCTCGGGTCTCCCCTTCTCGGCAGCCATGCTTCTGCGGCCGCCCCTCCTCCCGGATGGCGCCACACGATGCCTTGTGGGGCGGCACCCTTCTTCTTCTTTCTCCCTGTGCAGGCGCAGGGCGGAAAATTCCAGTCTGCCCTTTTCCTCTCCCTTGACAGCAGCAACAGCCAGGCGTGGGCGGAAAAATCCAGTCTGACCTTTTCCCTCCCCCCCCCCCCCGACAGCAGCAACAGCCAGGCGTGGGCAGGAAACTCAAGTCTGCCCTCCACCCCAGCAACAGCAGCCACCAATCCCTAAACCCTGCCCCTTCCCCCAGCAACAGCGACAGCCAATCCCTAACCACCACCCCTCCCCCATCCAGTACCTCCCACTGACCTTTCGCCGGCAACCAATCAGAACAGGGCGTGGCTTCGACCAATCAGCCTTCTCCAGCCCCTATAAAACTGTTGCCTCTCCCTCAATAAAGTGGACCTGCGTGTTTACCTCATCTCCGCGGTAGTTCTTCTGCCGTGCGCCCTCCAGTCCTGAGAGCCCCCGACAAGGGCCTGGCCTCCCTTGTCCCCAGTTCGTCGCCTGCTTCTCCGGGCAACCCCTTCGTCGCCTGCTTCTCCGGGTGACCCCTTCGTTGCCGGCTTCGCCGGGCGACCCCATCAGCCGAACCGCGCAACCCCTTGTGAGACCGATCCCTCGTCTGCTGCCGGACCGACCCCTCGTCCCAAGTGGGACCGACCCCTCGTCCCAAGCGGGACCGACCCCTCGTCCAGAGCTGGACCGACCCCTCGTCCGCAGCCAGACCCCACCTCTACCGACCGAGCAAGCCGCCACACTTTTTAATATACTTCATTTCTTCATTTTTCTGAAAATCTCTCAATCTTGTATGTGTGTTTTCTTTTCATGAGCAACATTCCCTTTAGTATCTCTTTTGACACTGGTTTTCGATAACATACTCTTTCAGTTTTTGTTTTTCTGTGAAGACTTTATGCTCACCCTCATATTTGAAGGACATTTTTGCTAGATATAGAGTTCCTGGTTGGCAGTGTTTCTCTTTCAATACCTTAAATATATCATACCATTTTCTTCTCAGATCCGTGGTTTCTGATGAGAGATGTGCATGCAATCTTAATGAGGTTCATTTGTACGTGTAGGTTTGCTTTTCTCTTCAAGCATTCCAAATCATATAGTTATGTCTATTTGTCATTCTGAATAGTATATATCTTATGGTAGGTCTATTTGGATTTTTTTTTTCCCTGTTTGTGGTGCATTGTTCTTCTTCAGTATTGTTATTTATGTATTTCAGAAGGGTTGGGATTTTTTGGTCATTATTTCCTTAAAGTTTCTTCTCTATTCCTATTCTCTTTTCCATCTTAGACACTGATAAAATGAACATGTTTGCACATTTCACATTTTCCATCATTTCCCTGAGAGTCATCTGTGATGACTTTCATTCCTTAAGCTCCATTACTTTCTTTGCAAGCTTTCAAATGGATCTTTATGCTCACCCACTGTTTTGTTTAATATCCTTTTATCTTTGGCCAAATTTTATTTCAAAGTTTTGAATTGATTTAGGAGACTTTTGTGATTATCACTGATTAGTTGTCTTAAATCCTGTATCTTTTCAGGATATTTGGCTTGTTCACTTTCACTGGGCTATCTCTTCCTGTTTCCTAGTATGACTTGTAATTTTTTATTCATATTGAGACATTTGAATATGTTGGTGAATTTATTCTCATTGGAAATTTCTGTCTCTTGCCTAGCATTTCTTTTTCACAGATCATTCTCAATGTTTGTTCCAGTGCTTCCAAGTCTTTAAAATTGCCCACCTAAAGTTATCAAAATCAGTCCAAAACTGGTTAATGGTGTGCAGATTTTATTCCAGAGGATTTAAGAGTAACCTAAAAGTAGTTTTTCTCCTTGCAATTTCCTGAATGGCCAGCAGATGGTGCTGGTGAACCTTACCAAGAGGTGTTTCCTTCAACTTCTGCTTTCCAATATTTGTGATCTGGTCATAGCTGAGATTGAAGTGGTTTCTGCTGGTCAAAATCACTGAAGGGAAGCCTTCTGACACCCTCCTTCATTGTAACAGCTTACAAGTAGGAAGATATGTCTCCCTTCTGAATCAGCTGCAGTGAGCCAGAGGTTATATCCAGGCTTAATGTTTTGGAGGTGAGGGATGAGAGTACTTCCCATCTGCCTTTGGGTTTGGTAACTCATAATTTTGACTCAGGTTTTTTGTGTCTCTATAGCTTGCCATGGGTGATGTGCAGCATTCTTCTGGTTTGCTGACCACTAATCAGGTTTTTTGGACAGTTTTTGGCAATTTCCCCTTCGTTTATGTAAGAACGTTGAGCCCTGCCTAGTTACTCTGATGCAATTTTCTCTCACCATTCCATTTAGAACCCCATGATATATACCCTGAGGAACAAAGGTTTCAATCAAGCTCTGAGGAAGAGAAAACAGAAGCTCTCTTTCTGATTATGCAGACATGGATCTCATAAATATCCTGGACTTTGCTCTAGTTAACTTGTATTTAATTTTTATTTGTTTACACTTTTTAAAATTGAAGTTAATAGATCACAAAGAATGTTACATTAAAAAACAAAAAAACATTAAAAAATGGGGTTTCCACATACCCTGCTTCACACCCCCACCACATTATTTTTATAAATTATATTTTGAAGATATATACATCACAAAAACTGTTACATTAAAATATATAAGAAGTTCCTGCATACCCCCATTCCCCTACCCCACTCCTCCCACACTAACAAACTCCTCCATCATTGTGGCACACTCAACTCACTCGGTGAACACATTCTGGAGCACTGCTGCCACCACATAGATTATAGTTTACTCTGTAGTTCACACTCTCTCCCAGTACATTCAGTATGTTAAGTCAGTATATATAAAGTCCATATTCCGACCCTGCAAAATCATTTAGGCAACTCAAAGTCCTGAAAATGCCCAACATCACATCTCTTCTTCCCTCTCCCTTTCCTCAGCAACTACTGTGGTCACTTTCTCCTCCTCAATGCTACAATTTCTTCTATTACTAGTCACAATAGTTTTAGAGTAGAATATCAGTAAGTCCACTCTAATCCACATTTTATTCCTCCATTCTGTGGACTCTGGAATGGTGAAGTCCACTCTACCTCTGCATCAAGGGGGGCTTAGATTTCACCTGGGTGATGGATGCAACTCCTCTGTTTGCAGTTGTTGGCAATCTTGATTCCCGGTGTGGTGTTTGACCATCTTCATTTCCCTGTTAGCTGACCTGAGTACGCCCAATGAATGAGAGAGGAGGAGTTGCAACTCTCCTGAGGCTGAAGGCCCAGCTGGCACATGGGAATCCAGAGATTCAAGTCCCCTGAGTATGCACCATCCCTATCACCAACCACAGGTTCAGTAAAAGTGACAAGAGGTATATGTAGGAAGGTCGCAGCTGAGTCCAGCTCCATCACACTCAGAAGTACAAATTCCAAAGTAGGGTCCTTCAACATGGAACAGATCTCCAAGTCCATCTGCCATGACCATATACCCTGTGGATCTCCATAACCTTCAGGAAAATCAGCACCTAGGGTTGTATCTACTTTGGCTCTCTCTGGGGTTCTGCTGAGGTGTGCATAAGCATGACCCCTCTGATGACTTCCCAAATCTTT
Organism: Dasypus novemcinctus; assembly: GCF_030445035.2. Lineage (NCBI taxonomy): Eukaryota > Metazoa > Chordata > Mammalia > Cingulata > Dasypodidae > Dasypus > Dasypus novemcinctus. The sequence goes on along the minus strand of NC_080694.1, from coordinate 4,736,161 downwards.
TTGGAAGACTCTTAGCCATATATACTCATTTGTCTTTGCCACTTCCCTCTTTTATTCAAGGTCAAAAAGCAGTTTTTAACACTTGATCCAATATGTAGGCTGAGATATTCTGCTGGTCTGAGTTGACCCTTTTATTCAAGGTCTCTTTCAAGTTCTATCACCAGTTAGTAATTGGTAGTAATCCTTTGGTGCTAGAGAGGCTCATTCCCAGGAGTTATGTCCCATGCTAGGGGGAAGGTAATGCATTTATATGCTGAGTTTGGCTTAGACAGTGGCCACATTTGAGCAATAAGGGGTCTTTCAGGAGGTAACACTTAGGCACCCTGCAGTTGTAGGCCTAGTTCATATTTCAGGCATACAGGATCATAAGTATCATCATCAGTATCAAGGGCTCATTACTGGACCATCCTTCCTTGTTGGTCTTTGCCATTGCACTTGGGGGATTATTGTTCTTCTATTGGGGAATGTGACAGAGCTCCCCTGGGTAGGAACTCAGCATTCCCTCAGTCGACATTTGTAACTGTAACTACTACAAAAATACCTAGCATTTATCAGAACAGTTTTACATCTCCTGTATACATGTCCTGGAGAACTCCCCCCCCACTCATGTGCCCCTCATCAATAACATCCCACATTGGTGTTCCTCCTCTGCCATACGTAAACCTTTCTGTGGTCCAAAACTTCCTCAACAATGAAGGCTAATAAATTGAAAAATTCATTATAAGAAAATTGAAATATAGTTATGGTTTGAAGTTGAGAAACAGAATACACAGTAATTTAGACATACTAAAATAAAGTAAAAATAAATTGGTGTATTAATAAAATGAAAAATATTATAATTCTTTGTTGCAAACATTTTGCCTTTCACCATTGTAATAAGTGTTGCCCTTTATGTACAGTGGCAAGGCACTTTCTTTAATTTCTTCCTCAGTGTCTACATCTTTTTTTTTCTTCTAATTTTTAATTTTATCTTCAAAAATTTTTTGATCACAGTAATTCACATACACAATATAGGAGACTGCCATATATCCAACATCAAACCCTTTTCCCCTTTCCACAGCAATGATCTTTTTACATGTTCATGTTTTATTTGCTCCAGCTGATATTCAGATTTTGAAATATAGATATCAAACATGGTTCCATTTTGGTTTACATTATAGTTTATATTTTAAACTGTACAAATTCCTAAATTTTCAGCTTTCTTATGTCTTACATGGTTTACATTTTAGCTTATAGACTTTTATACACTTTTGGTGTAAGTTAACATGTCCTATGTCCATGATAGCATGATCTTGTGGACCACTTCCATTGTCCCTCAGTTACCCTGCTTCCTTAGATTCTATACCTCTCTCCCCCTCCCCTCAGGGCCCACCGTGACAATCAATCTTCACTAGTTGCAGGACCAGATTTACAGATGCTGCAACAAGGCTGAGGGCTTGACTTACTAGACTGCCCTAAGAAATTGGGAGCCACCAATTATCTGGAGAGATACAATTCTCTCTATTTAGGACCACCAGGTCTCCCCAGGATGTGGGTACTACTTCACATACATTGAATGGGTCTCCAACCAATGATATAAAACACACCATGACAAAATGATCATGCATACACTCCCTAGAAGCTTGCCTCTGTACCAGACGCCTCCCCTAAGCACCTTGAACACATGATCCTTCCTTATTATATTTTCTAAAGAGTTTTCTCAACATTATAGCTGCAAACTTATACCTGATATTCTCCCATATTCCACTGTTTCCACAGCCCTCTCCCCAGTTCCTTGGGCCATCTGACCCATCCTCCCAACCCTAGCCCATGTCAAGTCCACGAAGCCCCACCCAAAGATATCCCTATGCCCCCATCTTATCCCTTCCCTGTACAAACACTTACCTGCCGCTTATCATAGACCTCACCCATGTAGGCATCAGCTTGCAACGTTTCTCTTCCCCCAAAATTCCTTTAAGCCTATCTTCAAGCCTCTAGCTCCCTGAGACAGCTTGGTTTATGTATTTCATGTCAGAGAGGCCATGTACTACTTGTCCTTCAATGCCTGACTTGCTTCCCTTAACATAAGGTCCTCAAGATTCATCCATGTTATCACATATGCTTGTAATGTATTCTTTCTTATAGCTGAATAGCGTTCCATTGAATGTATATTCCACATTTTATTTATCCATTCATTTGTTGACAGACATTTGGACTGATTTCAACTTTTGGCAATAGTGAATAGTGCTGCTATGAACATTGGTGTGCATATATCGGTTTGTGTCCTTATCTTCAGTACTTCTGGGTATACACCCAGCAGTAGAATTGCTTGGTATATGGCAAATCTGTAGCTAACTTTTTGAGAAACTGCCAAACTGTCCTCCAGAATGGCTGAGTCCTTCTGCATTCCCACCAGCAGTGGATGAGTGTTCCCATTCCTCCACATTCTCTTCAGTACTTGTAGTCTTCTGTTTTTTTGATAGCTGCCAGTCTTATGGGAGTAAGATGGTATCTCTTTGTAGTTTTGATTTGCATTTCCCTAATAGCTAGTGATATTGAGCATTTTTTTCATGTGCTTTTCAGCCATTTGTATTTCTTCTTTGAAAAAGTGTCTGTTCAAATCTTTTTCCCATTTTTTAAATGGATTGTTTTTTTTTTTTTTTTTTTTGATATATAGAAGTTCTTTAAATATGCAGGTTACCAAATCTATCAGATATATGGTTACCAAATATTTTCTCCCATTGTGTGGATTCTTTTTTTCTCTTTCTTGACCAACTTCTTTGAGGTGCAAAAGGCTTTAATTTTGAGGAAGTCCCATTTATCTATGTGTTCTTTTGTTGCTTGTACTTTGGTTGTGAAGTTCATGAAGCCATTTCCAACTACAAAGTCCTGTAAATGCTTTCATACATTGTTTTCCAAGGTTTTTATGGTTTTGGCTCTTATATTTAGGTCTTTCATCCATCCTGAGTTGATTTTTGTATATGGTATGAGATGGTAATCTTCTTTCTGCTTTTGCATATGGTTAACCAATTCCATAGGCATCATTTTTTGAAGAGGCTGTTCTCTCCCAGTTGAGTGTGCTTGGTGGCCTTGTCAAATATCAGATGACTGTATATATGAGGATCTATATCAGAACTCTCAGTTCGGTTCATTGGTCAGTGTGTCTATCCCTGTGCTAATACCATGCCTTTTCACTTCTGTAGCTTTGCAGTATGTTTTGAAGTCAGGTAATTTGATTCCACCAGTTTCATTTTTCTTTTTCAATAATATGTCTTTAGCTATTTGGGGTCTCTTTCCTTTCCAAATAAATTTCATAGTTAGTTTTTCTATTTTGTTAAAGAATACTGTGTTAATTTTTATTGGGATTGCATTTAATCTGTAGGTCAGTTTTGGTAGGAAAGACATCTTAATAAAATATAGTCTTCCTATCCATGAACAAGGAATATTCTTCCATTTGTTTAGGTCTTCTTTGATTTCCTTGAACAGTGTTATGTATTTTTCTGGGTATAAGTCTTTTACGTCTTTAGTTAAATTATTCTTAGGTATTTGATTTTTTTATTTACTATTGTAAATTGTGTTTGTTTCTTGATTTCTTCCTCAGATTGCTCATCATCAGTGTACAGAAAGGCTACAGATTTTTGTTCATTGATCGTATACCCTGCAATTTTACTGAATTCATTTATAAGTTCTAGAAGCTCTGTTGTAGACTTCTCAGGGCTTTCTATGTATATTAAATTATTTTTAAAGAAGTTTCAGAATATATAAATTTTACACAAAAAATATAAGGGATTCCCATATGCCCCACTCCTTCCCCTCCCACACTTTTCCACATTAACAACAACCTTCATTAGTGTGGTACATTTGTTACAATTGAATGACCCATATTGAAGCAGTGCTACTAATCATGGATTACAGCTTACATGATAGTTTTTAAAAGTCTTACTTTCCCTTCTTCCAATCACTGAAGTTTTAGAGCCTATTCATTGTCTCAGAGAGTACTATAGGCATGTAAAACAATGTAGAGGGCCTCTGTTATTTTCTACGGGAAGATGAATATTCTCATCTGTTGAGAACAGCCTCATCTTAACTACATTTATTTTATTTTGTTTTTTATTTTTTCTATTTTTCTTTACATTTTCTTTTTCTTTATATACTTATCTTATAATTGCAGGTTTACTGAAAATTCATGTAAAATATATACCATATACATTTCTAATGTTGGCACTTTGCTGCAGCGGTTTGCTTGGTCGGTAGAGGTGGGGTCTGGCTGCGGACGAGGGGCCAGCTTTGGATGAGGGGTCAGTCCCGCTTGGGACGAGGGGTCGGTCCCACTTGGGACGAGGGGTCGGTCCGGCAGCAGACGAGGGGTCGGTCTCACAGGGGTTGCACGGTTCGGCTGACGGGGTCGCCCGGCAAAGCCGGCAACGAAGGGGTTGCCCGGAGAAGCAGGCGGCGAACTGGGGACAAGGGAGGCCAGGCCCTTGTCGGGGGCTCTCAGGACTGGAGGGCGCACGGCAGAAGAACTACCGCGGAGACGAGGTAAACACGCAGGTCCACTTTATTGAGGGAGAGGCAACAGTTTTATAGGGGCTGGGGAAGGCTGATTGGTCAAGCAATGCCCTGTTCTGATTGGTTGCCAGAGAAAGGTCAGTGGGCGGTACTGGACAGGGGAGGGGTGGTGATTAGGGATTGGCTGTTGCTGTTGCTGGGGGAAGTGGCAGGGTTAAGTGATTGGTGGCTGCTGTTGCTGGGGTAGAGGGCAGACTGGAGTTTCCCGCCCATGCCTGGCTGTTGCTGCTGTCGGGGGAGGGAAAAGGGCAGACTGGATTTTTCCGCCACGCCTGCGCAGGGAGAAAGAAGAAGAAGGGTGCCGCCCCACAAGGCATCGTGTGGTGCCATCTGGGAGGAGGGGCGGCCACGGAAGCATGGCTGCCGAGAAGGGGAGACCCAAGGGCACTCTGCGCCCATGCCGAGCTTCCTTCAGGGGTGGCAGTGGGCCTGACCAACCACCCTATTATGGGGGCAGCGGTTTGAAATAGGCCTACCGCGGCCGCCGCCCCCTGCCAGGCCAGCAAACCACACTTCAGCCTGAGGGGTGACCGCAACATTTATTTTATTTTGTTTTTTATTTTTTCTATTTTTCTTTACATTTTCTTTTTCTTTATATACTTATCTTATAATTGCAGGTTTACTGAAAATTCATGTAAAATATATAGCATATACATTTCTAATGTTGGCACTTTGCTTTAGTGTAGTACCTTCACTAAAATTAATGAATGAATATTAAAATGATGCTGATAATTACAGTCCATAGTTTATTTTAGGTATGTTTTTCCATATAAGACACTAAGATTACTACAGCATACACAGGGGACATTTGTTCATTAAATAACTTTTTCATACTTGTGTTATCATCAATATTTTGCAGCATGTTTCACTGTGTTATACATACCTATGTTAAATCTCTGAATTTTTATTCTAGTTATATATATATGTACATCCTAAAATTTCTCTTTTTAACCACATTCACATTTATAATTCAGTTTATTAATTGCACTCCCAATAATGTGCTGCTGTCAATAACATCCAAAACTTTGTAACCAGCTAAATAGAAATTCTGTAAAAATTAAGCATTAATCCCCATACTCTACCTCCAATCCAGACCCTGGTAGACTAACTTTAAGGGTTTGCTTAGTCTAAATATGTCATATCTGTTTGGTCATACACTATTTGTTCTTTAATTCTGCCTAATTTCACTCAGCATGTCTTCAAGGTTCATCCATGTTACATGCTTCAGAGATTCATCCCTTCCTACAGTTAATTAATATTCCACTGTCTGTATTTAGTACATTTGCATTGTTTTTCTTTTTTATTATTTTTCATTTTATTTTATAAAAGATACATAAATCACACAAAATGTTACAATAAAAATATTAGGTTCCCATATAACCCACTCACAACTCCTCCCACATTGACAACTTCTTTCATTACTGTGGTACATTCATTACATTTGATGAGTACATTTTGGAGCATTGCTACATACAGTGGATTATTGTTTATGTTGTCGTTTATACTCTCTCCCCAGTCCATTCAGTGGGTTATAGAAAGATATATAATGTCCTGCATCTGTCCCTGAAATATAATTCAGGACAACACCAAGTCCTGAAAATGTCACAATATCACACCTCTTTCCCTCTCCCTGCCTTCAGCAACTCCCTCAGTCACTATCTCCACATCAATGATAACATTTCTTCCATTGCTAGAGTCACAATAATTCTATAATAGAATACAAGTAAGTACACTCTAATCCATATTTTATTCTTCCATCCTGAGGGCCCAGGGGTGGCGAAGTCCACCCCACCTCTAAATTGAGAGGGAGCTTAGATCCCACATGGCTGATGGATGGAATTCTCCTGCTTGAAGCTATAGATTCTCTCGGTTCCCTGGTGTGGTGGTTGACCATCCTCACCTCTCTATTAGCTGACCTGGGTAAGTCCAATGAATCAGAGAGTAAACGTTGCAACTCTGCTGAGGCTCAGGGTTCAACTGGCACATGGACAGTCCAGATACTCAAATCTCCTGAGCAAACACAAACCCCAGCACCAACCACAGGTTCAGCAAAAGTGACAAAAGAGGTATGTGTAGAGAGCTCACATTTGAGTACAATTCCATCAATCTCAGGAACACAAATCCCAAAATAGGATCCACTCGCAAGGTACTGAATTCCAGAGCCATCTGTCTTAACAGTGGGACCTGGATGTCTCCATATCCCCAGGAGCACCACTACCTGAGGTTGTATATACTTTGGCTATCTCGGAGATACCGCTGAAATGTGTGAAAGTGTGACCCCTCTGATGACATCCCAAATAATTTTGAAGTCTCTTAGCCAATTAAACTCATTTGTCTTTACCATGTCCCCCTTTTATTGAAGGTAATTTTCTAGTTGCATCACCAGCTATTGCTTGGCAGTAATCCCTCAGGGACACAGAGACTAATAAACTGGGAGTCATGTCTCATGCTGAGGGGAATGTAATGCATTTACATGCTGAGTTTGGCTTATAGAGTGTCCACACTTGAGCAACACGAAGGCCCTGACTTGGCCCAGTGGTTAGGGCATCCATCTACCACATGGGAGTTCCTCGGTTCAAACCCCAGGCCTCCTTGATCTGTGTGGCGCTGGACCATGACACAAGGAGTGCTGTGCCTCACAGGGGTGTCCCCCACATAGGTGAGTCCCATTCACAAGGAGTGCACCCCATAAGGAGAGCTGCCCAGTGCAAAAGAAAGTGCAGCCTGCCCAGGAATGGCGCCACCCACACAGAGAGCTGACACAACAAGATGACGGAACGAAAAGAAACACAGATTCCCATGCTGCTGACAACAGAAGAGGACAAAGAAGACACAGCAAATAGACACAGAGAACAGACAGTGGGGGTGGGGGGGAAGGGGAGAGAAATAAATAAATAAATCTTTAAAAAAAAGAAGGTGACTCTTAGCTCTAGCTTAACCTTACAGCTATAGACTGAGTTGAAATTTCAAACACACAGGCTCATAAGCATAGTATCAGTATCAAGGGCCAATCATTGGACCATCCTTCTTCTCTGGTCTTTGCCCTTTTACTTGGGAAATTATTGCTGCTGCATTGGGGAGTGCAACAGAGTTTCCTGGAATGAAAACTCAGCACTCCCTCAGTTATCTTGTGATACTCTACCCCCTATGTCAATACCCAACAAACATCCAATGTACCTATATAACCTATATGCATGCCCAGGAGAACCCCTCCCACCCACACATCCCCCATCAATGACACCCCTCAATCCTCCTTCTCCTCTGCCATAGTTGAACCCCTCTGTGATCCAAAATGATGTCTAATATATTGCCAAATTCAATTCAGAGGAAAATGAAATACTAATGATAGGTTTAAACATTTAAAATGGATAGATAATAATATGGAAAAACTAAAAGTATGAAATAATTTCAGGTATTAAAAAATGAAAAATACCATTAATTTTTTTTGACATTTTGCCTTTCATCACTGTAATATGTGTTGCCCTGTATATACAGTGCCAAGCCAATCTCTTCCACTTCTTCAGTTTCTACAACATCTTTTTCTTAATAACTCTTCAAAATAGATTTAGTTCACATTAAAGTCACATATAGAACATAGTGACCTCCCATATACCCAACATCACACCCTTTTCCTCCTTCCCCAGCAATGATCTTTTTACATGTGGGTGTTATATGTGTTGCAAGCAATGTGCAGATGTTGAAACATAGCTACCAAGCATGGTTCCATTATGGTTTACATTATGTTTTACATTTTAGGCTGTACAAATTTATAAATTTTTGGTTATATTGTGATTTACATTATTGTTTACTTTTTAGACTATACACCTCTATAAATTTTGGTGATATTTAAATTGGTCTGTATCCATCATTGCAGTATCATGCAGAACCCTTCCATTGATTCCCAATTACTCCCTCTTCAATCTATTTTATTACTCTTTCCTTCTTCCCTTAGATCCCACAGTGAAAACCAAGATTCACTGCTTGAAGGACAAAATTAATAGATACTTGCAATAATGCTGAAGGCTCGATACTCTAGTCTGTCATCTCCCATTGGGAGCCACTCAGGCTTGAGAGATACTCACCCCTCTGTTTGAGAATATCAGTCCTCCCGAGGATGGGGTACTAACACCTTAACACCTTCCTGATCACAGTATGTGTCTCCACCCATTGATATAACATAAGATGACAAGATGAGCTCTCACACACTACCTAGAAGCTTGCCACAGCTGAACCCTGTGCCAGACGCCCCCATCAAAAACTTTAAACCAGTACCCACTCCTTATTCTTAATCCATTCATTGACTGTTGAACACTTGGGTTGCTTCCATCTTTTGACAACTATAAATAATGCCAGTATGAACATTGTTGTCTAAATATGTGTTTGACTCCCTGTTTTCAATGCTTTGGGGATATACCTAGTAGTGTGATTTCTGGGTCATATGGTAATTCTAATCTTATTTTCTGAGGAAATGTCAAACTGACTTCCACAGCAGCTGCAACATTTTACATTCACACTAGCAAAGAATAAGAATTCCTATTTCATCAGATCCTCTCCTATACTTGTAATTTGGTATAATTTATTTTTGTAGAAGGCATACTAATGGGTGTGAAATTATATATAATTTTGTTTTGATATGCATTTACCAGAAAGGTAAAGATGTTGAGAATATTGTCAGAAGCTTTCTGACTATTTGTATACTTTTTCTGGATAGAAATCTGTTCAAGTTTTTAACCCATTTTTAAAATTGTGTTTGTCTTTTTATTTTTGAGTTTGAGGTTTTCATTATATTTTCGTTTTTAATTTAATTTAATTTAATTTAATTTGTATTTTTTGAAGATATATAGATCACAAAAAATGTTACATTAAAAAATACAAGAGGTTCTCACGTACCCCACCCCCCGCCTCCCACTCCTCCCACATCAGCAACCTCTTTCATTATTGTGGCACATTCATTGTATTTGGTAAATACATTTTTGAGCACTGCTGCACCGTGTGGATTATAGTTTGTATTTTAGTTTACACTCTCCCCCAGTACACTCAGTGGGTTATGACAGGATATATAATGTTCAGCATATGCCCCTGCAGTATCATTTAGGACAACTCCAAGTCCCAAAAATGCCCCCACATCACATCTCTTCTTCCCTCTGCCTGCCCTCAGTGACTACGTTGGCCACTTTCTCCAGATCAATGCTACAGTTTCTTCCATTATTAATTAAAATAATTCTATAGTAGAATACAAACCACTATTAGCTATGAAGTTCACAAATATTTTTTCCATTGTGAATATTGTCATATACTTTTCATTCTGAAGTCCTTTGATGCACAAAATTTTAATTTTGATGAAGGCCTATTTACCTATTTTGTTTCTTGTGTTTGGGTTTAAAATCTTAGAAATCATTGCCTAACCCAAGGCCCTGAAGTTGTTTCCCTACGTTTTCTTTTTTTTCTAGGAAGTAGTCCTGATTGGTATATTAAGGCCATTGATCAATATTGGGTTATTTTTGTATATGGTATGAGACTTCAGTCATTCTTCATTCTTTTGCATACTGTTATCCAGTTTTCCCAGCACCATTAGTTGAAGATAATTTTTTCTCAATTAAGTGTCCTAGGAAGCCATATCAAACAGATATGAGGTCTATTTCAGAATTATTAATTTGATTCCATTCATCTATACATTGATGCTTGTGTCAGTACTATGCAGCTTTGACCAATGCAGCTTTGTAATAAGATTTAACATCAAGATGTTTGAGTCTTGCAAATTTGTTCTTCTCTTTTAAAGAGTTTTTTTGCTATTTGGGGCACCTCAACTTTCAAGTAAATTGGCTTATTACCTTTTCAACTTCTGCAAATTAAGCTGTTTTAATTTTCATTGAGATTGCTTTGAATCTGTAAACCAGTTTGGGTAGATTTAACATCTTAGCAATATCTAGTTTTGCAATTCCTAAACACAGATTTTCCTTTTATTTATGTTTTTGATTTTTATATAGAAATGTTTTGTACTTTTCTCTTCAAATCCTTTACATCCTTGGTTAAATTTATTTCTGCATGTTTAATTCTCTTACTTGCTCTTGTAAACAGAATTTTGTATTGATTTTCTCCTCAAATTACTAATTACTAACAAAAAACAGTACTGACTATTTCATGCTGGTGTTGTACCCCACCACTATGATGAACTAATTTACCAGCTCTAGAAGTTCTGTTGTAGATTTTTTAGGATAACTTTATATAAGATAATGCCATCAGCAAACAATGATAGCTTTACTTCATTTCTAGTTTGGATTTTTAAATTTTATTTTTCTTGTCTTAACTGCTCTGGCTTGAATTTCCAGCAGCAATGTTGATTAATAGTGATGACAGTAGGCATCCTTTCTTGTTCCCTATCATAGAAAGAAAGCTTTCAGTCTTTCACTATTGAGTTTGAAGTAAGCTGTATGTTTTTATATATACCCATTATCATGTTGAGGCTGTTTCTTTCTATTCCTACTTTTCTAAGTGTTTTGTCAATAAAATCAGCTTGATTTGGCAAATAACTTTTCTTTGTTATTTGGAAAAATGATGTTTTTCCTTCATTTTAAAAAATATAGTGTTCTGCATTTAAACATTTTTCTTATGTTGCTGCATATCTGGGATAAGAACCATGTGATCATAATGAAGATTTTCTATTTCTTAAATATATACTTTTACTTTTTAAAACATACTTAGATTATATGAATATTACATGAAAGATATGGGGGGGGGGTGTTCCCATATGCCCCAGACACCACAAATCCCACATTTTCCAACATAAACAATATCCTTCATTAGTGTGGCATGTTCATTGCAATTGATGAACACATTTTGAAGAATTGCTGCTAAGCACAGATTATAGTTTACTCTGTAGCAGATACTGTCTCCCACTCGTTCTGTAGGTTACAGCAAGATATATAATTGCCTGTATCTGCTGTTGCAGTGTCATTCAGGATGATTTCTAGGTCCCAGCAATACCCCTGAATCACAACTGTTTTAACATCTCTCTGCCCTCAGGACCTCCAGGGAACACAGTCTCCACATCAGTGATATAACTTCTTCCATTGGTAAAATCATGAAAATTTATAGTACAATAACAGTAAGTCTACTTTAGTTCATAGCTATTCCCCAGTCCTGAGGATCTGGGATGGTGATGTCTACCCTAACTCTAATCGAGAGGGGTTTAAATTCCAAATAGCTGTTGGATGGGACTCTCTTGCTTGCAGTTATAGACTTTCTCATTTCCTTGGTATCATAGTTACCCATCATCACCTCCTTTTTAGTTGTCCTAGGTGAGTCCAGTGAACTAGAGATTAGATGTTGCAACTCAATTGAGATTCAGGGTCCAGCTGGCAGGCACATGGAGAGCACAAAGATTTAAATCTCTTGAACATACATTTACCAACTCTAGTACTAATTATAGGTTCAAATAGAAGAGAGTGTAGACCCATATGTAGGGAAACCACAATTGAGTCCTACTCTGTTACACTGTGGAGCATGAATTCCAAGGTAGAGCCCACTGGAAAGGCACCAAACTCAAGAGCAGTCTGCCATGATTACAGTTTCTGGATATTTCTAGTGTCCTCAGGAGCACCACTATTTGGGGCAGCATTTTCTTTGGCTGTCAATGAGATCCTGTTGAGATCTGCATAAGTATAATCCCTGAAATGACTTCCTAATTCACTTTAAAGTCTTGTAGTGAAATGAACTCATTTGTATTTACATTTTCTCCCTTTTGGTCAAGGTCTTTTCCAAGTTGCATTGCTACTTTGTGCTTGATAGTAATCCCTCAGTTCCAGAGTTCTGCATCCCCAGGAGCCATGTTCCACACTGGGGGGACATTATTGCATTATATGCTGAATTTGGCTTAGAAAGTAGCCACATTTGAGCAAAAAATAGGCTCTCAGGAGGTAACTCTTAGGCACTCTATAGTACAAAGCTAAGTTTCAATTTTAGGAGCAAAGTTTCATAAGCACAGTCCTCACTATTGAGGGCCTGTCAATAGACCATTCTCGTTCACTAGTTGTCTTTGTAACCTGTGGGATTCTTGGTGTTCCATTAGAGAATGTGGCAGAGCTCAAGGAGGGGAAATTGATATTTTTTCAGTTGTGTGAATCTCTACCCACCATGGCAATACCTCATGAATGCTTGAAAATATTTTTTTGCCTTATATATATGCCCAGGTGAACTTCCTCCCATGTATCCCCCATCACTGAAATCCCACATCAATGATCTTCCCTTGTCACAATTGTAATGCTTCTGTGATCAAAAACGTCTCCAAAAATGAAGCCAATAAAATAGCCAAAATCAATGAATAAAAATGAAATAATAGTTTTAAAAATAATAAATAAAATACAAAAATAAATACAATATAAATAGGACAAACTAAAATGATAAAATAATGAAAAAACATTAATTTTTTGACATTTTGGCTTTCACCAATGTAAAATATGTTGTACTGTATTTACAGTGACATACTTTCATTTATTCCCTCAGTGTCTTACTTGTTTCATTTTCTCTTTGAAGAAGTTTTAGGTTACAGAAAAGTCACATACAGAACACAGGGGGATCCCATAGAGGCAACACCCTCCTTCTTTTCACCCTTTCCTTATTTTAAGTATTTTTATGTGGATGGTATATTTGTTACAACTTATGTATTAATAAGTAAACATAGCTAACTAACCATGGTCATGATTTACATAATAGTTTACATTTTGAACCATACTCTTTCATAAATTTGGGTAAAATTTAACATGGCCTTTATCCATCATTGCAAGATCACTTAGAACATTTCCATCACCCCCAAGATGCTCCCTATTCAATCAATTCTATTCCTCCCAACATTGTAGTTTCAACCACATATCTGTCAATCCTCTGCCTTCATCTGCTCCCTTGTCCAATCCTCACCCCAGTTCCATAGACAGCCCAACCCATACTCCACACACTATTCCACTGAAAATGCTGCACTGCCTAACACAATAGTATCACTGGTACCCTGTTGTGCCCCTTCAATGCACAACTACACCCTTCCATCTTACCATAGATTTTACCCATATGGACATTGGCTCACAAACTTCTCCCTTTCTATTTCTTGTAAACCTATCTTCCAGACTCTAGCTTCATGAGCCTACTCATTTTGCTTAATTTGTGAGTGTGGTCATGTAATATTTGTCATTCAGTGATTGGCTTGCTTCCCTCAACATAAGGTCCTCAAGATTAAAGCATCTTAGCCTGTTTTTTAATACTGTATTCTATCTTAAAGCTGTGTAATATTCCATTGTATATATATATACCACAATTTGTTATTCATTCTTCTTTTTACAGGCATTTGGGTTGTTTTCAACTTTTGGCAAGAGGGAATAATGCTACTATGAACTTTGTTGGACACATATCTTTTTGTGTCCTTTCCTTCTATTCTTCTAGGTATATAGCCAGAAGTGGTATTGCTGGATCTAATGACAGTTGTATTGTTAGTTTACTCAGGAACAACCAAAACTTTCTTCTACAATGGCTTAATCATTCTACATTTCCACTAGCATTTGATGGGGGTTCCCATTCCTCCTCATCCTCTCCAACACTTGCAGGCTTCTATTTTTTTTAATAGCTGCCAATCTGATGGGTGTAAGACTCTACCTCATTGTAATTTTTTTCATCTTTATTTTTTTAAATGTTACATTAAAAAATATATGAGGTCCCCATATAACCCCTACCCCTTCACCCCACTCCTCCCACATCAGCAACCTCTTTCATCATCATGGCACATTCATTGCATTTGTTGAATACATTTTGGAGCACTGCTGCCCCACATGGAGAGTAGTTTACATTGTAGTTTACACTCTCCCCAGTCTACCCATTTTGATTTGAATTTCCCTAATAGCTAGTGAGATTGAGCATCTTTTCATGTGCTTTTTATCTGTTTGTGTTTCTTCTTTGCAGAAGTGTTTACTCAAACCCTTACTCATTTTTTAAATGGATTGTTTGTACTTTTATTTTTAAGGTGTAAGATTTCTTTATATATGCTGGATATTAGGACCCTATCAGATATAAGGTTATCAATTATAGTTTTCCCATGGAGTAGAAAACTTTTCTACTTTCTTGACAAACTCCTTTGAGGTACAAACATTTATAATTTTGAGAAGGTCCCATTTATCTGTTTTTTCTTTCATTGCTTGTGCTTTGGGTGTAATAGTCATGAAAACATTTCTCATTTTTTTCTTTTTCATCATATTTTTATTTTTAAAAAGATACTAGATTACATAAAAATCTAAGGGATTACCATATGCCTAAACCTACCCTTCCCATACTTTCCCACATTAGCAACAAATCTCATTAGTATGGTAAATTCATTAAATTCATGAACACCTATTACAGCATTGCCATTAAGTGTGAATTTTAGTTTACATTATAATTTATACTCTCTCCTACACATTTTTTTTAAGTTTTGAGAAAATATATAATGGCCTGTATCCATCATTGCAACATCATTCAGGAAAATTCCAATGTCCCAGACATGCCACCTTTTATCACAGTTTTTAAAGTTTCTTAAATTACATAAAAATATAAGGGATTCCCATATGCCCTGTTATCCACAATTCCCTCATTTTCTCACATTAACAACATCCTTCATTAGTGTCATAGATTCATTGCAACTGATGAACACATTTCAGAGTTTTGCCACTAAGCATGGATTAAAGTTTACATTGTAGTTTACACTTTCTCGCACAAAGTTCTGTAGTTTATGGCACGATATATAATGACCTGTACCTGTCATTGTAATATCACTCAGGAAAATTCCCAAGTCCCTAAATGCCACTTATTACATCTGCCTTTCCCTATCACTGCCCTCAGGACCTCCAGTGTCCACTATCTCCACATCAATGATATAATCTCTTCCATTGCTAGAATCACAAGTCTATAGTAGAATATCATTAAGTGTACTTTAGTCCATAGTTCATTCACCCACCCTGAGGATTTTGGAATGATGATGTGAACTCTGCCTCTAATTGAGAGGGAGCTGAGATCTTTTGGGGCCAATGGATGGGACTCTCTTGCTTTTAGATGTAGACTCTCAGTTCCTTGACATTGTAGTCCATTCTCAACTCCTAGTTAGTTGACCTTGTTGAGCTGATTAAATAGAGAGCATGTCCTGCTACTCAGTTGAGATTCAGGTCCCGAATGGACATGGACAGCCCAAAGATTTAAGCCTCTTGGAAATACACCTACCAACTCCATTACTAAGTGTAGATTCAAATAGAAGAACAGAAGAGCCATGTGTTAGGAAACCACAATTAATCCAACTCTGCCACCATGTGGAGCAGAAATTTCAAAGTATGGACCACTGGTTAGGCACCAAATTCCTGAACTATCTGCCTTGACTATACAGTCTGGGTGTTTCCAATGCCCTCAGGAGACTTGATATTTGGGGTAGTATCTACTTGGCAGTTTAAGAGGTCCTGCTGAGCCATGCAAAAGCATAACCTCTGGAGTGACTTTCAAATCACTTTGAATTCTCTTAGCCATATAAACTGGTTTGTCTTTCCTTCTTCCCCCTTTTTGTCAAGATCTTTTTCCAATTGCATAACTAGTTGCTTGGTAGTACTCCACCAGGGCCAGAGACACTCATTCTCAGGTACCATCTCCCAATGTACGGAGAAGGTAATGTATTTATATGCTGAGTTCAGCTTAGAAAGAGGCAAAATTTTAGCAACAAGGAGGCTCCCAGGAGGCAACTCTTAGGGACCATAAAATACTAGGTTAAGTTTCCATTTCAGGAGCAAAAGTTCATAAGCACAGTCACCATTATCAAAGGCCCAGCAGTGTACCCTCCTCCTCCACTAGTCATTGACTCTGTACTCTGGGAATTCTTTTTGTTCCATTAGAGAATGTGACAGAACTCCCCAGAATGGGAATTTGATATTCTTTTGGTTATTGAATCTACACTCACTGTGAAAATACTCCCATGAATATTTGAACACATTTATGCTTTATATGTACGCCCATGCGAACTTCCTCCAATGTGCTCCCCATCACTGACACCCCACACCAATGATCCTCCCCTGCCAGGGTTGTAACCCTTCTGTTGTCCAAAACATCTTAAAAGTAAAGCCAATAGACTCCCTGCCACTGAGGGATTACTACCAATCACTAGCTGGTGATGGAACTAGAAAGAGACCTTGAATAAAAGGTCTACTCAAATCAGCAGAATATCTCAGCCTACATATTGGATCAAGTATTAAAAACTGCTTTTTGACCTTGAATAAAAGGGGAAATGGCAAAGACAAATGAGTTTATATGGCTAAGAGTCTTCATAAAAGAATTGGGAGGTCATCAGAGGGGTCAAGCTTATGCACGCCTCAGTGGGATCCCAGTAAAAGCAAAAGTAGATACAACCTTAGGTACTGGTTCTCCTGAAGGCTATGGAGACCCACAGAGTATATGGTCATGGCAGATGGATTTGGAGTTCTGTGCCATGTCTGAGGACCATACTTTGGAATTTGTGCTCCTGGGAGTAATGGAGCTGGACTCAGATGTGACCTTTCTATACATGACTTTTCTGTCACTTTTACTGAAACTGTGTTTGGTGCTAGGGATGGGGTATACACAGGGGCCTTGAATCTCTGGGATGTCCAAGTGCCAGCTGGACCTTGAACCTCAGCAAAGTTGCAACTCCTACTCTCTCGTTCATTGGACTTACTCAGGTCAGCTAACAGGGAGATGAAGATGGTCAACCACAACACCAGGGAATCAAGAGTGCCTACAGCTGCAAGCAGAAGAATTGCATCCATCATCTATGCGGAATATAAACCCCCTCTTGATCTAGAGGTAAAATGAACATCAGCATCCTAGGGCCACAGAATGGAGGAGTAAAATATGGATTAGAGTAGACTTACTGATATTCTACTATAAAATTGTTGTGACTAATAATAGAAGAAATTATAGCTTTGAAGTGGAGAGAGTGACCACAGTAGGTGCTGAGGGCAGAGAGAGGGAAGAAGAGATGTGATGTGGGGGCATTTTGGGAACTTTAAGTTGTCGTAAATGATATTGCAGGTTCAGATGCTGGAATTTATATATCCTGTAACCCACTGAATGTACTGGGGGAGAGTGTGAACTACAGGGTAAACTATTATCCATATGGTGCATCAGTTCTCCAAAATATGTTCACTGAGCTCAATGAGTGTGGGACAATGATGGGGGTGGTTGTTGGTATGGGAGGAGTGGGATGGGGAGGGGGAATACAGGAACTTCTTATGTTTTGCAATGTAACATTTTTGAGATGTATATATCTTCAAAAAATGCAATTTACAAAAATGATGGAGGTGGGAGGGTGGGAAGTGGATTATATGGGAACCTCTTATGTTTTTTAATGTAATGTTTTTTATGATCTATTAACTTTAATTTTAAAAAGTATACAAAAAGAAGAGGTCAATAAAATAGCCAAATACAATTCATAAGAAAATTAAGTAACAGTATTTTGTAAAATAAAAAACATACAAAAATGTTTAAAAATTAAAAATTTCAGATCATAGAAACAAAAGAAAATATTTAAATTTTATTTTACTATTTGCTTTTCATCACTGTAAAAATATGTTGTCGTATATATACAATGACTCTTTCTTCTGTTTATTCACCTACTGTCTTTTTTCACTTTGTCTTCTAAGAAGTTTTAGGTTACAGAAATATCACATACTACGTAGAGACTGTGCTCATATACTCAACATCCTCCTTGTATTCACCATATTTTAATAGACTATTATCAATAAAATGATTTTCCTACTATATTTATATGAAGTGTTCACTTATCCTTTCCATTGTTTGTACACTTTCTCCATACAGGGAATTTTATTTCGATTTTTTTTTTTATGTTGCTTAAATACATAAGGGATTCCAATATTCCCCATCCCCACTGCCTCCCACAATTTCCTACATTAACAATATCTTTCCTTATTGTAGAACATTTATTATAATTGATGAAAACATTTTGAAGCATTGCTGCTAACCATGGTCTATAGTTTGCATGATAGTTTACCCTGTGACCCACACAGTTTTATAGGTTATGACAAAATGTATAATGGCCTCTATCCATCCTTGCAATGTCATGCAAGACAATTTCAATTTTCTGAAAATGTCCGATTGTTACATCTATTCTTCCTCTCTCTCCCCTCAGAACCTCTTGTGTCAACTTCCTTTGTATAAATGATAAACATTCTTCCATTTGTAGAATAACAATAAATCCACAGTAGAATAATAGTAAGTCTACTACTCCATTGTTTATTCCTGAATCTTGAGGACTTAGGGAATGTGATGCCCACTCTGCCTTTAATTGAAAGGGGGCTTAGATCCCATTGTGTAGATGGTTGGAATTATCTTTCTTGCAGTTGCAGATACCCTCTGTTCCTTTGGGAGAGCATTGTTCATCATCATCTCCTTGTTAGTTGTCTCGGGTTAGTGCAAAGAACTGGAGAGTTGGTTTTGAAATGCAGCTTTGACTCAGGGCTCATCTGGCACATGAACAGACCAAATATTTTAGTCTCTGTGACATACATTTAATAAATACAGTGCAAATCGTATTTTCAAATAAATGAATAAAATAGATGGAACATAGGACATTTTTAGAGCATTGGAATTATTGTGCATGATCTTGCAAGAATAGATACAGGCCATTTTTAAATGTCATTAAAACCAATAACTCTGCTCAGTTGTGCATAAGGGCATTCCTTCTGACAACCTCCAGACTCTTTTTTAGAGACTCATAGCCTTATAATCTCATTTCTCCTTTCCATTTCCCCCTTATATTAGGTCAAACAGCATTTTGAAGTCATGTTATTATATGTAGACAGGGATATTCTGCTGATCCGTATTGAACCTTTAGTTATATAGTGCACAATGAAAACTATAAGGTTAAACCGTTGACCATGGATAGCAGTAATGCTTCAATATTTGTACATCAATTGTAACAAATGTACTATTCACATATAAAATGTTTTCAATAGAGGAGATTGAACAAAGGGCAAGGCATTGGTAACATGGAAATTCCCTATATTTTCGGAGATTTTTCTGTAACCAAAAGCTTCTTTGAAGATTATAAAAAGACCAGGGAACATGAAGAAGAAATTGTCCCTGAACATACAAGGTAAGAGACCTAACAGTGATTTAAGACACATCAAGGTCTTCAAGATGGAGGAACAACAAAAACAAAAAAGGATTAGAGTGAATCTACTGGTATTTTACTATAGAATTATTTTGACTCAAGCAATGGAAGAAATTATATCATGGATATGGAGACAGTGGCCATGGGAGTTGCTGAAGGTAAGGAGAGGGAAAAATAGGTGCAATATTGGGGCAGTTTTGGAAATTTGGGTTGTCCTCAACATTGCAGGGACAGATGCAGGACATTATATATCCTGCCATAACCCACTGAATGGACTGGGAGAGAATGTAAACTGCAACTTAACTATAATCCATGCTGTGGAGCAATGCTTCAAAATGTACCCATCAAATGCAATGAATGTACCACACTAATGAAAGAAGTTGTCAATGTGCAAGGAGTGGGGGGTGTGAAGAGTGCTATGTATGGGAACCTCATATGTTTTACTGTAACATTTTGTATGATATATGTATCTTTAAAAAAGATAATAAAATATTCAAAAAAGACATAATGTGTAAAATTTGATTTTAATTCCATATTATTATTTTTGTATTCATTAGTTATTTCTTAAATTATTATTTTATGTTCTTAGTAATATTGTTTGTTTATTTTTATCTTCATGTTTGGAGAGGTTTTGGATAACAGAAGGGTCACAAAAGTGGCAGGAGAGGATCACTGGTGTGAGGTGCCCATGATGGGAGAATGTGTGGGGCAGGGTGCACCTGGGGCATGCCTCTAAGGCATATGAATATGTTCCTGTGTACATGGGGCTTTGTTTTAGTGGATGGCAACCACATAATAACCTAAAGAATATTGAATTTCCAGCTTGGGGACTCCGCTTTAATATATTCCCTTATAGAACAGTAAGAATCTGCCCATTTGCAGTCCCTAGTGAAGGCAGAGAGACCATTATACTAGGCCCTTGATATCGATGTTTTTACCTATGAACCTTTTCTCATGAAATTCAAATTTAGCCTATTATTATATGTTGCCTGATTTACCTCCTGAAAGTCTTGTTGCTCAAATATGGGCTCTAAGCCAATCTCAGCAATATAAACAAACCACTTTCTCCCTGGCATGGGTCATGACTTCTGGCGATGAACCTCCCTGACACTGAGGGGTTATTACCAATGGCCAACTAGCAATGCCTCTGTACAAAGTCCTTTACCAAAAGAGGGAAATATTAAAAACAAATGAGTTTTAATGACTAACAGATTTCAAAGTGAGTCAGGAGGTCATTCCTGAGGTTACACATTAAACGTTTTAAAATAAAATTATTGAAATGATTTGTGCAGAGCTATATGGTCAAACCAAATACCTATGTTGGTATACCTTGGATAGATTTGTGCTTTATTAATATGTATCAAAAAGTCCAGGAATAAAAGGGTGTTTGAATACTAGAAATCAATTGTGTAGTGAACCACATTAATAAATTTCAGATAAATTACATGAGCATCTCAATGGATACAGAAATGTATTTCCCAAATACATCATCCTTTCCTGTTAAAATCACAGCAGAACATAGGAGTAGAAGAAGCTTCTCAATATATTCAAGTGCCTTTATGAAAAACACAAAGCTAATATTGTCCTCAATGGATAGAGACTGAAAACTTTACCACTGAGGTTATGAAAAAGACAAGGATGCCCACTGTCCAAATGCTATTCAATATTGTGCTTGAAGTACTATCTAGAGCAAGTAGACAACAAAGGGCAATTAAATTCTCCAAAATAGAAAACAAAAAAAAACAAAACTTTTGCTATTTATTGATGGTATGTTCCTTTACCTAGAAAATTTTGAAAGATCCATGACAAAGCTTTTAGACAAGTTCAGCAAAGTGGTATTATAAGATTAATACACAAAAATCAGTAATATTTCTATATACTATGAATAAGCAACCTGAGAAGGAAGTCAGAAAAACATTCAATTTAATATAGAAACTAGAAAAAAATCTATGGATAAACTGAACTGAGGACATAAAGTCCTGTATTTATAAAACTACAAAATATTGTTAAAGAAGACATAAAAAATCTAAGGACACACAGTGATCATGGTTTGGAGAACTAAATATTGTTAAGATGTTGATTTTAACCAAATTTATTTATGAATTCAATGCAATCCCAATAAAAAATTTCAACAGTCTTTTTGCTGAAACATAAATTCCATTTATTGTATGTTATGTAAGAGTAAAACTCCTTGAATACCCAAAAATTTCTATAAAAAAAGACATAATTGGAAGAATCTCACTTCCTAACATTAAAGGATAACCCTTAGCTAGAGCTGTAAAAACAGCATGATAATGGGATAAAGATACACACATTTTCCAATAGTATTGAATCAAGAGTTCGGAAGTAGACCTTCACATCTATGGTCAAGTAATTTTTGGCAATGCTGTCAAACCCAACAAGTAGGGTTAGAACATTCTATTCAATGATTTTGGGAGAACTGGATATTCTGGATAACTGAAAGAATAAAAGAGGACCCCTCTCTCACATCTTATTAAAAATTAACTCAAAATGGTTCAAGGTCATATAAAACCTAGAACCTTAATACTCCAAAAAGAAAATTTAGGGTAGCATTTTCAAGATCTTTGGATAGGTGGCGCTTTCCTAAACCTTACACCCAAAGCAAGAAAATGTAAGAAAAAAATGATAACTGGGTCTTCCTCAAAATTAAACATATATGCTTCAAATGCCTTTGCTAAGAATATGAGAATGCAGCCCACAAAATTGGAGGAAATATTTAGGAAACACATAAATGATAAGGATTTGACTTAATGTTATATAAAATGTTCAAATAACTCAATATTAAAAAGATGAGCAACAATTAAAAATGGGCAAACTCTTGAGTAGACATTTTTCCAAACAGGAAATATAAATTACCAAAAAGCACAAGAAAACACTTTCAATATCTGTAGCTATTAAGGAATTTCATATCAAAATTGCAATAAGATACTGTATTACTCAGGGTTCTTTATGGAAATAGAACATACTGGATATATCTGAAATAGTGTATGATTTTATAAAATTATCTTACCTGACCATGGGGATACACAAAACCAAATTTCTTATGTAGAATCATCTATTTCACCTTTCATATCTTCAATATTTTCTTCATAATTTGTTACTTTTCTTTCCCCAGGATTTGATAAAATTTAGTTGAAGCATATCATTCATACATTAATATATATATAAAATAAATGTATAGTAAAATTGGTGAATTTACAAAACAAACATGTATACCATTATACAGGGCTCTCTTAAATCTCTCAACCACAAGCATCTAACATTTGTTATAAACTAAGAAAGAACATCGTCAAAATATGACTAACTATAGCCCATATCATAAGTTTTTTTAATGTGACCCCAAGTCAACAAATAACTAAAATTCTACATTAGTATTATATATTTGTTTGTTCATGAGAAAATGTCTTCATCTTTCTTCTGTTAATCAGAGCCTCATCCACCACTGGATTCTCAGCATTATACAATCCCATGCTTCGTAAAATCCATTAAAAGTGTATATACAATGACTCTCATTTTCAACACAGATTTGTGCTCTCATCACCTTCATCATTACTGGAATATTTTCACTCCTCCAAAAGGGAAAATCTTATACTCCTTTACATCCAACTATTTTCAGCCCTTATTATATTATTTTCACATTGATGCAAAATATTACAATATTACTGTCAAATATAAAACATTAGTTACATTGATTGTAATTTTCCTGTGTATCACCATATTGTTAGCATTTTGTAAATGAAGATATCTCTCATATTTATGCTATTAATCACAATCTTCATCCAATTAAATGCCAATTGAAATGATACTAGGGAATAATATAGGGAATGAATTACATAGTGATTGCGGAGCAGGAAAATATTTTTACTTCGCTATTAGTTGCCTATTTATTTGTATTAAATAGCTATTTAATCATATACACATAAGGAGAATCAAGGGGAGCACCAGGCTTGCTGGGAAGAGAGGAAGTTGTCCCTCTGTCACAATGTCTTTTTGGCACAGTTCTTGAGATCACACACACAAGTGAAGGTGGAATAGAAATTGAAATAATTGAGGAGACTGAAGAAACAAAGGCAATTTGTTTTTAATTGTTTTATCTTTTCACATTAGTAATACTTATTTCAATATATAGTGAGATAATTTCTTCATCCATTCCCTTTCATACTATATGTAAATAAAGTGCATTTTTTGAAAAATATAAATAAAACCATACACAATGCTGAAAGGCAAAATTTTTCCCTATCAACTGTTATGAGGCAAGAATGTCTATTTTCTCATTGATTTTCATCATTGTACTGGAAGTTTTTACCAGAGGAATTAGATATATAAAAAAGAATAAAATGCTTCCATATTGGGAAGGATAATTATAGATATCTATAATCACAAAGAACATGTTAATATATACTACAAAGGACCCACAGGAAGATGGAAAGGTAGTAAGTGAATTCAGCAAATTTTAGGGTAAAGCATCCATATGCATTATCTATATATGTGTGTGTGTGTGTATATATACGCTATATTTCTGTCGTCCAGCAAGAACAATCTGAAAAGGTAATCAAGAAAGCCAATTTCAATGTCATCTAAAAGAACAAAATAACAGTGAATAAATCTATTCTAGAAAATAAGAGTTTTGTGTAAACCAAAAGGTAGAAATGTTGATGAAAAATTAAATAAGAACCAAATAAATGTAAAGATATCACATGTTCATGGACAGGAAGACTTAATATCACTAGGATACTAATATGTATGAATGATCTACAGACTTAACTCAATAACTATAAAATTCTAGGGGAGTGGATGTGGCTCAAGCAGTTGGGCACCTATCTCCCTCATGGGAGATCCTGGGTTCAGCTCCTTCCTAAAGAAGTGCTTCCTAAAGAAGACCAGCAGACACACACACTGATGCAAGGAGCAGATTCTATGAGCAGGCACGATGAGCAGAGAATGGATGTGTCTCAAATGATTGGGCACTCACTGTCCACATATTAGGTCCCAGGCTCAGTTCCCAGTGTCTCATAAAGAAAATTAGTAGACACAAACATACAAAACAAGCAGACACAATGACCAGAAACAGCAAGCATACAGCAAGAAGACAGATGAGGGAGCCATCTCCAGAGTTTAATAAAAGAGAAAAAATATTCTAGCAACACATTTGCAGATATGAAATAGCAAATAATCAAAATCATGTGGAAGTGCTAAACTATGAAGGAGAGCACCAGCCAAATGCAAACTAATTTGGAAAAAAATTAAGAGTTTTTTTGTATTAATTTGTTTGATTTATTGATTTGGTATGCAAGAAAATCTGTTTAAACAGGATTTACATAGAAATTTAAAGAACTCAAAGCTCAGAGAATAAATTCCAGGGTTCAAATCTTAAAATATAAAATGTACCATGTGTAGCAAAAGACTACAAGACCAAGAAACAGAAAATGATGACCTATCCAAAGGAACAAGATAGAACTGCAGAAACCATCAAATGACAAAACCCAATCTTTGGATATACTACTCAAAGTCATAAGAAAATAACTGTGTCCACTAAGTGCTAAAGGAAAACATGAGGAAAAGCTAAGTATATAATCAAAATTATTTATGAAAAATACCATAATCTCAAGTATGTTTTACAAAGGAACTACCCAGAAATGCTGGAGGTTAAGACCATAACAATTCAAATGAAATATTCTGTAGAGGATTTCAACAGAAGAGTATGAATAGAAGAAGAAATTATCATTGAACTCAAAGACACCAACTTAAATGAACTAGGCTAATGATCAGAGAGTTAAATTATGAAAAATATAGACAGGGTTTAAGAGATTATTGGTGTACCATTACACACAAATTAAGTGATTCCAAGAAGAAGAGAGGGAAGGAAAGAAAGAATATTCAAAGAAATAGTGGCAGAAATCTTTTCAACTTTAAGTAAAGGCCTGAATATACATATTAAATAATTTCAATGAACCCCAAATGGAATAACATGAGGAGAAGCATTTCCAGGTACAATGTATTAGTACTGTTGAAAGCCAAGGACAAGGAGAGATTGAAAGCTGTAAGAGAAAATCAATGTGTTGTGGAAAAGAAATCCCCTAGGTGCAGATTTATCAGAAACAATTGAGGCAAGAAAGTAGTGCTTAGAATATATAATTTGCTGACAAAAAGATAGAACTATTGTGACCCTAGCAATGAAAGAAATTGTAAAATTGATGTGAAGACAGTGGCCATGGTATTTGCTGAGGGAAGGGAGAAGGAAGAAGAGATGTGATGTGGTGGCATTTTTGGGACTTGGAGTTGTCCTAAATGATATTGCAGGGACAGATGCTGGACATTATATATCCTGCCATAACCCATTCAATGTACTGGGGGAGAGTGTAAACTACAATGTAAACTATAACTCACATGGTGGAGCAGTGCTCAAAAATGTATTCACCAAATGCAATGAATGTGCCACAATGATGAAAGAGGTTGCTGAAGTGGGAGGAGTGGGGATGGGGTGGAGTGTGGGGTATATGGGAACTCATATTTTTTTAACATAACATTTTTTTGATCTCTGCATCTTTTAAAAAAAGACAAAAAATTAAAATAATATAAGACTGATCAACCTAAAGAGGTATAAACAGAACAACAACAACAAAAAAAGTCAACCAAAAATATTTTTTACTGTGAGATGGTCTTTCAAAACTAAAGGAGAGAATGCGAAATTCCCAGATAGGAAAAACCTGAGAGTGTTTGTTAACAATAGATCTGCCCAGAAAGATTTTTGAATCCATGAAGACAGAATGTCCTTGAATTTATTTAGGTCTTCTCTGATTTCCTTTAGCAATGTTTTACAACTGTCTGTATACAAGTCTCTCATATTTGTTTAGATTTATTCTGAGATATTTGATTCTTTTTACTGCTATTGTGAATGGATTATTTTTCTTGATTTCTTCTTCTGAATGTTCATTGCTTGTGCATACAAACACTACTGATTTTGAAGTGTATAGCTTGGACCTCAGCACATGCTGAATTCATTTATTAGCTCTAAGTACTTTGTTGGGATTATAACATCTGCAAATTGTGAAAGTTTGAAAGTTTTAATTCTTCCTTTCCATGTGGATGTCTTTTGTTTCTTTTTCTTGCCTAATTTCTTTTGCAAGACCTTCCGATAAAATGTTGAATAACAGTGGTGACTGTGAGCATTGTCTAGTTGTTCCCCTAGAGGGAAAACTTTCAGTCTTTCCCGTTATGTAGAATGAAAGCTTTGGGATTTTAATACATGCCCTTCATCACGTTGAGGAACATTCCTTCTATTCTTTGTGTTCTAAGTGTTTTTATGTCAAGGAGTGTTGTTGGATTTTATTAACTCCATTTTCTCCATCTATCAAGGTACTGATTATTCTTTTCTTCTTCATTGTGTTAATCTGTTGCATTGCATTAATTGATTTTATTATGTTGAACAAATCTTCTATAATGGGAGAAATTCCATTGACTTTAGTATATAATTCCTTACAAACACTGTTCTACTTGGTTTCCTTATATTTTGTTGAGGAAATTTCCATCTATATTAATTAGAGATTTTGGCCTATTTTATTTACCTTTGCTCCAATATTTGTTACGTCTTTCCTTCTGCTTGCTTTGCATTCAGTTTGTTCCTCTCAGTTTGTTCCTCTTTTTCTAGTTCTTCCAATTTTCTCAATATATGAATTGAAATCTTTCTCTTTTTTTAATGTAACCATGAAGAGTCATATACTTCCCTATCAATTCTCCCTTTGCTGCATCCTATAAGTTTTGATAGTTTGTATTTTAATTTTCATTTGCCTCAACATATGTCCTAATTTTGTTTGTAATTTACCCATTAAATAATTTTTTAAGAGTTTGTTGTTTAATTTTCACACATTTGTGACTTTTCCATTTCTCCTATGTTACTGATTTCTAGCTTGTGTCATTGTGATCAGAGAACATATATTGTATAATTTTATAATTTTGAATTTTTCAAGCTTTATTTTGTGATCTAACTTAATGTCTATTGTGTAGAATATTCCATGTGCAATAAAGAATAATGTGTATTCAGTATTCACTGAGTAAAATGTTCTATATATAGAGTGATCTAGTTGGTTTAGAATAGATTCAAGTATTGTGCTTCTTTAGTGATATTCTAATTTTTCTATCCATAATTGAAATTGGTGTAATAAAGACTCCTATTGCTATAGAACCATCAATTTCTCTCATCAAATTTGTCAGTACCAGCTTCATATATTTTGGTTCTTCTCTGCTATCTATCTATCTATCTATTTATCTATCTATCTATCTATCTATCTATCTATCTTTCTATTATTGAACTTTCATCTATCTGTCTAGCTAGCTAGCCAGCTAGTTATCTAGCTAACTACTTATCTAGAATATATTTGTAAATATACCCCACTGCTAAATTTATATATTAATAATGGTTATATATTCTAGTCGAATTGCCCCTTTATAATATATATAATGTCCTCAAAACTTTTTTAACATGAAGTCCATTTTATTTGATAGTAGTATAGTTCTATCAGCTTTCCTTTCATTACTATGTGCATTGATTATACTTTATTAAGCCTTTAATTTTAAACCTACATATATCTTTGAATTTAAGATGAGTCTTTTGTAGAAATCATATATAATAGTTGGGTCATGACATTTTCTCCCTTCTTCCCATCACCATTTTTTGACTGGAGAGTTTGAGAGTTTATCTAATTTACATTTAATGTCACTAGTGATAATGTAGGCTTTGTCCTGCCATTTTACTGTTTAGTCTTTGTAAGTCATAATTTTTTTTGGTCCCTCAAGTCTGTTGTTAATACTTACCTTTATATTTATTTGATTTTTTGCTTGTCATATTATATTCAGTGCCTTCTCTTTTTATCTTGATATGACATAATTTTCATCTCTTACTTGTGGTTGCATGGGGTTAAATTTTAACATCCTAAATATTTAACAATCATAGCTTTTTTTTATTTTCAATACTTTAAAAAAATTTTAAAAGGTACTTAGATTACATAAATGTTATATAAAAATGAGACGATTCCCATATGCCCCATTACCTACCCCTCCCACATTAACAGCATTTTCTCACATTAACATTCTTCATTAGTGTTGTACATTTTTTTATGATTGATGAACACATATTGGAACATTGGCACTAAATGTGAATTATAAATTACATTATATTTTAAACTCTCTCCCAAACAATTTTGTAAGTTAAAGCAAGATATATAATTGCCTGTATCTGTCCTAGCATATCATTCAAGACAATTCCAGGGATTCAAAAATGCCCTCATACTGCAACTAGTTTTCCCTCTCCCTCCTTTCAGAACCTCTGGTGGCTAATGCCTTCACATCAATGATAAAGTTCTTCCATTTCCAGAACAACAATAAGTCTAGTAGAATAACAATATCTACTCTAATCCACCATTCATTCTCCAATCCTGAGTTTCTGGAATGGTGATGCCCACTCTGTCTCTAAATGAGAGTGGTCTTAGATCCCAGGATGTATGGGAGTATCTTACTTGGAGGTGTAAACTCTTGCTGTTCCTTGGTATGGTCATTGTCCATCATCATTTCCTCATTAGTTGTTCTGGGAGGGTCCAATGAACAGGAGAGTAGGTGTGGCAACTCTGTTGAGATTCAAGGCCTGACTGGAACATGGGAAGCCCAAAAATTTAAGTCTGTTGAACATAAACCTATCAACTCTAGTACTAAATGTATGTTCAAATAAAAGGGGCAGAAGATCCATGCATAGGAAAACTACAACTGAGTCCAAATCCTTAAAACTGGGAGAATAAATTCCAATGTAGATCCTACTTGCAGGGTGCAAAACTCTGGAGCTTTCAGCCTTGTCTTGATGACTGCAGAGCCCTCAGGTGGCCTACTATTTGAGGCAATATTCACTGTGGCAGTCAGTGCCATCCTGAGATGTTCATAAGTGTAACTACTGGAATGCCCTCCCTACTCACTTTTAAGTCTCTTAACCAAATAAATTCATTTGTCTTTACCTTTTCCACATTTTGGTCAAGGTCTTCTGACAGTTGAATTGCTAGTCGGTGCTTGGTAGTAATCCCTCAGTGCCAGGAAGACTCCTCCTTGTGAGGCATGTTCCATACTGGGTCAAGTGGGATGTAATGCATTTATAAGCTGAGTTTGGCTTAGAGAAAAGTCACATTTGAGCAACAAAGAGGTTTTCAGTTGGTAACTCTTAGGCAACTGATAATACTAGGCTAATTTTAAATTTCAAAAGAAAAGATTCATAAGTACAGTCATCAATATCAAGGAACCATCAAAGGTCCATCCTTCTTCACTCCTCACTGCCGCTGTACCTGTGGGATTCTTGCTGTCCCATTAGAGAATGTGGCAGAACACCCCAGGATGGCAATTGGATATTATTTTGGTTATTGTGTGGATGTTCACCACCCATGACAATGTCCCATGAGCCCTTGAACTCATTCATATGCCTTATAGGTATGCACCTGCTGAACCTCTTCCCATGCATTTCCAACATGGACACCCCACAATGATCCTGCCCTGCCATAGTTGTAACCATTCTATGATCCAAAACTTCTTCAAAAATGAAACCAACAAAATAACCAAATATAATAAAAAAGAAATGATATAATGATTTTGATTTTAAAAATTAAAAGTAAAATACAAAATATTTTAAAAACAAATTATATGTAGTAATATAATAAGAAATCAAATAATATTTTCACATTGTCTTTCATCAGTGTAAGACCTTATGTCTTATATGTACAGCAACATTTTTTAATGTTTATTCCCCAAATTTCTTGTTTTCTCATTTTATCTTCAATGAAGCCTTTAGGTTACAGAAAAAAAACATTTACAGAATAAAGGGGATTCCCATATACACAACATCTTCCCCTTTTTCCCTTTTCCCCTATTAATAAAATTTTGCATGTGGATGATCCATTTGTTCCAATTGATGTACAAATTTTGAAGTATTGCTACTAATCATGATCAATGACTTATTTTAAGATTTGCATTTCAGGCAATACACATTTATAATATTTACAAAATTTAACTTGGTGTGTATTCATCATGGCAAAATCATGTATAACAATTCCAATGCCTCCTAAATGCCCTATGTTACTTCTATTCTATTTCTCCCTATGCCTCTCTTCACTTTTGGGGGGTTTGCATAGTCTATTTTTGGTTTCATACCATCTTAACCTCAGTGGCATGCAATTACACTTTTCCTATAGCCCTGTGCCTGGACCTTTTTAAAACACTTGTTAACACTTTTAATTTTGTACATTCTATGCCCGTAACCATACATTTACTGTTATTTTTATGCATTTTAGCACAAAGAGGAAGTAAGAAGTTGAGTTACATGCAAAAAATATACAATAATAACAGTGGCATTTATAATTGACCAAATACTTATTTTACTGCAGGTATTTATATATATATTTATACTGCTATTCAGTATTCTTTCTTTTTTTTTTTAAGATTTATTTATTTAATTCCCCCCCTCCCCCAGTTGTCTGTTCTCTGTGTCTATTTGCTGCTTCTTTGTCCACTTCTGTTGTGGTCAGCGGCACTGGAAGTGTAGGTGGTGCCATTCCTGGGCAGGCTGCACTTTCTTTGGCGCTGGGCGGCTCTCCTTATGGGCACACTCCTTGCGCGTGGGGCTCCCCTATGCGGGGGACACCCCTGCATGGCAGGGCACTCCTTGCGCGCATCAGCACTGCGCATGTGCCAGCTCCACACTGGTCAAGGAGGCCCGGGGTTTGAACTGCAGACCTCCCATGTGGTAGACGGACGCCCTAACCACTGGGCCAAGTCCGTTTCCCATCAGTATTCTTTCTTTTAAGCATGAAGAACGCTCTTTACTATGGCTTATGCTTATAGGGCAGGTCTAGTGGTGATTAACTGTTTCAGTTTCTTTTTATCTGGGAACTTCTTAGTCTTCCTTATTTTTGAAAAAATGTAAGCTCATCCAATTCAGAATTCCTCATTGACATTAGTTTTCATTCAGCCCTTAAAAAGTATTTCAACCCATTGCCTACTTGCTTCCATGACTTCTGATGAGAAATTGGTACACAGTCTAACTGGGACTCCATTTTACATAACATGTTGCCTTTCTCTTGTAGCTTTCAGAAATCTCTCCTTATCTTTGCATTTAATAGTGTGATCAATATATGACATGGTATATTTTTCTTATGTTTATTTTTTTTGGTGATCCTTAAGTTTCTTGGATGTGCATATTTATGCCTTTTGATAACTTTGATAAGTTCTCTGTCATTATTTCTTTTGATATTCATTCATCATTTTTCTGTTTCTTCTCCTAGTACTCCCCAAAAATATGCATAGGTATACTTGATTGTGTCCCGGTGTTCTCTTAGGCTTTCTCTTTTTTATAATTATTTTCTTCTTTCTGCTTTCCAGAAATCTCTGCCTTTGCTATTAATCTTAGGAAAAACAACTTCTCCAGTCATTTAGAACTGCAGCACTTCTAGGGTCACTAAATGAATGTCAAATTTTGGTAATAGGAACAGCTACAATAAATCAGGCAATGCAAATATTTTTAAAACTTGCAGGTCACATTCAAAATTATGCAAAAATAGCTGGGTTCACATCTTTGAGGGGATGTTGGTTAAAATTTAAATTCCAATACAGGGATGTTGAGGTTATAAACTATAAAATCAATATCTTTGAGTGAAGAGAGTGTTCCTGCTATATTAAAATTATGTTTACTATTTCTTTTGTCTATATCTATGTGTAGCCCCACACAAAACATTCAATGCATGAAATTGCATACTCATTTATAAGGAAAATGAAACAGATTTACTTTTAAAACAACATCTTCTCCTGATTCCAATAATAAAGACATGAATTACATAATCAAGCAGAGATCAGGGTAAGTGAAGTGCAGCAAAATGTGGAAGTGCATGTCATCAAATCAGCAGGAGATAAGAGTTAGATTCAGTTGTCCTAGGATAAAGAAAGTGATGCTGTCTATTTAACCTGTCAGATAAGTGCCTGCCCCATTTTATAGGCCAATGTTTATCTCCATTCATTTGTGAGAAGTTTGGGTTTGCAGAATCTGATAAAAGATACACCAAACCTTAAGGAAGAAGATGTCAATAACCTGGCCTTAAAATCTCCTAAATTAAAAAAAAAAAGTTGGCATCCTTTCTTTATCAATTTTGTTTATATTTTCAGTTTTTAATAGATATTAAAGTTCAACTGTTTTTCTTTATTTCATATTACTAATGGCCATTTTATTTATTCAGTGAAATATCTAATTGGATTTCTATCTAGTTAATTTATAGAAAATATGTTTCATTTGCTCATGAAACCCACTATATATTAATACATTATGTCTGTGTTTTTTTACTGTGGGCAATGGTTTCTTCATTAGGGACTGATTTTTAAGTGTGATACCTACTTTTTTCTATGCATTAAATTTTCTGTAGTTAAGTTTTTGCTTTTTAGGTTTCTTCTGTTATATGAGAATTACTTTATCCCATAATGACAATGAAATAGTTACCCAAGTATATTATGTTTGCTGTTTAATTGCTTATTCAAATTATGTATTTTTTATGGTAACTCAAAGAGCTACATGATATTTTATATTAAATAAAATTATAAAAATAAAATTTTTATTAGTTATTGTTTTTAAACAGTTAAAATACATATATATTTCCTTACATAGCAAGAACTTTTTTAGATTTGCTTCATTTGTGTTTTTCTCATGTACTAAGACCAGTTATTTCTAAGTAAAAGCAATATAGGTACTAAGTTAAAGTTTTGCAACCAAGCTTAATAAATATTTTGTTTAATATGTTATTGTGAGGATCATCATTGTATTTGTATTAAAACTGTAAATCAATTAGAAAAAAAATGATACTATGAAAATATGTACGTTCTTGGAGAAAAAAGCAGTAAGAGCAACTATTTTTCCTGAACTTATTTGAAAAATGGCGATTTCTACAATAATATTTGGAGACTTTCATATCCCACTTTGAACAATAGGCATAAGATCAAACTGGAAATAGGGAACTTAAACAAGAATAGTCACCTGAAAAATATATACAAAGCACTCCACCTAATAGCAGCAGAATTTGCATTTTACTCAATTATCCATGCTATATTCCTCAGAAGAGAACATGATAGGCCTGGAAACAAGACCCTCTAAATTTTAAAAGGTTGAAATTATGCAAAGTGTCTTCTCTGACTTTAAAATAGAAATCAATAATAAAAGGAAAATGGAAAATGTACAAATATATCAAAATTAAACACACTAAAATAAGTTCCCGGAAGTGATCACAAGGGAAATTACAAAATACTTGGAGATGAATAAAAATAAATTATGTTGCAAAATCTTATGGAATACATGTTACTAGAATAAAAATTAAAAGAAAAATCATAGAACTGTACAACACATTTAAACCTATTGTAAACAATGGACTACCGCTAAAAGTACAATTATTAAATATCCTTTCATGAATTATAACATATTTTCTACACTAATGCAGTCTTAATAATAGGGTGATATATGGGAATTCTGAATTTTATATATGTTATGCATGATATTTTTTAAACCTACAAATTCTCTAACAAAAGTATTAATACAAAAAGACATGTGGAATACAGTGAAACCATTGCAAATAAGAAAATATGTAGCTTTAAATGCTAACTTTGAAAAAAGAAGTAATTTCTCTAAACAATAATATAGGTTTACACCTCTAGGAAGTATACATAAAAGCTAAAAAATAAACCCAAAGCCAGGAGAAGGAAGCAAATAATAAACAGTAAAGTAGGAAAAACAAAATTGAGAGTAAAAACCAATAGAGAAAATCAACAAAAATAAAAACTAACTCCTTGAGAAGTTCAACAAATTGACAAACTTCAACAAGAATCACAAAAGTAGAAAGAATATTTGAATTTCCAAAATTTTCCAATCTTCTAACACTATGGATATAATAGAAAGAAAATGCATTTTAAGAGAATACTATGAATAATAGTACCCACAGAAAAATTAAGTATTTCTGACAAAATGGCCAGATTCCTAGAATCACAGAAATTACCAAAAGTTGTTGATGAAGAAGTAAATAATTCAAAAATAAATAATGAATAGAGATATAAAATCAGTAACCAAAAACTTTTCAAAAAACAGAACCAAGAGTCAGATGATTTCAATGGTGTATTCTACATAACATTTAAATAAGAATTAATAAGGAGACCAGCATGTGACAGGCTTCAGCTCTGCCTCTTGACACTCACCTGAGTCCAGAGCATAGTCCATTCTCCAGATAACAAGGCAGGAGCAGTGGCACATCTTGGCCTTCACTATGGAGGTTTATCTGAAATGTTGTCAAAGTGTGCCATAGAAATCCTGACCTCTCTACATATTGTGTTGGAAAATGAAGCCTGTAACTTAGACCTGACTGTGTTTGCTCTTACATTGGCTTTCCCCCTTGCAAAAATACCTGAGGTTGATGTGGTCTTTATGCCAGTTTTAAATATAAAATATTAAATACATTTAAATAAAAAACGATGTTACAATGTCTTCTTCCTTCACATTCTCCAGTATGCCTTGGTCTTCCAGAATGTCGGACCACCATGCTCTGAACCAGTCTGGGCAGGGTGCCTCATCCTTGTTGACCATCATGTCTTACCCAAAAGTGATGTGGCACTAGAGGAGACTGTAGCAGAATTACTAGATCACTGAAACATCTAGCAGAAACACTGCCCTCCCTACCATGTTTCAGTGCAGTTGGTAGGGTTCTGCACTACCGTAGTGATGGAGAGAATTCTGCAGAAGGCACCAGAAATCTTGGACAGGCAAGCTGCATCCTTTCTGCATGGAGCCATCATTCTTTGGCAGTGGCAACTTGGACCTTCAACTTCTTGGAAAGGCAATCTTAAAAGACAACAAATATGTGGAGAAACTGGATGTCAGTGTGTCCAATAGAAATGGCATCTATGTTTCCCTGCAGAAAGCAAAGTTTCTTTTTTCAGGACTGAACACTGGGCAGATGCTGCAGAAAATCATTTACAGAGAAGGCACTGAGGTGGCTATTCATATAATATATATGGATTTGTAAGCCTTTCTGCAGAGTTCTGACTTCATTGCAGATCTCTGTGCATTCTGCCAGGTATACAGCTATGATGTCCTGGCTGCCATAACTAAAATTTTCAAAACTCACAGTGATCCAGTGTGGCAGTTAAATGTTACCTTTCCCCATGTGAAACTCCATATGATGCAGTGTGGAGACCTGGAACATTCCCACACTCCCTCCTTAAACCTGACCCCTGCTCCAAGCATTCAGCTTAACCTCCAATACTATCATCAAGGCAACACCCAGATCTATTGGAAGAAATTTCTGACTCTGCTCCAGAAAGACATGTCAGTATATGGTGAGTCCAGGAAGATCCCTTTAGGGCAGCCTGAGACAGTGTGTGTGTCTAGGGAACAGCTGGACAAAAAAAAAAAAAAAAAGGGTAAATAACTCCCTTCTTCCTGGTGTGTCTCTAGATGAGGAGGACCTTCTGCTGCACCCATGTCCATGAACAAATTGTTGGTTGAGTACCTTCTGGATCAGGGACTACCTAAGCTCTTAGCTAAGGCCATCTTTGATAAGTGCCACTAGATCTCGCAGTCATTCTCTAACAATGCTTACATATTAAAGAAGTGTATTAAACTATAAAGTTAATGAAAAATATTTCAGATGTTATTTCATATTTGACAGCTACTCATCATATAAGTATACACATGTGTGTGTGTATATTCTTAAAATAGCACCATTATTGGCTATGATTTTGAAGATAATACTGTCCAAAATCAAGATATCAGAAAGATTTCCTCTCTTCTGGTGTGTCTGCCATCATGTTGATATCTGGCAATCTATTGGCAAACTGTTATTGTAGAGATATCTACTTCTTCCTTCAGTTTTCCAGTATATGCCACATGTTTCTTGGGGCACCCAGGTTAGGTGCATAAATATTTAGTATAAGTATTTCTTCTTGGTGAATTGCCACTTTTATTAGTAAATAATCACTTTCTTCATCTCAAAATGATGTGGGCTATGGGTGGGAGGCTCTTTGTCTCTTCAGAGATAACCTAAACTATCTGTGACTTGTGGGTGTGGGATGATAAAAGGCTGCAGTCCTGCCCTTGGTGAGCAGGAAACAGTTTAACAATGCAAGGTCTATATACTTTAAGTATTCAGGAGAAATGCAAACCAAATATGCTGAAAGCTTATCGAATGCCTGAGGTCCATGCTAAAAGCTTACCTAAGATGTGGAAATATATGCTAATTCAAGCCTATTGAAAACTGAAACAAAAAAACCATTTGGCCTTTCCTCTCTGTATAAAAGGGACTAAAATATCTTGTTCAGGGCTCGGGATTGAAACAGAAAGTTCCCGAGTCCGGCTGGCTGTCAATAAACCATTTTTCCTTCTCAAAATCATTCCTGATTCCTGGCCTCTCTCAAATTCTACAACATTTTTGGCAACCACGAAGGGATAACAAATGAAGGCCAGAGATGGTAGCATTTTGCTGCCCCTTCCAAATCCCTGAGGAAGCAGGGAGGACTCGGGTGAACCCCAAATCTGGGTGCCCCTGGATTAAATTTAATCCAGAAAAGATGCGGGCTCTGCCAGAGTCTTCCCGAAAAAAATCGAGGGCAATGGAAGGTCTGAAGGGAAAGATTCTGGGAACGAAAAAGAACTCTGAACATGGAAGAAGGTAAGACTCCCCAGGTGAGCACAGTCTGGAAGGCCCTAGCTTTAATTGCTAGAAAGGGGAGGCTGATCACCTCCCGAGAGAACCCTAGTAGCCCCAGAAAGTTGGGGGGAAGCCGTTCTCTCTAGGCTTGGGAAAAGGAGAAAAACCGGGGAAAAGCCCTGGTGTTTTGGGTTTGTCTAAC
The DNA here is from genome assembly GCF_030445035.2 of Dasypus novemcinctus. Classification (NCBI taxonomy): domain Eukaryota; kingdom Metazoa; phylum Chordata; class Mammalia; order Cingulata; family Dasypodidae; genus Dasypus; species Dasypus novemcinctus. The sequence continues at coordinate 4,698,540 of NC_080694.1, read as the reverse complement.
TGCATGTTAGAATCTGGTACTGGTCTTATATCCACTAAAGGAGTGGAGTCTTGATTTTAATAGGAAGGGTTGTTTATAGGTTCGAGGCCTAATGTCCTGGAGAAAAACCGGGAAAAAGCCCTGGTGTTTTGGATTTTTCTAATTGCATGTTAGAATCTGGTACTAGTCTTATATCCACTAAAGGAGTGGAGGCTTGATTTTAATAAAGGGTTGTTTATAGGTTCAAGTCCTAACGTCCTGGAAATTGGTCTAGATTAAAAAAAAAAAAACTTGGTTATAGGAAAATGGATCGGCTTTTCTAGTGGAGCTTACTCTGGGTGTAAAGTTTAAACAGTGGAAAAAGTATAGCTGAAATCTTTTGTTATGGTTCTAAATTGTGAATAAATTTGCTTTATACCAAATGTTAAGTGTTCTGAAGTTTGTGATGGCTGTGGGGGCAGCCATTGTGAAAATATATATATATAAACTTGTGAGTCAAATTAGTGACCTTTGTGCTTCTGTCTGTGTCAGCTCAGTGCTAGTGTTGGAGTTGTGTCCTTATGTAAAGTAGAATGCAGTAGAGCTAGAACCATCCCTTGTCATTAGCAAGGGGGTGAAATGATTATGGGGCAAAACTGAGGAGTCTGGATGTTTGCACATGCTCTGCTGTCTTGTCTCTGTTCTGCCCCTTTGCCGGGGCTTGAAGGCCATCTGTATCTGTGTCTGCACCACACAACCAAGTTTATTGGTGCTGCCCCAGTCAGGGTGGCTGGGTCCCCTGGAGAGTTGCCAAATTTGAGTAGGTTCTGTCTGCCCATTTTAGCCTGAAAGCTGGAAAGGGGGGAGCGGCTTGCCCCTTTCCAGTGAGTCCACACCTTCTATTCATAAGCCACATTCCTGTTTGATTGTTGTGCACCCGACTGCCTGGAAGGGGGGAAGTGAAGAGGGTAAAAAGCAGAATCAGAATAAATGCAGTAAAGTTCCCTTGGTAGGGTGTCAAAGCCAAAATACATTTCATTCTGCCCAGGTTCTTAGAAGGTATTGTAGTAACTTTAAGTAAGAGAATGTGTTCTGTGAAAGTAAAATTTGTCTTAAAGGTATAAATAGTTATAAAAGTTTTAACAAAGCATTATTTAAATTAAAGTATTTAAATGGCTAACTGCAGAAAGTCATTATTAAACAAAAAATGAATTGATAATAATAATAATAAAAGGTAATTTTATAACAAATTTATTTGGCAGCCAGCCTCCACTGCCAACTTGCTTCCAAAGAAACTTTCTGGTATTACATGCTACTAAGTATTTAAAGTGAAGAAAAGTTCATTATTTTAACAAGCTTGTTTAGTATTAATAGCAATTATATGTTGTAAGAAGTTTGCCTGGTAACTTAGTAGTGGGATATATGGAATGTGTTTTTATTGTTAAGGAAACAAAAGATGATTTTGTCCTAAGATAAAATGATTGATTATTGGAAAAAGTAGAGTGTGGGACAAACCCTGAATGAATACTGAAAGTGTAGAAGGTTTGTGGAAGGAAAATTTTTATGATTAAAATTGAGTAAGATCAATATACAAAGAAAATCTGTTTTATCAAAATAGCTTCTTGTGCTTTAACCTCATCATTTCCTCAGTGTTTGAAAAAGAAAGGGTCTTCTCTTTTAAAGAACGTTATATTCTAAAAATCAAATCCTGAAAAGTAGCTTTTTATTTCAAACTAACTGCAAGAGATTTATTTTACCTTAAAAGAAAAATTAAAGTAATGGTTAAGTTCATTTAATATGTTATAAGTCAAATGAAAGGTGTTTAAAAGTGTTATAAAATTAACAGGTTTTAAAAAATTAATAAAAACTGTAACTAAGAGTTAAAATCATTTATAAATACATTTATATTATAAAACAGTGAAAAGATAATAACTGAAATGATAGCTGAGTGAATTTAGCCTGAAACTATTATTTAAGTGTAAATTCTAAACTAACCTTTCCTTTGTTTATGGTTACTTCAAGCCTAACCTCACCCCTTGCCTTTGCCTATGGTTATTTCATAATTGCTTCTGCCCCTACAGGCCAGAAAAGAGCTGAGACATCACTGTCTTCTGTCCTGGTATTAGTAACCCTTTCTCTCATGAATTCAAGTGTAAACTAAATAAATTGCTGCCTGATAGAATAAGGTTAAATAACCACTGGAGTTTTATTATCTCCAAAATCAAAAAGAGGGGTGGAGGGGGAGAAGTCCCCTGCCTTGACAGTCAGTGTTCCTAAGAGTGGCATTTCATGAGAGAAACCAGTCTGTCTCCCTGAGGGTTCAAATAGCCTCAGTAAATATATATAAAATTAATCTTGTTGCTTATCCAAAATTCTGCTAATTTCAAAGTAAAATATAAAGTTCTAAAACAAAATGGTGCTAAAGCATTGAAAACATTTTAGTTACAATCCATTAATTAAGAAAGAAAACTCTTGTGTAAAACTGCATCATCATAGTGTAAAACTGCACAGTCATAGTGCAAATTAAAAAGTTTCAAGAGTCTCTGAAATGTTTTGCAGTCACACTTGCTTTGTAAAAATTATAAGTTTAAAGTAACTAAAGTCATGTTGTTGTGTCAAACTATTCATGTCTGCCTATTTGCTCAAATTGTTGAGGTTAAATATGCAGTTATAAGTAATATATATTTCAGGACCCCAAATTAAGCTAAACAGTATATAAAATAATGCAAATTATAAGTAATATCAATCAGTTTTGTTTCTGTGTCTAACTCTTTGTGTCTGTTCATTTGCTCAGTGTATGTCTTCATACATTAGGATAATAATATCAAATTAACAAATGAAAATTCTTAAAAAAGCTCTATTCAAATTGTTAATTAAATATGCAGTTATATATGTAAATAAATATTCTTAAAGCCCAAATTAAACTAAGCAGGATGAAAAAGTCATAGAAATCTGATTATAAAAACAATTGGGAAAGGGCCTCCTCTTTGCAAGAGCTTTAAAGGCAAGACTAGATGTGGCAGATTAAACCTATCTACTAAGCTAGGGAATTAAGAATCAGTTTGCCTGGTAATTTCCCAGTTTAAACCTTTTGTCAGCCATAAACTGTAACAAACAAACAAACAAAGATTAGGTTAGGTTTCACATAAAAGAAAAAAAAATATTGATTGGTGTAACCTGGTGGCCTGCTGTCACAGTCTCCCACTCCCGGGTTGGACAGCAGTGGAGGAGACCAGTTTAGGCCAGTCCTATGGGCAGTGGAAGGATGCCCAAGATGGAGCTAAGTGAGTGCCATTTCAGCACTAAATTCTATTCCTTATTTGACAAAGGGGAGCAGGTAAAAACTAAAATGGTTGGAATGTGATAGAGGAATCAGTTAAATCACAAACTTTTGCATGGGAAAGTTAAATCTCAGATAAGCTGTAACTTCTGAAGTATCCAATCTATGGAAAAACAGAGGAAAAGTTTGCGTGCTAGGCTTAGGAGTATAAATTGTGTCATTTTTCTTTGTTCAGGGCACCAGCCATATCTGGCTCTGTGCCCCTTCTTGCAAGATTGAAAAGAAATTATTTTCTTTTCCACAATCTGGTGAGCCTTATTTTCTCCAGAAGATTTCTTTCCAACAAAATAAAGGTAATTAGTGGCTCTATTAACAAATTTCAGTAAGTAAAGGAAAGTCCATAAAAACTATGGAGAGATCTTTCCTGGGTTATGATTTTAAAAATTAAGTAATTGTGTAATGTGTTTTAAAACCTGGTAGTCAGTATGCTTTTAAATTATTAATTTTCATAACTTAAACAAAGAAAAGAAGTTTTTAGCTTCCTGTAAGGGAAAAAGAGAACATTCCTTGCATAAACTATGGTTTCAATTTTATTTAATTGAGTGTAATCTCCCATAGTTAATTTATAAACTAAATTAACATTATATGTATGAAATCTTTAGAGTAATGAAAATTGTAAGTTCACATTGGTGAAATTAGGCTAAAGGAAAAAGATTGTAGATAGGCTCTCTTAAATAGAGTAAATTTCTTTCATTGGTAATTGTAATTTAGTAAGTTTATTTAAACATGAGGTGGCTAGTCAATGTGGTTATAGTCAATTATAAAGAGTTTGTAAAACATCTTCCAAACTGAAAATGTTTAAATAGTTCTAGTTCTAGAAGTCATTGTTAACTAAAAAACTTAAGATTAGTATTAGCAGCAGAAATAACTTTGTGATAATAAAACCTGTCTGAAGGCCACTGCAAAATACACATTTAAGTAAATGGTAATAAAAAGTTATCTTGATTCTATTGGAAATATTCTGTTTTCATTTTAATAATGAAAAATAATTTTTTTCCTCTATTACTCAAGTAAAGTACCTACTGTTATCTTCATGGTAAAATTGTGTAAGTAAAGTCATTTAATATATGATATGTTGCATTAAATTGTTTAAAATTTATATATAAAAACAAGGAATAAACTTTAACATTATCAAAATATTTTGTGCATTCAAACCAGGCCCTGTATACATTGCATTTTGCCTCTCAATGTGAGTTATTGGCTAGACTGGTCACTGACCCCTTAATTAAAAATATTTGCTATATCAGCCTCTGGTTCTGCTCCTGAAGTCACTGGGAACTACGTTGCAATTTCAAGCTCCTGCAGCAGACAATAATGACTCGGTACAGCCAAGAGTACAATGGATATCGCCTCCAGACTGGCACTGTTCACCAGGCTAGTAGAATACTGGAAAATCTCTCTAAGATCAAGGATGCTGTGACTTGCTCACTGCGTTGAAGAACATGCTAAGTGGAGCCATGATACCAGGATACTGTAAGTAAAACTTAAACACAATTGGCATTATGGCCTGCTCTCATGGAGAAATAACATGTAAAGTATTACAAACCTGAAACTCAAAACTAATAATTGCAACTTTGAATCCCTATGCATTAAGTAATACATTAGTTAATACTAAGTGCTGTACTTTTATCCTGTACTAAATATATGCCTAATAATTATAATGTTATCTTTTCTATTTTGGATCAAGTGCAAAGTATATTAAACATGTTAAATTCCTGGTAAAATCATTTTCTAAACAGTTAATAAACATGTCTATAGAATAAGGTGGCAGTCTCAGCCAGTCTCAGTCAACTTACTATATTCTACTGTACTCTGCTGTGTAGTAAAGGTGAGGCTTGCTTGCTGATGGTGAGTCACCTATTGAACAAGTCAAAATTGCTAAAAATTGCACAATCAAAACCAAGGTGTAAAAATACCTTTATTCTGTAGTTCTTATCACTTCCACAGGTGAAAACTAAGAGAATTTCCAACTTAGTGTTCTAATCCTGAGTGAAGCCAGTTGCCCAAGGAGTGCCAGTTGACCAGGAACATTTGATGGAGAGAATAAGTGCCAATCATTGAACAGCTTGGAATGCGTCTTCAGACAAAGCTAAGTGTCTGTTGCAATTTCTCTCTAAAGATGAATAAATTAAAAATATATATATATGTTGTTCCCACAAGCTTTTAAGAAGGAGTGCCATCTTTATAGGCACCTAAACTTGTCTACCTCTGTAATCCAATGTCCTCTTTTAAAAACAAGTATTCCAAATTTTTAATTAAGTTTGTTTCTTTCAGAGTGAACATCTTATTAACCATATGAAAACTCATCCAACTTTGTACAGAATGCCAGATCCATCTTCCTCCAGTTAGAATAATTAAGAGTTTTATACCTTATTAGGCAATGACTACAGCCCATGGCCAGCAGGAAGCAGTTACAAAAAAAAAATCCATCTCCCTTCAGCACCCCTTTTAAATTAAAGGTGTAAACTCTTCAAGGATAAAATAAAATTAATAGATGGATCTGGAACATGACTGGAAATCCATGTGAGCGCCGGTGGCTGCAGGATGACTGCAGGAGGCCCCCACCCCAGGATTCTGCTGTCCAGAATAAAAACTTCTAAACTTTTAAAAACAGTCCTGGATGCTACACTAAAGATTGATAAATAATCAATCAAAACAACAAACAGCCATCCACCTCATAGCTCCAACAATAATTATGCCAAAGCTTAGCAAGTTAAACTTTGGCAAAGGGGAGAAATGATGTGGGCTATGGGTGGGAGGCTCTTTGTCTCTTCAGAGATAGCCTAAACTGTGACTTGTGGGTGTGGGATGATGAAAGGTTGCAGTCCTGCCCTTGGTGAGCAGGAAACAGTTTAACAATGCAAGGTCTATAAACTTTAAGTATTCAGGAGAAATGCAAACCAAATATGCTAAAAGCTTATCAAATGCCTGAGGTCCATGCTAAAAGCTTACCTAAGATGTGGAAATATATGCTAATTCAAGCCTATTGAAAACTGAAACAAAAAAACCATTTGGCCTTTCCTCTCTGTATAAAAGGGACTAAAAAATCTTGTTCAGGGCTCGGGATTGAAACAGAAAGTTCCTGAGTCTGGCCAGCCATCAATAAACCATTTTTCCTTCTCAAAATCATTCCTGAGTCCTGGCCTCTCTATACTCAAATAATTAAACCTCTCAAATTCTACAGCAATAATAGTTTTGCATATAAATCTATTTTGTATATTAATATTGCTAATGTAGGACATTTTGCTTACTATTTGCATGTTTTAACTTTTCCCAAATTCACTTTCAACCTGATTGTGTCCTTCCATCTGAGGTAACTCTCTTGTAGACAGCATATAGATGGCTCAAATGTTTCATTCATTTAGACAGTCCATGTCATTTGATTGGGTAATTCAATGCACTAATAGTCAATATAATAGCTAAAAGGCATTACTTGCTTCATCCATTTTATCCTTTGGCTTCCTGCTGTCATTTCTTACAATTGTCTGTCTTCTTGCCCTCAAAATTACACTTACTAATAAACTTCATTTCTGCACTCCTTTCCAAGTCTCTCACCCAAGTTTTTCCTTTCAGGACATAGCAGTCCCTTTAGTATCTCTTGAAAATCTGGTATTTTGTAAACATACTCTCTTAATTTTTATTTGTCTATGGAGACTAAAATCACCCTAATTTTTGAAGGACAGTTTTGTTAGGAAAAGGATTTTGACTGGTAGTCAAAATGGATCTTATCCCTTCATCTCACAAATTTTCTCTTACTGTTCTGTCTTTTAAAGTTCAGATATTCTCTACTTAGTTTTACTAATTCTGTCCTCCATTAATTCAAATCTACTTTATATTCATCTATATTTTTAAAAATCTCATCCATTATGCCTTTCATTCCCATAAGCTCTGTTACTTCTCTTTAAAGGCTTTCAATTTGCTCTTCATAATCAAGCAGTGTCTTCTTAAATTTTTTTATCTCTTTAATCATATTTTCCTTCAAAACCTTGAATTGATACAGGATATCTGTGTGATTATCATTGATTAATTGTCTTAAGTCCTGTGTCTCAAGAGGAATTTTGGTTTTTCCTTTGGCTGGGTTATATCTTCCTATTTCTTAATATGGTTTTTAATTTTTGCTGATGTCTAGGCATCTGAATATTTTGGTGAATTTGCTTTGAAGGTTTTTTTTTCTTGTCCAGTGGTTTTGATTCACGGTTATTCTTTGATTTTTAATCAATTTATGCTACATCTTTAATAGTGCCCAGATTCATTTCTCAAAACAGGACCAGGAACTCATTATTGTGGTGGAAACAAGAACATTGCAACTAGAATAAGATACACCTAAAAGCAGTTTTTCACCTCACAGTCTCCACCAGGCCAGCAGATGGTGCTCATCAAAAATCTTTCAGCGTAGCTGATTTTTCAACTTATATTTGCCTGTGATTTTTGTCTGATCAGAGTCAACATTCAAAGCAGGCTCTATTTTCTAAATTCACTGAAGAGAAATCACTCTCCACCTTCCACCACATGCTTCCTTTTCTCCAGGGAGGAAACTGTTTCCCTCTAAGTTGGCTGCAGTGAGGCATACATTTTTTCTAGGTTGTTTGCCTTGAGGGTGGGGGATAGTAACTCTTCCTGGTAACTCACACTTTTAGCTTTAGCTTCTTTCTCTCTGCTCCACATCCTCCTGGGGTATACACAGTATTCCCCTGGTTTGCAGGGACCAAAATCTTATCTCTCAGAGCAGTATCTGGTTTATATATTTCTTTTTAATTAAATTTTCTTTTTTTAAAGATACAAAAATCACAAAAAATGTTACATTAAGAAATATAAGAGATTCCCACATACCCCACCCCCACCCCCACACTCCTCCCACATCAACATCTTTCATCATTGTGGCACATTTATTGCATTTTGTGAATACATTTTGGAGCATTGCTGCACTGCATAGATTTGAGTTTACACTCTCCCTCAGTACATTCAATGGGTTATGGCAGGATATATAATGTCCAGTATCTGTTCCTGCAATATCATTTAGGACAACTCCAAGTCCCAAAAATGCCCCCCTCATCTCATCTCTACTTCTCTCTCCTGCCCTCAGCAGCTACCTTGGCCAATTTCTCCAAATCAATGCTATAGTTTCTTCCATTAGTATGCTGGTTTTTAAACCAATTGTTAAAGAGGTAGAACATTTTTGTGATATTTTAGGTTGTTTGAGAACATAAGTTTTTTTCAACTATTTATAAGGGCCTGATTTACCTTAATGGAATCATGTGAAAAATGTCATAATTAGGACAGTGTCCCTGTGCATTAAAGGTAAAAATTTTCTAGATGTAATTTCAGAATTATGAATTCACAGGGATGAGAGATTATGTTTCATATAGTGTAAGAATGAAGATATGTACAAAATAATAGATTATCCATAGATTTTTCAAAGTAACTTAATTTCAGCCTTTCAGCATGTAATGCAATATGTAAACAATGGGGGCTGGTTACACATGAACACAGGTCTGGAGAAAATGTGTATTTCCTAAAATCCTCTAGAAAATCCATGTCAACCTGGTAAATAACTGTGATTAATGTGAGAAAAGGTGGATGATGGAAAAAGATGTGTGAGATCCTGTAATTAATCATTCAGGCTACTAACCTGATTTAACTGGTAAGAGCCTCTTAGGGAAAGGTATGATTTACAGTATGAAAATTATCAATATGATGTATACATGCTGACTTTTTATATTGATTGTGATGAAATGCATAGAAAGGGAAAAGTAATTAAGTGTATCAAAAGGACAAATTTAAAAAATTATCTACAGTATAAGTTTTCTGTAGGTAAAAGCATTGGGTAGAATGTTAAAATGTATGAAAAGTGTGAGAGTTGAAAATTAGCATGAGATAAGGTGGAAAGAAGTAAGGATAAGGATAATATTTGGACAAAGTAGCCTTAGAATTTTGACTTGACACACTAGGAAGAGAAATTTTGGAAAAGATTGGTTAAAATAAATAGGGACAAATTCATGGTAAGAATATTCAAAGTATAAATATAAGTTTATTAACTACTTGAAATTATTGAGAAAGATATTCAAAAAGATTCTGTTTTTTGGCAAGCAGATATTTAATAAAAAATTTTAGCACATGCTAAATATGAGAAGCGGCTATGCGCACATAGGACAATCAAAAAATTAGAAATACTAAGGTTTCTGGAAAATTTCTGATGAGTTATAAGAAATAAATTCAAAGGAAAGGTAACTCAGAAAATAAGAGGAAAGCCATGAAATAAAATGGATCATTGAAGAATGCTGAGAAAAGGCAGAAATTGTTAAATGTAGATCACTCTGCATGATGAATGGCATGGTAGGAACAATTAGTTATCACTATTTTGAATAATTCTAGTGAAATCAAAGAGGCGTAGTGTGGAATTTGAAAGAATTTGGACCTTTTATCATTCAGCCTTAGTCTGAGTCAAAGCTTTTTTAGCTACATGTCTTTGAAATGTAAAGTTTTTACTCAATCTTTTTGAGACTATTCATTAGTAAATTGTGCATATAAATGGTGATATTTATATGTATTCATTGACATGGAAGTTTTCCTGTATAACAAATATATCAGTATACTTTTGATTCTAAATTTTGGATTATGTTATATAATATTTGTCAGAACTGTGGTTTTCAAATGACAAAAGGGAGGGGAAAACCCACAGGGATTTAAAGAGTGGATAGTAAGTAGGTAATTAGTTAGTGGAAAATAGAGGTAAATAATAAAGATGCCATGCTTAGCATATGAACATTTAGTTTATTTTATTGTATGAGGTATTTCTGTGTCAGTTCAGTGACAATATTATTAGGAATTTTAGAGAGTAATACAATCTGCATTTATATGATAGAAAATGAAATTAAAGGAATAAAATGGGGAAAATATCCCCCACTATATTTATTAAAAACACAAAGAATTGAACAATATTAACTCTAGGTTGTTTAGGAGTATGGAAAAGACATTTACAAAATGTTCAGTTTTTACTTCTATGTATAATGACAGAGACTTATTCTCTACCAAGACTTTCTATACCTAGGCTAGTCACTGTCACTCTTGATATTGCTGTAGTGAAGACCAATTAATTTATATCCTTAATTTTGAAAATTGATGATTTTCAAATTAAAAATAAAAGTTCATTATTTAAGTTTTCAAGTATCCACATTTTTGCATCTCTATTTTCTATTTTACTAATTTAAAATGGCTACATAGATATAGAACAATAAAATTTAACCTCATGCTAGTTATAAAAGCCTGAAAGCATAAAGACCAATACTAATACTATATTCTTAAGATATGTCTATTGCATCTGTCTATTCATCCATCAGCTTTCTATCTACCTATTCTAGACATGTGTTGTGGTTTTAGTAATGGAACAGTTTTGTTTTTTTCTGGCTGATATGAAAATTTTTTCCAATGAATTAGGGAAGTTTAATGGTCAGAAGTGGTGAAAATGCATAAAATGTAGAAATCAAAAGGCAAGTAGGTGTGAGACAAAGAAATGTTTGGAAGAAGAATAATTGAAATGACTAAGCAAAGATGTGGCAAGAGCAGACAAGAAACTTTAGGAGAAAAACACCTCATCCTTCCATAAGAACATTTGACATGTATTCTAAATCTGAAGAGTAACAGATATTGCCATAGGGAAGAAAAGTTGGAATACTAGTTTATTCATTTAATTTTTGTTTTTGATTCTGTTTTTATGAGCCTATCTTAGTGGGTATTTTTGGGAAATTCATGTGATTTCTCCACCCTTAAATGAAAGTCATTTTTCCCAGTTTACTGGTTCATTTATAACATTTCATCAGACATGAATTCCTTCAATATACAACAAATCACAAGAAATCCATAATCATGGCACAGTCCTATTACATAAAATTTGCTTAGGACCTTTTGGCTTATGAATATACATACACAAATGAAACATATCTACACATCTCACACACCAATGAAAACTTTTTTTCATATAAATATAGTCTATTGTAAAGTACTCCAATTCAAAAAATTAGAAGGTATATGAAAATGATATGACCATGTGTATGTATATCTGCATATTTATATGAAGGAAGAAAAAGGTGCAATTAGGAAGGAATATAATAGAAAATAAAGTTTTCAGACTTTATAAATAACTATAGTTGCAAAAATTCAAATGCAAGAAGAAGAAAACTACATGAAAATAAATACAATATGTAAAGTCTGAAAAGTATTAAAAAAACACAAATATTTTATACATAACAGTATATTTGTACAATTAGTTTTGAAGGAAATTTTTTAAAGTACAAATTAATATGGATATACAAATTGCATGGGAGAATTTGGAGAATGGAAATATTAATACATTGCTGGAGTGTGTATATATTGGAACAAATACTTTGGAACATTTTTGACATTGTGTCAGTTAGCTAAGACCAGATTAAGATGCAGTTAACAAAAATAATAAGTATTGTTGCTGAGAGCAACAAATATTAACTTCCAGTAATGACACTTCTGGTTAGGCTATAGCTTTGAAGCTGGCCATCCATATTCTATGCCCAGGCTATTAGAGCAGACTCTATAGGGGATATTGCAATTTTTCGCAGAATAAAACATTTTATTTTATTTTTTGTAACCATTTCAATTACTTTTATTTTTATTTGCCCAAAGGATTTTCTTTTTTAATGTTACATTTGAAACATATGAGGTCCCCATATATCCCCTACCCCCCACACCCCACTCCTCCCACATCAACAACTTCTTTCATCATCGTGGCACATTCATTGCATTTGGTGAATACATTTTGGAGCACTGCTGCACCACAAGGATAGTGGTTTACATTGTAGTTTACACTCTCCCCCAGTCCACCCAGTGGGCCATGGCAGAACATACAATGTCCAGCATCTGTCCCTGCAGTACCATCCAGGACTACTCCAAGTCCTGAAAATGGCCCACATCATATCTCTTCTCTCTCCCTACTCTCAGCAGCTCCCGTGGCCACATTCTCCACATCAATGCTACAATTTCTTCCATTACTAATCACAATAGTTCCATAGTAGAATATCAGTAAGTCCACTCTAATCCATACTTTATTCCTCCATCCTGTAGACCCTGGGATGGTTATGTCCACTCACCTTCTATATTAAGAGGGGGCTTTGATTGCACATGAATGGTAGATGCAATTCTCCTTCTTACAGTTGTGGGCACTCTTGGCTCCCTGGTGTGCTGGTAAACTTTCACCTTTCTGTTAGCTGGCCAGAGCAAGTCCCATAAACCAGATGGTAGAAGTTGCAAGTCTGCTGAGACTCAGGGCCTGGCTGTCACATGGACAGTCAAGAGATCCAGGTCTCCTGAGTATACACCAATCCAGCACCAATCGCAGGTCCAGTAAAAGTAACAGAAGAGGCATGTGTAGAAAAGTCATATCTGAGTCCAACTCCATCACACTCAGGAACACAAACTCCAAAGTGGGGCCAACTGACATGGTCTTGAAATCCAGACCCAACTGCCATGACCTTAGAACCTGTGGGTCTCGGAGCCCTCAGGAGAACCAGTACCTGGGCTTCCATCTACTTTGGCTGTCTCTGGTACCCTGCTGAGGCATGCATAAATATTACCCCACTGATGACCTCCAGTTCTTTTTTGGAGACTCATAGCCATATAAAATCATTTGTCCTTTCTATTTCTCCCTTTTATCCAAAGTCATAAAGCAGGTTTTAGCACCTGATATTACATGAAGGCTGAGATATTCTGCTGGTCCTAGTTGACCCATTTATTCAAGGTTTTTTTCTAGTTACAGCATCAGCTGGTGCTTGGAAGTAATCCCTCAGCACCAGGGAGCCTCATCCCTGGGAGTCTTGCCCCATGCTGGGGGGGAGGTAAAGCATTTAGATTCTGAGTTTGGCTTAGAGAGAGGCCTCATTTGAGCAACAGGGAGGTTCTCAGGAGGTAACAGGCACCCCACAGCTATAGGCCTAGTTCATATTTCAGGCACACAGGCTCATTATCATAGCCATCAGCATCAAAGGCTCATTGTTGGACCATCTGTCTTTATTGGTCTTTGCCATTGTACTTAGAGGATTGTTGCTATTCCATTCAGAAATGTAATAGAGCTCCCCTGGCTAGGAACTCAGCACTCCCTCAGTTGGTGTTTTTAACTAAAACCACTATGAAAATATCCAAACATTTTATGTTCCCTGTATACATGTCCTGGAGAACTCCTTCCCAACCATGTGTCCCTTATCAATAATACCCCACATCAGTGTTCCTTCCCTGCCATTGTTGAACCTCTCTGTGTGATGAAATGTCTTTAAAATTGAAACCTAATATATTGCCAGGTTCCGTTAATAGTAAAATGAAATAAAGTGATGGGTTTAAAGGTTAGATTTACGATACATACTAATTTAGAAAAATTAAATAAAGTAAAAATACATTGGGGGATCAAAAAATGAAAACATGAAAAAGCTTTGTTTTTGACATTTTGCCTTTCATCATTGCTATAAGTGTTACCCTCTATATACAGTGGCAAAGCAATTTCTTCCATTTATTCCTCAGTATCTACATTCTTTCTTTTCTTTATTTTTCTACTTATTAAGTTTGCACTCACAAAAGTTTTACAGCACAGTAATTCACATATACAATATTCAATACTCCCACATATCCAACTTCACTCTGTCCTTCTCCAGCAATGATCTTTTCACATTTTCATATTTTATTTGATGCAACTGATGTACAGATGTTGAGACAATAGTGTTTAAACATGGTTTCATTTGGTTTACATTATGGTTTATGGTATAGATTATACAATTTTCTAAATTTTTAGTTATCTTATATTTTATCTTATGGTTTACATTTTAGCCTACAGATTTTTATACATTTTTGATTTACTTTAACATGTCCTATATCCATCATTGCATGATCTTGTGGAATACTTCCATTGCCCCACAATTACACTGATTCCATCTATTCAACAACTCTTTCCCCTCCCCTCAGGGCCCATCATGACAATCAATCTTCATTACTTGAAGAACTATATTCAGAGATACTTGCAACAATATTAAGGGCTTGACATACTTGACTACCCTAACACATTGGGAGCCACACCAATTCTCTCGAGAGATACATGTCGTTTTCACTAGTTTAGCTTTGTAGTATGTTTTGAAGTCAGGTAGTGTGATTCCTCCAATTTCATTTTTCTTTTTCAGAATGTCTTTGGCTATTCGGGGCCTCTTCCCTTTCCAAAAAAATTTCATAGTTAGTTTCTCTAGTTCATTAAAGAATGCTGTGTTGATTTTTATTGGGATTTCATTGAATCTGTAGATCAGTTTTGGTAGGATAGACATCTTAATAATATTTAGTCTTCCTATCGATGGACAGGCAATATTCTTCCATTTATTTAGGTCTTCTTAATTTCCTTGAACAGTGTTGTGTAGTTTTCTGTGTATAAGTCTTTTACAACTTTAAATTTATTCCTAGGTATTTGATTTTTTTATTTACTATTGTAAATGGTATGTGTTTCTTGATTTCCTCATCAGATTGCTCATTATTTTTGGACAGAAATGCTACTGATTTTTGTGAATTGATCTTGTAACTTGTGACTTAACTGAACTCATTTATAAGTTCTAGAAGTTTTGTGGTAGAATTCTCAGGGTTTTCTATGTATAGGATCATATCATCTGCAAATAGTGAAATTTTGACTTCTTCCTTTCCAATTTGGATGCAATTTATGTTTAGTTCTTGCCTCAGTGCTTGAGCAAGTACTTATAGTATGTTAAATAGAAAGGGTGATAGTGGACATCCTTGTCTTGTTCTTGATCTTAGAGGGAAAGATTTAGGATTTCGCCATTATAAATGATGTTAGCTGTGGGTTTTTAATATTTACTCTTTATCATCTTCAGATACTTTCCTTCTATTTCAATCTTTTGCAGTGTTTTTATCAAGAAAGAATTCTATATTTTGTCAAATGCTATTTCTGCATCTATAGATAAAATCCTGTGATGTTTTTTTCCTTCAATGTGTTTATATGGTATATTACATTAATTGATTTTCTTATGTTGAAACATCCTTTCATACCAAGAATGAATCCCACTTTGTCATGTTGTATAATTAGCTTAGTGTGTTGTTAAATAGATTAGCAAATATTTTGTTAAGGATTTTCATGTCTAGGTTCATTAGACAGATTGGTTTGGAATTTTCCTTTCTTGTGATGTCTTTGTTTGGCTTTGGTACTAGAGTAATGTTGACATCACAGAATGAGTTAGGCAATGTTCCTTCTGTTTTGATTTTCTGGAAGAGTTTAAGCAACATTGGTGTTAGTTCTTTCCAGAATGTTTGGTAGAATTCACCTGTGAAGCTGTCTGGCCCAGGGCTCTTCTTAGTTGGGAGGTTTTAATGACTGATTCTCTCTCTTACATTGTGATTGGTTTGTTGGGATTGTCAATTTCTTCTTCCATCAATGTAGGCTGCTTATGTGTTTCTAGGAATTTGTCCATTTCCTCTAAATTGTCATTTTTGTTGGAATATAGTTTTTCAAATTATCCTCTTGTGATAGTCTCTATTTCTGTGGGTTCAGTGATGATATCTCCTTTCTCATGTCTTATTTTGCATATTTTCATTTTCTCTCTTTTTTTTTTCTTTGCTATTCTAGCTAAGAGTTTGTCAGTTTTATTGATCTTCTCAAAGAACCAGCTCTTGGTTTTGTTTATTTTTTCAAGTGCTTTCTTATTTTCTGTTTCATTTAGTTCTGCTCCTATCTTTGTTATTTCTTTCTTTCTTCTTAATTTGGATTTAGTTTGTTGTTTTTTCACTAATTCCTCCAAGTGTGCAGTAAAGTCTCCAATATTAGCTCTATTGTCTTTTTGCATGTATGAATTTATGGCTATAAATTTCACTCTCAGTACTGCTTTTGCTGCATCCCATAATTTTGAATATGTTGTGTTATCATTTTCATTAGTTTCAAGGTAGTTATTAATTTCTTTTGAGATTTCCTTCTTGACCCACTGTTTTTCTAAGAGTGTGTTGTTTAACTTCCAAATCTTGTTGCCAAATCTGGATCTCTGATCCTTGCAGATTTCCAGCTTGTTTCCACTGTGGTCAGAGACATTATTTGTATGATTTCAATCCTTTTGAATTCATTAAGTTATTTTCTGTGGCCCTGCATGTGGTTTATCTTGGAGAATGATCCATGTGCACTTGAAAAGAATGTATATCCTGCTGTATAGGGGAGTAATGTTCTGCGTATGTCTATTAGGTCCAGCTCCTCTAATATATTGTTCAAAGTCTTTATTTCTTTATTGATTTTCATTTTATATGTTCTGTCCAAAGTTGATAATGGTGTATTAATGTCCTCCAGTACAATTGTAGAGGTATATATTCCTTCACTTAGCTTTTCCAGTGTTTGTCTCATGTATTTGGAGGCACCCTTATTAGGAGCATAAATGTTTATGATTGTTCTTTCTTCTTGAAAGATTATCCATTTCACTAATACATAGTGTTCATCTTTGTCTCTCACAATTGTTTTTGCATTTAGAGTTTATTTTGTCTGAAATTAATATAGCTACTCCTGCCCTTTTTTGGTTATTGTTTGCTTGTAAAATTGTTTTCCAGCCATTCAATTTGAACCTCCTTGAATCCCTGTGTCTAAGATGTGATTCTTGTAGACAACATATAGATGGGATGTATTTCCTTATCTAATATTCCAGTCTGAGCCTCTTGACAGGTGAGTTTAATCCATTGATATTCAGTGTTATTATGTTCAAGGAATTAATTATATTGCAATATTTTCTTTGGATTTGTATTTGTCATATTTTGTTTGATTTTTTCTCCTTTTGACTTTTTAATTCCTCCTACACTCTCCTCCAACTCTGTCTCTTTTGTTTTTTCTTCCTTCCTGCAGAACTTCCTTTAGTATTTCTTGAAGGGCAAGATTCCTGTTAGCATACTCTCTTAATTTCTGTTTATCTGTGAATACTTTGAACTCTCCATCATTTTTGAAAGCTAATTTTGATGGACAGAGTATTCTTTGCTGGATTTTTTCTTTCTTTTAGTATCTTGACTATGTCATACCACTGCCTTCTTTCCTCCATGGTTTCAGATGAAAAATCAGCACTTAATCTTATGGAGCCTCCTTTGTATCTTGTTGCTTTTAGCATTTTCTCTTTTCTTGAGCATTGGATAATATAACAAGTATATGTCTTGGGGTAGGCCTGTTGGAATTTATGCTGTTTGGGGTGTATTGTACTTCCTGGACATGTACATCCATCTCATTCAATAGATTTGGGAAGTTTTCAGCCATTATTTCCTCCAGCACCCCATCTGTCCCCATTCTTTGTTCTTCTCCTATAACACCTATAATGCATATATTTGCATGTTTTTCATTGTCATTCATGTCCCTAAGTCTGTGCTGGACATTTTTTGTGTGTGTTTTTATCAAGCAATTGTACTATCTGTTTGATTTCAGATGTACTGTCTTTCACATCACTAATTCTTTCCTCTGCATCTTTGAGTCTGCTGTTATTTGCTAAGAGTGAATTTTTAATTTCTTGAATTATGCTGCTCATCACCATCATATCCGTTATTTTTTGCATATGATTGCAATTTCTTGTGTATTCTTTCCAAGTGTTTTCTTCATATTCTTAATCTCTTCCTTCATTTCATCAAATTGGTCACTAATATATGTTTTAGAACTTTAATTACTTAAAATTCTGCATCTCTTCCTGGTTTGTAGTTTTTTCATTGGATTGGGGCATGTTTTCCTGATTATTGGTTTGGTTTGTGGTTTGTTTTTTCTCCATCATCATGAGACATTCATTGCACTTGGTGAATACATCTCTGAGCACTGAGCACTGCTGCACCTCATGGTCAATGGTCCACACCATACCCCACACTCTCACAGTCCACCCAGTGGGCCATGGGAGGACATACAGTGCCCAGTAGCTGTCCCTGCAGCAACACCCCAGACAACTCCAAGTCCCAAGAATGCCCCCACATCACATCTCTTCCTCTGACTCCCTACCCCCAGCAGCCACCATGGCCACTTTCTCCACACCAATGCCATATTTTCTTCGATTACTAATCACAATAGTTCATGAATAGAATATCAGTAAGTCTGCTCTAATCTATACTCTATTCCTCCATCCTGTGGACCCTGGAATGGTTGTGTCCACTCCACATCTATATCAAGAGGGAGTGTAGATTCCACATGGATGATGGATGCAATTTTCCTGCTTTCAGTTGTAGGTACTCTTGGCTCCTTAGTGTGGTGGTTTACCTTCTTCACCACCACATTAGCTGAGTGGGGTAAGTCCAATAAACCAGAGTGTAGGAGTTGCCAGTCTATTGAGGCTCATGGCCTGGCTATCACATGGTCAGTCCAGAGATTCAGGTCCCCTGGGTATACACTAAACCCCAGTGCCAACTATATATCCAGTAAAAGTAACAGGAGAGGTTTGTGGACAAAGATAACATATGAGTCCAGCTCCATCACACAGAAACACAAACTCCAAAGTAGTGCCAATGGACATGACACTAAACTGCATCTGCCATTACCATAGATCATGTGGGTCTCTGTAGCACTCAGAAGAACCAATATCTGGGGTTGTATATACTTTATCTGTCTCTGTGACTCTGCTGAGGTGTGCATAAGGGTGACCCCTCTGATAACCTCCCAGCTCTTTTTGGAGACTCATAGCAATAGAAACTCATTTGTTCTTTCCATTTCCCCCTATTATTTGGGTCCAATTTTTAACTCCTGATATTATACATAGAAGGAGATATTCTGCTGCTCTGAGTTGACCCTTTTATTCAAGGTCATTATCTAGTTACATCATCAGCTAGTATGTGGTAGTAATCACTTGGTGCCAGGGAGGCTCATCCCCGGGAGTCATGTCCCATGCTGGGGGGAAGACAACACATTTATATGCTGTGTTTGGCTTTGAGACTGGCCACATTTGAGAAACATGGAGGATCTCAGGAGGTAATTCTTAGGCATCCTGCAGCTCTAGGCCTTGTTCATATTTCAGGTGCACAGGCTCACAGCCTAGTCATTAGTATCGAGGGCTCATTTTGGACCTTCCTTCTTTTTTGGTCTTTGCCGTTGCACTTGAGGGATTGTTGCTGGTTGTTAAGGGAGTGTGATAGAGCTCCCCTGCTAGGAACTCAGCACTCCCTTGGTTGTTTTTAATAGTACCCACTATGAAAATATCCAAACATTTTTATGTACCCTGGATATATGCCCTAGAGAACTCCCTGCTAGCCATGTGTCCCCTGTCAATAACATCCCACACCAAGATTCCTCCACTGCCTTTGTTGAACCTCTCTGTGAACCAAAACTTTTTTGGAAATGAAGCCCAATATATTGCCAGGTTTTATTAATATTAAAATGGAATATAGTGATGAGTTTACAGGTTAGATATAGAATACATATTAATTTAGAAAAATTAAGTTAAAAACAAATTGGGGTATCAAAAAATTTAAAAATGCAAAAGCTTTGTTTTTGATGTTTTGCCTTCCATCACTGCAATAAGTGTTGCCCTGTACACAACTTGGCAAGGCAACTTCTCCCATCTTTTCCTCAGTGTTTATGTCCTTCCTTTTTTTTCTTCCATAATTATTAAGCTTGTGTTTGCAAAAGTTTTAGATCACAGTAATTCATATATGCAGCATACAGTACTCCCAGATATTCAACATAAAACCCCTTTCCCTTCTAGAGAAATAATCTTTTTACATATTCATACTTATTCATACTATATTTACTGAAACTGATGTACAGATATTGAGACAATAGCTTTCAAACAAGGTAACATTTGGGTTTATATTGTGGTTTATATTTTAGACTATACAATTTTCTAAATTTTTCGTTATCTTATATTTTACATTATGATTTATATTTTAGCCTATAGGCCTCTATACATTTTTGGTGTCATTTAACATGTCTTATATCCATCCTTGCATAATCTTATGGAACACTTCTATTGACCATGCAGTTACATTGATTCCATCTATTCAATACCTGTTTCCCCCTCCCCTCAGGGCCCACAGTGACAGTCAATCTTCATTGCCTAAAGGGCCATGTTCAGAGATACTTGCAAAAGTGTTGAGGGCTTGACATGTTCAACTGCCCTAATGCATTGGGAGCCACCATTTTTCTTGAGAGATACAATTCCCTCTATTTAAGAACATCAGCCCTCCCCAAGATCTGGGTATACCTTCACTCTCTTTATATAGGTCTCTATTCAATGATAAAACTCACTACAATAAAATGAGCACTCACACACTCCCTAGAAGCCTGTCCTGCATCAGATTATTCCCATTAAGCATCTTAAACAGGTAACCTTCCTTATTATATTTTTGAAAAAGTTTTCCCAGCATTATACTCTCAACCAAATACCTGACAATCTCCTATTTTAATATGTACCCCCACCCTCTCCCCAATTTCTTGGTCAATATTACCCATCCTCCAATCCCTAGCCCCCCTCAAGCATGCAAAGCCCCACCCAAAGGTAACCCTATGCCCCCATTTTATCCCTTCATTGTACAAATAATTACCACCAGCTAAATCATAATTTCACCCATGTAGGTGTCAGCTTACATCCTTCCTCTACCCCCAATTCCCTTTAAACCTATCATTTAGTCTCTAGCTCTCTGAGGCAGCTTTGTTTATTTATTTCATATCATTGAGGTCATTTATTTTTTGTCCTTCAATGCCTGGGTAGCTTCACTCAACATAAGGTTCTCACAATTCATCCATGTTATCACATGTGTTTGTAGTGTATTCATTCTTAAAGCTGAGTAGTATTTCATTGTATGCATATACCACATTTTATTTATCCATTCATTTGTTGATGGACATTTGGGTGGATTTCAACTTTTGGCAATAGTGAACAATTCTACTATGAACATTGGTTTACATATATCAGTTTGTGTCCTTGTTTTAAGTTCTACTGGGTATATACCCAGCAGAGGAATTGCTGGGTCATATGGCAAATCTATAGCTAGTTTTTTGAGAAACCACCAAACTGTCCTCCAGAATGGCTGGATCGTTCAGCATTCCCACCAGCAGTGGATGAGTGTTCCCATTTCTCCACATCCTCTCCAGCATTTGTAGTCTTCTGTTTTTTTCATAGCCACCAATCTTATGGGAGTAAGATGGTATCTCATTGTAGTTTTGATTTGCATTTCCCTAATAGCTAGTGATTTTGAACATTTTTTCATGTGCTTTTTAGCCATTTGTATTTCTTCTTTGGAGAAGTGTCTGTTTAAATCTTTTTCCCAATTTTTAAATGGGTTATTTTTCTTTTTGTTTTCAAGATAAAGGAATTTTTTATATATGCAGGTTATAAGTCTCCTATTGGATATATGGTTATCAAATATTTTCTCCCATTGTGTAGGCTCTCTTTTCACTTTCTTGACAAACTCCTTTGAGGTGCAGAAGGTTTTAATTTTGAGGAAGTCCAATTATCTCTTTGTTCTTTTGCTGCTCATGGTTTTGGTGTGAAATTCATGAAGCCATTCCCTATTACAAGGTCCTGTAGATGCTTCCCTACACTGCTTTCCAAAGTCTTTTTGGTCTTGGCTCTTATATTTAGGTCTTCAATCCCTCTTGAGTTGATTTTTGTATATGGTGTGAGTTGGTAATCCTCTTTCATTCTTTTACATATGGATATCCAGTTCTCCAGGCACCATTTGTTATATAGACCATTCTTTCCCAGTTGAGATGGTTTGGTGGGTTTCTCGAATATTATGTGACTATGTACATAAGGATCTAGACCAGAATTCTCAATTTGGTTCCATTGGTCTGTGTGTCTCTCTTTATGCCAATACCATGCTGTTTTCACTACTGTAGCTTTGTAGTATGTTTGAAGTCAGGTAGTGCGATTCCTCAAATTTCATTTTTCTTTTTCAGTATGTATTTTGCTATTCAGGGTCTCTTTCCTTTCCAAATAAATTTCCTATCTAGTTTTTCTAGTTCCTTAAAGAAGGCTGTGTTGATTTTTATTGGGATTGCATTGAAAATGTAGATCAGTTTTGGTAGGATAGACATCTTAATAATATTTAGTCTTCCTATCCATGGACAGGCAATATTCTTCCATTTATTTAGGTCTTTGATTTCCTAGAACAGTGTTGTGTATTTCTCTGTGTATAAGTTTTTTTACATCTTTAGTTAAATTTATTCCTAGGTATTTGATTTTTTTATTGATTATTGTAAATGGTATTTGTTTCTTGATTTCCACCTGAGTTTGCTCAATATTGGTGTACAGAAATGCTACTGATTTTTGCACATTGATCTCATAACTCATTTATGAGTTGTAGAAGCTTTCTTGTAGACTTCTCAGGGTTTTCTGTGTATAGGATCATGTCATGTGAAATAATGAAGTTTTCACTTCTTCCTTTCCAATTTGAATGCCTTTTATATCTGGTTCTTGCCTCAGTGCTCGAGCAAGTACTTCTAACTCTATGTCAAATAGAAGAGGTAAGAGTGGACATCCTTGTCTTGTTCCTGATCTTAGAGGGAAAGATTTTAGGATTTCACCATTGTAAATGATGTTGGCTGAGGGTTTTTCATATATACTCTTTATCATGTTCAGAAAATTTCCTTGTATTCTGATCTTTTGCAGTGTTTTTTTTTAAAAAAGGGTGCTGTATTTTGTCAAATGCTTTTTCTGCATCTATAGATATAATCATGTGATTTTTTTCCTTCGATCTGTTTAAATGGTGTATTACATTGATTGATTTTCTTATGTTGAACCATCCTTGCATACCTGGAATGAATCCCAATTGGTCATGATGTATTATTCATTTAATGTGTTGTTGAATATGGTTTTTTTGTTGAGGATTTTGTGTCTAGGTTCATCAGAGAAATTTGACTATAATTTTCCTTTCTTGTTGTGTCTTAGTTTGGCTTTGGTACTAGGGTAATTTTAGCATCATAGAATGAGTTACACAATGTTCCTTCTCTTTTGATTTTTTGGAAGAGTTTCAGCAAGATTGACATTAGTTCTTTCCAGAATGTTTGGTAGAATTCACCTGTGAAGCCATCTGTCCCATGGCCCTTCATAATTGGGAGGTATTTAATGACTGATTCTATCTCTTTTCTTGTGATTAGTTTGTTGAGATCATCAATTTCTTCTTTTGTCAATACAGGCTGCTTATGAGTTTCTAGGAATTTGTCTATTTCCTCTGAATTGTCATTTTTATTGGAATATAGTTTTTCAAAGTATCCTCTTATGATACTCTTTAGTTCTGTGGGTTTCATGGTGATATCTCCTTTCTTATTTTTTGTATTTGCATCTTTTTTTTTCTTTGTTAGTCTAGCTAAGGGTTTGTCAATTTTATTGATCTTCTCAAGGAACCAGCTCTTGGTTTTATCTTTTTAAGTGCTTTCTTATTTTCTATTTCATTTAGTTCTGTTCTTATCTTTGTTATTTCTTTCTTCTTCCAGTGGAGTTACTTTGTTATTTTTTTTAACTACTTCCTCCAAATATTCAGTTAGTTCTTCAAATTTTGCTCTTTCTTCTTTTTTGATGTATGAATTTATGGCTATAAATTTCCCTCTCAGTACTTCTTTTGTTGCATCCCGTAAGTTTTGGTATGTTCTGTTATCATTTTCATTAGTTTCAAGGTAGTTATTAATTTCTTTTGAGATTTCCTCTTTAATTCACTGTTTTTCTAAGAATGTACTGTTTAATTTCCATATCTTGGTCCCCCACTATAATTGTAGAAGTATCAACCCTTTCACTTGGTTTTTCCAGTGTTTGCCTCACATATTTGGAGGCACCCTTGTTAGGAGCATAAATATTTATGATTGTTCATTCTTCTTGAAATATTATCATTTTCACTAATATGTAGTATCCATCTTTGTCTTTCACAATTGTTTTGCATTTAAAGTTTATTTTGTCTGATATTAATATAGCTACTCCTGACTTTTTGTTTGTTTGTTTATTTTTTGCTGTTAAGATTGTTTTCCACCCATTCACTTTCAAATTCCTTGAATCCCTGGGTCTAAGATTTGTTTCTTATAGACAGCATATAGATGGGTCATATTTCCTTATCCAATCTTCCAGTCTTAATCTTTTGACAGGTGAGTTTTAATCCATTGACATTCAGTGTTATTACTTTCAAAGAATTATTGATGTTAGCCATATTTTCTTTGGACTTGTTTTTGTCATATTTTGTTTGTTTTTTCTTCTTTTTTTGTCTTTTTTGTTGCTCTTACACTTTCCTCCAACTCTGCCTCTCCTGGTTTTTTCTTTCTTCCTGCAGAACTCCCTTTAGTATTTCTTGAAGGGCATGGTTCTTTTGGCATACTCTTTCAATTTCTGTTTACCTGTGAATATTTTGAACTCTCCATCATTTTTTAATGCTTGCTTAGCTGGGTAGAGTATTCTTGGTTGGAAATTTTTTTTCTTTTCGTACCTTGACTATATCATACCACTGCCTTCTTGCCTCCATGCTTTCAGATGAGAAATCAGTGCTTAATCTTATGGCGCTTCCATTGTATGTGATGGTTCTCTTTTCTCTTGCTGCTTTTAGAATTTTCTCTTTGTCTTGAGCATTGGATAATTTGACAAGTATATGTCTTGGGGTAAGCCTGTTTGGATTTATGCTGTTTGGGGTGCATTGTGCTTCCTGGACATGTACATTCATCTTCAGTAGATTTGGGAACTTTTCAGCCATTATTTCCTCCAACAGCCCTTCTGTCCTCTTTCCCTTCTCTTCTCCTTCTGGGATGCCTATAATTCATATGTTTGTGCATTCTGCATTGTCATTCAGGTCCCTAAGTCCCAGTTGGATTTTTTCTATCTTGGATTTTTTCTACTATCTGTTTGATTTCAGATGTACTGTCTTCCACATCACTAATTCTCTCCTCTGCCTCTTCTAATCTGCTGCTATTTGCTGAGAGTGTATTTTTGATTTCTTGAACTGTAGTGTTCATCACCATCACATCTTTTATCTTTTTTTGTATGACTGCAATTTCTTCTGTATTGTCTCCAAGTGTTTTCTTTATATTATCAATCTCTTCCTTTACTTCATTAAGTTGGTCTCAAATATATGTTTTGAGATCTTTACTTACTTGTCTGATTATCTGCTCCTCTTCCTGGTTTTTAGTTTGTTCATTGGATTTCACCATGTTTTCCTGATTATTGGTTTGGTTTGTAGTTTTTTGTTGCTTTCTGGTCATCATTTTATCTTGCTGGGTTTAATCAGTTCCTTAGCTTCTTTTCTTGTCTTTGGGATTAATTATTTGTTGTTCGCATGTAAGTATTATATCTTCTCTTTGTCAGTTTGTTCTTCTTACATGATTTTCTTGTTGCTGGCTAAGTTCACTTTGAAGGAAAGTATTAGGGCCAGAGAAAGCAAAAGGAGTAAGAAAAGAAAATGTATAAAGAAGTATTGATAATAAATGTTAACAGAGCAGCAATGTGAGATCTAGGAGAGTGGAAATTAGACTCATGTATGTTGTGTAGAGTTATAGCAGTAAGTAGAGTACCTATTATTAGAAAGTCAACTGATTATGGGGAGCAATATAGTGTGAAGTAAAAGGCCAATGTTTTCATGAAAGAGGGCAATAGAAAAGAAAGACAATAATATCAAGAGTGGATAAAAGACAGAAAACAGAACAAAGGTATTAGAAGCAAAAAGTCCAGACAATTTGGAGCCCAAACAAAGTGAGGTGGAATGTAAGAGAAACAGTAGATGATGGAGGATAGAAAGATGTAGAGGAAAGGGGATAGTATAGGTGGCCAAAATCAATACACACAGAAAAGAGGAAATGAAAGATGAGGAAACACAGCAAGTGTGAAGGGCTCCCTGCAGCACCTATTATATAAAGAAAATAAAATAAAAAAGAAGAAAAAGAGAGAAAAAGAGAAAAAAGAGGGGGCAAAGAAAAGGGGGGGGAACAAGCAAGAAAAAGAAAAACTGAGAAAAAAAACTAAATAAATGAAAAAGGACCTTGGGGAATAAAATGGGCGAAAAGACCAGGAGTTAATTCAACAGTAGCAGTCATGACAAAAAAAAAAGAATGAAAGTTTCAAAATGAAAGTTTCTTTGCAGTTAAATAAAACTCTTAGGGATCTGTCATTCCCCCTTTCCCCCTTCCTCACTTCTCTCTCTCCCAGGGCAGCAGTAAAGTTGCATGAGGTGTCCAGAAGGAGATTCAAGTGGGTCCTTGTTGAACCAACTCAACACAGAAGACCATGACTTTTTATTTCCAGCATGAGAGCACCTACACCTCACCAGAAACCCCAAATATGCTACTGGAAGCTTGTATAGCACCTCTTACAGTCTTTCCCCCTTAGGTGTGGTAGGGAAGGTCTAACTGATTTTCTGACTCCACCTTCTCCCAGACCAAGGTTCCTTTCCCAGGATGTTTAGGTAAATTGAGCTTTCTCAGCAGATTCACCTCTCCTTTCTTCCCAGACTCTCCCTAAGTCAGCTGGTACACTCCTCCAAACTCAAGGTGAAAAAAAAAAAAAAACCAAAGATGTGGAGTACTAGGGTAACCAAGGACCTTAGAAGGACCTCAGGGCATCGTGGATTCAAGAATGGGAAGCCCGTGATATTGCAGACTCAAGGTATGTGAGTCTCTGGAGTGTGGGCTACCAGGGTTTAGGGGATACAGACCTGGGATCCATGCATCCAGTAAACATGGCATTTGGGAACACTGTAGCACAACAAGGTTTTCAGGGATTGCTGCAGCAGGGCCACCAGCCCTAGGGGGAGAGGTCCTGCCCACAACTTCTGACCTCCATGTCAGAAACCCAAAATTCTACCTCTTGCAAGAATCTCCTCTGTCACTGTTCCACCAAATTGACATCCGGACACCTCTTGCCAAGCAAGCCCCTGAAATAGCCCATTCAGGGTTTGGGAACACCTCAGCACAACAAAGTTTTCAGGGATCACTGCAGCCAGGCCACTAGCCCTAGGGGGAAGTGCCCTGCCCACACCTTCTGACCTCCATGTCAGAAACCCAAAATTCTACCTCTTGCAAGATTCTCTTCTGTCACTGTCTCAACAAATCAACATCGAGACACCTCCTGCCCTGCAAGCCCTCAAAACAGTCCAGTCCAGCAGGACTCTGATCCTACTCAATCACTTCTTTGCAGGAGAGATTATGAGGTGCACTCACTCATTCGCCATCTTGCCCTGCCTCTGGTTTGTAGTTTTTTGTTGCTATCTGGTCATCATTTTATCTTAACAGGTTTAATGATTTGCTTAGCTTTTTTGTCTAGTTTGTAGTTTAATTTTTTGTTTTCACATGTGTGTTAAGCCTTCTCTTTGTCACTTTCTTTTTATTTTATTGCCTTGTTGTTGGCTAAGTTCAGTTTAGCAAGCAACACTTCTGTCACAATCTCCCCAAATCAACATCCATACACCTCCTGCCTTGCAAGCCCACAAAACAGCCCACTCTGTCAAGATTCCAAGCTAACTTTGCCTCTTCTTTGAAGGAAAGATTATGAGGTGCCCTCACTCAGATGCCATCTTGTCCCACATCTAAAACTGTACTATGTTTTAAACTCAGGTATTGTAGTTCCTCAGATTTAATTTTCTTTTTTAATATGTTCTTGACTATACAGGGCCTATTGCCCTTCCAAATAAATTTCATAGTTAATTTTTCCAATTTGATAAAAAAAATTTGTTTATTTTTATGGGGATTGTGTTAAATATGTAAACACAATGTCTTAATGTTATTTACTCTTCCAATGAATAAATGGAATATTTTTCCATTTATTTAGGTATTTTATGTTCTTTAACAGTATCTTGTTGTTTCCTTATACAAGGCATTTATGTCTTTAGTTAAATTTATCCCCAGTCACTTAATTTTTTTGTTGCTACTGTTAATGGGAATTTACCTTAATTTCCTCCTCAGTTTGTTCATTACTGATATACAGAATTGCTACTGATTTTTGCACATTGATCTTATAACCTGCCACTTTACTGATCTCACTTATAAGCCTAAAGCATTTTTTAGATTTCTCTGGGCTTTCTATGTATTGTTTCAATTCATCTGCAAACAGTGAAATTTTAACTTGTTCCTTTCTAATTTGGATGCCTTTTTTATATTTTTTCTAAGTGTTTAAGCAAGTACTTCTTGTACAGTACTTGTTAAATAAGAGCTGTAAAACTGGGCATCCATGTCTTGTTCCAGGTCTTTGAGGGAAAGATTTATGATTTCATCATTTCATATGTTATTTGTGGGTTTTTCGTATATAGCCTTTATCATATTGAGGAAGTTTCCTTCTATTTCTATCTTTTGTTATATTTTCATCAGTAAAAGTTAATGTATTTTGTCAAATGCTTTTTCTGCATCTATATGAATGATCATATGTTTTTTTCTTTCAATCTGTTTATGTGATATATTACATTAATTATCTATGTTGAATCATCTTTTCATTCCAGGGATAAAGCCAATTTGATCTTGGTGGATATTTCATTTTATGTCTTGTTGAATATGATTAGTAAGCATTTTTTTGGATAATTTTAACATCTAGTTTCATTAGAGAGATTGGTCTATAGTTACCCTTTCTTATGTCTTTGTTTAGCTTTGGTATTAGGGTGAAGTTGGCATCATAGAGTGAAGTACAGAATGTTCCCTCCACTTCTATTTGTTTTAAATATATATATATATTATAATAACTGAGAAAAGATTGAGGTTGAGTCTTTCCAGAATGCATTTAGAATTCAACTGTGCAGCCATCTAGTTCTGGTCTCTTATTATTTGGGAGGTTTTTGATGACTAATTTTATCTTATTACTTGTGATTGATACTTTGCATTCATCAAATTCTTTCATCAATATAGGCTGCTTGTGTGTTTATAAGAATTTGTTCATTTCCTCTAACTATCCCTCATGTTGGCATACAATTTTTCATAATATCCTTTTATGGTACTCTTTTTTTCCTGTGGGACAGGGTTTATATCACTCATCATTTCTTATTTTATGTGTTTGCATCGTCTATCTTTCTTTGTTAGTCTAGTGAAGGGTTTGCCTTTTTTTTTTTTACCTCAAAGAACCAGCTTATGATTTTTTAAAAATTATTTCTAGCGACTTCTTGCTTTTTATTTCATTTAATTCT
The DNA here is from genome assembly GCF_030445035.2 of Dasypus novemcinctus. Taxonomy (NCBI): domain Eukaryota; kingdom Metazoa; phylum Chordata; class Mammalia; order Cingulata; family Dasypodidae; genus Dasypus; species Dasypus novemcinctus. Next base: position 4,669,187 of record NC_080694.1, on the reverse strand, counting down.
TCTCTAATCTTTATAATTTCCTTCTTTCTACTTGTTTTGTGTTAATTTATTATTTTTTTCCCTAATTCCTCCAGGTGTGCTTTTAGTTCATTCATCTTTTTTAATGTTAATATTTAGGACTATGAATTTCTTTCTCAGCACTGCTTTTACTGCATCACATAAATTTTGATTCATTGTGCTGTTATATTCATTCTTTTCAATGTAGTTTTAATTTCTTTTGCAATTTCCTCTTTAACCCAATGATTGTGTAACATTGTGTTGTTTCTTTCATATCTTTGTTGCTAATCAGCTTCTCTGTCCCCTACTGTTTTCCAGCTTTATTCCATTATGATCAGAAAAATTATTTTGTATAATTTAAATCTTTCTGAATTTATTTAGAGTTGTTTCTTTACCTAGCATGTGATCCATCCTGAAGAAGGTTCTATGTGTGCTCAAGAAAAATATATATTCCATTGTACTTGGATGTAAGTTTCTGTATATGTCTATTAGGTCTACATCCTCTAATTTATTATTCAATATCTCTGTTTATTTATCCTCTACTGAGAAGTACTGTCTGATGGTGATAATGGTGTATTAAAGTACTCCAATATAATTGTAGATGTATCTATTTCTACACTTAGTTTTTCCAATGTTCACCTGTTGTATTTTGAGGTACCCAGGTAAGGTGCACAAATGTTTATGACTGTTCTTCTTAATAGATTACTCCTTTTATTAATATATAGTGGTCTGTTTTGTCTTTTACAATAGTTTTGTATTTAAAATCTATTTAGTTTGATATTAAGGTAGCAAATCCTGCCCTTTTCTCTTTATTGTTTGCATGTAAAATTGTTTTCCAACTATTTATTTTCAGCCTTCTTGCATCCTTGTGTCTAAGCTGAGTTTCTTGTAGATTGCATAAAAATGGGTTATATTTCTTCATCCATTCTGCCTTTTGTCTCTTTATTGGAGAACTTAATCCATTAACATTCAATGTTAGTACTATCAAGCAATTATTGTGGTAGCCATATTTTCTCTAGGTTTCTGTATGCCATATATTGTTTTTCTTTCTCTTTTCATATATTAGTTATTCTTACAATTTCTTCCAAATTTCTCTACCTTGTTTTTTTCACACTTGCAGAATTCCTTTTAGTATTTTTTGAAGGACAGTTTTATCATCACAAACTCTCTTAACTTCTGTTATCTGTGAATATTTTGAAATCTTCATTTTTGAATGCAAGCTTTACTAGAGAGAGAATTCTTGGCTGAAAGTGTTTTTTTGTTTGTGTGTTTGTTTTTGGTTTTGCTTTTCTTTTCACACTTTAACTGTGTCAAATCACTGCCTTCTTGCCTCTATGCTTTCAGATCAGAAAAATGCACTTAATCTTATCTAGCTTCCCTTGTATATGATGAATCTCTTTTCTCTTGCTGCTTCAGTATTCTGTTTTTGTCTTGAGCATTGGACAATTTTAAAAGTATATTTCTTGGGATAGGCCTGTTAGGATTTATTTTGTTCTTGGTGCAATGTGCTTTCTCAAAATGTACATCTATGTCCCTCGATAGAGTTGGAAAATTTCCAGCCTTTATTTCCTCCAATACTTTTTCTGTCACCTTTCCCATCTCTTCTTTCTCTGGAATGCCTATAATGCATATGTAGTATGTTTCATGTCATCATTCAAATCAATAAGTCCCTGCTGAATTTGTCCTATCTTTTTATCTATCAGTTGGTTTCTTTGATTGTGCCATTCATCACCATCAGGTACATTTTCTTTTTATTTATGTTTACAATTTCTTCAATATGTTCCCCCAGGGTCTTCTTAATATCCTTTATCTCTTCCTTCACTTTATTAATTTGATTCATGATATTTGTTTGGACATCCTTAATTAGTGGCTACATATTCTGAATCAGCTATTTTTTAGTTTGTTCATTTGACTGGGCCATATTTTCCTGTTTCTTTGTATGGCTTGTACTTTTTGTTGGTGTGTAGGGATCTCTCTTTCTTGATGTGCTTGTTTGGTTGGTTAGCTTCTAATCTATTCTAGAGTTTTATTTTGTTGTTTGTTTGTGGTAAAGTTAATTTTTGATATTTGGTTCCTCTTATCTATATTCTTGCATTTGTCTGTGTTCCCGTGAAAAATTATTTTACATTTAGAATTTTTCCTGTTTGGAAAGAGATAAGAAAAGAAAAGGAATAATATTAATAATAATATAAAATAAGTAGAAGGCTAACCATGCAAGAGGTAGGAAACCAAATAATACAAGTTAAAAATCATAAAATATCAAAATGGGATAAGAATAAAAATACATGGAATGGGAAAAAAAAACTATAAGCAAAAAAAAAAAAATAGAATATATTAAGGGCCAGAGAGATGATAAGATAATAGAAGAAGAGAGAGATTGGGGGGGGGGGAGAGAGAGAGACATAGAGACTGAGAGACAGAGAGAGAGAGAGAATAAAGACTAAAGAAGAAATGTTGGGAAATAAAAGCAGCAGATATCAGAAGACAAAAATGAAGGAAAGAAGAGAAATTAGGTTGAAAAAGTAATAAGAACCAAAGAAAGTGAAAATTAAACAGGAAACAAAATAGCAACAAAAAAGCAGACCAGGAGAAATAGCCTTTCCTTGGGACATTCTCAGGCTGCTTGTGCACAGCAATCACTCAGCAGGTTTCCTTCTACAGGTGATGCATCCAGTTTTACCAAAGAAAGTAAAGGTGAAAGAAAGAAAAATAGTACAAAAGAGAAAAAATACAATAGAAACTCAGTCTATAAATTTCTTATCATAAGGTGTTAGCTGTTTGCCTTATTGTTGTAGAATTTGAGAGAGGCTCAATTATTTGCGTATAGAGAGGCCAGGACTCAGGAATGATTTTGAGAAGGAAAAATGGTTTATTGATGGCCGGCCAGACTCGGGAGCTTTCTGTTTGAATCCCGAGCCCCGAACAAGATTTTTTAATCCCTTTTATGCAGAGAGGAAAGGCCAAATGGTCCCTTTGTTTCAGTTCTCAATAGGCTTCAATTAGCATATATATCTTCCACATCTTAGGTAAGCTTTTAGCATGGACTTCAGACATTCTAGGTAAGCTTTTAGCATGGACTTCAGACATTCTAGGTAAGCTTTTAACATATTTGGTTTGCATTTCCCCTAAATACTTAACGTTTATAGACCTTGCATTCTTAAACTGTTTCCTGGGACTGGAGTCGTTGTCATTGTCACTAAGGGCAGGACTGCAGCCTCTCACCATTCCACACCCACAAGTCAAACAGCTTAGGTTATCTCTGAAGAGACAAAGAACCTCCCACCCATAGCCTACATCATTATCTATCCCTGGATTCCTTCCTTTAGGAGGTATAAAAACCAGAGACACTCTCCATGCAAGACAGGAATCCCACCATTTCACTACAGCAGATTTATAGACTAAAGATTATTTTGAAAGGCCCTGTTTCCCTAAGGCAAACTGGACTTCTAACAGTTTTCAGGACCAAGTTTAGTTAGGTTCTGTCTCTATCCCCTCCCTGACCAAGTACCTCTCTCCCAGTTTGGCTATAGGTGATAGTCTGCCTGAGCACATTCTCCCCTCCCCTCACACCTGGACCACCTCAGCACTGACTGGTATCCTTCCTGAGTTTCAAAAGTGGCTCATGTGGACAAACCAACAGTAAGGTAAACACTCTCCACATTTCACAAAACCCCTCTTCCTCCCAGGGAATGTTCCTTCCCAGTCAGCTGACTGGGTGAAAACAGTGGGTAATATGAGGCTATTTGCCTTAAGGGAGGGGCTCACCCACCTACAGTTCCCAGCCTCAAGGACTAGCAAAGTCATTCTTTTCCCTGGGGTTCTTAATCTCATTGTCAAGTTCTCCCCAGAATGATGCCCTACAGTCTCCTCCACTGTGGATTCCCAAAATATTTCACTTGGGCACCCATTCTCTGCCATGATTTGCAAAAGTGCTGAATAGTGCCTATTTACATTAACACCATCTTCAAAAAAAAAAATATTTGAAAAAAGAAATACAATGTGGGAGGAAACTTGCTGCCTGACTCTAAAACATATTACTCCGAGTGGTAAAATCAGCATGGTACTGGCATAAAGATTGACACATTGACCAACTGAATGAAATAGAGAATTCAGAAATAGGCTCTCCCATCTATATTCAAGTGATTTTTGACAAGGTTGTTAAGTCCATCCAAATGGGAAAGAAGAGTATATTCACAAATTGTGCTGGGAATACTGGATAGCCATATCCCAAAGAATGAAAGAGGACACCTATCTCACAACTTAATACAAAATGTAACTAAAAAAAGGATTAAGGACCCTAAATATAAAAGCCCCCAACCATAAAACTCCTAGAAGAAAATGTAGGAGAATATCTTCAAGATCTTGTTGTAGTTTATAATTTCTTAAAAACTGCAACCAAAATATGAGCAACAAAAAAAAAATTAGATAAATGGGATCTTCTCGGAATTGAACAATTTGGCACCTAAAGGATGTTGCCAAAAGTGTGAAAAGGCAGTTGAGTCAATGACTAAAAATATTTGGCAACCACATATCAGATAAGGTTTTAATATATATTTTATATAAAGAAATGATGCAACTCAACAATAAAATTACACATGAGATATCATTTTACAATTATTAGACTGACCATTATTACCACGTCTGAAAACTGTAAATGTCAAGGATGTAGAGATACTAAAGCTCATTCACTGCTGGTGGGAATGCAGAGTGGTCCTGCCACTGTGGACGACTGTTTGGCAGTTCCTAAAGAAGTTGAATATGGCCTTGCCATGGGACCTGTCAATGCTTTTGCTAGGTAAATACCCAGAAGAAATGAATAGACATCTGCACACAAATGTTCATAGGGCCATTATTCACTACAGCCAAAAGTAGGAAACAAATCTGGTGTCTATCAACTAATGCATGGATAAACAAATTGTGGTGTATACACATGATGGAATATTATGCATCAGTAAGAAGGATGAAACTGTGAAGCTTATAACAACACAGATTAACCTAGAGGGCATTATGTTGAGTGAAGCAGGACAGACACAAAAAGACAAATACTGTATGATAGCACTATCATGAACTAAATATATTATGTAAACTCAGGGAGTTAATAATTAGAATTTAGATAATCAGAAAAACAGAAGCAGGGTAGAGAATGAAAAGCTAAGGGCTACTCTGTGCAGAATTAGGTAAAACATTGCTTGTAGATCATTGGAAATGAATAGATATGGTGAGAGTACATCATGTTTTTTATAACTGGCAGAATTATATGGGTATTACAGCCATCAAAAGGGAAAGTCTAAGGATATGTATATTGATAGAAAGAAAGCTACATAATATATATGAACTGTATAACATAGGGAAACTTATGTAAAGTACAAGTATGAGTGATATTGCTTATATAAGGCTGTTCTTATGAACAGAAATACAAATAAAATGGAGAGAGAAGGAAATAGAACAGCAGGTATGTGCAGTAGGTATAGCATAGAGATTGAGAGGTGATTTTTTTTTCATTTTTTAAATTAATATTATTAATATTTATCACTGGAATAATGAAAATGCTCTAAAATGATTTAAGTGATGAATGTCCAAATATGTGATTTTACTGAATACCAGTGATTGTACAATCTGGATATATTTATGTTTTATTAATATGCATAATATGATTTGTTAAAAAGTGTCATCTTGGTAGGTAGGTAAAAGAGATTTGAAAATTATTTTTATAACATAGAACTTAAACACAAATATGTAGAAAATATGCAAGCAAAAATCCTCCTAATAGTGAGATAAAAATTAGGTTAACTAGAAAATGATCTAAAATCATCTTATGTGATGACAGCAGTACTCTGTGATGAAACTGAGAGCAAATGAGTGTGCACTTTGGATCGATTGTACAAGACATGGGACTATATAATACAGAGTCTTGTGGAAAATGATGGACTGTCATTAACAGTATAAACATCAGAACATTCTCATACGAACTATAACAAATGAATGCTATTAATATATGGTGTTAATAGTAGGGTGGTTTATGTAAAATGTGTACCAAACATAAGCTAGAAACTATTAGTAGCAGTAATATTTTGTTTTTGTTTTCTTCATCTATAATAAATATTCCATAACAATGTAAGTTTCTGGGGGTGGGTGATGTATGGGAGTCTCATGTGTTATGTGTGACTATTTTGTAAAAGCTCACTATTTTCCTAGTTAAAAAATAAAGTAAAAATTAAAAGTAGAATTATAACATACAAAAATTTACAAGGATTAAAACTAGAAAATTATTCGTTTTTGAAAATCTTGTTTCTTGATTGAAATAGCCTACTTTATGAATGGTATATTAATAAAAACATGATTAGAAATATAACTGCAAAGCTTAAAAATGCATAAAATATTATTTCACATTGTTGAGTGAAATTTTAGAGAAGAAGAAATAAAACACTATTTTTCCAGTTGCTGGATGTAGGCAGAAGTTAATTGCATATTACTTTCTTTTTTTTTTTTTTTATAATTTAAAGATGCACTTTATTTTTAAGATCTAGAACCTGAATGAAATTCAGATCTTGTTTTGACTAAGGAACTGTAGTTTCTCTTTTCTATTCCTACTCTTTGGGTATATAAATAGAAAAAAAGTTATTCAAAGATTATTCATGGACTCAAGAATACTCAGGGTCAAGGTCTGTGATGCTTTCATGGCATCAGATGAAAAGTATACTCCAGTCAAGAGCATCCTAACTTTGACTATAACTAAGACGTTGCACTTTTTAGCAGCAAAAAAGGTGATAATCATTAATTTAAGGTTTTTAGTTTTCCTTTAGTCTTAATTCTTTTTTTAGAAATCCCTAACAGATTTATGAATCATAGGTCATTTTAATAGCCTTTTCTCATATTTTACATTATTGCTTATACTGTGTAGATAACTATAGTAACTGCCTTTAATAAACTTGGAAATATCTAAAAATATTTTGGAATAAGGACAATGCATCACTGTCATATGGGATTTTGTAAACAATCTTAGTTGGGTTAAGAACATAGCTTTAACAAAGAATTATTTTGTCCAAAACAGCACAACAAAAACATCTCCAACAATACATACACCTATATATAAAATATAGAATATCTCCAATATTTTTCCTTTGTAAGGTAGCTAGCCAGTATGCAAGAGAAAGTACTGTTGATGGGGCAAGAGGAAAACTGATTTGGGCAGTGAACTAATCATCCAGGCACTAACATTCAAAGACCAGGTAAACATCAATTTTAATCCAAAAAGCGGTATTAAGAGAGTTGCTATGAAGCTAGGATTTAGGCTCCTTCCACTGCAGGCCTCCAGGCCTGGTCATTCTGTGCACAGCCTGACGCTTCTCAATCATGGTTCTTTGCCTTCTTTCATGGATGAAAGAAAGACGATTTGGAGGAGGAGTACTATAGAGGTACAAGAACTGTCTATCCCAACACCACTTTCTCACCAAAACAAATCATAGTAGAAATGACAAAGCTTAAAAGAATATGTTGGATTTCAGAAGTATTTACTCTAATAATTTTTAAGAAAGCTATATCATAAATACTTCTCAAAATCACAGGATTTACAAAATATTGTACAATGTCCTGAGTATAGACAGAAGGAAGCATCTACTCAGGCCACTTGCTGAATTCTGTTTAGGAATTTGTTTCTGGTGTAGCCTTTCATATCAGGAAGGTCAATGATTACTTGACATCTTCTTGACCTAATGATCTGTTCTTAGCCTACTTTTAACAATTGAAGAAGAAACTGGTATCTGTTTTAAGTCAACTGTTTCTCCTCAAATCTCTTAGTTTCTATTCTGTTTCAACATCGTGTTTTTGTATACTCACAGAAGCAATCTTTCAGCCAGGAAAAAAACATCAGTTGCAGGGCTTATTACTTTCTTAATGTCAAAATTTTCAAGATAACGTTTTTTAAAGATTTATTTACTTTATTTTTTAAAATTATGTATCCCCTTTCCCCCAGATTGTTCTCGCATCTCTCTGTTTTATGGTTGCTTGCCTTCTCTAAGAGGTATTGGTTAACCAATGCAGGACTTCCCTGATTGGAGTTACATATGCTCCCTGTGGGCTGATGTTGTCTGGCTGTGGCATCTGCTCATTCAGGCATTTAGCTCTTGCAGCAGGTTCATCATCTAGCTCTTTGCTGCAGGTACAGTGTCTGTTCATCTTCTTTAGGAGGCACTGGGACCCAAACCCAGGACATCCCATATGGTAGGCAGGTGCCCAAGTGGTTGAGCCACATCTACTTCCTTCAGGACAACATTTTAAAGTAAATAAACAATGTTCATGGAATTCAATTTTGAATTATAAAATAGCTAATTAAATGTATCCCTCAATATACTGGCTCAACCTCTGACATTCAGGAAAAAAAATCTATCCATATTGAGAGGATAGATTTTTAAAAATATATTTGCGGGAAAAGTGTAATCACATTATATAAACAATTTCTGACATTCTGCATGTAAATTCAAAATCCCATTAGATGCTAAATTGCATTCTTTAGATTAAATGGAGAGATCCTTATGAAATGTCAGCCCAATCCAATACAGTGTCAGGTCCCCAAGGAAAGAAAGACTGAGACAGCAATGGATGGAACAAAGTATTACTCTCATAGAGCAGAGACATAAGTCAGCTTCTCTAGTGGGTGTGGTTCTTCATAGACAGAGAGCCTCAATCAGTACCAAAAGCAGAGAAATATTTTAAGTGTAGCAGGACTTGCCAGGGTTTGTGTGTCCTAGGAGAGGAATCTGGCTCCCATTCACATGATCAGTGTGTGAGCTATATGTTATAAAATATGCACACCAGAATTAGATTATCTCGAATGCTTCCAGAAATAGTTGAAGGAATGTACTGGCAGTCCCATTATCTAGTAACCTGGCATAATTGGGAGATTGCTTGGTAGTTTATACATATAAAGTGTATTTCCTTTTGCCAGAGTATACAAGGCATATCTTTTCCTCTCTATATATGTGTACACAACATGGAGACATTATTGAAACCCATGTCTGGGGCAGTGGTTTTATATGGTTGAGCTGCCACATTCTTTTGGGGCCTAAGCCCAGCTGGTTTGTTTCAGTTGACTACTTTGTCTGACCTTTGTTCATTGGCAGGCGCCTCAGGGCTGTGTGCCTTTTTGACTTTTACTTCATCTAGTATGAATCTCTGTGATTTGGTACATTCTTGCACCTAAAGTGGGGCCCCCTGTCCCATATGGTGGTGGTCTTACAGGCAATTATGGCAATCTTTTTGCAAGATTTATCACATTCCCTGGCCCTTATATGGGAGCTTCTAATAGTCTAATCATTTTGCCTATAGTAGGACCATATGGTTAGTCCATTTGTAATGTTCCATGATTTTTAAATATTTAACAGGACATTGTGGTTTGAGTGGAGTGCACAGACCTTACCGCCTGGACAGGATAGCCTCATTTAGTCTCAGTAAGTGACCATAATTGAGTTGGTCAGCCTCAGTATACCAATGGACTCTGTTAGCATTGACTTATGTAGATATACCTGTGAACCAAACATTAAAAATATCTAAAATGATTTCAAACCATGGGGCCCCACTTAACCAAGGGAGAGTCAGGAGAAGCTCCTGCCATTCATTTTTCTCCCTCTGGTAAAGAAATTATTTGTTTATGGATTTGGCTGACTTCCTGAGTCCCCTTTCTGGCTTGGTCTTGAATATGCCATTTTTATTTGATGACAAAGCTTTGTTATGCCTGCCCAACTTTATTAGGAGAATTAAGGAGTACTTATTTAAGGATGAGCAGTTTTCATCTGAGAGTTTACATAGTGCATCAATGGTTAAGTACTTGTTTCCCAGTAAACCCCAATGATAAGTTAAAATTTGTCATTTGAACTGGATGAATTACAGTACCTGTCTTGGATAGTCTATGTGTTCAAAACTTGAGTGGTCAGCACATCCTGTGGCAGGTGTTTTTTTCTATGGGCTCTAGTTGGCATGGGTATCAGTTACCAATACTTGTAGTTTTACAGGATTGGAGGGCTGCATTGGCCTTAGAGGCACAGCTTGCTACTTCATGTTGCATGGCCTCTAGTAACTCCTTTTGGTGGTGGCCACATGTAAATGTGGCTGTCTTGTGAATGACCTTATCTAGAGGGGTAAAATGAAAGTTCAAATGTGGCACATGTCTCCCCTGGCCACACAGAACTCTAAACTGTTTAGTTTCTACATTGGTGGTGGGAGCTGACAGTGACAGTAATGCTGTTTGTATTTGTTTTTTTTATTTATTTATTTATTTTTTTTTATTTTTTATTGACTTTGTAATAATATTACATTAAAAATATATATGTGAGGTCCCATTCAACCCCACCCCCCCACCCCCCCTCTCCCCCCCCCCCAACAACACTCGTTCCCATCATCATGACACATCCATTGGATTTGGTAAGTACATCTTTGGGCACCTCTGCACCTCATATACATTGGTTCACATCATGGCCCATACTCTCCTCTATACCATCATGTAGGCCCTGTGAGGATTTACAATGTCCGGTGATTACCTCTGAAGCACCATCCAGGGCAGCTCCATGTCCCGAAGACGCCTCCACCTCTCATCTCTTCCTGCCTTTCCCCATACCCTTTGTCCATTATGTCCACTTTTACCAATCCAATGCCACCTCTTCTATGTGGACACTGGATTGGTTGTGTCCATTGCACCTTTATGTCAAGAGGAGGCTCAGATTCCACCTGGATGCTGGATGCAATCCTCCCATTTTCAGTTGTAATCACTCTAGGCTCCATGGTGTGGTGGTTGTCCTTCTTCACCTCCATCTTAGCTGAGTGTGGTAAGTCCAATAAATCAGATTGTAGGTGCTGGAGTCTGTTGAGGCTCAGGATCTGGCTATCACATTGTCAGTCCAGAGATTCAAATCCCCTAAATATATCTTAAACCCCAACATTAACTGCACCTCCAGCACATTAGCATGAAAGTCTTATGAAGGGAGATCCCATCTGAGTCCAGATTCATCACACATAAACACCATTTCCAAAGAGGGGCCATCTGCCCTGGTAGTTAACCCCATCGGCCATGACCATAACTCCCATGGGTCTCTTTAGCCCTCAAAGGAACCAATATCTGGGGGTTGTATCTGCTTTATCTGTCTCTCTGACTCTGCTCAGTTGTGCATGAGGGCAAACCTTCTGCCAGCCTCCAGACTCTTTTTTAGAAACTCGTAGCCATATAAACTCATTTCTCCTTTCCATTTCCCCCTTACTTTAGGTCAAACAGCATTTTAAAGTCATGGTATTTTATGTAGACATGGATATTCTGCTGATCCGCATTGAACCTTCCGTATAAGGTCATTTTCCAGTTGCATCATCAGTTGGTAGTTGATAGTGATCCCTCGTTGCCAGGGAGGCTCATCCCCGGGTGTCATGTCCCACGCTGGGGGGAAGGCATTGCATTTACATGCTGAGTTTGGCTTCGAGACTGGCCACATTTGAGTAACATGAAGGCTGACAGAAGGAAATTCCCAGGCACAAAGTTGCTCTAGGCCTTGTTATTATTTTGGGTTTATCAGCTCACAAGCATAGTCATTAGTATCAGGGGCTCACTGTTGAACCCTCACTCCCTCCCGGTCCCCACCACTGTACCTGGGAGACTGTCGCTGCTCCCCTAGGGACCACGACAGAGCACCACTGGCCAGGAACCCAGTACCCCCCCTACTGTGGTTTTTAATTGTTGCCACTATGAGTATATCCAAACATTACCATGCACCCTGGACATATGTTCTGTACAGCTCCCTGTCAGTCATATATCACCTGTCATTGGTATCCCATACCAGTATCCCTCCATTGCCATTGTTGAAACACTCTGTGATCCAGAACTCCCCGAAATTTGAAGCCCAATGTACTGTCATGGTCCCTTACTAGGGAATGGCATATAGCGATGAGTTTAAAGGATAGATAAAGAACTTGGATAAAGTTAGATAAAGAACTTAGATAAAGAATGTTGACTTGAAAAAATTCCACATCCTATTTTTTTCTTTCCCCCCCCCCCCCCCTAATTATTCAGCTTTTCTTCACAGGAGTCCTAGACCACAGCAATGTATATATATAATATACAGCACTCCCACACATCCACCAGAAAACCTTTTCCCTTCCACAGTGATACTCTTACGCCCTATTCATATCATATTTACTTAAAGTGATGTACAGAGTCTGAGACATTAGCTTTCTAACAAGGTGACATCTGTGTTTACATTATGGTGCATACTTTAGGATACACAGTTCTTTACATTTTTAGTTATCCTATGTTTTACATTATGGTTTACATTATCAGTCTGTCATCTCCTATATGTTATGGTGTAATATTACATGTTTTATATCCATCCTTGTGTACTCTCAAGAAACTCCTCTCTTACCCCCCATTTACTTTGGTTCCACACATTTAACGTCCATTTTCCCTTCCACCTTGGTGCCCTCAGTGATAGCCAACCTCCGTTTCCTGAGGAGCCACTTCCAGAGATAGATGGAATAGTGTTCAGGGCCTAACTTGCTCAACTGCCCCAATGCCCTGGGAGCCACCCTTTCTCTCGAGGGATACAGTTCCCTCTATTGGATGGCATTAGTCCTCCCCAGGATGTGGGTCCACCCCCACTCTCACTACTTCGGTTTCTACCCCATGGTGTCACCCACTCTGGCAGAATGAGCATTTAGACATTCCCCAGGAGCCCGTCCTGCATCAGACCCTCCCCTCCGAGCATTCTAAACAGGTAACCCTCTTTATTATATTTTGATATGATTTTCTCGGCATTTTACTCTCCACCAACACCTGACCCTCTCCTGGTTCGTATGCTACCCCTCCCTCCCCCCACTTTTGGGCAACGTTACCCACCCGTCCCTCCCCAGCCACCCTCAAACCCGCAAAGCCCCAAGCAAAGGCAACCCCTTGCCCCCCTTTTATCTCTTCTTTGTGTTCATACTTACCACCATCTCGTCTTAAATAACACCCCTGCAGACATCGGCTCATATCCTTCCTCCACCCTCCGATTTCCTGCAAGCCTATCGTTCAGTCTCTTGCTATCTAGGGCAGCTTGTTTATTTCATATCATTGAGGTCATGTAGTATTTGTCCTTCAATGTCTGGGTTGCTTCACTCAACATAAGGTTCTCAAGATTCATCCATGTTATCACATGTGTTTGTAGTGTGTTTGTTCTTACAGCCGAGTAGTATTCCATTGTGTGTATATACCACATTTTATTGATCCACTCGTCTGTTGATGGGCATTTGGGTTGATTCCAACTTTTGGCAATAGTGAACAATGCTGCTATGAACATTGGTGTACATATATTGGTTTGTGTTCTTGTTTTCAGTTCTGCTGGGTATATTCCCAGCAGTGGTATTGCTGGGTCATATGGCAAATCTATGGCTAGTTTTTTGAGAAACCGCCATACTGTTCTCCAGAATGGTTGGATCCTTCTGCATTCCCACCAGCAGTGGATGAGTGTTCCCCTTCCTTCACATCCTCTCCAGCACTTGTATTCTTCTGTTTTTTTCATAGCTGCCAATCTTATGGGTGTAAGATGGTATCTCATTGTGGTTTTGATTTGCATTTCCCTGATAGCTAGAGATTTGGAACATTTTTTCATGTGCTTTCTTGCCATTTGTATTTCTTCTTCGGAGAAGTGTCTGTTTAAGTCTTTTTCCCATTTTTTAAATGGATTGTTTATCTTTTTATTTTCAAGATGTAGGAGTTCTTTATATATGCAAGTTATAAGTTTCTTATCAGATATATGATTGCCAAATATTTTCTCCCACTGTGTGGGCTCCCTTTTTACTTTCTTGACAAACTCCTTTGAGGTGCAGAAGGCTTTAATTTTGAGGAAGTCCCATTTATCTATTAGTTCTTTTGCTGCTCGTGCTTTTGGTGAGATATTCATAAATCCATTACCTATTACAAGGTCCTGTAGATGTTTCCCTACACTGCTTTCTAAGGTTTTTATGGTCTTGGCTCTTATATTTAGGTCTTTGATCCATCTTGAGTTGATCTTTGTATAAGGTGTGAGATGGTAATCCTCTTTCATTCTTCTACATATGGCTATCCAGTTCTCCAGACACCATTTGTTGAATAGGCCACTCTCTCCCAGTTGAGAGGGTTTGGTGGCTTTATCGAATATTATGTGGTTGTATATGTGAGGTTCTATATCAGAGCTTTCAATTCGATTCCATTGGTCTATATGTCTCTCCTTATGCCAATACCATGCTGTTTTCACCACCGTAGCTTTATAGTATGTTTTGAAGTCAGGTAGTGTGATTCCTCCAATTTCGTTTTTCTTTTTCAGTATGTCTTTGGCTATTCGGGGTCTCTTTCCTTTCCAAATAAATTTCATAGTTAGTTTTTCTAGTTCCTTAAAGAAGGCTGCATTGATTTTTAATGGGATTGCATTGAATGTGTAGATCAATTTTGGTAGGATAGACATCTTAATAATGTTCAGTCTTCCTATCCATGAACAAGGAATAGTCTTCCATTTATTTAGGTCTTCTTTGATTTCCTTGAACAATCTTGTATAGTTCTCAGTGTATAAGTTCTTTACCTCTTTAGTTAAATTTATTCCTAAGTATTTGATTTTTTTATTTACTATTGTGAATGGTATTTGTTTCTTGATTTCCTCCTGATCTTGCTCATTATTGGTGTACAGAAATGCTACTGATTTTTGCGCATTGATCTTATAACCTGCGACTTTACTAAACTCATTTATGAGTTCTAGAATCTTCGTTGTAGATCTCTCAGGGTTTTCTATGTATAGGATCATGTCATCTGCAAATAATGAAATTTTGACTTCTTCCTTTCCAATTTGAATGCCTTTTATTTCTGGTTCTTGCCTCAGTGCTCGAGCAAGTACTTCTAAGACAATGTTAAATAGGAGCGGCGACAGTGGGCATCCTTGTCTTGTTCCTGAGTTTAGAGGGAAGGAGTCTAGGATTTCTCCATTGTAAACAATATTGGCTTTAGGTTTTTCACATATAGTCTTTATCATGTTCAAAAAATTTCCTTGTATTCCAATCATTTGGAGTGTTTTTATCAAGAAAGGGTGCTGTATTTTGTCAAATGCTTTTTCTGCATCAATAGATATAATCATGTGATTTTTTTCCTTCAATCTGTTTATATGGTGTATTACATTGATTGATTTTCTTATGTTGAACCATTCTTGCATACCTGGGATGAATCCCACTTGGTCGTGGTGTATAATTCGTTTAATGTGTTGTTGAATACGATTAGCAAGTATTTTGTTAAGTATTTTTGCGTCTAGGTTCATTAGAGAAATTGGTCTGTAATTTTCCTTTCTTGTGATGTCTTTGTTTGGCTTTGGTACTAGGGTAATGTTGGCATCATAGAAGGAGTTGGGTAATGTTCTTTCTGTTTCGATGGCTTGGAATAGTTTCAGCAGGATTGGTGTCAGTTCTTTCTGGAATGTTTTATAGAATTCACCTGTGAAGCCATCTGGCCCTGGGCTCTTCTTAGTTGGGAGATTTTTAATAACTGATTCTATCTCTCTGCTTGTGATTGGTTTCTTAAGATCATCAATTTCTTCTTTTGTCAATATGGGCTGTTTATGTGTTTCTAGGAATTTGTCCATTTCCTCTAGATTGTCATTTTTGTTGGAATATAGTTTTTCAAAATATCCTCTTATGATAGTCTTTATTTCTGTGGGGTCAGTGGTGATATCGCCTTTCTCATTTCTTATTTTGTGTATTTGCATCTTCTCTCTTTTTTTCTTTGTTAGTGTTGCTAAAGGTTTGTCAATTTTGTTAATCTTCTCAAAAAACCAGCTCTTGGTCTTGTTTATCTGTTCAAGTGCTTTCTTATTTTCTATTTCATTTAGTTCTGCTCTTATCTTTGTTATTTCCTTCCTTCTTCTTCCTGTTGGGTTACTTTGTTGTTGTTTTTCTAATTCCTTCAAATGTGCAGTTAGTTCTTCAATTTTTGCTCTTTCTTCTTTTTTGATATATGAATTTATGGCTATAAACTTCCCTCTCAGTACTGCTTTTGCTGCATCCCATAAATTTTGGTATGTTGTGTTATCATTATCATTTGTTTCAAGGTAGTCATTGATTTCTTTTGAGATTTCCTCTTTGACCCACTGTTTTTCTAAGAGTGTGTTGTTTAATTTCCAAATCGTGGTGTGAAATCTGGGCTTCTTTCCCTTGCAAATCTCCAGCTTGACTCCACTGTGGTCAGAGATAATGTTTTGTATGATTTCAATCTTTCTGAATTCGTTCAGCCTTTCTTTGTGGCCTAGCATATGATCTATCTTGGAGAATGATCCATGTGCGCTTGAGAAAAATGTATATCCTGCTGTGTTTGGGTGTAGCGATCTATATATGTCTATTAGATCGAGCTCCTCTAATATACTATTCAGATGTTTTGTTTCTTGGTGATTCTCTTTTGAGATGTTCTGTCCAGAGTTGATAGTGGTGTATTAAAATCCCCCACTATAATTGTAGATGTATCTATTCTTTCACTTAGTTTTTCCAGCGTTTGCCTGACGTATTTAGAGGCACCCTTGTTAGGGGCATAGATATTTATGATTGTTCGATCTTCTTGACAGATTTTCCCTTTGACTAAAATGTAGTATCTTTCTTTGTCTCTCACAATTGTTTCACATTTAAAGTCTATTTTGTCTGATATTAATATAGCTACTCCTGCCTTTTTTTGGTTATTGTTAGCTTGAATGATTGTTTTCCAGCCTTTCACTTTCAATCTCCATGCGTCTCTGGGTCTAAGATGTGTCTCTTGTAGACAGCATATGGATGGGTCATATTTCCTTATCCAGTGTCCCAGTCTGAATCTTTTGATAGGTGAGTTTAATCCATTGACATTCAGTGTTATTACTATCAAGGAATTATTTGTGTTAGCCATATTTTGATTGGATTTGTGTTTGTCATATTTTGTTTGTATATTTTTTTTTGTCTTTTTTGTTGTTGTTGTTGGTCTTATACTCTCCTCCAACTTTGCCTTTCCTGTTTTTTCCTTTCTTCCTGCAGAACTCCCTTTAGAATTTCTTGAAGGGGAGGTTTCTTGTTGGTATACTCTTTCAGTTTCTGTTTGTCTGCGAATATTTTGAACTCTCCATCATGTTTGAATGCTAGTTTAGCTGGATAGAGTATTCTTGGTTGGAAATTTTTTTCCTTTAGTACCTTGACTATATCATACCACTGTCTTCTTGCCTCCATGGTTTCAGAAGAGAAATCAGCACTTAATCTAATTGAGCTTCCCTTGTATGTGATGGTTTTCTTTTCTCTTGCTGCTTTTAGGATTTTCTCTTTGTCTTGAGCATTGGATAATTTGACAAGTATATGTCTTGGGGTGGGCCTGTTGGGGTTTATGACTTGTGGAGTGCGCTGTGCTTCTTGGATATGTACATCTGTCTCTTTCAGTAGATTTGGGAAGTTTTCAGCCATTATTTCCTGCAACACTCTTTCTGACCCCTTTCCCTTCTCTTCACCTTCTGGAATGCCTATAATACGTATGTTTGAGCGTTTTGCATTGTCATTCAGGTCCCTAAATCCTAATTGGATTTTTTCTATCTTCTTATTGACCCCTTCTACTATCTGTTTGATTTCTGATGTACTGTCTTCCACATCACTAATTCTCTGCTCTGTCTCTTCTAGTCTGCTGATATTTGCTGCAAGTGTATTTTTGATTTCTTGAACTGTGGTGTTCATTCCCATCATATCTGTTATGTTTTTGCGTATGTCTGCAATTTCCCCTCCAAGTGATGTCTTCATGTTGTTAACCTCTTTCATTACTGCATCAAATTTGCCGGTGATAAATGTTCTGAGATCTTTCATTGCTTGTGCCAAGTTTTGCTCCCCTTCGTGATTATTGGTTTGTTGATTGGATTCAGCCATGTTTTCCTGATTATTGGTTTGGTTCGTAGATTTTTGTTGCTTTCTGGTCATCTCTTTATTTTGACGAATTTAATCAGTTCCTTAGCTTCTTTGTCTGCTCTTGGAGGTTAATTAGTTGTTATTTTTGCACAGGTGTTATATCTTCTCTTTGTCACTTTTTTCTTCTTATTCTAGTTACTTGTTGTTGGTTAAGTTCACTTTAGAGGAAAGTATTAGTGTTGGGGAAAGGCAATTGTGTAAGCAAGGGAAAAGTGTAAAGTTGTATTGGTGATGTATGTTAATAAAGCAGGAATATGAGATCTGGAAGGATGGAGGTTAGATTCATGTAGATTGTATAGAGTTATAGCTGTAGGTAGAGTACCTTTTATGAAGTTGATGACTGAATTTGGGAGGAATATGGTATGAACTACACAGCTATTGTTTTCATGAGAGAGGGAAAAAGAAAAGAAAGGTAATAGTTTCAAGAGTGGATAATAGACAGAAAACAGAACAAAGGTATTAGAAATTAAGAGTTAGACACTTTGTGGATCGAAGAACGGGAGGTGGGGGGTGGAATATAGGAGAGACAGTAGATGATAGTGGATATCAAGATGCAGGGGAAGGGGGATAGTGTAGGTAGCCTAAATCAGTTCACACAGAAATGAGGCAGTGGAGGATGGGAAAACCCAGCAAATGTGAGGTGTTCCCTGTAGCACCTATTGTATACTTGAATTAAAGTAAAAATAAGTGGAAGATGAGGGACAAGAGGGAAAGAGAAAACCGAAAAAAAAAAAAAAAAAAACTAATTATAATAAAGAAAAAAGAAAGGCAAGAAGACAGGAAGAAAGAAAAAGAGGATGGGCAAACGGTGGGGAACGGATAGGGAGAAGAGAGATACAGGTACACACGTGTCACAATTGCAACACTATCTAAAACAACAACTTCCCCCCGCTTTGCCCTAAAACCCCCCCGTCTGTCTGCCCAAATGGGTCTGCAAGCACCTCCCTTCCCACAAACCCCCAATAGGCCGCCCAGGGCCCACGAACTCCCCAGTACTGCAGATGCTCAAAAAAAAAAAAAAAAAAAATTAAGTAAAATTAAAAAAAAAAAAAAAAACAAAAAACAAACAAACAAACAAACAAACAAACAAAAAAAACAGAAACCCCTCCGCAGGCCCAGCTCCGCCCACCGCAGAGGCTTGGACCGCTCTGCCCGGCTCCTCACGCCGCCTTGGCCTGGCCTGGCTCCGCCCAGCTCCGCTCGCTACAGCGGCCCAGCCGGCTCCGGCGTCCACCTCCCGCCACCGCGGCCTGGACCGGCCCTGCCCGGCTCCGTACCCGCCGCGGCCTGACCCGGGCCCGCCCGGCTCCAAGCGCTACCGCGGCCCGCAGCCGGGGCCTGCACCGGCCCCGCCCGGCTCCAAGCGCTACCGCGGCCCGCAGCCGGGGCCTGCACCGGCCCCGCCCGGCTCCAATCGCTACCGCGGCCCGGCTCGGCCTGGCTCGGCCCCGCCCGGCCCCGCTCACCGCCGGCGCAGCGCGGCCCGGCCTGGCTCAGCCCCACCGAGCGGGGCTAGATGCCTCGTCTCCGCCTACCCAAGAAGGGAATCCTCTACAGGTAGCTGGGATCTCCGTGTATATTTCACAGACGAATCCTCTCTGTTACCTTCCCTCCAAATTGATGTCCAGACACCTCCGGACCAGCAAAAATCCCGAAACAATCCGGTCCCAAAGAGTCTCCAACGCCGCCCAGCCAATTCCCTGCAGAAAACTCTAACAGGGATGTTCACTCAGCCGCCATCTTGCCCCCTCCTGTATTTGTTGATAGTGGTCCATGATACAGGCAGTAAAATCTCAAAATCTATACTGCAGTCAGAGGTGGGCACCTTTATCTTACCACATAAAATGGCCCAAAAGTGCCCCACCCACAAGCCTATCATGTGCGTGTGAGGCTACTCAAAGCCTCTCAGTGTCACTAGTATTTAGTTGCCCCTTTGGTGTGCCTGGATTATTGCTCCTTTGTCTTCTTTATCTATTAAACCCATTAAGGTCTGGATCACATTTACCCTCACAGCATTTACAGACTTGAGAACAGTTTCTTTTGGGTTTTACTTTTTGGAAGTCTCCCAAGTTCAGAAAACTATTCTCATGCTCCCAGCAACCCAGAATAAAAGTGACTTGTACTTTTCCATCTCTGTTAGTTGTTCTTTGCAAAAGGCACAAAAATCTGTTGTGCCAAGAGTCAGTAGTTAACTTTCCTAACTGTAATTCTCAGCCCTAGATAATGAGGTTTGCAATTCCCCTCATTGAAGAAATGCACCAAGCAAACCCCATGATCCTCTCCTGGATGCTCCCAATATGTATTTATGAATTTTGCTTTGGAAAACAAAACCGAATGAAAAAATAGAACAGTTTGGATTTTAGAAAAGTCATTGGTAGTTCAGTGGTTAGTGCAGACAGGGCTAACATCCCAGATTAGGAGGAATTCCCAATAAGAGTGACACAGGCTCTCTGAAGTAAATTGTGACCACTGAGGCACTCTGAGGATTGATGAATTGCAGGAAAACATGGATGAGGCCAGAAGTTAGGGTAAGGTTACCTACTGTCACTAGAACCTACTTTTTCATCCCTGCCTTCATAAATTTCATTACGTCATAACTGTTAATAGGGATACTGACTAAATCCCAATTTAGCCAACATGGCTAAAGTGAGACCAGCATCTCAGTCAGCCAATAACCCCTGATAGAACTGGCAAGTTCCTGATAAACATTTAAGTCACCATTGTGGTATATTGTGATATTTTGAGCAATCCAGTCAACTACATGAATCTGTTGGTCAGAAAGAGAAATACTTAAAGAGATGCCAACCCTCTCAAAAGTATGTACCAGGGTCACCAAATGAAACAAAAGTCACAATTCACTCAAAAGAACATCAATTTACTTATATAGAGAGGAGAAACAGCTATGCACCTTTACAGGTCAGTATCAGTTCCCCTTGGCCAGCAGGTCTGAACCATTGGCCAGTGGAGTCACCAAAGTGCAGGCATGCCTCTTTATGTTTTTGTGTTACAGTGTGAGTATCTGGCTCTGTCCCAGCAAGGGACAGATATATGACCAGGACATGTGCTTGATATCATAAGACATAACCACCAGAATCAGAATGTTTCCAGAGTATATTTTAAAATGCTTTGGATAATATGGGAAAGGATGTACTGGAAGTCCATATATCTAGTAAGAACTTGCATTGTATCCTGCCAAGTGAACACACTTTGTCCTGAGCCCAAGAGGTAATTAATTGTGGGTCAGAAGGAAAGACCATTGGCAATGATAAGATTATCCCATGTCATAAAATTTCCTCAGGAATTACTTATTGTTCATCCAGCAGAAAGATTGAATGAGTTTATCATGACATACACCTTAACAGACAGGTCACCTGGATAGATCAAAAGGATTCAAACCATGTTTTGCTTTAAGGGACAGGTGTTTAGATCCACTTTTCAATAAGGTAAGCAGCTTTTACATTGATACAGTTTTATAACATTATTGTGTCCTTATTCTGTAGATTTTCCCAATTCTAAACCCTTTATAGTTTGGTACAGATATTTGTATAAAGGTGAATTAAAAATGCAATTTGTTTTGAATATTCTAATTCAAAATACTCAATATTCTCTTACAACATGGCAGTATCCAGTACCCTGAACTTGTCTCAATTGTATAGGTATCTGTTAAGGTACTCATCCATGACCTTTTCCATGTGATATCATCAATTGCTTTGCTAAAAACCACATGACACATTGTAAAAAACATTTTAACCATGTGGAAAATATTTTCCAGAAGAATGCATGAATTACACATTACTATGAATTTGAAAAATTCAGACAAATTTATAGCTCATTATCACATATGTAGTTATAAAAAAAGGAATTATGCTCAACAAAACTTGATATTTGAAAAGGATAGATTCCATTTAAGAATATTTATCAAATATGAATTAAATTTCAATCTGTTTTATTCCAAAATTTAGTTAGAAACTTTCTTGGGAGCTCAAACTATAAAAAAAGACACACACAAAAAAGTATCTGTGGAACATTTTGCCAATGCCATTACTAATCTCTCTATTTCAGGTTAACATTGATGGGATTTATAAATGGGGACACCATGGAGTAGACCATGGCCAAAGGGAAGATTACTGAGAGATGCTTCATTTACAATGGACCCAAAGACAGCACTCAGCAAATGAATAAGAATTGTCAACTGTTGAGTACATGTTATGAGCTTCCATAGATCACATACTAAGTGCCATGGGAAAAATATCAACATAGAACTTTAGCAAAATGACAGAACATAGTACAACAATACACTTACAGGTAAGGGTATAGACTCAGAAAACTGAACAGCTGAAGGAAAGGTCCTCAAAATTTGGGAAACATTATAGAAATGTCATATTTTCTCTGTGAAGGGAAGCCTGAAAATGATACCCATGTGGATAGTAGAATATACCAGCAAATTTGCCCATTAGCTATGAGCTGGCTGTGTGCACAGACAGGTAGTTCATAGCCCATAATGCAGAGGGTGGCAAAAGGAAACTAGTGATCATAGGACATCACCACAAGGAAGGTCAGCTCTGTGGCTACAAACAAGATAAATAGATTAATCTGAAAGGCATATGCTAGGAGAGAAATCAGCTGTCAGAGAATTAGCAGTCTTTTTGGGAAGTGTAACTGAAATTAAAAAAAAAACATCTATGGATGATCTATTAGATCCATAGATCATCCATAGATATTAATTGATTATTTTGGTTATAATAGTTAAAAGATTCCCAGTCAGGGCTACAAGGTAAATGAATAAGAATATCAGACCTTGCAAGAGTAGGAACTCCTGGGATGTGGAGAGATCCATGAGGGGGAATTCATTTAGGACAGAAAGTCTGTCCATGTTTCCTAAAATGTCACAGTCTCCTTGTTATCAAAGTATAATTTGATGAAATATGCCAAAGACTAAGTATAGAAAATTCATATCACTCATGAATAAAATGGCACCATTGCTAACAATGTATGGTTTTTCATTAGAAATTCAAGTTAAAGGAAATGGAAATACATTATTTGAAATCAATGAATACTCATATTTCTGTTTTCATTTTCTTTCCTAACTACTCCAATGAGTTAATTTTAGCATTCACATGATCAGACAATCTATGTTAATCACATGATTAAAAATAAAATGAAAACCCATAAACATTTCAGTTTTTGGCTCACACTTTTATTATTTCAGGAAAATATCATTGAAAACTCTTCTTGGACAGGTCCAGTGATTATTTCTAAAGTTTGTCCTTAGCAAATGATCATCCCATATATGTTCTCTAAGAAAGCCTCTGAAAGAACCCATTTTCTGTAAAGTCTACAGCTATTGCTGATTTTTAAAAAATGTTAAAAGCTATCTAGGATGATATCTCCCTTGTTCGTTCAGCTGACTTAGAAATTATTCTTATAATAAAGGAAATTAATGATTCAAAGTTTATCAGTCATTTCTTGGATGATTAATTCAAGCCATGCCAGATGATTATTGCACACAAATCTTTCACTTTAGTTGAAACAACATCCATTTGTGTCCATTCTATCCTCCTTAGTCTCACAATCCAAAAAATATTCCATTTGATTAAGATAATTTATTCCATTTTTCTTCCATAATTTGTACCCAATTTCCCTTGCTTTCTCCTGGTTTACCTTCTCATCCACACATGGTGTCTAAGAATAGCATCCTACCTGATATTATTCCTCTTCAAAGAACACTTTCTGCAATCAGACATGAATATCAATATTTGATAAAGAACAAACTCCTGCCTAGATTAATTTACTACCTGTTTATAGAGGTTTTACTGAATTCTTATTCAAATTATTATATCCACAACTAATTTACTTGTGCTTATTTTAAGTATTCCAAATCATAAATAAATGATTTCAGTCTGAATTATAATTTCAACCCTAAATCTAATCATCTTGATAAGTAAAATTTCAGAGCTATTTAATTTTTATGTAATAAACTTAGAAAAGATGATTAAGTATAATAACGCTCAAAATTGTATTTTATTAATATTTTATTTATATAATCAATTTGAAATTAAAAATTGTATGCAATTTGGTTAACATATGTGGACAATAAAATATTAATTTGTATTTATTTTCATTGAATATATACATATGAATTTCTAGTACTTTTGCAAAATATTTCAGGAAAATTAGTTTTCCATAGTGACCTTTCATTTAGGCTTGTTTGTTCTAACTACATTTTTATCAAGAGGAAAACTGCATTAAACAGAGAGTTTTATTAAATATCAAATACAATAATCAAGGGTAAAGATGATTTCATTGAACTAAGGACAAATTATTGGGCATTCTACACTTCAAGAGAATTATTTTTAAAATTTTCTTTATCAAAAGATGGAGAAATAGAGTATGGATTAGAGTGGACTTACTGGTGTTCTGCTGGGGAACTATTGTGATTAGTAAGGGAAGAAATTGTAGGAGCGATGTGGAGAGGGTGGCCATGGTGGCTGATGGTCAGGAGAGGGAAGAATAGATATGGTGTGGGGGCATTTTCAGGATTTGTAGTTGTCCTAGGTGGTGCTGCAGGGACGGATGCTGGATGTTGTGTGTCCTGTCATGGCCCACTGGGTGGACTGGGGGAGAGTGCAGACTACAATGTGGACCACTGTCCATGTGCAGCAGTGGTTCTCCAGAATGTATTCACCAGATGCAGTGGATGTGCCACAATGAAGGAAGAGTGTGTTGATGTGGAAGGGGTGACGTAGGTGGGGTTATGGGTATATGGAGACCTCACATTTTTTGAGTGTAACATTTAAAAGAAAAAAATAATTAATTAATTAATTAAAATTAATAAAAATCCTTTTGTGGAACTAAATTTAAAAAAAGCACGTGTTGTGATTGGTCCTTAGAAGTCTCATTCCTCTCCTAATACTTTTCTGATTTCATTTTTCTTCTTGGTACTTATAAATCCTCCAGTTTCCTCAGGTTAAATTTAACCCAGTTTCCCTAGGTTAAATTTAACATTTTATCTTTATCGGGCTGTATCTTGATAGATAAATGCATAGTCTTGTGTGTAAGAGAAACAGAGAAAGTTCAGAGTTTTTTCTATGCTTATTACCTCAGGGATATTTACAAATTATTTACTTCATAATTTTAAAACTTGGAGTAAAATAAAATTAGTGAGAGAATTAAACCTTCTGAATAGTAAAAACATGAAATATTATAGTATTTTCAAATCTACATATTTCTTTTCTAGTACTTTGTATCTAGGAAATAAATATAAGAAAATGTTCACAGATTAGACTTCACCAGATATCTCCAATGAAAGTATTACTGCTTATGTGGATTGATTTCTTAGTCATACTTTCTAGTTCAGTTATCTTTTTTTTCTCCTTTATTTTTTTTTAAATGTTACATTAAAAAACTATGAGGTCTCCATATACCCCCCATCCCCCTTACCCACTTCTCACATATCAAAACCCTCTTTCATCATTGTGGTACATTCATTGCATTTGGTGAATACATTTTGGATCACTGCTGCATCATATGGATAGTGGTTTACACTGTAGTTTACACAATCCCTGCAGCCCACCCAGTGGGTCATGGCAGAACATACAATGTCCAGCACCAGTCCCTGTGCGTACCACCCAGGACATCTCCCAAATCCTGAAAATGCCCTCACATTATATCTCTTCTTCTCTCTCCCTACCCTCAGCAGCTATCCTGGCCACTTTCTCCACATCAATGCTACAATTTCTTCCAATACTAATCACAATAGTTCCATAGTAGAATATCAGTAAGTCCACTCTAATCCATACTCTTACCCTCCGGCCTGTGGACCCTGGGATGACTCTAAAGTTCAGTGCCTTGTCAGTTGGCCCTACTTTGAGGTTTGTGTTCCTGAGTGTGATGGAGTTGGACTCAGATATGACCTTTCCACACATGCCTCTTCTGTTATTTTTGCCAGACCTGTGGTTGGCAACGGGGTTGGTGTATACTCAGGAAACCTGAATCTCTGGACTGTCAATGTGACAGCCAGGCCCTGAGCTACTCAATTTTCTTAAATAAAAATGTAAATTGAAACACACAAATATACCTGATAAATGATCAATCCCTTTTATCTTCAGTAAAATGAACATTTCTTTTGAACCATGATAGAAGCATTACAAGATTTATGATCCTGACTTTTTTCACTGGACATTTGTGGGGTTCCTTCTCAGACTGACTTACATTAAGCCTAATCATATGACAAATTATGCTTCTACATTCTTTGTACAAATGATTACTATTATGAAGCTCACCTATTGGTCATCCCTCACAGTAGGCATAGAGGAATAGGGATTTCACCCTCCACATTGGTCATTTTCCCGCAACTCCTGATTGATAAGTATCACTTGGCCATACATTTGAGCTTGGTAAAATTAGTAATAATGTCTTTATCAATAAAATTCGTGATTTTTTTTTTGTAAAAGTTAGCAAAAGACGTGTATCTAAAAAGTTTCATAATTCACTGGTGATTCAACATATTCTCAATTTTATGTCACATTATAAAGCAGTTTATTTACATTAAAATATATCAATAGTATTGAATAAACCCAATAAGGTTATTTCTAAATATTGGAACTATAATTATGGAATGAAGGAAAATCATATTCTGTTTAAAATTATCAACAACAACAAGCAAAGAATGCCCAGTATGTACTAAGTTAAAGAAAAATGGGATATATTTTAGAATGAATTTTTAATAAATGCATGTAAACTAGGCTTGACACAACTCACCTATGAAGCCATCTGTTCTTGGACTTTTCACCTTTGGAAGGTTTTTGAAGAATGTTTCAATCTCTTCATTGGTAATTGGTTTGTTAAGGACTTCTTTTTCTTCTAGAGTCAATGTAGGTAGTTTGTGTCTTTCTAGGAATTTGTCCCTCATCTACATTGTCCAGTTTTTTGGAAAACAGTTGTTCATTGTATCCTCTTATGATCACTCATATATTCGAAGGGTCAGTTGTATTGCCCTCATTTCTAATTTTACTTTTGTGCATCTTGTCAATTTTGATAGTTTTCTCCAAGAACCAACTTTTGGTTTTGTTATTCTCCCTATTTTCCCCCCTCTATTTCATTTATTTCTTCTCTGATCTTTAGTATTTCCATCCTTGAATTTGGTGTGGGATTAGTTTGTTGTTCTTTCTTTAGTTCTTCCAGGTGTGTGATAGATCTTCAATTTTAGCACTTTCTTCTTTTTTAAGGTAAGGATTGTTGGCTAAAGATTTCCCTCTCATCACTGCCTTGGCACTGTCCTATAGGTACCCTCTTCCTGATTTAACTCCCACATCTGTTTTTGTTCATTTTTAAATTTTTTTTTCTCATTGTCTGTTTTTCTTTAGGAGGCACTGGTTGCTGCACCCAGACTTCCCATATGGGAGGTGGGTGATCACATGCTTGAAGTACATCTTTTTCCTTCTTGATTTATTTATTTTTTTGTGCATTGTTTACTCAATGTTTTTCCTCATAGGTCATATTTTTTGTATTGCCCTCCTCTCATTTTTTGCTCTTTGTTTTTGCTTGATGTCTGCTAATTGATTGTTTACTTGTTAATCTTTTTTAGGAGGCACTGAAAACAGAACCTGGGGCCTCCCATGTGGTAGGTGGCAATCAAACTCTTGAGCCACATCCACTATTCTTCCAACAGGTTTAGATATGTTGTATTCTTATTTTCACTTGTCTCTAGATACTTGCTGAATCATCTTGTAATTTCTTCATTGACACACTGATTATATAAAAGTGTGTTGTTTAATCTCCATATATTCATAAGTTTTCCCTTCTTCCATCCATTATTGATTTCCTATTCATTGTTATGATCAGAGAAATTGTTTTTTATAATTTCAAACTTTTAAAATTTGTTGAGACTTGTCTTGTGACACAACATATGGTCTACCTTGGAGAAGGATCCATGAGCACTTGAAAAGATGCATATTCTTTACTTTGGGATGCAATGTTCTATATATGCCTGTTAAGCCTAGTTCATTTACTATATTATTCATGCTTTCTGTTTCTTTAATTATTGTCTGTCCAGATGTTATATCAAATACTGAGTGGTGTATTGATGTCTCCAACTATTATTGTAGAGACATCTATTTCACCATTCAGGTTTGCCAACATATGCTTCATGTATCTTGGGAAACTCTGGCTAGATGCACAAATATTTAATATAGTTGTTTCCTCTCAGTGAAATGCACATTTTACTTATATATAATCACCTTCTTCATCCTTTATAACAATTTTGTATTTGAAATATTTTCTGTCTGATAGTAATATCACTTTCAGCTCTGCTTTGTTTACAGTTTGCAAGGAATATATTTTTCTTGATGTTCAGTTTTAACCTAGCTGTATCTTTATGTTTGAGTTGGGTCTCTCCTAAACAATATGTAGATGGGTCATTCTTAAAAAATCCATTCTATCAGTCTATATCTTTTGACTGGGTACTTCAAACCATCAACTTCCAATATTCAATAAAAGTGACAGAAAAGGCATGTGCAGAAAGGTGACATCTGAGTACAAATCCATCACACTGAGGAACACAAATTAAAGTAGAATCCACTGACAAGGCACTGAACTTCAGAGCCAGCTGCCATGACCATAGAACCTGTGTGTCTCGTAGCTCTCATGAGCACCAGTACCTGGAGTTGTATCTACTTTGGCTGTCTCTTGGACCCAGCTGAAATGTGTATGACTGAGACCTCTCTGATGACCTCCAGACTCTTTTCTGAAAACTCTTAGCCATACAAATTCATTTGTCTTTATTGTGGTTGATGCTAGGGTTGATATATACATCCAGGAGTCTTAAATCTCTGGACTGGCCATGTGCCAGGTGGATACTGAGACTCAGCAGAGTTGCAGCTCCTACACCCTAGGTCATTGGACTTACCCAGGTCAGCTATCAGGGCTGTGAAGATGATCAATATCCACACCAGGCAACCAAGAGTGCCTACAAATGCAAGCAGGAAAATTGCATCCATCAACCATGTGGGATCTAAGCCTCTTCTCAATTTAGAGGTGGAGTGGGCATCAACATACCAGGATCCACAGGATGAAGGAATAAAATATGGATTAGAGTGGACTTACTGGTATTCTACCTTAGAACTGTTGTGACTCTAGCAATTGAAGAAATTGTATAATTGATGTGGAGACATTGGCCATGATAATTGCTAAGGGCAGAGAGAGGGAAGAAGAAATGTGATGTGGGGTCATTTGGGGGACTTAGATTTTTCCTAAATGATATTGCAGAGTCAGATGACGGACATTATATATTCTGCCATAACTCTTTGTATATACTGGGGAAGAGTGTAAATACTACAATGTGAATTATAATCCATGTGGTGCAGCAGTGCCCCAAAATGTATTCACCAAATGCAACGAATGTGCCACAATGATGAAAGAGATTGTTGATGTGGGAGTAGTGGCAATGGTGTAGGTTGTGGGGTATATGGGAACTTCTTGTATTTTTTAATGTAATATTTTTTCTGATCTATCTTTACAAAAGGCAATTGAATTTTTAAAAAAATTTTAAAAACTCAATTTAACTGTTAAGACATTACTTATTTCATCCCTTTTTTCCTTTGCTCTCTCTTGTAATATCATGCTATTGTCTGTCTTTTTACCCTTTAACTTATCCTTCTAATAATCTTCATTTCTACACACTTCTAAATGTCTCTCACTGTTTTTTTTTTCCTATTACTTGACTACATTCCCTATAGTATCCTTTGTAATGCTGATATTTTGGTAACATATTCTATCAGTAATTTTTTGTCTGTGAAGACTTTGAACTCACCCTCAATTTTGAAGGACAGTTTTGCTGGATATAGAATTCTTGGCTGGCAGTTTTTCTCTTTCAGTAACTTAAGTACATCTTGTCACATTCTTCTCACAGCATGATATCTGATTAGAGCTCTGCACTTAATTTTATTGAAGATTCCTTATATGTGATGCTTTACTTTTCTCTTGATCTTTGCAGAATCCATCTTCACCTCTGATTTTTTGTCATTCTGAATAGTAGGCAATTTGGGGTAGGTTAATTCAAATATATTCTGTTTGGGATGTGTTGCCCTTCTTGGATAATGACATAAATGATTTTACTAAGACTTGGGAAGTTTTCAGTCAAATTTCCTTAAAAAATTCATTTTGCCCCATTTCCTATCACTTCTCTGGGGAAACTTTTAATTTACATTTTTGTATATCTCATATTGACATTCATTTCCCTGAGACTTTGTTCCATTTTTTCCATTCTCTTCTCCTGTGTTTTCCATTTAAGATATTCCACCTGCAAAAGCATCCATCATCCATGTGAAATCTAAGCCCCCTCTTGAACCAGAGGTTGAGTGGACATCATCATCCCAGGGTCCATAGAATGGAGGAATAAAATATGGATTAGAGTGGACTTACTGATATTCTACTATAAAATTATTGTGACTAGTAATAGAAGAAATTGTAGCATTGAGGTGGAGAAAGTGGCCACAGTAGTTGCTGAGGGCAGGGAGAGGGAAGAAGAGACGTGATTTGGGGGCATTTTTGGGACTTTGAGTTGTCTTAAATGATATTGCAGGGTCAGAAGCTGGACTTTATATATCCTGCCATAACCCACTGAATTTACTGGGGGCAAGTTGAACTACAGGGTAAATTATTATCTATATGGTGCAGTGGTGCTCCAAAATGTGTGCACTGAGTGCAATGACTGTGCCACAATGATGGAGGAGGTTGTTAGTGTGGGAGGTGTGGAGTAGGGGTTGGGGGGTATATAGGAACCTCTTATAAAATGTTATAATGTAACTTTCTTGTTTTGTATATATATTCAAAAACACAATTTACAGAAATGATTGTGTGGGGGAGTGGGGAGTAGGGTATATGGGAACCTCATGATTTTTATTTTTTTTTTAAGTTTTTTAATGCAACATTCTTTGTGATCTATTAATTTTAATAAAAATGTATAAAAATTGCAAAAAAAACCACATTAATTCTGTCTTCAAAATCTACTCTTATGTGCCTCTAATGTATTTTTAATCTCATCCATTGTATCTTTTTTACAGATAAAGGTTTATTATTCAGAATATATTAACAATTCAATTTAACAAACAAAAGGCAAATAACCCAATTAAAAAATGGGCAAAAGAATAGAATAGACATCACTCCAATAAATATACAAATATCCCTAAAGCACATGAAAAGATGTAAAACAGCATTAGAAATCAAAGAAGTGAAAGTCAAAATGACTGAAACAGTGATTTTCATTCCCATAATCTCTGATACTTTTCTTTGCAGGCTTTCAAATTTTTCATTATGTTCACCCAGTGTCTTCTTAATAGTCTTTATCTCTTTAGTTATGTTCTTTTAATTCTCTGAATTGATTTAGGAGATTTGTGTGAATATCATTGATTAATTATCTTAAATCCTGTATTTCTTCAGGATATTTGATTTGTTCCTTTGGCTGGGCCATCTAATTCATTTTCGTACTACAGTTTGTAATTTTTTGTTGATGTTTAAGTATCTGAATATGTTGGTAAATTTACTCTGTTAGTCAATGTTTATCTCTTGCACATTGTTTGTTTTTTTTCCCAGAGCTTTTCCTTTTATAGTTTGTTCAACATACTTGAAATCTTTAAAATTGACCACATTATGTAATCAAAACTGTGGTGAGGACTCAGTAATGTTGCACTGATTTTCTAATAGGAGTTTGGGTTAAGGAAGTCCTAAAAGCAGTTTTTCCATGCTATTTCCAGATCATCTAGCAGATAGCACTTATTGCTGTTTCTTACCAAGTAGGCATTTCTTTCACTTTTTTCTTTTCTGTGTTTTGGTCTGACCAGAGTCAAGATTCATAATGGGCTCTGGTGGCCTAATTCACTGAAGAGATATCTCAACATCTCCTACCTTTTCCTTTGTAACAACTGACAGGAAAGAAGATGTCTGTTCCCCATTCAATTAGCTGCAATGATGCAGGGGTTTTACCCCTGCTTAACATCTTGCCTTGGAGGAGGGGAACAGTTCCCAGCTGCCACTGTCATTTGTTCACTCATGTTTTTATTGTTTTGTTTTGGTTTTGGTTCTTTATCTTTCTGTCCTTCACCCTCCTTGGAGTTGTGTGTCATTATACTTGCCTGCTGACCTGAATGCAAGATCCTTAGGCAGCTTCTTTCCTTTCTCCATTGTTTATGTCAGTGAGTTGAGACTTTTCAGCCTACTGTGACATCATTTCTTAGAACTCCACTATTTCATTTTTAATGTCAATTAAATTATCATTATTCTAATATTTTGATGTTTCCTACCACTTACATAATCTTTAAATAAGATTGTTAGCATTCTTGTGAAATATTTGTTTATAGTGATAAAATATTCTACTATTTGTATGTGCACCCAGTAGACTATAGACTTTCAGTTTCCACTAATACCACAGTTGAAGAATATAATTCTCATAGTCATATAGTAAAAACCAATTGAAAATTCTATCTAGGTAATAATATGAAAAAAAAAAAAAACCACAAAGCACATTTTGATTTCTTGGTTATTGCTCTGTATGTGCAGGTTTTTTTAATTTTATTTTTTTAACTGAGCTGTGTGATATTTTAGTGAATTGTCCATAATCCCATGATAACTTCTTTATCAATCCAGGTCACAGTTATCTTAATATATAAATCTATGAACTTCATTGAAGGCCAATTTTCTATTTGCATATGAATACACAGGTGATACAAGGATAAAATAACCTCCATGAACACTGTCATTTGGGAAAGAGGAAGAAAGGGAATCATGCAAAAGTTATTAACAAATAAAAATGGAATTTCTGTTGCAAGGGTTCACAAGGCCTTTCTTCTAGGGATAGGGAATGTTACTCTGATTATGATGCAGTTAGATTTCCTTGAACAGATTTTCACTCCTGATGGATCCATGTGTTGGAGGTTTTTTGGGTTAATTTCATTTATAAATTTGAACAGGATATTGGAATATGTTTTCTCCCTGGTGGCTATATAGTTTTCACAACTTCTTTCTAATTTTGGAAAGGAAAGAATGCAAAAGTTATTTTAGTCTTAAAATGTCATACTCTCTCTCTAAGGTTTTAACTTCTGGACAGGGAAATAAAAATCTTCACCTTTTTCCATATAATTATTAAATTGTTTACTTGTGTCAAATATTGAACCTAAAATTACTTCCATGAATTACTCTTCTCACAAGATGTCAATTATATGCTTTGAATTTGACAGGCTTTTCTGGAAGATTTAGTTTGGCTTGAGACAATTTATCTAAGTGAAAGAATGTGCCACACACTAGTTTATTTAATTCAGAATTGTCAGAAATTGGCTTTATAGTCATATTCCTTAGCTGGTCTCTGACAAAGAATTAAGTTCTAACTGGACTTTTTCAATTGTCAGGAAAAAGTCAACAAAATACTTCCTCCTAATTTATGGACAAATATGACTCACGAAAATGTTATATCACAATTGACCTGTAAATCTACAGATACACCACCAGGTGTTACTCTGTTATTAGCACTGTTTATGAGTCCAGTTGGTTTATATGTATCTGGATTGGGAGGAAAGTTATTGAAAAATAAATACAAAGAGAAAGTCAAAGCTTAGGATTCCTTGATTGGAATCAATCTTGCACATCAACCTGCCCTTTTGAGGGCCTGTCTCTATGCCCATAACACTTCCAGGGGCTCAGGTTTGTAATACACTACTCTGTGTACCTGTTATTGTCTTATTTCTTCATTCCTGAGATGAAATAAACTAATGAGGAATGTGTAGCTTCTCAATAACTGTTAAACAGCTATCAACATTCCTGCAGAGAAGAAACAATTTATGATTCTTTGCTAGCATACTATGGTCCTTGTCTTTTATACTTCATATGGAAGCCATAGGCTTTGGTCCATCCATGTGTCTTTTGAGATTTTAATCTCAGCAGAGTTGCAACACCTACACTCTAATTCATTGGAATTACCCAGGACCACTAAAAAGGAGATGATGATGGACAACACCCATTCCAGGGAACAGAAAGTGTCTGCAATTGCTAGCAAGATATTTCCATTCTTCTGCCCCATGTAATCCAAGCTGCCTCTCAATCAGAAGCAGAGTGACCATCACTATCCACAAATACTCAAGTTTGGGGAATAAACAACAGACTCAAATAGACTTAATTTTACTCTACTATGAATGTATTATTATCTAGCAATGGAAAAACACATCATTGGTATAAAGACAGTGGCCACAGAGACTCTGAGAGATGGGAGATGGTAGAATAGGTGTAATATGGGTTCATTTTTGGGACATTGAAGTTGTCTTGAATGACATTGCAGTACTGAATATAGACCATTGCATAATTTTGCCATAAATTACAAAAGTGCATGAAAAAAGTGTGAATTTTAATGTAAACTGTGGTCCATTTTAATAACAATGCTTTCACTATGTGTTCATCACTTTTAACAAATATACCACACTAATGAAGGATGCTAATGTGGGAAAGTGTGGGAGGGAGAGGAAGGGGATATATGAGAATTCCTTATATTTTTATGTAACATTTGTGTAATCAAATGATTCTTTAAAAATAAAAAAGGTGAAAATGGAAGCCAAAACTTACTATGACCTCTATAGTTCTGAGAACAATTTGCCTGGTTGTGTTTTAGACATTCACTGGTGCACATTGCATTATTTAAAGACTTATTCAGTGTTCTTTTACAAAGAGCTGGGAAAATTAGCATATGTCAACTCTAATGTTCCCTGAATGATTCGTATTTCTTTCCTACATTATTGCTAGAAAACTGCCCAATTCTTATCTCCTCTCCTTCTAATAGAACCATGGCCAATGCAAGCAATAACAACCAATTAATCCTGCCAGCACTTATTTTTTTTTATCTCAAAGCCTCACATTTATTAGGCATGGTATTTGTCTTCCAATTAAGAAAACTGCCAGTGTTGTGGGAAACTGGCTTACTTATTTGTTGCTTCTTGTTATTGTACAAGATGTTCTAAGTTGCTTCCTGCTATTGTAAATTACCTTATTGTAGATGTTGCAAGTTGCTTCTTGTAGCCCACAGCTGCTCATTAGCTTTCAAATAAATATGATGGGGAAACTAGGGTTGAGGCTCTCAGCTTCAGAAGCTGTTGAGTTCCCTGGTTCCATCTTTACCTTCCCTCTTATCTCTCTCTCTTTGATTCTGTAAAGTTCTGCATCATCTTCCCTTTGAGGCAACTGATAGCTGACTTAATGCAGCAAATGGCACCCAAACAGGGACCCAAAGGGAGGAAGTCTTGCTTGGAGTGAAACTAAAATGTGGTGTAATGACATAAAGCACTGAGTGGTACAGAAAACCTTTCAAGTTCTTGATAAGTAAGGACACTCTTGAGTGTTTTTGCAGGGTTATGATGGGAAACAGAAACAGTTCACCAAAATATTACCCATATATATGTCTGTCTCTTAAGACAACTTCTCAAAACAAAAGGAGCTAAGGTCACTGAGCCTTATATTTTGGAACTCTTACAGGTTATAGAACAATATGGCATACAGTTCCTAGCAATAGGAAGTTTTGAGTTAAGAGACTGGGGAAAAATGAAAACAGAGTTGGAAAAATTACTTGTACAAGGTGTTCCACTCCCTATTACTCCCTATTATTATAATTAAATCTGTTTTGGAACCTTTGCAAAGAGAAGATGAGGAAGAGAAAAAAGAAAATAGAGAAAGTGGGGAAGTTCCTCCCTCTGAATTTTCTTATACTAAATCTAAAGTTATTTTGCCTTCATCTCCACCACTAATTGACTTTAGAAAGTCACTTCCCCCCCACCAACACCTCCTCCCCCTCCTATGCCTGGAGATGCTCAGCCAAAGTTGTCAGCTTTACAACAAGGCATTTTACAGGCTAGAAGGGCAGGTGACTTGGAGGCACTTGAAATGGCCTTTCTGGTCACTGTGTGAGAAAGAATAACTCCTGGAGTTGATCCTTAAAAACCAAATGGGGTTTATGTGTTCACTTATGAACCCTTCCCATTTAAATTTTTGAAAGAGCTAAAAGCAGCTGTGTATCAATATGGTCCAAATTCTCCTTTTCCTATGGTATTGTGCAAGAGCTGGCTGAAGGCTCTAGGCTGATCACAGCTGACTGGTCTGCATTAGCATGCATCACCCTAGTGTCTGGAGAGTTTTTACAATTCAAAAGCTGGTGGGCTGATCATGCAGAGACTCAGGCTGCTCATAATAGAGCCCATAATATCCCCATTTCCTTGGATCAGTTAGTGGGGGGGGGGGAATTGGGTGAGAGTAGATCAGCAATTAGAGATGAATGATCAAGTCATTGCACAGGTTCGATGCTGTTGCTTAAGAGCCTGGGAAAAGACTGAGGTTAAAGGCCAGCCTCTGATGGCATTCCAAAAAATATTACAGGAACCTAAAAACCCTATCCTGAGTTTATTATTCAGTTACAAGAGACTATCAAAAAACAGGTCAATAACTTAGAGGTTGTGGATACTATTTTTCAGCTAATGGACTATGAAAATGCTAATCAGGATTGTCATAAGGCTATAGGGATTATGAAGGGTAAAGTGGATTTGACTGGATATATTAAATTGTGCCAGGATGTAGGGACAGAGGGCCACCATGCTACAATGATGCCATTAAGACAGAATATTTCAGCTCAGAAATGACCTGAACAGTGTCCCCACTGTGGTAAAGGATATCATTGGTCTAACCTGTGTTGGCCTAAATACCATAAGAATGGCATCCTCTTGTTGGGAAACTTCCAGTGGGGTCTGCTCCCAGCCCCATTCCAAAAGGGGGTTTTCCCAGTTCGGTGGAGCAACCCCAGCACTTCCCAACACTCCACAGTGTCCTCAGTTTATCTCCCACCA
This sequence comes from Dasypus novemcinctus, assembly GCF_030445035.2. NCBI lineage: Eukaryota > Metazoa > Chordata > Mammalia > Cingulata > Dasypodidae > Dasypus > Dasypus novemcinctus. The sequence continues at coordinate 4,632,402 of NC_080694.1, read as the reverse complement.
CAGCAGGAAGCACAGCCATAGATATCCCTACAGCAGAACCTATTACCTTGCTTCCAGGGGATACCCCTATCTGTGTAAAAATGGGAGTAAGAGGATGTGATTTTTCAAACAGCAGCAGACTGAAATTTATATTCCTTAGGAGGGCTAATATAATAAACAAAGTCAACATTGAGGAAACGAGGACATGTTCTGGGATTAGTGTAGGGTAAACCCCATCAGGGAATTGTTAAGCCAATTGATCCCACAGCTCGTGGTAATCATGCTGTAATGGCCACTGCTCAGTCTAGCCTCCTTGGATCACCCAGACCCATCCCTCTCAAGTGGACTACAACTTCTCCAGTTTGGGTTAAACAGTGGCCATTAACTCAAGACAAATTGGAAGCACTTCATAAATTAGTTAAGGAACAATTAGACAAGGGGCATATTGAAGAATCTTTTAGTCTTTGGAACTCTCCAGTGTTTCCTATGAAGAAAAAATCAGCAAATGGAAGCTTTTAACAGACCTCTGAGCAGTAAATGCAGTCATTCAACCTATGGGTGCACTGCAGCCAGGTTTGCCCATACCAGCTATATCCCTTGTAGCTGGCCACTTGTTGTTATTGACTTAAGAATTATTTCTTTACAATACCTTTGGCTCCCCAAGACTGTGAGAAATTTGTATTCTCAGTGCCTTCTTTCAATAACAAAGAATCCATGAGACGGTTTCAAAGGAAATATCTTCCTCAAGGAATGCTTAATCGCCCTACTATATGTCAAAATTTTGTGGCTAAAGCTTTAGATCCAATCAGAATGGCTATTCTTTCCTGTTGCATTATACAATATATGGATGATATATTATGTGTTACTCCCTCTTCCCAGACTCTAGTTTTAGCATATCAGGACTTAAAAAAGAGTTTAAGTGCAGCAGGGTTAAAACTTGCCCCTGAGAAAATTCAAAATGTTACTCATTTCTTATCTTGGGACTATTGTTGATAAAATTACAATTAAGCCTCAGAAGGTTCAGATTCATAGAGACTCTATTAAAACTTTGAATGATCTTCAGAAATTATTAGGAGATATTAATTGGCTAAGGCCAAAAGTAGGCATTTCCACATATGAACTGTCTAATCTCTTTTCAGTATTATGAGGAGACCCTCAATTAAACAACCCCCGGGTTCTAACAAGAGAGGCAGAAAAAGAACTAAAACGCATTGAGGAAAAAATTTCAAAGTGCCCAAACTGAGTGCATCAATCCAGAACGGCCACTGCAGTTGGTTATCTTGCCTTCCTTACACTCCCCCAAGGGAATTCTTATGCAGCAAGATCATATTGTAGAATGGATATTTTTACTTAACAGTATTGTTAAAACTTTATCTCCTTATGTAGACTCTGTGGCCCAAATTATACTTAAAGGCCATGAGTGCACTCGTGCCCTTCACAGACAGGACCCTTCTAATAGCAGTCTTTCACTTTTGCACAAGGCGTTTGAGGCTTGCCTCCAAAACCACTTACAATGGCAAATAGCCTTTCCTGATTATATTGGACAGGTAAATAATCATTACCCTAAAAATCCTGTATTATAATTCATTAAAAGCACTCAATGGATTTTACCTAGCATAACTAAGTTTCAACCAGTACTTGATGCCCCTACAGTCTTTACTGATGGGTCTGGAAATGGCACTGCTGGGTGTACCAGATACAAAACTAAGAAAATTTCTAGTCCTGGATTTTCAGCTCAGCAAACTGGATTAATAGCAGTACTTACTGCTTTGCAAGACATACTAGGGTCCATAAGCATCCTTTCAGACTTGGCATATGTCATCCAGGTCACTCAATTGATTGAAACAGCTCTTACCAAATCTAATATAAATCAGTTTCTTTATAAGCTTTTTCACAAACTTCAGCAAATAATTAGAAATAGAAGAAGTCTATTTTTCATCACTCATATTTGATCTGATTCAAACTTACTCAGACCATTAGTAAAAAGTAATAATGCCATTGATAAATTAGTCACTCCAGTTTTACAAGAAGCTATTCAATTTCACAACCTAACCCATATAAATGCAGCCAGCCTCAAAGCTCATTTTCCTTTAACATGGACACAGGCTAGGGACATTGTTCAAACTTGTTCACCCTGTCAAATTCTTAATAATCCAAAACAATTGGAACCTGGAGTAAATCCCCATGGTTTAACTGTTAACTCTCTGTGGCAAATGGATGTAACTCATATCTTCTTCTCTGGAAAATTATGTTATGGTCATGTCTCTGTAGACACCTGTTCAGGAGTTATTTGGGCTACAGCTCAGATGGGAGAAACTGCTCGACACGTAAGACAGCATTTGTTAGCTTGCTTTGCTGTAGTAGGACTTCCCCAGTCTCTAAAAATCAGATAATGCTCCTGCTTATACAAGTGTCTACCTTTAAAGATTTTTAGATTATTGGAGTATTTCACACACTACACGACTTCCCTATAACCCCCAGGGGCAAGCTCTTGTCGAGTGAGCAAATCAAACCCTCAAGCTCATGTTAGAAAAACAAAAAGGGGAAGACAGGGAGACACTTCAGGTGCAGTTACACAAAGCATTATTCACTCTTAATTTTCTTAACTGTGGAACAACCTTGGAAGGGACAGCTGCTGAAAGGTATTTCCAAATTAATTCTAAAACTCAAACCCAAACTCTGTCTGAAAAACTTTTAATTTGGTGGAATGAGCCACTGACCAATAAATGGTTGACAGGGAAGCTGTTAACTTGGGGAAGAGGGTTTGCTTGTATTTCTCCAGGAGATGGAGAATGTCCTATGTGGGTACCAGCTCGTCAGATAAAGTCATACTAAGAAGGTCAAGAGACGATGAAATTTCCTATGGAACCCAGAACCTCTGGTCATGCAGATGGAGAGACTGATGCTGAAAACTGCAGGGATAGGCCCCATTCTGAAGGTAGAGCAGCTTCACCTTCCACCTGGGGGTGAGTTAAAAATCTAAAGTCAAGAAGCTGAACAGTAGCTGATCAAGTGTTCAGTTACATCTTATATCAGGATTGAGTCCTTGCCTGATATATATGTTTTGCTAGTATTCTTATGAAAGGTGTTTAAGCACACAAAAAAGTTTATAAGCTAGAATGGCTTTACCTTAAGTATTAAAGAAAAAAAGGAAGAAAGGACCGCTTTTTGTGTTTATCTGTTTGTTCAATGTCAGTGTTTGTGTGATAATTGTTTCAGTTTGTGTTGTAATGATTTTTGTGATTGTTCATTGTCTGAAAGTGCTCTGTTAAGATGGCCAAAAAATTAAATACCCACTTATTTTATTACCTGAGTTTAAAATGTTAATGAGATCTCTATAGTTGTAAGTCTTGATTAATAGAATTACTATGTCTCTTCATAAAAAATAGTTCTTGCTTAAACTAAAATGAATAATTTATTTTTCTTCATCAGATAAAATGAAAGATGTAAAATTAAGCAAATGTTGAAAAAGGTAAAAAATTTGTGGGCAAGCTAACTGAAATTTAGTAAGGTGTATTTTGTCCTAAAATAAAATGGTTAGTTTTATAAAATCAGAAATGAAGATATGTGGGACAAAATTAGTATGCATATAGCAAGTTGTAAAAGTATTGTGGTAGCATTCAGTGAAATCATGTGTTTTGTAAAAGTAAAATAAACCTAAATGAACACAAAAAAGTGCAAAAACTGTGTGAAAAGGACAACAATGGACTTTTGCAGTTCTTCAGGGCTTTCTGCCCTGGCCTGATGGCAATGAACCTGGCTGCACAGAGGAAACCTGTGGCAGAGACCCTACTAAGAGACATCAGAGACAATGGTATCTTAAGGGCCTGAAATAGGCAAACAATTGGGACAAGCTATAAGTTCCCTGCTACTCTATCAAATTCTTAAATGTTGTTTGGTTGGGTAAGACAAACCTATACTTACTGTTGTAATTAATGAAATACAATGTTTTCTCATGTTAATGGAATTTGTAATATTGTTGGAATACTAAAAATCTTTTATCCCTCACTGCGATGTGTTATTTAGGAAAGGTCCTTCATGGGAGTTTGAAGTCCTCCAGCAGGCTGCTTTAAAAATAATAATAATAAAGGGGGAGAAGGTGGCTATTGACTTAGCCTGTGAATTGGATATGGCCAGCACCAATATTGGCTCTGGGTGGGGTTTGTGGCAAAGGCAACATTCTAATTGAGTACCCCTTGGCTATAGTCAAAATAGTGGGAAAAGGCAACAAGTCCAATATAAAAAAGCAATTGTGTGCAGCATAGGAAGCCCTGCTAAGAGTGACAGGCTCTACTCAATAGTGTCTGGTTACTCTGAAGACTGCCATCCCTATCCAGGGGAGGATTGCAAATACCAAAAGCAAGACAAAAATGATGGACTGTTGTGAATCAACCCCTATGTGGGAGAGCTCTGTGGAAGAACATCCTGGACACCTGCCAGCAGTGACAGGTAACTGCCATGTCATGTCCCTGCCTACTCCTCTAACATCCTTCTCAGGACTTTTGAGGCAGATGCCTCATGAAGATCCAGAGCCATACAGTTGAGATCTGAGAAGAAGCAGAGTGGCTCCACCAGAAAGGCAAACGTTGTGAGTACCAGACCTTGTGGTGCTTAGCCCAGCAGTTCCAGCTGCCTGTTGTTCACCAGCAGTTTGTAGACATCACTAATGGGTGTCCTTCCTGCTCACTTCAATGACTGTGGCATCGGTTCTCTCCTGCTCTTGGGAAGGGCAGGATGTGCTTTCACTGCTATGGACACTATATCACGACTCTTACAACAAGCCAGCTATTGTTTGCTGCCTGGAAAATGAGTCCTCACAATGATGGACTAAGCTAATTCAACACTGAGTTGTGGCCTCAGGTTCAGTAAAGATGCTAAGAGCAGGACCAATGAAGGCATTGAAGTGCAATAAGCTTCCACTTGCCCCACAGTCCAAAATGGGGAAGTAACAATTTGTCATTGCGTGTGCCTCAAACTATACAAATTGGGGAAAATTAGGCCATTTTTGATCAAGTACTGGCCCATATAACCTTGCTAGTAAGAAATCTTAAGCCCATGAGAAATAAATCATCTGTTATTTGGAAGTTTGTATAAATCTGCTGTATTTATGGACTATGTCAGCTATCAGTTGCCTCGAAGGGAAGGTGATGCAGAACTTTACAGAATCAAAGACAGAGAGAGAGACAAGAGAGGAGGTAAAGATGGGATGAGGGGACTCAACAGCTTCTGGAACTGAAAGCCTCAACCCTAGTTTCCCCATTGTATTTATTTGAAAGCTAATGAGCCGCTGTGAGCTACAGGAAGCAACTTGCAACATCTACAATAAGGTAATTTACAATAACAGGAAGTAACTTAGAACATCTTCTTCAATAACAAGAAGCAAGAAATAGGTAAGTCAGTTTCCCACAACATATCCCCCTTTTTATTTTTATAAAGCAATGAAGGCAGATTAGGTGGATTCTTACTGCCTCATACCCTGAAGGGCTCATTGTGTGCATATTGTTTCAGTAACAATGTCAAATCAGAAAACAGCATTTTATACTGACTTAATGCAGCATGCCAGTTTAATCAATATTTGGTCAGAGATAAATTACCATCATTCCAAATTCACATGTTCCTCACTGTTTCATAAATACAGATCAATGCAATTTCATATAATTCTGGTAATTTTGCCTGTGTTTGCATTTTTAATTTTGTAATGCAGCAGTTTAATTGGAGTTGCCAATTTCTAAGAGCTTAGCTAAATTATACTGTAGAAAGAAATAACTCTCCAAATTCACTATTTAAAAACATAAATTTTTAGCTCTCAAAATTATTATACATTCAATGTGAGTCATAGACTGGGATTATGTCTCACAATTTCTTTATTTTGGGACCTACCTGACTGATGGGATGTGATATTGCTTGGTGTATAGAAGAGAGAAGTACAAGCAAAGCAGACCACACAGTTGATCATAAACAATGAATAGGAGGATCAAATGATATCTTAAGTCAGGTTACAATTTTAATGCATCACACAAAGCCCATACAATATCAGTGGCATTGAAAATATAACCCTATATTAGGAAAGCCCAGAAGGGTAGAACAGTGGAAAAGAGAGTAAATATTTTTAGACAACAATACTAACTTCCAAATTATAAAATGGATAAAATGAGTGGAAAGTTGTGAATTTAAATCTATATCTACATCTATACCATCTATCCAAAACTAAATCTGCATCTATATCTATATACTATCTGTTAATATATCTCCTATAGATTTAAATATATCTACTATATGTAAATATCTATAGCTGTATTTATATATCACTTATATATATATATATATTTCTTTTTTTAACTCAAAAAATTTTAAAGATACATAATCACATAAAATTTACAACAAAAATATAAGAGCTTCCCATATACCCCACTCCACACACTGCCCATTCCTCCCACTTGAACAACTTCTTTCATTAATGTGTTACATTCATTGCATTTGATGAGTACATTTTTTAACATTGTTACACAGCATGGATTATAATTTATGTTGTAGTTTATACTCTATCACTCTATCCCAGTCCATTCAGTGGGTTATGGCAGGATATAATGTCTAAATATGTCCCTGAAGTGTCACTTAGATCAGAACTAAGTCCTGAAAATGCCCCGAAATCACATCTATTTTCCTTCTCCCTGCCTTCAGCAAATCCCATGGCATCTCTCTCCACATAAATGATATAATTTCTTCCATTGCTAAAGTCAAAATAATTCTATAGTAGAATACCAGTAAATCCACTCTAATCCAGATTTTATTCCTCCACCCTGAGGACCCTGGGATGGCGATGCCACTCCACCTCTAAATTGAGAGGGGGCTTAGATCCCACATGGCTGATGGATAGAACCCTCCTGCTTGCATATATCTCTTTATATAGTTATCTGGAATACAAAAGAGAGTCCAAATTACAAATATATTTTACAGGATATTCAAACTTTTTCATAAAGTCAAATCACATTAGCACTGAGTGGAGACTGAGGAGAGAAAAAGGAGATAACTGAATTCCTGAGAGAGTCCTATAATTAGAGTCTAGTAAAATGAAGAATAAAATAAGGGAAAGAAGGAGAAATTGAGATAAGGGAGAGGTCCAAAGGCATGGTATGTAAAATCTCAGTTGTAAAGTTCCTCAATTATGAGTGAATGAACAATTAGATCACAGACTGATTATATGTCAAGGAGGATGTACCCTTTGGATACAGACACCTGTGATTTATTTTTTTGATATTTACAGGACTGGGTTAAGTGAGGAGTGGAGGGGAAAACCTTATCAGATTAGATTCAATAAAAAGAGATGGGGAAAAGAAAATATTGTGACCATAAAGCATTTTCAAGTTTTCTAATTTTGAGCTTATTTTGTGTCAAGTGAATTTTGTTTCAAATGTGTACAGTGTAATTAGAATTTTTAAATGTAGATTAAGAGATCTAGTAGAAAAGGCAAGAAGATTGTACGTACAGGGTAAATAAGAAAGCCTGACTGGGACATCACTGTGAGTAGGTCTGTGAGGGAGGAGGTGATAAATATGTTGAGAATGCTGGGAGCTTGTCATGTCTGTCATAGTACAAGGACCAATTGGAAGGCAAAGATAGAAGGGCTGCCTTATTTGGTGGGGAGTGTGTAGTAAAGTGTCCTCTGAATGCTTTTGATGAATTCTGCAGAAATCCAATCATCCCAGGCTGAGTGTATTTGTGGGGGGAGGGAGATGAGACTTTTGAGGTTAGAGTGGAAAGTGTGAAAGAATATGTGAATGTAAATTGTCCATAATAGGCTAATAGGATTGTCTAATACATTTTAAATGTAGGAAATAATATATTCCAAATAACTCTACGAAACTGTTTAAATCTATACAATAATATAAAAAGAGGTTTTCATTGAAGACAAAATTTTTCCTCTGAAAATATAAAACCTGTTCATAATTAGTAAGAATTATCCCCTTTCTTGATAACACCTGGAAAATGTGTATTAGTTTCACTGTAAACTTTGTCCTATGAGAATTGATTATTTCCCTTCTAGCATTTCTTAATAATCTCAGGATTAACAACTGAAATCCTGTTCCCAAGTGCTGTGGAGGCATTGAAACTCAAAACAGGAGAGGAGTGCCATCAAAATCCACTCCTCAGTGTCAACTAGAATATGCTGCAAGATCCTCTCTACTTTAAATTTCTGTCAGAAAATTTTAATTTGTTCAATAGCTGTCCTCAACTTAAAAGAGTGCATATATATTTTTAATGTTTATTGTGGTAACATATAAAGAAATTTTAACATTTTAAGCACTTTCATGTGTACAATATAGATGTATACTACTTTCATAATACTGTTACCAAAATTTTACATCACCCCAAACAGAAATTCTGCACCCATTAAACTATAGATCCTCATTTCCCTTTCCTTCCAGCATCTGGTAAACTGTAATAGAGATAAACATATTACTTAAAATGGAACACACTTCTCATAGTGCTTTCAAATAATTTTTACACTATCTATAGCTATGAAAAATGAAGTGGTTTTAAAAAAAAATGACAAGATATCATTATGATACACATTGATAGCTTTATTTATGTAGTCACCAGTAAGGTGAAACTAGAAAGTTTAACAAAGGCATATGGCATGGGAAAATAAGACTTTTCACCTGTAGTTTTCAGAGCTCAACATAACACTCTAAGTGCTTGTGAGAACATATGAAGCTCTATTATAAATTACAGCACAAAAAAAGAAACAAGTATTAATGTGGGTTTGGTAAATCATTGCCTTAGGTTACAGACAGATGCAATAAAGGATTTTCTATTTATATGCAGTTTATCATTGAAGTTGAATTAGGGCAGATTGTGCATTATTTTGTGTACTAGTAGAAATAAAAATTGATCAAATAAAATTGTAAGTTAATGTATAATATATAAAATTGTTCTGCTCTATTAATTTTAAATGCTACTTTACATGTAAAGATATTGAATCATATACCACTTCTTTGCAGAATTTCTTTTTAAAAATCTACATTTGTGTTTGAGTCTAACTCACTTTCTATGTATCTGCCTTTTGAAAATGAATCCATATTCTCTGCCATTGGAAGGACTGATAATGCAGCTTTACCTAAAAACTCCAGTTTGATCTACAGTTAGAAGAGCCAGAATTTATTTGATTCTTGCTTCTTAATGATGAAAAATAAATCTGCTTCATTACTCTTCTTCCTATTCCCATTCATTTGGTTGTGGTGAAACATTGTCTCACTGATATAGAGTCTCCAAAAATTAAGACACTTCTTAATTTCAACAATCCTAAAATGTGCATATATATATATTCACACACATACATATATCTTGGAATTTAATCAATGTTATTTCCTTAAAAGTATCAAGTATATTTAAGTGTTTTACATATTTATCTTTTTAGAAGTCTTCCCAGAGCTGCTTTCTTATCTTTGTTCCTTAAATTGTATAATGACAGGGCTCATGACTGGAGTCAACACACTGTAATGTACAGACAAAATGAGGTCAAAGATTGTCTGAGACAGAGAAATTGGCTTCAGATAAGCTAAGGAAGTTGATGAAATAAACAAAGTAACAACCACCAGATAAGGGATGCAGGTGGAAAGGGTTTGGACCTTCAATCCAAAGAGGAGGTCCTCTGGACAGTAGAGATGTGAACATAGGAATATACAATAGACACAAAGAAAACAAGTGAAACATTTAGAGTGACTATAGCTACTGAGAATGTTGGACCATGAGATGAAAATAATTTGTGGAATATCACTGAGGAACCGGTGAATTGTTTTTGGAACTAAAGCAATGGATAATGTAGTTGCAAGAACATTATACCAGAGAACCCCCACTTATGTATGTAGATACTGTCATTTGCCCATATTTCCCTCAGTTCATAATGCACGTATAGTAGCAGTGGATGTGGATGAACACCTAGAAGTTATAGGACATCACCATGAGAACTGGCAATTCATCAGAAGCAAAGAATAAATGAAAATAACATTTGTAGATGCATCAAAGGAAGAACATGAGTTCCATATTCTTCAAAAGTTAAGAAAAAAATTAAGGACAGAGACAGAAATATAGCAGAGATCTATGAACGATAAATTATTCAGGAAAAAGTATATGGGAATATGAATTAGAGGGTATTGTGTACTGAGGAAAGGGTGAGTCCATTTCCTACCAGACTGCCACATAAGAGAGGAGGAAGAGTAAACCATGTAAGGAGTGCCTCCCTTGATCATCAGATAATCACAGAAGAGACTCACAAATTTCTGTAGGGTTGATATCTCCTCCAAGGTGTGTTCCCCAAGTGTGTTTTAAATTGTAATCAAACACGTATGCATAAGGGCATAAAGTTGCTCTCCATTTTCTAACCTCAGAGAATCGTGGGTCACTGTAACTGATTTCATATAAAAAAGGCTGATATGTCTGAAAGTGTGCATTAATCTTGTGTTCAGTGGAATTTTGCTGTTTAAAGATGAGAGCGATATGAGTCTTTTCATGTGGGAGAAAGCATTCATTGCAAAAGGAATCGATGACAAATGCAAAACACAAGGAATGTTTTGTAACTGAAAAAAAGATGTGTGATTTCTCCTATTATCTATTTTGCTCTGTACATTGAGCATATAGAAACTCAATAATTCATTTCAGTGCACTTACTAGTCTTATCTGATGTTTTGAACAAGATGTTCATTAATTAGCAAAGTTTAATTATCCATATTAATAATTCACATTTTTAAAATATTCCCATGTGAAACAGGAAATATACTAGCATTTCCTTTGAGATTTAACACAGTGAGGACTGTGACAATAAGTAAGACTGTTGTGGTCCATGATGGATTAATGAATAGACTATCTATGTTCTCACAAGCTCTATTTTATATTTCAATAAAATAATTGTAATATGCTTTACCCCAAAAATTCATTGATTTAGATAGGTACAATGTACATAAAATATTTTTACATAGTGAGATTAAAAAAGATATATATATAAAGCAAATTTTTCTATATTAGTTAATGGTATGGAATAACTAATAATTATGTATTAGATATAATATAAATGTTCATAGTGATAAAAGCATAGTTATTTCTGTAAAAATATTTTTTCTCAGAAAATGGCATATTTTTAGTAATTAGTTTAAATGTAAGTGAATTAAACTCTCCAAATAATATATCCATATTAGCAGAATGGATAAAAATAAACATGATCTAATTATAAATGGTGTAAAAGAGACTCACTTTAATCCAAAAACAAATTGCTTGAATTTGAAAAGATGGGAAAGATGATATTCCAAGCCAAAAATGAACAAAAGTGACATGGAATGCACATTTCATTATCAGACAAAATAATCTTTAAATCAAACTGTGTTACAAGATAGAAAGAATGTTTTGTACTGATAAAAGTGTCAATTAATCAAGAAGACAGAGCAAGTATAAACATGTGCACCAAACAATATAGTCACAAACTATTTGAATTAAGCAGTGAGAGATTTAAAGGGAGAAATACAGTTTTATATAATAGTTGAAAACTTTAAAACCTCCATTACAAAGATGGATAGAGCATCTAGAAGATTAACAAGGGAATGAATGATTTGAACTTTATAAATAGACAAGACAGATCATAAAGAGATATACAATTAGTCTCAACTTTATATAGAACATTCTCCAAAAGAGACAACATTTAAGGCCACAAAACAAATCTGAAATTTAAAATGAATGTAGTCATGCAAAATGTTTTATTTGAGCAAAATGAATGAAGATATATATCAATAATATGAGGAAAACAGGAAAATTAACAAATATTTGTAAACTAAACAACACATTATTAAACAACTGATTTAAAAAAGAGAAGAAATCACAAGAAATATTAGAATATACTTATTCATGATCACAAAACAGAGCATGCAAAAAGTTATAGGGTAGAGCAACAGTCATACTCAGAAAAAAAGTTCTAGTAATAAATACCATCATTAAAGAAAAAAAAATCTCAAATAAACCTAATTTCATACTGCAAAGATCTAGGAAAAAAACAACAAACAAAAGTTAACTAGACCTAAAGCCAGCAGAAGGAAAGTGATAATAAAGATTTGAGCAAAGAAAAAATATACCATAAAAATTGTGAAATCATGAAGCCAAAGTATGACTCTCTGAACAGATCAACAGATCTAAGAATCTATCATTAGTGTGGCAAAGACTATAATAAAACTAATCATTAGTCAGACAAAGGGAAACAGATACACTGGGAATAAATAAAACTAGAAATGAGGGGGACATTGCAAATGATCTCAGAGGAATAAAAGAAAAACATGAGAAATACTCTGATCAGTTTTGCATAAGCAAATTAGATAACTTAGATGGCATGGAAACATTATATGAAATATATAAATTAACAAAACAGAATCAGAAGGAATAGATAGCTCTATAATAAGCTTGCCAAGGAACTGCTAAACAGTCTACCACAGAGGCTGCACAATTTTACTATCAGACCACAGTGAAGTTTTCTTATTTCTCCAAATTCTTTCCAGCATGTATTGTTTTGCTTTTTTTGTTTGATTTTTTCGTAATAGCCATTCTTTGCAGTGTGAGATGATATCTCATTGTCATTTTGATTTGCATTTCCCCAATAGTTAGTGAACATTTTTTCATGTACTTTTTGACCATTTCTATTACCTCTTTGGAGAAATGTATACTTAAGTTTTTTGCCCATTTTTAAATTGGATTGTTTGCTCTTTTACTGTTGAATTGCTTGATCTCTTTATATAGAACAGAAATCAAATATTTATTGGATATGCTTTTTCCAAATATTTTCTCCCATTGAGTGGGCTGCCTTTTTACCTTCTTTGCAAAATCCTTTAAAACACAAGTGTTTAATTTTGAGGAGTTCCCTTTTATTCATGTTTTCTTTGCTTGTGTTTTTGGTGTAAGTTTTAAGAATCCATCACCTACCAATAAGTCTTGAAGGTATGGGAGTATTTTTGGGACATTGGATTTGTTCTTCATGACATTACAGTGATGGACACAGGTCATTGTATATTTTGTGTTAACTTACAAAATTGCTGGGTCATAGTGTAAACTATAATGTAAATTGTGGCTCAATGGTGTGGGAATTCCAGACATGTGCATGACTGTTTTGTTTGTTCACAATCTCTCTAACAAAATACATAAAAAAGAAGAAATAGATGATTTGAATGACCTAAAACAAATGAAGTTATTGCATTCTAAAACAAAACATCCTATCTAACAAAATTACGGTACTTTTGAAGTCCATGACTTCACTGTTCAATACTACCAACTACTTAAAACATAATTAATCTCAGTTTCCCTAATTCTTCAAAAATTATAAGAGAAGGGAACACAAACTAAGTCAATGTGAGGGCAGCATTATCCTGATATCAAGAACAGATATAGACAACACAAAAAAATCATCTTTCCAAAAACTACCCTTCTGAGTATAGATGCAAATATTCTCACCAAAATACTAGCCAATGGAATCCTATAGGAAGTTAAAGGTATTATATACCATGACCATGTGAAGATTTTCCCAAAAATTCAAGGGTGAATCAATATAGGGAAATCAACCAATATAATACACCTTATTACACACTATATCTTTAAAACATGATATTCTCAATTGACGTAAAGTTTCATTTGCCACAATCTAATAACTCTCAATGAACAAATTCTCAGATAGCTAGAAATAGAAGGGAGCTTCAAAAAATAAGACATTCTTGAAAACAGTTAGCTTCCATCATAGTGCATAAAGTAGAAAATTTCTACTTTATGATCAGAAACAAGAAAAAAACTCACTTTACCCCTTTTATTCAACATTTTGCTGGAAGATCTAACCAGAGTATATAGCAAGAAAAATAAATAAAAGGTATCTAAGTTGAAAATTATTAAATAAATCTATCCCTTTTCACAGATGACTTGATGCTATATTTTAAAAATTCCGAACAACCCACAAAGCAGCTAATCAGAATTATAAAGTTATTCATCAAGGTTGCAAATTAGAAGAGCAACGTGCAAAAACTGGCTTCATTTATATACAATACAAAGGATCTATCTGAAATGGAAATTAAGCATATGTTTCTATTTATGATAGCATCCAAAGTATCCAGGACTAAATTTAGCAAAGGAGGGAAAGATACTTATTTAAAACTTTGCTGAAAGAAATTAAAGAAGACTTGAATAAATGGAACAATACCTCAAGTTCAAGGTTTGAAAATAAAAACTTTGTTAACATGGTAATACTATTAAAGCAATTGTGGCAATTTGAGAGTATTCATGAATCTAAACATGAGAAAGATTATATTTGGGAATTAATCTATCCCTCTGGGTATGTTACCCTTTGATTGTATTAAAATAAATTTAGGGCTTTTGAATCGAACAAGTCATTAAAGTGTGACTCAGGTTGAGTCCCTTCACACTTGGTGGGTTGAGATAAAGAGACACTCAGGAAGTCACAAGGGAAGAAATAGAGTTCTGTCATGTTTGATCCTGGGGCCCTGCAGAGACATGAGACATTCATCTGATAATTTGCAGAGGAAGAGAACAGAGCTTCTGAGCAGCTGAGAAGCCTGAGAAAGAAATGAGCCTAATGCCAGGAACTGATACAGGAAGCCCTGAGAGACATGACAGAGATTGTCCACTATCTTGCTTCAACAAGTGGCAGCAGACTTTATTGAGATAGTTCCTGTTATGGTAACTTGAATTGGACTTTCCATGACCTTGGGATTGTAAGATTTTCCCCAAATAAACACACTTTAAAAAGCTAAGAGATTTCTGGTATTTTGTATTAGCATTCATTTTGCTGGGTAATACAGAAATAATCAAATTCAATATAATCCTCATCACAATTCCAAATACCTTTTTGCAGAAATGGAAAAGTGAATCCTCAAGTTCATATGAAAATAAAAGGTGCACCAAATAATATTTACAAAAAGGAACTAGTTTTGAAGATTCACACTTCCAGTTATAAAACATTTAACAGACTTAGGGGGGGAGAGCAAGATGGCGGCTGAGTGAACTTCCTGGTTACTAGCTCCTGCGGGGAATCGGCTGGGCGGCGTTGGAGACTCTTTGGGACCAGGCTGTTTTGGGATTTTTGCTGGTCCGGAGGTGTCTGGACATCGATTGGGAGGGAAGGTAACAGAGAGGATCCGTCTATGAAATATATACGGACATTCCAGCTACATGTGGAGGATTCCCTCCTTGGGTAGGTGGAGCTGAGGCATCTGGCGCTGCGGCGGCGGGGGGAGCCGGGGCGAGTGCCGAGTGGCGCCAGCCGGGGGCGGGGGCAGGGCCGAGCCAGGCCGAGTGCGGAGATGCGGTGGCCGGGGGGGCGGGGCCGAGCCGGGCCTAGCACTGAGCGCCGGCGACCTGGGGGAGCCGGGCCCAGCCTGGCGGCGGGGTTTCTGTTCTTTGTGTGTGTGTTTTTTTGTTTGTTTGTTTGTTTTTGTTTTTTTATCCTCTCTTTCTTGTCCCTGATCTTCTTCTTATTCTATTTTATCTTAACAATACAATAGGTCCTGCAGGAAACAACTCACATTTGATGGGTTTCCTCATCCTCCACTGCCTCATTTCTCTGTGAATAGATTTAGGCTATCAACACTAACCCCTTTCCCCTACAACTTGATATCCTCCACCATCTGCTATCTCTCCTATATCCCACCTCCCTTTCTTTGACCCACAAAGTGTCTAACTCTTAATTTCTAATACCTTTGTTTAGTTTTCCATCTAGTATCCGCCCTTGAAACTATTACCTCTCTTTTCTCTTTCCCTCTCTTACGAAAACAATAGCTTCTTAGTACGTACCACATTCCTCCCATATTCAGTAGTCTACCTCATTATAGGTACTTTCCTACTACTATAACTCTACACAATTTACACGATCTAACCTCCATCCTCCCAGAACTCATATTGTTGCTTTGTTAACATATATCACCAATACTACTTTACACTTTTCCCTTCCTTACACAATTGCCTTTCCCCAGCACTAATACTTTCCCTTAAAGTGAACTTAACCAGCAATAAGAAATTGGAATAAGAGGAACAAAGGGACAAAGAGAAGATATAACACTAATGCAAAAACAACAGCTAATTAATCTCCAAGACTAGACAAAGAAGCTAAGGAACTGATTAAACCCGTCAAGAAGAAATGATGACAAGACAGCAACAAAAAAATACAATTCAAACCAGTAATCAGGAAAACATGGCTGAATCCAATCAACAAACTAAAAATCAGGAAGGGGAGCAGATCTTCGCACAAGCAATGAACGATCTCAGAACATTTATCACCGACAAATTTGATGAAGTAATGAAAGAGGTTAACAACATGAAGACAACACTTGGAGGGGAAATTGCAGACATGCGCAAAAAAATAACAGATATGATGGAAATGAACACCACAATTCAAGAAATCAAAAATACACTTGCAGCTAATATCAGCAGATTAGAAGAGGCAAAGCAGAGAATTAGTGATGTGGAAGACAGTACATTGGAAATCAAACAGATAGTAGAAGTGGTCAATAAAAAGGTAGAAAAAATCCAGATAGGACTTAGGGACCTGAATGATAATGCATAATGGTCAAACATACGTATTAAACGCATTCCAGAAGGAGAAGAGAAGGGAAAGGGGTCAGAAGGAATGTTGCAGGAAATAATGACTGAAATCTTCCCAAATCTACTGAAAGAGACAGATGTACATATCCAAGAAGCACAGTGCACTCCACTGGTCATAAACCCCAACAGGTCCACCTGAAGAAATATACTTGTCAAGTTATCCAATGCTCAAGACAAAGAGAAAATTCTAAAAGCAGCAAGAGAAAAGAAAGCCGTCACATACAAAGGAAGCTCCATAAGATTAAGTGCTGATTTCTCATCTGAAACGATGGAGGCAAGAAGGCAGTGGTATGATATAGTCAAGGTACTAAAGGAAAAAAATCTCCAACCAAGAATACTCTATCCAGCTAAACTAGCATTCAAACATGATGGAGAGTTCAAAATATTCACAGATAAACAGAAACTGAAAGAGTATATCAACAAGAAACCTCCCCTTCAAGAAATTCTTAAGGGAGTTCTGCAGGAAGAAAGGAAAAAACAGGACAGTCAGAGATGAAGGAGAGTGTAAGAACAACAAAAAAGACAAAAATAGAAGGGGAAAATAAAATATTACAAACAAAATATAACAAACACAAATCCAACCAAAATATGGTTACCACAAATAATTCTCTGAATGTAATAACACTGAATGTCAATGGACTAAACTCACCTATCAAAAGATTCAGATTGGGACACTGGATAAGGAAATATGACCCATCTATATGCTGTCTACAAGAGACACGTCTTAGACCCAGAGACTCATGGAGGTTGAAAGTGAATGGCTGGAAAACAATCATACAAGCAAACAACAACCAAAAAATGGCAGGAGTAGCTATATTAATATCAGACAAAATAGACTTTAAATGCGAAACAATTGTGAGAGACAAAGAAGGATACTACATTTTAGTAAAAGGGACAATCTGTCAAGAAGATTGAATGATCATAAATATTTATGCTCCTAACAAGGGTGCCTCTAAATACGTGAGACAAACGCTGGAAAAACTAAGTGAAAAAATAGATGCATCTACAATTATAGTGAGGGATTTTAATACACCACTATCAAATCTGGACAGAACATCTCAAAAGAGAATCACTAAAGAAACAAAACATTTGAACAGTGTACTAGAAGAGCTGGATCTAATAGACATATATAGATCATTACACCTAAACACAGCAGGATATACATTTTTCTCAAGCGCACATGAAACATTCTCCAAGATAGACCATATGCTAGGCCATAAAGAAAGGCTTAATGAATTCAGAAAGATTGAAATCATACAAAACAATATCTCTGATCACAGTGGAGTGAAGCTGGAAATCTGCAAGGGACGGAGGCCCAGACTTCACACCACAATTTGGAAATTAAACAGCACACTCTTAGAAAAACAGTGGGTCAAAGAGGAAATCTCAAAAGAAATCAATGACTACCTTGAATCAAATGATAATGATAACACAACATACCAAAATTTATGGGATGCAGCAAAAGCAGTACTGAGAGGGAAATTTATAGACATAAATTCACGTATCAAAAAAGAAGAAAGAGCAAAAATTGAAGAACTAACTGCTCTTTTGAGGGAATTAGAAAAACAACAACAAAGTAACCCAACAGGAAGAAGAAGGAAGGAAATAACAAAGATAAGAGAAGAACTAAATGAAATAGAAAATAAGAAAGCACTTGAAAAAACAAACAAGAACAAGAGCTGGTTTTTTGAGAAGATCAACAAAATTGACAAACCTTTAGTGAGACTAACAAAGAAAAAAAGAGAGAAGATGCAAATACACAAAATAAGAAATGAGAAAGGTGATATCACCACTGATCCCACAGAAATAAAGACTATCATAAGAGGATACTTTGAAAAACTATATTCCAACAAAAATGACAATTTAGAGGAAATGGACAAATTCCTAGAAACACATAAGCAACCCATATTGATGAAAAAAGAAATTGAGGATCTTAACAAACCAATCATAAGCAAAGAGATAGAATCAGTCATTAAAAACATCCCAACTAAGAAGAGCCCAGGGCCAGACAGCTTCACAAGCAAATTCTACAAAACATTCCAGAAAGAACTAACACCAATCCTGTTGAAACTATTCCAAAAAATCGAAACAGAAGGAACATTGCCGAACTCCTTCTATGATGCCAACATTATCCTAGTACCAAAGCCAAACAAAGACACCACAAGAAAGGAAAATTACAGACCAGTTTCTCTAATGAAACTAAAGGCAAAAATACTTAACAAAATAATTTCTAATCGTATTCAACAACACATTAAACGAATTATACACCATGACCAAGTGGGATTTATTCCAGGTATGCAAGGATGGTTCAACATAAGAAAATCAATTAATGTGATACACCATATAAACAGATTGAAGGAAAAAAATCACATGATTATATCTATAGATGCAGAAAAGGCATTTGACAAAATACAGCACCCCTTCTTGATAAAAACACTCCAAAAGATCGGAATACAAGGAAATTTTTTGAACATGATAAAGAGTATATATGAAAAACCTACAGCCAACATGGTTTACAATGGCGAAATCCTGAAATCCTTTCCTTTAAACTCAGGAACAAGACAAGTTTGCCCATTGTCTCCGCTCTAATTTAACATTGTCTTGGAAGTACTTGCACGAGCACTGAGGCAAGAACCAGATATAAAAGGCATTCAAATTGGAAGGGAAGAAGTCAAAATTTCATTATTTGCAGATGACATGATCCTATACATAGAAAACCCTGAGAGATCTACAACCAAGCTTCTAGAACTCATAAATGAGTTTAGTAAAGTTGCAGGTTATAAGATCAATGTGCAAAAATCAGTAGCATTTCTGTACACCAATAATGAGGAAGATCAGGAGGAAATCAAGAAACAAATACCATTCACAATAGTAAATAAAAAAATCAAATACTTAGGAATAAATTTAACTAAAGAGGTAAAAAACTTATACACCAAGAACTATACAAGACTGTTCAAGGAAATCAAAGAAGACCTAAATAAATGGAAGAATATTCCTTGTTCATGGATAGGAAGTCTGAATATTATTAAGATGTCTATCCTACCAAAACTGATCTACACATTCAATGCAATCCCAATAAAAATCAACACAGCCTTCTTTAAGGAACTAGAAAAACTAACTATGAAATTTATTTGGAAAGGAAAGAGGCCCCGAATAGACAAAGACATATTGAAAAAGAAAAACGAAATAGGAGGAATCACACTTCCTGACTTCAAAACATACTACAAAGCTACAGTAGTGAAAACAGCATGGTATTGGCATAAGGAGAGACACACAGACCAATGGAATCGAATTGAAAGTTCAGATATAGAACCTCATGTATATAGCCATATAATATTCAATAAAGCCATCAAACCCTCGCAACTGGGAGAGAATGGCCTATTCAACAAATGGTGCCTGGAGAACTGGATAGCCATATGTAGAAGAATGAAAGAGGATTACCATCTCACACCTTATACAAAGATCAAATCAAGATGGATCAAAGACCTAAATATAAGAGCCAAGACCATAAAGACCTTAGAAAGCAGTGTAGGGAAACATCTACAGGACCTTGTAATAGGAAATGGCTTTATGAACTTCACACCAAAAGCATGAGCAGCAAAAGAACTAATAGATAAATGGGACTTCCTCAAAATTAAAGCCTTCTGCACCTCAAAGGAGTTTGTCAAGAAAGTAAAAAGGGAACCCACACAATGGGAGAAAATATTTGGCAACCATATATCCGATAATAGGCTTATAACTTGCATATATAAAGAACTCATAAATCTTGAAAACAAAAAGATAAACAACCCATTTAAAAAATGGGAAAAAGATTTAAACAGACAATTCTCCAAAGAAGAAATACAAATGGCTAAAAAGCACATGAAAAAATGCTCCAAATCTCTAGCTATCAGGGAAATGCAAATCAAAACTACAATGAGATACCATCTTACTCCCATAAGATTGGCAGCTATGAAAAAAACAGAAGAATACAAGTGCTGGAGAGGATGTGAAGAAAGGGGAACACTCATCCACTGCTGGTGGGAATGCAGAAGGATCCAACCATTCTGGAGGACAGTTTGGCGGTTTCTCAAAAAACTAACCATAGATTTGCCATATGACCCAGCAATACCACTGCTGGGTATATACCCATCAGAACTGAAAACAAGGACACAAACAGATATATGTACACCAATGTTCATAGCAGCATTGTTTACTATCGCCAAAAGTTGGAATCAATCCAAATGTCCATCAACAGATGAGTGGATCAATAAAATGTGGTATATACACACAATGGAATACTACTTGGCTGTTAGAACAAATACACTACAATCACACGTGATAACATGGATGAACCTTGAGAATCTTATGTTGAGTGAAGCAACCCAGGCATTGAAGGACAAATACTGCATGACCTCAATGATATGAAATAAGCAAACTGCCTCAGAGAGCTAGACACTGGAAAAGAGGCTTACAGGAAATCGGGGGGTGGAGGAAGGATGTGAGTTAACGTCTGTAGGGATGGACTCTGTGATGAGCTGGCGGTAAGTATGAGCACAAAAAAGGGACAAAATGGGGGCAAGGGGTTACCTTCGGGTGGGGCTTTGTGGGTTTGAGGGGGGCTGGGGATGGGCAGAGGGGTAATATTGTCCAAAAATTGGGGGGAGGGAGGGGCAACATATGAACATGGGAGTGCGTCAGGTGTTCGTTGAGAACAAAATGTTGAGAAAATCGTATCAAAGTATAAGTAGGAGGGTTACCTGTTTAGGATGCTCAGGGGGTATGGTCTGATGCGGGACGGACTCAGGGCGAATAGCTGAAGGCTCATTTTGCCAAGGTGGGTTGTGCCATTGGGAAGAGACCCAAGAAGTGAGAGGTGGGGTGGACCCACATCCTGGGGAGGACTAATGCCATCAAATAGAGAGAACTGTATCTCTAGTGAGAAAGGATGGCTCCCAGGGCATTAGCGCAGTTGAGAAAGTCAGGCCCTGAATACTGCTGCAAGTATCTCTGGACATGGCCTCTCGGGAAATCGAGATTGGCTGGTGTTGTGGGCCCCAAGGGGAGGGGAAAATGGATGTGGAATGGATGGAAACAAGGTAAATATGGGGGCAAGAGAGGAGTTTTGTGAGAGTACACGAAGATGAATATAAAACATGTAATATTACTCCAAAAACATATAGGTGATGACAGACTAGTAATGTAAACCATAAGGCAAAACATAGGATAACTAAAAAAGTTAGAAAACTGTACAACCTAAAGCATGGACCACATAGTAAGCACAGATGTCATCTTGTTTGAAAGCTATTGTCTCGGAATCTGTACATCAGTTTCAAGAAATATGATATGAACAAGTTAAGTGATTATCGCTGTGGAAGGGAAAAGGTTTTATGGTGAATCTGGGGAAGTACTGTATATTGTATATATGAATTTCAGTGATCTAAGACTCTTGTGAAGCTGACATTATGTTGGGATTGACTTTACAGGAAGTTTTGGATCACAGAGTGGTTCAACAATGGCAGCGGAGGAATACTGATATAGGATGTTATTGACAGGATATATATGGTTGACAGGGAGTGTTATACAGGGCATATGCCCAGGGTATATAGTAATGTCTAGATATACTCATAGTGGAAACAATTAAAAACAATAGCTGGGGCGGGTACTGGGCCCCTGGCCGGGGGCCACTGTCGTGGACCCTGGGGGAGCAGCGGCAGTCCCCCAGGTGCAACGGCAAGAACCAGGAAGGAAGGAGGGCCCAACAGTGGGCTCCTGATACTTATGGCTATGCTTTTGAGCCTATACACCTGCAATAAGAATAAGGGCTAGAGTAGCACTGTGCCTGGGAGTTTCCTCCTGACAGCCTTCATGTTACTCAAATGTGGCCACTCTCACAGCCAAACTCAGCATGTAGATGCAGTGCATTCCCCCCAGCATGGGACATGACACCTGGGGATGAGCCTCCTGGCACCGAGGGATCACTACCACATATCAGCTGAAGATGCAACTAGAAAAGGACCTTGAATTAAAGGTTCAACACAGATCAGCAGAATATCCCTGTCTACATATAATAACATGACTTCAAATGCTGTTTGACCTAATGTAAGGGGGAAATGGAAAGGAGAAATGAGAATATAAGGCTATGAGTCTCTAAAAAAGAGTCTGGAGGTTGTCAGAAGGAATGCCCTTATGCACAACTGTGCAGAGTCTGAGAGACAGATAAAGTAGATACAACCCCAGGTATTGGTTCTTTTGAGAGAGAAAGAGACCTACGGGTCCTGTGGTCATGGCAGATGGGGTTCACTGCCATGGCAGATGGCCCTTCTTTGGAGCTGGTGTTTCTGAGTGATGGAATTGGACTTAGAGGGGATCTCTTTTCACAAGACTTGCATGCTAGTTTAATGGAATTGTAGTTGGTGCTGGGGTTTTAGATATATTTAGGGGTTTGAATCTCCGGACTGATAATATGACACCCAGGCCCAGAGCCTCAACAGACTTCAGCTCCTACACTTTGATTTATTGGACTTACCCCACTCAGCTAACATCGAGTTGAAGAAGGTCAACCACCACACCATGGAGCCTAGAGTGTCTACAACTGAAAGCAGGAGGAGTGCATCCAGTATCCATGTGGAATCTAAGCCTCCACTTGACATAGATGTGCAATGGACACAACCAATCCAATGTCCACAGAGAAAATGTGGAATGGGTGTGGGAAGGGTAGCCATGGTGGCTGCTGGGTTTGGGGAATGGGAGGAAGAGATGAGATGTGGAGGCGTTTTCGGGACGAGGAGATGTCCTGGCTGGTGCTTCACGGACAATTACAGGACATTGTAGATCCCCCCAGGGCCCACTGGATGGAACATGGGAGAGTGTGGGCTATGATGTGGACCATTGACTAGGGGTGCAGTGATGCTCAGAGATGTACTTACCAGGTGCAATGGATGTGTCACGATGATGGGAGAGAGTGTTGCTGTGGGGGGAGTGGGGGGGTGGGGGCGGGGGGGTTGAATGGGACCTCATATTTTTTGAATGTAATTTTTAAAAAATAAATAAATAATTAAAAAATAAAAATAAAAAAATAAAACATTTAACAAAACCCCAGTAACCCAGAGAGTATGTAATAGTATGAGGATAGGCATATATCCATAAATGGAGCAGATGTGATAGTTCAGAACTATAACAATTATGGGCATTTCCAACATAATTTATTTTAAATCTTTGTTTTGAGTTAAAAAATAAAATAACAGACAAAAGGCAGCTTGACATACCATGCATTACTTTTAAAAATCCTGCCCAGGTACATTTAGCTTATTTAATCCTAAAAAAAACAAACTGTATTGCTTATCCAGTTTTCCTAGAGATGAATAAATGAACACAAATTGGTTAAATGACATGAATGAGATATCCTTGTTAAGGAAGAAAATTTTTAAAAAAAGAGATTGGTCATATTCACATCTCATAAAACTAAATCCAATATTCCTTTTCTTTTACCTTTAGCATGATATTCTCTTTGTCTTTGATACAAAAATTACAATATTAAGGTTAACTTTAGTCAGTAAGATGCATTTATTGTAATTCCACATGTATCACCATATTCTTAAGCCTTGTAATAGAGAAACATTCTTGTATTTGTATAATTAACCCTCATTTACTACTATCCTCAACTACCACTAAAATCACTATAATACACAGTCCCTAGATCATTCTCCATCTATCTTAACAGTAACTTTTGTAAAATGCCTTTCAGCAACAATCCCTCTAATAAATCACTGAAGTTAGTTACAATAATTATACTGGGTCACCATCAATTCCATCCATTTCCACACTTAAATTAAACCTTATTAAATATTCTAAATGCTTTCAGCTTTAGCTCTCCATTCACAACTCACATTCTGTCACCTACTCAACTATATTCTAGTGTTTAATTTTACGGAAAAAAGTATGGAACTTTATTCTATAGTTCTAACTTCTTAGAAATAAATACTCATCATATTTAGTCCATTCATATCAGTGAGACCATACAATATTAATTCTTTTGCATGTGGATTATTTGACTCAACTTAATGACTTCAAGGTTCACTGATGTTGTCATAAGCTTCACAAGTACATTGATTCTTGTGACTGAATAGTATCCCATTGCATGTATATAACATCTTTTAATCCACTAATCAGTTGATTGATATTGGGGTGGTTTCCATCTTTTAGCAATTGTGAATAATTCTTCAATGAATATTGTCATGCAAATATCAGTTTGGATACTTTCTTTCAATTCTTTGAATACATTCCTAATCACAGAATTGCTGATAATACAGAAGATCTATATTAAGCTTATTGACAAACTGCCAAACTGTCTTTCATAGAAGCTGCATCATTTTACACTTAATCCAAAAGTGAAGGAGTATTCATATTTTTACACATTCCCTTCAGGACTTGTAGTTTTCAATTTTTGAAAAATGGCCATTCTGTAAAATATGAAGTGATATTTCATTGTAGTTTTTTTTAACACTTTTTTTAAATTAAAGTTGATAGATCACAAAGAACATTACATTAGAAAAGAGAAGAGGTTTCCATATAACACACTCCCCACCCCCCACCCCAATCATTTTTGTAAATTGTAATTTTTTAAGATATATATATCACAAAAAATGTTATATTAAAGAACATAAGAGGTTCCCTTATACCCCTACTCCCCACCCCACTCCTCCCACACCAACAACCTCCATCACTGCGGCACACTCATTGCACTCAGCAAACACAAACTGGAGCACTGCTGCACCACAAGAACAAGAGTCCACCCTGTAGCTAATACTCTCACCCAGTACACCCAGCGGGTCATGGCAGGAAACACAAAGTCCGGCATCTGAACCTGCAACACCATGTAAGCCAGTGATGCCTAACATCTTTTCATGAGCTTTTGACAATTTGTATTTCCTCTTCAGCAAAACGTCTTCTCAAGATTTTGCCCATTTTTAATTGGGCTTCTTGTCTTTTTATTGCTGAGCTGTGTAAACTCTTTACATAACATGGAAATACATGTTTATCAGATATGTGGTTTCCAAAATTTTTCTGCTATTGAATAAGCTTCCTTTTATTATTCTTAAAAAAGTCATTTGAAGAACAAAAGTGTTTAAGTTTGAGGAGGTCCCATTTATTTATTTTTTATTTAATTGCTCCTGCTTTGTGAGGTTTAAAATACAACCACATACCAAAGATTTTGAAGATGTTTCCCTAAAGTTTCATCTAGAAATATTATGGTAGTAGCTTACAATTTTATGTCCTTGATCCATTTTGAGTTAATTTCTGTATCAGTTAATTTGGTATAAGTTGTTTTATTTCTTTTGTCTATGGATATCCAGTTCTCCCAGCAAATTTTACTGAATAGACTGTTTTGGCCCAAATGGCCCAAATGGCCCAAAAATCACTTGACCATATGTCTATTTCTGATTTCTGGATTCTATTCCATTGATCAATCTATCTTAATGCTGATAACCTGTGGTTTTTCAAACTGTAGCTAAGTAATATGCTTCGAAGTCAGGAACTGAGAGTACTACAATTTTGTTTTTCATTAAAAGTTATTTTTGGTTCTTTGGCTCCCTTTGCTCTTCTTAATAAATTTGAAAATCAGCTTTTCCAGTTCTGCAATAAAAATGGGGTTTTTACTAGGATTGTGTTAAATCTGTAAATCTGTTTGGATAGAATTGACATCTTAATGATATTTAGTATTTCAACCCATGGACATGGAATATCCTTCCATTTATTTAGTACTTCTTTTGTTTATTTTATTATGTTTGGTAGTTTTCTGAAAACAGGTCCTTAATTAAGTTTATTCCTATATAATTTGTTCCTTCAGTCATTTTTTAAAATGATTTTTTTACTTCCACCCATTTTGCTCCTTAGAAATGTAGTGAAACTACTGATTTTCTCTCATTAATCTCGTATCCTGACACTTTCCCAAAGTCATCTATTAGTTCGAGTACCTTGTGTATTTATGAGTATTTTTTAAATATAGTATCATATTATTAGTTAAAAGCAAAATATTTACTTTTTCCTTTCCTATTTGGATACTGTTTATTTCTTTTCCTTCCCTAATTGCTCTAGCTAGAACTTCAAGCAAAATAATGAATAACTGTAGAGAGAGTGGGAATCCTTGTTTTGTTCCTGATCACAGCAAGAAAACTTTCTTTCACCAGTGAGTACAATGTTAGCTGTGGGTTTTTCATATAAGCACTTTAAACATACTGAGAAATTATCCTTCTAGTCATATATTTTGGAGGTTTTTAATCAAGAAAGGATGATGTATTCTGTCAAATGTCTTTTCTGCATCAAGATGAGCATGAGATTTTTCTTCTTTGATTTATTAATATAGTATATTACACGGATTCATTTTCTAGTAAAGAACCAACCTTCCATAACTGGAATAAAATTCACTTACTTGGGGGTATAATTACTTTACTGTGACTATGGAGTACATTAGCAATTATTTTTTGAGGATTTTTGCATTTATATACAATAGAGAAACTGTTCTGTAATAATTTTTTTGCATAATATCTTTAATTTGCTTTAGCATTAGGGTGATTTTGCTTTCATAGAATGAGTTGGATAGTATTCCCTCAACTTCAATTTTTTTGAAGAGTTTTACCAAATTGGTATTATTTTTCTTTGAAAGACTGTTAAAGTTTACCTGTGAATGAATGTAGTCCTATGCTTTTAACTTTGGGCAGGATTTTTGTCAGTTTCAATTTCTTTTCTTGTAATTGTTTCACTGAGGTTTTCTATTTATTATTGAGACAGTGTGGGTTGTTTATATATTTCTAGGAATTTGTACATTTTATCAACATTGTCTAGTTCTTAGGGTTCTCTTATGAGCTATCCTATTTCTGCAGGTCATTTGTAATGACCCTTCTCATTTCTGATTTTCCTTATTTAAATTATTTCCCTTTGTTCTTAGTTTGTCTAGCTAAGAATTTTTCAGTTTGGCTGATGTCTAAGTAACAACTTCTGGGTTTGTTGAATTATGTATCTATTTCTCTATTTTTTTTTAATTCTCTATTTCATTTACTTCTGTTTTAATGTTTGTTGTTTCTTTCTGCTTGCTTTAGAATGTTTGCTGTTCTTTTTCTAGTTCCTCTAGGCGTGAAAATGCATCTTTAATTTTAACTCTTTTTTCAAATTTAATAAAGGCAGTGAAAGCTATGAATTTAACTCTCAGCACTTCCTTCACTGTATAACATAAGTTTTGATGTGTTGCATTTTCAATTACATTTGTCTTGAGATATTTATTAATTTTTCTTTCAATTTTTTGGCCCCTTGAATATTTAAGATTGTGCTCTTTAAACTTGATATGTTTGTAAATTTTACTTTTATCTACGTGTTATTAATTTTCAGTTTAATTCCATTATGTTCATAGAAGGTAATTTTATAAATTCAATATTTGAAAATTTGTAGACATCTGATTTATGACCCAATACATGGTCTTTCCTGTTGAAAAATCCATGACCTATTGAGAAGAAAGTATCTCATTCTGGTTTTATATTTTTTAATAAATTTTACATATTTATTTTTTTAAGATACATAGATCATACAAAATGTTACATTAAAAAATATAAGATGACCACATATAACCCCACTTTTGGGGCATAATATCCCTATGTCTCTTTGGGATAGTTCATTTATCATATTGTTCAAGTTCTTTGTTTCTTTATTTATCTTCTTTCCAGATGTTCTAGTAATGCTGAGAGTGGTGTATTGAAGTCTCCAACTGTTATTGTAGAGACATACGTCTCTACCTTCATATTTATTAGTGCCTCATTGGTTTTGGGACACATAGATTAGGTGTGTAAATATTCATGATAATTTATTGCTGGTGGATTGTTACTTAAATTAATATATATGGACTTTCTTCATCTCTTATAACAGTTTTGCATATAAACTCTATTTTACCTGGTAGTAACATCAGTACTCCAAATCTTTTTTCATGATTTACATTGGATATCTTTTTCCAAACTTTCACTTTCATCCTCATTGTGTCTTTGCATCTGTTAGATCTCTTTCAGAAAGCACATAGAAGGTTCATAATTTTTTTCCATTCCATGTCTTTTGATTGGTAAATTCTATCTATTAACTTTCAGTTTTATTGTTGTAAAGGTATTACTTAATTCGATATTAAAAGTTCTATTTCAGTTCTTATATTTTACTATTGTCTCTTTTAACCTTTTTAGTTATACTTATTTATAATCTGCATGTCACACTCTCTTCCAATGTTATCATTTATCTCTTATACATTCAGACAGTAACACACCCTTTAGTATCTCTTTTAAATATGGTTTCTTGGGGACACATGCTTACAATTTTTGGTTGTCTGTGAAGACTTTTAACTCACCCTTAGTTTTGGAGAACAGTTTTGCCCAGTAACGAATCCTTGGCTGGCGATTCTTCACTTTCATTACCGTATATATATCATACCACTCTGTCTCACATTAATAATTTCTGGTGAGAAATTGGCACTTAAACTTAAGGTTTCATTGTAAGCAAGTTATTGATTTTCTCTTGTAGTGTTCAGAATCCTCTCTATCTCTGGCATTTAGCATTCAGAGTATTTGATATATCGGAATAGATTTATTTGAGTTTATTTCTTTTGTGTGCATTGTCCTACATGAATACTGCTATTTATATTTTTCATAGGAGTTAGGAAATTTTTGTTCATTATTTCCTCACTTGTGCTTTCTGTCCATTTTCCATTCTCCTCTCCTACTGGTAAAACTATAATGTGTATGTTTTTATTTTGCAATCTCAATCAATTCCTTGAGACACTGTTCAATTCTTCATTCTTTTCTCTTTCTATTCTGTCTTTTAAAGTATGGATGCTCGGTCTTCTAATTCACAAATTCTGTCCTTCCCCAATTCAGATATGCCAGTATACACCTCTAATGTGTTTTTAATTTCATCCACTGTATCCTTCATTCCCATAAGTTCTGCTATTTTTTGTTATAGGCTTTCAAATTGTTCTTTATGCTCACCTAGTGTTTTCTTGATATCCTTTATCTATTTAGTCATATTTTCATTCAACTCTTTGATTTGATTTAGGAAAATTGGTGAACATCATTGATTAGTTTTCTTAAATCCTTTGTACTGTCAAGATTCCTTGTCAGTTTCTTTGAATGGGCCATATCCTCCTGTTTCTCATTATGACTTGCAAATTTTTGCTGATATCTAGGCATCTGATTATGCTGGTGATGTCCAACTGGTGGTCAATTTCTCTTTTTTGCCTAGTGTTTTTTCTCACAGTTCTTTGATTTTTTTGTTCAATTTTTCCTAAAACTTCATTTGTTCTGCTTAAATTATTAAAACAGGGCCAAGGGCCTGCTAATATGTAAGAAGAGATCAGTCAGGCCTAGAAAATGAATGAGATACAGCTGGATATCAACATGTAAAAGAAGGAAGTGGGGACACAATCACACATAATATACAAAAAATAACTCAAAATGGATCAGCAAATTTAATATAAAAATGAATATGATAAAACTCTTTGAAGAAGAAATAGTGATTATTTTTCATTACAATGAATTTCACAATGGATTACTATGAAATAAAAATCATAAAGAACAAAAGAAAATGACTTTAATAAGATACCTCAAAAGAAGACATACAAAAGACTAATAAGCACATGAAAGTATATTCAATATCATAGTCATTAGGAAAATGCAAATTAAACTACATCTTCCCATTCACTGTGATGGTTGCATTAAAAAATAATTGATATGCTGCTTCTCAGAAACAGGAAAAGTAGAAACAACCTCAGGTAGGGGTGTTCCTGAGGGCTACAGAGATACCAATGTCCTAAAGTCATGGAAGATGACTCTGTAGTTCAGTGCCTTCTCAGTGGGCCTTACTTTGAAATTTGTGCTCATGAGTGTGATGGACTTGGATTCAAATGTGACCTCTTTGTGCATGCTTCTTCTGTCACTTTTACTGAAATTGTGGTTAGTGCTGGGGTTGTTGTATGCTCAGGAGATTTGAATCTCTGTACAGTCTATGTGTTAGCTGGGCCCTGAGTCTCAGCAGAGTTGCAACACCTACTCTCCAATTCTTTGGATTTACCCAGGTCGGCTAAAAGGGAGGTGAGGATGGTCAAATGCCACACCAGGGAATCAAAAGTGTACAGCTGCAAGCAGGAGAATGCAATCCAACAGCCCTGTGTGATCTAAGCCCCCTCTTAATTTAGAGGTTGAGTGGATATTGCCATCGCAGGGTCCTCAGGATGGAGGAATACAATATGGATTAGAGTGTACATACTGGTATTCTACTATAGAATTGTTGTCACTCTCGCACTAGAATAAATTATGTCATTGATGTGGAGACAGTGGCTATAGGAATTGCTGAAGGCAGGGAAAGGGAAATAGAGGTGTGACATTGGGGTAATTTTGAGACTTGGTGTTGTCCTCAATGACATTGCAGGGACAGATGCAGGACATTTTCTATCCTGCCATAACCCACTGAATGGACTGGGAGAGAGGGTAAACTACAAAGTAAACTATAATCCATGCTATGGGCAAGGTTCTAAAATGTGCTCATCAAATACAATGAATATACCACACTAATGAAAGAAGTTTTTTATGTGGGAGGAGTGGGGGGTGTGGGGACTGGGGTATATGGGAATTCTTGTTTTTTTTAATGTAACATTTTGTGTGACCTTTGTATCTTAAAAAAAGAAAATAAAAATGTTAAAAAGATTAAAAAGATAATAAAAAATGAATAAAACAATGGAAAACAACAAGAGTTGGTGAGAATGTGGACAAATTTGAGCCACCATATATTGATAGAGAGACTGTAAAATGTTTTAGCTGCCTTGCTAGCAATACAACAGTAATTCACAATTTTAACCATAAAGTTACCATATGACCCAAAAATTCCATTCATGGATATATACCATGACCTACTAACACAGATACTCAATTAGATGTGTGTACAATACCACAGCAGCACTATTTGCAATATCTAAAAGCTGGTAATAAACCACATGTGCTTCAAAATGTTAAAAAAAAAAAACACAATTCAAGAATGTATTATATTTTATATAAAATTGGAATATTATACAGTTGAAATCAAACATTGAAGTGTGATTATGAACTTCCAAATATATTTGGATATATATATGTGGATATGAACTTCCAAAATATAATGGTCAATGAAAGGAGCAAGGCATAAAATGTTACATATTTATATTTTTTATATGAAATATCCAGAATAGTTAAATCCCTAGACAATGTTTGCAGATGGGTAAATCCACAAAGAATGTATTCAATTTATGGGGAAGGAATGAGATTGAGGTGAAAATATTTAATGGGTACTGGATTGTACTTCTACTGATGGTGGAAATGTTTTGGAATTACATGAAGGAAAGAGTGGTACAAAATTGTAAATGTATCAACTGCCACTGAATTGTTCCTTTAAAATGATTAATATTATATTATGTTTATTTGAAAATATATTATTTGAGGTGTTTTTATTTATCCTAAAGAAAATTTCTCATAAAATAAAAGAATATAAAAATGAATTGAAAATATGGAAGAAATAAATGTTTGCTCTTATCATGAGATAAAAATTAAATTAAACATAAAGAATTACAAATTTTAAAAATCCCCAAGGAAGAAAGTTCTATGGTTTTTGATTGAGTAACCCATATTTTGACAGATACATTAATTATAATTAAAAGTATATACTCAGTAATGTCACAAAGAATTTAAGAAATATTTAAATAAGTAAGAGATAAAACTCAAAAATTCATAGCAGTCATGATTTTTACCAGGACACCTGAAATTCTACTGAGATGTGCATAAGCGTGATCCCTCTGATGACCTCCTGACTTAGAGTTAAAAAATCAATGTAAATTTAAAAATATCTGGAGTTAGTATAAAACAAAGGCATATTTCCACATGTAAAGATGCAGAAATACAACTTCCAATATTTGCAAGAATTTTACTTTAATATAACATTGTGCAAGGATTTTTTCCCTAGAAAACACCTATGCAGATGGCCCAGACAGGATAAAATTAATTTTATAGAGAAATATCATGGAACATTAATTACTGAAATATTGAAAACATGAGAATGTATTTCAGATATTGGATGATTATTAAGAAATATCAGGTTTTTACTGGGATTATTAGGGTTGGATGAGATGTATGGAGTTCATGATATTCGTGCATTTTTAATCCTTTAACATTGAATTATTAAATTGAATTATTCCTTTTACATAGAATAATGAATCTAAGCAATAATAAGTCTGTGTGCCCATTATGCAGTAGCAGGCTGATTTTAAATTACCATAATTTCCTAAACTGTCTTTTCTAAATAAGGATTCTAAGTTGGAAAGACAGCATCTATGTGATTAAGTCTGAGATATAAGAACATATTCTTTAGTCACCAGAATGCTGGCTCTGCCTTTAAAATTGAAAAACTAAAATTATTTTCATCCTGAGAGGCTAAGATTGTATATCTTATCTGGTGAAAAAAAAAAACTGGATAGTACAGTACAATCAATATCGTGCTCTGAAGGCAAATTTTGATATCATTCATTGCTTCATCTCACTTCTCACTCTAATGATTCCTTATTTTCATCATGCATATAGATTGAATGAATTGTGCACGTCACACATCTTTTCTTTCGGAGATGATGGACAGACTAAAAGTTTCCAAACCATATTCTGTGTGGGAGGTCAGGACTTTTCTATTCCGTTTTTCATTGAGTTTTACAAGTCTTCAAGATTTCCAACTTTAGCAAGGATAGCCATATATATTTTCCTGTCTTCAATTCCTCAGATGTTTCTAAGTTATTACTTAGCCAAGCCACTTGTAAAAATCATGAATACAAGAGAAGAATTTAAACTGTAGGGTCCTCTAACCCAAACTTTTCAATAAACTTTTGTAGGTTGACAGTGTAAAGTACCATGAGATTTTGTCAAGTGTATAGGACGTGATGAAGTACTTGATACCTAAGACATGGTCTCCTCAAAATGATGCCATTCTTTCCTGTTTTTCTGCTCAAAACCATCCCACACAAAATATTTTGACAAAGTGTAATAGGTTCTTGGCTTTTCTATATGCATAAATGAATTATATAAATATAGCATTAATGTCATATGAGATTAACAGCTTGCTATTACATATGTAAATAACAAAATATAGAGAAATAAGTAACTCTAGAAATTTCAAAGGAAGAGATTCAAATTTAGTAACATATATCAAATAAAAGAAAATTTAAACTACCCCCAAATTGTCTTATTTTAAACACTTTATTTTCATTTCAAAAATTCCTGCTCGGAAACTCAGAATATCTGTTGAACATTCTGACTAGAGCTGTATTAATCTCCCTGTTCCGCAGACTATAGATAATAGGATTTATAAATGGTGGCACCAGGGTGTAGAACATGGCTGTTAGAAGATTCTTTAGAGATGCTTCACTTGCAACAGGACCTAAAACTGCAATCAACCCAGAAACTACAAACAAAAGGAGAATCCCCAACTGTGGGGTACAGGTGGATAAAGCTTTGTTACGGGCTTCCACAGAATGCATCCGAAGAACCATTGAAAATATATTAATATATGACATAAACATAATAATAAAACATATTAAAACAAGGCAGGCACTTATACCTAGGGCCACAGACTCAGAAAATTGAACATCAGAAGATGAGATACTCAAAACTTGAGGTACTTCACAGAAATATTGATGGATCACATTGGACTTTGTAAAGGGAAGCCTGAACATGGTCACTGTATGGATAGTGGAATAGACCAGCCCACTTACCCATGAAGCTCCAGCTGCTTGTTTGCACAGATGTGGGGTGACTGTGAGCCCATAATGCAGAGGGTGGCAAATGGCTACATAGCGGTCATAAGACATCAACACAAGAAAAGCAAGCTCTATAGATGCAAAAAATATGTAGAAGAAAATTTGAGCAGCACATTCTTTGAGTGAGATTGATTTCATTCCTGTCAGAGAATTCACAATTGATTTAGGAACACTAACAGATATGCAGCAAAGATCTATGAGGGATAGATTGCCTATAAAGAAGTACATTGGAGAATGCAGATGTATATCTGTCACAATAACAGTTACTGTTAGAAGATTCCCAGCCAGGGCTCCTAGATAAATCACTAAGAACAGCAGCCCTTTCAAGATCTGTATCTCCCAGGAGCTTGAGATATCCAGGAGGATGAATTCTGTGATGGTGGTGAGGTTGACCATGTCTACAAATATGATGCAGTCTCCCTAAAGTCAAAGGATACAGTGAGAGATAAGATACTGCTAAAATGCAAAGTGGAAGCAATCCACAATACCCATGAATAAAATGCATTCATAACCATTAATATATCGCTTCTACCAAGAAATCAGCATAGAGGAATTATAGAAAATATAATATTTCAAAATCAGTGAATTTACAAATATATCTTGAATTTTCTTTCTCAGCTTTTCTGAAATATACTAATTTCAATATTCATAAAATTTGGAAACCTAGGCAATGTATCTGAAAATATTCAATATGAAATTAATGTATTACAACACTTAAGTTATTGTCACATTTACATCTGTAAAATATTTTGTCAGACTCTGCCTGAGCAAATCAAGTGATTACTTTCTATTTTCTTTTTTTTTTTTTTTTAAAGATTTATTTTTATTTATTTAATTCCCCTCCCCTCCCCCGGTTGTCTGTTTTCTGTGTCTTTTTGTTGCGTCTTGTTTCTTTGTCCGCGTCTGTTGTCGTCAGCGGCACGGGAAGTGTGGGCGGCGCCATTCCTCGCCAGGCTGCTCCCTCCTTCGCGCTGGACGGCTCTCCTTATGGGTGCACTCCTTGTGCGTGGGGCTCCCCTACCGCGGGGGACACCCCTGTGGGGCACGGCACTCCTTGCGCGCATCAGCACTGCGCATGGGCCAGCTCCACATGGGTCAAGGAGGCCCAGGGCTTGAACCGCGGACCTCCCATGTGGAAGACGGACGCCCTAACCACTGGGCCAAAGTCCGTTTCCCTCTATTTTCTTTTAAATCAAACATGTCAGTCCTAACATGTTTGTAGCAAAGATCATTTATTAGAACAACTCACAATTTTTACCAATTCTCTTCGTAGACCTGGAGACTAGGATAATTTCTGTTGTATTCTCTTCTCTGACGTTATTTCTTAGACGAGGGGTTCTTAACCTTTGTTGTTTCATGGACCCCTTTTCCAGTTAGGTGAAAACCATGAACCACTTACTAAGTCCACACTATATTGTGTATTATTTCGTAAATACATCTTACCTACACCATGTGTCCACAAAACTAACTTTTTATTTTTATTTCAATTCAAGTTCATGGACCCCTTATTAAGAACTCCTGACATAGGCAATGTTTAAACAAAATTAATGAGTGGTTCTTAGGTATTTCTGAGAACGCTGTCAATCCAATTGATTCCATATAGATAATTCCCTAACATTCTTCCATACCAGTTAATCAATAAGATATGTGTGTGGGCCCTTTCTTTCACCCTTCACAACAACATCTATAAAGGTGTTATCTGATTCAGTCTTTAACAGATTTTATATTCCTGTTTGAATTGAGTAGCCAGATTTCTCTTGTACTCACTCTACTTCATCTACTTACCTTCAGAGTATCTGTGAAAAAATCCTGCCTGAAATTACAGCTTCACAAAACATCCTTCCATTCATCATCCATGAATTCCAATATTAATGAAAGGCTAAGAGTGTGTTCAGTTATCTTTCCTACGTACTTTAATAGCTATTTCTGAAATCTCCTTTTCAACTATAGCTCTTCCAACTTCAACTTTTAGGAAGTGATTTTCCTGAGGCATTTTAAATCATGACCAAATATTTTTTTCAAACTTAATTATTCTTTCTAAACTAATTACTTTGTTGAGGTCTAATTTCAATCATATTTCATTTTCATATGCAGAAAAACTAGAATTGTGGTTATAACTATGAAAATTCTATTTTGTCAATATTTTATTTATCTAAACCTGTTTTAAAAATATTTTATATTATTCTTATTACCCATATGAATAATGATCATCACTTGTTTCCTTTCATCATATTCATATGAATTTATAGCATTTTGCGAAATATTACATAC
Source organism: Dasypus novemcinctus (assembly GCF_030445035.2). Taxonomy (NCBI): domain Eukaryota; kingdom Metazoa; phylum Chordata; class Mammalia; order Cingulata; family Dasypodidae; genus Dasypus; species Dasypus novemcinctus. The sequence continues at coordinate 4,595,693 of NC_080694.1, read as the reverse complement.
TGATGTTTTTGTATAATAATCCTTTCAATTATATGTGGTTTCTTCTACTATTCTCATTTTTATGAAGAAGAGACAATTATTCAAGTCTTGAATTAGATAACAGATAAAATGTTTGGCTATTAGATTGATACACTGACCTAAGGGGTAGAATACAGTCGCAAACAGGATCTGTAGCTGCTCTTTTAAAAAAAATCGGTTCTATGTAAATCAATCATTAGCTATCAATTATTAAAGAGTCATTCTCATCCTCTTTATCTTCAGATTACTTCTTGGTCTGTACAAATTCTCAAATTTCCTTCTGCTAAAACTGCCTTACATCATTTCCTTCAAAGTGCATAATGATGGTTAAATAAATATCCTTGGACATTGACAGAATCAGGAATTTCTTCCAAGTTCCTTCTTATTTCAGTGATATTTATAAATTATTTGTGTAACAGTTGACAGGTGTGGAGAATAACTCAATGAGTGGGAATGCTAATTTCTCAATTGTTCCAGAAATAAGATAAATAATATCTTAAAATAATCAACATGAGTATAACTGAGTCATAATATTAAAAAAATCATTATTAGAAAATGTTAATCCTAAAACTACACTGGATATAGCAACATTTCTTTTCTATTATGATGGCTATTTTTGCTAATGTGGATCAATTTCCATAAAATCATATTATAACTGTTTTGCTTGTATATATCTTGTCTGTCATTTAGAATGTAGAGAAGGAGAATTTCATTCATAGTGCCTGAACTAGTTTAATTTCTCAATAATTTTTTATCAATATATTTTTGTATAAATATATTTTCAGTCTTGATGCTGGTTATTTATTTCACATATCTTCAGATACCCCTGTTAAAAATTAATCAACTAAAATGAACATTTGCATCAGAACCATTCTAAGTATATAATTATAATATTGCAAATAAAAAAATTAGTATGGTAATTCTCTTGTGGCATATTACACATATCTCAGTAATTTATTCCATTTTATTAAGAAAACACATGAATAAAATATCCATATATACCTGACAAATGAGGCAACAATTTTATCTTCTGTAACATGAATATTTCTTTTGCAAAATTTAAAGAAACTTGATAGAATCTGTTTTTCCTTTTTTCCACAATGAGTAAAATTTAAGGAGACACTTCTCATGGAGACTCAAAATTACTCTAAATCACATGAACAATTCTGTCTCTGGAATCATTATAAATATAGTTATTTTTAAGAAGGACATATGTGAGTCATTTCTCTATAAACATTGGGGAATTAGTGATTTCATTCTCCACAGAGGCCAGCTTTCCATGAACTCCTTATTAGTCATACAAATTTTGAGATTACTTATATTTGAACTGTATTCTTTACTTTATAAATCTCTAGGATTAAAATTAAGAAATAATCTCATTTTGGTTAAAATAATAAAATAGGATTTTTTCAAAAATGTTTCCTAGGTCCCAGGATATCCAATTCAATCCCAATTTCATTTCTGATTTAAAATTTATGTACTTATATCATAGTAAATCCATAAAATTGAGGAATTCCTCATATAATAATATTCTCTAAAGGTTTTGGACTAAAATTGTGGCATGAAAGAATATCATAGGCTATTTAAAAGGTAGTAATTCCAAATAGAGTTGACTAGCAGTTACTAAATACAAAATTCATTGAGAATAAGTTTTAAAAGGAAATCAAAGAAAGTTAAAAAATAATGTTGGAAAATTTTCTAGACATCTTATATGATTCGTCAAGATTTTAATTTCTAATGCTACTTCAAATACTTATTCCTAAGAGCTATTTATGTGTACCTTGAATTATCTTCACAGCTTTGACTTGAAACAATACACTGATGGGTGTAAAACCCATATTTATTCCTTTTATATGTTCTATTGCAAAATATTAAATCACTCCAAAAATATTTCAATGAGCATGCATAAGTATCAAATTCCTTAACATAATAAAAATTTAACATTTTGCCATATTTGCTTGGTCCAGTTTGTTTTTCCTTGGCAAATATACAAGGATATATCTTTAAACCTAAATACATTAAATGAGCATATTTTCTTATGTGATTCACTAAATTTGTCATTTATGAGCAACCCAGGGCATAGTAAAATTTCCCAAATTGTTTGAAAAATGTTCTACAAATATATTAAAGTGATAATTGATACATAATGGTTTCATTGAAGGAAATAATTATGATGTTTGTACTTAAGGCATGTAATCTAACATTCTAAGTTAGAAAATGAAGATAAGAATTGGTAGGAGAATTATTTCTGGAAAAATGAATCTTGATCTAATAGATGATGATATGTTTAAATAATTAGATATATCCATACAAAAATATCATGAAAAAGTTGTATAAATCTCAAAAATGTAAATGTTCTATAATTAGAAAATTAAATATGGTAATGCATGACAAAACATATCCTACAGGAGGAATATTATGAAATTGTTATAACTACAGAAAATACTTCTGTTGCAATAAATTACAAATTGATGATGAAAAAGATTGAAGACTATTATAAGGGAAAATGTTTATAATAAGAAAATAGCTTAAAAGAAATTTCCCTATGTCAATAAAACATTATAGAAATTAAAATATGTATGATGGAATCACTCTTCATATAGGGATGGAGGAAATGAAGACCACCCTCACAATTTTTGTAAGCAGCATAATGAGGCAGGAAAAGGAAAATGGATTTAGAAATGAAACATAATTGGAAAAGAAGAAACAACAGTTACATTGATATCACATATAATTGTTAATGTGGAAGATAAATAATTCAAAAAATTATGACAATCTTATATGAAAAGTTTTTGTGAAGGCAATGAATGCAAAAAAAATAACTATATCAAATACCTATAAAATAGTTACAAAAAATGGAAAATGCAAATTTAAAAGAAACAGGATATTTGAATGAAATGTTTGTATGAGATACATCAAAATTCATGAGTGAAAATTAAATATTTCTCTCAGAGGTAAGAAATAATTAAATTAATGAAGAATTAGATCATATTTGTGGATTGTAGACCTCAATATTATATTAGTTATTACATGACATCTATTTAAAAATTCCAGCAGATTTTCTTCAGCAAAAATTGGCAAGTTACCCAAAAATTCATATGAAACCAAAATAACGTAAACACAACTAAGGAAGAAAAGTTAAATGGACTTACCTGACAGGTATCTGTTTAGATATAAAAAAAAATGTAATTAAATCTGTTGGAATGGGTATAAAAACAGATTAACAATGAACAGAATAACGAATCCTCATCGCAATACTCAACAACTGACAGATACAGCATGGTTCTGTAGTGGGAATTGCATTTTATTTTCTAATCAACACTTAATGGAGTAAATAATAAAATGTTAAAACCCTATTATAAAAAAAACTGAAGATTTCTTTCATGCCTTACTATAGGAAAAGCTCTTTAAAAGAGTGTAGGAGGAGGAGAAGAAAGAGTGTAGGAGGAAGAAGAGAGGAAAGAGATAAGCAAGAACTGAATTTCTGGGCACAAAGAAACCAGAAATTGACAGTTTGGGAAATTCTCGGTTTCTGGAAAGCAAATCCACAGAAGATAGTGAATTATGAACTTAACTAATTTGGACCTGACCAACCATTTCCTTAAAAGTCAGGATTGGAAATGCAGTTGTGCAGGAAGGACTTGTGGATAGTTTTACTTTCTGACAGTTTGGAGCACAGTGAAAGTGGATGCAAAATCAACAATTATTTGAAGATCTCTATGAAGGAAATCATTGTCAACCTTGGCAAAAAGGGGCAAGGAGGGGAGATATTGAAGGTAAAATGCCTACAAGAGTTAAATAATGGAAGCTGAAGTCTGGATATAGGACAATTTCTTGGGACAGGAGAGGACTTCCACACAAGCACTGAAAAAGTGTGAGATTATGGCAGCATTTAAATGGGAAGGATCTTCAGCTCATTTTCAAGGGAGGTTTTGGCTGCCCCAGGCTACAGACAGGATGGAGCATACCCCTGAAAATAGAGAGAATTAGGTCACTACTTTACTACTTTTAGGAGGTTAGCCTTTATGCAAGAAATTAAGGAGAATGTTGCTGCCACCCTAATGTATTTAGGATGATGAAACTGTACCCCAGAGATTGGGGAAAGTGTGGAAGTCACCCCAATGTTCTCAGAGAATGAGGACTACAATTCAGTCAGCACTTAGGTGCTTGATGAAGGTGGAACTGAGAAAGCCTCTAGCCAAGCCCTTGGAAGGGGTGGGACCCCCTCAGGACCTGAGGAGAAGAAACCATCCTTCCAGAGATGACCCTCAGACTGTGGGCCACAGGTTTTAGGAGGTGTTTGGTACCCATCTTGCTGTTTTCTGTCTAATTTCTCTCTATAGTAATGCAAATACTTATCCTATGTCTGACCGCCTTTGTATATTTGAAGCATATAACTTATTTTGTAAGTTTAACTGGTCTAAAACCAGAGGGGAATATTGCCCCAAGACACACTGTAAGTCTATGACTGAATTTTATGAGAATCTGTACTTAGAATTGCTACCAAAATTGAAACATTGTGGTGCAATAAATGAATTTTGCATACAGAAAGAACATGTCATTTTAGGATTCAGAGAGTAGAGTGAGAAAATTAAAATTATTTTATGAATCAATGAAAGAAAATAATTATATTCTTGAACAAATCCATTCCAGTGGGTATGACATCCATTTTTAAAAATTTAATATATTTTGAATTTTATTCTCAAAGAAAAAAAGATTCAGGGGTTTCCCATCTACTCCAGGCCCCTCACATTTTATCCTGTTGTTAAGATCTTACATTAGTGTGCTACATTTGACACAATTGATGAACAAATTTTAAGACATGCTGATAGTGATGGTTAAAACTTTACATTATGGTTTACATTTTGAACCATACAGTTTTATAGATTTTGACAAAACATATAATGGCCTGTATCCATCATTACAATATCATTCAAAACAATTCCAATGGTCTAAAAATATCTTATGTTCCAACTATTCTTCCCTTCCTCTCCCTTCAGAAGTTCTGGTAAATACTGTAAGGTCTTCCATTATTACAATAATAATAATTCTACTTGGTCCTTGATTGATTCTCCCCTTACGGCTGTATATTTGCCAACCTTAAGAATTTTGTGATGGTGATGCCTGCTGTGCCTCAGATTGAGAAAGGTGTGAGATTATGTGTCAGATGGAAGGAACTGATTTGCTTGCAGTTATAAGCACTCTGCTTTTTGGGGATGGGGTTGTCCATCATTATCATTTTGCTGATTCTCCTGGGTGATTCTCAAGTATTCGAGTATAGGTGTTGACTGAAACTCAGCTTATGTATGAACCAAAGATTTAAGTTTTTGTGACATATAGTTAATGGGTATAATGGTAATTATAAATTCAAATGAAAGGGATAGATAATCTTGTGTAGGGAAATTATAAGTGAGTCTAACTGTGTTACATTGGGGAAATGTGTTAAAATACATTCAAAGTTAAGGGCCTGAGGTAGTCTAAGTCTATTTATGAATCCAAAAAAGGATAAGGAATATGACTGTAAACTGATCTATTCCTCTGTGTATCATATCATTTGATTGTATTAGATTCAACTGAGATGACTTTGGTTAAATTATGTTAAGATTAAGGCTTTGATTTGACCATGTCTAGGGTGCAACTTAGTGGGCTGATATAAATGGGCACTCACTCAAGAAGAAACAGAAAGAGAGAGAGCTCTAGACACATGGAAGGGGAAAGAAATTTGATCCTGCAGGCCTGGTAAGAGAGATATGCCATCACTTGATAGTTTTCAGTTTAAGAGAACAGAGCACTGAGCGCTATGCCAGTCTACAGCTGAGATTGGAAGAAGCTGGACCAAAGGAACCTTAAGAGGAAGAAGGAAGGGGAGACCACACTGAGATTGCCTGCCATCTTGCTTCAACATGTGTCAAAAGATTTTGGCAAAAAAGTATCTCTTATGGTATCTTGAGTTACACTTTAGGGTTTTTTTACTATAAGGTTTTACCTCAAACATTGGGATAAATATTCTTTATAAATGCCAACAGATTTCTGGTACTTTGCCTCATCATCCCTTTGGCTGATTGAGACCCACTGGCAGGGTGCTTATTTCTTGGGGTTATGTGCCTTGTCTATACTGTCCAGATGTCACTAAAACCCTCATGAGCACCCCTTTTTGAGGCATTGTTTACCATGGCAGTTGATTAAATCCTCCTGAGATATGCATAAGTGTAACCTCTGGAATGATCTCCTGATTCACTTTGAAATATCTTAGCCATAAAAACCCATTTATATTTGACATTTCTCTTTTTGGTCAAGGTCTTTTTCCAAATACATTGCTAGTAGGTGATTGATAATCCCTTAGTGCCAGGGAGGAACATCCCTGGGAGTCATGTCCCATTCTTGGGGGAAGTTAGTTTGTTTATATGCTGAGTTTGTCTTTGAGAGAGGTCACCTTTGAGCAACAAGGAGATTTTCAGAATGAAACACTTAGGCAATATATATTATTAGAGTAAGTTTCAATTTTATAAGAACAACATTCATAACTATCATTATTAATATTGAGGATGTGGTTTATTGGTCTGTTTTCTTCTATCAACTACTGCATATGTAATTTACACATTCTTGCCACTTTAATAGATAACAAAGCAAGTCTTCTACATATGGGGATGTAATACAATTTTTTTTGGTTATTAAGTGGGTCCCCACCAACTGAGGTAATCTATAGCCATATGAACACCTCCACATTACTTAGAGGCAAGCCCCAAGTACACTCTAACCCACATATCCCTCACCACTGACACTCAGCACCCTTGACCTTCTTCTAACATAATTGTCAAAGTTGTACTCCCACAATTGTATTCTCAACTGCAGCCCTCTACCTCTCTAGAGTTCACCTATACTCCCCTCCAGCCTTCCTCCACCAAGCTCTTTGGAAATCTCCACCCACACCCCAATTCCACGGTAACACTCCATCATCATTGACCCCATTGACAATGCTTTACCAGATTCACCCCATGCACTGACATACATCCCCATCCAACTTATCATAAATTCTACTCATAGTGAGCATCAGCTCAATCCTCTATTTGTTTTTTATTTCTTAAAAATCTATCTTCCAGACACTACCTCTGTGATTCTTCTTAATACATTTAGTTCATAACAGAGAGATAATGCAAGATATGTCCTTTAATGGCTGACTTATTTCTGCAACATATTTCTTCAGGGTTCATCCATGTTGTTGTGTGTGTTAATACCTCATTCTTTCTTAGAGATAAGAAATATTCTATCATATGTTTATACCACATTTTGTTCATCCCTTCATCTGTTGATGGACATGGGTTGATTACAGCATTTGGCAATTGTGAATAATGCTGCAATGAACATGTATCTGCATCCCTGCTTTCAATTCTCCTGTGTTCATTCCTAGTAGTGGGATTGCCAGAAGATACAATAATTCTATACTTTCTGAGGAACTGTCAAACCATACTCCACAGTGGCTGCACCATTCTGAATCCTCACCTGCAGTGAATGAGTGTTCCTCTTCCTCCTCCTCATCTGCAACACTTGTAATTCTCTCTCTTTTTTTTAAATAGCAGACAATCTAATAGTTGTAAGATAATAACTCATTGTGGGTTTGATTTGCATTTACCTAATAGCTAAGGATGTCGTGTCACTTTCCTATTGCTTTTTAACTATTTGTATTTCCTCTTTGGAAAAGTGTCTGTTCAAATCAATTACCTTGTCTTTATTTTTGAGATGTAAGATTTCTTAACATATGTTGGATATTAGGCTCTGATTAGAGAGTTGGTTCCCAAATATTTTCTCCCATTGAGTAAGCTCCCTTTTCCCTTTCTTGACAAATACCTCTCAAGTGAAAAAGTTTTTAATTTTGAGTATGCCGGATTTGTGTACATATTAGTTTACACAAACACTACAGTTTTTCCATGTTTATCTTATATGTTGTGACATTACTGAACTCATTTATTAGTTCTGAAAACTTTGTTATAGATTGTCTAGGACCTTATACATATAGGACCATGCCATGTGCAAATAATGAAAGTTTACTTCTTCTATTTTAATTTTGATGCCCTTTATTTATTTTTCTTACCTAAGTGTTCAAACAAGTACTTGTAATACAATGTTAAATGAGGATGGTGACAATGGGCATCCTTGCCATGTTCCAGATCTTAGAGATAAAAGCTTTAGTATTTCTCAGTTGTGTATATTAGCTGTGGGTTTTTCATATATTCCCTGTATCATATTGAGGAAATTTCCTTTTACTCCTATCTATTGAAGCATTTTTTCATAAAGGGATGCGGGATTTTGGAAAATGCCTTTCTGCATTGATACTGATGATCATGTGATTTTGCCCTTAGATTCACGTGTAATACATTAATTTTCTTATATTGAAGCATCCTTGCATACCTGTGTATGGGGTGGGGACTTGATCATGGTGAATAAATTGACTGATATTTTGTCAGATTTGATTAGAAAGTTTTTATTGAGATTTTAGCTTCTATGGTAATTTGAGAGATATTTTTGTAATTTTCTTTTTGTAGCAACTTCTTGTGGCCTTGGTGTTACAGTTATATTGTCATCATAAAATGAATTAGGTAATCTTCCCTACTCTTCAATATTTTGGAAGATTTTGAACAGAATTGGTGATAGTTCTTTCCAGAATTATTGGTGGAATTCACCTGTGAAACCAGCAGGTCCTGTGATTTCCATGGTTGGACTGTTTTTGATGACTAATTCAATCTCAGTATTTGTGATCAGTGTGTTGAGTTCCTCCTTTCTTCTTTCATCAATGTATGTTACTTATTTTTTCTTGAAATTTGCCCATTTCATCTATAGTACCCATCTTCTTGACAAACAACTTTTTGAAGTATCCTCTTATGGCATTCTATATTTTGTAAGCTCTAATGTGAGTCTCTTGCAGATAACATATAGATGGGTTATATTTCTTTATTCATTCTGCCAATCTGTGTCTTTTGATTGGAGAGTTTAATCCATTAACATTCAATATTAATACTATCAAGACAGTACTTAGCCTTTTTTATTTAAGTTTAAATATGTCATATGATTTTATATCTTTTTTACACTTTTGGTTAACATTGTCGATAATTTTCCATTCTATTCTTTTTTCCAACTCTCTCCCTTGTTCTTTCACCTTTCAAATTGTAATACTCCCTTTAGTTTTTCTTGAAGTGAAGGACTCTTTTAGATAAATTTCCTTAATTTCTGTTTAATCATGAGAATTTTGAATTCTACCTTATTTTGAATGATGGTTTTCCTGCATGCGGAATTCTTGTCTGGCAGGCTTTTTCTTTCAACACCTTAAATAGGTCATACCACTGCCTTCTCATCTCCATGGCTTCAGATAAGAAATCAGCATTTAAACTTATCAAACTTCAATGATATGTTATTGATCTCTTTCCTCTTGTTGCTTTCAGAATTATGTCTTCATTTTAATCTTTTGACACTGTGATAAATATGGGTCTCAGAGTATTTCTGCTAGGATTTATTGTGCTTGGATTATACTCTACTTCCTGGACATATATATTCATGATCCTCATAAGAGTTGGGAAATATTTAACCATTATTGTCTCAAACATTCCTACGGCTCCTTTTTTTTCTTCTCTTTTCCCATAGGATACACACAATGTGTATGGTTTTGTGTTTCATGTTGTCATTCAATTCCTAGATTCCTTGCTATTTTTTCCCATTTTTTAGTATATCTGTTCTACTATCAGTGCAGTTTCAGATGCCTGGTTTTCAACGTTGCTAATCTTCCTACTGCTTCTTCAAGTAGGCTGTTATTTACTTCTAGTGTAATTTTAATTTCTTGTATTTCATCACCATAATATCTGTCACAGTTTTATGCATGTTTACAATTTCTTTTGTATGTTACCCACATGTCTTCATGGTGTGTGAAGCAGTTTGATATTATTTGTGAATTCCAAAATATATATTGTATTATGTTTGTATACTGGTCTGCTCCTCTGAATATGTTAGATTGTATTGAATTCAGAGGTTTCACTTTTAGTTGATTAAATTATGATTAGGGTTTTGATTAGGCCTTAACAATAGGATGTTGCGTTCCCACCCCATTAGTAGGTGGGGGTTCACAGAGGAAATGACACATCAGGGGAGAGAGCTTGGAGTTTTCACTGCTGGAACCTTGGGAAGTAAACACACAGGAGAAAAACACAAAGGAATAGAAATTGCTCCATAGACACAACAGAGGATCTGGGAAGAGACAGAGACTGACAGTCTACTGCTGACCTTGTGGAGAGAAGAAAGCACCTGAGCCTGGGAAAAAATCAAGCCCCAGAGAGAGAGACAAAGCCTGGAGGAACTGGGACCATAGAGTCATAGGAGGAAGACAGAGGCTGAACTCTCACAGAAACCAGCATCCATCTTGCTCCAACATGTGGTAACAGAATTTGGTGAGAGAAGTAACTTGCACTTTATGTCCTTGTGACTGTAAGCTTCTAACCCAAATAGATAACCTTTATAAAAGCAACAGATTTCTGGTACTTTGCATCAGCATTCCTTTGGCTGACTAATAAAGAAAGACACATGATAAAGGATGCAATCATTTTTAATCTTACTATGTGAGAGAGAACTGAAAGGTCACTAGCAGCCAAAGGCTAAGCAATAAGCTCTCAAATGACAGGGCCATAGAGCAGATAAAGGCTGATGAGATGAGCCATATGCCTGAGAGCTCACAGCTAAACACATGAAGAAAGTGGAGTACCTAAGACTGAAAGAGGAGACCTAGAAATAATCCTTATGCTTGGTTGCCCACAATTGCACTCAGGTGGATGGTATGCTATGGAGGGGCATGCAGGGAAATTGGAAAAGATTGGTAGCCATCGCCAGCACATGGCAAGACCCCGGGCTCACCAGTAGTTGAATTTGGTAAGCAAGCATCTTTGCTGATGTCTTGATTTGGACATTTCATGGCCTTGGTACTGTAAACCTTTACACTAAATTAAATCTTATTTAAAAAGTCAGCCTAAGTTTAGTACTTTGCATGGGCAACCCTGTGACAAACTAAAACATGGAGGAAGTAACTTTGAGATATATCCTTGAAAAAAGAGGTTCAAGTTCTCTACCTAATGACTGTAACACATTCTTAGATTGGTATTCAGAAGTTTCTAAAACCTGAGAAGTTAATGGATCTGGGTCAAGTCATAAAGCCTCCACCTACTATATGGGAGTCCTGGGGTTCAATCCCTTGGGACTCTTGTTGGAAAAAAAGAAAAGAAAGCATGCTTTTGCAGTGAGCCAGCACATGCATGGTGAGCCAAGTGCCTGCACAATGAACCAAGTGCTTACACAGTGAGCCAAGTGCCTGTATGGCAAACTGAGTGCTGACATGGTGAGCTGAGTGCACACATGAGTGTCCATGTGGTGACCCATGTGCCCACCTGGCAAGCCAAGTGCCTTGAGGAGAGGTGAGTGCACATACAAGTGCCTGCATGTTGATCCAAGTGCCTGTGTGTGTGCCCAAATGGTGAGCCAGTACCCATACAGTGAGTCTAGTGCCTGTGTGAGTGCTTGCATGGCAAGCCATGTCCCTCATGATGAGCTCAGTGCCCAAGTGGTGAGCCAGTGCTCACACAGCAAGGCAGTGTCCACATGGTGAGCCAGTGAATGTGTAGCATGCTGAGTACCCATGTGGTGAGCCAGTGCCTGTGCAAGTGAGTCATTCAGCAAGATGATGATGCAACAAGAGAGAAATGAAGGAGAGAGTCAAGGAGAAGCACAACAGAGACTAGAAAGTGAGGTGGCACAACTGACAGGGAAACTCAGTCCACATCAGAGATCTCCAGTGTGAATCCTGGTGAATTCAAGAGGAGAAAGATGAGAAGAGAAGACAAAAAAAGAAATAAATATAGAAGATCACACAGCTAATGGATACAGACAGAAAAAAACAGCAGGGTGAGGGTGGCAGAGGGAAAGAAAATAAAAGGAAAAAAGGCTTCTAAAACTTGCAATGCCTCAAAATTAGCCTCTTCGATAGATTCTTTAAAGAATGCTACAAGGTGCTCATATGGTAAAAATGGATTAATTTAACAATTTGAGTCATTCTGACAAAGGTTATTTCAAGCACAGTTGACTTCCACATAATTTGACTGGAGTCCCCTCTAACCTATATGTGACTTTACTGTGGCCTAAAACATTTTTGATGACATAATAAAATAAAAAATAAAAAAAGGATGTAGACACTGGGGAAGAAATAAAAGAGATTGCCTTGCCACTGTACATAAAGGGCAATACCTATTACATTTTCTGTTCATGGATTGGAAGACTAAATATCTATTAGATGTCAATTCTATCCAAATTGGAATGCATTTCCAAGAAAAATTCCACCAGGCTTTCTTAAAGAAATAGAAAACACAATTACAAAATGTATTAGGAAGGATAAGTGTCCATGAATAGTCAGAAATACCTTAAAATGGAAGAACAATTAATAGGACTCTCACTTCTGGACTTTAAATCATATCATTTAGCAACAATGGAAAAAAGAGCAAGGTATGGGCAAAAACATAGTCATATAGACCTATAGAACCCAAGAGATTATTGGGAAACAGACACTCTATGGTCATACTTTTTATCAAAACTTTCAAGTCCACCCAGCTGATATAATATAGTCTATTCAACAAATTGTTTAATTTATGTGGGTAAAACCTTTTTATATATAAATGTATCAGTGGAACTATATTAAAACCCTAGATATTTTTCGGTGTCTTCACTGTAAAATATAAGTCTTGGTACTCATATTCCTTATAGTTGCAAATAGCTTAGATTTACTGATTATGATCTGAGTTATTTTTATGCCATATAACACAAAAACAACCAAATTTCCTAATATGTTGCATTGTTTCACTCTGGTCTTTCCCTGAAAGCGTTTGGATTAACTTTAGATCAGATCTTTGTCTTAAGCAAAAAAAGGGACTTTTAATGAGATGGAAGGATACTATACAAATCATGTTTAACCTATCACTTACATAAACCTGGTAAAACTGAAATAGTGGGAGAGGGTCAAACTCTTTGACCAAAAAACCTCTTTGAACATCTTCAAATGGACTTAATACAATCCCTGAAAGCACCAAATTAAAAATTATCCACATGCGATTAAACTCTTTCATTGTCTTTTTATGAAAATCTAAAACAAAGTATTGAGTCTTCACCCCAAGTATGGAATCCAACACAGACCTATAAAATATTTAAAATATTAATCTTTCAACTGAGTGCATTGGGTAACACAGTCCTAGCTCTCTAAAAGCAGTACCCTCTGTTGCCAAATTAATTGAGGCATAAGATAATAAGGCCCAAGGACACGATTTATGGTTAAATGAGCAAGCTGATAATCTCAAGAAAATTTAGCAAACAATCCAACCAAAGTGTACAATTAATGACATTTGGTATGATCACCTATTTATAGTATTCATCACTTTAAACATTATGCTTTGTATTCTTTATTAATATGTATCAATAAAATTGATTTTAGCAAAAAAGATGATGGATAATAAAAAAGATAAACACAGCATATGTAAGTTAGATGGCTGGCCGCTTATGAAATTCTATTGCTCACTACTAAAATATCCAAATCCTATGTTGTAAGACTTTAACTGTACAACTCTGTTACCCCTGCTTGATGAAGAGGTGCCTCAAATCTATGAGGATGTGTTTTCTCAGTTATCTCAATGACCAAAAATAAAAAGACCCCTTAATTAATCCAACCTTGATCTTATTTATAGATGGACATTAAATTAAAGCAGAAACAGATAAATATTAGGCAAGAAATACAGTAACCACTACAGTAGAAGCAATTAGGGTTCCACAGCTCCTGTCCATATCACAATCTAGAAAACTGACATAGCATTTAAGGACAAGCTGTCATTAGCTAAAGGAAAAATACTAATATTTATACTCTAAATAGATAAGCATTTGGAAGACTTCATGACTCAGAATGTTATGAAAACAATGGTGATCTCTGACCAAGAAAGTATACAAACCACAAATGTTTTTACCTTAAATAAAATCCCTCATACAATATCTCCAAATTAATTAAAAGTTGGCAGTATGCCTCTAAAATTGAAAAGACAAATGATAGCAGCAGAACCGTAAAATGAATTTTGTGAGATGTTCCAAATGGCAGCCTGGTCATCCCACAGTCCTGAAGTAATCTTCAGAAAAACACTCCAGGAAATTTCCATCATGGAAAACAAAAAATGAAAGAGGTCATGGCAAAATGCTGGTTGATAGATATTGATAATGTAGTTTAAAAATATGATAAAAGTCAGGCTCGTAATCCAGGTAATCCAGGCAAATTTATTAAATTTTTATCACCTAAAACCCTGCCTCCACTATCTCTGCCATTTGAACATTGTCAGTTGGATTTTATTGACTTCCACTTTCAATGGGTAGATCATGATGGTTAGGCTTTTATCAACTTGGCCAGGTAATTGTGCCCAGTTGTTTGGCCAAATAAGCACTGGGCTAATTGTAACACAAGGCATTTCATGGATTTTGAACATCAGTGGATTAATTGCATAGATGACTGGTTACATTTACAATCAACTGAGTTAATTGCCTACAGCAATGAATGGCATCTCATCTAATCAGCTGAAGACCTTAAAGGAAGTGATTTCAGCATGCAACAGAGAATTAGCATCTTGACTTCAGAAGGCCAGCATCTCCTGGGAAATAAATCAAGGACCTTCGTCAGCGTCCCTGGTCTGCAATCTTCCCTACAGAATTTGGAATTATGATTCCCAATGGTCACATGACACAATTTTGTAAAATCCCATACTATTTATGATACTTCCTTTCAGTTTTGTTTCCCCAGAGAGCCCCGATATTTACAGCATGGCACTGGGAGAGGTTCTGGAAAAACTGAATCTCAAAATTGGGGTTTCTGAATTGGTTCTTGGATTTTTGCAAATGGTTCTCTACTCTGACTAGGTTAAAGTTACTGATCACCCTCTTTCCAATAATCAAGAGGCCACTGACAGTCTGCGGTTTGTGCTGGAGGTAGATATGCAATATATCACAAATGTATATGACTACATCCATGCTTATAAGAGATAAGACTCTGGGTGAGTGTTTGTAGCACCTTAACTTATTTTTCTTGATTTAAAAGGTACAGTGATGTTGGCTGGCTGTTCCAAAATACAATGGATACAGTTATGAAAGAAAGGGTGTCTTCTATTAATGTGAGGACATAGTTTGGAAAGGAGTAGAATCCTGAGGTTTGGGATGTAGACATATTGGTTGCTGATGACAGAACTGAGGGTTTTGAAATCCTAAATTCTGCTGAGACTTTGAGAGATAAATCTGTAGTTTCTGCCCTGAGGAGACAATCACACAACCTTCTCCCCACCCAGAGAAAAGACCACCCAAACTCCAGCCTACCCCAAGGAGTCTGCCATCGAAACCCCACCTAAAGAGATTAATCCTATTTCATCATATGAAACTGCAATGGAATGTCCTGAAGTATTTGTTTGCAAAACCCTTCTAATGTTTCTACTTACCCACCTTGACCACCCATTTTTTCTTCCAGACCTATAACTAGATTAAATCCACAACAAGTCCCCAAAGGTGAAGTACAAAGTGTGACTCATGAGGAAGTATGTTGTACTCCAAAAGAAATGTATGAGTTTCACAATTAATATAGAAAGAAATCAGGAGAATATGTGTGGGAATGTACATTAAGGGGGTGGGGTAATGGTGTATACTCTAGAATCAATGTAAGGCAATTATGTGAGAATGGAAGGGAGATAAATCCAATAAAAATACAGGGATCTTCTACCTGAATGAAATTTCTAGGTGTGCAGTGGTGTGCAGCATTCTGAGATAGCCCTTCTAAAGTGAAGGATAAGCTGTTGCATGTGGCCCTTCTCCTATTAAAGAAAGGATACACTACCCTAAGATGGACTCTTCAGATTTTGAAGAGAATGTACATATCATTTCAGTAAGTTACTCTGGCCTATTTCCTAAGTGACCAGAAAAGTTCCTAGACAGTTGCAGACTGAATAAAGAGGAGACTCTGCAACAGATCAGGCTGCTGTTCAAACTGCACTGCCACATGGCCCACATGATGCAACAGAATGAATGTGGCTAATATGTCAACTTGGTTGAAGTGTCAGAGTCAGATAGAGATGCAATCTAGAGACTTTGGAAAGCTCACAAGGCAGCAATTAGGATTTTGGAGCAAAGACCTATCATTTTCTGCAGATTACTCTCCTTTTTGAAAAAGAGCTTTTGGCTTGCTACTTGGCTTTAATAGAGAATGAATCTTTATCCATGGGCCACCAAGTTTTCATAAGGCCTGAGTTGCCTGTCAAGAGATGGGTATTTTTTGACCGATCCAACCATTAAGTTAAGCATTCACAGCAACACTCGATCATAAAGTGGAAGTACTATATTTGAGATAGAACTGAAATGGTTCCTGAATACACAAGTATATTAATTGAGGAAATGGACCAAATGCTCATAGTCATCACTTAAAACACATTACCTTCTCTTTCCTACCTCACAGTTATTGACTCTTTGGGAGTTCCTTACATCATTTGACTGAAGAAGAGAAAATTTAGGTCTGGTTTAGAGATGGTTCTTCATAACATGTAGATAACAACAAAAAACTGGGTGGTTGTAGCACTGCAGGCCCTATCTGGGACATCCATGAAATACAGGGGTAAGGGGAAATCCTCCCAGGGGGCAGAAATTTGAGGTGTGCACCCAGTTGTTCATTTTGCTTGGAATTAGGAATGACTAGAGCTGCTTTTGCATCCTTATTCATGTAAGGTTATCAATGCAATGGCTGGATGATCAGGGACTTGGAAAGAACATGATTGAAAAATTGGTGATAAAGAGTTCTGGGGAAAACGTATGTGGATAGATCCTTCTGAGTGGGCAAAAAATGTGAAAAGATTTCTTATCCATGTGAATGTTCAGCAGACAGTGAATTCAGCAAAAGAAGATTTTAATAGTCAAGTGGATAAGATGACCCATTCTGTGGATAGCATCAGCCTTGTTCACCCACCACTCCTGTCATTGCCCAATGGGCTCATGAATAAAGTGACCATGGAGGTAGGGATGAGGTTATACATAGGCTCGCAACATGAACGCCATCTCACTGAGGCTTTTCTGTCTACATCAACTGGTGCGTGCCTAATCTTCCAGCAGCAGAGACCACACTCAGCCCCTGATATGGCATCGTTGTCTGACATGGTCATCCTGCACTCTGGTGGCAGATTGATAACACTGAATTACTTCATTAGGAAGGGGATGCAACTTGTTCTAAGTGAAATAAACACATAACCTGGATATGGGTTTGCTTTCTGTGCACTCAATGACTACCAAAACTGGGAAGCAGACTTGGCCCAGTGGTTAGGGCATCCGTCTACCACATGGGAGGTCTGCGGTTCAAACCCTGGGCCTCCTTGACCCATGTGCAGCTGGCCCATGCACAGTGCTGATGCGTGCAAGGAGTGCCCTGCCATGCAGGGGTGTCTCCCGCGTGGGGGAGCCCCACACGCAAGGAGTGCACCTGTGAGGAGAGTGGCCCAGCGTGAAAGAGAGAGCAGCCTGCCCAGGAATGGCGCCACTCACACTTCCCATGCAGCTGACGACAACAGAAGCGGGCAAAGAAACAAGACAACAAGAAGGAGCAAAATAGACACAGAGAACAGACAACTGGGGGGGGGGGGATTAAATAAATAAATAAATTTTTTAAAGAAATGACTACCAAAACTACCATCCATGGATGTACTGAATGTCTTATTCTCCACCATGTTATTCAACAGAGCATTGCTTCTGATCAAGGAACTCACTTCAAAGAGAATGATTCAAAAAATTTGCACATGCTCATGAAATTCACTGGTATTACCATGATCCCCATCATCTTGAAGCAGCTAGATTGCTAAAATCATGGAATGACCTTTTGAAGACTCAATTACAACACCAAATAGGTGGCAATACATTCCATGGCTGGAGCAAAGTTCTCCAGAAGCCTATGTATGCTCTGAATCATCATGCACACTATAGTGCTGCTTTATGGGATTCATGGGTCCAGGAATCAAAGGGTGGAAATGGGAGAGGAATGCCTTTTATTACCCATAGTGATCCACTGGAAAATTTTTATTTCCTGTCCTTGCAACCTTAAGCTTTGCTTATCTACAGGTGTTCCAAAAGGATGAGTGTTTTTTTACATCATGAAACAATATTTCACTGAACTAGAATTTAAGACTGCCACCTGGACGCTTTGGGCTCCTTATGCTTCTGAATCATCAGGTGAATAAGGGTAGTACTGTGCTGACTTCAGAGATTTATCCTCATGACCAAGGGGAAATTGGACTGCAACTACACTATGGAGGCAAAGAACAGATTGCCTGGAATAGAGGAGCGACCCTAAGTCATCTCTTAATACTGCCAGGTCCTGTGATTAAAGTAAATGGAAAACTGCAAGAGGAATATAGTTGTGGGTCAAGCCACAAGAAAATGATGGCAGCCTGAGGTACTTGCTGAAGGCAAAAGGCACATGGAATGGGTAGTGGAAGAAGATAGGGATAAATATGAACTTTGTCATGTGACACGTTATAGAAATGAGGACTGTAACGGTCATGAGCATTTCTTTCTTGCTTTGAATATGTTTGTAAATGTACATAAAATGAATATCTTTGTTTTCTTCCCAATTCTCTCCCTTAATCGTATGACATATGATATATTAGTGTCATGTTGTAGTATTAGGATGTCAAGTTTAAAAATGGACATTACCCAAGGATTCACACCTTATTCAGGAGAGATTTACTGTGCTTAAAATTGTATGCAGCGCTGTTGAGTATTGTTAGGTGAAGCATATGTATGTCTGTTAATGTTTTATTTTGAGATTAAATAACATTTAAAGTGATGTGTATGTCTGCCAAGTTGACAAGGGATAGACTGTCATGGTTAGGCTAATGTATCAATTTGGTCAGGTAATTGCACCCTGATTTTTCTTCAAACAAGCACTGGGCTAATTGCAATATAAGGGCATTTCATGTACTTTAATCATCAGGTAATTGATTGCACAGATGACTGATTACATCTACAATTAATTTAGGAGATTGTCATCAGCAATGACTGATGACTCATCCAATCAGTCGAAGGACTTAAATGAACACCCGATTTCTGAGCATTCAGGGAAAAAGTGTCCATCTCTATTTCAGACAGCCAGTGTTTCATGGATACTCATCAATGAGCTTCAACAGTGTTCCTAGCTTGAGGCCTGCCCTATGAAATTTGGACTTGTTCATGAAACAATTTTATAAAATCTCATAATATTTATAAATGTCTTCTGAAAGTTTTGTCTCCCTAGAGAAACCTGACTAGTACATTGGTTATGAATACTTGGTCTCTTGATGGTATGAGGGATTCCATTGTCCCCAAATGGATGCTACAGTTGTCAGAGAAAAATTATTATAAGATAATTTTGTAGTTTCATGATTACCCTTTGAACTTTCCATTGACCTTTGAACTCACTTTACTTGATAGGTTACAAGAAATATGTCAAGAATTTCCCATCCAGAACAACTCAAATGTCTATTCCATCACCAATCTCTGGCAAGATGGAAAAATCAATGAATAATTAAATAAAAGTTAGCTAAATTATATGACTCACTGGGATTGTCTTGGCCAAAAATAATCCTTTTGGTTCTCACGGCCCTGAGATTTACACTGACAGGCAACAGCACTTTTCCCTAGACACTATCTAATTATGGTCAAACAAAATGTTCAGTACTGTAAATAATCATATATTTTCAGGAACATCTTCATCAAATTTCAGAATCTCCTACTGACTTTCCACTGCCTAAAGTGGACATATAACAAACCTGAAACCAGCTGATCACATATTTTATAAAAGACATGAAAAATGGCAAGACTAAAGCCTAACTGTAAAATAATTTATCAGATTGTGGAAGGGTGAAGTCATAGCACGACTGGCCACTTTCACTGAGACCCAAAAATATATCCTGTGCCCAGGACTAGCTGTGTCTCCCTGGCAGGATAAAGCAAAATCTCCTACTAGATGAAGGGGTATGCTGAACATACTGTGCCATTACCATGAGCATATGTAAACATTCACTGGAGTCATTCTGATTCTATAATGCATGTTTTATGACATCCAGCTCACACCTTGGTCATAGAAGGAGCCAATTTCCTCTTTTACAATATGCAAACATGGAGAGGGGTGTTGCACTTAAAATATCTCCCTGTGCTAGCCAAGAAATGAGACCCATTGACTGTGGGGAACTCCATGCCCACTAGTGAAGTTGACCTCATTCTGTCTCTTTTCTATGTGAGTAAACATTGCTCCATACAGTATTGTGATCAATGTGGTTCTATTGTTAACAATGACACCTATATTGTTGCAGGTTGACATCTCTTTAGGTGACTATCTGTCCTACAGATAGTAGGTGTAATCAGATAAAGGACCAAAGAATGCACAGCATACTAAGATATACCTATAAGGGATTGTTCCAGGGTGATTCTATCTCTAAAATAAGATTGTTGACTGACTGAGGACTGTCCTTCCTCTGGCCACAGCATTCAAGTTCGATGTAAGTAGTGTCCCTTTAATTAAGATGAATTGGTGTGACAGAGAAAGGTGGAAATGAAGGAGTTGGGTTCCAGGAAAATTAGGGAACCTATATGCTGGCTTCTGGCTGCCTGCAAGTTCCCCACCGCTCATTGAGGCAAATGGTGCCTTAAGGATTGCAAATATCACCAGTGTGAGGTCCCTTTGCAAGGAGGTCTGCTTTTTCTGGGCTGTTTTTGGGCCCCATTTGAGACATATTTTCTCTAAACACAAATATACCATGTGTATTATTTAGCCAAAGGGGTGCTGATGCAAAGTATCAGAAATCTGCTGGCTCTTATAAAAGGTATTTATTTAGGGTAGGAGAATAAAATTACCAGGCCATAAAGCATAAGTTACTTCTCTCACCAAAGTGTATTTCCAAGTTTTGGAGGACAATGACTGTCAAAATCTGTGAGGATTCAGGCTTCCTGGGTTCCTCTGGGCTCAGTTCCTCTGTGTTCTCCACAAGGTCAACTGTAGACTATAAGCCTCTCTAGGCTTTGTCTCTCTCCACAAGGTCAGCTGTAAACTATTAGGTGAATGGCTCTGTCTCTCTCCCTGGGGTTTCTGCTATGTCTAAGGAGCCATCTCTATTCTTCCATGTTCTTCTCCTTGCTCAGGTCCTCTCTTCCTGGGGCTTACTTCTCTATCCTCAGTGTGCTTACTTCCTGGGACTCCAGCTTAAGACTCCAGCATCAAACTCCAACATCAAAACTCCAACATCAAAAACCCTCAGCTCTGTCCTTTGCCATGCCTTTAATCTGTGAGTCCGTACCCGAAAAAGGGGTGGGGACTCAACACCCTAATGATGTTGCCCCATCAAACCCCTAATCATAACTTAATCATGCCCAGGTTCAGGCCAGTTTACAAGCATAATCCAGTATCTATTTTTGGAATTCAGAACTATGTCAAACTGCTACACTCCATCCTCTAAATTTCAGAAAAAAAAATTACAATATTTGAAAAAACCTTAAATCAGTAACAATGCAAGTACTAAATCATATCACAATCAATTTAAAGAAATACAGTTTGTCTTGGGGCAAAGTCCTGTCTGCTATAGACCTCTGAAACTTAAAAAAACAATTTATCTGTTTCCAATACACAAATCAACAGACAAAGGATAAGCATTTTCATTACAATAAGGAGAAATTGGGAGGGAAACATGACCATGGGTACTCTACATTTCAGCAAAGCTACAGGGCATTCTCCATTCGATTTCAGTCTGAGAGTAATTCTTAAGATGATGGTTTCTTCTCCTTGGAGCCTTATGGGAACCCACAATTTCCAGTGACTCTTTTCTTGCCCAGTGATTCTTTTCTCGGTTCCATGCCATTAAGCATCTGGGTGTCAACCAAACTCCAGAACTCTCTCTCCAAGAGTGTTGGGGTGATTGCCACACCTTACACAATCTCTGGGTTAGAGACTTAACCCCCACACAGTACAATGTGAAGACAACATTCCCCCTAACACTGGAAAACAGACTCAACCCTCTCAGTGCAATGAGTTGACCACCTGCCCTTCCCTAACATTTGGCATACATGCTAAACCCTCTCAGAGCAATGAGTTGACTACCTGGCCTTCCCTAATATTTGGGGGACAGGTCCACCCCTCTCAGACATGTGGGGTGCTGAACTTATCTGCCCTAATAATAGGGGAATGAGCTCCACCCTCTCTGTACCTTGGGGCAGCAAAACTCTCCCAGAACATCGGGCAGGAATATCCACCTGCTTCAACTGCTGGGGCATACTCACCCACTCTGTACACATGGGTGGGGTTTCCCTCTTGGCCCAAGGTGTCCTAATTCCAGATCTCAGCTTCCATGGTTTTCCTTTGAAGTCATTCTCCCTTCAATTTCTCCTTTCCACGTCTCTTTAATTCCAGGCTGACAGTGGTTTTTGTTCATACAGCTCTCTCAAAATGTCTGTTGGTTTAGCATCCAGGAAGCAGTGGTCCAAGCCAACAGACAATAAGACTTTCCACAAGTTTTTCTGAAATAACTGCATCTTCAATCCTGATTTACAAGTCTGAAGTTTAGTTAAGTCCTCTGATGGAGCACATTCTTCTGGGAGCTTGATTTCCAGAGGATTGGAATTTCCAGAATTAGTTTCTGTTTTCTTTGTTCCTGACAATTCAGTCCTCAGTATTTCTCTCTTGTCTAACATTTTACTTTAAGCTGCAAGCAGAAGCCAAGCTGCATTCTCTGGGTTTACTTTGGAAATTTCTTCAGCTAAATGCCCAGGCTCACCATTTTCATTTTCTGCCTTCCATGAAAAGAAAAAACAGAAAACAAAACCAAAAACCAAAAAACGAAAGAAAAACAAAAAACAGGAGTTAAAAATCTCTAAGTTCTCTGAAACTTTACAACACGGATCACCTTTCCTCTACTTTGCAATAATAGTCTCATCATTTACTTCTAAGGCATCATAAAAAGTCTCTTTAGCATCCATATTGTTATCAACAGTCTCTTCAAAGTACCGTAGGTCTTTTCTTCCAAGCATTTCACAATTCCTCCAAAAATACTCCTTAAGCATTTATAAAACCATTCCAGCATTTCAGGAATTGCAAATGTGTTTTCCTCACTCCTTTGTACCAAATTCTGTATTAATCAGCCAAAGGGGTGCTGATGCAAAATACCAGAAATCTGCTGACTGTTAGAAAGGGTATTTATTTTGGGTAGGAACTTATAGTTACCAGTGCATAAAGTATAAGTTTCTTCCCTCACCAAAATCTATTTCCAGGTGTTGGAACAAGATGGCTGCCAAAGTCTGTGAGGGTTCAGACTTCCTGGGTTCCTCTGGGCTCAGCTCCCCTCTTTTCTCCACCTGGTCAGCTGTAGACTATTAGGTGAAAGACTCTGTTTCTCTCCCTGGGGTATCTGCCACATCTAAGGAGCCATCTCTATTCCTCTGTGTTCTTCTTGCTCAGGTCCTGTCTTCCCAGGGCTTGCTACTCTTTCCTGTGTCTACTTACTTCCTGGGACTCCAGCTTAAAACTTCAGCATCAAACTCCAACATCAAAAACCCTCAAGTATTTCCTTTTCCATGCCTTTTATCCATGAGTTACCACCCAACAAAGGGTGGGGAATCAACACCCTAATGATGTGGTTCAATCAAATCCCAAATCATAACTTAATCATGCCCACATTCAGACCAGTTTAAAAACATAATCAAATATCTATTTTTGGAATTAATAACTATGTCAAATTGCTATAACATGGCATTGCTGAAAAACAAAGTTAAACAGAGATCATTTTCTGTGAGTGAAACATGGAGGTTAGAGATAGATATTGGCAAAAACTACTGAAAGACCATGGGGTTTATTTTGTATATTTGTTTGATGAGGGGGCATTGCAGGTTAAGATGTCTAGGGCCAAGTGATTTATCTGGGAAAGTTAACCACTGACCCTCTGTTTTAAGATATTTTTGCTTGCCACAAACAGGGAAATCTACAGAAAAGAGATATAGATAAGCCCATGCTGATTTTGGTCTTGGTTGCTGGGAGTACAAAATGGTTTTCCCAACAGTGGGGACTTCCCAATAAGTAAAATCCCCTGGAGAACTGGTCATGAACTGTAAATGCCCTCAGAATGCAAAGTAGAACTTGTTGGGTTTCCTAAGGAAGCACGCCAACAAATTCATTGGGGTAAGTGTGTCCCTCTAAGTTAGGGGTTAAGTCATTGGTAGAAGCCATAAGAGAACAGAAGGAAGATGGCTCAAAAGACTGGAAAGATTAAGAATCCCACATTGTTGCTCTCTAGGTCACAGAAAGCAGTCAGGAAAGCTGAAAACAATACTTGAAAAGCTTAACTCTGCCACAACCAGGACAGTGAGGAACAGAATTCTGATTATGAGTCCCATGTGTCAGATAGGGAGAATGAAGTCTCTCACATGAACCCCTGTTTTATTCCATTTATGAATGGTTAGGGGTGGGGCCAAGTTTTCTTGGTGCTCAGGGGATCATAGGCCTTATATTTATCTTTGGATGAAAAAGACAAGTGGGGATTTAAACCTTCATGGGGTCCTTAGAGGTGTCCAAGTGAAAAGTTTTAGGCTCCCACAAAGGGAAGGACAAAATCATGACATTGAAGGATTTTAGGGAAGATGTGTTGATGAATGGCAGGCAAGTGCATATGTGCTCATGGTTGGCATTCTTTGGACCATTTCAGGCACCAAAGACCGTGGTTCATCACTCTGAGTGTATTATAATTAGTTGCATTTTGGCTATCAGTGACTTGGAAAATCAACATGGCCTGTGGATGTATTCTTCCTGTTTCTTTTTTTTTTTTAATATTTATTTATTATTATTATTATTTTAATTACATTAAAAAAATATATGAGGTCCCATTCAACCCCACCGCCCCCGCCCCCCACTCCCCCCACAGCAACACTCTCTCCCATCATCGTGATACATCCATTGCACCTGGTAAGTTCATCTCTGAGCATCACTGCACCCCATAGTCAATGGTCCACATCATAGCCCAGACTCTCTCACGTTCCATCCAGTGGGCCCTGGGGGGATCTACAGTGTCCCGTAATTGTCCGTGAAGCACTATCCAGGACAACTCCACGTCCCGAAAACGCCTCCACATCTCATCTCTTCCTACCGTTCCCCACACCCAGCAGCCCCCATGGCTACCGTTCCCATACCCATTCCACATTTTCTCTGTGGACATTGGATTGGTTGTGTCCATTGCACACCTATGTCAAGTGAGGGCTTAGATTCCACATGGGTACTGGATGCACTCTTCCCGCTTCTAGTTGTAGACACTCTAGGCTCCATGTTGTGGTGGTTGACCTTCTTCAACTCCATGTTAGCTGAGTGGAGTAAGTCCAATAAGTCAAAGTGTAGGAGCTGAAGTCTGTTGAGGCTCTGGGCCTGGGTGTCATATTATCAGTCCAGAGATTCAAATCCCCTACATATATCTTAAACTCAGCACCAACTACAATTCCAATAAAGTAGCATGCAAGACTTGTGAAAAGAGATCCCCTCTGAGTCCATTTCCATCACACAGAAATACCAGCTCCAAAGAAGGGCCATCTGTCATGGCAGTGAACCCCTTCTGCCATGACCATAGAACCCGTGGGTCTCTTTATCCCTCAAAAGAACCAATACCTGGGGTTGTATCTACCTTATCAGTCTCTTAGACTCTGTTCAGTTGTACATAGGGGTATTCCTTCTGACAACCTCCAGACTCTTTTTTAGAGACTCACAGCCTTATAATCTCATTTCTCCTTTCCATTTCCCCCTTACATTAGGTCAAACCGCTTCCCGAAGTCATGTTATTATATGTAGACAGGTATATTCTGCTGTTCCGCATTGAATCTTTAATTCAAGGTCATTTTCTAGTTGCTTCTTCAGCTAGTATGTGGTAGTGATCCCTCGGTGCCAGGGAGGCTCATCCCCGGGTGTCGTGTCCCATGCTGGGGGGAATGCATCACATCTACACGCTGAGTTTGGCTGTGAGAGTGGCCACATTTGAGTAACATGAAGGCTGTCAGGAGGAAACCCCCAGGCACAATGCTACTCTAGGCCTTGTTCTTATTGCAGGTGCATAGGCTCAAAAGTGTAGCCATTAGTATCAAGAGCCCACTGTTGGGCCCTCCTTCCTTCCTGGTTCTTGCCGTTGCACCTGGAGGATTGCCGCTGCTCTCCCAGGGCCCAAAACAGTGACCCCCCGGCCAGGAGCCCAGTACCCCCCCAGCTGTTGTTTTAAATTGTTTCCACTATGCGTATATATAGACATTACCATATACCCTGGGCATATGCCCTGTATAACTCCCTGTCAACCATATATATCCTGTCAATAACATCCCATATCAGTATTCCTCCGCTGCCATTGTTGAACCACTCTGTGATCCAAAACTTCCCGTAAAGTGAATCCCAACATAATGTCAGCTTCAGAAGAGCCTTAGATCACCAAAATTCATATATACAATATACAGTATTTCCCCAGATCCACGATAAAACCTTTTCCCTTCCACAGCAATAATCTTTTAACTTATTCATATCATATTTCCTGAAACTGATGTACAGATTCCGAAACTATAGTTTTCAAACAAGGTAACATTTGTGCTTACTATGTGGTCCATACTTTAGGTTGTACAGTTTTCTAAATTTTTTAGTTATCCTATGTTTTGTCTTATGGTTTTCATTATTAGTCTGTCGTCCCCTATATGTTTTTGGTGTAATATTAGCTGTTTTATATTCATCCTCGTGTACTCTCACATAACTCCTCTTTTGCCCCCTTATTTACCTTTGTTCTATCCATTGCATGTCCATTTTCCCCTCCCCTTAGGGCCCACAACGCCTGCCAATCTAATGCCCTGGGAGCCGTCCTTTCTCACGAGAGATACAGTTCTCTCTATTCGACGGCATTAGTCTTCCCCAGGATATGGGTCCACGCCACCCAATGGTAGAACCCACCTTGGCAAAATGAGCCTTCAGCTCTTCCCTCCGGAGTCCGTCCCGCATCAGACCATACCCCCTGAGTGTCCTAACCAGGTGACCCTCCTATTTATACTTTGATACGTTTTACTCAACATTTAGTTCTCAACGAACTTCTGGCACTCTCCCATGTTGTATGTTGCCCCTCCCTCCCACCTATTTCTTGGAGCATATTACCCCTCTTCCCATCCCCAGCCCCCCTCAAACCCAGAAAACCCCACCCGAAGGTAACCCCTTGCCCCCATTTTGTCCCTTCTTTGTGCTCATACTTACCCCCAGCTCATCACAGATTCCACCCCTACAGACATTAACTCACATCCTTCCTCCACCCCCCGATTTCCAGTAAGCCACTTTTCCAAACTCTAGCTCTCTGAGGCAGTTAACTTATTTCATATCATTGAGGTCATATAGTATTTGTCCTTCAATGCCTGGGTTGCTTCACTTAACATAAGATTCTCAAGGTTCATCCATGTTATCACGTGCGATTGTAGTGTATTGGTTCTTACAGCTGAGTAGTATTCCATTGTGTGTATATACCACATTTTATTGATCCACTCATCTGTTGATGGGCTTTTGGATTGATTCCAACTTTTGGCGATGGTGAACAATGCTGCTATGAACATTGGTGTACATATATCGGTTTGTGTCCTTGTTTTCAGATCTGATGGGTATATACCCAGCAGTGGTATTGCTGGGTCATATGGCAAATCTATGGATAATTTTTTGAGAAACTGCCAAACTGTCCTCCAGAATGGTTGGATCCTTCTGTATTCCCACCAGCAATGGATGAGTGTTCCCCTTTCTTCACATCCTCTCCAGCATTTGTATTCTACTGTTTTTTTCATGGCTGCCAATCTTATGGGAGTAAGATGGTATCTCATTGTAGTTTTGATTTGCATTTCCCTGATAGCTAGGGATTTGGAGCATTTTTTCATGTGCTTTTTAGCCATTTGTATTTCTTCTTTGGAGAAGTGTCTGTTTAAATCTTTTTCCCATTTTTTAAATGGGTTGTTTATCTTTTTGTTTTCGAGATATATGAGTTCTTTATATATGCAAGTTATAAGTCTCTTATCAGATATATGGTTGCCAAATATTTTCTCCCATTGTGTGGGTTCCCTTTTTACTTTCTTGACAAACTCCTTTGAGGTGCAGAAGGCTTTAATTTTGAGGTAGTCCCATTTATCTATTTGTTCTTTTGCTGCTCGTGCTTTTGGTGTGATATTCATGAAGCCATTTCCTATTACAAGGTCCTGTAGATGTTTCCCTACACTGCTTTCTAAGGTCTTTATGGTCTTGGCTCTTATATTTAGGTCTTTGATCCATCTTGAGTTGATCTTTGTATAAGGTGTGAGATGGTAATTCTCTTTCATTCTTCTACATATGGCTATCCAGTTCTCCAGGCACCATTTGTTGAATAGGCCATTCTCTCCCAGTTGAGAGGGTTTGGTGGCTTTATCGAATATTATATGGCTAGATACATGAGGTTCTATATCTGAACTTTCAATTCGATTCCATTGGTCTGTGTGTCTCTCCTTATGCCAGTACCATGCTGTTTTCACTACTGTAGCTTTGTAGTATGTTTTGAAGTCAGGAAGTGTGATTCCTCCTATTTCGTTTTTCTTTTTCAATATGTCTTTGGCTATTCGGGGCCTCTTTTTATTCCAAATAAATTTCATAGTTAGTTTTTCTAGTTCCTTAAAGAAGGCTGTGTTGATTTTTATTGGGATTGCATTGAATGTGTAGATCAGTTTTGGTAGGATAGACATCTTAATAATATTCAGTCTTCCTATCCATGAACAGGGAATATACTTCCCTTTATTTAGGTCTTCTTTGATTTCCTTGAACAATCTTGTATAGTTCTCGATGTATAAGTTTTTTACCTCTTTAGTTAAATTTATTCCTAAGTATTTGATTTTTTTATTTACTATTGTGAATGGTATTTGTTTCTTGATTTCCTCCTGATCTTGCTCATTATTGGTGTACAGAAATGCTACTGATTTTTGCGCATTGATCTTGTAACCTGCGACTTTGCTAAACTCATTTATGGGTTCTAGGAGCTTTGTTGTAGATCTCTCAGGGTTTTCTATATATAGGATCATGTCATCTGCAAATAATGAAATTTTGACTTCTTCCCTTCCAATTTGAATGCCTTTTATATCTGGTTCTTGTCTCAGTGCTCGAGCCAGTACTTCCAAGACAATGTTAAATAGGAGCGGAGACAATGGGCATCCTTGTCTTGTTCCTGATTTTAGAGGGAAGGATTTCAGGATTTCGCCATTGTAAAAAATGTTGGCTTTAGGTTTTGCATATATACTCTTTATCATGTTCAAAAAGTTTCCTTGTATTCCGATCCTTTGGAGTGTTTTTATCAGGAAGGGGTGCTGTATTTTGTCAAATGCCTTTTCTGCATCTATAGATATAATCATGTGGTTTTTTTCTCTCAGTCTGTTTATATGGTGTATTACATTGATTGATTTTCTTATGTTGAGCCATCCTTGCATACCTGGGATAAATCCCACTTGGTCATGGTGTATAATTCGTTTAATGTGTTGTTGAATACGATTAGCAAGTATTTTGTTAAGTATTTTTGCGTCTAGGTTCATTAGAGAAATTGATCTGTAATTTTCCTTTCTTGTGGTGTCTTTGTTTGGCTTTGGTACTAGGGTAATGTTGGCATCATAGAAGGAATTAGGCAGTGTTCCTTCTGTTTCGATTTTTTGGAATAGTTTCAACAGGATTGGTGTTAGTTCTTTCCGGAATGTTTTGTAGAATTCACCTGTGAAGCCGTCTGGCCCTGGGCTCTTCTTAGTTGGGAGATTTTTAATGACTGATTCTATCTCTTTGCTTGTGATTGGCTTGTTAAGATCATCAATTTCTTCTTTCGTCAGTATGGGCTGCTTATGTATTTCTAGGAATTTGTCCATTTCCTCTAAATTGTCATTTTTGTTGGAATATAGTTTTTCAAAGTATCCTCTTATGGTAGTCTTTATTTCTGTGGGGTCAGTGGTGATATCACCTTTCTCATTTCTTATTTTGTGTATTTGCATCTTTTCTCTTTTTTTCTTTGTTAGTCTCGCTAAAGGTTTGTCAATTTTGTTGATCTTCTCAAAAAACCAGCTCTTGGTCTTGTTTATTTTTTCAAGTGCTTTCTTATTTTCTATTTCATTTAGTTCTGCTCTTATCTTTGTTATTTCCTTCCTTCTTCTTCCTGTTGGGTTACTTTGTTTTTGTTTTTCTAATTCCTTCAAATGTGCAGTTAATTCTTCAATTTCTGCTCTTTCTTCTTTTTTGATATATGAATTTATGGCTATAAATTTCCCTCTCAGTACTGCTTTTGCTGCATCCCATAAATTTTGGTATGTTGTGTTATCATTATCATTTGTTTCAAGGTAGTCATTGATTTCTTTTGAGATTTCCTCTTTGACCCACTGTTTTTCTAAGAGTGTGCTGTTTAATTTCCAAATTGTCATGTGAAGTCTGGGTCTCTGTCCCTTGCAAATTTCCAGCTTGACTCCACTGTGGTCAGAGATACTGTTTTGTATGATTTCGATCTTTCTGAATTCATTAAGCCTTTCTTTGTGGCCTAGCATATGGTCAATCTTGGAGAATGTTCCATGTGCGCTTGAGAAAAATGTATATCCTACTCTGTTTGGGTGTAATGATCTATATATGTCTATTAGATCCAGCTCTTCTAATATACTGTTCAAATGTTTTGTTTCTTTAGTGATTCTCTTTTGAGATGTTCTGTCCAGAGTTGATAGTGGTGTATTAAAATCCCCCACTATAATTGTAGATGCATCTATTCTTTCACTTAGTTTTTCCAGCGTTTGCCTCACATATTTAGAGGCGCCCTTGTTAGGAGAATAAATATTTATGATTGTTCGATCTTCTTGACAAATTGTCCCTTTCACTAAAATATAGTATCCTTCTTTGTCTCTCACAATTGTTTCGCATTTAAAGTCTATTTTGTCTGATATTAATATAGCTACTCCTGCCTTTTTTTGGTTGTTGTTTGCTTGTATGATTGTTTTCCAGCCCTTCTCTTTCAACCTCCATGAGTCTCTGGGTCTAAGATGTGTCTCTTGTAGGCAGCATATAGATGGGTCGTATTTCCTTATCCAGTGTCCCAGTCTGAATCTTTTGATAGGTGAGTTTAATCCGTTGACATTCAGTGTTATTACGTTTAGAGAGTTATTTATGGTAGCCATATTTTGGTTGGATTTGTGTTTGTTATATTTTGTTTGTATTATTTTATTTTCCCCTTCTATTTTTGTCTTTCTTGTTGCTTTTACACTCTCCTCCATCTCTGACTGTCCTGTTTTTTCCTTTCTTCCTGCAGAATTCCCTTAAGAATTTCTTGAAGGGGAGGTTTCTTGTTGATATACTCTTTCAGTTTCTGTTTATCTGTGAATATTTTGAACTCTCCATCATTTTTGAATGCTAGTTTAGCTGGATAGAGTATTCTTGGTTGGAGATTTTTTTCCTTTAGTACCTTGACTATATCATACCACTGCCTTCTTGCCTCCATCGTTTCAGATGAGAAATCAGCACTTAATCTTATGGAGTTTCCCTTGTATGTGATGGTTTTCTTTTCTCTTGCTGCTTTTAGAATTTTTTCTTTGTCTTGAGCATTGGATAATTTGACAAATATATGTCTTGTGGTGGGCCTGTTGGGGTTTATGACCAGTGGAGTGCGCTGTGCTTCTTGGATATGTACATCTGTCTCTTTCAGTAGATTTGGGAAGTTTTCATTCATTATTTCCTGCAACACTCCTTCTGACCCCTTTCCCTTCTCTTCTCCTTCTGGAATGCCTATAATATGTATGTTTGAGCATTTTGCGTTATCATTCAGGTCCCTAAGTCCTATCTGGATTTTTTCTACCTTTTTATTGACCACTTCTACTATCTGTTTGATTTCCAATGCACTGTCTTCCACATCACTAATTCTCTGCTCTGCCTCTTCTAGTCTACTGATATTTGCTGCAAGTGTATTTTTGATTTCTTGAATTGTGGTGTTCATTTCCATCATATCTGTTATTTTTTTGTGCATGTCTACAATTTCCCCTCCAAGTGTTGTCTTCACGCTGTTAACCTCTTTCATTACTTCATCAAATTTGTCGGTGATAAGTGTTCTGAGATCTTTCATTGCTTGTGCGAAGTCCTGCCCCCCTTCCTGATTTTCAGTTTGTTGATTGGATTCAGCCATGTTTTCCTGATTACTGGTTTGGTTTGTAGATTTTTGTTGCTGTCTTGTCAACATTTTTTCTTGACGGGTTTAATCAGTTCCTTAGTTTCTTTGTCTAGTCTTGGAGATTAATTAGTTGTTGTTATTGCGTAAGTGTTATATCTTCTCTTTGTCACTTTGTTCTTCTTATTCCAATTTCTTATTGCTAGTTAAGCTCAGTTTAAAGGAAAGTATTAGTGCTGGGGAAAGTCAATTGTGTAAGGAAGGAAAAAGTGTGAAGTAGTATTGGTGATATATGTTTACAAAGCAACAATATGTGTTCTGGGAGGATGGAGGTTAGATCATGTAAATTGTGTAGAGTTATAGTAGTAGGAAAGTACCTATAATGAGGTAGACGACTGAATATGGGAGGAATGTGGTACGTACTAAGAGGCTATTGTTTTCGTGAGAGAGGGAAAGAGAAAAGAAAGGTAATAGTTTCAGGGACGAATACCAGATGGAAAACTAAACAAAGGTATTAGAAATTAAGAGTTAGACACTTTGTGGATCAAAGAAAGGGAGATGGAATATAGGAGAGATAGCAGATGGTGGAGGATATCAAGTTGTAGGGGAAAGGGGATAGTGTAGATAGGCTAAATCTATTCACAGAGAAATGAGGCAGTGGAGGGTGAGGAAACCCAGCAAATGTGAGGTATTTCCTGTAGGACCTATTGTATTGTTAAGGTAAGATAGTATAAGAAGAATATTGGGGACAAGAAAGAGAGGATTGAAAAAAAAAAAGAACAAGAAGAACAACAACAACAACAAAAAATAAAATAAATTAAAAAAATAAAAAAATATAAAAATAAACCAAAGAACAGAAACCCCGCCGCCAGGCTCGGCTGGGCTCAGCTGGGCTCCGGTCCCCCGCCCTCCGCCCGCCGCAGCTCGGCTGTGCTCGGCTTCCCCTCCCGCCGCAGCTCGGCTGGGCTCGGCTGGGCTCGGCTTTCCCGCCCGCCGCCCGGCGCGGCGCAGCGCGGCTCGGCTCTCCCGCTCGCCGCCCGGCGCGGCGCGGCTGGGCTCGGCCGAGCTCAGCCAGGCTCGGCCCCCCCGCCCGCCGTGGCTCAGCCGGGCTCGGCCGGACTCGGCTTCCCCGCCCACCGCCCGCCGCCGCGGCGCAGCGCAGCTCGGCTCTCCCGCCCGCCGCCCGCCGCAGCGCAGCTAGGCTCGGCTGGGCTCGGCTCCTTCGCCCGCCGCCCGCCGCGGCACAGCGCGGCTCGGCTCTCCCGCCCGCCACCCGCCGCGGTGCTAGCTGCCTTGGCTCCGCCTACCCAAGGAGGGAGTCCTCTACACGTAGCTGGGATCTCCGTGTATATTTCACAGATGGATCCTCTCTGTTACCTTCCCTCCAAATCGATGTCCAGACACCTCCGGACCAGGAAAAATCCCGAAACAGCCGGTCCCAAAGAGTCTCCGACGCCTCCCAGCCGATTCCCCCCAGGAGCTAGTAACCGGGAAGTTCACTCAGCTGCCATCTTGCCTCCCCCTCCTGAAAAGTCCCAAATTATATCTTATAGACCAGTCCTTTCCGTTACCTTCCCACCAAATCGATGTCCAGACACTTCCTGCCCTGAAAAAATCCTGAAAAAGCCTGGTCCCGGAGAACCTCCAGCGGTGCCCAGCTGCCTCTTCCCAGGAGAGACGGCAAGGCAAGCTCACTCAGCCACCATCTTGCCGGAAGTCCTCTCTTCCTGTTTCTGAAAAGTTCGAATCATAACCATAGAGCTAAATACTCCCACCGATCACTGGTATTGTGACATCCCAATAAGAAGTTTCTCAAAAGCAATACCATCTCCCTGGCAGGGAAAAAGACATTGCTTTGTTGGCTCAGGACTCCAACAAGTTTGAATCTTCAAAACTAATGTGTTAAAATTCAACAGGACCTTTTGACCCATCTTCTCAACCTAGGCCCACACAAGCCTGCAAAGTCCCACCCAATGGTATCCCTATACCCCCATCTAATAACTTCAATGCACAACTACTTACTTGTACTTTATCATAGATTTTTGCCTGTGTAGGCATCAGCTCACCTTCCTCTCCCCCCCATTTCCTGTAAGCCTAACATCCATTCTCTTGATCACTGAGACAGCTTGATTTGCTTAATTCATATCAGAGAGGTCATGTAGTATTTGTCCTTCAATGCCTGACTTGCTTCATTCAATATAAATTCCTCAAGAAACATCCATTATTTCCCAAGTGTTAGTAATGCATTCCTTCTTACAGATGAGTAGTCTTCCATTGTATGTTCATGGGTGGCTTCCAATTGGGGAGGACAGACTAGTGTGTCAAGCCCTCTGCATTGTTGCATCTATCAATTTTGTCCTTCGAACAGTGGAACTTGGTTGCCACTGTGGGCCCTGAGGGGAGAAGGAGAGATGAATAGAAAAGATAGAAGAGGGGGTAATTGGGGAGCAATGGAATTGTTCCACAAGATTGTGCAATGATGGATATATGTCATGGTCAATTTCATAAAAAATTTATAAAAATGTATAGTCTAAAATATAAACTGCAATGTAAACCATAATGTAACCGAAAATTTAGAAAAGTGTGCAGTCTAAAATACAAACTATAATATAAATCATAATGGAACTATAGTTAGTAGTTATGTTTCAGTATCTATACATCAGCTGTAGCAAATATAATATCCACATGTAAAGAGAACATTGCTGGGGAAAGGGCAAAGGGTTTCATGTTGGGAATATGGGAAACCCCTAAGTTTTATATGAGACTTTACTGTGATCTAAATCATTTTTGAAGACAAAACTAAAAATTAAAAAAAGATGTAGACACTGAGGAAAAAATGGAGGAGATTGCCTGGCCACTGTACATACAGGGCAAACCCTATTACAGTGATGAAAGGCAAAACATCAAAAACAAACTATTATGATAATTTTCATTGTTTAATATCCAATTTATTTTTTACTTTTAGTTTTTATAAATTATTATGTATTCTATTTCTAATCTTTAAGCATATCATTACTATTTCATTTTTCTACTAATTGAATTTGGCAATATATTAGGCTTCATTTTTGAAGAAGTTTTGGATCACAGAAGAGTTCAAATATAGCATGGGAAGAGCCCTGGTGTGGAGTGTCATTGAGGGTGATGCATGGCTGGGGAGATTCTCAAGGACATGTATATAGGGTATATAAATATGTTTGAATATTCTTTGGGTATTGTCATAGTAGGTAGAGTTACAGACAACTGAGGGAGTGCTTAGTTTCTAGATGGGGGAGCTCTGTCACATTCTCCAGCAGAACAGCATCAATCCCCCAAATGCAAGGGTAAATACCAATGAAGAAGGATGGTCCAGTGATGGGCCCTTGATACTGATGATTATGCTTATGAGTCTGTGTGCTTGATATTCCAACCAGGCTTAGAGATGCAGTGTGCCTAAAAGTTACCTCTTGAGAGCCTCCATGTTGCTCAAATGTGACCACTCTCTAAGCCAAAACCAGCCTGTGAATGCATTACCTTCCCCCAGAATGGAACATAACTCCCAGGGATGAGCTTTCTTGGTGCTGAGGGATTATTACTGATCACTAGGTGGTGATGCAACTAGATAAAGACCTTGAAAAAAGGGGGAAATGGTAAAGACAAATTAGTTTATATGATTAAGAGACATCAAAATGAGTCAGGAGGTCATCAGAGAAGTCACAATTATGCATATCTCAGCAGGATCCCAGAGACAGCCAATGTAGACACAATCCCAGGTGCTGGTGTTCCTGAGGGCTACAGAGACACAGGTTCTACAGCCATGGCAGATGGCTGTGGAGTTCAGTGTCTTGCCAGTAGGCGCCTCTCTACACATGACTCTTCTGTCATTTTACTGAACCTGTGGTTGATGCTGGGGTTAGTGCATGCTCTGGAGATTTGAATCTCTGGACTATCCATGTGCCAGCTGGGCTCTGAGCCTCAGCAGAGTTGCAACACCTACTCTTTGGTTCATTGGACTTATCCAAGTCAGCTAACAGGGAGGTGAGAATGGTCAACCACTACACCAGTGAACTCAGAGAGTCTACAAGTGCAACCATGAGAATTCCATCCATCAGCCATGTGGGCTATAAGTACCCTCCTAATTTAGTGGTGGAGTGGATGGCACCATCCCAGTGTCCACAGGATGGAGGAATAAAATATGGATTATATTTGACTTACTGGTATTCTACTATAGAACTATTGTGACTCTAACAATGGAAGAAATTTGTTTCATTGGTGTGGAGACAGAGGCCCAGGGAGCTACTGAGGTCAGGGAGAGGGCAGAAGTGTGATGTGGGGCATTTTCAGGACTTAGCATTGTCCTGAATCATATTTCAGGGACAGATGGAGGGCATTATATAATTATATATCCTGTCCTAAGCCACTGAATGGACCGTGGGAGAGTGTAAACTACAATATAAACTATAATCTTATATGTGTGTATTTTATTTTACTTTTTAATTGTCTCTCTTTAAAGTTAAAAGATCACAAAAAACATTACATTAAAAAATATAAGAGGTCGCCATATACCTCCTCCCCAACCCCACCCTCATCATTTTTAATTGTATTTTTGAAGATATATACATCACAAAAAATGTTACATTAAAAAATATAAGAGGTGCCCATATACCCCACACCCCACACCCACTCATACCACATCAACGACCTCTTTCCTTATTGTAAAATATTCATTGCATTTGGTGAATACATTTTGGACCACTACTTCAGAACATGGATAATAGTTTACATTGTAGTTTACACTCTCCCCCTGTACATTCAGAGGGTTATGGCAGGATATAGAATGTCCAGTGTCTGTCCCTGCAATATCATTTAGGACAACCCAAAGTCCCAAAAATTCCCCCATATCACATCTCTTCTTCCCTTGCCCTGCTCTCAGCAAGTACTGTGGCAATTTCTCCACATCAACACTACTATTTCTTCCATTACTAGTCACAATAATTCTATAGTAGAATATCAGTAAGTCCACTCTAATGCATATTTTATTCCTCCATGCTCTGGAGCCTAGGATGGTGATGTCCACTCCACATCTATATAGAGAGAGGGATTAGATTCCAATTGAATGATGAATGCAATTCTCCTGCTTGTGGTTGTGGGCACTCTCAGTTCCATGGTGTGTTGGTTGACCATGTTCATCTCTCTGTTAGCTGACCTGGGTAAGCCTAATGAATCAGAGAATAGGAGTTGCAATTATGCTGAGGTTTAGGGCCCATCTGGCACATGGCCTATCTGGAGATTCAAGACTCCTGAGTATACACCAACACTCAGTTGGTCAACCACAGGTTCTGTCAAAGTGACAGAAGAGTCATGTGTAGAAAGGTCACATCTGAGTCCAAATCCATCACACTCA
This sequence comes from Dasypus novemcinctus, assembly GCF_030445035.2. Lineage (NCBI taxonomy): Eukaryota > Metazoa > Chordata > Mammalia > Cingulata > Dasypodidae > Dasypus > Dasypus novemcinctus. The sequence continues at coordinate 4,558,046 of NC_080694.1, read as the reverse complement.
GGAACACAAAATACAAAGTAGGGCTCACTGACAAAGCACTGAACTCCAGAGCCATCTGACATGACCATAGAACCTATGGGTCTCTGTGGCCCTCAGAAGCACCAGTACCTGGGGTTGTATCTACTTTGGCTATCTCTGAGGTCCTGCTGAGCCGTGCATAAGCATAAGCATGATTCCTCGGAGGACGTCCTGACTCTTTTTTGAAGAGTCTTAGCCATATAAACTCATTTGTCTTTGTCATTCCCCCCTTTTATTCAATGTCAAAAAGCACTTTTTACTACATGATCCTTCATTTTGTAGGCTGAGATATCCTGCTGGTCTGAGTGGACCCTTTTATTCAAAGTCTCTTTCTAGTTGTACAACCAGTTAATGATTAGTAGTAATCAATTTATGCCAGGAATGCTCATCCCCAGGAGTCATGACCCACATTGGGGAAAAAGTAATGCATTTACATGCTGAGTTTGGCTTAGGGAGTGGCCACATGGAGCAACATGGAGGTTCTGAGGAGGTAACCCTTAGGCACCCTGCAGCTCTGGGCCTAACTCATATTTCAGGCACACAGGGTCATAAGCATAGTCATCAATATCAAGGGTTCATCAATAGACTATCCTTCTTCATTGATCTTTGCCATTGCACTTGGGGGATTGTTGCTTTTCCATTCAGGAATGTAACAGAGTTCCCCTGGGTAGGAACTCAGCACTCCCTCAGTTGTCATTTTTAACTCTAACTTATATGAAAATATCCAGCATATTCATCAGAGTTGCAACTCCAGCTCTCTGGTTTGTTGGACTTATCCAGGTCAGCTAACAGGGAGGTGAAGATGGTAAACCACCACACCAAGGAACCAAGAATGCCTACAACTGCAAGCAAGAGAATTGCATCCATCATCCATGTGGGATCTAAGCCCCCTCTCAATATAAAGGTGTAATGGACACCACCATTCCAGGGTCCATAGGATGGAGGAATAAAATATGGATTAGAGTGAACTTACTGATATTCTACTGTAGAACTATTGTGACTAGTAATGGAATAAATTGTAGCATTGATGTGGAGAAAGTGACCATGGCAGTTGCTGAGGGCAGGGAGAGGGAAGAAGGGATGTGATGTGGGGGCATTTTTGGAACTTTGCATTGTCCTAAAGGATATTGCAGAGACAGATGCTGGACATCATATATCCTGCCATAACCCACTGAATGTACTGGGGGAGAATATAAACTACAATGTAAACTATTATCTATGTTGTGCAACAGTGCTCCAAAATGTATTCACCAAATGCAATGAATGTGCCACAATGATGAAAGAAGTTGTTGATGTGGTAGGAGTGAGGTGGTGTGGTGAAGGATTTATGGGAACCTCTTATTTTTTAATTTAACATTTTTTGTGATCTATATATCTTCAAAAAATACAATTAAAAATGATGGGGTGGGGGAGTGGGGAGTGAGGTATATGGGAACCTCATGTTTTTTAATGTAAGGTTTCGCGTGACACCAAACTTAACCTCATCTGAGAAGTACTAGCTGAATCAAGAAAGCAAGAAAAAGAAATAAAAGGTATTTAAATTGGAAGAGAAGAATTAAAAATTTCAGTATTTTCAGATGACATGATCCTATATATAAAATCCTGAAAAGTCTACTACAAAGTTTCTAGAGCTGATAAATTCAGTAAAATGGCAGGATATAAAATGAATACACAAAAAATCAGTAGCATTTCTGTAAACTCATAATAAGTAATCTGAATAGGAAACCAAGGGAAAAATTCCCTTTACAATGGTAACTAAAAGAATCAAATACGTAGAAATAAATTTTACTAAAGATATAAAACACATGTACACACAAAAAAACTACACAATATTGTTAAAGGAAATCAAAGAAAGCCTAAATAAGTGGAAGAATATTCCATGTTTGTGTATTGGAAGTCTAAACATCATTAAAATTTCCTTCATAATCAAATAGAATTACATATTAAATGTGATCACAATAAAAATTACAACAAATTTTTTATGGATTGAAAAGTCAAATATGAAATTTATTTGGAAGGCAAGTCACCTGAATCACCAAAAAATATATTGAAAAAGAAAAATGAAATTGGAAGAATCATGCTACCTGACTCCAAATCATACTACAAAGCTACACTGGACAAAATTGCATGGTATTGACACAAAGATAGACATACTGACCAATGGAACTGGATTGAGAGTTCAGATAGGGATCCTTGCACATGCAGTCAACTGGTATTTGAAAAGGCCAGCAATCCCACTCATCTGAGACAGAAGGGTCTTTTCAATAAATGGTGCTGAAAAAACTGAATATCCATATCCAAAAGAATTAGAGGATCACAATCTCACACCCTATATAAAAATTACCTCAAGATGGATCAAAGACTAATATATATGGGTCAAGACCATAAAACTCCTAGAAGACAATTTAAGGAAATATCAACAAGATATTGTAATAAGAAATGGTTTCATAAACATTACACCCACAGCATAAGCAATGAGTGAAAAAACAGATAAATGGGGTCTTCTCAAAATTAAAAAAATATATACTTCAAAGTAGTTTGTCAAACAAGATAAAGGCAGCCTACTCAAATCGAGAAAATATTTGGCATCGACATTTCTGATAAGGATCTAATATCCAGCATATCTCAGCAGGATCTCAGAGACAGCCAAAGTAGATACAGTCACAGGTAGGGGTGTTCCTGATGGCTATGGAGACACTCAGGTCCTATAGTCATGACAGATGATGCTGTAGTTCCATGTCTTGCCAGTGGGCCCTTATTTGGAATTTGTGCCCCTGAGTATGATGGATTTGGACTCAGATGTGACCTCTCAATGCATGCCTCTTCTTTCACTTTTACTGAACCTGTCATTGACACTGGGGTTGGTGTATGCTCAGGAGACTTGAATCATTATCTATGTTCCACCTGGGTCCTGAGCCTCAGCAAAGTTGCAACACCTACTCTCTGATTCATTAGACTTACCCAGTTTGGCTATCAGGGAGGTAAGTATGGTCAACCACAATAGCAGGGAACTGAGAGTCTGTAGCTGCAAGCAGGAGAATTGCATCCAGCAACCATGTGGGATCTAAGCCTCTTCTCAGTTTAGAGGTGGAGAGGACATCACCATCCCAGGGTTCACAGGAATAAAATACCAGAGTGGACTTACTGGTTTTATATTATAAAATTATTGTGACTTTAACAATGGAAGAAATTATATCATTGGTTTAGAGACAGTGCCCACAGGAGTTGTTGAAGGCAGGGAAAGAGAAAAAGAGGTGTAATAATAGGGCATTTTCAGGACTTGGAGTTGTCCTGAATGATATTGCAGGTACAGAGGCAGGACATTGTATATCATACCATAATCCATAAATGGCCTGGGAGAAAGTATAAACTACAACATAAAATATAATCCATGCTGTGCAACAGTGCTCCAAAATGTACTCATCAAATGCAATGAATGTACCACACTAATGAAAGAACTTTTTGATGTGAGAAGAGTGGGGAGTGTGGGGAGTGGGGTGTATGGGAACCTCTTATATTTTTTCATATAACATTTTGTGTGATTTATGTACCTTTTAATAAAAGATAATAAATAAATGACAGCAATTACAACAATAGAAGTCAAAGAAATGAACAATAAAATTGTTTTGAATATTTCTTCCTTAAAATAAAAGAAATCCTACATCTTGAAAATAAAAAGACATCTCATTTAAATGATGGGTATTACATTTGAATAGACACTTTTCCAAAGAGGAAATATAAAGTTCTAAAGAGCGCATGAAAGATGTTCATCAATACATATTAGTGAAATGAAAAGCAAAACTGCAATTAGATATCATCTTACTCATTTTAGGTTGTCAGCTTCAAAAAGAGGGAAGAACAAGTGATGGAGAGGATGTGGAGGACAGAAAACCCTCATTCACTGCCTGTGGTAATATAGAATTTTGCAGCCATGGAGGAGGTAGCATTGGTGATCCTCAGGAATCTATCAAATTGCCATATGAGCCAGCAATCCTACTGCTGGGTTTATAACCCTAATTGAAATTAGGGACACAGATTTATGGACACACGAAAAGTCATCATGACAGTATTCACAATTTTCGAAAGTTGAAACAATCCAAGTGTCCATCAGCAGATGGATGAATAAACAATATGTAGTATATACAAGCAATGGAATATTACACAGCTATAAGATGGAATTATTGACACATGTAACAAAATGGATGAATCTTGAAGGCCTTATGTTGACTGAATAAGCCAGTCACTAAATGACAAATATTGCATAGCCTCAGTGATATGACTTAAGTATATTTGAGCAGACTTAGAGAGCTAGAATATGGAAGACAGGTTAGCAGATGACAGAAAAGGAATAGTGTGTTGTACACAGATGCTTAATGTGGGCAAAATTTACAGGGTGGAAAGGAGTGGTTTGGCAGTGGATGGGATAATATTTGTGCAGGGATGGGAATGTGGTCCACTGTTCTGTAAATTGAGGTTGCATAGGGTAGAGAATTTGTGTTGGATTATCCATAGACCTGGGATGAGAGCTGGAGGAAGGAACAAGTGAACTCTGGATTTGTAGGTCTGTGACTGAATTCATGGTGATGGGAATGTTTTGTCTTTTTGTAAATATGTCATGGAATGGACTCTGCAGTGTCAGTAGTGGGATCTATGTGGGAAAGTGTGCAAGTGGAACATGTTTATATGGAATATGAATGTGTTCATCTTGTCATAGGGAATTTTCACAATGGGTGGAAGCCCAGAAAATAAACAAGAACATATTAAACTCTCATCCTGGGGATTCCTGCTATGATTTTAATTAGAGGGGCAAGAATCTCTTTGAATACATAAACAGTGCCTAATAAAAGAAACCAGACTAGTACATCAAACCTTCAATATTATTGCATGTAATTATGAACCTTATTTTTGAAAATGGAAACTTACTGGTTAACATAATTTCCAAGAGGAAGTGGGGAGAATAGGTGAAACATAGGGAATTTTTAGGGAAATGGAGTTGTTCTGCATTATCTTGCAATGACAGATGCCGGCCATTATATATTTTCTCAAAACCTATAAAATTTACAGTGCAAAATGTCAACCGTAATGTAAATCATTGACCATGGTTATTAACAATGCTTCAAAATTTGATGAATTATAACAAATGTACCATACTCAAGTAAGGTGTTATTTATAGGGGAAAAGTGAGGGGGGTGGGGTATATGGGAATCCCTATATTTTCTATGTCACTTTCTGTTATCTATAGCTTCTTAGACAAAAACTGAAAGAAATGAGACTCTGAGGATCATACGGGAAAAACTTTTCTATATAGGTAAATTATAGACATGACATTGATGAAAGTCTGAATGGAAAATAAATTTTTAGCTTTATTTTTTTGGGAAGTTTAGATATTCAGACAGGTGGCAACTGTGACAGGGAGGCTCGCTGGTGCAAGGTATTGCTGGTAGGTGAATGGGGGGAGGAGTGCACCTCGGGCATGACTCTATGGAATGTGAATGGGTTCATGTGGTCATGGGGTGTTGTCTCAGCAGGTGGAGACACACACAATAACCAATGGAATATTGAATTCCTGTATTAGATAAGTCCTGCTACATTCTGTAATAGAGTGTCAATAATCTCTGAATGGGCAGTGCCTAGTGAAGGAGGAAAGACCATTCATTATGACAGGTCCTAGATATTGATGCTTGTTCTTATGAATGTCTTTTTTGTAAAATTGAATCTCAGCCTTGAAATTTATATTGTATAAAATTTGCCTCATGAAATCCTTCTTGTTGCTCAAGTGCTGCCTTTCTGAGCCAAACTAGCATATAATCTCTCTGCTCCCCCAGTCTAAACCATGTCTCCCAGAAATGGGGTTCCCTGGCATCAAGGGATGATTACCAAGCACCAATTAGTAGTAGATTTGGAAAAATAACTTGAACAAAAGTGAGAAATATTAAATACATATTAGTTTTTATGTCTAAAATATTTCATAGAGTCAGAAGGTCATTCTAGAGGTTAAATTTATGGGCATCTGAGGAGGATCTCAATTACTGCAACAGTAAGCAGTGCTTCAAGCAGGGGTGTGTCTGTGGGCTCTATATACATCTAAGACACTATAGACAGGGAACACAACCCCAGGAAATCGGCACCTAGTCTGTAGGCCTTACTTTGGAATATATGATGTCCTATCTCCCCAATATATCAGCGTTTGTTCCATTCATAATTTCCTTACATGTGGTTCTTCTACCCTTTTACTGGAACCTATAATTAGCTCTATTCCCACAGTCCAAGTGACATAAATATTCTGGATATTCATATGGTAATTAAGTTCTGAATCTGAGCACAGTTGCAGCCAACATCTACTCTCCTGTTTATTGGACTCACCCAGAGCTTCTAACAAAATGATAAAAATGGATAACACCAAGCCTCCAAAACATAGAATATCTACAGCTGCAAGCAGGACAATTCCATCCATTTGCCCCTTGGGCAACAACAGAAGTGGACCCCATCTCAGTCAGAAGCACACTGGACATGACCATTCCCAAATTCTCAAATTTGAGGAATGAACCCACATAAGGGAGTATGGAAACTAAGGACTAAATTAGACTTATTATTCAAGTAATGAAAGAATTTGCAATCTTAGTATAAAGACAGTAGTCACCAGAGATTATTAATGGAGGGAGAAGGAAGAATAAATGTAACTTGGGGCACTTTTTGGACAATGGAATTGTTCCATATGATCTTGTAATGATGGATACAGGCCATTGTACATTTTTTCAAAACCTACAAAATTGTGTGGTGCGAAGTATAATACACAGTGTAAACTATAGCTCATGGTTAGTAGAAGGGCTTTGATATAGTTTCATCAATTGTAACAAGTATGTGACACTATTGAAAGATATTGTTAATAGGAGAAAGTGTGTGAGGGGAGGGATGTGGTATATGAGTATCCCCTATAGTTTAAATATAACATATATGCAATAAAAGCTTATTTAAAAATATTTGGAAAAATATGTCTAGTGTTGAACAATGGGGATTGACTTCTACACTTGATTCATTTGGAGTACTCATATATGAAATAGAAAATGCAGTGATCATGGCCCTCTAAAATGTAGGTTTTGGGCGGCAGACTTGGCCCAGTGGTTAGGGCATCCGTCTACCACATGGGAGGTTCACGGTTCAAACCCCGGGCCTCCTTGACCCGTGTGGAGCTGCCCCATGTGCAGTGTTGATGTGCACAAGGAGTGCCATGCCAAGCAGGGGTGTCCCCGGCGTAGGGGAACCCCACGCACAAGGAGTGCGCCCCATAAGGAGAGCCGCCCAGCATGAAAGAAAGTGCAGCCTGCCCAAGAATGGTGCTGCACACACATGGAGAGCTGACCCAACAAGATGATGCAACAAAAAGAAACACAGATTCCTGTGCTGCTGACAACAACAGAAGTGGACAAAGAAGATGCAGCCAATAGACACAGAGAACAGATGACCGGGATGGGGGGAGAGGGGAAAGAAATAAATAAAAATAAATCCTCAAAAAAAAAAATGTAGGTTTTGGATAGTCTGATGGTGCAAGCTGTGTGTGCATTCTCTACAGGAGAGAGATGTTGCTTTTACATAAATTAATCTGGATAGAGTACTGTGGTAGAAAACAGTCCTAGCCTGGCTAGCACCTTTCCCTTAGAATAACAATTATATTCTGTGCTCTGAACCAGGTGTGTCCACCTGGCAGGATAAATTTAAATCCCCTTATAGATAAAGTGGTTGCTGAAACATTCCTTCCCTTCTTGTCCTGATTATGTGTAAACACTCACTGAAGATTTTCTGACTCTTATGGACATATATTAGAACATTCACCTCACATCCAATTGTTATATCTGTCTCTCACCAGGATGGAAAAGGATACCTCCACTCTGATGATACATGAACAAAAGAGAAGGGTGCTTTGCATAGAATATATTCATTCATTGACCATGGATAGAGACCCAATGGCTATAGTGACCCAAAGCCCACCAGCTTAGCTGACCTTTCTGTTTCTCCACTACCTGAGTAGAATATCTCTCCACAAAATCTATGTGAGTTGCGCTTTTTTGGTGACCACAAAAGCTCTATTGGACTGGTTGACAGTTCTTCAGTTGTCTCTATCTCTGACTGGCCCACATATATTTTGTTAATTACACATAAAGCTCTCAAATTAGAAGGAATTATGCCTTGGGTACGTATCCCCCAGGGGGAAAACATTAACAAGGTGGTAATGTAAAACTGTATGTGACATAAAAATACAGTTTACAAAAAATAGCCCAGAATTAGATGATCGCCTCTAAACAGGTTAGCTTAAGACCAAGTTCACAGAATCTGAACCTATTGATTCACACTTCCCTTATTATATCTTCATGCATATGTTTTTAACTATTTTTATAATTTTGCTTTTACATTTTTCACCCTGTTCCTAAGCCTATTTGCCATCTTTGTGTTGCCAAGAAAAATTCAGTCATTAAAATACTACTTTTAATCATACTTAGTGCTATATGCTTAGATCATCCCTTAAATATAGTCCCTCCAAGGTTTCTAGCGTTACCTTCTTAACTTATTGCTGGGTTTGCCTAGAACTGGGTAATAAAAGGAGCTTAAAATTATTTTCTTTTTCAGCAGAAATTAATCAGTGGGGAAAAATATGAGGTGAATGGCTACATGAGATGATTTAGCCACTTATAGATCAGCATAAATATTTTACTATCAATATACTAAAAAAATTTGGCACTGGAAAACTTAGTTGAAGTGTTATCCCAGCCTTCCTCTACTGTTAACTTATGACTAAAAACCTTTTTCTCATATGGAAACTTCAAATGGGGCAGTGCTTTAGTTTTGCTAAATTCTGTCAAAACAATATACCAGAAATTACTTGGCTTTTCCAGTGGGAATTATTAGGTGGAAAACTTCCTATTTCTGAGGCTCTGATAGGTCTAAATTAAGGCATCATCAGTGATGCTATCTCACTCAGCTGCAGCTGTGGGCCATCAGATGCATGGCAGCACCTGCTCACTCTCCACTCTCTTCTGGGGCGCTTTGCTCTTGGCTTCCAGCTAAAGTGGCTTCCTCAGCTTCAGGGGACTTTTCTCTCAGTTTCTGGGTTCCTTTCTGCCTCTGTAGATTTTTTTCTTTCTATGGCTTTTCATTCCTCTGCTTATAAAGGACACCTATAAGAAGATTAAGACCTACCCTGGCTTCTGCAATCTAATCAAAGCCCTTAGCTGAAGTAAATCATGTAAAAGTTCTATACAGGAATGGGTTAACTTTAAGAACAGTATTTTGATGGGTCCACAAGAGATTCAAACTGCCACAGGCAGGATCAAAATTTGGATGCCAATTTTAATATGTAGTATTTATGGCCAGATAATCAGCTTTGATTTAGACATTGGAGATTACATCACCATAAACAATGATACAGAGCTTAAAATATTTGATAATGTTACCTCTCTATGGTAAAATAAATGAATGAATGGACTACTTTTCTTTTTGATAAGGAGGGCAATATAAGGATTTTTCAGGAAGAAACAAAGAAAACTCAGATTTTTTGGAAAACACTCTATTTTGTTAGAGGATGTTTACTGTGGTGTTAAAGTTTGTCAAAAGTTAACAGATGAATAAATTTATCACTTCTGTATTTCGCTGTTTGTAAATATTGTCTGAAAAAGACCTAATTCTAACAAAATTGATTTCAGTTTATTATATACTTCTTGAAAATGTATAGGGGTGAACAATTATATTTGTACCTCACTTTAAATGAAAGCTATTAAGAAAGATGGATAGATATATGGAAGGAAGAATGATGCAGGGCATGTATATGATAAAAAAAATAAGTAAATGTTCATGGCACAAAGGAAATAAGTGTTCATTGTACACTTATTTCATATTTAATATATATTTATTTTTTTAATGCAAAGAGAAGTGGAAAACTTCATAATATACCAACAATACTTTTAAAGAAATATAGCAAGTCCTCTGCAAATTTATAAAACAATTTCTAATAATTATCAAGGGGTTAACAGCAAAGTTCATATGATGCCAGTTTCAAGCATTAAAAATAAGAATTTTTCAGGGTAAAATTCAAGAATTAATTCATATTTGTCATCAAAGTTAACATTTTAAAATGTTTTCCTTATACCACCTTATAGGCAATTTGTCAAAACTGTGTTCTTTTAAATTTAGAGGTAGTTTAATAGGAATAAAGCAGCCAGGCACTTATCGTTTTGGAAATATGACATTCTTTTAAATGTTGGGAAAGTATCTATTCAGTAAATAAACCCAAATAAACAGGTTTATATGAGTATTTTATTTGAAATATTTTGTAAAGATCTCATCCATACATAGTATAATGTTAAATACACACGCACACACACACATAAATATTCCTAATTTTTTTACAAATATGGAAACTGGTCTATAAAAATTATGGATCATTTTCTGTTTTCTGCTTTTATGTTTTGCTTCTTTTATATTTCCCATATTCTGGATTTGAAAAAGGATTACATTAAGTTAAATCAATAGAATTAAATTCCATGTCTATAATAAGACTTAACAACCATTAATGCATAAGGCCACCAAGTAATAATCATAGTTAGCTGTCCATCTCTCTCTCTATCTCTCTCTCTCTCTCTTTCTATCTCCCTTATTATCTTTCTTCTATCATCTCTATCCCTATCTATCTATCTATCTATCTACCTATATCTAATAATCTATTTTTCTATTCATATAGGAGTTTGTGTGTATCTGTTTGTCTGTGAATTTGGAACTATTGGGCATGAGGGTAAAAGTATTTGTGTGGTTATAGATTTTAGTAATAAATCATTTTTTTCTTGCCTCTTTGAAATACTTTATAAGTGTAAAAGAAAAATTTAATGGACAAAAGTGCTGAAATATCCTTAAGATATTTAACAAAGAACAAATAAAGAGTATGGGTAAGAAAATTACATGGCAGAAGATAGAATGGAATGACCATATGAAGGGATTTTGAATAAATAGATAAAATGAATTACTTTCTTAGATTATAATACTTTATAATCCAATTTGAGCATGAGCATGAGGCATGATTCTAAGTTCAGAAAACACCATAAGAAATCTAAAAATAAGTGAAACAAAGAAAAAAAATGAATAAGAATACTGAAGTTATCTGTTAGCTTTTCAGAGAGTGTATTAGTCAGCTAAAGGGGTGCTGATGCAAAATACCAGAAATTGGTTGGTTTTTATAAAGGGTATTTATTTGGGGTAAGAGCTTACAGATACCAGGTCATAAAGTATAAGTTACTTCCCTCACCAAAGTCTATTTGGAGCAAGATGGCTACTGACATTTTTGAGGATTCAGACTTCCTGGGTTCCTATGTTCCTGCGGCTTGTTTTTCTCTGGGTTAAAGGCTCCTTTCTTCCTGGGACTGGCTTCTCTTTCCTCTGTGAGCTTACTTCCCAGGGCTCCAGCATCTTTAGCATCAAACACCAACATCAAAACTCTAGCATCAGAAACCCTCAACTCTGTTCTTTGCAATTCCTTTGATCTGTGAGTCTCCGCCCACCAAGTGGTGGGGACACAACACCCTAATCATAACTCAATCATGCCCAGGTATAGATCAGATTGCAAGCATAATCTAATATTTCTTTTTGGGATTCAATTATATCAAACTGCTACAGAGATTATTTGTGAGTATTTTGAGCCTATATCACTTAACATTTTTGCAGTATTCAGATCCTTTCCCCATGCAAAGCTTCAAGTCAGTTCTTCTAGTTTGCTCTTTCCATATACAACATTGCTGATAAATGAATTATTTTATAACACCCCAAATCACAGGCAACACAGAATCTCAAATTAGTTCTCATATATTAAAAAACACAAACTAGGGTTATTAGGTTTATGAATATACATACACAAAAAAAATCCATATAACTGAGCTAACTAATGAAAAATGATTTTTCATATTAATTAAGAGACTATTAAAATACTCCAATTTGATAAGCTTGGAGGGATATGTAATCATGTATAAGTGTGTATATATCTGCAGGTTTATATATATATATAAACAGACACATGCAAACATAAACACATGCACCATAGCAGTTTGGAATTGTTTATGAATTCCAAAAGTAGATATTGGATTGTGTTTGTGAATTGATCTGTTTCTCTTGGAATATTAGGTTTCATTAGATGCATAAGCTTACCTTTTACTTGATTAATTTATAATTAAGGCTTTGATAGGGCCATGTCCGTAGGATAATGTACATCCATCTACCCAGGGGACCAAGATGATGGGAACTCACAGAGAAAATGATGAGGCAGATGAGTTAATGGGAGTTTAATGTTTAATGCTGGAGCCACAGGAATTAAATACACAGAGAAGCAGATATGTGAGGGAAGAGAGAAGGTTCTATTAAACATGGCAGAGGCCCCAGGAAGAGAGATGAGCCATTTGCCTGATAGTTTATGGCTGGCCTTGTGGAGAGAGCAGAGCAGCTGAGCCTCGAGAGAAACAAGCCCTGGGAGATAGACGATGCTTATCCCAGCCTATCACTGATATTGGAAGAAGCTGGGACCATGGAGTCTTAAAAGGAAGAGAAAACCTGAACCATTACAGACATCAGCAGCCATGCTGCTCCAAAAGGTGGTAACAGACTTTGGTGAAGGAAGTAACTTATGATTTATGGCCTGGTAAATGTAAGCTCCTACCCCAAATAAATACCCTTTACATAAAGAACAACAACAACCAATTTCCAGTATTTTGCATGAACACCCACTTGGCTAACTAAAACATACATATATATAAAGAAAAAGTTGTAATATACAGGATTCATGAGAAAGCAATAAGATTTTGAGATGACATATTTATGTAGAAGTAAATAAAAAAGAGGGGTGAAAAGATTGTATATAAAACTTAAACTAAAGACATACAATGATCATGATGAAGAACTGTACACCAAAAAACTAGACAAGATAGATTAAAAGTAAAAATTCCTAGGAATGTACAGCTTACACTGATCCTAGAAGAAACAGAGTACCTGAACAAACCAATCGCAAATGAAGAGACTGAAACAGTCATGAAACAACACCCCAGAATGAAAAGCCCAGGACAAGATGCTTTCGAATGTCAGTTCTACCAAGCAAACATTCACAGATGATATGATCCTGTAACTGGAAAGTCCTGAAACATCTACAACTAAACTTCTAAAGCTAATAAATGGTTTCAGTAGTGTCAGGATACAAGATCAATACACAAAAATCAGTGGTCTGTCTATACACTTATAATGCACAATCTGAGGAGGAAATCAGGAAAATAATTCCATTTACAATAGTAACTAAAAGTATCAAATATTTAGGAAATAACTTAACGAGGGATGTTAAGCAGTTGTATTCAGAGAACTACAGTGCATTGATAAAAGAAAATTTTTTTAAAGACTTAAATTATTGGGAGAACATTCCATGCTCTTGAGTTGTAAGAGTAAATATCAAAGTTAATTTGGAAGGGTAAGTGACCCTGAATAGCCAGAAACATTTCAAAAATAAAAGCAAATTTTGGGGACTTTCACTTCTGGATTTTAAATCATATTACCTAGCTACCAAGGTTAAAAATATATATATATGGTAATTGCATAAAGATTAAAATGTAGACCAATGGAACCAAACTCAGGGTAAAAAAAGGGACCCCAACATCTATGGTCAACTGATTTTTCACAAAACCATCAAATCCATCCAGCAGGGGCAGAACTGTCTATTCAACAGATGGTGCTGTGAGAACTGGGTATCCATAGACAAAATAAAGAAAGAGGCCCCCTATCTCACATGTTACACCAATATTACTCAAAATGGATGTAGGAAAACATCTTCTAGGCCTCATGTTAGGTGGTGCATTCTTAAACCTTACCCTGAAATCATGAACAATGAAAGTAAACTTGGATAAATGGGATCTCCTTAAAATTTAAAACTTTTTTGTTTCTAATATTCTCATCAAGGAGGTGATAAGGCAGCCCACTCAATGGGAGAAAATATTTGGAAACCATATATCCAAGAGGGGTTTGATTTCCATTCAATATAAAGATATCACCCAATTCAATAATAAAAGAGCAAGCAATCCAATTAAAACATGAGCAAAAGACATTTCTCTAAAGAGGAAATAGAAATGGCCTAAAAGCACATGAAAAAAGTGTTCAATTTCACTAGCTATTAGGGAAATGCAAATCAAAACAACAATGAGATATTTCACACTCATAAAATGGCCAATAATAAAATACCTGAAAACAATAATTGCTGGAGAGGACATGCCAAAGTAATCACTGTTGTTGGGATTATAAAATGGTGCAGGCTCTGTGGAAGACCATTTGGCAGTTCCTTAGAAAGATATATATAGAACTGCCATATGATCCAGCAATTTCTCTACAAGAAATATATCCAGAAAAACTGAACACTGTGACATGAACAGCCCTCTGCAAACCAATATTATTAGTGGTATTATTCACAATTTCCAAAAGATGGAAACAACCCAAAAGTCCATCAACAAATGAATTGATAAAAAAAATGTGATATATACATACAATGGAATATTCTGTTACAGTTAGGAGAAATGAAAAAAGAACACATACTATAATGTTGATGAATCTTGAAGACTTTATGCTAAATTAAATAAGCCAGTTACAAAAGGATAAATATTTCATGGACTCATTAATATGAACTAAATATGAAGAATAAAACATTGAGCTAAAACCTAGAGTACAGATTTTTAGGAACTAAGAGAAAGGCTGTGAAGAAGTACTGACTCTTAATGTATATAAGAGTTTTAATTAACTTTACTATATATGTGTGGAAATGGATAGAGTTCATCTAACACATTACAGTGAGTTGCAGCTGGTTTTATAAATGGTATTGTGCCTGAAAAGTTTAGTCTAAGGATGTAAATGTCCATTTAAAGAAAGCTAGAGTATAATCTAAGGACTGAATAACACTGTGAACCCAGTGGTGGATGAGAATTTTGGTTAATAGCACAAATGCAAGTATATCCTATTAACTAGAAGGATGTACATCAGAATTTCAAGTGTTTTGGAATGTGGAGAAACATGGGAAAATATAATTAATGTAAACTATGGACTATACTTAGCAGCAAAACTGTTAAATTCTTGCATCAATGCCAAACATGTACTGCATTAATAGAAGGGAGGGTATGGAAAAAATATTCCCAAATATATGTCATGGACCATGGTTGGTGGCAATTGTCTGATCATATTATCTTATAATCTGTAACAAGTGTTCTACACATTGTGTTGTGTTGAAGGATTGTTGTATGGAAACTCTACACATATGCATGATTGTTTCATAAATTCACTACTTTTGTAATTAAAATATATATTTTAAAAGAACATACTTTTCCGGGGGCCACAAAAGACATGCCAGAACAAAACTACCTGTTGGGCAAGTTGCCAGACATTTCCAGGGTTGTTTATCCAATCTGTAGATGTTATAATATGTATGAGTTTTTTATGGGTAGGTAAAACAAGTATTTTAATAGGTGTTGTAATGAGGGTGTCATCAATATAGTGGGATGGCAAGTAACTCCAAAACTTTGGAGTTTTGGGTTTTTTAAAAGTCTAACTCTGCCCCCTGAGGAAAAATTGGCAGGGACTCAAAATATCCCTGTGGGTGTCCCTATATATGTATGACTCTATTACATGAGAATGTAAATTGTACTTGGCCTTAACCTTCTGAGGGCTGAAAAAAATGTGTTAGGGCAAGATCAGCTGCACCTGTATAGGCTACCTCCACCTCAGTGAAAGCAGTGACATCAATTACTACAGGGACCAAAGGTGGAAATTCCAAGATTCTTGAGGCCTTTCATATTGACCAAAATGGGTTTTAACTCAACAGGATGGTTCTTGACGCTCCTTCTTGCAGTAAGTCTCAAACATCAAAGTAAGGCTTTTATTCTCCAAATGGATGGCAGTACAGCTTTTGTTAAATAATTCTGCAGGGCAGTGGCAACTGTGGTGTTGGGCAGCAGTGAAAACATATAGTGGTTTTGGTTCAAATTCCTCATTGTGAAGGGACTTACCATTTTATGTAATTGTGGGCATCCAATATGTAGGTAGCCAAATTGTCAGGATTTTTTTCACTCAGGAGTCGGATTCAATATCACTGGCACACAATATGTTCCCCAAAGCCTCAGCCACATGCGTATTTTCATATGTCTATCATGAATCACTTCATCCACACAAAGGCCCCAATGCCACTCCTTTGTCCTTGTCCCTTCAGGGGACTGGGATTAATATCATTTGGGCAATTTTATTAGCCCCATAAATGTCTGGATCTCCCCAATTTTTTATTTAGCTTACTAGCAGCATAGGGCCTCATATCACTTACAGAGACCCAGGGACCATTCCCACACCCTTAGACTTTTTTTTTTTTAGCAATTTTTATTGTCTTTTTAAAAAAGATATATAAATCACAATATGTTACATTAAAAAAAAATAAGAGGTTCCCATATACACCACTCCCCACCCGCCTACTATTCCCACATCAACAACCTCTTTCATCAGTATGGCACATTGATTTAATTCTGTGAATACATTTTGGAGCACTGATACACTGTGTGGATTATAGGTTACATTGCAGTTTATACTCTTCACAAGTCCATTTACTGGGTTATGGCAGGATATATAATATCCTGCATCTGTCACTACAATATCATTCAGGATAACTCAAAGTCCCAAAAATGCCCACATATCACACTCTTCTTCCTTTTCCCTACCCTCAGCAACTCCTGGGCCACTGTCTCCACATCAATAATATAATTTCTTCCATTGCTAAGGTTACAATAGTCCTTTATAAGAATACCTCTATATAGAGAGGGGGCTTAGATCTCACATGGTTGATGTATGCAATTCTCCTGCTTGGAGATGTAGAAACACTTGATTACCTGGTGTGGTGATTGACCATCTTCACCTCCCTGTTAGCTGACCTGTGCAAGTTCAACAAACTGGAGAACAGGAGGTGCAACTTCACTGAGGCTCAGGGATCAGCTGGTACATGGCCAGTCTAGAGGTTGAACTTTCCTGTGTACTCCAACTCCAGTGCCAACCACTGGTTCAGTAAAAATGACAGAAGAGGCTTGTGTAGAAAGTGCACTTCTAAATCCAATTCCACCACACTCAGGAACAGAAATTCCAAAGCAAGGCCCACTGACAAGGCACTGAACTCCAAAGCCAACTGCCATGATCAAAGAACCTGTGTCTCTAGCCCTCAGCAGCACCAGTACATGGAGTTGAACCTACTTTGACTGTCTCTAGGATCCTGCTAAGGCTTGCATAAGCACAACCCCTCTGATGACCTCCTGGCTCATTTTTGAAGGCTAACTCACTGATGTACTGGGCGAGAATTTAAACTACAATGTAAACTATAATCCATGCAGGGCAGCAATGCTGCAAAATGTATTCACCAAATGCAGTGAATATGCAACAATGATGAAAGAGATTGTTGATATGAGAGGAGTGGGGGGGGGGTACAGGGTATGTGGGAAACTCTTATATATTTTAATGTAACATTTTTTGTGATCTCTGTATCCTTAAAAAAAGACAATTTAATAAAAAAAGAAAAGAAGAATACAAGTAAGTTCAAGCTAATCCATATTTTATTCCTCCATCCTGTGGACCCTGGGATGGTAATGCCCATTTCACCTCTAAATTGTGACGGGTCTTAGATCCCAAGTGGCTGATAGATGTGCTTACAGTTGTAGACTCTCTTGTTTCCATGGTGTGGTGGTTGACCATCCTCACCTCTCTGTTCGCTGATCTGGGCAAGTCCAAAGAACCTCAGAGTAGGACTCACAACTCTGTTGAGGCTCAGGACTCAGCTGGTACATGGAGAGTCCAGAGATTCAAGTCTCCTGAGTATACACCATCCCCAGTGCCAACCACAGGTTCAGTAAAAGTTACAGAAGAGTCAGGTGTAGAGAGGTCACATCTGAGTCCAACTCCATCACATACAGGAGCACAAATTTCAAAGCAAGGCCCGATGACAAAGCAAGCAACTCCAAAGCCCTCTGCCATGACCATAGATCCTGGGTGTCTCTGTAGCCCTCAAGAGCACTAGTACCTGGGGTTGTATCTACTTGGCTGTCTCTGGGATCCTGTTTGGATGTGTGTAAGCAAGAAGCCTCTGATGACCTCCCGACTCATTTTGAAATCTCTTATCTATATAAACTCATTTGTCTTTACCATGTCCTTCTTTTATTCAAGGTCTTTTTCTAGTTGCATCACCAGCTGGTGCTTGGTAATAATCCCTCAACATCAGGGAGGCTCATCCTCAGGAGTCATATCCCATGCTTGGGGAAGGTAATGCATTTACATGCTGAGTTTGGCTTAGAGAGTGGCCACATTTGAGCAACAGGGAGAATCTCCGGAGGTAATTCTTAAATACCCTACAGTTCTTGGCCTAATTGAAATTACAAGCACACAGGCTCATAAGCATAGTTATCAGTATCAAGAGTTCATCATTGGACCATCCTTCTTCGCTGGTCTTTGCCCTTGTATGTGGGGTATTATTGCTGTTCTATTGGGGAATGTGACAGAGCGCTCCCAGTTAGAAACTTAGCACTCCCTCACTTGTCCTGTGTAACTGTACCTACTATGACAATTCTCAGTGAATATCCAAACATATTAATATACCCTATATACAGGTCCTGGAGAACTCCCTCCCAACCATGCATCCCCCATCAATGACACCCCACACTGACAATAAGATCAGGTATAGGTGAGGGTGCTATCCTCCCTATTTATAATACATCACACTGTGTTGGGATTCTCTTCCTGTCTGTCCTGGACAGGGTTCAAGGAGGAATTATTAACTAATGTTTTCCTCCCTTCCCAACAAAGTTCAGGACCTCAGGATGGGTGGGGTGTGGGACTGTGGGATTCTAAATATTTCCATTTGTGTGAGCCTTCTTCTTCCTGCTCCTTTATGGCTGTTATTTGGTCCTAAAACACCAACATAGTGGTCCTCCTTTTAAACATCAGTGTTGGTGAAATTTTCCATAGGATTTTCTTTACATTCTGCTCTATTTTTCTCATATTTTATTATGAGAATTATAACAAATGTTCACACAAGTGAAGGATGTTGTTAATGTGGAAAAGTGTTGGAGGAATAGGGAGTGGGACATATGGGAATCTCTGGTTTATTAGACTTAGCCTGACCAGCTAACAGGGAGGTAAGAAGGTCAACCACCACACCAGGGAGCCAAGAATGCCTAACTACAAGCCGGAGAATTGCATCCATCATCTATGTGGAATCTCGATATAGAGGTGGAGTGGACATAAACTTCCCAGGGGCCACAGGCTGGACGAGTAGAGTATGGATTGGAGTGGACTTATTGATATTCTACTATGGAACTATTGTGATTAGTAATGGAAGCAATTGTAGCATCGATGTGGAGAAAGTGGTCACACTAGCTGCTGAGGGTAGGGAGAGGGAAGAAGAGGTATGATGTGGGGACATTTTGGGACTTGGCGTTGTCCTGGGTGGTACTGTAGGGACAGATGCTGGATGTTGTATGTTCTGCCATGGCCCACTGGGTGGACTGGGGGAGAGTGTAAACTACAATGTAAACCACTATCCATGTGGTGCAGCAGTGCTCCAAAATGTATTCACCAAGTGCAGTGAATGTCCCACAATGATGAAAGAGATTGTTGATGTGGGAGGAGTGGGGTGAGTGGATGGGAGTGTATGAGGACGTCTTATATTTTTTTAATGTAACATTTAAAGAAATAAGGAGAGAAAAAAGGTAATAAAAGATAAGATTTTTTAAAAAATCGTTGTCAAGCAGTTGGGGCCTGCCCCCTCTTTGACATTCCCTGGTTATTCTATGTGTTTCCCTTTTGGACTTTCAGGGGGTTATCTTCCCATTGGTCAGGTCCTGGGTCCTTTTCTACTTGTCCTGCCTCCATGAGGAGAAATGACACCTCCACGTTATTCCCATGTCTGAGAAGGATGTTATTGTGGAGAGTTTTTTACAGTTTCCCCCGTCATCATTCATGGAGCAACAAAAGGGAAATAGAGACTTCAGTATGGGAAGTTCCTCTGTTATGAACACCTCTAATGTTGTCTTATACAGGATCATCCCCATCCACATCCTTCCCCAGTTTGAGGTAATACAGCCAAATGTCAATCACCTTTACCCTCAGGGTGGCTAGAGTTTCTTGAACAGATTTTATAATGGGGGAAAGTCTCTAACATTTTTTAATATGACCTTCATGCACCCAACAAATCAGACTGAAAGTAGCATGTGTTTCATTATTTCTCCATTGTGTTAGGTGCCCTATTTATTGCAGGCAAAAAAGTCTTGTAGCAGAGAATGTTATTAACTTTTCTAGAGTGCAACACTCAGCCACAGACAACTTAGTCTGTAATTCTCCTTCATTGAACAGATGGACTCACCAGTTTCCATGATCCTTCACTGGTTTCTGCCAAAATCTATCTTTTAAGTTCTGTGTGTGTATATATATATATATATATACACACACAGTATTCCATGGTGTACTTTTTTGGTGCACCAGGTAACTATATCAATCTCTCAGAAAGAGAGACACCTAAATAGATGGCAACCTATTTAAATAAATGTTCTATTGATGTCACCAACAGAAGCAAATCTCACACAACACTAGATAGAACATTTTACTCACATAGGTAAGAGACAGAGCAAGAACAATTTTACTAGGGAATGTTGGGTTCCCATAGTCAGCAGTTCTCAATCAGTGGCTGATACAGGGAGATACTTCAAAGAAAACACAGCTGTCTGTGTTTTTGTATCCTATTGGGGTAACATGGCTCCCTCCCTGCCATGGACAGAAATACCACCAGGGTGTAGGAGCTGGATGTCACAAATTATGCCTTACTGGATGAGACTTTCTCCAGTGAATATGTACATGTGTTCAGGGGAATAGGCGAAGGCAATTACCAGTATATCTAATAGGTGGTTTTATTTTATCCTGCCACCTCAACACACATGGAATGGAGAAAAGGATATATTTGTGGGTCTTGGAAAAAGGTAACAGGCCTTCCTAAGACTATCCCCCAGCCTGTATTTCCCTCTGAATCTACATGTCCTTCACTGTGCAGAAAGCTTGAAGGAATAGATCATGGCATGAATCTTTTCCACCAGATTACATGGAGAAAGAAAAAAAAGGTCCAAAGAATACACTATATAGAGAGCCAGGTGTTTATAGTCCTTTTTTCAATGAGGAAAGTAGCTTTCACATGGATTTGGTACTATAAATGTTCTATCTAGTGTTGTGTGAGATTTGCTTCTGTCGGTGACATCAATAGAATACTTATTTAAATGGGTTGCCATCTATTTAGGTGTCTCTTTCTGAGAGATTGGTGTAGTTACCTGGTGCACCAAAAAAGTACACCATGGAATGGTGGAAAGGCACAAGGGGTTGTCAGTTCCCAGCACCAAATCCATGTGAAAGCTACTTTCCTCATTGACAAAAAGCACCAAATCCATGTGAAAAAAAAGTTTTGTAGTTGTGTATCAATTTTAAACACTTTATTGTTTGGTACATATATTTGTATAAAGGTTAAGGCAAAAATGCTATTTGAATTTAATTTTCTAATTCAAAACACTCAATACTCTCTTCAAGGGTGGCATTATTCAGTAGACAGACAATGTCTCAAATTCATAGAAACCTGTTGAAGAACTTACCCATGAGCTTTTTCATGTGATACTATTGTTTGTTTTTACTTCAAAACCATCTGAAATGTTATCAAACTATATTTTAACAGTGAGGAAAACTTTTTCCAGATAAATCCATGAATTACACAAGAGTATGGATTTTAAAGTCTAAGATGTAGAAATTTATAGATCACTATCACGTGTGCAAAACAATACTGAAAAGAATGTATGTTAACCTAACTAGATATGTAATGAGGATAGTTTCACTTTTAAGAAACATAAATTAAAATTCATTCATATTTTTTCAGAATATTGTAGTTAAAAAACAAAACCCTGCTGTGGAACATTCTACCTAGAGTATTATTAATCTCTCTGTTCCACAGGTTATAGATGATGGGGTTTGTGAATTGGGAAACCATGGGATACAACATGGCCCTGAGAAGATTATTTAGAGATGCTTTATGTGCAGGGGGACCAAGAAGAGCAGTCAACAAAGAAATTACAAACAAAATGATTATTTCCAAATGTTGGGTACAGGTAGGTAAATCTTTTTATGGGCTTCAACAGAATGCATACTAAGCACCATTAAAAGTATATCAATATAGAACTTAAACAAAAGGGCAGAATATATCAAGACAATATAAGAACTTATAGGCAAAGCTATCAACTCTGGAAACAGAATATCTGCACAACACAGAAATATTAATAGATTATATTGAACAGTGTAAAGGGAAGATTGAACATGTTGCTTGTGTGGATGGCAGAACTGACCAACCCACTTGCCCAAGAACCACCAGCTGCCTGTGTGCACAGGCAAGGGTTGATGATAAACCCATAAGTAGAGGGTGGCAAATGGCAACATAACAATCATAGGACATCACCATAAGGAAGAAAAACTCTGTGCTACAAACAAGATAATTCAATAAATATGAAAGTCACATGCTGGGAGAGAAATTGTCTTATTGCCTGGCAGGGAATTCATAATCATTTTGAGAATATTAACTGAAATGCTGCAAAGTTCTATGATAGATAAATTTCCACTAGAGAAATACATTGTAGGGTGATGGTGTGTATTGATTACAATGGTTGTAAGAGTTAAAATATTTCCAGTTAGTGTGCCTAGATGTATCACTAACATCACACCTTGAAAGACCTGGAGCTCCCTGAAGGATGAAATATCCACGAGGAGGAATTCTGTGAGGATAGTGAGATTGTCCATGCCTTTCAAATGTTGAAGTCTCCCTTTAGTCACAATCAAAATATGATAAAATATGCTGAAAGCTAAATAGAGTCAATCCACATTACTCACAAATAAAATGCCACTAATTTATCTATATATGTCTTTTTATAAGAAATTCATACTGAGACAGAATTATTTAAAAAACCGACTCTACTAGAAATCAGCAAATGAACCTATTTTCTCTTTACATTTTCTTTCCTAAATGTTAATTTGAACATTTAGGATTTGAGAATTAGAACATCCATAGGGTTAAATTATTTAAATTATTCAAAATTAAATTAACCCATAAGCATTATAGTTATGGAATGACATTTATACTGCTTCAGTAGAATATCCTTTCGAATTCTTTCTTGACACATCCAGTCATTCTTTAAACATTTTTCCCTTCATGAACAGTCATTCCAAATGTATGTATCAGGTGACTAGGAGCATCACTGATATCTCTGTATCTTTATCCAGCTGACCTAGAAACCATTCCTACAATGACATTTAATCAATGAATCTGAGTTTCTTCTGAGAATGATTAGCATAAAGGAGCCCTGATACATATATCTCAATATTCTTTCATTCAGTTGTAATATAAGACATCTGTGTCATTCCATTCTTTCCTCCCTTTCCCCACATTCCAAAAAAATTGATTTTATTCATATAATAATTTATTCCATTTTTCTCTTGAAGTGTATAAAAGAGTTCCTTTGTTCTTTAGAAATGACTTATACTATGGCAAGAAGGAATATCATATAGTTTGCCTTCTCAACTGCACAAACTAAGTAAAGCATCCCACCTAAAACTACTTCTCAGAGAACCCTTCCTGAAATCAGGTATTAAACCCAATATTTAGATGAAGGATAAATTCCTGTTTAGATATATTACCAACATACTTTTCTAGAATTTACTGAATGTTCCTTATTCAAAATAACTATTTTAACCACAACTATTTGTGCCTGCCTTGAATTCCCCAATGGAACAGCAAGAATCCCCCATGTGCAAGGGCAAAGATCAGGGAAGAAGGATGCATCAATTATGATCCCTTGATACTGATGATTATGCTTATGAGCCTGTGAGCTTGAAATTTGAACTAGGCCTAGAGCTGCAGGGTGCCTAAGGGTTACCTCCTTAGAGCCTCCATGTTGGTCAAATGTGGCCACTTTCTAAGCCAAACTCAGCATGTAAGCACAGTACCTTCCTCCCACCATGGGACAAGACTCCTGGGATGAGACTCCCTGGTGATGAGGAATTACTGCCAATCACTAATGGGTGATGCAACTAGAAAAAGACATTTAATAAAAAGGGGAAATGGTAAAGACACATGAGTTTATATGGCTAAGAGTCTTCAAAAACTAGTCAGGAAGTCATTAGAGGGGTTATGCTTACACATGTCTCAGCAGGATACCAGAGACAGCCAATGTAGATACAAGCCAAGGTACTGGTGCTCCTGAAGGCTATGGAGACACACAAGTTCTACAGTCATGACAGTTGGCTCTGGAGTTCAGTGCCTTGTCAGTGGGCCCTACTTTGGAATTTGTGTTCCTGAGTGTGATGGAGTTTGACTGAGATGAGATCTTTCTACACCTGCCTATTTTGTCACTTTTACTGAACATGTGGTTGGTGCTGGGGTTGGTATATACCCAGGAGATGTCAGTCTCTGGACTGGTCACATGCCAGCTGTGACCTAAATCTCAGCAAAGTTGCAACTCCTACTCTTTGGTTGGACTTACAGAGATTAGCTAAGAAGGAGCTGAAGATGGTCAACAAACACACCGGGGAACCAAGAGTAGCCTACTACTCCAAGCAGGAGAATCCCATCCATCAACCTTGTGGTATCTAAGCCCTCTCTTGATATAGAGGTGGAGTGGACATCGCCAACTGAGGGTCCAAAGGATGGAGGAATAAAACATGGATTAGAGTGAACTTACTAGTAGTTCTACTATAGAACTACTGTGACTAGTAATGGAAGAAATTGTAGAATTGATGCAGTGAAAGTGGCCATGATAGTTGACAAGGGTAGGGAGACAGAAGAAAAGAGGAGATGTGGGGAAATTTTTAGGACATGGAGTTATCTTAAATGATATTGTAGGGACAGATGCTGAACATTCTATATCCTGCCATAATCCACTGAATGTACTGGGGGAAAGTATACACCACAATGTAAAGTATAATCCATTTGGTGTAGCAGTACTTCAAAATGTATTCACCAAATGCAATGAATATGCCACAATGATGAAGAGGTTGATGATGTGGGAAGAGTTGGGGGGTGGGTTGTGGGGTATATGGGAACTTCTCACATTTTTAATGTAACATTTTTTTGTGATATATGTATCTTTTAAAAAGACAATTTAATAAAAAATATAAAATTAAATTAAAAAATCAATCAGTCAATCTGGTTTCAGTTTTATACTTTCAACTCTCAAACCAATTAACATGAGGGCTTCATTTCAGAATTAATATTTTAAGGTAGAATACTTGTAATAGAAGGGTAATAATTATAAGAATGTTATAATTTGTATTCTTAATATTTTCTTTATATAATCTCTTTGTAAATAAAAAATAGATAAAGGTTCTTTAGTTTTAGATGTGGATATTAATAACAATAATTTTTAAAAACTTCTTTGAATATATTCCCATAATTTTTAATATTTTTAAAAATATTTTACTAAATTTTTTTATAACAAACTTTCTATAATGCTATTTCTTCTAGTGACTTCATTTTTCCAGCAGGAATATTCCTGAAGTCATAAATTCTATTAAATATCAATGCTGATATTCAGTTTTAGACATATCCAAAATTCCAGATGATTTTAAAATTTTCTTTATCAAGCTTTACTTTTAAATTATTCTTTAGAAGTCTTTTTACCCCCTCCTATCTCTTGAGAGTGTATCTTCCTCCTTTCTCCTTAGAAATTGACAAGTTTCCCAATGGTAAATTTATCACACATCTACTTCAAGTACATCATGATGTAAAAATGCAGACTATTGTGTGTAGGAGAGATAGAACTATGAATTACTTTGGCTGTCTCTAAGATCCCACTGAGAACTTTTCTCTGAACCTCATTATGTCAAGAACATTTAGGAATTAATTATTTCACAGGTTTAAAACAGGGATAAAAATCAGTGGGATAATGTTGGAAATTGAGGCACAGTGGTCTCTCAAGGAGAGATGTGCTGTTTCCATGGCTATGCTTGCAACCTAAGGAATGTGGTAATTAAGAGTTCCTGGCAAACAGGATGATGCTGTTAAAGACTGAAAGAAAAGATGAGGAGATAACATTTTGTAGTAAATGGAACACTTAGACTTTGTACCTTGAGATAAGATTTTTTGAATTCCTTAGATTACAAGTAATACTGGTGGTTAACTGCATGTTGCTGCTTGTTCTCATGTGGACTGGGGTATATATAGAGCCCCTTGTGAACAATAAAGTTGCCTGATGAGTCTCTACTCACAGAACCCCTGATCCCTGCTCTCTCTTTCTTTTTCTTTCTTTTTTTTCTTTCTTGCTTTCTTGCTTTCTTTCTCTTTCACTCTTCTTTTTCTCTTTCTTTCATTCCCGATACCCTTTACGCCCAAATCTCCAACAAATGGCACCCAATGTGGGGCCCGAAGAAATGAGTCTTCCAAAACAATATCAGCAACCATGGAAAAGACTCCTACAAGGGTCATGAATGATGTTCAATGTAGTGTGACTTGAGTCTTCTTTTAGGTAAGTAACATTTCTGTGAAGTCATCAGGATAATGGTTAATCAAATGGGATGTGTGGAAGAATATTCACAAGTTTTAAAAACTTTGCTGAAAGCCAGTGGGGTGCCTGTAAAAAGTTGTGAGTTAATAGAATTGTTTGCTTTAATACAAAAGCATTGTGGTTGTTTTTGGCCTCAGGGGGTAGTGTTTTAAATTCAAAGTAGTGGAGAAGTGTAATGAAAGCTTTAAGGAGAGCATATCAGAGGGGAATCCATTTCCTTTTATTTGTGTGAGCTTTGTGCCAGCAAATTACTGCCACCTTAGATCCTTTACAATCAGAGGAAGATGACGAATAAGAAATTACTATATTTTCAAAACCCAAAGACAAAAAGAAAATGGAGGGCCATTTGAAAGAACTAAATTCTGAACCAAAAAGCAGAGGAGAGTCTCCTGTCTTTATGCCTAATCCTAGTACTAATCCTTTTATAGATAAGAAAATAACTGTCTGCTCTAATGAAATATCCAATGTCCACATATCTCATCCAGGCACTTATCCTAGCTTATATCCAGTTCAACCTATTGTGCCTGAAGAACCGTGGCTTATGGCTGCCCCAATCTCAGCACCTGGAATTTTCTCAGATAGGGTGGACACTTTACCCTATGTTAAAAAGATAGTTGTTTCCAACCCCACTCCTCAAACACCCTTGATATGCTGTTTATTGCAAGGATCTTGACAAGGGGATCTAGATGCCATGCAATTCTTATCAGCTTTTATGGTTATATCATGGCCAACCCCATCAGATGCTAATAATCCTCAAGGAGGTGCTGAGTTCCATCATGAACCAATACCTTTTAAACTACTGGAAAATTTAAAACAGGCAAAAAATACTAAATAAAGTCCTTGTTAGGGAAATCAGACTTGTAAGAAAAATCTCTGTTAAATTGTTAACTAAGATAAGGAAATTATTCTGGCAGCAACTCTGTAAACCCTGGCTGTCTACATAATAATGTAGTTATGGGCTAGTGGGGGTTAATAGAATTAAACTGCTGGAAAAGGAGAAAAACATGGCAACATTGGTGTTCTGTTTTGTTTCCATGCTGATTCTGACTAGGCCTATTTAACCAAGATAATAAAATTAGTACAAATTTTTTATCAAGGTGTTGAAAGGAATTTTCAGTTTTAAATCAATAGTTTACTCCTGAACTTCAAATCTCAGTGTAGTCTTAAAAAATAGTAATCTAAAAAATATGTGTTAACGGTTTGTTTAAACTCCTAAGTAAGAGCTTAACTACATTTATGCTGCTCAAGTTATCTTAACTGATTGCTGATAACTAATAAAAATGTTTCCAAGCACAAGCTTGCACATTACCAGCAACATGGATTCCAGAAGAAATCTTAAAAAGCAAAATCTAAGATGTGATATAATGAAGAACTTAAAAACAGCTATACCAAAAAAGTAAGAATTATGAGTCAATTGTAAACTGTATGTTTCTATTGTTGTGTTTTAATTGTTTTGCATTTGTCTGTTTGTTCAATGTCAGTATATATTTTGATACCTCTGGATGGTAATATAAATTAATAAATAAAAATTCCTAAAAGAGCTCTATTCAAATGGTCAAAAATTAAATAAACACTTATATTAATGCTTTAGTTTAAATGTTAATGGGATCTCTACAATGATAAAAATTGTAAGTCTTAATTAATGATATTACTATGTCTCTTCATAAAAAAGCGTTCTTGACTAAATTGAAATAAAGTTTATTTTTCTTCACAAAATGAAGAACTTAAAACTTGAATAATATTTTGAAAGGTAAATTTTGTAAAAGTGGTAACTAAAAGTTGATAAGTTTGTTCAAAAAAGTGTATTTTGTCCTAAAATAAGACAGCTGGTCTTCATAAAATCAGAAAGAACATATGCAGAATGGAACTTGAATGCATGTGGTAAGTTATAAAGGGTATTGTAGTAACTTTAGGTAAGAGAATGTGTTCTGTAAAGGAAAATTTTTTTCTTAAAATAATATAATTATAGTCTCTATGGTTATAAATCATTATAAGAAGTTTAATGAAGGATTATTTAAATTAAGGTATTTAAATAGCTAATTCCAAAAAGTCATTATTAAACAAAAACTGAATTGATAATAATGATAATAAAAGGTAATTTTATAACAGGAAAACTTGTCAGCAGCCAGCCTCCCCTGCCAACTTGCTTCTAGTGGACTGTTTCTGGTAGTGCATGCTACTAAGTATTTAAAGGGAAGAACAGTTCATTATTTTAACAAGTTTGTTTAGTGTTGATGGTAATTATATGTTAGAAGAAGTTTGCCTGGAAACAGTTTCCAAAATTGATTTAGTAACTTATGTATGTGAGATGTATGGAATATGTTTTTATTGTTAAGGAAACAGGAGATGATTTTGTCCTAAAATAAAATGATTGATTTTTGGGAAGGAGTAAACTGTGGGACAAAACTGGAATGAATACTGAAAGTGCAAAAGGTTCATGTCTGTCTATAAATTTTTAAAAGGTTTAGTATCAAGTAGTACAGTAATGCAAAGTTCAAATTTGTTCTTTCTCAAAGTCTCTCAAATCTTTAGTCTTTTTTGGTAAAAGTTTATGAAAAGTTTCTATCCTGACTAATGAGTATATAAATAAAGCCTGTTTTATCAAAATAGCTTCTTGTGCTTTAACCTCATCATTTCCTCAGTGTTCAAAGAAGAAAAGGTCTTATCTCTTTTAAAGGAAAATAATGTTCAAACCTGCTTTCTCAAAATCAAATCCTGAAAAGTAATCTTTTTTCCAAACTAATTACAAGAGATTTGTTCTTTTACCTTGAAAGAAAAATTAAAGTAATAGTTGAGTTCATTTAATATAAGTTGAGTGTCAGGTGTTTAAAATGTTATAAAATTAACAGGATTTTTTAGCCCTCTGTTAACTAAAGTTGTATGAGTAAAAGGTTCATATGAATACTTAAGAGTGTATAAATTTACCAATATTTCAATATAATATTAAACAAAAGTACAATATGATTAATTATGGTTTTAATTAATATAAAAAGGTGTGTGTCACAAAAACAACTTCTTATCATAAATTAAAGTAGCATCATTGTAGTATGCAGCAGTCCCAAATATTGCTAGTTTGTTGCAAAAAAATTAATATCCAACTATGTCACTATCACTTTGTTTTAAAATGTGCTAAGACTTTTAATATTTCCTTAGGCAAGTCAAGCCAGCCTGCATTCTCCTACTTGTAGAAAAGTCAACAATAGACTTTTGTAGTGCCTTCCCAAGCCTGTGTGTATAGCCCAACCATCTGCCCTGGTCTTGTGGCAAAAAATCTGGCTGTGTAGAAGAAATCTGTGGCTAAAGCCCTACTGATGACATTATGTTAACCAGTAATCCTTGTTTCAAAATTAAAAGAAACAGCAGAAACAATGGTATCTTATCTTGAGAGCTTGGGGTGGGCAGACAATTGGGACTGCCTGATGGGTCCCTGCTGCTCTAACAAATTCTTCAATGTTGTTTAGTTGGGTAAAAAAAAAACTATAACCTTTGCTGTAATTGATAAAGTACAATGTTTTCTCATGTTAATGTAGCCTGAAATATTGTTGGAATACTGAAAATCTTTCATCCATCACTTAGCTCAAATATTAAAACCATTGAATATATTAGTTGGGAAAGTCCTTCATGGAAGTATGAAAACCTCCAGCAAGCTGCTTTAAATAATAATAAAAGGAAGATAAATTGTGGACATTAACTTAGCCTATGAATTGGATGTGGCAAGCATCAATATTGGCTTTGGGTGGAGTTTGTGGCAAAAACAAAATTCTAAAGAAGTATCCCTTGGATGTTAATCACAATTCTGGAAAGAGGCCAAAAGTACAATATAAAAAAGCAATTGTGTGCAGCATGGGAGGTCCTGCTAAAAGTGAAAGATTTAACCCAATAGAGTCTGGTCACTCTGAAGACTGCCATCCCTATCCAGGGGTGGATTGCAAATACTAAAAGCAAGACAGAAATGACAAACTGTTGTAAATCACCCTCAGATTATGAAAAAGCATCTGGGATACCTGCTAGTAGTAACAGGTTGCTGTCTGTCATGTCCCTGCCCACTCTACTAACATCCCTTTTACAACTGTTGATATAGATGCCTTTTTGAAGATCCAGAGCCCTACCACTGAAACCTGAGAAAAGGCAATAGTGACTCCACTGAAAAGGTGAACATTGATGAAGAAACAATAGTGATGGCCAGAAGAAGAAAAGGCATATTGATACTGGTGAGAATGATACAGATTTGGCAATCATCTTCTGAAAGTCAGTTATTGCTACATAAGAATTCTTGAAATGGACTAGACACTTTATTGGACTGCTCATTATAAGTATTTTGAGACTGACTGGAATCATTACAGCTGCTGCTACTGCTGTGGTAGCTTTCCATGAAAGTACAAACACAACAATATGTACATGATTGGCATAAAAATGCTAGTGATTTGTGGCATAGTCAAGAACTTATAGATGAGCAGTTAAATAATTGAGTTAATGATTTGGAATCAGCTGTGTTACATATTGAAAATCAATTGTATAATTTAAATTTGTTAAGAGAGTTGAGGTGTAATTGGGATGAAAGTAATTTCTGTATAACTCCACTTGCATATAATTTATCAGATATAGTATGGAAAAAACTAAGAATCATTTATGAGGTCATAAAAGTAATATATCTCTGGAAATAATTGAATCACAAAGGAAAATATTAGAGCTGCCTCATAATCAAATTCATGTAGCAAATGATAAGGATATTTTCTCAGATATGATTTCACATATTACAAAATAGGGCTAATAATATTTGTTCTGATGCTCATGATTCTTGTCTGTGCCAAACAGTGTTATTGAAGAAAATTGCAAAGTGTAACAGCCCTGGGACATGCAGATAATCTGGTGCTAGCAAAAGCACTTCAATAATTTCCCCAAGTCAAACAGCGTGGCTGGTAGTCAATGATGGTTACAACTCTCAGAGGAGGGTAACCTAAGACAGGCACAGTCACCTTGACTAAAACAAAAAGGGGGAAATGTTGGAAACTGATGCACAGTGGACTCTCACAAGGAGAGATGTGCTGTTTCCATGGCTGCACTTACAACCTAAGGAATGTGGTAATTAAGAGTTCCTGGCAAACAGGATGAAGCTGTTAAAGGCTGAAAGAATAGATGAGCAGATAACTTTTTGCAGTAAATAGAACGCTTAGACTGTGTACCTTGGGATAAGATTTTTTGAATTCCTTAGATTATGAGTAATACTGATGGTTAACTGCATGTTACTGCTTGTTCTCACATGGACTGGGGTATATATAGAGCCCCTTATGAACAATAAAGTTGTCTGATGAGTCTCTACTTGCAGACCCCCTAATCCCAACTTTCTTTCTTTCTTTCTTTCTTTCTTTCTTTCTTTCTTTCTTTCTTTCTTTCTTTCTTTCTTTCTTTCTTTCTTTCTTTCTTTCTTTCTTTCTTTCTTTCTTTCTTTCTCTCTCTCTCTCTCTCTCTCTCTCTCTCTCTCTCTCTCTCTCTCTCTCTCTCTCTCTCTCTCTCTCTCTCTCTCTCTCTCTCCTTTTTCTCTTTCTTTCATTCTCAATACCCTTCAGGACCAAATCTCCAACAGAATAATTATTTTGCATGAATTGTTAAATTAATTAACTGCTATAGTATGGTCTCAAAATCTACATAGAACATAACTAGTTCTCATATCCAATAAATAATTATAAAAATTTTTTCATAGTAAAAACTTCACTGATATCTCCAGGGAAAGTATATTTTTAAAACATGGACTGAATGCTCAGAAATGCTTTAGTGACTCACTGTTCCCTATTGGTATCTCAGATATCCTTTACAATCTAGTTCAAGTAATATTTCTTTCTTAATGTTTGTGCTAATTCAATTCCTGTGTAATTTCTGGAAATATTTTCCACATATTGAATGAAGACTGTGTTTTGTATTTTCTGTAAATATTTTCCATATATTGAGTGAAGACTGTGTATAACATACATTAAATCTGGTACCATTTTTTAAAAAATCAGTAGAAAAAAGGAGAGTAGAGATTAGAAATTTCAGGGTTAGTCTATGCAGAATTGGTAAAAAGGGTGTTTGTAAATCTTTGGAAATAAATAGAAATGGTGAAAGCACACCATGGTGTTTGTAACTAGCAGTGCTATTATATGGATATGACAGTGGTTGAAAGGGAAAGTCTAATGATATTTGTATTATTATAAATTAAGTTAGAAATGTTAACATGGCAATGTATAAGATAGTAAAACTTCATGTAAAACGCAAATATGGGTAGTATTGCATATGTGTGACTGTTTATACAAAATATAAATACAAATCTACTAGAGGGAAGGAACAAGAACAGCAGCTATGTATGGCTTGGGACACAGAGAGATTGAGATGTAATGAGTTTTGCTTGTATTGGTTATTATTATTAGAATAATGAAAGTGCTTTAAAAAGATTGAATTAATGAATGCACAAATACATGATTATATAGAATACTATTGACTGTACACTTTATATGGGCTTACACTTTATTCATAAGTATCAATAAAGTTGATTTGTTAAAAAAAGTGATCATCTATAGTGAAACAAGAATCAGAAATATTTGGACACGCTATTTGTTTCAAATTATCGCATAGAGTAGAAAGAAATAAAGTATACTAGAGATTTTGAAACATGCCATATCTAGTTCAGTGAATTTTTCTTTAGCTAATTTAATGAAAAACATAAATTTATACAGGCAAATATACCTGAGAAATGATGAGTCATGATTATCTTTTGTAACAGGAATATGCAATTTGCTCAATTATAGAGAAGTTTTACAAAATCCACGATAGAGCCTCTTTTTCCTCTTTTTTCAATAAATAAAATTCACAGAGTCATTTTTAAGGGAAAATTACAATTAAATTTATAAATTATAATTAAATCTGTTTTCAGTCTTAACTATGTTTTCAACTCTAAATCTAACTTTCTTGAGAAATGACTTAATATTTACATGACGGAAAATTATAAGAAAGGAGTTATTTGTTTAGCCTTAACCATCTGAACAATTCTGCTTCTGGATTCTTTGTACATATGGTTATTCTCTATGAAGCAAACATATTCAGCATCCCTCACAGGAGAAATGGAGGAATGGTGGTTAAAACCTCTGTAATATCAGGTGCTAAATACTGCTTTATAATTTTGGATAAAAGGGGGAAATGGGAAGGACAAATGAGTTTAGATGACTATGAGTCTCCAAAAAAAGTGTTGGGAGGTCATCAGAAGGGAAAAATAAAAACCTTTAGAGAAGTCAGTTTTCCCTTAACTCCTTATTTTTTTTCTCTTTATTTTTAAAATGTTACTTTAAAAAACATATAAGAGGTCCCCATATGCCCCCATCCCCCTCATCACACTTCTCCCACATCAACAATCTCTTTCATCATCATGGCACATTCATTGCATTTGTTAAATACTTTTTGGAACACTGCTGCACCACATGGATAATGGTTTACATTGTAGCTTACACTCTCCCCAGACCACCCAGTGGGCCATGGCAGGACATGTCCAGCATCTGTCCCTACAGTACCACCCAGGACAGCACCAAGTCCTGAAAATGCCCCCACATCACATCTCTTCTTCCCTCTCCCTAACCTCAGCAGCTACCATGGCCACTTTCTCCACATCATTGCTATGTTTTCTTCCATTACTTATGACAATAGTTCCATAGTAGATGATCAGTAAGTTCACTCTAATCCATAACCTATTCGTCCATCCTGTGGACCCCAGGATGTTTATATCCACTCCACTTCTATATAGAGAGTGTGTTTAGATTCTCCTGCTTGCAATTGTAGGCACTCTCAGTTTCCTGGTGTTGTGGTTGACCTTCACCTCCCTGTTAGCTGGCTAGGGTAAGTTCAATGAACCAAAGGGTGTGAGTTGCAAGTTTGCTGAGGCTCAGTGCCCAGCTGCCACATGAACAGTCCAGAGATTCAGGTCTCCTGAGTATACACCAACTCCAGCACCAACCACAGGTTCATTGAAAGTGACAGAAGAGGCATGTTCCTTATTTTTAATTTATTGGCTACACATTTGATGTTAGTTAAATTTGAAATAATGCTTAATATAAAAAAAATTGGCATAGGTTTTGTTAAAATTTTCAGAAGACATATTGAAATCATCTCATAGGTCACTGCTAATATAATACATGTTCAGTTTTACATAATGTTATAAACATTTAATTTATAAAATACTAACTCTAATATTGAGCAAACATCAATAAAATCTTTTAAGCGTTTGCACTAACATGGCAAGAAGGAAATTCATAAACGATTTAAAATTCTGGACAGCAAATACAATAAACTTGCACAGCAGCTACTAAATTAAAATGAAAGGATAAATGTAAGGTTGTATTTTTTAAAGAAATCAAGTATAATCAGTTCTGGTAAAGACTAGGACTCATCAAAATATTTTGAAATACTTTTACATAGTAGATGACAATAATGAAAGATCACCTTGTTTTTTTTTTAATTACTATGTCCAAAGGCAAATCTGAATTACCCATGTGTAATTTTCTGAAAATTCCTATTAATAGATGCCAACTCAGGGAGTATCAGAATATGGGAGATATTAAAGAACTCCCAGGAAAATCTTGAATGTGAAGCTTAAAAATAAGTGTCCATATATACCTGCAGTTTATCAATATAGTTTATTAGTTGGTAGAGAATGTTTGGTGAGTAGAGAAAAGAATTCAAATCTATGAAAGCGGAATCCCCTTTGACTTAAAACTATGAAGATTTTCTAGCTTAATAGAGGCTGCAAAATCTCCTGCTATTTAAGATTATTTTAGAGTGAAACAAAATACACTGAGGCACTGAGTAGTTTTGCATCTGAAAAATTGATGGCCAGACATCTACTAATGCCAAATTTTTATTATTTTATGAATATTTAACATTCAAAAGTGAGGAATAGTAGGAACAATATGTACAAAGAATACTACCTGAGATTCCTTGATATATTGAAGAACCTAATGATTAAAATTACATAAATTTTCTTTTCTCATGTTTTTGGATTAATTATCATTTTACACTTTAAATAGCTATAGAAAACCACAAATAACATAATTCTGAATGTTATATCTATTGAAAATCATTAATTTAGAAATTAAACCTACATATAACTTTATATATAACTATGAATAATTATATAATTTATTAGCAGTAATAAACCCATTGTTCTCACAGCAATAATGCATTTTAGTATACATTATTTCACAACATCAAAAAAATTATTGAAGTGAGAAGTGGTTTCAATATTTTGAAACTCTTTAAATTTTTAAGATAGCTAAATTCTCATAACTGCTTTATTATGTATTCTATTGTATGCTTTTATTTAAGAGTGTGAAGAAAATACATCCTTACACAGATATATAATTAGAAAAAAGGAAGTGGTATTTATCATTTTGTTTTTGATCACATTCTTTCTTAACGCTAGAATTCTACATCATAACTCTGTAAGTGCTGACTTCTTAAACACTAGTTTTAATATGGAATCTGAAACATTATTAAAGAACACTTCCTATCTTATTAGATTTACATTTATTGATATATTTAGAAATTTGAATGGGTCCTAACCATGAAAATTTTTGTAATATCAAGTAGGATTCATCTGGAAAATACCACTCAAAGTGGGAAGAACAGCCTCTTCAACTAATGATTCTGGGAAGACTGAAATGGAATCCACATGCAAGCAAATGCACATTTCCCTAGCTTACACCATATATGAATATTAACTGAAAATGGATCAGTAGTAAAATATAAGAACTAATACTAAAAACAAAATTAGAAGAAAATATGGGGAAACCTTTGGAAATGTCTGTTAAATAGTCACCTCTAAAAGTTTAAATTGAAAGCATAAACAATAGAGACTTTATATATATGATTATTTGTAAATATGGCTGTTGCAATACATCAAATATAGTACAGGAAATTATTGTGGAAACATTTACAGAAAGAAAAACTATAAATAAAATGTGACTATTTGGAATACAGAGGAAAACAGATACATTACAAGGAAGAATGAATTGAGTGCCAATACCTGGAAAGAATGAGAAAACAGAGAAAATAAAGGGATGAATATTACAAATAAATATTAATATTATATTTATAGGAAAAGTATGTTTCTTCATTTGAAAAGAAATACAGAATATTAAAAAAAAGCCATTTGATTAATCATTCTCCTTTAGGCACAAAAGATGAAACAATGTTAAATAGTTACAAATCAGGAAAAATATGTTAGGCTTTCTGTGAAAAATTCTTAGCTCTTTACTGCCCACTTGTACTTTTTTAGGGTACTCTATGAATGAAGACACTATAAGATTTCCACTTCGCAACACTGAAGGTAGGAATTAGCATGAGAAATGTACAGGAGACATGTCATGAAAAAGTCTAAATTAGAAAAGGAGGAGAGGAGGCTGTGGGCAGAAAATTATAGGAAAAATGGTAGATGAGGATATATTCAATGCGTTTTCCAAAATAAATTAATGTTTATGTAAAAATTGTATAAAGCATCACAAGGGTATATACAAAATACAGAATATCATGATCAAGCTGTATTTATCTAAAAAATGTATATCACTTAAAGTAGAAAATGAAATATTTTAATTCATGACAACCACAAAGTGTAAGATTGAAATATTCATCATCTTGACTTCTTGAAAAGATTTCTATTTCAGTAAAATCCTTATTTATGATGAATATTCAAGAAATGTTTAGAAGGGAAAATGCTTACTTTGAGAAAGTTAAGTATTATAAGGAAATTATTCTAGGTAAAACATAATAAAACTTAAAATTTCATTATGGAACCATCCTCTGTTAGGGAACCAGACAAATCAGGCCATTCTCATCACTTTTATTAGGCAGTATGTTGAGGTGTGACAAAGAAAATAAATATATAAGAACTGGAAAAGAAAAGAAGGTACTTGCATAAACAACCGATTAACTGGAAAAGAGAAGATAAAGAATCTGCACAAATACTGTAAGAATATTAGTTGAGTAGGTCTGAAAGACAATTGGATGCTAAAATTCAACAAAGAAATAGCAAATATCTACAAACTATAAGCAAAATGTATATAATGGAATTGTAAACAATTGACAATAGCATGAAACATATACATAGGGTATATGTACCAGAGTTATACAAGAACTCATGGAGAAAATTATAAATTTCACTGAAAGTTATTAAAAAAGAATTATAGAATTATATTAATTGAGACATTGACCACATTCATTGATTGAAAACCTTAATATTTTAAAAATGTAAATTAAGTTAGTTTATAAAGTTATACAATAATTAAATTCTGAGCAAATATTTTCTTTTTTATAAATCAATTTTTGAAACATATTCATAAACCACATTATCCAAGTATAAAATTTAGTTATTTGATATAATCACAGTTTTGCCTTCATCATTTCAATCTTAGACTATTTTCATTACTCTGAAAAAAAGCATAACCCTTAGAGCTCATTTCTCACCATCCTTCACTGCTGCAATAAATAACTGCTAATTTAATTAATTCTCCATAAATTTATTTGTATTTATATTTTGTATAGATATATATAGTCAAAAATATGTAATAATTTGAGTCTGGTTTCTTTATATTATTATTCCTTACAGTCCATAGATTGCCTTGGATGTATTTTTGCCCAAATATCATCCTCTTATTAATATCTTATAATATTAACATCAGTTTGTTCTAATTCAGAGGAAAACATTCTTATGTATTCACTATTAACTAATTTCATTGTCCACAAGTTGGTTTGCTACACTGTACAGTCCCATGTTTCATTTTTTAGCTTTCCTACTAGTGATATTCATGACCTTAGACTTTCTCTTTCAACAGTTATTATACCCATATATTAGCACTGCTAAATACAAACACCATAATGTGCTTTCATCATTTCTATCCATATCCAAACAAATTTTTAAAAAATTTTTGCATTGATTAAACATCAGTTTTCCATTCTCCATGTTCATTCTATATTCTGGTGACATGATTATAACTATTAACTCCTTGAGTTTGCACATTTTAATTAATTCATCATAGTGAAATCATACAGTATTTATCCTTTTCTGTCTTCCTTATTTCCCTCAACATTATGTACTCAAGGTTTATCCAAGTTCTCATATGCTTCATGACTTTTTGTCTTACAGCTGAATAACATTCCACCATATGTATCCTCTTATTCATACGATGCAATATTACTATTGCTAATATTCAACTGTTTGTATACACTGCATTTGTATATCCAATCATTGATTGTTGGGTACCTGGCTTATTTCTATCTTTTGGCAATTGTGAATAATGTGATTGTGATCATCATTGTGCAGATGTCTTTGTTTCTGCTATCAGTTCTTCAAAGTCTATACATAGTATTATTATTGCAAGATCATAGGAAATATTTTTATTTAGCTTCTATAGGAACTGCCAAACAGCCTTTTACAGTGGTTGTGCCATCTCATATTCCCACAAACAGTAAGTGTTCCTATGGCTCCACATCTTCTCCAAAACTGTAGTATTCTTATTTTTAATAGTTGTCATAGTTTTGATTTGCATTTCCCTAATAGCTAGTGATGTTAAATACTATGTTTTTAGACCATTTGTGTTCCCTCTTTGGAATAGTGTCTATTCAATATTTTGGCCCAATTTTCATCCTTTCATTTGTCTCTTTATGGTTGAGTTGTAGAATCTCTTTATATATCATGGATATCAAAACCTGATTGGATATGAATTCCAAATAAATTCTTCCATTGTGAAAGTTGCCTTTTAAACCTCTTGACAAAGCCGTTTGATGTTTGATGTGCAACAGTGTTTAATTTTGAGGAGGTCCCATTAATCTTCTTTTTTTTTTTTTATTGTTCATGCTTTGGGTGTAAGGTCTAACAACCCAACTCCTAGCACCAAATCATGAAGAAGCTCTCCTACATTATCTTCTAGGAGTTTTATGGTCCTGGCTTTTTTGTTTATGTCTTTGATCCCTTTTGAGTTTTTTTGTAATATGGAGTTTGATGGAGATACACATTCATTCTTTCAGCTATAGGTATCCATTTCTCCCAGCACCATTTGTTGAAGAATCATTCCTCTCCCAGTAAAGTGTATATGATAGATTTGTCAAAAATTAGTTGACCAAGGTATATAATGTCCTGCACCTGTCCCTGCAATATCATTCAGGATAATGACAAGTCCCAAGAATGCCCCAATATCTCACCTCTTTTTCCCTTTCCCTGCCTTTAGCAAGTCCCATGGCCACTTACTCCACATTACTGATATAATTTCACCCATTGCTAGAGTCACAAAAATTCTATAGTAGAATACCAGTATACACATATACCCATACCCAATATCAAACACTTTTCCCCTTTCTCCACCAAAGTTCTTTTTACATGTGGATGTTATATTTGCTGCAGCTGTTGTACAAATATTGAAACATAACTAACAACCATGGTTCCATTATGGTTTACCTTATGGTTTACATTTTAGACTATTCAACTTTATAAATGTTGGTGATATTTAAAATGGCCTGCATCCATAATTGCAGGATCATGCAGAACACTTCCATTGCCCTCCAGTTAACCCCTCTTTCAACTATTCTATTCCTCTCTTCCCTTCCCCTTAGGTCAGACAGTGACAAACAAGCTTCACTGCTTGAAGGACAAGATTCATAGACACTTGCAGCAATGATGATGACTTCACATTCTAGTCAGACATCCACCATTAGGAGCCACCATGCTCTTGAGAGATACCCACTCTTCTGAGAACATCAGGCCTCCCCAGGATGGAGGCATAACACCTTTCTGCTAAGTGTGTGTTCCTCTGCCCGCTGATATAACACACTATGACATGATGAGCACTCAAATATTTCCTAGAAGCCTGACCCAGTTGCACCCTGTGCCAGATGCCCCCATCAAACACTTTGAAAGAGAAACACTTCCTTATTATATTTTTTAAAGAGTTTCTTCAACATTATAGTTTCCACTACATATCCAACAATCTCCCGTATTCACTTGCTAACCCCAACTCTACCCTCCATTCCTTGGACCATCTGACCCATCCTCCTAACTCAAGGCCCATCAAGCCTGCAAAACCCAACCCAATAGTGGCCTATGCCCCCATTTTTTCCCTTCACTGCACAGCTACTTACCTCCAATTTATCTTAGATTTTGCCAATGTGGGCTTTGGCTCACAACCTTCCTCTACCCCCTATGTCCCATAAGCCTATCTTCCAGTCTCTTGCTCTCTGAGGCAGCTTGATTTGCTTAAGTAATGTCAGAGAGGTCAGGTAGTATTTGACATCCAATGTCTGGCTTGCTTCATTCAACATAATATCCTCAAGATTAATTCATGTTATCCCATGTGTTAGTACTGTATTCCTTCTGACAGCAGAGTAGTATTCCATTGTATGTGCCATATTTTGTTTATCCATTCATCTGTTGATGGGCATTTGGGTTAACTCCAACTTTTGGCAATAGTGAATAATGCCACTATGAACATTGTGTAAACCACAACATAAACTATAATCCATGCTGTGTAGCAATCCTCCAAAATATACTCATTAAATGCAATGAATGTACCACACTAATGAAAGAAGTAGTTGAAGTGGGAGAAGTGGGAGTGTGGGAAGTGTGGTATATGGGAACTTCTTATATATTTTTTTATTTAATTTAATAAAATACATAACACAAAAACATACATAGACTATAAGTGTATAGTAATAATTGTGAACTTACAAAACAAACATACATAACATCATACAGGATTGTCATAACTCACCCTACCATCAACACGTTATATTGTTGTTAAACCTTTTTAACTAATGATTAAAGAGCATTGTAAAAATATTACTACTAATCAAATTATTTTCCCCAACCCTCCCTATTATTATTATCTTTATATCATTTATATATAAACAGGCATAAACAATTAAGCATACAATAAAAGTTGCGAACTTACAAGGAATGCATGCATAACACCATACAGGGGTCACATACATCAACCCTCCACCAAAACCTTGCATTGTTGTGAGATGTCTATTTCAAATAATGAAAGAATATTGTCAAAATCTTACTACTAAGCATAGTCCTTATCTTATATTTGGTGTGTTTTCCCCCCAACCCACCCTATTTTTTTTTTAAATATATTTTTTTCATGACAGAAGTTATAAACTTATAAAACTATCATTCACATGTGCAGAATTCCCAAACAACACCCCTCTATCAACACACCACACTGTTGTGGATTATTTGTTAAGAGATAATATCATTTGATTGTTACCATGTCCATAGTATACATTTGACTCACATTATTCATACTGCCCCATTATCAACACAGTACATCTTTAGCATAGATGCAAGAATATTATATTACTGCTAAACACAGTCCATAGGTCTCTCCAGTTTATTTTTCCCATGCTTTCCCAACATGCTGCAGTAGTGATATACATTTGCTCTAGCTCACTAAGGACACTCTTGCATCTGTACCATCAACCACAATTCCATCCACCTCTTAGTTTACTGTGCTATTCAGTTCGTAGATAATTCTCTAGCATTCTGTCAATTGGCATTTACATCTCTAGACTACCATGTTCAGCCACATCCTCATTTATAAACTAGCTATTACTTACTATTTGTTACCATCCATTCTATACATTTCCACACTTTTACAGTAAAGTTAATTAAAACTTCTACATATATTAAAGATTATTAGTCCATCTCAGTCCTTCTCTTTTCTCCATGAGGTCTTAAAGATATTTTCCCTCAATTTCTTCTAGAAGTTTTATGGTTCTTGTTTTTATTTTTAGGTTTTTGATCCATTTTGAGTTAATTTTTGGATAAAGTGTGATATAGAGGTCCTCTTTCCTTCTTTTGGATAT
Organism: Dasypus novemcinctus; assembly: GCF_030445035.2. NCBI lineage: Eukaryota > Metazoa > Chordata > Mammalia > Cingulata > Dasypodidae > Dasypus > Dasypus novemcinctus. Next base: position 4,515,510 of record NC_080694.1, on the reverse strand, counting down.
GGATATCCAGTTCTTTCAGCATCATTTTGCTGAATGGAATATTAGGCCTGAGTTGTGTGGGTTTTACAGGCTATTCAAAAATCAATTGACCATACATGTGAGGGTCTGTTTCTGAGCCATTAGTTTGGTTCCATGGTCTATATGTCTGTCTTTATGCCAGTACCATGCTGTTTTTCCACTATAACTTGGCAGTATGATGTAAAGTCTGGAAATGGGGATTTGCTTTTCCTTTTATGATGTTTCTGGCTGTTCAGGACCAATTACCCTTCCAAATAAATTGATAATTATGTTTCCAGTTTATATGTTTTTTAATGCTGGTGGAATTTTTATCAGGGTTGTATTGAATCTGTATATCAATTTGGGTAGAATTGACAATATCTAAATGATATTTAGTCTTCCAATCCATGAGCAGTGAATGTTCTTCCAGTTATTTAGGACTACTTGGACAGGCTCAAACTTAAGCTATTCTCAGGATTACACTTTAGCTCACTGAATTTACTCATCAGTAGCTGAAGTTGGTGACCAACCTTCTCTTCCTCCCCAATTTTTGGGAAGTGGAGCTTTCAATTCCAGCTACGGGACAGCTCCCAAGGTGTCTTATGCCTCCACTGGAGGATGGGCACTGGCCTCTAGGGTATGGAGTGCTCTACTCACAAGTCTTCTCTGCAATCGGACAGTCTCCTCCTTCAATTCCTTCAAGGATTTTGGAGTATGACCTTCTGGCCTCCTAAAGTCCCCAAACAGGTGCTTCAACTAGCTCAGATAGCTCTGGGTGTTTACTAACTGCCCTGTAGTAGGAGCTAACTCCAGGAGCTCCTTACTCCGTCACCATCTTGCTGGTTGTGTTACATTTTTTATTGCAACATTTTATGTGACTTACATATCTTTAAAAAAAGATAATAAAATTTTTAAAAATGGGGTTGTGGCTGAAAAGGGTACTCTAGGGATGTAAATGTCAATTGAAAGAAAGCTAGAGGACAATCTAGGGAATGGAAAACAGTGAACCCAGGGATGGATATAATTTGTGTTTGATGGTACAGATGCAAGAATGTCCTTCCGTGAGCTAGAGCAGGGGTATGTCACTATTTCAGGGTGGTGACAATGTGTAGAAGCATTGGAAAATATAATTGGTGTGACTTATGGACTGTGTTTAACAGCAATACTGTAATATTCCTGCATCAATTCCAAAGAGGTCCTGTGTTGATATTAGGGGGCTTGGAAATTGTGTGCCAAATATATTCTGTGGCAATAATCTGTAACAAGTGTTCCACCACAGTGTGCTGCATTGTTGAAGGGGAGATGAGTCAGAATTCTACACATGTTCACATGTGCATGATTTTTTATTCATTCAAGACTTCTGTAATAAAAATTATTTTTAAAAATTATATAGGGTGGGTTGGGGGTGGAAATACACCAAATGTAAGCTATGGATTAATATCTTAATGATATTCTTTCACATTTTTTAACAAATGTTTCCAATACAAGGTGTTGTTTGTTCAGTGATGTATGGGACCCCAGTATAATATTATACATGCATGTTTTATAAGTTCACAACTTTTACTATAAATGTATTGTTTACCAATGTTCATGTGTGAATGATAAATTTAATTAATTTTTTAAAAAAGATTAAAAAAATTAGATGACCATAGTTGGTGAAGGTCTCCTTCTGAGTCTTAATTCAATTCTATCAATCAATGTATAAATCTTTATGCTAATACCATGCTGTTGTAACCACTGCATCTTTGTAATATGCTTCAAGGTATGGAAATCTGAACCCTCTGACTGTGTTCTTTTTAGCTACCTGGGGCTTTGGTTTCCAGTCCTTGTCAGTAAGTAGAGTGTTTGAGAAAGAAGGCTCTCTTTAGCTCTCTGCTAGCTCCTATGTGGGAACAATGACAGTGCTACACCCTGCTGTGAAGGGTAAAAACTATGGGATTCAGTTGACCAAATTTGACAGTCAAGAATTATATCATAAGTAGGCTGTTACCTCCTTCTTCCCTTTCCTAGGAAAGTGGAAACTGTGGCCATCTTGGTCTATAGCCACCTTCCAGTTACCCTAAACTGTCTCTCCAAGATTGGAGCTTGGTCACCAGCAGCAACAGGAGCCTAAGTTTCTCCCAGATCCTCAACACAGTCTCCTCCTTGCCCCTCTCTCTTCTGTATGCTGCACAGACCTGCCTTGGTCACAGGAGCCCTAGAAAGTTGTTGTAAATAGTTTCTGAGTGTTCACCAGCTATTTTTCTCAGACAGAAGTGAGCCCTGTAACACTGTAATACTCCATCTTCCTAGAAGTTTCTACCAAATCTTTTTTATTATTATTATTTGACATGTAAGCCTGTAAAAAATCATTTGAAAGCAAATAATCTAATCAATTCTTAGGAAGAAAGAAAAATTTCATTAACAAGTATCAAGTTTTGCTTTAAAATAATAGTAATAAATATTATGCCATGGGGACAAAAACAGACTATTGAACAGAACTGAGGGAGTTTGAAAGAAGACTCAGTTAACTAAAGAGGCTATACTCTTAAGTGTGGGAATAGTATGTATATTCAGTAAATGGTGTCAGAATAATTGGATAAAAAAATATTTGAAAAATCAATTTGTTTTCATATTACCTAACTTACCCAAAATCAACTCTAAGTGGATTAAGTAACAAAAATATGAAATATGATATTATACTATTTTGAAACATTCAAAATGAATTACCTACAGTGAGGAGAAATAGGAGTAGAAGGAAGATAAGGAAAATATGTAAAAATATACACAATGGAAATTGGTTGTGAATTTGGCTGCATTATGAGTAAGAATTTTTTCCCTAGATCTAACATAAAAAAATGGAAATCCATCCCACAAATCAAATGAAAATAAATGTCACTTGTAATGTCAAAAAAGGGGTTCTGATGAAGAAGTATAAATATATACCTGCAATATGCTCTAGACAACTCATACTTAAAGGGAAATTTTTTTAAGTATAATCCCATTGAGGTAATGCCACTATTCACTAGACTGCATAAAAATCTGGAATTACCATTTGTTGGTGAGGGTGTGGAGGAAAGAAAGTGCTTATATGTTACTAATGATATTTATAAGTTGGTATAGAATCTTTGGAAAGCCATTTTATACTGTATCAGTCAGCTACGACCATGTTATAATAGAGTGATGAACAAATGTTTTGAACAGAGAACAACAAAGATTATTTTCAACTCATGACATATTTCCCATTTGGGTTGGCTATGCCTTTGCTTCATGGCACCCACATTCTATGCCAAGGATTCTGGAGCAGCTTGTATATGGGATGTAACAGGTTCTCATGGCAGAATGAAAAGATATTGTAAAAATATACACGTAAGTTAGCTCTGAAATCCAGGTCCCCTGCTTTTCTTATATTTCATTGATAAAAGAACATGATGTGGTCTGGTATGTTGGTAATGAATTGGGACATTTTAATTCCCTTACAAAGGCAGTACAGGAAGGTCATCAAAGAAAGTGCATCTGATATTTTGAATAATTTTCCAATTTGCCTTTATTTATTAAACTTCAGATATACATGCTATGATCCTGCATTTCCTGTTGGGAATGTGATTTTCTGCTTGGGAAGAAAATTTAATGAAAAAGGCAATAAATATGATATATCTTTAGGATTCTGGGATGATTGCATTAAGATTATTTTTATTTTTCTGGGTTTAATTCTTCAAATGATTTTCAATATAATATTTTATTCCAATGACCAATATAGAGCCAAAATACCCTCCTGAATATGGATTAAATTTAGAACTTAACTTTGTTCAGTGAAGTCATTATATTTCCTTGAGGTTACTGTCAAAACATCCACTATGTTTGTTCCTGATTTTTGAAATAACTTAATCCTAATTTCATCAATATTTTTTTCCCCTCTGAGGAGTTCAGCTCTTGATTAAAACTACTGTGTGTATTTTTTGGGGGGTGGGGGACTGACCAGAAGTAATTTTAAAACTTTGACCTGTTCGAACATGTAAGGGAGAGCTGTCTTCTACACACCAGACTTTGTGCTCAGTCAGTGCACTGCAGTCTCTGAAGGGGGATGTATTCAATGCTTAAGTCTCACCACCAGTTTTGCTCTTGTATATACATGGATTTCCATCCCAGACATCTCCATTAGAAAGCTTCCCCATCAGAGGCCCAAAGATTTAAAGTGGCATGAATTTGTCTGTATCTCTATCCTGTCAGTTGTTCTGTTTGACACAGGCAAAAATATGTTTTAGCAGAGGGTCAGAAATTACCTATCCCAGCCTGGGACACTTGGCTCAATACATTTTAGTGTGCAGTGTCCCCTCATTGAACAGTTGTAATAAATAAACTGCATGATCCTCCACTGACTTTTGCCAATATCCATATTTTAACTCCTGTATTTCACTCTCGATAAATTTTTAGAAAGCTTCATTTAATCGTTTGGGACTTTAGCAATGCCACTGATAGTTGGTTGAGTGCAAACAGGCCTAACCTGGGGCTTGCAAACAGCCCATACCAGGCAGGGCTCCCTGCATGGGGCCCAGAACTCTTCTCTGGAGTCCTTTGAGACCCTTGTGATACCCTGGGGACTGATGAGTGGCAGGGGAGCACGCAGTCAGCCAGGAGCCACAGTAGAGTTTCCCTAATCTTCCTAGAACCCATCTCCCTCACATGCTCCCTTAACTATGGCATAAATTCATCTCTATTAAAATGCGTATTGCTTACATCCCACCTGAGCCCATTTGGTAAAACGGAGGCCAGCTCAGCAATCAAGCAGTCACCTCTGATGGAGCAAGCACAACAACGGAATAACTAAACTTCATACCTTTTTTTTTGGTGATCCAAATGAACATACCAATTTCCCAGAAAGGACACCTAAAGAGAAGTCAACCCACTCCGATCCAGGTATCAGTAATACCAACAGAAGGACACCTCACATAGCACTGGATGGAATGTTTTACTCACATAGAGAAGATACAGTGCACAGTCAATTTCACTAGGGGACTTCATATCCAAGTGGGCAGCAGTCCTCAGTCAAAAGCTCCTTCAGGAAGATATTTTAAGTGCAGCAAAATTATTTGTATTTCTGTATTCTAGTGAAGGAATATGGCTCATTACTTGCCAGGGGCCTACATATCATCAGATTTTGTGCTGGATGTCATAAAACATGCCCAGAAGAATAAGACTGTCTCCAATGAATAGTAAATTTATTTGGAGAAATAGGAGAAGGACTGTACTGGAAGTCCCCTTATCCACTACAGGGTGCTATTCTATCCTATCACCTTGACACCTGGAACTGAGCACAGGAGGTATTTGTGGATCTAAAAGAAAAGAAACATGCCTTGCTAAGACTGTCCCTAACAACACATTCATCTTGGAAATTACTTGTCCTTCATCATACAGAAAGCTTGAATGAATTGAGCATGGCCCACACCTTTTCAAACAGAGTGAGCAAAAGCAGCTGAAGCATATTCCATGTTAGGACCAGTTCTGTATAGTCCACTTTTTTATTTTAATAAATCAATTGCATTGATACATCTTAATAAAGCATACGATTCCTGCAAAGTATACAATCAATGGCATTTGGTAAATCACATAGTTGTGCATTCATCACTTCAAACATTATTAGAGGATTTTATTATTTCAATAATAATAATAAACAAATAAGAAAATTCTTCATCTCTCATTCTGTGTTGATTAAAGATGACCACTTAATAATTTAGTGTAGTTTGTTGCAGGTATTTTAACCTTTTATAAAAAATTGTTTTTTGAAGATAAATAGATCACAAAAAATGTTACATTAAAAAATATAAGAGGTTCACATATACCCCATCCCCACCCCCCAAATCCCCCCACATCAACAACTTCTTTCATCATTGTGGCACATTCATTGCATTTGGTGAATACATCTTGGAGCACTCTTTAATGAAAAAATCAACTTTTGAATGAACTCAGTGCTATAAACTTTTGACGTCCTTATTCTGTAGTTGCATATCAATTTAAACAGTTTATTCATTTTAATAGATATATGAATAAAGATAAATGCAAAGATGCTATTTTAAGTGAATTTCCAAATTCAATAAATTCAATATTTTCTTCCAGTTTGGGAGTTTTCAAAACCTAGAAAGTGTCTCACATGCACAGATACCTGTTCAAAGACTTCTTCTCTGTATGGTATCATTGTTTGCTTTTAGTTCAAAACCAGCTAGCGACATTACCAAAATTTGAATCAATGCTGAATTCCTTTTACAGAAGGCTCAAAAGACTTACACATCAGTATGGATTTGAAAATTCAAGACATGCAATTTGTAGCTCATTACCACATATGCAAAATTAAACAAAAAATGTATTACCAAACTAAATATATAACAAGGATAATCAAGAAAAAATCCTCCTTAGGATCTCAAAACATCTCTGGAACATTCTGTGTAGAGCATTATTAATTTCTCTGTTCCTCAGGCTGTAGATGATGGGGTTTATGAATGGAGGCACCATGGCATAGAACATGGCCATGAGAAGGTTACTAAGCGATGCTTGATTTGTAGTGGGAGGAAAGAGAGCAGTCAATGAAGAAATTACAAACAAAATGAAAACTGCTAAATGTGGGATACAGGTGGATAAGGCTTTGTTACGGGCTTCAACAGAATTCATCCTAAGCACCAATGAAAATATATCAATATATGATTTAAACATAAAGACAGAACATACTAAGATAATACAAGCTGTTATTGGTAAGGCTATCAACTCTGAAAACTGAACATCTGATGAGGACACCCTCAAAATTTGAGGTCCATCACAGAAATATTGATTGATCAAATTAGTCTGGGTAAAGGGAAGCCTAAATATAATGCCTGTGTGAATAGCAGAATAGACCAGCCCACCTGTCCATAAGCCACCAGCTGCCTGTGTGCACAGATGTGGGGTGATGGTGATCCCATAATGTAGAGGGTAACAAATGGCAACATAGCGATCATAGGCCATCACCACAAGGAAGAAAAACTCTGTGGATATAAAGAAGATAAACAAGAAAGTCTGAATGGCACATGAAAGGAGAGAAATCGATTTATTGCCAGTCAGAGAATTCAAAATCATTTTTGGAAAAGTAACTGAAATGCAGCAAAGATCTATGAAGGATAAATTTCCAATAAAGAAATACATTGGAGAATGTAGATATGGGTTGATTACAATGACAATAAGTGTTAAAAGGTTCCCAGTCACTGCTCCTAGATAGCACATTAAGAACATCAGACCTTGCAAGACTTGGAGCTCCCTGGAGGATGAGATATCCAAGAGAAGGAATTCTGTGAAAATAGTGAGATTGTTCATGTCTTCTATGATGTTGCAGTCTTCCTACAGTCAAAGCATAATATGATAAAATATAATAAAATCTAAGTGGAAAAATCAACATAACTCAAAATTAAATGCAATGATTCTATAAATATATGGCTTTTCATCAGAATTCAGCATAGAGTAATTGGGGGAAAAAGAGACTATTTCTCTTCATTTTCTTCCTTACCTCTTCCTATATGTGAATTTCAGGATTCATAAGATTAGAGAATTAGAGAAATCACAATATTAAATTAATCAAATTACTTTAAAAATCAAAACCCATAAAGTCAGTTATTTAGACACATTTAGTCTTTTAATAAAATAGCTGTTCAATCTCTGCCTGTAACACAATGAATGATTCTTCTCACTTTTTTTTCTTTAGTGGTCATCCCAATTATGCATTGTAAGATCTTCTGAATCACTGATATCTCCTGATCTTTGTCCAGCTGATTTTTAAACAGTTCCTATAACAAAATTAATCAAAGATTATGAGGTTTTTATGAGAATGATTATTCTAAAGGATCCCAGATAGAGATGCATTAATTTTCTTTCATTTTATTTGTAATATAAGGAATGCATATGAACACTTTTTTTAACAAAAATGCCTCAAAGGCCTAAAGGATTTGATTTTATTCTGATAAAAATCAAATCATTTGTCTGTGACAGGGTGTAGCAGAGTTCTCTTGATATTTCTCTACTTTACCATCTCACCTATAAATAGTGTCTAAGAAAAAACATCAAGCATGATATTACTTGTGATCAACGAAGCTGTTCTGCAATCTGGAATGCATTCTAATATTTTTGAAGGGCTAATTTTGTCATGATATATTGCCCACATTCTTTTCTAGAATTTACTGAAATCTCCTTATTCAATACAACTATTTTACTTGATTGCCTCAAAGCATTCCAAAATTTAAATAAATCCAACATCATTCTTAATTATCTTTTCAACTATGCAACTAATTATCTCAAGAGGCATAATTTAATAGATAATTAATGTTATATATGGAAAACAGAATATTTGGGTAATGACTATAAGAGTTCTAGAATTTTTGTTCTTATTAGTATTTTACTTATATAAACTTTGTAATTTAAAATATGGTACATGGGGAGCGGATTTGGCCCAGTGGATAGGGCGTCCGCCTACCACATGGGAGGTCTGCAGTTCAAACCCCAGGCCTCCTTGACCTGTGTGGTGAGCTGGCCCACATGCAGTGCTTATGTACACAAGGAATGCCCTGCCACGCAGGGGTGCCCCGCACACAGGGGGGCCCCATGCGCAAGGAGTGTACCCCATAAGGAGAGCTGCCCAGTGAGAAAGGAAGTGCAGCCTGCCCAGGAATGGTGCTGCACACAAGGAGAGCTGATGCAGCAAGATGACACAACAAAAAGAAACACAGATTCCTGTGCCACTGACAACAATAGAAGTGGACAAAAACAAGAACACGCAGCAAATGGACACAGAGAACAGACAACTGGGGGAGGGGAAGGGGAGAGAAATAAATAAAAAATAAATCTTTAAAACAAATAAAATAAAATATGATACAATTTAGCTAGCGTTATATGTGAACAGTAACCATAATAATTATTCTTTTACTTTCATAGATTACACTTATAAATTTCTAGTATGTTTGCAAAATATTTAATGTAAATTGTTTAAGTATAACAACCTTTCAATTATGCATATTTACTCTCTCAAAGTCACTTTTATAATTAGGAAAATTCCTTAAGGCAGAGAATTTTATTAAATTTCAAATATAACATTCAGTGTTTAAGTTGATGCTATTGATCAATGGGCTGGTTATTAGACATATACTGAGTACCAGATGCTACTTCAATTTTCTATAACAAAATCATGGCTTGTAATTGATCCTTGGAAGTCTCATTGCTCTCCTCCATCTCTTCACATGAATTTTTTTCACCTCAATCTTAAAAACTGTATAATTTACCTAGGTTAAATTTACTACATATCTACTAGAAAGTGCACAGTGATGAAAAATGCATAACTTTGGGTGTAAGATACAGAGAGAGAGATCAGGTATTTTCCCATTCTCCTTACCTCAGAGATATTTTAGTTAATTATTTACTCTACAATTTTAATGGGGATAAAAATATAAAATCAGTATGTTAATTGTCCCTTGTGAATTTTTAAACACCTAAAATATAATATAATGTTCAAAATCTACATAGAGCATAACTAGTTCTCATAAGCAATAGACAAATATTAAAAATAAATGATCATAGTGAAAACCTCACTGGATATCTCCAGTGAAACTATTTTTATCTGCATGTACTGATTTCTTAGAAATGCTTTGCTAGCTCACAGTTGTTGACAAATAACTTAGCTAACCTTTAAAATCTATATCAAGTAATAATTGTTATTAGTGCCTGTGCTAGTTCAATTTCTTGTTGAGTTTTGAAACATAATATTTTCCATTTTTGAGTACAGCCTATGTATCACAGACATTCAATCAGTTACCATTTTTAAAACCAACTACTTACAATGAAACCAGAATGAGTATTATTCAAACTGTCTATAAGTAACAACATATAAGATGGAGAAGAAATAAAGTCAGCAAAACATCTTTAGATATATCACAGCTATTTAAGAATTTCTTATTTAGCCATTTTAAAGAAAACCATTAATTTAAACATACAAATATACCTGATAAATGTTGAATCATATTTATATTTTGTAACATGAATATATATTTTGCAAAATTCAGACACTTCAAAATCCATGATTCTGCCTTTTTTCATTGAATAAAATTTATGGAGTCACTTTTCAGGGAGAAAGACTTATATTTAAACCTAATCAGATGAAAAATTCTGCTTCTAGTTGTGCATGTGGTTATTCCCTATGAAACACACATATGTGACATCACTCTCAGGAGAGTTTGATGAATGGAAATTTCACCTCCAGAGAGGCCAGGTTCACCTCGTATCCTGATTTGTAAGGATTCTTTAGTTATGCTTTTGAGATTATGTAAATTTGAAATTGTGCATAATATCAATAAAATTAACATACTTTTTTGTTGAAGTTAACAGAGATCTATCCAAAAAGTCTCATAAGTCATGGGTGATTCTATACATTTGCAATTACATTCCATAGTAAATGTATTTATTTATGTTATAATATACCCATAATATTGTGCAAACCCCAATAAAATGGTTTTCTATATGTTTGGATATATTGCAGTCTATACATTGAATGAAGGGAAATAATATACTGCTTAAAATGACCAAAATCAACAAACACAAAAAACCTTGCCCAATTGCAACTAAGTTAAAGAAAAATAAAAGGATATATTTTAGAATGGTTTTTAAAAAGAAAACAATTAAAATAGTTAAGTCACAGCCTGGGATACTTATCAAAAGTGTATTGAACAGTTTTTTACCTACTCTTTGACATTTAAGAAAGGTACTGCTTTGATTTTGTAAAATTATTTTATTATCTTTTTAAAAGATACATAAATCACACAAAATGTTACAATTAAAAAAATATGAGGTTCCCATATACCTCACTACCCCAAACTCCCATTTCTCCCACAGTGAAAACGTCTTTTGTTAATGTCTTACATCCATTGCATTTGAAGAAGCCACTTTGGAGCATTGCTACTCAGCATGGATTATAGTTTATGTTATAGTTTACACTCTTCTTCCTGCGCATTCAATGGGTTATGGCAGGATATATAATGTCCTGCATCTGTAACTGCAATATCATTCAGGACAATGCCAAATCCTGAAAATGTCCCAATATCACACCTCTTCTTCCCTCTCCCTACCTTCAGCAATTCCTGCAGCCACTGTTCCCATACCAAGGATACAATTTCTTCCAGTGCTAGAGTCACAATAATTCTACAGTAGAATACCAGTATGTCCATTCTAATCCATATTTTACTCCTCCATCTGAGGGCACTAGAATGGTGATGTCCATTCCACCTCTAAATTGATAGGAGACTTATATCACACATGGCAGATGGATGAAATTCTCCTGCTTGCAGCTGTAGACTCTCAGTTCCCTGGTGTGGTGGTTGACCATCCTCACCTCCCTGTTATCTGACCTGGGTAAGTCGAAAGAACCAGAGAGTAGGTGTTGCAACTCTGTTGAGGCTCAGGGCCCAGCTGGCACATAGACAGTACAGAGATTCAAGTCTCTTGATCATACACAAACCCCAGGACCAACCACAGGTTCAGTAAAATTACAGAAGAGTTTTGTGTAAAGAGGACCCATCTGAGTCCAATTCCATCATACTCAGGAGCACAAATTCCAGAGTAGGGCCCACTGGTATGACACCAAACTCCCAAGCCATATGAGATGACTATATGGCCTGGGTGTCTCTGTAGCATTCAGGAGCACCACTACCTGGGGTTGTACCTATTTTGGCTGTCTCTGAGGTCCTGTTGAGATATGCATAAGTGTGACTCCTCTGATAACCTTCAACTCATTTTAAAGTCTATTAGCCATATAAACTCATTTGTCTTTACCATTTCCCCCTTTATTTCAAAGTATTTTTCTAGTTGCACCACCAACTGATGCTTGTAGTAATTCCTTGGTGCCTGGGAGGATCATCCCCAGGGGTCATGTCCTATGCTGGGGAGAAGGTAATGCATTTATGTACTGAGTTTGGCTTAGAAAATGGATAATTTGAGCAACACAGAAGTTCTCAGTGCAAAACTCTTAGGCACCCTGGAGCTCTAGACCTAGTTGAAATTTCAATCACGCAGGCTCATAAGCGTAGTCATCAGTATCAATCACTATCCCCAATGGCAATTTGATAAAGAGTAGACCATTTGTCATTTTCTGATAATTTCTATTAATAGATGCATTTCTGGGGAGTATCAGTATATGGAAGGGAGCAAGTGGCTCCCAGTAAATTATTGTATATGGTTAAAGGAAAATGTCACCAGGGAATGAAACATTTTTATAAATAATGAAATCTTACATACTGTATTACATATCCATTGAAAGAAAAGAAGAGCTTGAAAAAACTCAAACACAGGCAAATCTAGACATCTAGAATGAGTTGAAGCAAGTTTCAAAGTAAAGTTCTAACACAAAACTAAACTACAAGGAAACCAAAGCAAAAGGAATACACTGACCATCACAGTAAATTCAACAAGTTATTAAGATGCTGAATTTACAAGCCATAAGGAACAGGAAGTTTTGCCTCAGCTGAAGGAACAGATGAAAACTTTGAAGGAGATGAAAAATTGAAATAAATCAATGATTTTCAAAGAAATCTACTAAATTCAAGGAGAAAAAGTAATGATGGTTAAAGTGATACTTGATATTAAGAAGACACTGAATGAGAAGAATGCTGAATTTTGAAGATAAATATAACAGAAATTATGGGAAAGAAAGGCACATGAGAAAAGATTAATAATATAAGAGCAGATTTGAACAGGAAGAAGTAACTCAGCAAACTAGAAGATCAGGACAATCAAAATCTTTCAGGTGGAAGAACAGATAGAGGAAAGCATGGAATAATTTGTGCAAAGTCACAATGATTTTAATGACACCATGAAGTACAATAATCATATTGAAGAATGTGAGGGGAAAAGCTACAGAAAGAATATTTGAGGTAATAATGTATGAAAAATCCCCAACTCTTATGTAAGACATAAATGTCCATATTCAGGAAGTGCAAAATTTCCAGAGTAAATCCAATAGAACTCCTCTAATACATATACTAGTCAGAATATCAAATGCCAAAGATGAAGAGAAAATCCTGAAAGCAGCAAGATAACAGAGATTAATCACATGCAAATGATGTCCAATGAGATTAAATGTTGATTTATCACCAGAGAGCTTAGAGGGAAAAAGGTAGTGGTGTGAGATATTTAAGAAAATGAAAAAGAAAGAAGAAAGAAAGAAAGAAAGAAAGAAAGAAAAAAGAAAGAAAGAAAGAAAGAAAGATGCCAGCCACAATTTCTTTATCCAACAAAATTGTCCTTCAAAAAAAAGGCTGAGTTTAAAATATTTAAATAAATAAATAGAAAGTGAAAGACGTTTTCAACAAGGGACCTATCCTACAAGATTTACTACTGGGAGTTCTAAAGACTGAACAGAAAACACAGGAAAGAGAGGCTTAGCATTGAGTAAAGAAAGGAAGATTAACAGTAATGGTTACTAAAAGGGTAAAAATAGATATAAAAATAAGATATGACATATTAAAACCTAGATAAAAATTTTTGAAGTACTGCCTTTATAGTGAAGAAAACCAGAAAATATTTAATATTAATAAATACCTTCTCCCTTCAAAGCCACTGATTGGCAGAACAGATTAAAAGATACCATCCAACTATACTCTTTCTACAAGTTTCAACTTAGGCCCAGAATGTAAATAAGGTGAAAAGAGAATGTTGGAAAAAGTTATTCCATGCAAATAGTAACCAAAATAGAGTTGGGGTAGCTATACTAATACTGGACAAAATATAGTTTACATACAAAATTTTTATGAGAAACAAGGAAGGACACCATATATTAATAAAAGAAGAAAAAGTAAACATAAATATTTATGTATCAAACCAAAGTGCTCCAAAATACATGAGACAAAACTGAAGGGAGAAACAGACACCTCTACAATAATTATTGGAAACTTCAATTCAAAATTATCATCAAAAGATAGAACATCTAGACAAAGGATAAAAAAGTCAACAGTGGACTTGAATCATATCATTAATTAAGTAATCATAACAGACATATACAGAATATTTCATCCCAAATAGGGCGACATGCATCTTATCAAGGGTTCATGGATCATTCTCTAGGATAGACCAAATGTTGGGTCAGAAAACAAGACGCAAAATTTTAATATGATTGAAATAATAAACAGTAAATTTTCAAACTATAATGGAATGAAAGTGAAAATCAGTAGCAGGTGGGGAACTGAAAAATCTACGAATATTTGGAAGTTAACATGCTCTTAAGCAATCAGTGTGCCAAAGAAGGAATTGCAAGATAATTCAGCATATCTCAAGAATACTGGAAATTAGAACACAGCCTATAAAAACCTCTGGGATAAAATGAAAGCAGTCATGGGAGAATTAATTGCCCCAAATGTCTACATTATATAAAGAGATGAAATCAAAGATATAACTGCACACCAACAAAAATGAGTAACAGAAGAGCAAAAAAATCCTAAAGCAAGTTGAGGGAAAGAAATAACAAAGATTAGGGCAGAAATAAATGAAATTGAGATAAAAAACAGAATTAGCAAATAAAAAAATATGGATCTTTGAGAAGAGCAACGAAATTGAAAAACCTTTATCTGAGCTGACAAAGAATAAAAAGAGAGATGTGATAAAATAAGAGAAGTGACACATTACCCCCAACACCACAGAAATAAAAGGATCATAAGAAGATACTCTGAATAGCTGCATGCCAAAAATTAGACAACATAGTTCAAATGGGCACATTCCTAGAAATATATGGGTAACCCACACTGACTCTTGAAGAAAGAGAAGGCCTCAACAAATGATTCACAAGGAAAGAGATTGAATTAGTCATTAAAAATCTCCCAGCAAATAAAAGCTCAGGATCACATGTTTCCACAGTTGAATTTTACCAATCATTTCAAGAAAATTTATTATACATTCTCCTTAAGTTCTTCCACAAAAATGAAATAGAAGAACACAACCTAACTCATTCTATGAAGCCAAAATCTTACTAACAAATCCAGGAACAGATATTAAAATAAAAGAAATTGAGGACGAATGTTTCCTATGAATATAGATTTAAAAATCATCAACACAATACTTGCATATCAAGCTCTATAGTATTCCCCAATGGAACAGCAACAGTATCCCAAGTGCAATGGCAAAGACTAAGAAAGATGGATGGTCCAATGATGAGCCCTTGATGCTGATGGCTCCAATTATTAGCCTGTGTGTTTGAAATACGAACTAGGCCTACAGCTGCAGGGTGCCTAAGTGTTACATCCTGAGTACCTCCATGTTGCTCAAATGTGGCCAGTCTGTAAGCCAAACTCAGCCTGTAGATGCATTGCCTTCACTCCAGTGTGGGACATGACTCCCAGGGATGAGCCTCCTTGGCACTAAGGAATAACTACCAAGCACCAGTTGATAATGTAACTAGAAAAAGACCTTGAATAAAGGGGTCAATTCAGACTGGCAGAATATCTCAGCCTACATGAAATATCAGGTATTAAAAACTGCTTTTTGAATTTGGATAAAAGGGGAAAATGGAAAGGACAAGTGAGTTTATATGGCTATGAGTCTCCAAAAAAGGGTCAGGAGGTGATTAGAGGGGTGATGCTTATGCACGCTTGAGCAGGGTACCAGGGACAGCCAAGGTAGATGGAAACCCAGGTGCTGGTTCTGAGGGCTGCAGAGATGCATAGGTTCTATGGTCATGGCAGATGGCTCTGGAGTTCAGGGCCATGTCAGTTGACCCTACTTTGGAGCTTGTGTTCCTGAGTATGATGGAGTTGAACTCAGATATGACCTTTCCACACAAGTCTCTTCTGTTACTTTTACTGTGGTTGGCATTTGGGTTGGTATATAGTCAGGAGACCTGAATTTCTGGACTGTCCATGTGATGGCCAGGCTCTGGGCCTCAGCAGACTTGTGGTTCCTACACTCTGGTTTGTTGGATTTACCCTGGCCAGCTGACAGGGAAGTGAAGAGGGTCAACCACCACACCAGGGAGCCAAGAGTGCCTACAGCTGCTAGGAGGAGAATTGCATCCCTCATCCACATGGAATCTAAGCCCCCTCTTGATGTAGAGGGGGTCTGGACATAATCATCCCAGGGTCCATAGGATGGAGGAATAGAGTATGGATTAGAGTGGACTTACTGGTGTTCTGCTGGGGAACTAATATGATAAGTAAGGGAAGAAATTGTAATAGTGATGTGGAGAGGGTGGCCATGGTGGCTGCTGATGGTAGGGAAATGGAAGAAGAGATGTGGTGTGGGGGGCATTTTCAGGATTTGGAGTTGTCCTAGGTTGTGCTGCAGGGATGGATGCTGGATGTTGTGTGCCCTCTCATGGCCCACTGTGTGGACTGGGGGAGAATGGGGGCTACAATGTGGACACTGTACATGTGGTACAGTGGTGCTCCAGAATGTATTCACCAGGTGCAGTGGATGTGCCACAATGATGGAAGAGGTTGTTGATATAGAAGGGTTGGGGTGGTTGGGGTGGGGGATATATGGGGACCTCATAATTTTTTAATGTAACATTTAAAAGAAAATAAAGAAAAGAAGCAAAACAAATGCAATGGCATATTAAAAGAATTATACACCAAATAGAGTTCTCCTTCTTTTATCTAATTTGGATATCTTTTATTATCTTTTCTTGCCTAATTAGAACTTCTAGCAAAATAATGAATTACAGTAGTGACAATGGATATTGTTGTCTTCTTCCTGATCTTAAAAGAATGCTTTAAGTATCTCTCTACTGAGGTAGATGTTGCCTATCAGATTTTCAAATACGCTCTTTATTTTGTTGAGAAATTTTCCATATATATATATATATATATATATATATATACTTTTTTATAAATCAATGTTATTATACATATAAATAAAGCATAAATTTAACACAATTTGTACATCCAATGGTATTTGGTATTATCACATAATTGTGCTTTCATCACTTCCATCATTATTAGAGCATTTTCATTATTTCAATAATAAATGATAATAAAGAATAGACATTTTTGGAATGTTTTTATCAAGAGAAGTGACTGGATTTTGTGAAATCTCTTTTCTTCATCTAGATTTTCATGTGGTTTTGTTCCTTCCATTTGTTAATGTGATGTATTATGTTAATTGATTTTATGTCAAACCACCCTTACAAATCAGAAATAAATTCAACTTGATTATAGCATATAATCTTTTTAATATGTTGCTGAATTCAATTTGCAAATATTTTGTGGAGAAGTTTTGTCTCTATGTTCATTAGCAACATTGGTATGTAAATTTCTTTTCTTGTATAAGTTTTATAAAGCTTTGGTATTAGGGTGATATTGGCTTCATAAAATGGCTTGGATAATGCTCTCTCCTTTTCAATTTTTTGGAAGAGTTTAAAAAGGATTTGTATTGATGCTTCTCAAAATGTTTGGTAGAATTCACTTGTGAAGCCATCTATTCTGGGACTTTTTGTTAAAAGAATTTTGATGACTGATTCATTCTATATGTCATTGTTTTGCTGAGTTCCTGTATCACATGCAGAATCCATTAAAGTTGTGAATTTCTAGGAAATTGCCCTTTTCTTCTAGGTGGTTTAATTTGTTGGCATACAGTTTCTCATAATATTCCCTATTGATCCTTTTTACTTTTGTGGGGTCAGTTATAATGTCCCCCTTTTCATTACTGATTTTATTTATTTGTATTGTCTCTCTTTTTTCTTTGTTATTCTAGCTAAGGTTTTGACCACTTTATTGATCTTCTCAACCAGATATTTGTTTTGTTAGTTTTCACTACTGTTATTTTCGTCTCCATTTTACTTATTTCTGTTTTAATCTTTGTTATCTCTTTCTTTCTGCTTGATGTGGGATTTTTAAAAAAGATTTATTTATTTATTTATTTATTTCTCTCCCCTTACCCCCCCGGTTGTCTGTTCTCTGTGTCTATTTGCTGCATCTTCTTTGTCCGCTTCTGTTGTTATCGGTGGCATGGGAATTTGTGTTTCATTTTGTTTTGTCATCTTGTTGTGTCAGCCCTCCGTGTGTGTGGCGCCATTTCTGGGCAGGCTGCACTCTCTTTCGTGCTGGGCAGCTCTCCTTATGGGGCACACTCCTTGTGCATGGGGCTCCCCTACATGGGGGAAACCCCTGCATGGCAGAGCACTCTTTGTGTGCATCAGCACTGCACAAGGGCCAGCTGCACACAGGTCAAGGAGGCCTGGGGTTTGAACCGTGGACCTCCCATGTGGTAGACAGACGCCCTAACCACTGGGCCAAGTCTGCCACCTTGATGTAGGATCATTTGCTGCTCATTTCTTTTTATATTTTCTCCAGGTGTTCAGTTAGGGCTTTGATTTTAGTTCTTTTAAAAATGTAGACATTTAGAGCTATAAATTTCTCTGACCACTACATTCACTGTATCCCATAACTTTTGAAAATTTGTATTCTTGTTTCATTTGCCTTGAGGTATCTGCTAATTTCTTTTGCAAATTTTTTCTTTTAAATTGTTTAAGATTGTGTTGTTTAATCTTTATATATATGTGGTTCTTCTTCTTTTCTGCATAATATTGACTTAAAGCTTCTTTTCATTATGCTCAGGTAGGTGACTTGTATAATTTTAATTTTCTTAAATTATTGAGAGTTGTTTTGGGTCCCATCACACATTCTATCTGTAGAAAGATGCATAAGCACTTGAGGAGACATATAATTCACTAATCTATTCTGCATTGTTCTGCATATGTCTGTTAGATCCAAATCATTTATATTTTTCAAACTCTGTTTCTTGTTGATACTCTTTTTAACAGTTTCATTTTTTGATGTGAGTGGCATCTTGAAGTCTTCAACTATTATCATAAAGATTTCTATTTCTCCTTTCAGTTGGACAGTTTTCTTCCTGTATTTTGGGGTACCCTTGTTTAGGTACATAGATTTTTATGACTATTACTCCTTCCTGGTATTGTCCCTTTTATTTATATATAATTGCCTTCTGCATCTCTTATCACATTTTTTTCATTTAAAGTCTGTTTTATCCAATCCCAATATGGATCCCTCTGCTTTCTTTTGATCATTAAATGTATGAAATATCATTTCATAACCTTTCAATTTCTTTGCACACTTGGGTCTAAGGTAAGTTTCCTACAGAGAGCATATGGATTGATCATGCTGTCTTATCCATTCTGTCAGCCGATGTCTTTTGATTGGGGAAATTAATCCATTGCATTTCAATGTTATTATTGTAAAACCATTAATTATTTTAACCAGTTTATCTTTTGGCTTTCATAAGTCATATCTTATTTAGGTCCATCTTTTTACCTTTTTGGTTTCCCTTTCTGATAGTCTTTACTCCTATACTTTCTTCCAAGCTTCACTCTCTTGTCTATTCTTTTCTGGCTGCAGAACTCCCATTAGTGGTTCCTGCAGATCTGGATTCTGTTTTACAAATTCTCTTAGTTTTTGTTTATCTGTGAATAATTTAAAATAACTGTCACATTTAAAGGACAATTTTGCTGGACAAACGATTATTGGATAGCAGTTATTCTCTTTTATTACCTTGATTATAACAATCCGCTCCCTTCTCAAGTCTGGTTTCTGAAGAGAACCCCACTTGAAGAATTATTGGTAGTCCCTTGTATATGACATTTTGTTTCTCTTTTTACACTTTCAGAATTTTCTGTTTATCTTTGGCATTCTAAATATTAGGTACTTTTGGATAGTTCTGTTTGAATTTGTTCAAAAGACTATGCAGTGCTTTTTTGTATCTGTTTATTCATGTTTTTCATGAGTGTTGGGAAATTTCCAACCATTATTTCCTCAGATACTCTTTCTGACCCTTTTCCTTCTCTTATTCTTCTGGAACTCTCATATTATGGATGTTGTGTACTTTATACTCTATTCAACTTCCTGAGACCCTGCTCATTTTTCCCATCCTTTTTTCTTTTTGCCTTTCTCTTTTCTTAATTTCAGTTTTTCTGCTTTCTACATCATTGATTCTTTCTTCCATGATTTCATATCTGCTGTTGTATGCTTCTATTGTATTTTTATCTCACTTATTTTGTTTTTCATTCACATAAGCGCAGTTATTTTTTATTTAATGTTTCAAATTTTCTGTGTGTGTGCTCATCCAGTGCCTTCTTAATTTATTTTATTTCTTTTGTCATATTGCCCTTCATCTCCATGGTTTGATTTAGGAGATCTGATGAATCTCATTGATTAGCTGTTTCAAGTCCTATGTCTCATCTGAATTTTTGAACTGTTCTTTCCCTTGATTCATTTTGTCCTTTTACTTAGTATGACTTGCAATTATTTGCTATTGCCTAGACATCTGATTATGATGTTGACTTTACTCTGATGTTCAGTTTCTCTCTTGCCTAGGGATTTACTGTTAAGTGTCTGTGTGTTACCACTTTATTATTGTCTCTTGGTTCAACTTGTTTCAGATATTTATGCTTCCCCCTGTTTAGCTTCTCAAACCATTACTGTGTCTTATGTAAAATCACCTGATTCTCCCTTTTATTTATTACTTTCCCTTTCTTTTCATATATTTTCTGGTGTGTCAGCTGATGGTACTCTTTGGTAAACCTCTCAGCTCATACACCAAATGTTAAGGAGGAATGAATTCAGTGGAGAATGGAGTGTCTAGAATCAATGCCTCCCTCCCTCTGCCTCCTCAGCAACCAGCACAGGGCAGTAGGGAGGTTGTATGTAAAGGCAAATTATCTCTGCCTCCCTGCTGGTTCTCTGAGCAAACATTGTTGCAGCTCCATTTCACCTGGAAGTATCTGATCTTCCCAGTGCAGCAGACATGATTGCTGGCCAAAATCTGAATTTAATGTATGCTGTGCCCCTCATTCTCCCATCTCTTGGGGAAGAAGACCCCTGCAAAACATTCAGGCTACAGTAACCTGCCAGGGACCAGTGAATCTCCTGTTTGATCTGAGGCAAGTGGGATGGATCCTAGCTATTGATGCTGCAGCATTACTCCTGAGATAGTCCCAGACATCTGAGACAGTTTGCCTTTGCCCATATCTCTTCTGGATGAAGTCTCACCTTCCCTTCATGCCCTAAGCTTCAAAGAAGTCTTCTAGACACTCTCCAAATATTCCTTATTTTCCTCTGGTGCAGACCAGTTCCAGGGCCTTGGAAAGGGGTAATAAAGGCACCTGATTGTCTCTTTTATTTGTTCATTATTACTTTTCCTTTATTTTCAAGCACCATTCTGAACTGTTAGCAGAAGTAATCTCAATGACTTTCTTATTCTCCTCCTTGAATTTGCATTCTCAGCTGAAAACTCTTTACCACAAGGAGGTGGGGCCAAACTTGAGGATACTTCTACTTCTGTCTCAGTCTTCTATATTTAAGCCCTAGCCCCAGGGCCCATAAAACCACAAGAATCTTTTTTCCACTGCACCCTCAGCAGTGAGTTGATCATCATGTCTATGCTTATCTATGACCTTCATCCCATGGTGCCTTTACAATGTATAATGGAACAGTTCTAGTCTATATCTTTTCTTGCTTTACCCTCTTCTTTATACTATCACAGTAAGTGATTAAGGCTCCACTGTTTACTTTCATTTTGGCTTTGACAGTTTAAACCTTTGCACCTGGCACCTAGGCTCAGCTCAGCTCTTCAGAAAGTTGGCACACGGAAAAGGGTTGCCAGTTAAGCATGCTGATATTCTGGAAAAACAGGACTGGAGATGCTGAGGGATACCTTTGGGGGTATTTAGCAGAATCTGTGGGGTTTTCTGGAGGATTATTTGTTGTTGGGGGACCACTAGGCATATCAGTGAATCTGGGGAAATGCCAGCAAAAGACAAGGGGCATTGTTGGAGAACGTGGATGGAGTTTGGATATAAATTTTGGACTCTATGGCAGAATGTTGGTCCCGATCTTATCCCTGATCCCATGGCAAAACTTATGAATGAGTCAGATTATAGAGCCAAAAGAAGGGTTCAAGAAAGGCTGCTGTAAGAATTCTCCAGTCACTATTTAAGGTCTCCCAATAAAGAGAGCCAAAGATATTTAGGGAACCAATGAGCTGACAATCTCTAAGCAAGATCCTGGACTTGGTAAAAACAATGTTGTCCAGGTTGTTGTTGAAACACCAGAAAAAAAATAATGTAGAATCCTTCAAGATCACTTTGGCTATGGCCCCATAGGAAACTTAAGAGTTTTCGTTCTCCACCAAAATATTGTTAAAATTAGTAGGGAAGAGTTTCACTTTGACTGGGGACAAATGATATTGACCTCCTTGAAAGTGACCACCATCAAGACAGCAATGGTTGCTACTATAGAGGTGGAAGCAGTGGTCCACACCCAAAAGTTGTGGCAGAATGAAGAAGTGCCTTACCACACAAACAAACCTGAGCAGCATCCACATCAGGGGTCCCTGCATTAACAGAGATGTCTCTATCAGGGTATTTTCATGTGACCAGAAGGCCATGCAGCCTTTGAGCCCTTTGCTCCAGGGTGGGTCTATGGTGTAGCCTCCTGAGTTTGTGTGTCTAAATGCTGCAATGGGGCTTTGAAGATAAAATGTCTACCCCTTCCTCCTCACCTATATCATCACCATCATCAAACTGCTTCCAGCTGAACAGTGTTACCATACACAGGAGGACAGATGAAAAGGTCACCTGGCCACAGATTTCCAGGTATTGCTTCTAAGTAAGTCTGAGTTCTAGGGCATCTGGCCTTGTGCCTCCCTGTGATTTCTGTCTGGAAAACATATGCTCTGCCATACTCTCTGCTTCATCTAACCTCCTCTCATAAAAACAGGTTGCACCACTGGGGACTTATCATGGTTTACTTTGTCACTGACATGGGGACTGGTCCCTCCACCACTCCCTCTGAACTTTGGTATTGGTCTGAGAGGCCTGCAGGATTTTTAAGGGGATTTCTCCACTGAAGACACGCTGTTCCAGGGGAGATAAAAGCTCTGTGGTAAGGTTACTGTTCAATGGCCAAATGGAATGATGATGTGGAATTGCACTTTTTGAGCCTTTTAGATACTCATGCACAGATGATCATGACACTGACAACTCCCAACCAGCAAGATGGGAGAGAAGATGTGATGCTTTCTTATCATGCATCTGAAGCCAACAACACTGGGGTACTTGGCCAAGATCAACTAAGAAAGGGTACTTTCAGGCCCCTACAAATCTCTCTTGCATGGCCTCCACTACTACATTTATTATTGATATTCTTGTATTCTCTATATGCACCATTGCTAAGCTTTACCTATAAGCATTGATGTTAATTGCTGCAAATAAGGCAAATTAAAATGGTTACTACTCAGCTATGTTTTCATTGACTCATGAACTGTGTCTTTTCCTTTCTATTTATTCAGGCCACTGGCAAGCCTCAGGCTGTCATATAAAGTCAGCCCACATGTGGGCATGACATATGTGGAAAAAAATAATTTCTGGGGGGGGGGGGATGGAGACTTCATATTTTTTTAATGTAATATTTTTTTTAAAAAAATGAATAAATAAAATAAAATAAATAATTTCTGCTTCTAAATAAGCTTTTTAAAAAATTTTGACAATGCTCTTTATTTTTTTAATAATAAAATGTCTTTTTTTAAAGATACATATAAATCACAAAAAATGTTACATTAAAAAATATAAGAGGTTCCCACAAACCCCACTTCCCACCCCCCACTCCTCCCACATCAACAACCTCTTTCATCATTGTGGCACATTCATTGCATTTGGTAAATACATTTTGGAGCACTGCTGCTCTGCATGGGTTATAGTTTACCTTGTAGTTTATACTCTCCTCCAGTCCATTCAGTGGCAGAATATATAATGTCCAGCATCAGTCCCTGCAATATCATTTAGGACAAATCCACTTTCCTAAACTGCCCCCACATAACATCACTTCTTCCCTCTCCCTGCCCTCAGCAACTGCTTTGGCCAATTTCTCTGGATCAATGCTACGGATTTTTCCATTACTAATCACAATAGTGCTATAATAGAATACAAGTAAGTCCACTCTTATTCATATTTTATTCCTCCACCCTGTGGACCCTGGGATGGTGATGTCCACTCCACCTCTAAATTGAGAGGGGGCTTAGATTGCACATGGTGGATGGATGTGATTCACCTGTTTGCTGTCATAGGCACTCTCAGTTCACTGGTGTAGTTTTTGACCATCTTCACCTCCCTGTTAGCTGAGCTGGGTAAATCCAATACACCAGAGAATAGGAGTTGCAACTCTGCTAAGTCTCAGGGCCCAGCTGGCACATGGTCAGTCCAAAGATTCAAGTCTCCTGAGTATACACCAACCATAGCACCAACCACAGGTTCAGTAAAAGTGAGAGAAGCAGCATGTATAGAAAGGTCATATGAGTCCAACTCCAGCACGCTCAGGAACACATATTCCCAAGTAAGGCCCACTGACAAGGCACCAAGCTCCAAATCCATCTGCCATAACCATAGAAACTGTGTGCCTCCATAGCCCTCAGGAGCACCAGAAACTGGAGTTGTACCTACTTTGACTGTCTCTGGGATCCTGCTGAGACATGCTTAAGCACAACCCTCTGATGACCTCCTCACTCTTTTTTGAAGACTCATAGCTATATAAACTCATTCGTCTTTAACATTTCCACTTTTATTCAAGGTTTTTTGCTACTTACATCACCAGCTAGTGATTGGTAGTAATCCCTCAGTGCAAGGGAGGCTCATTCACAGAGGTCATGCCCTACACTAGAGGGGAAGGAAATGCATTTATATGCTGAGTTTGGCTTAGAGAGTGGCCACATTTGAGCAACATGGAGGCTCTCAGGAGATAACACTTAGGCAACCTGCTGCTGTAAACCTAGTTGAAATTTCAGGCATACATGCCCATAAGTATGGTCATCAATATCAAGGGCTCATCATTGGACCATCCTTCTTCACTGGTCTTTGCCCTTGCACTTCGGGAATTGCTGCTGTTCCATTGGGGAATATGACAGAGCTCCCCTGGGAATGCAACTCTCCCTCAGTTATCATTTGTAACTGTAACTACTATGAAAATACCCAAAGAATATCTGAACATTTATTTATACCCTAATTATGTTCCCTTAAGAGATCCCTCCCATCAATGTGTCCCCAATCTATAATACCCCATACCAGTTTTCCTCTCCTGCCATAGTTGAACCCCTCCGTGGTCCAAAATTTCTTAAAAAGTGAGTGTTAAGGGACAATATGGGGGCAAGGGGTTACCTTCGGGTGGGGTTTTCTGGGTTTGAGGGGGGCTGGGGATGGGAAGAGGGGTAATATTGTCCAAGAAATAGGTGGGAGGGAGGGGCAACATACGAATATGGGAGAGTGTCAGAAGTTCGTTGAGAACTAAATGTTGAGTAAAACGTATCAAAGTATAAGTAGGAGGGTTACCTGGTTAGGACGCTCAGGGGGTATGGTCTGATGTGTGACGGACTCGGGAGGGAATAGCTGAAGGCTCATTTTGCCAAGGTGGGTTCTACCATTGGGTGGGGTGGACCCATATCCTGGGGAAGACTAATGCCGTTGAATAGAGAGAACTGTATCTCTCGTGAGAAAGGACGGCTCCCAGGGTATTAGATTGGCAGGCGTTGTGGGCCCTAAGGGGAGGGGAAAATGGATGTGGAATGGATGGAACAAAGGTAAATAAGGGGGCAAAAGAGGAGTTATGTGAGAGTACACGAGGATGAATATAAAACAGCTAATATTACACCAAAAACATATAGGGGACGACAGACTAATAATGAAAACCATAAGACAAAACATAGGATAACTAAAAAATTTAGAAAACTGTACAGCCTAAAATATGGACCACATAGTAAGCACAAATGTCACCTTGTTTGAAAACTATAGTGTTGGAATCTGTACATCAGTTTCAGGAAATATGATATGAATAAGTTAAAAGATTATTGCTGTGCAAGGGAAAAGGTTTTATGGTGGATCTGGGGAAATACTGTATATTGTACGTATGAATTTTAGTGATCTAAGACTCTTCTGAAGCTGACATTATGTTGAGATTCACTTTACGGGAAGTTTTGGATCACAGAGTAGTTCAACAATGGCAGCGGAGGAATACTGATATGGGATGTTATTGACAGGATATATATGGTTGACAGGGAGTTATACAGGGCATATGCCCAGGGTATATGGTAATGTCTATATATACTCATAGTGGAAACAAAAACAACAGCTGGGGGGGTACTGGGCTCCTGGCCGGGGGGTCACTGTTGTGGGCCCTGGGAGAGCAGCGGCAATCCTCCAGGTGCAATGGCAAGAACCAGGAAGGAAGGAGGGCCCAACAGTGGGCTCGTGATACTAATGGTTACACTTTTGAGCCTATACACCTGCAATAAGAACAAGGCCTAGAGTAGCATTGTGCCTGGGGGTTTCCTCCTGACAGCCTGCATGTTACTCAAATGTGGCCACTCTCACAGCCAAACTCAGCGTGTAGATGTGATGCATTCCCCCCAGCGTGGGACATGACACCCGGGGATGAGCCTCCCTGGCACCGAGGGATCACTACCACATACCAGCTGAAGAAGCAACTAGAAAATGACCTTGAATTAAAGATTCAATGCGGAACAGCAGACTATACCTGTCTACATATAATGACATGACTTCGGGAAGCTGTTTGACCTAATGTAAGGGGGAAATGGAAAGGAGAAATGAGATTATAAGGCTGTGAGTCTCTAAAAAAGAGTCTGGAGGTTGTCAGAAGGAATACCCCTATGTACAACTGAACAGAGTCTAAGAGACAGATAAGGTAGATACAACCCCAGGTATTGGTTCTTTTGAAGGATAAAGAGACCCACGCGTTCTATGGTCATGGCAGAAGGGGTTCACTGCCATGACAGATAGCCCTTCTTTGGAGCTGGTGTTTCTGCGTGATGGAATTGGACTCAGAGGGTATCTCTTTTCACAAGACTTGCATGCTACTTTATTGGAATTGTAGTTGGTGCTGGGTTTAAGATATATGTAGGGGATTCGAATCTCTGGACTGATAATATGACACCCAGGCCCAGAGCCTCAACAGACTTCAGCTCATACACTTTGATTTATTGGACTTACTCCACTCAGCTAACATGGAGTTGAAGAAGGTCAACCACCACAACATGGAGCCTAGAGTGTCTACAACTGGAAGCAGGAGGAGTGCATCCAGTACCCATATGGAATCTAAGCCCTCTCTTGACATAGATGTGCAATGGACACAACCAATCCAATGTCCACAGAGAAAATGTGGAATGGGTGTGGGAAGGGTAGCCATGGTGGCTGCTGGGTGTGGGGAACGGGAGGAAGAGATGAGATGTGGAGGCGTTTTCGGGACGTGGAGTTGTCCTGGATAGTGCTTCACGGACAATTACGGGACATTATAGATCCCCCCAGGGCCCACTGGATGGAACGTGAGAGAGTCTGGGCTATGATGTGGACCATTGACTATGGGGTGCAGTGATGCTCAGAGATGAACTTACCAGGTGCAATGGATGTGTCATGATGATGGGAGAGAGTGTTGCTGTGGGGGGAGTGGGGGGCAGGGGCAGTGGGGTTGAATGGGACCTCATATTTTTCATAATGTAATTTAAAAAATAAATAAATAAATAATTAAAAAAAAAAAAAACAGCAACTGGAACTCCTCCCCTGCCATTAGCCAAGGGGTGGAATAAATAACAGTTCAAAAAGCCAGGCGTGAGGCCTGAGTGCGCGCTCTTGCCTGTGGACCCCTGTCCTGCCCTCTGTGCACCACTCTCGCCAGTTTTTCTCTGTGTGATGGCCACGCAAGTAAAACCTGGGGATTTATAACCTGTAATGGGGAATTGTCATCTGTACATCAGCCCTCTTTATCCCTTTTCAGCACCTTCCTCTCTACCTGGGACCCCTGCTCTGTTATTTTCTCTCATTTCTCGTCCCTCCTTGCCTGAATAAATTACTGGCCTAACTCACAAAAAAAAAAAAAAAAAAAAAGTGAGTGTTAATATATTTCCAATTTCCACTGGAAAAAAAATTTAATAGTAGTGATAGTTTTAAAGATTAGAAATGGAATACACACTAAATTAGAAGAAATTAAATTAAAAATAAATTAGGGCTCTAAACAATGAAAAATATCATAGAATTTTGTTTTTGACATTTTGTCTTTCATCGCTGTATTAGGTGTTGCCCTGTATGTACAGTGGCAAGGCAATTTCGTTCATTCTTTCCTCAGTGTCTCAATCCTATTTTTAAATTTTTAATTTTGTCTTCAAAAAGGTTTTAGATCACAGTAAAGTCACATATGCAATATAGGGGACTCCCTTATATCCAACATCCAACCCTTTTCCCCCTTCCTCAGGAATGATCTTTTTGTATGTTCATGTTATATTTGGTGCAGATGATGTACAGATACTGAAACACAGCAACAAAACATAGTTCCATTTGGGTTTATATTTTAGACTTCACAGTTTTCTAAAATTTTAGTTACATTATGGTTTACATTTACTCTATACACTTCAATAAATTTAACTGAAATTTAATAAGTCTTATATCCATCATTGCATGACCTTGTGGAACACTTCCATTGCCCTCCAGTTACACTGTTTCCATTTATTTTATTCCTCTCTCCTCCTCCCCTCAGAGCCCACAATGACAATCAAGCTTCACTACTTGAAGGACCAGCTTCACAGGTACTTGAAACAATGCTGAGGGCTTGACACACTAGACTGTCCTCCATTAGGAACCACCAATTCTCTCAAGGGACACACTTTCCTATATTTGAGAACATCAGGCCTCCCCATGTTTCTGGCTATTCAGGGCCCCCTACAATTCCAAATAAAATTGATATTTTTGTTCCATTTCTTAAAAATAAATTGGTGGAATTTTTTTTTTGAGATTGCATTGAGTCTGTATATTGATTTGGGTAGAACTGATATCTTAATGATATTTATTCTTCCAATCCATGTGCATTGAATGTTATTTCAATTATTTAGTCCTTTTAAAATTTATTTCATAATTCATCTTAGTTTTCTGAATACAAGTGTATTATATCCTTGGTTAAGTATATTCCTAAATATTTGATTCTTTTAATTGCTATTGTGGATCAAGTTTTCCCCCTGATTTTCTCCTCATATTGCACATTATTGTTATATAGAAACACTACTACATGCAAGAATATTTTGAGTACATAAATCATATTGGGCATCTTATTCCATCATGATGGTCTTTGTGGATCTTAAATGTAATGTTCCACTGCCAGAGGAGTATACAGGCCCTACAAGATGATATATTTTTCCTGTTTTGATTTCCTGAATATTGTGTCTGATGATGATCCTTGATTTTTTTCTTCTTTATTTACTTTTAAATGTTACATTCAAAAAATATGAGGTCCCACACCTCTCCTCTCCCACATGAACAACCTCTTCCATCATCACAGCACATCCACTGCACCTGGCAAATACATTCTGGAGCACCACTGCACCACATGGACAGTGGTATACATTTTAGTCCACCCAGTGGGCCATGGCAGGACACACAACATACAGCATCCATCCCTGCAGCACCACCCAGGACAACTCCAAATCCTGAAAATGCCCCCACACCACATCTCTTCTTCTGTCTTCCTACCATTAGCAGCCACCATGGCCACCCTCTCCACATCAATACTACAATTTCTTCCCTTACTAATCACAATAGTTTCCCAGCAGAACACCAGTAAGTCCATTCTAATCCACACTCTATTCCTCCATCCTGTGGTCCCTGGGATGGTTATGTCCAGTCCCCCTCTACATCAAGAGGGGTCTTAGATTCCACATGGATGAGGGATGCAATTCTCCTGCTGGTAGCTGTAGGCACTCTTGGTTTCCTGGTGTGGTGGTTGACCCTCTTCACCTCTCTGTCAGCTGGCCAGGGTAAGTCCAACAAACTAGAGGGTAGGAGCCGCAGGACCAGTTTAGATTTTCAATTTGTAGTATATTTTATTTTACTTTAATTTTTATTTTTTTCTCATTTTCTTTTAAATGTTACATTAAAAAATTATGAGGTCCCCATATATCCCCCACCCCAACCACCCCACCCCTTCCACATCAGCAACCTCTTCCATCATCATGGCACATCCATTGCACCTGGAGAATATATTCTGGAGTGCTGCTGCACCACAAGGACAGTGGTCCACATTGTAGTCCATACTCTCTGCCAGTCCACCCAGTGGGCCTTGGCAGGACTCACAATGTCCAATATCCATCCCTGCAGCACCAACCAGGACAACTCCAAATCCTGAAAGTGCCTCCACACCATATCTCTTCTTCCATCTCCCTACCATCATCAGCCACCTTGGCCATCCTCTCCATATCACTACTACAATTTCTTCCTTTACTAATCATAATAGTTCCCCAGCAGAATACCAGCAGATCCACTCTAATCCATACTCTATTCCTCCATCCTGTGGACCCTGGGATGATTATGTCCCGACTGCCTCTACATTAAGAGGGGGCTTAAATTCCACATGGATGTTAGATGGATGTGAATTACTGAGATCTAAAATATATGTGAAGACAAACTTAATAATCAGAAAAAAAAAGAAAGGATGTAGACACTGAAGAAGAAATGGAAGAAATTGCCTTGCCACTGTACATAAGGGCAACACCTATAGCTGGGTTGAAAAGCAAAATGCCAAAAACAAAGCTTTTTCATTTTTTTCATTTTTTGATACCCCAATTTAGTTTTCCTTTATTTAATTTTTCTATATTACTGTGTATTCTCTATCTAACTTTAAACCCATCACTATATTCCATTTTACTATTAATGGAACCTGGCAATATATTGGGCTTCCTTTTTGAAGAAGTTTTGGAATGCAGAGAGGTTCAACTATGCTGGGGGAGGAGCACTTGTGTGGGGTATTATTGGTTGGGGGGCTCATGGTTGGGTTGGAGTTTTCCAAGGCATGTTAACAGGGTAAATAAAAATGTTTGGATATATTCATAGTGGTTACAGTTAAAAACAACAACTTAGGGAGTGCTCAGTTCCTAGACAGGGGAGCTCTATCACATTCCCCAATGGACCAGCAACAATCACCCAAGTGCAATGGCAAAGACCAATAAAGAAGGATGGTCCAACAATGAGGACTTAAGTCATGGTAAAAATAAAACTGTTTGAATTTGAATGCCTTAAGCATTCATACTACACCAAGGACTAAACTAAATTATTGGGAATAGATTGGGAAGTCTAATGCACAATGCTTTATTCTGTGAGGTCTTACTGCATACCTTGTTAACTTAAATAACTAATTAATATATATGTTCCTATTGAGGTACCTTAATCTTCTGAACTCCATTTACAGAGTTAGCAAATGTGTCCTCTGAAATTTTATTATTTATAGTTGTACTACATTGTGACACTGCCTTAGCCTGGAAGGCAGGCAGTTAAGTGATGTGTTGTACATAAATTAGTGCCAAAGGCTAGGTATATAAAAGTTCATATGAATAGTTAAGAAGGAAGGATCCTGGCTTTCCAGAACATGCTCAATATATTATAATACATCTTTTCCTAGCCTGGAAGTGTTTGTAGCTCATGACTACATTCAATCATCCTGGCAGGCTTGTCAATGTACTTGGACAGGTTTTGGTCAAAGCCTTGGCATGCCACTGCCTCAGATTAAAAACCCACTTAAATATACAGTACCTCAAAGTATGATGTATTGGGATCAGTGTTGGGATTGTCTATATTTCTCACTGTGGTCCTAAATCATCAAGAGGTGTGGTTGAAGAGACTTGCATCTGTTTAAAAACATTTCCATGTGATTTTTCAGGCCTGACTAGAGGCTGTTGCAAGGGCTACATAGAGGGAACGTTATCCTCCCAAGCGGACTTGGTGCACAGCAAATGAAACAATTACAGTCAAGGACTGTTGGAAGGGAGTTACAGTCAAGGACACAGGCCTCCTTGTCTGGTCATGGTTTTGTGCATTTACACATTCCTAGTAGAGGTGTCTGCCCTCAGTGGCTCAAAACCTTCTCTATTAGTTAGTGCAGCTGTGACTTCCATATCTGGCAGCAAAGACAAGAACTTGAGGACACTTTCTCCACTCCTGCAGAGTACTATACACTTTTCACTACCAGAAACCCCTCTCCAACTATCCCTGTGCTCTGGGTTCATAAAACTCCAGGAGCGTGTTTTGAGAGAATCCTCAGAAATGAGAGATACCTATGAAGGTGATCATCTTTCTGACCCTCTCCCAGCGGTGCCCTTCCTTGAAGAAATTAACCTAGGTGAGATTAACCGTCTTCCTTTATATTGTTGTTTATATTATGACAGCAAGTGAGTGATTAAGGCTTCACTAGGTATTTGACTTTTTTAATGTGCTACATTTAACATGCATCTCAGATCTCTCTCAGATCTTGACACCCTCAAAAGTGAAAATTTCTTGAAGCGAAAAAAAATCATGGAAAACCCTAATACTTCAGTTCAGCTCTTCTATGGAAACTCACTGTCTGAAAAAAAAATTTCACTTTGTATTTTGTCTTCCTAAAATCGTAATTCTATCCAATAAGGTAGTACTGAATCTTCTCAAAACCCATTATTAGCAGTTTTCTTTTTTCTTTTTGAGTTGGTTTGCAACCGATTTTCTTGAGCATATGCAGAAACTCAGACTGTTAACTTTAGATAACCTCTGAGATCACAGGAATTAAAATCATCTCCTTGGGAAACAAAGATGAGTGAATCAAGAAAGGGATCAGAAACATATCCAATATGAGAGATTCTTTAAGAAGGAAGATCCAGTCAAATGTCTGCCTTACCATTTATGGGCAAATCTATGCTTAGCCAATCAAACCTTGTCAAATCCCACCTTCCATCTCTGTAACATCTCCCTTATCCTTCAAGTTGAAGAGAAAACTTTGAGCCTTGACTCATGAATCTTTGCTGGTATATATCACAATAAAGTTTAAGTCACAAGAGTGAGGCAAAATCAGAGAATTTAGTCACATAGGCACTCATATTTAAAACCAGGACTACTGAATTAGGAGGTATTACTATGTTGAAAAATACTCTGGAGATTAAGAGCAGATATTCCATTCTGGTTGTGATCAACAGAGACATGCTGTTAGTGTACACAGGGTGTGAAATTCCTGCCTGCCACCAACTGATGTGAAACCTTGGCTTCTGAAGAAAAAGTAAACTGTGA
Organism: Dasypus novemcinctus; assembly: GCF_030445035.2. Lineage (NCBI taxonomy): Eukaryota > Metazoa > Chordata > Mammalia > Cingulata > Dasypodidae > Dasypus > Dasypus novemcinctus. The sequence continues at coordinate 4,482,416 of NC_080694.1, read as the reverse complement.
AAGGATAAGGTATTAATTGAGAAGATAGATTGATGTAACATCTCCTGCTCCCTCAAGATAATTTCCATGCAAGTAGAGACTCCCAGACAACTAGAGCATAGTTGTTTGCCATGTCATAGAAGTATTCCATGAAAAGTACACTAATAAGGACACATTCCCTATAACCATAAAATAAACTCTTTAGAGTGTGAGATATATATTTTAATTGCTCACAGACAAAATTATCATGATAAGTAATGTTAACACTACGCCTGAGTATAGTCCTTTGGAGTGTGTCTTACAAAATTGCTCTTGTTCAGCAGTACGACTACAAGAAAGAAAAAAAGACTATTTTATTTTGTAACATGATCTGGCATCAATAAAATTAAAATTGGGTGACTGCTGGCCTGAAAAAGGATCTTTGAATGATAGTGCTATCCTACATTTATATTTGTATTGCAGTAGAAAAGAAAAATGGAGCATGATCTTTTTCAGTCCTTTATACATTTATACCAAAATAACTTGCTGAAGAAATGCAAAATTACAATCCAGATGGATGGAGCTCAGAGAAAGCAAGCTAAATGTACATTAGCAAACTCAAATCTTGATTATGGTTTAATCTTACTCCAATTGGAATGTCTCCCAGCACCCACACAATATAGAAACACAGAAGTGGAATAAATACTCTTAATCTTCATGAAACCACAAATTCAGCTTTGTAGCTCACTTTACCTACTTCTTAAGATGATATTGACTCCACCTCCATTCACTGCAGTGTATCAATTTGGCCCAGGGAATAATCAATCCAAGGCAGAACAATTCCCACTTTGACAAGTTCTCATAGGGCTTGATCAGAGAAACCCCAGATGGTTACACACACACACACACACACACACACAATATTCATTCTCATTCCTCCCCTTCTGACCTGTATAATTGGAAGAACAATATGTCCTTTGAATTGCAATCACCCTAAAAGGATGCATAAGATCTTCATTTCTATCTATGCTACATATAACTCCACCTGGTAGATATTCAGGTCCTCATAATTATCCTCCCCATACCTGAGGGATTGAGAGAAAACAACCCAATCTGAGCATCAGCAGAAATTGCAGTGCAAAGACTGCAATTAGATTGGGACCAGAATGACCCTGGTGGTCAGGCTTAATTAAATAATTACAAATAATGCATCATGACAGGGATGCAGAAGGGAGCTCAATGACCAAATTGTTTTAGAAAGATCCAGCAGGTACAACAAGAGTGAAAAGAGAGACTATCTACTTTTCTCAAGAGTATTTGAAGTATACCCATAATATATTGATCTAGATCCAGAACACCCAGACAGTATAAGACTAGACTAAAGGATCTTCATTCATCAATGTGTCACTGATACAAAAAAGAAGCCACACTTGAACTTATTCAGGTGCCTGAGAGGCATGCCCCAGGTACATCCTCCCCATAGAAGTCCCATCACCAATACTCAACACCAGTGATCCTTCCCTGCCACAGCGATCTTTCTGTGATGATGGACAATGCCCATCCCAAGGAACAAGTATCTGCAATTGCAAGCAAGATAGGTTGATCATCCTGCCCCATAGAAACTAAATCCCCTTTCAATTAGAAACAGAGTGGGCATTATGATCCCCAAATCATAGATTAGGGAATGAAAAATGGACTAAAGTGACTTATTACAATTATTTTATGGACTTACTGTTCTAGCAATGGAAAAATTTTATCAGTGATATAAAAGCAGTGACCACCAGAGTTTCTGAGGGGAGGGTGAGGGAAAAATAGGTACAATATGGGGACATTTTGGGGATATTGGAATTGTCTTGCATGACAATGCAATGAAGGATACAGACCATTATATATTTTGACATAACCTACAAAATTGTGTGGGATAGAGTGTAAGATATAATGTAAGCTATAATATATGGTTAGTAGCGATGCTTCAATATGTGTTCATCAATTGTAACAAATGTACCACTCATTTGAAAGAAGTTGTTAATGTAGGAAAGTTGGCAGGGGGCAGGAGTGAGACATGTGGAAATCCCCTGCATTTTTTTTTATGTAATATTTATGTAATCTAAGCTTTTTAAAAATAAAAATAAGAAAAGTTTACAAAAAGAACATTTGGAAGAGGGAATAATTATGTCTATGTCATTACTGGTTGAGACTGCCTTTAAAGTCTATAATAAAAGATCAGCCTCAGGAGTAGCAAAAGCAATGGCACATAAGACTATAAGCTACTCTACTGGTAATGGATTTAGGTTTCAATTTGCTGAATACAAAGAGGATGTCATCTGATGTGGACAAGTGATCATGGGTAACAATCCTAAGCCCCTTGTATCTAATTAAATAAATTACTCTCATATAAGATAAAACAGTACCCCTAGTGCAAAAGGGAAGGATAATGGAATTGAGAGTGTCTCTATCATCCAAAAAAGACCCATTCATGCACATCTCAGCAGGATATCATAGACAATCAAAGTAGATACTACCCTAGGTAGTGGTGCTCCTGAGGGTTACAGAGATTCCCAGGTCCTGTATTCATGGTAGATGGCCCTAGAGTTTGGTGCCTTGCCACTGGGTTCTACTTGGAATTTGTGCTCCTGACTGTGATGGAGTTGGACACAGATGACTTTTCTACACATGTCTCCTCTGTCCCTTTACTGAACCTGTGGTTGGTGCTTGGGTTGGTGTGTGTCCAAGAGACTTGAATCTCTAGGTTGTCCATGTGCCAGCTCAGAGTCCACTGGGCCCTGAGCCTCAGTGGAGTTGCAACAACTACTCTCCAGTTCATGGGACTTACTCAGGTCAGCTAACAAGGAGGTGAAGATCGTCAACCAACACACCGAGGAGCAGAGAGATTCAAGTACAAGTAGGCGAATCCCATCCATCATCCATGTGGGATCAAAGCCCACTCTCAATAAGAGGTGGAGTGAGCATCACCATCCCAGAGTCCTCAGGATTGTGGAATAAAATATGGACTAGAGTAGACTTACTGGTATTCTACTATAGAATTATTGTGACTCTAGCAATGAAAGAAATTATATCATTGATGTGGAGACAGTGGCTATAGGCATTGCTGAAAACAGGGAGAGGGAAAAAGAGGTGTGATATTTTTGGGATATGGAGTTGTCCTCAATGATATTGCAGGGACAGATGCGGGACATTATAAATCCTACCATAACCAACTAAATGGACTGGAAGAGAGTGTAAATTACAATGTAAACTATAGTCCATGCTGTGTAGCAATGCTCCAAATGGCTTCATCAATTGGAATGAATGTACCATACTATTGAAAAAAGTTGTTGCTATGGGAAAGTGGGGGGTGTGGGGAGAAGGACATATAGGAATTTCCTATATATTTAGGGTAACATATTGTGTGATCTGTGTATCTTTTAAAAATAAATAATAAAATATATTTAAAATATCCTTCTAGAAAACTGCCAAATGTCTCAGTTTATTTGAAATGAACCATGAAATAAAGTGTCTGGGTCACCTCCAGTCTTTCACAAGGATCCCTATATAACTATGACAGTGGGGATAACAGAACCCACTGACTTTTTCGTAGACACCAGAGCAATGTATTCCATTCCAAATAAAAGACATTTTCCTCTTACCTCAAGAACCATGGCTATCACAGGAGTAATAGGGGAAATGGCCCATAATGCCTATTTACAAATTTTTTTTAACCTACCTGAATGCTCTATATCATTGCTTGTACAGGACCTACTAACCAAACTACATGTACGAGTCACATTCTTTTACTTGAGGGGGGTCTTTCTATTCATTTTTTTTTTAATTTTAAAGAAGTTGTGGGTTTATAGAACAATCATGCATGAAGTACAGGATTTCCATATACCACCTCTTTGCATTGGTGTAGAAAATTGTTAAAAGTGATTACTCTGCAGTTTTATAATTGTACTATTTTTCAGCAGCAGTTAAATTTGTTAGTTGATGAAAGATTGCTAAAATAGTACTATTCACTATAGTCCATACTATATATTAGGTGTAATTTTCCCATATACCATCCCATTATTAACACTTTTATTAGTGTTGCATATTTGATGTAACTCACAAAAGAACATTCTTAAACTATTAACTATAGTCCATTATCTACAATTGTGTTCACTGTGTTATAAAAGTAATTTTCTCATCACAGAGTATATCTTTTGAGTTTTCTCTTGAGAAAGACTGTACCTTTCCTGTCATGTCACCTTGCTACAACTGGATGATATTTTGAAAAAGATGGGGCCAGTGGTGTGGGATGTCAGAATGGCTAGGACAGCTGAAACAGTTCAGGAAAAACTCCACTTTGGTGCAAAGATTTATAATTTAAAACAATACCCACTAAAAGGTATGCAAGAGAAGGCATCAAACCCCTAGGTATTGTGATACCAATTGATTCAACTGACAATCCCCATATCAAAATTTTCTTTTTCCAGTTCAAATTCTGGTACTAATTAGTACTGCTTTTATAAGAATTAAGGGCCGTCAGATAAATAACAGAAGATATTTCAACCAGTGTTACCAAATCCTTATGCCTGACCTCTACTTTATCATATAACTTTTGTTGTTTCACAGTATTAGTTTAAATTATGAGTTCTATTGTATACCTCTGAGTCCAGAATTTCAATAATTTAGTGTTTTTGATTGGGATGATATCTCAGGGCAAAATTAAAACAGTATTTATTTGACGGTATTCTCACAAGAACTTAAGAATGCCACAACTATATTCAGAAAAATGTTAAGTAAAGATTTAAGGAACTTCCAACTTTTGGAGGAAATTTTACCACAATATGTAAAATATCCTGATTACAAAACAAAAAGGAAGCTTCAGATCAGAATACTGTTTTAACTTTGAACTTCCTGGAAGACAGGATATAAAGTCTTAAAAAAATACCAACAAATTTAACAACCTTTTTAAATTACCTAGACAAACCAATTTGTTATCAGACAGGAGAAAAGCATTAGCTAGAGTAGCTATACCAACCACCAAGAGAAAACATTGGGGGTTTCTAGGAATGGCTTAATTTTGCTATATTTGGATATCAAATTTTAGACTTGTAACCAAACCTCTGTATGAGGCCCTTAAATGTAAGGATAAAAGCCACTAACTTGCTAAGAGGTCATCACACCCTAACATCAGGGAACTCATTTTTTATGGTAGGGACTCACTGTACAAGTGATTACAAAAGTTCATTTTTGGCCCACATATGCAGAAGTAAACTCAAAATGAGGTCCAAAAGTGCTTAAAAATAACCTAAAGATAGGCCCCCCCTTTTTTTTTTCATGTAAAGGGAGTACACATAATGAGCAGAGAACAAGTAAATGGCATATAATAGATGGCATAAAATGATTTTATTTATATTATAAAAGACCAGAAGAAATAATAAATAGCTACTTATATTTGTAGATATCTTTTCTGGGTGGATAGAAGCTTTACCCTATGGAATAGCAAAGGTCTCAAGAACAACAAAAATACTGTTAAATTATTCCACAGTTTAGACTGCCATACTTTTTATTATATAAAGAGTGAAAATCAGGAAGCTTTCATTGCTCAGGTGACCCAAGAAGTAGCTGAAGCATTCACCGAAAAGCTTGTAGCTGCCTTATATTTCCCATTGGTATGCCCCTTTCCTGTGTAAATCAATGGGAACGGGTGCTCCTCAAAACCTATAAAAATCAGCACCTTGTGTATCAATGAAAGCCCCAGTGTAATAGACCATGTGAATTCCTGCTCACTATTTAATCTTCTGTTAAGCTGCCAGGCATAAAGTCATGGATTCATCTTTCCCGGGTGAAACTACTGCCTGTTCACCAGGAAAACCACCTAATGCCAACCTGTGGGAGCCGAACAGGAAACAATCTTCTCAGACAGAAGGAAGTGCAGGATCTACCACCCAATGGTAGAATGGGCATGGAAACACACAAAACTTTTCATATTCTTGTGAGACTGACTGACCTGACTCTGATCTTCCAAAATAGAAACCACAAGATGAATAATGATTGAATTTTATTTCCTTAGTTTGACCATGTTTGCTTGTTTATATCTTAATGTGTCTCTGTAAACTGCCTAATGAATTAAACCATTTTTATGTAGTCAGTAAAGATAGAAAATGGTATTTATTCTTATAATATTGATATTTGTTTTAGTTAATGCTTCCATGTATCCCAACAATTTCAGCCATAGGGAGGAACTTACAAATAATGCCAAAGTAATTTGTAAGGACCCAAACATATATGGGGAATGGGAAAGGTCAATAATACCTTAATCTGCAGGTGTAAGCAATTTCATTCCTCAAAACCCTAGTCTATACACATATCAAGTTTCAAATAGAGTCATTGTCTCATCCCAAATCTTTCAAACTCTTCTCCTTCTGGGATTACTATAATGAATTTTTTGTGCGTGTGTATTTTGTGTTGTCATTCAAATCCCTAAGTCCCTGCTGGATGTTTTCTATCTTTTTATCTATCAATTCTATTAGGTAGAGGAATGATCAAACAAAACAGGGAACTGAAATATCACCAAAATTTTTAGCTTCACTGTAACTCATCCTTTTTATTTATTTATTTTTTAAGATTTTATTTATTTATTTATTTCTGTCCCCTTCCTCCTCACCCCGGTTGTCTGTTCTCTGTGTCTATTTGCTGCATCTTCTTTGTCCGCTTCTGTTGTGTCAGCAGCACAGGAATCTGTTTCTTTTTGCTGCATCATCTTGTTGTATCAGCTCTCCGTGTGTGTGGCACCATTCTTAGACAGGCTGCACTTTCTTTCTCACTGGGCGGCTCTTCTTATGGGGTGCACACCTTGCGCGTGGGGCTCGCCTACGTGCGCCTACATGGGGGACACCCTGCATGGCACGGCACTCCTTGCGCACATCAGCACTGCACATGGGCCAGCTCCACACGGGTCAAGGAGGCCCGGGGTTTGAACCACGGACCTCCTTTGTGGTAGACGGATGTCCTAACCACTGGGTCAAGTCTGCCGCCTCATCCTTTTTAGATTATACTACTAGCCCTGACAAAAACTAATTAGTAGTAGCTGCCTCTCCTTTTGAGCATGCTGGGCAGGTCATAAACAAGCAATGACTTTAACTGTCAAACATCACATATTTAGGAAATATACAGAAGAATTTTCCATAAAATCATTTACATATATTATAATTTAAAATAACCATAAGGAATATAGTTGTATAAGTGTACCTGTGTATCTATGTGTGTATACAATCAACAGATAGAAAAATGTTTATTATCTGACAATATAAAGCACTTTAAATAATTTGAGCACAGAAAACTAAATAATTGCTGGTGCAACTGGCACAACCAGTTTAGAAAATAGTATGGTGCTTTATCAAAATACTTCAGCTATGTTATAAATTAGTGAATCCTCAATTCACATTTTGAATGTTTTAATTCATGGTTAATTTCCTTTGTGTATTAACTGCAGCTCTTCACTGTGAAACCAAAGCTGATTGCATAGCCTCTACCAAAGTGTCAAGGGAAAACAGTTTATGGTAAAGATAATCAAACACCTACATCCAAACACTTCCCTTCCTTTGTCTTTTTTTGGGGGGGCTTGACTTTCCAACTTGTTCAAGATTTTTATCAATGGCATACTGGAACATAAGTCTCTTATATGGAGGAGCACAAGAAAATTTAGAATGATAAAAAGTTTCAAGTGTACTCTATTTAAATTAAAGATTTGTACAGACAACAAGCAAAGGGTATACATTATTTTATAAAAGAGCCACCGAGACTAGGACTCCCAGGATAATGCAGGATTTAAAGCCATAAAAGTTGGAAACATAAGAATAAGAGTGAAAAATTATTACTACTAAAATTTCTAGTTATTTTTTTACATTTACTCACTTCATCTATTCATGTTTCCAAGAGTTATAGTTTTATTTTCTACTATGCAATTGAATAAATGTGCTTGTCCTTATGCTTCTGAAACAAGTTCGTGATGTGTGAATTGCTCTTTATTTGAGAAGAATCACCTGAGTTGTTGGCTCTACTGAATACTTACCACAAATCAAGCAGTAAGAGAATAGATGACTAGACCTGACCTCGTGAGCTCTATTTTAACAACCTGCAAATTTACTAGTGAATTTTGTGCTTCTTGCACAGACATATTTTAACTTTATATTTCCTAATCTATAGAAGGATAGGAGGGAGAGTGTATTTCCAAAAAGAGAAACACAGATCAACTAGACTTAAGCTAGGATTGAAACATGTTAATATTACAAAGTATTGAACAAATTGAAGTTAGAGTTAAGGAGAAATATAAATGCTCTGAAGATCAAGCATTAGTTTCACAGTTAATGTAAGGATCAAGTAATTCAAATTCAATTAGTTTCCAATCTATAGCTAACTTTTTGAGAAACAGCCAAACTGTCCTCCAGAATGGCTGGAACCTTCTGCCTTCTCATCAGCAGTGGATGAGTGTTCCTATTCCTCACATCCTAGCCAGCACTTGTAGTCTTCTATTTTTTTGATAGCTGCCAATCTAATGGGAGCAAGATGGCCTCTCATTGTAATTTTGATTTGCATTTCCCTAATAGCTAGTGATTTTGAGCATTTATTCATGTGCTTTTTAGCCATTTGTATTTCTTCTTTGGAAAAAAATCTGTTCAAATATTTTTCCCATTTTTAAATGGGTTGTTTGTCTTTTTATTTTTGAGATAGGAGTTCTTTATATATGCAGGATATAAGTCTCCTATCAGATATATGGTTACCAAATATTTTCTCCCATTGTGTAGGCTCTCTTTTCACTTTCTTGACTAACTCCCCTTTGAGGTGCAGAAGGCTTTAATTTTTAGGAAATCCCATTTATCTATTTATTCTTTTTCTGCTCGTGCTTTGCATGTGAAGTCATGAAGCCATTTCCTATGACAAGGTCCTGTAGATGCCTCCCTACGTTGTTTTTCAAGGTCTTTATGGCCTTTCTTGGCTCTTATGTTTAGGTCTTTGATCCATCTTGACTTGATTTTTGTATAAGGTGTAAGATGGTAATCCTCTTTCCTTCTTTTGCAATTTCCTTCTTATCCAATTCTCTAGGCACCATTTTTTGAAGAGGTCATTTGGATTTGGTTGCCTTGTCGAATATCAGATGAGTGTGTATATATGAGGACCTATATCAGAACTCTCAATTCAGTTCCATTGGTTGGTGTGTCTATCCTTGTGCAAATACCATGCCATTTTCAGTACTGTAGCTTTTTAGTATGTTTGAAGTCAGGTAGTGTGATGCCTCCATCATTTTTTTTTTCAATATGTCTTTGGTTATTCAGGGTCTCTTTCCTTTCCAAAAAAATTTTTCATAGTTTTTCTAGTTCATTAAAGAAATGCTGTGTTGATTTTTACATAGATTGCATTGAATCTGTAGATCGGTTTTGGTAGGATAGATAGCGTAATAATATTTAGTCTTCCAGGAAATATTCTTCAGTTTATTTAGGTCTTCTTTGATTTCCTTCATCAGTGTTGTGTATTTCTCTGTGTATAGTCTTTTACATTTTTAGTTAAATTTATTCCTAGGTATTTGATTTTTTTATTTACTATTGCAAATGGTATTTTTTTCATTATTTCCTCCTTAGATTGCTCATCATTGATGTACTGAAAGGCTACTGATTTTTGTGCATTGATGTTATATCCTGTGATTTTACTGAACTCATTTATAAGTTCTAGAAGCTTTGTTGTAGACTCTCAGGGCTTTTGATGTGTTGGATCATGTCATCTGCAATAGTGAAATTTTGACTTCTTCCTTTCCTATTTAGATCCATTTTATATCAGGGTCTTGCCACAGTGCTCGAGCAGGTACTTCTAACACAATGTTAACATCTATTTTTTTACTTGAGACTTAGAAATCATTTCTTTACTTTTTTTAATGACATGCACACTTCCTAATGTTATATCTGTCCATAAGATCTTGCAGCAGGAAATTGTTTCATAAACCTTATACGCAAAGCATGAAAAAAATGAAAGAAAAAATAGATAAATGGGATCTCTTAAATATTAAAAGCATTTTGCACTTCTAAGGATTTTGTGTTGAAAGTGAAAAGTCAACCTTCTCAACTGGAGAAAATATTGGTAACTGTCTCCCTGAGAAGGGTCTAATAACCAGACTACAAAAAGAAATCCTGCCTCTCCAAAACAGAAAGTTAAACAACCCACTTCAAAAATTGACAAGTGATTTGATCAGAAACTTCTCCGAAGGAGAATTTCAAATGGTGGAAAAGCACATGAAAAGATGCTCAACATCATTAGCTATAAGGGAAATGCAAATCAAAACTACAGAAAGATATCATCTTATACTTGATAGATTGGCAGATTAAACAAAACAAACCCAGAAGGTTACAAGTTTTGGAAAGGATGTGGAAGAAAGGGCATACTTATCCACTGATGGTTGGGAATGTAGAAGGGTTGAGTCATTGTGGAAGACAGTTTGGCAGATCCTCAAGAACCTAACTATAGAACTGCCATAAGATCCAGAAATCCCACTGCTAGGTATATGCCCTTAAGATTTGAAAGTAGGACACAGATAGATATATGCACATCAATGTTCATAGCAGCATTATTCATGATTGCCAAAAGTTTGAATCAACCAAATGCCCATCAACAGATGAATGAAAAAGCAAATTGTGTTATATACATACAATGGACTATTACTTAGCTGTAAGTAGGAATGCATTATTAGCATATGGGATAGCATGCCTTCGGTGCCTACCGAAGGACAAATATTACATGGCCTCACTAATATAACTTAAGAAACTTGGCTTACAGACTATAGTCTGAAAGATAGGTTTATAAGAAAGAGAAAGTGAGTAGAGACTGTGAGCCAATGCCCCTGTAGGCAAAATGTTTGATAAATGGTAAGGATTTGATTGGGAATCATATTTGCATGAGAGTGGCACATTGATGTGATTGGGTGCAACTGTGCTGGTTTTTGAGGGAGAGTGTGATTGTGGGTTTGAGTTGGACTTTCCAAGGAAATGGGGGAGGGTTGAACTCTAGAAATTTGTGGTTACAAGAACAATTTTGGGTATGTTATTTTGGTAAGTTTGGGAGTGGAGGGTTCCTGGTATAGGGTGTCATGTGTTGAGGGGTATTCAGGATAGATCACACGTGAGACAGGCTTCTATGGTATATGTAAGTGTTCATCTTTTCAAAGTGTGTTACATCAGCAGGTGAAGACCCACACAGTAAACAAGAAAACATTAAACTGCCATCATTAGGATTCTGGCTATGTTCTCAATTAGAGGGCAAAAGTCCTTGAAGAACATAGGCAATGACTAATAAAAGAAAGTAGACCAATATGTCAAACCTTAAATATTTGGAAAGTAATTATTAATCTTATTCTTCAAAACTTGAAACTTAATGGTTAGCATATGTACCAAGGGGATGGTGAGAGAACAGAATAATGAAATATAAGGCATTTTAAGCCATTAGAATTGTTCTGCATGAACTTGCAATAACACATATAGTCCAATTTGAATTTTGCCAAAACCTATAGATGTGCCAAAATGCAATCATAAATAATTGACTATGGTTAGTAGCAATGCTTCAATATTTGTACATCACTTGTAAGAAAAGTACCATATGCATATAAAATGTTGTGGGAAAGTGTGGGATATATAAACATATATAAAAATGTATTTAATATTAAATATTAAAATATATTTAATAAATAATAATAGGGTGGGTTGGGGAAAAAACACACCAAATGTAAGATAAGGACTATGATTAGTAGTGAGATTTTGACAGTGTTCTTTCATAGTTTGTAACAGATGTCTCATGAAAATGTAAGGTGTTGGTGGAGGGTTGATGTATGGGATCCCTGTACAATGTTATGCATGTTTGCTTTGTAAGTTCACAACTTTTACTATACACTTAATTGTTTATGTATGTTCGTATATAACTGATACAGGATAATAACAATTGGATTGGTTAGGGGAAACCTACTTTTCCCTAACTAAACCAAAGTAGTAATATTATGACAATGCTCTTTAATCATTAATTTAAAAAGTTTAAAAACAATGCAAGTTATTGGTGGTAGGGTGAGAAGTTATATACGTTTGTTTTGTAAGTTCACAACTATTATACACTTATTGTTTATGTATGTTTATGTATGAGTGATACATTTCAATAAATTTTTTTAAAAGTATGGAAAACAAGAAAACCCAGGAACCAACTTGACAACTGCCATTTTTGAGTGGCTTGACCTTGAGCAAGTTCCATTACTTCTGAGCCTCCGTTTCCCAGGTGTAAAGTGTGTTGGGGGTAGGGAGAAGGAGTGTTACTGTTTACTGGGTTGTTTCTGTTGGGGTGACGAAAGAGTTTTGGTAATGGATGGTGGTGATGGTAGCACAATACTATGAATATGATTAATGCCACTGAGCTGTATACTTATAAAGGTTAAAATGACAAATTTTGTTATGTGTGTCTATACAACTACAATAAAAGTTTAAAACTAAGAAGAAAGAGAAAAAATTTACAGGGAATTCCAATATACCCTACCCCATTCCCCCATTTACCCCTATAAATAACCTCTTTCCTTAGTGTGGTACATTTGTTACAATTGATCAACACATATTGAAGCATTGCTACTAAGCATGATTTAATCGATTACATTATGTTATAAACTTTGCAACACAATTTGGCAGGTTTCAACAAAATATTTAATGGCTTGTATTCATCATTGAAATGCCTTGCATAACAATTCCAATGTCCCCAAAATACCTAATATTCCACCTATTCTTTCTGAGCTGGTTGACTTCTCTGGGGCTGTCCAGGTTTTAGGCATGAATGCCCATGGATTCTCTGTGATGTAAAAAAAAATCTCATATTTCTGTATTGGGTGTGTAATGTTGGGAGAAAAATACAAGACAAATATGCTGGCACATAACACAGGGGCAAAAATCAACATTTGTATTACTATCAAATAGAAACTACAACAAAGATTGTATAATTATCACCAATTGATTTTTCCCTCTTGAACTTATTTTGATAATCAGGATTTGCCATTCAGAATAATGGATCATTTGGTATCAATGAGTGAATTGATTTGACAGTGAAAATTAAATGTTTTTTTATAAATGTGAGCATTGCCTGTCCATCTTTGATTTTGCTTGTAGATTTACTGTTGTGTTAACCAGGTAACTCCCTTAGCCACAAGTGCTTCAGCTATGTTGAACACAAAATACCTTATACCTATGTGTTCCAGAGAAAGAGGGAATACATCAGTAAAAGAAATCCTATATGAGAGTGCATGAGAGAAAGAAAGTTAGGGAAGGAGGGAGGGGAGGATGGAGTAAAAGTGGGGGGAAGGAGGGAGGGAGAAAGGGTGGAAGGAAGAAAGAAAGGAAGGAAGGAAGAAAGGAGGGAAAGCAGAAAGAAGGAATAAGAAGTACAGAAATAAAAGAAAGAACAAAGGAAGCACATGCTAAAGTAAAAATATCACAGACTGGTTTTAATATTGAGAAATACAGAAATTATTTGATTTGTAGTAAAGTTCTACAGTGAGTTTTTAAATCAACTTTATGATGAAACTTTCAGTTGCATTTATTACCTCTGGTGACAGGGAAATTTGGCAATTAGTGCCACTCTCCACTAGGCTTGCACCAATAACAGAGTTCTGGTCAAAATAAATAAAAGATTACAAAAAGCAAATGAGCGAACATGCAGTTTTCAACTAGAATGAATGAAACAATTTCATTTATTAAATCGGGAAACCATCCAGCAGTTTGAGTCATTTTTCACAACTCTTGAAATTATAATATCCTAAGGGTAAAGTAATCTGAAATATGGGGGAAAAAAGAGTTCAGAACCATAGTGAAAATTGCCTGCAAAATTCTCTTTTCTTCTAGTTCCTTGCCTATTTGTTGAACACTAACATTAGTTAAAAATAATAATACCACAGAATGATTAAGTACAAGAAGGCAAAGTTACAGATTTTTATAAAGTTATCCTTAATAAAATGATTTTTGGTGAAAAGTCCTGGAACTTCAGAAGACACTGAGATGGAGTAAGGTAAAGACTTACAAGTATGAGCAATTAACTAGATCCTGTCCTTTTATTAAAGTGATTCCTAGTCATTTAACCATTTCATTGATTTTGTAAAAGGAGATTTTTCCCTGATTTCCTCCTCAGATTTTTCAATATTAGAGTAAAAAATGCTACATTTTTGCATATTGATCTTGTATACTGCTACTTTGCTAAACTCATTTATTAGCGCAAGTAGCTTTGTCATAGACATTTCAGAATTTTCTAAATATTGGATCCTGTAATTCACAAATAGTGAGTTTTACTTCTTCCTTTTCTGTTTGGAGAGCTTTATTATTATTTTTTTTTCTTGTCTAATTGCTTGAGCTAGAACTTCTAGTACAATGTTGAGTAACAGCTGTGACAATGGACATCCTTGTGTTCTTCCCAATGTATGAGGGGATGCTTTCAATCATTTCCCTATTGAGTATGACATTGGCAGTGGGTTTTCCAGTGCCTTTTATCATATTGAAGAATTTCCCTTCTATTCCTATCTTTCAAAGTGTTTTTATCAATAAAAGAGGCTGGATTATTCAGAATGCCTTTTCTGCTTCGATTGAGATGGCAATGTGTTTTTTCCCTTCATTTTGTTAATGTGGTGTATTATGTTGATTGATTTTCTTATCTTGAACTAGCTTTCAATACCAGGAATAAATTACTGTTGGTCATGAGATTGGGCTGTGAATTTCTTTTCTTGTAGTGTCTTTATATAGCTTTGATATTACAGTGATGTTGGCTTCATAAAATGGGTTGGATAATTTTCCCTCCTTTTCAATATTCTTGAAGAGTTTAAACAGTACTTGTGCTAATTTTATTCAAAATGCTTAATAGAATTAACCTGAGAAATCATCTGATCCTGAACGTTTTTTTGTTGGGAGATTTTTTTACGACAGATTCAATCTCTTTAAGTGTGATTGGTTTGTTAAGAGCTTCTATATCTTGTTGTGTAAGTCTATATTATTTCTGCACTTCTAGGAATTTTTCCATTTCATCGCACTTGTTTAGTTTGTTGTCATACAATTTCTCATAGTATCCACTTATCATCCATTTTATTTCTGAGGTATCAGTCATAAATTCTCCCTTTAAATTTCTGATTGTATTTATTTTCATCTTCTCTCTTTTTTTCTGTTAATCTAGCTAGGAATTTGTCAATTTTATTGATCTTCTCAAATAATCCAGTTCTGATTCCTTTTTTTTTCTCAATTTCATTTATTTCTATTCTAATCTTTATTATTTCTTTCATTCTGATTGCTTTGGAATTTTTTTTTTTTGGTTCTTTTTCTAGTTTCTCAAGTTGTTCAGTTAGAACCTTGGTGTTTGCTCTCAAGACTGCTTTCACTGAATCCCATAAGTTTTGATAATATATGCTCTTGATTTCATTTGACTCAATATACTCACTGATTTCCCTTTCAGTTTCTTCTTTGACCCATATATTTAGAATGTGTAGTTTAGCCTCCACACATTTGTAAATTTACATTTGCAAATTTACCCCTTTCCTATTATTAATTTCCAGTTTCATTCCATTATGGTTTGAGAATGTGCTTTGTATAATTCAATCTCTTTATATTTATTGAGAGCTGCATTATGACATAACATGTGGTCTATCCTGGAATAAGATACATGGGTACTTGAAAAGAATGTATTACCCACTGAGTTTGGGTATAATATTCTGTGTATATCTGTTAGGTCTAACTCATTTTTCTTATTGTTCAATTTCCCTGTTCCCTTTTTCATTTTCTGTCAAGTTCTATTTATGTGAGTGATTTGCTGAAGTCTCCATTGTCTATTGTAGCGATGTCTATTTCCTCCTTCAGTTTCACCAGTTTGCTTCATTTATTTTGGTGCACCCTATTTATAACTGTTATAGCTACTTATTGGATTGTTCCTTTTATTAATATATAATGGCCTTCTGTATCTTCTATAACATTTTTTTCTTTAAAGTCTGTTTTGTCAGATATTAGTGGATCTACCCTTATTCTCTTTTGTTAACAATTTGTGTAGAGTATCTTTTTCACCCTTTCATTTTTAGTTGGTTTGTATCCCTGGGTCTAAAGTGAGTCTCTTGTAAGCAAGATATAGATGGCTCATTTTTTTAAATCTGATCTGTCAACCAATATAATTTGGTTGGGGAGTTTAACCCATTCACATTCAATGATATTACTACAAATGCATTATTTACTTCCACCATTTTATTCTTCGTCTTTCGTGTCATATTTTTGCCTGTCTTTTAATTATTTGATTATTCTTTCTGCTATCCTTTCTCCTATACACTCTTCTAAGTCTTTCTTTTCTATGTTTTTCTTTCAGACTCTGTCTTCCTTTAATATTTGTTGAAAAGTTTTATTCTTTTTTTTACAAACTCTCTAAGTTTCTGTTTGTTTCTGAGTATTTTATTGTCATCTTCATATTTGAGGACATTTTTTCTGGATACAGAATTCTCACCTGACAGTTTTTCTTTCACAGTATCCTCATTGTATCATACCACTTTCTTCTCACATCCATGGCTTCTTATAAGAAATCCACAGTAAGTATTACTTACATACAAGGTGTCCCTTGTATGTGATGGCTTGCTTCTCCCTTGCTGTTCTCAGAATTTTCTATTTATTTTTGATGTTTGGTTTTCTAAGTAGTGTGTGTCTTGTAGTAGGTCTCTTTGTATTTATTTTAATTGGGGTAAACTGTGCTTCTTGGACATGTAAGGTATTTTTTTTCATGAGAGTTGGGAAATTATAAATGAACACATGGAGAAAGAACTAAAGGATATCAGGAAAAATGATTGAACAATATAAGAATTTCAAGATGAGATTAAAAATTTTAAAAACAATCCGTGAGGGCCAAAATAGCAGAGTAAGGAGTGGCAGGCTGCTTTCATTATCCAGAAGCTGCAGAAAGACAGGAAGCATGTCAGATAAAGGGGGAGTCAAGGGAAAATGGAAGCAATCAGAGTGGCTGACAAGACTGTGGAAACAGCAAGGCCAGCGGGATGCAGCAGGCTGTGGGACAATCCTGTGGGCAAGGGATGTTCAGCCAGACACTGGGGAGTAAATTGTCATGTGATCCAGCACAAGGTGAGTAGCAGGGGAAAGTGGACCCCTTGGGGTGGCTGAGAGGAAGACCTGTTTCATTGATGTCGCTCCTATTCTTGGTGCCCAGGAAGCAGACATAGTACGCGCAATTAGAAGATTCAGGAGACTGGTGAGGAGGAGGCTAGATAAATGACAATGACCTGGGGAGAAGGGCTCTTTTTTCTTTTCTCCTCCTGGGCTTTGGGAGAATGGTATAGTTTTGGGTGATAGGCAGGACCAGGAGGCCAGCAAAGAAGAACCTAGGCAGATGTCTGTGGGGTGAGAGTGAGTCTTGTTTCTTTTTTCTTTTTTTACCTTTTTCTTTATCTGTTCTTGTTTCTATATCATTCTTTTTTCTTTTATCCTCTTTCTTGCTTTCTCCTTTTTATCTTTCTTCTTTTTCCACTCTTTCTTTCATATTTAATTTCCATGTTTTATTTTTATGTTCCTTAATTTTTGTCAGTTATATACAGACAATTCTAAACATTTAGAATATGTGAAACCAATTGTCAAGAGAGATTTAACACAAATCCAAACCTAAATATGACCTAGGCAAGAGAAAGTGATGAATATTAAGCAAATGAATATAAACAGATGCCTAGAAATCAGAAAAAAATCACAAGCCGTACTATGATTTTACTGAGTACTTTGGTGTTACCCAGGGCAGAGTCCATTCCCAGGCACCAATGGAATCAGCTCTTGAGATTAGGACAGAGAACCAATTCATCTCCTTCCCTTGATGGGTAAGTTCATTCCTTTATTACTTCTGTTTTATTTTATTTTTTATCTTTCTTCCAGGTAACCACAAGTTAGAATTTGGTTTCAGTTTTGCTGTTTCTCTTAGGTTTTGGCTAACTGTGAGTTAGCATTTGGTCTACCTCTACCACAGAGCAGAGATTTGGCTGGCAGTGAGTGAGGTATCATTTATTTGAGTCTGACTCTTTCATTCCCTTAAAGGGGAAGTCTGTTGCCTTTGTGCATTTGGTTTACCTGTGCTATGGGACTCAAGGTTTGGTGGCAATGTGAAAGGTTCATGGGTTTAATCCCACTCTGTTGCTTCCTTCAAGTGGAAGCCTGATGCATTCTGTGCATTTTCTTTCTTCTCTCTCTCTTCTCTCTCTCTCTCTCCCTCTGTCCCTCCCCCCTCTCTCTTCTCTCCCTCCCCTCTCCCTCCCCCTCCCTCTGTTTCACCCTCCCTCCCCCTCTCTCGCTCCTTCTCCCCCTCTCTCCCTCCCTCCCCCCCTCTGTCTCTGCTGGCACAGGGAATGAAGCATCAGTACCTGAGTGCTCAATACTAGGATGCATCCTGAAAAATTGGTATAAATTTGGGCGATATGTTTTACAAAAATACAAACTGATTTTTGTTTGGTAATGGAACTTGGCTTAGATACAGATTGAAAAACAAAGAGGATTAGCAAAAAAAGAGATCTTTAAATTTTAACACTCTATTGTAATTTAAATTATTTCATAAAGAACAATAACGTTAGGTAAAATCCCATATGGTCAAATATTCTTTGAGTTGTGAAAAAATTAAGAAACTATAAAGTTGTGGTTTAATGTTGTGTAAGGACACTTCAGTCCCTGTAAAATATCTTAAAAACAGTAAAAATCAAAGGTGTGAAATGATGGAAATCTTGGAAACAGCCATACTAAAGAAATAAGAACAATGAGTCAAATTGGTAAACTTTGCTTCTGTTGTTGTGTCTTAACTCTTTTGTGTTTGCCTGTTTGATCAGTGTATATTTTCATACCTCTAGATGGTAATATTAAATTAACAAATAACAATTTTTTAAAAAGCTGTATTCAAACAGCCAAAAATTAAATAACTATATATTTTAGTATACAAAGCAGAGACTCTGTTTTATCAAAATAGCTTCTTGTTCTTTACTTTTATCTTGTCCTGAAACTCTAAAAATTTAGTGATCTTTCTGGTGTGTTGGGGTACTGGAAACATTTCATTCCTCATTTAACTTAAATGTTAAAATCATTGCATGTGTTCATCAGGAAATTTGTTCTTGGGAATGTGAAGACCCCTAAGCATGCTGTTTTTAAAAGAGTAAAAAAAGCAATTGCACAGACTCAAGCATTAAATGAGGATGGGCCTTCACTTACCCTGTGAATTTAATATAGCCAGCACCAATCTCAACTCTGGATGGTGTTCATGACAAAGGGAACATTCTAAATAAATACCCCTTAGGATTCGGTCTCAATTATGGAAAGGAGCCCATTGATAATATAACCTCTTAGAAAAACAACAGTGTAGAGCATATCACACAGTGATACAAGTGGAGGGCTTAACCCAATAGTGTCCTGTCTTTCTGAATACTACCACCTTATTCAAGGGTGAATTGCAGAAACATTGTAGGCTGCCTTCCGTGGGGATGGAATCTGTGGAAGGACATCTGGAACACTTGCCAGTGATGACAGGTAACTGTCACATCCCTGCCCACTCCTCTATTACTTAGCTTGGTAATGCTGAGGCAGACACACTCATGAATATCTGAACTGTGCCAATAAGACCCAAAAATTAGTAGAGTAAATTCATAGAAAAAGAAGACATTGTGGCTACCAGATTCTGTGGCAACAATTTCAGTTACCTATTACTCCTTGCCAGCAGCTCATGCACATCACCAATTTGTGTCCATTATGTTCATGCCAACAACTGCAACAATTACCTCACTGAATGGAACATATTGGTGAGAGAGACTCCAGTAGCCTGATAGAAAGTGAATTGTATTGGTCTCCTCTCACTCTTAGGAGGGAAAAGGAACACTTTCACTGCCACAGACAACTTGTAATTAGCAAGCTACAATTTGGTACCTAGAAAAAGTAAGTGTCCTATATGGGATGCCAGTCCAAATTGACCAGGATAAAATCTCCATTTACTGGTGACCTCATGCAGTCTTAGGCTGTGAATCAGGATATTATTTGAACTTTCCATCTATCTTATAACCCCATTGGTGCAGGTCTTATGGAAAGGATGAATTGCCTTTAAAAGGAGCAAATAAAATGCTATAATTTTCTTTACAACAATGGACTAAGAAACTGCATCCAGTCTTACCTATTTAAATTCATCATCTCTGGTTACAGCCCCTGCTCCAATTGAAAAGCTAATAGCAAGACACATACAAGCATAGAGAATAAAAGTTAAAGGGCCATTAGAACTACAGAAAGGAAATAAAAATATCTGTTCTTGCCTTTGCCTCAAAGCATAGAAACTTGAAAATGAGCTAATTTAGACATGCTGCTGACATAAGCTGATTTACTGTTTGGGAAGCTTAAACCCATGGAAATGGGTTTGCCAAAAATTTGTTATAAGAGCACAGTTTATTTAAAAATGCCAGTAAGAGTCTTTATTAATATTCCAATCTTTCCTATTCTCACTGTATCTCTGTGGACTTTTCTAATGCCTGAACTATTTCTTATATCACTGAGGAAAACTCAAAGAATTCAGAAGGGGGAAATGTATGATATTAGAGTCCTCCTCATAAAACTCCCTATTTTATGGGGACTACCTGTTATTTTAAGTAGTAATGGAAATGTTGCTTGTGTACTGTTAAACCAGCATAATCTGCCCCACTTTGCTCCCTTAAACAACCTTAGAATCAAGGTGGAAAATGGGAAAGATCCTACACGATATTATTAACCTCTTATTCTTCTCTTAATTTACAGGGAATTAAGTCCTGGGTTTGGCACACTAAAGCAAAACCTTACTAGTTGTCAGATCCAATAAACAAAGGAGGTTCTAAACCAGAGACCACACCTACCTTGAAACAAAAAAATGAAGTGAAGCCAGTTGGGAACCTGTGTTTTCTATTCAGAAAAAAAAAAACAAAAAAAAAAATTTCACGAGATACTAATTCTGCCCTTTCTCTTAGATGACCTACCAATAACTAGTCATTACGGAAGATAGAGATCATCCCTCATACCTGTTTTGCAAATTATCCAAAATCTCTACAAAAAAACACAAATGTCAGTACTGTGTAAACTAGCATAATGAATATCATGTAATGGGTGGGCCATCTGTACTGTGGAATGCTTCAGTTATTCTGCACCTTAAAAGCAGTGGACAGGTGAGCCTACTTAAACAAAATTCTACATATTTTTGTAAAATCAGGCCCCCAAAACATGTAACACCACAAATGGTCAAAGGGACCAATCCAATTAATCCCTTTGTTTATTTTTTAAGGAATCACAACATTTGCCAGGACTGAAGCCGCACCCTTATATTTAGCCACAAATGTCTCCAAAAAATAATTATATGTACATTAGAAGTCAATGAGATGCAACCCTCCTTTGTTGTTAGATTCCGTTTCTTGTGGTCAAGAATATCCTGTTGAAGCAAAGAGGTATAAAAACCAGCTTCAAGTATTTGGCCAGACCATCACAGAATACCCTGGTTGCTCTTACTTCAATTAACATTAGGTGAAGTGTTCTGCCTCTTTTTAAATCATGCAATGAATGTGCAAGTGTGTTTTCCTTAACATACTAATTATACACTTATATAACCAGCTAGGTGTATTCATCCATATGCATAAAAGTTAATGCATAATCAAAGCAAATACTAAGGAGAAAGTTATTTAAGGAAGAATGAAACCACAGCACAGAGAGTCAAGCCTGAGTTGCTTTAGACTGACCTTGGTTCCTGATTCTGCAGATGTAAAAAATGTAAGTTCTGCCTCACTCTTGTGTTAAAGTTCTTTTTCTCTACATCTCTAGTTATCCCCAAAGGCCCAGCTTTGAGGTTTAACACTAATGCCTGGTTATTTTGCAATTCTTATGAGGGAAATGGATCCATATCCATGAAGACAGGCATATTCCAAGTCACAGAATAAACAGATGGTCAAACACCAAAGATAGAATCTAGAAAGCAACAAGAAAAAAAGAGATCCATAACCTATAAAGGAGGTTTGGTAGGTTTAAGTGGTGACTTTACATCTGAAATTATGGAGGTGAGCAGGCAGGCACATGACATAGCTAAAGTGCTCAAAGAGGAAAACTTCCAGGCAAGAAACCTTTACTTAGTAAAATTGGCCTTCAAAAAAGTGAAAGTACTTAAAATATTCACAGATAAGCAGAAATTGATAGATTTTGTCAACAAGAGTGCTACCCTTAGAGAAATATTAAAGGGAGCCCTGAATGTTGTACAGAAAAGATGGAAGAGAGAAGATTGGAGAGGACTGTAAAAAGGAATAGTATCAGTAAAGATAATTAAAAGTTAAAAGTGAAATAAAAATAATATATGATATGTAAGATTGAAGAAAAATGATGAATTTAACTATTGCATTTATATTATTGACAGTGAATGTTAATAGGTTAAACTCCCCATTTAAAAGACAGAAATTAGCAGAATGGAAGGAAAAAAAAAAAGGATGACCCATCTATATGTTGCTTACAAGGGACTTGCCTTAGAAGCAAGAACACAAAAAGGTTTCAGGTGAAATACTGGAAAATGATTTTCCACACATACAATAACCAAAAAGAGCTGGAGAAGCTATATTTATATCAGATAAAATGAACTTGAAATGCAAAACTCTTTTAAGAAACAAAGAAGGACACTATATATTACTAAATGGGACAATCTACCAAGAAAAAAGAAGAATCATAACTATGCATCCAACCAGAGTGTCCCAAAAATCCTTGATGCAAGCAATAGCAAAACTGGGGAGAGAAATAAACACCTCTACAATCATATTGGGGGCATTCAACTTACCACTCTTAGCAATAAACAGAACATCTCAAGAGAAGATCAATAAAGAAACAGTAATTGAATAACAAAGCAATGAGAACTAATGATCACATACAAAACATTGCACACCAAAACAGCAAGATAGGCATTCTTCTCAAGTATTCGTGGAATATTCTCCATGATAGTCCACATGCAAGGTAATAGGAAAAGTCTCAGTGTTGTTAGAAAGATTGAAAATATGCAAAGTACATTCTCAGAGCAAAGGCATGAAACTGGAAATCAGTAATGGGTTGAGAATTGGAACATTAAATATATGAAGACAACACACTCAAATAATATGTGAGTCAAATAAGAAATTGCATGGCGAATCAATAACTACTTGATATAGGTAAAAATTAGAGCACAATATATTAAAACATGGGATGCAGTGAAGGAAGTGTTGAGATGGATCTTTGTAGTTTTAAATGCCAGCATTATAAAAGAGAAAAAAAACCTAAAATCAAAAACCTAACTGCATTTCTATAGGAGTGAGAAAAGTAAGAGGAATTTAGTCACAAAGCAAGCTGAAGGAAAGAAATAACCAAAAAAAAAAAATAGAGCAAAATTTAATAAATTAAGAATAAAAATAGTAAAAAAGGTTGTTTTTTAGGGAAGATTAATAAAATTGGCATATACTCAGGCAAAAAAAAGAGAGAAAATGAAAATAAATAAGATCAGAAATCAGAAAGGGAATATCACTAGTGATCCCACAAAATAGAACATGGTCAGAGAATGGAAAGTTGAGGTTTAATCTATGCAGAATTTGTAAAAATGTTGTTTGTAAATGAATAGAAGTGGTGAAAGCTCATCATAGGTTTTGTAAGTGGTAGCACTAACAATGGGCATGAGAATGGTTGAAAGGGAAATTGTAAGAATGTGTACATCACTAGAAGGAAAGCTAAAAAATGAAACATGGGACTGTAGAACATAGCAAGCATTCTTTAACAAAATGGGTATGGCCAAAGGTGTATATATGTGACATTTTGAAATTCTTAAATGAATTCCAAAAAAGAGAAAGATTATGATTTTGAACTAATCCACACCTGTGTGTGTGATATTCTTTTGATTGGACTACTAAAGTGAGGTGTGAGTCAGCTTGGATCCCTGCCCTCTTCCTGGGTCAGATGTAAGTGGAGGCACAGAGAAAATGACACACAGGAAAAGGGTGTTATGCATTTTTTATTCTGCCATGTGAAAGAGGTATCCAGGTTCACCTACAGTTGCTGAAAGTCAAGGGAGATGTAGAGACTGAGCATGGAGTCCTGGAAGGAGAACAGCCCTATGCCTTGTTGCCCAGAGCTGAGATCCAGGAGACAGTAAAATCTGAAGGGGAAGGCAGACACTTCAGCAGAGACTGCTCACCATCTTGCTTCACCATGTGGTAACATACAAGAATCTCCAACAGCTAATTTTGGTCAGAAAGCATTTCTGATGGTGTCTTAATTTGGCATTTGATGGCCTCATAACTGTGAGTTTTACCACAAAAAAATTCTTTTTTAAAACCATCTCATATTTGGTACTTTTCATCAGCAGTCTTTTGGCAAACTAGAACACCCAGCTATGGTCACCTGGGGTTCTGTCCAAGGCTGAGGGCCACAACCCCTGTGGGAGCCTGTGGCCTGTGCTATTGAAACAAAACTATTCATTCTGTCATCCTTCCCATGGAAAAAAATCATACCCTGAATATAGTCTATAATGTTTCCCACATGTACTGAAAACGTGAGAGTCTCAGGCATAAGAAAAGGTTCTCTAGAACCTCATGGTTTTAATGCCCTTTCCCCAGTCCCCGTGGAGTCCCACTACAGGGAGGCACCCAAGCTAACATTACCTGCAGACTGGAATATGTGGCATGTGCAGTAATACTTCTGTGACCTGGAACATAAACCACCCCTCCACATTATGCTTCAGTGGGAAAAAGAAATAGAGTATTTCAGCATACTAAGATTGTATTCCTCAAGTGTCGCCTAATCAGGCAACTACATGGTCCTCTCCCCTGTCAAATCTCAGTACTCCCAAAAATATTCTACAAGACTATGTTTTCCTTCTGCTGGTGTACATTGTTGAATGTCCAGATAACTTTAGACAGGATCCCACCCTGTAACTTATTCTTCCTGATACCTTTGCATAGTTTTGTATTCCATAGAAGCATTCTATTGCCCCGATTACTTGGGGTTGACAGGAGGAATGACAGATCTATTTTATACCATGTGAGTGTGCCCAGTGCCAGGTCACTGGTACTATAAATGAGGTATCTTGATCTGAATGGAGTGCGGTTGGTTCTCAGAATACAAGGCACAGTTGTTTCTCCATGGTTGAAATGAGGGCCCATGCCTAGGAACTGCTGTTCCTTAACTGGCATATTTGTCTAAGACAATGAGATTTCAACAGAACCTGTGAGTAAGGGGCAGCCATCCTAAGGGTTTGAGCTGCCACACTTGTGTGGGTTCTAAGTCCCAGCTGACTTGGTCAGCTTACCACATTGAGCATATTGGCAGTTGTCACATGACTGTGCTCAATCTTGGCTTCTACTTCCTTCAGGGTGCGCTCTCCCTGCCTTGCCCCTGAGCTGAGCTTCTGAGTCCATTCAGAGATGGATCCAGCAAGCAGCCATGGTAACTTCTTAAGCACATGGTTGGTTAGTGCAGAAATTCCATATAGGTTGTGTTTTAAATGGCCCTTTGCTTTGTGTTTCAATATAGGTGATGAATAGGTAGCCTTCCCAGCTTGCTACCTGATGCCACAGCTCATGTAGCCTTTACAGGGGAAACTTCAATAATCTAACCATTAATTTGCCAATCACCAGACCTTGTGGATAGCTCGTATGCAATGGCTCATGGGCCTATAAATATGTACTGGGAAGTTGTGTTTGGACTGACCTGCACAGCCTTTAGTACTGCATAAAGGGGCCCTTTGGGCAGAATACTCACATCCAAGTTCCATCAGTTCTGGATCTTTCTTAAGATGTATGTCTGCAACAGCTCATCAGACCATCAGCTTTCAGTTTTGTAAATACCTCAGTGATACAAGCCCTAACATCAGCTGGAAAATCTTTCAACTTCAGCCCCATTTAGCCAAGAAAGCAACAATGACAACTTCTGCAGACTAGTTCCCTTCAACAAAGTAGCTATGTGGTCATGTAGTCAGCTTACCTCCTGAAACCTAGGAAAACTCAGTCATGGATATACCATCTTCATTCAATAATGGGGCTTTGTTGAGCCTGTCTAACTTTGTTAGCAGGATTGGTGAATACCCAAATGAAGATGGCAGTTCTAGACTTAAAATCACACATCAATGGAAAAACATATAGACCAGTTCTCTGTGTGGGCTGCCACTGACTGCAGGGTCCAAGGGCAGAACCTCAGCAATTAATCCATTGCAATTGAATGTCAGTTTCCAAGCTTCTGAGGCCTTTGGTTTTAGCCAGACTGGACTGTTGAACTATGACTGGGTGGTTTTTAAAACTCCTGCCTGGAATGAGTCCTGAAGCAATAAAGTGATGTCCTTTTCCCCACTTGGGTGATTGTATTGCTTTTTGTGAACAACATTGCTAGGCTTTGGCAACACTAATGGGTCAGTGAGAGTTGTCACACCTTAAAGATATATCTCAAATTTCTCCTAAGGAGAATGCATAGTACCTCATGTGATGGTGGTTTTACCAAGCAATGGCAGCCAAATGCACCTGATGTAGGAAAAACCGTCACTAGTGCCTGGAATGTTCCTCAGGGCCCCACCCACAAGCACATGCACACTTGCCTGCCATGGATCATCATGTCCACCTTCAAGGTCCCCAGTGTCCCAAGTTTTCTCTTCCCTTTTTGGACATCTCTGATTACTATTACAAAGGCATCTGCATCTATGAAACCTAGGAAGTTTGAATCCCACTCTTCCTCTTCCACCCAAATAGAACTATGTGGTCAAAGATGCCCCTGGTGGGAAAATGAAGACATTGGTCCTACCTCTAACCATTCTTCTAAAAAACAG
Organism: Dasypus novemcinctus; assembly: GCF_030445035.2. Taxonomy (NCBI): domain Eukaryota; kingdom Metazoa; phylum Chordata; class Mammalia; order Cingulata; family Dasypodidae; genus Dasypus; species Dasypus novemcinctus. Next base: position 4,455,620 of record NC_080694.1, on the reverse strand, counting down.
TATGTTGGGGGTTCCGGCAAGTGAATCACCCTCCATATCTGAAGCGTCAGGATCATAATTGTAATTCTCTTCCTCAGTCATTGTTAAGCCTTTTCCATTGTTGCTTCCCACTTCTCTGAAAACATTTAAGAAGTGATACAGGATTCTATGTATTTCTTATTCTGGGAGCCATGTTACTTCTGTTCCTTTATGGCTCCTACCAAGGCTGTCATCACTATTGTAGAAGAACTCCCTTTCCCCAATAGCATTGGTTGAGCTCTTCCTTAGTAATACCTTCAGTTTCTCTTTTATCCATCCCTTGATGGAGCATTCAAGACCACATTGCACAAGGAAAGGGTTGTCCCCTCTTTCACCTTTCCCTATTCATACTCTGCCTTTCCTTAAGGTCCTCCAGCAATGAAGCTTCCCCTGTCTAATTCCTGTCCCTTGAGACCTGGCTGAGTGCAGATGGCTAACACCTCACTGCTATTTCCACCCTGAGCAGACATTATGAGGGTGCTTCTCCACTGCCTCACCTACAATCATCCCCTGAGACATCAAAATGAAGTAGGGCTTCCATTAAGGAGTTCTCTGCTTCGTGAAGTTCTCCAGTGTCATCTGTGAAAGGTACGTCTCATAAACTTAATGTGCCAGGGCAGGTCATAGAGCCTAGTGTCTATCACCTTCATTCTCAAGGGTTTACAGGTTCATGAACAGCTCTCCATAGTGTTTTACTTTTTGGGAGTTCTCCTGTAGCTGAAAAATCTTCTCTCATACCCCCAGCAGTGCAGACTAGAAGTGAAATGGGCTTGGCTATGTCTTTATCCTGTCAGTTGTCCTGTTTGATACAGGCAAAAATGCCTTGTAGCACAGGGTCAGTAATTAACTTTCACAAACTGTGCCTCTTGGCAGGAGACATTCGAGTCTGCAATGCCTCTACTTCAAAGGGATGCACCAAAAATATACCCTTACCCTCCCTCGGCTTCTGCAAATATCTATCTTTCAACTTCTGTATTTCACTCTCAGAAAAAGATCTCATTTAAACATTTTGTACTCAACAACACCTAGCTTCCTTCGAGGGCTAAAGAGACCCATGGGAGTTATGGTCATGGCCGATGGGGTTAACTACCAGGTCAGATGGCCCCTCTTTGGAACTGGTGTTTATGTGTGATGAATCAGGACTCAGATGGGATCTCTCTTCATAAGACTTTCATGCTAATGTGCTGGAGGTGCAGTTAGTTTCGGGGTTTAAGATATATTTAGGGGATTTGAATCTCTGGACTGACAATGTGATAGCCAGGTCCTGAGCCTCAACAGACTCCAGCACCTACAATCTGACTTATTGGGCTCACCACACTCAGCTAAGATGGAGTTGAAGAAGGACAACCACCACACCATGGAGCCTAGAGTGATTACAACTGAAAGTGGGAGGATTGTATCCAGCATCCAGGTGGAATCTGAGCCTCTCTTGACATAGAGGTGCAATGGACACAACCAATCCAATGTCCACATAGAAAAGGTGGCATTGGATTGAGAAAAGTGGACATGGTGGCTGATGGGTATGGGGAAAGGCAGGAAGAGATGAGAGGTGGAGGCGTCTTTGGGACATGGAGCTGCCCTGGATGGTGCTTCAGGGGCAATCATCGGACATTGTAAATCCTCACAGGGCCCACTGGATGGAATGGGGGAGAGTGTGGGCCATGGTGTGAACCGTTGACCATGGGGTGCGGGGGTGCCCAGAGATATACTTGCCAAATGCAATGGCTGTGTCATGATGATGGGAGGGATTGTTGCTGGGGGGGGGGGGGGGGAGAGGGGGGTGGGGGTGGTAGGGTTCAATGGGACCTCATATATATATATTTTTAATGTAATATTATTACAAAGTAAATAAAATAAAATAAAATAAAATAATAAAAAAAAGACAATATATCAACAACCTATAAAAATTTAAAAAAAAAAACAGGGAGACAACATGAAAAAAAAAAACACAACACCTAGCTTAGTTCTGGGTTGAGTGAAACCAGGTTTAACTTCAGGCCCATACAGAGACTCATATAGAAATGAGACACAAAAGGTCAGCTTCACTAGTGAGCTCTGGGTCTCGATATTTAGTGAGTCTCAATCCATGGCCAGGCCAGGGGGATGTTCTAGGCACAATCATCCTCTCATGTTCTGTGGTGTCTTAACGGAGAAGGGAACAAATATAATACTAGAATCTAAACTGAATGCCTAGAAACATATGCTGGAGTCAGACTGTCTTCATTGAATGTTTACATATGCTCAGGACAATAAGGGAGGACTATACCAGCAGCCCCTTATCTATTAGGGAATGTTTATCTCCCCAAGGCTGATGTACCTGGTCCTGAACACAGGATGTAGTTTTGTGTCCCAGAGAAAATAAGCAGGCCATGCTAGGAATTCCTCTGCCACAATGTAATAATGTCCTTTACATTCACGCTAGAGGTTAGTCATTCTCTGACATCTTTTCCAGAATATGTGATTAACAGGCTTCAGGCTGTACAGAAATTTGGGTGGCAGAAATTTATCAAAATCTTCTGATACCTCTTGAAGATATCTCTGAGGATATTCATTCAATTCACTATAGTACTGTAAAATCTTGCTCAAGAGTCATATTCAGCGAACTGTGATGTTGCCTGACATTATGGATCTCAAGGCCATGAGAAAAAAACAAGAGGATTTTTGGCCAAGACAGACCAGTAGATCAAATAATTTAGCTAAGTTTAATTTTAATAGCTCATTGCTTTTTTCCATATTAAAAAATATTGAGAAATTAATGAGGGGATAGACAATGAAGGCGTTTCTGGATGGGGAACAATTGAAATAAGTTCCAACGTCACTTGAGAGTTAACAGCATACTCCCAAATTGGAAATCATTTTATAATGTATTTTTTCCTTTGCTATAACATCCATTTTGAGAGAAGGGACTTTCTCATCCCATTTCAACAACATGGAAATATTGACCTACATGTAGTTATGACACATTGAAAGCAGAACTTGATCAATTTAACCTGCCAATTTTCAAGTGCTCCAGGAGGAGATAGGTAATATTACAGAGGACAAACCTCAAAGAATTTTGCCTCGATTTTGAGCCTGCCATACATGACATTTTTTAAACTTTTTTTCTTATTTTTAAAGAAGATATAAATTACATAAAAGTTTCATCAAAAATATATGTTTTTATGTTTCTGTACTACATTATCAAAGATTTCCATGAGTATTTTGCCATGACCTCTTTCATGATTTGAAAATTATCTTATTGTACCACATGTCTACCAGTGTAAGAACCAGAAATGAATTGTCATTTATAAAGGGAAGTTTATTAGGGGTTAAGGTTTACAGTTCTGAGACTGTAAAATGTCTAAATCAAGGCATGAGCACAGCTGTTTTCTCATAGATCATGCTGTGAGATGAAGATCATGTCAGTTTCTGCTGAGGTCCATGACTTTTGTTCGAGAATCTGCCACCTCCCAGAGCTCAGTAGTGGGCAAACAGACACAGGGTTTGTCTCTTAGAAGTCCTCCTTGCTCAGTCCAGGCTGCTCTGCTTTCTTCTTGAGTTCAGCCATCAGCTTTCAGGCATATGATGCACCTATTCAGCTTCAGCTACTTGATTCTGTTTTTGTTGTTTTAGGTAAGTCTGGCCCTTAGTTTGATAGCTGAGAAACTACAACTTCATAGTCTTGAGAGATGCAAAACTGTTTCAGGATGGGGCAAAAGCATTGCAGACTTTAAACTATCACTGTGAGGATTTGGATATTTGAAGGATAGAGCATTATGGTTTCTTAAGAGGTTACCCTACTAGTTGACTTATGTTTTGTTTCACTTGAGATTAGAAGTGGTGAATAGTGCATGGGTCTTTTAAGCACTAAGTGTGTACTTGAATCAAATCATTGGATGACTCAACTACTATGGAAGTTGTACATTTGCTTTTAGACAGTTGGGAATGTGCCTCCAACTGAAGCCTTATTATGGTCTTATCGTTGTTGACCATCATGACTTAGATTTTCATAAACAAAAAATGAAAAGAATTAATTGTGGAAAGTTTAACCTGGGAATTGCAGGAATGGTATCAAGTCCAAATGAAGGTATTTAAAGGGACCTGTTGGTCAAGGTACTCGACACTGTGACACCCTTAATCTGTGAAGGTATTATGTCACTGACAGCTGAAATGTGATTCATAATCTAGCCCTTATTCTCATTTAAAGACCACTCATTTTTGCTGAAAACAAAACTCTGACCTGTACTTGATTACAAGCAATTTCAGGGAAGGGCCAGAGTGAACCAATGTAATATACAATAAAATTTAGCCATTTTTGTGGCCAATAGCATTATACTGCTATACAATATCAAGCATATCATCACCGGTACATATATATTGGAAAGTGAAGACATTGACAAATTTCTAAGAACATAGTATAGTTTCTAAAACATTTATATTAAATACTTTTTACTCATGCAATTTTAACCAGAAGTTTAGAAATCCCTTTCAATTTTTTATTGAGGTTTTAATAGACTATTTTATTTTTATTTTTTAAAAGAAATTTTAACATATGTAATAGTACAAAAAAAATATAAGGGTGAAGGGGAGCATGATGGCGTCTGAATAAGTATGCCTTTGTCATCTCTCCCACAAAGGATCGGCTGTGTGGTGATGGAATTCTGCTGGAGCAGGCTGATTAGGGAACCTACAGGGCAGGCGGTGTCTCGACATTGAGCTGGAGAGACTGCAGCAGAATGAGTGCTTACTCAAGGTAGAACAGTGGGTTTCTAACACTGAACTTGGAAGCCATGGGAAGGGAACTTAGCCAACAAAAAGTTAAATAGAATAAGAAGAGCAAATTGGCAAAGAGAAGACTTAACAGTCATGCAAAAACAACTAAACTGCAAAATTAAGAAGCTAATCAACTGACTAACACAAGATAACATGATGACCAGACAGCAGCAAAAATTACAGACCATATCAATCAGGAAAACATGGCCCAGTCCAATGAACATACTAAAAACCAGGAAGAGAAGTGAAACAAGGAACACATAATTAAAACTCTCAAAACAGGTATCATGGACCAATTCAATGAAGTCAAGTAAGGGATGAAGCATATTAAGAAAACAGTTGGAGAGCATACACAAGAAATTTTAATCATTCACAAAAAGATAACAGATATGATAGGGATCAACACCATAATCCTAGAAATCAAAAATACACTCTCAGCAAATAACAGTGGATTTGAAGAGACAGAGGAGAGAATTAGTGATGTGCAAGATAGTATATCTGAAATCAAACAGATAGTAGAATTGATCGATAAAAAGATAGAAGAAATTCAGCAGGGACTTAGGGACCTGAATGACAATGAAAAATGCACAAACATATGCATCATAGGCATCCTAGAACAGGAAGAGAAGGGAAAGGGGACAGAAGGGATGTTGGAGGACATAATGGCTTAAAACTTCCCAAAATTATTGATAGAGATGTATGTGCATGTCCAGGAAGCACAATACATCCCAAACAGCATAAATTCCAACAGGCTTACCCCAAGAAATATATAGTCAAATTATCCAATGCACAAGACAAAGAGAAAATACTAAAAAACAGCAAGAGAAAAGTGAACTATCACATAAAAAGGAGGCTCCATAAGATTAAGTGCTGATTTCTCATCTGAAACCATGGAGAAAAGAAGGCAGTGGTAAGACATATTCAAGGAAGAAAAGAATATCAAACGAAGAATACTCTATCCAGCAAAGCTAGGCTTCAAAAAGGATGGAGAGTTCAAAATATTCACAAATAAACAGAAAATAAGGGAGTATGCCAACAAGAATCCTGCCCTTCAAGAAATACTAAAGGGAGTTCTGCAGGAAGAAATCAAAAACAGAGTTGGAGGAGAGTGTAAGATCAACTAAAAGGACCACTATCCATGTGTGCGTTGGTGCTCCAGAATGTATTCACCAGGTGCAGTGGATGTGCCACGATGATGGAAGAGTTTGTTGATGTGGGAGGGACAGGGTAGATGGGGTGGAGGGTATATGGGGACCTGAAAATTTTTATATGTAACATTTAAAAGAAAATAAAGATGAAAAAAGAGAGAAAAACAAACAACATATGACAAACACAAATTCAAAGAAAATATGACTAATATAAGTAATTCCTTGAAAGTAATAACTCTGAATGTCAATGGATTAAGTTAACCTGTTAAGAGCTATCAGAAGATTGGATAAGGAAAAATGAACCATGTATATGCTGTCTACAAGAAACACATCTTAGACCCAGGGATTCAAGGAGATTGAAAGTGAATGACTGGAAAACAATCTTACAGGCAAATATTATCAAAAAAAGGGCAGGAGTAGCTATATCAATTTCAAACAAAATAGGCTTTAAATGCAAAACTAGTGTGAGAGACAAAGATGGACACTATATATTAGTGAAAGGGATAATCTTTCAAGAAGAAAGAACAATCATAAATATTTATGCTCCTAACATGGGTGCCTCTAAATACATGAGGCAATCACTGGAGAATCTAAGTGAAGGAATAGATGCCTCTACAATTTTAGTGGAGAACTTTAACACACCACTATCACCGTTGGATGGAAATCTCAAAAAAGAATCAATAAAGAAACAAAGGCTTTGAGCAATATATTAGAGGATCTGAACCTAATAGACATATACAGAACACTACACCCAAACACATCAGAATATACATTCTTCTTAAGTGCACATGGATCATTCTCCAAGGTAGACCACATACTAGGACACAAAGAAAGTCTCAATGAATTCAGAAAGATCAAAATCATACAAAATAACTTCTCTGACCAGAGTGGAATGAGGCTGGAAATCTGCAAGGGCCAGAGACAAAGATGTGACACCAAGATATGGAAGCTAAACAACACACTCTTAGAAAAAGAGTGCATCAAGGAGGAAATTTCAACAGAAATCAGGAACTACCTTGAAACTAATGAAAATGATAACACAGCATATCCAAACTTATGGGATGCAACAAAATCTGTACTGACAGAGAAATTCATAGCCACAAACTCATACATCAAAAAAACAGAAAGTTAAAATTGAAGAACTAACTGCACAATTGGAGGAATTATTGAAAGAACAATGACTTAACCCCAAAGAAAGAAGAAAGGAAGAAATAACAAAGATCAAAGCAGAAAGTGGACTTGGCCCAGCGGTTAGGGCATTTGTCTACCACATGGGAGGTCTGTGGTTCAAACCCCGGGCCTCCTTGACCTGTGTGGAGCTGGCCCATGCACAGCGCTGATGCATGCAAGGAGTGCTATGCCATGCAGGGGCGTTCCTGGCATAGGGGAGCCCCACGCACAAGGAGTGCGCCCATAAGGAGAGCCACCCAGCCCAAAAGAAAAGTGCAGCCTGCCCAAGAATGGTGCTGCCCACACGGAGAGCTGACATCAACAAGATGACACACACACACACACACACAAAGATCAGAGCAGAACTAAATGAAACAGAAAATAAGAAAGCACTGAAAAAATAAACACAGGAAAGAGCTGGTTCTTTGAGAAGATCAATAAAATTGACAAAACCTTACCTAGACTAACAAAGAATAAAAGAGAGAAGATGCAAATACACAAAATAAGGAATGAGAAGGGATATCACCACTGACCCTACTGAAATAAAGACTATCATAAGAGGATACTTTAACAATCTATATTCCAACAAGAATGACAATTTTGAGGAAATGGACAAATTCCTAGAAACACATAAGCAGCCTACAATAATGAAAGAAGAAATCTATGACCTCAAGAAATTTATCTCAAGGAGATAGAATCAGTCATTAAAAACCTCCCAACTACTTGGAGTTGTCCTGGGTGGTGCTTCACGGACAACTACGGGACATTGTAGATCCCCCCAGGGCCCACTGGATGGAACCTGGGACAGTGTGGGCTATGATGTGGACCATTGACTATGGGATGCAGAGATGCCCAGAGATGTACTTACCAGGTGCAATGGATGTGTCATGATGACGGGAGAGAGTGTTGCTGTGGGGGGAGTGGGGGGTGAGGGTGGTGGGGTTGAATGGGACCTCATGTTTTTTAATGTAATATTTTTTTTAAAAATGAATTAAATAAAAAAAATTTAAAAAAACCTCCCAACTAAGAACATTATCTAACTCATTTTATTATACCAACACTACCCTAATAATCAAAGCTGAACAAAGTCGCAAGAAAGGAAAACTACAGACCAATCTCTTTAATGAAGCTAGATGTGAAAATACTCAACAAAATATTTGCTAATAATATTCAACAACACATTAAATGAATTATACACCATGACCAAGTGGGTGTCATTCCTATTATGCAAGGATGGTTCACCACAAGAAAATGAATTAATGTAATACACCACATAAACAGGTTGAAGGAAAAAAATTGCATGATCATATCTATAGATGAAGTAAAAGCATTTAACAAAATAGAGCACCCTTTCTGCTAAAAACACTGCAAAAGATCAAAATAAGAGAAACTTTCTGAACATGATAAAACAACAGCTAACATCATTTGCAATGGTGAAATCCTAATATCTTTCCCTCGAAGATCAGGAACAACACAAGGATGCCCACTAACACCTTTCTATTTAACATTGGGTTAGAAGTACCTGCTCGGGCACTGAGGCAAGACCCGTATATAAAAGGGATCCAAATAGGAAAGGAAGAAGTCAAATTTCACTATTTGCAGATGACATGATCCGATACATAGAAAGCCCTGAGATGTCTACAACAAAGCTTCTAGAACTTATAAATGAGTTCAGTAAAGTTGCAGGGTATAAGATCAATGCACAAAAATCAGAAGCCTTTCAGGACACTGATGATGAGCAATCTGAGGAGGAAAATAAGAAAAAAATACCATCTACAATAGTAAATAAAGGCGGCGGACTTGGCCCAGTGTTTAGGGCGACCATCTACCACATGGGAGGTCCACGGTTCAAATCCCCGGCCTCATTGACCCATGTGGAGCTGGCCCATGTGCAGTACTGATGCATGCAGGGAGTGCCCTGCCACGCAGGGGTGTCCCCCACATAAGGGAGCCCCACGTGCAAGGAGTGCACCCCATAAGGAGAACAGCCCAGCGGGAAAGAAAGTGCAGCCTGCCCAGGAATGGTGCCATACACAGGGAGAGCTAACACAAGATGACACAAAAAGAAACACAGATTCCCATCTGCTGACAACAACAGAAGTGGACAAAAGAAGACGCAGCAAATAGAAACAGAGAACAGACAACCGGGGTGGTGGGGGAAGGGGAGAGAAATAAATAAATAAATAAATCTTTTTTAAAAATAGTAAATAAAAAGCCTAATAACTAGGAATAAATTTAACTAAAGATGTAAAAGACTTATACATAGAAAACCACACAACATTGTTCAAGGAAATCAAAGAAGACCTAAAGAAATGGAAGAATATTCCCTGTTCATGAATAGGAAGACCAAATATTGCTAAGATGTCTGTCCTACCAAAACTGATCTACAGATTCAAAGCAATCCCAGTAAAAATCAACATTTTTAAATGAACTAGAAACACTAACTATGAAATTTGTTTGGAAAGGAAAGAGACCCCAAATAGCCAAAGACATTTTGAAAAAGAAAAATGAAACTGGAAGGATCACACTACTTGACTTCAAAACATACTACAAACTAGATTAGTGAAAACAGCATGGTATTGGTACAAGGATAGTCACACTGACCAATGGAACTGAACTGAGAGTTCTGATACAGATCCTCATATATATAGTAATCTGATATTCAACAAGGCCACCAAACCCACTCAACTGGGAGAGAATGGCCTCTTGAACAAATGGTGCCTAGAGAATTGGATATCTATATGCAAAGAAGGAAAGAGGATTAACATCACACACCTTATACAAAAGTCAACTCCAGATGGATCAAAGACCTAAGTGTAAGAACCAAGAACATAAAGACCTTGGAAAACAATGTAGGGAAGCATCTACAGGACCTTGTAATAGGAAATTGTTTCATGAATTTCACTCCCAAAGTATAAGCAGCAAAAGAACAAATAGATAAATGGAACATCCTTAAAATTAAAATGTTTTGCACCTCAAAGGAGTTTGTCAAAAAGAGAAAAGAGAGCCTACACAATGGGAGAAAATATTTGGTAACCATATATCTATAGGAGACTTGTATCCTGCATATATAAAGAAGTTGCCTATCTCAAAAAGGGGAGGGGGAGAAAGGTATAGAATAGATGGAAACAGAGCAACTGGGGTGCAATGGAAGTGCTCCACAAGATCATGCAATGATGGATATAGGACATGTTAACTTACACCAAAAGTGTATAAATGTCTATAACCTAAAATGTAAACCATAATATAAAACACAAGGAAGCTAAAAATTTAGAAATTTGTATAATCTAAAATATAAACCATAATGTAAACCAAAATAGAACCATGAAAAAAAATATGACGGGGGAAGTGGCTGTGGCTCAATCAGTTGGGCTCCCATGAACATATTGTGGGCCCTGGGTTCACATTCCAGGGCTTCCTTGTGAAGGCAGGCTCACTAGCATGCTGCGGAGAGCTGTCGACCCAGGCACCATGGAGTACCTCTGGCTGGCAAGCGCCGCGGAAAGCCAGCTCAGCAAGGTGATGCAATAAAAAGGGAGAAAAGAAAAAAAATGCAGTAGAGCACACAGTGAATATGCACAGAGAGCAAATAGCAAGCAAGCTGCATGGGCAGAAAATAAAAATAAATACAGACACAGAGAACAGAGACAGCAAGCAAAAAAAATGCTGCAAATGGGGGATATATATATATATATATATATATAAATGGATCTCCAAGTATCCCAATTCCACACCTACCATAGTTTTCCACATTTACAACATACTTCATTAGTTTAATACATTAGTTACAATTGATGAATACACATAGAAGCATTATAACTAAGCATGGTCTATAGTTTACTCTATGGTTTAACCTTTGCACTGTGCAATTTTATATGTTTTACAAAATGTGTAATGATTTGTATCCATCATTGCAATACCATGCAGAACAGTTTCAATGTCCCCAAAATGCCCCGTATTACACCTATTGTTCCCTCTCCCTCCCCTCAGAATTTTTGGTGGGTGACTTTCTTTATATCAATGTTACAAGTTTTTCCATTACAAGAATACTAATAAGTCTACTATAGTCATTAATGTCTTCCCATCTCGTGTTATTTTTTACCTCAATCTTGAGAATTTGGGGATCATTATGCCCACTCAGCTCCTGATTGAGAGGGGCTTACATTCCATGGGGCAGATGGATGTAATTGTCTTGCTTGCGGTTGTTGATACGCTCTGTTTTTTGGATGGGCATTGTCATTGTCAATCTTCATCCTTTTGTTAGTTTGATGAACTGGAGAGTAGATGTTGGCTGCAACTCTCCTGAGATTCAGGGCTCAACCAGCATATGGACAGCCAGAAGATTTATTCTCTGGGACATATATTTATATGTGCTAATAATATATTAAATAAAAGGGACAGATAAGCCACCTTTAGCAAAATTACAAGTGCAACTTATGCTGATATGTTGGGGAGATTGCTTAACATATATTCCAAGGTAAAGACAACAAAAGAGAAGTAACTTTCCTGCGGCGGTCAGCCCTGCCTCTAATGTCTAACTTTCTCTAGAGTCCTCAGGAGAACTACTGCTTGACTGTTTACTGTGGCAACCAATGAGATATTCATGAGATATGCATAAGCATAATGTCCAGAATGATCTTCTGACTCACTTTGAAATATCTTAATTGCAAAAAAAAAAAAATTGTATTCAATAATTCCCCCTTTTGGTCAAGGTCTTTTTCCAAATGCATCACTAGTTGGTTCTTGGTAACAAACCGTTGGAGCCAGGGAAGCTCATTTCCAGAAGTTACATTCCATGCTGGGCAGAGATGGTGGTGGTACTCTGTTTATATGCTGAGTTTGGTTTAGAGAGAAGCCACATTTGAGCAACAATAAGGCTTTCAGGTGGTAAATTTGGGGCAATATATATTACCAGGCTATATTTCAATTTCAAAAAAAACATTTATAATTATAAGCATCAATATCAAGTGCCTAAATTATTCTGTCCTCCTTCAGTAGATATTGTTCATGTACTCTAGAGATTTTTGCCGCATTCTATTAAAGAAGGTACCATAACTTCCTAGGATGAAAATTCAATATTCCATCAGTTATTTTGTGGTTCTCCACCCAACAAGACTACAACTTATGACCTCATAAACACAGAAAGAGAAGACTAAAGTGAACCTCCATTAAGTATATAAAATAATAAAAATAATAATAAAAGAAAGAGTTCAAGTCAATATTTTATAAAAGAGAGAAATGAAAAAATGACAAAAACAGAAGATTTTATTTGAAATGATGAACCAGTTGAATATGCTTTTCCTTGATCTTTCAGGAATAAAAAAATGGAACAATTAACAAAGGCCACTAATTAAGTATGGGTTGTTACTAAAAGACAGAATACAACAAAATTTACTTTGTTGTTTGACAGGTTTTTCCTAGAAAATGAATGTAATAGAAGCAACTAACAAAAATAATTACTAATGATAAAAAAGGGGGTTAAATGAACTTAGAATTTTAGAGAACGTGTATCTTCCACATGAGCTTGCAAGTTTCCATAAACTTAACCTTAATGATAAGATTGATGCTAATATTTTTTTAAAGATTTATTTATTTATTTATTTCTCTCCCCTCCTCCCCCAACCCCAGTTGTCTGTTCTCTGTGTCTATTTGCTGTGTCTTGTTTCTTTTGTCCGCTTCTGTTGTCAGCGGCACAGGAATCTGTCTCTTTTTGTTGTGTCATCTTGTTGTGTCAGCTCTCAGTGTGTGGGTGGCACCATTCTTGGGCAGGCTGCACTTTCTTTCGCACTGGGCAGCTCTCCTTACAGGGCGCACTCCTTGCGAGTGGGGCTTCCCTATGCGGGGGACACCCCTGCGTGGCAGGGCACTCCTTGTGCACATCAGCACTGCGCATGGGCCAGCTCCACACAGGTCAAGGAGGCCCAGGGTTTGAACCGCGGACCTCCCATGTGGTAGACGGACGCCCTAACCACTGGGCCAAGTCTGTTTCCCTGATGTTAATATTAAACAAGAGTACCATGGGTTCTCTGGGTCCTTGCTGAGGGCAGAGTGTTGACATCTACACCTCCACTTAATCACAAAAAGGAAAAAGTGTATTAAGAAGCCAGAAAAGGTCATGAGAGCAAGTTCCAAACCTGCCTTCCCAACAAAAGAGGCAAGGGTTTTTTATAGAACTAGACAAAGTGAGGTGGGGACAGTGATGCTATTGGCTAAGTCATTCTGCAAACCCAGGTCAACAAAGTGGACATCAGAGGAGAGGAAGGAGGAGTGAGCTCATAGCCACTTTTTTTTGCCCACCTTGATTTTTCTCCTTATAGTGCCCTTAGTTTCAGCCTTCTCCATCCCATTTATGTTTTAATAAGTTTCAGATAAGGGGGAGAAGAAAAACAGCAGCTTTTTGGGAGTGAGAAAGAGGAAACTGCTAGGAAGTGGAAAATAGAAATTTGCCAGAGAGTGAAAAACAGGAACCTACTTTGTGACTAAAGACATTTTTAATGAATAAGTAACAAAACACAGCTACATTCAACTGATTACTGGAGTGAGATTATGTAGGTAAGACTGAAAAATTATTTGTTAATTCAATCTAAAAATTAAAGTTGTAATGTAACATATGTCATGTGACATGTGTCTTTTTCACTTTTAATAAATGTGAACATTTTGGTAATATATAAGTGAAATATATAGTATTTGGAAGATCTGCATCAGTCTGTGAAACAGTACTATCCAAACGAAATTTCTTCTGCAAGAGTTTGAATGAAAAAAACCAATAAAAGTACCCAGTTGAGTACTATTAATTCAGAAATTACAAGTTTGTCAAAATGTAAAGGGGGATTTCTGTTTCTTTAGACTGACTTCTACTACTCACTAGACTTTAGCCTGACTTCTATAACTCTTTTGATAAACTGGAGAACTACTTAGAGACATATATTTTCGCAGCTTTATTTCCAAGGTTTTCCACAGTATCTTAGCCTCTCACATATTATACTTCTCTCCAAATTGTCGGTCATTAATAAAAAATTTCAGAAAAATTACAATTGACTCCTTCCTTAAGAAAGTCTTCTGAGGGGTAATATTTTGCTTTCTGAATGTAACTTAACTTTAGTGGTCACATCCTATGTGTGAAGATTTGTTAAAAACATATGGTGAGTAAAAGTTCCACTCTGTATCACAAAACATATTTTTATTTTTATATTTTAAATATATTTTGTTTTTAAAATAAATTCTTGAATATTTCCTTTTCTTTAAATTTAGTAACTGATGGTCAAAATTGTTTTTTATTTTTTCAGTTATATTTAATAAGCATGTAATTTTCCTTAATGCCATGATATTATTACTTAGCCTTTAAAAATGCATTTGGTTATAGTTAGCAATATTCTGTATCTTTTCTATATGGATGTGTCTGGTATAAAATTGAAAATATATTGAATCTCCTGTGAATTGGGAAACATTAATAAATAATTATTTTGGTAAGTTTAACTAAAAAATTCTTACTGATTTTATTTTGAGGAAACACCACTATGAATTTAATTTATCTCAAGGGTATAGGGAAGGAATCCTTACTGAGTAGAAGTTAAATGCAGGTTGTTTCTCTTGAGGTTGAAATCAACAGTTACCCAGGACACATGGGAGGTCTGACCCATACATGTCCATACTAATGAAAAACACGTTTATAAAGAATCCAGTAGCAGAATGTTTTTTAATAGTGCTATACTTAAGCAGGGACTCCATAAACTTTATTCAGTGAAGGAAGAGTCAGCATCACGGAATCTGTTGATCAATTAAATATTTCAAAGATTTATTTATGTTAGGGAAGATAATCTCTCACGTTTCAGGTAATTTTTTTAAATTCATTTCTTTCATATTAGTAATGACTAATTTTCTGACTGTTGTGCCTCAAATCATTTGCATACTTAACTATTTCTTTCCCGTAGGATAAATTTTTGCTTATGAATTAGATTGGATTTTTTATTCAATTGTTTATTTTATTTTTTAAACTTTAAAAATGTATTTATTTCAGATGATTCAATGCCATTACAGAAATTCCATTACAAAAACGTTCTTGTTGTTGAACAAGATGTCCCTTTGATATGTATTGAGGAAATTGTCACAGTAATTGACTGTAAAAAAGTAGAAAGTCCTAGGCCCTAGGCAGAAAATGAAATTTAATCCAACAAAGTTAATTATTTATTGTTAAGATTTCAGGATTGTCAGATTTTGCTTTGATAAATCATGGTGCAAAACTGCCAAAAGCATATGGCTAACAATATTCATTGTTCCCAGCCAACAGACCTGAAGCTACTCTTTGCATTTGCATATGTTGGGAAAAAATACCACAATTCAGCCAACAAAATAAATGCATTCCCCTCAGGAGGTAGAGAATGAGATGATGGAGCTGGTGATGGCAACAGCCAAAAAACCCCTCCATATGAAAGTAACTCATATTGGGACATAGATATGGTTACTGAAGATATGTCTGTGAATCTGTGAATATAGAGTTTGACTCAAGGACTGAAATATATTAATATGAAAATTCCCTTGAAATTGAATTAGTGGAAGCAATAGTAATGAGCTATGTCAAACTATATTCAAAAGTAGAGCTAAGAATTTACAGGCAAAAAAATAGAGTTTAAGATTGGATTTCATGGAACTCTAACAATGTAAAAAGTCAACATTAAAACATCAATATAATGACAGGATTTCCAGTGTAGTTTTTACAGTAGCAATTTCTGTTATTTATATGCTGGATATTGTGAAGCATCTATGCTCTGTGCTTATAATTTTAATGTATTGAAATATATTACCTTTTTAAAAAATTCACAAGGAATTAGCAATCCCACCCTGTATGTTTTAAAATTGTGAAGAAAATGCTTTCTAAAGATAATTGAGGTAATAAGGAATAGGGAAAAAACTTTGAAATCTCTTTGGCCATAGCTATTCATTTGGTAAACAGGGTGCATTCTTAAGAAGAAAATATGTGGAAAATTTAGCATAATTAAATTTGAGAGTTTCTAGAGTCAGAATAAACATGCAATATGATGAGATGGAAAACAGGAAGGAGATAATAATGATCAAATGCAAATGCATGATTCTAATAAAGCAAATAAAAGACAAGATAAATAAAGAGATATGTTTGGGTTAATTCACTAACATGCACCATAGGTCAAATTTACCACCTGAATCAATGAATAACATTTTGATATTTAATAAATTATCCACTTAACATAACTTCTGTAATGTAGAAACCAAGTCTTTAGAAGAAGGCACATATAATAGAAAGGACATTACAGAAAAATAATCTCAAAATATATTGCAATGCACTAAAAATTTATTGGAAAAAATAATATAAGCAAGTCAACATTATTAGTAGTATGTATTAAAATATGAGCTAAAATTGTAGCATGCATTGTAAAGAGAAAGGGATTTTATATAAATAATTAGCAAAATACAAATTCTAAACATGGATAATTATACCTCCTTAATTTTAGGTTTCTCTAAAATGAAAATAAAATATAACTAAAATTTCTTTTAAACATATCTAACTTTAGTATTAAAATATAATATTTATATCCTTCATGACATTACAATGATGGATAATGGCCATTATACATTTTGTCAAGATTATAAAATTGTGCAGTACAAGGTTTAAATTATATTGTAAACTGTAGTCCATTTTTAGTATCAATGCTTCAATATATTTTAATCAATTATAACTAATGGACTACACTATTGAAAGATGCTGTTCATGTGGGAAAGTGAGGGAAGGGGTAGAGGTGGGGTATATAGAAATCCGCTATATTTTTGATGCAACATATATGTAATCTAAAGCTTCTTTAAAAATAAAAGAAAATATTAGGAACATATAATATTGAAATAAGATTTCTTCATGCTCTGAAAAGCCTCAAGACAAACAGAATTATATTATAGTTATCATATTCATGATTGCGAAATTTCTACAGCCTAAAAATGTATATAAGGGAGAGTCTTGGGAAGTATGCGAGTTTTTCACTAAATAATTAAATTTACGGCAGATGGTGAAAGGATACTTTGTGTAGGAGAATTTTAGGTGGAATGCTTTTCTTAGATTCTATGTATATTTGAGAAAGTTAACTAGGGTGAAAACAAGCATAATCTAGATACACATGCACATTCAAATCATATTGAATTTTATGGACAATGTTAGCAAAGGAAGAATGAAAGAATTCACCTACACCTCTTATAAGTCAAATAAAATTAAAGATTTATGAGGAATACTCATTCATCTCATTTGGAATAAAATCCCAGAAGATATTTAGAACTATTCATTTACTTTATTTCAAAACACATTTTTAGGTCATTTTGTAGTAGATGTAGCGATAACAGAAATCATCCTAGTTCCTTGGCACATGAAGAGATTCAGTTACATCTGTATAGTGTTAAAAATCTCTGGTTTATATAGAATTTTCTCACAGGGCAGATCTGCTTTAATTTTTCATATTATACAAAGTAAGAAAATCAATGAAAGCATTCTGGATTTGTTTTAACATATTTTAAGTAATACCGTAATTGTGAGTCAATAATTAAAAGATAGCTCAACCTTGAATCTCGGAAATAATTATATTTGCTTAGATTCTGTTATCTGATGAATGTTACCTCAGCAGAAGTGGGGTATAAAATGAAAATATAAATTTGTGTATTTATTGAGTTTTAAAGACTGCCATGATTTGTTTTCCTGTATCCTGATTTCCAGGTTAGAAGCCTTGTCTTGATTCCAATATTTGAATATTTCTTATTGATGTTGTGGATTGGCATCATTTTGTTTGTTAATGTTATCTTAAAATTTTATACTTTGACTACTAGGGAGACTTCAGCACATAAGAACATATGAGAAACCTCACAATCTTCACAGAATTCATCCTCATGTATATCTCAAGCTCACGGGAGCTACAAGTTGTGCAAGGTCTGCTACTGCTAGTGATTTATCTGGGAGCCTTTACTGGGAATCTTCTAACAATTATTGTTATTGTGACTGACCCACATCTACACTCTCCAATGTACTTCTTTATAGGAAATTTATCCCTCATAGATCTTTGTTGCATTTCAGTTACTGTTCCCAAATTCATTGTGAATTCTCTGTCAGGAAGTAAATTAATATCTCTCCCAGGATGTGCTGCTCAAATTTTCCTGTTTATCTTCTTTGGATCAACAGAGTTAGCTCTCCTTGTGGTGATGTCCTACGATCGCTATGTTGCCATTTGCCACCCTCTGCACTATGGACTCACCATCACCCCACATCTGTGCACACAGGCAGCTGGTGGCTCATGGGCAAGTGGGCTGATCTATTCTATCCACACAGGCACCATGTTCAGGCTCCCTTTCACAGAGTCAAATGTGATCCATCAGTATTTCTGTGATATTCCTCAAATTTTAAGGATAGCATCTTCAGATGTTTGGTTTTCTGAGTTCATCATCCTAGTTGTAAGTGTGGGCATGAGCTTAGTATGTTCCGTTATATTATGTCATATAGTAATATATTTTTAATGGTGCTCAGGATGCAGTCTGTGGAAGCCCGTAATAAAGCCTTATCCACCTGCACTCCACAGTTGGCAATTCTACTTATATATATAATTTCTGGAATTTTTGCTGACTTAGGTCCCATTGCAGATAAAACATCTCTTAGCAATGTGCTCACAGGCATGTTCTACTCCATGGTTCCCCCACTTATAAACCCCCTCATCTACAGTCTGCGGAACAGAGAGATAAACACCGCTCTAGGCCAAATGTTCCACAGATATTTTGGGAATCCAAGTCAGATATCCTTTGGTTAATAAAACCCAAAATCTTAAAAATACATTTGGAAAGAAGTTTAATTTATATTTGATTATGATTTAAATATTTTGAATATTTAATATTTCTCTAAAATATCCAAACTTTTCTTGTCTACATATACCGTGTTGTTAACCTGTGACAGTAAATTGGAAATCACTGTGTTATAGTTTTTCATTATCAAGTCTATATTTGTGTATTTCACAGATTCTTCTTGAATAGGCTTTCTAAATTCTTAATTTGTTTTGGAAAATTATCACGATTTAGAGTGAAAAAAAATGTATGACATCTTAAGAAGAAGGCAATGCCTTTAATATCAGTACCTAAGCAAGTACCTACGCTTTTTAGATCTTTTTATGGTACTGGATTCTGCTACCCTGGAAGAAAACATTGAATGTTTTGGGTTATAGAAACATTCTTTGTAAATTGCTCCCCTGCTTTCACTCATATACTTGTGTATGCTGAAAGTGAAAAAGTGATTACAACTAAAAGATAACTATTGAATTGAGGATTGACATTGGTATAGCACAGAGACCTGTATTAATGTTGACATATTGAAAGTTGTTTGCCTCATTCAAAAAGGAGCACATAAAAACCCTGCCCTTTAGCAAAACATAATTTACCAGTTTTAGGTTTCCTTTATCTCTGTGTGAAAAGATAGACTGCATTTTTTACATTCAAGCTTCTGCATTTAGAAAAGAAGAGTTCAGTAGTTAAAAATGGAGAGATATAGCAATAAATGGTATTAGATTTGCCTGAAGAAAACCAGTCTTGCTAATACTATGTGATTCATTTATAAGTTAGATATAAAAGTTAAACTCTCATGATTGAAAAAGATTTATTTTTATGATTCCTAAAATCATAGCCAGGATTTGGAAATCTAAGAATATATTAGGTTCTTTATATCTAAGAATTCAATTCTTTGATGGCTTCATTTTAAACTCCAGGATCCTATATACAAAAATGTTTACTTTGCAGAAACATAGGCTCATTTACATTCAGTTACAAAGTTGTAAAACTTACAAAAAAAGGCTCACTATGTCTCATCATGGATTATTCCACATAGAAGCCAGAAGCTAATGATGAAAATAGACCTCCTGCCATCAAAACTAATAATTCTGGTAAAAATCTGAACTTTGTTCATATTCATCGAATATCTGAAATATATCCTTATATGTTCAGTGTTTTGACAATTGAGGGATCCGTCATATTTCTTCTTAAAATTTATGTGTTCCTAATTGAATTTTCTTCCTAGCTATTTCTTGGGTAAAGGCATTACTCGCTGATTTGTTGTTTAAGTAACAAACTTTTACAAAGATTAGCTATATCCTTGCTGAATTGTTCCTTGTGTGAATATATCTTTATATTTCATTATGTCTTCTTATATTTATGTTGATATTCTGTCCTAATTGATTCCATCCAGATATTTATCTATCTAGATTCATTGAATTCTATTTCTTAGTAGCTCCTGATAAAAATCGAATAGTCTTCGGATTCTACTTCTTTAATTATCAAGATATTATATATTTTATTTTGTGCATTTCTTGATACTTAATATTACTAAGTGTGTGGTTTATTTAATGTGTCCCTCATGTAGTATGCTAATTTAATGAGAATATTTAAATTTTCTATTCCTGAAAATTTTTTCTTTGCATCTGATTTTTGTAATCTTTAATCACCTATTTCAATTTTATCTCAGAAATAGAATGACCCTTTAATCTGTCCTTATTTTCAACATATTGCATATTTTATTATAAATTTATAGTATGAGAAATATTCTTTAGGATTCCTTCAGATGTATGAAATGAGCTTCTAAATAGCAAAATTTTGTATATACAGATATGTAATATACCCTAGTACTCTAGCTCTCTTTAGCATCCAATATATATTATCTATAGTATGATACAGATGCAGAATAATCTTTTTTCTCTTTAAATATAGGTTAATTAGATATATTAAAATGTCACAGCCTCTCAATTGTGCAAGCACACTGTGGCCACTTAAAAATTGTTATTTTATATTTATTCTCTTTTAAAATCTCAATTTCTGCCAATGCTGGGCTTTATTGAGATGGCCACTCACAACTGAAAATTACGTGATTGAAACCTTGCTGAGGAACTCTGTACTTTGAATGTAATTCACTGGTGTGTTTTGTTTAGTGATATGCAGGTGTGGCAAAAATCATGATTTGTGGTGTCCCATTAATGCCATGTAGCAGGTCTCATTCCTCTCAGAACTCAGCCACAAATATTGCTCATGGTTCTGCCGGACAATTTCCTCAGTATCTATTTTATAAGCAAGAACCATCAGATAGTTTCAGTGTGCACATGATTGCCTGTTGAGTCGTCCTTGAGTGTGAGATTAAGGAATTTGATTTTCTCCACACAAAGTCACAAAGTATCATTTTTTTTTCCAGATTTTAACATTTTATTAAACAGGATCATGGGAAACTATGAAACAATATTTATTCCCTTTTAAATGAAAGTGACAACAAAAGATTTCAAAAGTGAGGAAAAGATATAGTGTGATGGTAAAAAAAAATTATTTTAGAAGTAAGAGGACTTGTTCTCTTAAACATTAAAGGATAAATAAATATAAAGCACAGGAGATTTTTTTGCAAAATACAAAATCTTTGCTTTCTAAACAAAACCTTGCCTCTATGCTCTCTTCAAAACATTGTCTTTTAAATTTGTTTTTTTGGGCTTTTTTTTATTTGTAGTATATTTTAATTTATTTTATTTTTTATTGTTTTCTTATTTATTTTCTTTTAAATGTTGCATTCAAAAAATATGAGATTCCCATAGACCCCTCACCCTCCCACCCCACCCGTCCCACATCAACAGCCTCTTCCATCATCACAGCACATCCACTGCACCTGGCAAATACATTCTGGAGCACCACTGCACCACGTGGACAGTGTTCCACATTCTAGTCCACATTCTCCCCCACTCCACCCAGTGGGTCACAGCAGGACACAAAACATCCATTCCTGCAGTACCACCCAGGACAACTTCAAATCCTGAAAATGCCCCCACACCATATCTCTTCGTCCATCTCCCTACCATCAGCAGCCACCATGGCCACCCTCTCCACATCACTATTACAATTTCTTCCCTTACTAATCACAATATTTCCCCAGCAGAACGGCAGTGAGTCCACTATAATCCATACTTTATTCCTCCAGCCTGTGGACCCTGGGATGGTTGTGTCTGGTCCCCCTGTACATCAAGAAGAGGCTTAAATTCCACATGGATGATGGATGCAATTCTCCTGCTTGCAGCTGTAGACACCCTAGGCTCCCTGGTGTGGTGGTTGACCCTTTCACCTCCTTGTTAGTGGCCAGGGTAAGTCCAAGAAACCAGAGGGTAGGAGCTGCAAGTCGGCTGAGACCCAGGGCCTGGTTGTCACACAAACAGTCCAGATGCAGGTCTCCTGACTATACACCAACCCAAATGCCAACCACAGATCTGGTAAGAGTAACAGAAGAGGCATGTGCAGAAAAGTCATATCTGAGTCCAACTCCATCACACTCAAGAACACAAACTCTAAAGTAGGGCCAACTGACATGGCTCTGAACTCCAGAGCCATCTGCTCTGACCGTAGAACCTTTGGGTATCTGCAGCCCTCAGGAGAACCAACACCTACCTGGGTTTCCATCTACCTTGGCTGTCTCTGGCACGCATAAGTATTACCCCTCTGATGACCTCCCAACTGTTTTTTGGAGACTGATAGCCATAGCAAACTCATTTGTTCTTCCCATTTTCCCCTTTTATCCAAAGTCAAAAAGCAGTGTTTAACACTTGATATTACATGTAGGTTGAGGTATTCTGCCAGTCTGAGTTGACCTCTTTGCTCATGATCTTTTTGTAGTTACATCATCAGCTGGTGCTTGGTAGTAATCCCTCAACATCAGGGAGGTTCGTCCCCAGGAGTCATGTCCCATGCTGGGGGGAAGGCAATGCATCTATATGCTGAGTTTGGCTTAGAGAGTGGCCACATTTGAGCAACATGGAGGGTCTCAGGAGGTAGCTCTTAGGCACCCCACAGCTCTAGGCCTAGTTCATGTTTCAGGCACACAGGCTCTTAATCAGAGCCATCAATATCAAGGGCTCATTGGTGGACCATTTATCTTTGTTGGTCTTTGCCATTGCACTTGGGGGATTGTTGTTGTTCCATTGGGGAATGTGATAGAGCTCCCCTGGCTAGGAACTCAGCAATCTCTCAGCTGTCATTTCCAACTGAAACCACTATGAAAATATCCAAACCTTTCTATGTACCCAGTATACATGTCTTGGAGAACTCCTTCCCAATCATGTGCCCCACCAATAACATTGCACACAAGTGCTCTTCCCCCACCATAGTTGAACCTCTCTGTAGTCCAAAACTTCTTCAAAAAGGAAGCACAATATATTGCCATGGTCCATGAATTAGTAAAACAGAATATTTTAATGCGTTTAAAGGTTAGATATGGAATATTTAGTAATTTAGAAAAATTAAATAAAGGAAAAATAAATTGGGGTATCAAAAAATGAAAAAATGAAAAAGTGTTGTTTTTGACATTTTGCCTTTCATCACTGCTATAGGTGTTGCGTTGTATGTACAGTGGCAAGACAATTTCTTCCATTTCTCCCTCAGTGTCTACATCCTTTCTTTTTTTTTTCTAATTATTAAGTTTGTCTTCACATAAATTTTAGATCTCAGTAATTCACATATACAATATATGGTATTCCCACATATCCGACATTGAACCCTTTGTCCCTTCCCCAGCAATGATCTTTTTACATGTTCATATTATATTTGCTGCAGCTGATGTACAGATATTGAAAGAATAGCTTTCAAACATAGTTCCATTTGGGTTTACATTATGGTTTATATTTCAGACTATACAATTTTCTAAATTTTTAATTATCTATGTTTTACATTATTTTTTGTCTTTTAATTTAGCCTATAGACTTTCATACATTTTGGTGTAATTTAACATGACCTATATCCATCATGGCATGAACTTTGGAACACTTCCATTACCCTACAGTTACACTGATTCCATGTATTCAACACCTTTTTCCCCCTCCCCTCAGGGCCCACCATGACAATTAATCTTCACTACTTTAAGGACCATATTCAGAGACACTTGCAACAATGTTGAAGGTTTGACATACTTGACTGTCCTCACCTATTGGGAGCCACCAATTCTCTTGAGAGACACAATTCCCTCTGTTTGAGAACATCAGTCCTTCCCAGGATATGGGTATACCTTCACTCTCATTGTATGGGTCTCCACCCAATGATATAACCCACTATGACAAAATGAGCACTCACACTCTCCCTAGAAGCTTGCCCTGTGTCAGATGCCCCCCTTAAACATCTTAAGCAGGTAACCTTCTGTATTATATTTTCTAAAGAGTTTTCTCTACATTATGATTTCAACCACATACCTGACAATTTCCTATGTTCAACCTGGACTTCATTTTTTCATGCAGTGTGAAGTTGACATCAACATTATGGATTTACTATGAATACACAATTTACTCCATCCACAATGTTAGTTGAAAAATACTTCTTTCATCCAACTGAGTGCTGTAGAGTCATACAAATATCCATGTATCTATGACAATGTTTCATGGCTGTTTATTCTACCCATAGGTCTCTTTAAATGCCCTTATGTACCAAAGACATCTCAATTAGAGGTCATTATAACTAGAAAAACCTCCCAACTTTGGTCTAATTAAGGAATAAGTTTACAACCTTTTGATCTTTGCATATTCCCCTGTCAAAATAAGACATTGATAATTTTCACCAAAAATAAAAGAAAAATAATAATATAAAAGCTAGTGAAATTACATTGAATCTATGTCAAATAAAAATATTAAAATTTGAACCAACTTAATGAAAGAGTGTCTTTAAATATGGAACTTCTCTTGTTTGCATATCTGTCAACAGTAAGAGATTTTATGAGTCTCTTACATGATAATGGGAATACACAGTCCAGGTTTCACAGGCAGGCTGCAAACCAGAGTCTCTGAAAAAAGTTCAATGACGTTCTTTGATGAGTTTCCAGAAGATGGTAGCTGTCCAAAGGTGAGCTTGGAAATTCTATATGAACGCTGAAATCACTTCACCTTTTAAGGCATCCAACTGACTGGATAAAGCTTCACTCATTGCTGATGGAAATCTCCCTGATTGATATAGATGTAATCACCTCTCTATATAGTAAACTCACTGGTGACTAAGTCCATAAATGTCCTTGTATTATATTTAGCCCAGTGCTTGCTTGACCAACAACTGGGCACAATTACCTGGCCAAGTTGACACATTAGCCTAACAATCACAACCACCCCTTGTCAATTCAGCAACCATACACATTACCTAAAATCATACTAGTCTATAAGTAAAAACAATAATAGATATGCAACTATGTATTTCCACCTAACAATATTCATTTCTCCTGTGTACAACTAGAAATGCATTAATTTCCTACAGAATATGGTGTAAGTTCTTGGGTAATATTCACTCTTAAATTTGACATTCTCAAATATTATGACATGAACTGATACAGTTTGCATATGATTAGGGAAAAGATGAGGGAAGAAAACAAATTCATTTTGTAAACATATGCAAATATAATCATAATGAAATAAGGAAGAAAATTTCATGACCATTACAGTTCTCATTTCTATAACTGGTCACATGGTTGAAGTTCATATTTATCATTACTCTCTTCCACTAACAATTCTATGTTCCTATTACATTCAGCAAGCATTTCAGCTGGCCATGGTTCTTTGCCTGGTGGAGTGACCCAAACTTTCTGAAGATTCATGAAGACTCTGGGCCATTTTTAGTCCTGCTTGGATTAGGTAATTGCAATTTTCCATAGACTTTAATCACAGGGCATGGTAGTACTAGGAGATGGCCTAGAAGATCTCCTGTATTCCATGCACACTCCTCTTTACTCCAATTATGTCGATTCAGTCCTACTTCAGCTTGATAGTCATGGTCAATCACCCAAGCCAGTACAGTTATTCCCTTCTTTTCCTGTTGATTCAAAGGTAAGAGGATCCCAAAGATGCAAGGTGGCAATCTTTACTTACTGTTCAATGTAATCATTACTGTGTTCCCTGGTGGCAGCACTCCTCATTTTGGGACTGAAACATTTAGACCAGCAGAGCTTAAGATTGCAGAGATAAGAAGCAATTTTTTTCCTAGGGGGTCTCGAGGGGTAATAGTGAGTGGTGCACTTCCCATTTCCACTCCTTGTTTCCTAGAACCATGAATCCTGGTTATAGAAGAAACAGCACCATAGAATGGAGGCTGATTTAGAGCATACACAACCTCCTGAAGAACACTGTCCCAGCTCTGCAGCAAGATATTGCCATCTAGTTGGCATGATAATTGAGTCTTCAAAAGGTCATTCCATGGTTCTATTAATAGAGCTGCTTCAGGGTGATGGGGAATATGGCAAGGCCAGTGAATATCATGGGCATGTGCCCATTGCTGCACATCATTTTTGTGAAACGGGTTCCTGGATCAGAAGCAATGCTGAATGGAATGCCATGGCGGTAGATATGACATTCAGTACGTCTACAGATGGTAGATTTGGAAGAAGCATTGTGAGCAGGAAATGCAAACCCACATCCATAGTCTTTGTCTGTGCCAGTTAAAACAAATTGCTGTTCCTTCCATGGTGGAAGTGATCCAATATATTAAACCTGGCACCAGGGAGCAGGCTGGCCACCTCAAGGAATGGTGCCATATTGGGGACTGAATGTGGGTCTCTGCTGCTGGCAGATTGGGCAGTCAGTAGTAGCTGTAGCCAAGTCAGCCATAGTGAGGGGAAGCCATGTTGCTGTGTCCATGCATAAACTACATCCCTACCTCCATGGGCACTTTGTTCTTTAGGGCATTAGACAATGACAAGAGTGGTGGGGGAAAGAGGCTGAGCATTAGCCATGGTATGGGTCATCATATCTACTTGATTACTAAAATCTTCCTTTGCTGAAGTCATCCACTGGTGAGCATTCACGTTGGATACAAATATTTTCATGTTTTTTGCCCACTCAGAAATATCTATCCACACAACTCTTTCCCAAGCCTCTTTATCACCAATTTTCCAATTATGTGCCTTCCAAGTGTCTGACCATCCAGCCAAACCATTGGCAACAGCCCATGAATCTGTGTACAAATGCACTTCAGGCCATTTCTTCTCCCAAGCAAAATGAACAACCAGGTGCATTGCTCAAAGTTCTGTTCAATGAGAGCATTTGCCCTCACTGCTGTCCTTCAGGATGTCCCAAGAAAAGGCCTTCACTGTTGCAGTTCTCCACTTTGAGACACTACCTGAATATTGTGTATAACCATCTGTAAACCATGCATGAGTTTTATCAAATAATTGTAAGAGACTCCCCAATAGGCCAAAGGTGTTGGCTGGAAAAGAGAAGGTAACATGGCAGGGGTGGTGACCATGAGCATTTGAAGTACATCCTCATGTTTCTTACTTGTGCCTTCAGGACTCATTTAAGCCTTTTCTTGTATATACCACTTCCATTTCCCCTTCCAACCATTATAGCCCTCAATCCACAAGTCAGGGATCCAATGTGGAAATTCTGCCAGTTATTGAGTATGTCTGTTCCAATTATGCATTCTGGAGCTGGGGAAATAACCACAGAATGGGTCTGGGGAACCACTGGGCCAACTGTGAGATGGACCTGAGCTAAAATTCCCACAAATCACCTGACGTACATAAGCCACTACTGTGACTGGTATACCACAGTGATGTTTTGGCTCTTCTAGAATTAATGTCCCTTCTGAGCTGGTGTCTAATTATCCCCTAAATGTCTGATCATTTCCTTTTCCCCAACACACAGTTACTCTGGTAAAAGGCCATAAACCTCCTTGGGAAAAGGTGGGAAGAAGGTTAACCCTATAAATTTTGGGCAGTTTAACAGAACCCTTCCCTAAGGAGAGCCTGTCTTCTCCTCATTCAAGGGTCTCTGGGTCTGTCAACTCTCCCAAATCTGAGAATTTTTTAAGGGGCCATGAATTTCCACATCTGTAATTTGAGTTAGTGTTTTGTTCACTTGACCTAGAACTCTTCTGTTTCTACAGATTCAGAAGAAGTTTAGTAGACTGCCAATCTATTTCACTTCAAGGTAACCCATGATGTATTAGCCATACCATAATTCTATGCATCTCAGACTATTTTGAGAGCTGCTTTGAATTTGACTTTCATCATGGTAGCCATGCCCACCTTTTCTTTGGTCATTAACTACAGATACTTGACTTTTACTGGACAGAGATCCAATCATCCCCATAATGTTTAATGATTCTAATTCCATTACAGCCCTCCCTACAATAATATCTGAGCTACAGAGAAGAGCAACCACAGAGATCTTCAGGGAAGACAGAGTTAGTCTTAGAAATTTTTTCTTCACTGTCCTGGTTCAAATTATATCCTCTGGACATTCCTGTGGTTGGTGGGCAGGTCTCAAATGGTAAATCCATTCTAGCATTTCAAACTAAGATTTTTAATTCCCTCTTCTACTGCATACCAAGGCATATCAGGCATCTCAACCTCAGACACGGTAGGCCATCTTTCGTTTCATGTTTCATTAAGCTACTCAAATTACTAGAATACTTTCTAACCCCTCAGGCTACAATATTGAACCCAGTATTTCTGCTTAGTGGTCCCATATCAATAAATTCAGCCTGATCTAACTTTATATTATTTCTACAATTTCCCATAAACTTAGTATACATTCCTACATATATTCCCATAGTTTTTTGTCTATATAAGTGGGAAACCTCATGCAGTTCTTTCAGAGTAGAGTGTACTTTCTCATAGGTCATACTTTGTATTTCAACTTTGGTGACTTGTGATTTTAGTCTAGTCATAGGTCTCAAAGGCAAGTGAAGGGTTGGAGGTTGCAATGAGAAGCTACTGACCTCAGGGTATTCCTTTGCATTTTCTTCTGGTGAGACAGGATTAATCTCTTCAGGCAGGAGTTGGAAAGTAGATTCCTCAGGTCAGTTTGGAGGTCTGGCAGTGCATGCCAGAGTTTGGCTGGTACCTGCCTCTGGGCTGGAAGGAGGTCTGGACTCCTTGGGATAGCTGGAGACAGCAAGATACAAGGTTGGCAAATCGTGGTCTCCACAGGGAGGCCATCACAGGCTTATCTGATAAAGTCTTAGCAGAAATTAGGGTTCCAATATCCCCCCAATATTATCATCATTCCATATGTCTCCAACCAAATCCTTTGTGTTCCACTCCTTTTTAATCAATGCCTTCATTGATTTACCTGCAGAAAATCTGTGGGGATAAGATTTTAATGTCCTTTGTAACACCACTACATGTACAATGAGGGTCTGAGTTTGGTTCTTAGAAATTTCAAACATGTGACTGCAGGAGACAAGATTTTCTTTCAGAGCACATGTAGAAATGTTCACATCATTCATGTGGTGTTTATGTTTCAAATTTAAAACCTTTAGTTCATCTCTTTTTTTGTACCTGTATCCAGAGTATCTAGGAGGAGCCAGTCAACATCATTTTAACTTTTGACTCCATAAAACTCTGTTAAGGTGTTGAAAATACTCTCACCCAGATCCTTGCTTCCTATAAGCATGGAAGTAAGGTAATCCAGTGATGATATTTTGTGTATCTCAATTGCCAATTCATGCCATAACTGTTAGTGGCCTCTTCATTACTGGAAAGGGGTCATGAGTACCCTCAAGTCCAATTGGAATAGAGAACCAATTGCCAACCCTCCAGAACCACCTCTGACATCCCATGTTTAAGTCTCTGTTCCTCAAGAACCACTCCCAGTACCAAGCTGTGTAAATCAGGGTTCTCTAGGGAAACATAGTCAAAAGGAGATATCTGTCAATAGAATGAGATTTTATGAGTCTCCCATAGGACCATGGTGATGCACAAGTCCAAGTTCCACAGGCAGGCTGCAAACCTTAAGCTCCAAAAAAAGTCCAATGAAGGTTCTTGATGAGTTTCCAGGAGACACTGACTGTCCAAAGATGAGCTGGGAAATTCTCTCTGAAAGCTGAAATCACTTCCCCTTTTAAGGCATTCAGCTTATTGGATAAATCATCACTCATTGCTGACAGCAATCTCCCTTATTGATGTAAATGTAATCAGCAATCTATGCAGTAGCCACTGGAGACCAAAGACCATAAATGTCCTTATATGACAATTAGCCCAGTGCTTGTTTGACCAAACAACTGGGTACAATTACCTGAGTTGACCTATTAACCTTACCATCACAGCATATATGTAGCATTTATTAATAAAATTACCAATGATCAAACTTTTCATTTTCAGTCATATTCATGTTTGCCATTCTAGCTGACTAAAGTGACAGCCATTCACCTATTTATAAGGTTTCTGAACACATATTTGTAGGTCTTGCATATTTTTATATTGTCTTTGTAAACTGATTTTTCAAATCTTTTTCAATTTTTATATATGATATTATACTTTCTTACTGATTTTTTAACATACTCTAGATATAAGCCATTTGTTCTTCTACATGTGATTGAGATAAATTCCCTTCATCTTTTATTCCATATATATATTGAAAATGAGATATAATTTCTCAAAGCTCTTGTTTGAGATTAATGTATCTGTCATTTATAAAGTTGTTTCAAAGAAATCATAAAGATATTCTATGCTACCATCTTGAAATATTATTTTGACCTTTTATGATTATAAATACAATCTTTCTGCAATTGATTTTGGCAAAAGGTAGATAATTTAATATTCTTTTTTTTATTCAAAGGGATTTCTAAATGTATCCATCCAATGAATTATAAAGATGGCCTTTTACAGACTACTTTGTGCTGCTGATTTAAATTTAAAAGATTTTTATATAAAACAAGAATAGTTTCTAAACATGCTGCTATATTTTACTCATCATTTTCCTGTCTTTGCTACACTATCTTAACAAAAGTATATTTAATTACTCTTCATAAAACATATATTGTCTTTTTGAATTCATTAGTTGTCAAATTACACATAAATATAGTGAATTTCAAATTATATCTCTAAACCTGTTTTTCTCAAATGTGATCTTCATTAATATATCTAAAAGTCCCTCACATACCCATCTGACATTTTTTTATTTATCTCAAAATTCACTTGTCAAAATATTTGAAACTTTATTCCACCTACAAATCCCTTTCTATTCCAGTCATATGTGTACCAACAAATGTTGGAATAACCACCCAGTTGTTCAAAGAACAAACCCAAATGTCACCTTTGATTCCTTACTGTCTTGATTTGAATGCTTTGTAGACCCCAGAAAATCCTGTTCTTAAAGTGAATACATTCATGATCCTGTAAACCTACTGCACGTGGAACCATTTGATTAGATTCAGTTAAGGGACCTTCCTTTTGATTAGATCACCTCAATAGGGTATAACAGAGGGTAGGTCTTAATCACTTTAGTGGAGTCCTTTATAAATGGCAGAAACATGCAGAGACAGAAAATAACCCAGAAGCTCAGAGAGAGGTCCTAACATCCAGAGGATAGAAAATGTCCATACAGAGGCCAGGAAAAGGGCCATCAAGGAGGCCAGAATGGGGAGAGAGGAGTGGGCCCTGCGTTGTACCTTACCACCCACAGATGTGTTTCAGGGAAAGTAAGCCTGGAGAAGGAGGCAGAGACCAGCAGAGCTGCCATTGTGTCTTTCCACATGACAGGAGTCCAGGATTGCCAGCAGCCAATCTTCAGTGAGACAGTATCTCTGATGATGCCTTGATTTAGACATTTTCACTACCTCAGAACTCTTTCAATTGATAAATGGCAATTATAAAAGCCAACCCATTTCTGATATATTGCTGCCAGCAGTTTTCAGCAAACTAAAACACTAACCTTTCCTCACCATCCAAGTACTTTTAGAAAATACTCTTTCCTTTATCTCTAGACTATGACAGATTTATACACATATATATTTTTCTTTTTCCATGGATAATTCCTTAGGGCAAATAATCACCTGATTAACTACAATAGTCACTTTTACTTCCACTTTTGTCCCCTAGAATCAGTTCTCTGCACAGCAGATTGAATGGACATGCAGAATTAGAAATCAAATTAACATATTTAAAATATCTTGTGTTTGAGTTAAATGTACTCAATGTATTTTAGGTAATCATTAAATAATTCAGAAAGTCTGAGGAAAAGAAATTTGCATTTCACATTTTCTGCTTTTGCTTCCTAGGCTGACTAGAAAATATGGAGATAGTATAATTCATGATCACTGGCTCTTTTTTCTAAACCTGTATCCAGCCTAGAGACCAAGGCAAGGGAGATGAGGCATCCAGGGCCAAATTTTAAGGAGGCACACACTCTTTTTTAAATGAATTTAATTCCTTTAAAGAGACTTTAGATTACATAAATTTTACATAAAAATATAAAGAATTCCCATATGTCCCACTCCTACTCCCACACTTTCCCAAATTAACAACATCCTCCATTAGTGTGGTATATTTGTTGCAATTGATGAACTCATATTGAAACATTGCCACTTTCTGTGTAATACACTTTACATTATGGTTCACAATCTGTCCTGTGCAATTTTGTAACTTATGACAAAATATACAATGGCCTATATTCATCACTGTGATATCATATTGGACAGCTCCAATTTCTTGAAAATGCCCCCATTTTGCACGTATTTTTCACTTTCCCTCCCCTCAAAGCTTCTCATGACCACTGTCTTTGTTATCAATGATAACAGTTCTCCCATTGCTAGGATAACAATATGTCTATAGTAGAACAACAGTACTGCCCCTGCATGACCTTTAGAGTGACATCCTAAATCATGCATTCTAGACATTCCACTCACCTCACCCCAGCCCCAGCCTTGCATATAATCATGATACATTTCTCAAAATTGAGAAATTAATGTCAAAATTATACTATTAATTACACTACAGACCTCATTAAATTCCATTAGCTTTTCCAAGTATGTCCTTTTCCTGTGGTAGGATTTAATCCAGGACCACAGATTGCACTTAGATGACATGCCTCTCTAATATTCTCCAATTTATGAGGTTTCTTGGTGTTTTTGCTTAAATAGAGTTTTATTAGATTTATCTCAATTTCTGACTAAAACATCTTAATTTTTCAGTTTTGTGTTTTCTGTCAGAATCACTATTTACAAATTATGGTTCTTTCACACATATGAGGAATGCTGGCATTGTAGACTTTAAAGTTAATTTTAATTTTAAGAAAGTTTTAAAAGAAATCTATTGTTGGCCAAAAGTTTCTTAGAATAAGATATTTTAGAATACATACTATATATTCATAATAGACTTTAAATAAGACAGATGGAAGACATTATATATCTTGCCATAACCCACTGAAAAGACTGGGAGAGAATGTAAAGTACAACATAAACTATAATCCAAGCTGTGTAGCAGTGCTCCAAAATGCACTCATCAAATGCAATGAATGTGCCACACTAATGAAAGAAGTTGTGGATGTGGGAGGAGTGGGGGATGTTGAGAGTTGGGTATATGGGAACCTCTTATATGTTTTAATGTAACATTTTGTGTGATCTATGTATAACTTTAAAATTAATAAAAAAGAAAAAAGAATAAGGTGCTTTTGAATGTTGGTGTTTACAGAGAAAAGTCATAATGTGTGATGGTGTTATAAATAATATTTCATTTTTTAATTTAAGGAGCACATTCCAACATTTCATAGATTCATATCTGTCTTGTTCGCTCCCTCTCCCCCGTCTCTCTATCTACATATATACACACACAATATATATTATTCACTTTCAGTCCCCTCAAAACCTCTGGTAGCCACTTCCTTTCTATCAATGATATGAATTCTTCCATTGCTAGAATAATAATAATTCTATAACAGAATCATAATAGAATAATAATATCTCCTTTAGCTTGTTGCCCATTACAAAAACTTGAGGATTTGGGGATAGTGATGCACACACTGTTTCTGATTGAGATTGGGCTTATAACCCATGGAGCAGGTGGATGGAACAGTCTTGCTTACAGTTGTTAGAGCACTCTGTTTTTTGAGATAAGCATTGTTCTTCATCATCCTTTTTAGTTGTCCTGGGTGAGTCCAATGAATTAGAAAGAAGGTATTGGAACTCTGCTGAGATTTAGGGCTCAACTGTAATATGAACATACTGAAGATTTAGGTCTCTGGGATATATAATTAATAAGTATATTGCTCATTATAGATTCAAATAAGAGTAGAATAGATTGACCATATGGCATTTTTAGGGCATTAGAAATGTTCTGCATGATCTTGTAATAATGGGTAGAGGTCATTTTAAATTTTTTCAAAATTTATAAAAATATGCTGTCCAAAAGCAAACCATAATGTCAGACATTGACCAAGATTAATAGCAATGCTTCAATACTTGTACATCAATCATAACAGATGTGCCATCCACATATAGAATGTTATTAATAGGGAAATGGGGAAAGGGAGAATGGCATTGGATATAAAGGAAACCCCTACATTCTCTACATGACTTTCTTATAATCCAAAGCTTCTTTGAAGGTAAAATGAAGAAAAAGAAAAAAGAAAATGGAGAATATATGGAAGGAAATGCCACTGCACATATAAAGCAACAGATCTTACAGTGGGGAGAGGCAAAATGTCTAGATTTTTAATTTTAATTTTTAAATTATTTTTGTATTTTATTTGCTATTTTTAAAGCTATCATTATTATTTCATTTTCTTATTCTTTTTATTTGGTTATTTTCTTGGCTTCATCTTTGGAGAAGTTTTGGATCACATTGGGGTAACAACTGTGGCAGAGGAGGGCCATTGGTTTGGGGTGTTCATGATGGGTGTTGCATGGGAGGAATTTCATCTGGGGCATGCCTCTAAAGCACACGAATGTGCACAAGTGTTCACGGGACATTGTCACGGTTAGTGGAAATCCACGCAATAACCAAAAGAATACCAAATGTCCATCCTTGGTTGACCTGCTACATTTTCTAATAGGGCAGCAAGAATCCCCTGAGTATAAGGGCAATGCCTATTGAAGAAGAATGGACCACTGCACCAGGCCATTGATATTGATGATTGTATTTATGAACCTTTTTTGGAAAGTGAAACTTAGCCTAGTATTACATGTTGCTTAAGAGTTACCTGCTGAGGGCTTCTTTGTTACTCAAATGTGGCCTCTCTCTAAGACAATCTCAGCATATAAATGCACTATTTTCTCCTGGGGATGGGGCACGACTCCCAGTGATGAGCCTCCCTGGCACAGATGGATTATTACCAAGATCCAACTAGCAATGCACCTGGAAAAAGACCCTGATCATAAGGAAGAAATGGTAAATACGAATGAACTTTTATGGCTAGGAGATTTCAAAGTAAATCAGAAGGGCATTCAAGAGGCTATACTTATGCATGTCTCAACAGGATCTCAACAGTAAATCGTGCCTTAAATATCAGGGCTCCTGAGGACTCTAGAAACATCCAGACACTATAAGCAGGGCAGGCAGGGCAGGAGTTTGGTGTCCTTATGGTAGACATTGACATGAAATTTATGCTCCAAACTGTGACAGATTTGGACATATTTTTGCTATCACTGCATATCACTCTTCTGCTCCTTCTATTTGAACTTATAGTTAATACTATACTTGAAAGGTGTATGTTCAAGAGACTTACATCTTTGGTCAGTCCGTGGGCCCTGAATCTCAGCAGAGTTTCAACTCCTACTTGTCAGTTCATTGGACTCACTCAGGACAACTAACAAGGTGATAATGATGAACAACATCCATCCCTAGGAACAGAGAGATTCTGCATTTACAAGCAAGATTGTTCCATCCATCTGTCCCATGGGCTCTAAATCTCCTCTCAACTAGAGGCAGAATGGGCATCATCCTAAAATCTGCAAG
Source organism: Dasypus novemcinctus (assembly GCF_030445035.2). NCBI lineage: Eukaryota > Metazoa > Chordata > Mammalia > Cingulata > Dasypodidae > Dasypus > Dasypus novemcinctus. The sequence goes on along the minus strand of NC_080694.1, from coordinate 4,419,836 downwards.
ATTGGGGAATGAAAAATGGACTAAAGTAGACATAGAATTATTCTACTGTAAGCATATCTTTATTCTAGCAATGGAAGAACTTTTATCATTGATATGGAGGCAGTGACCACTAAGGTTCTGAGGTAAGAAAGAAGGAAAATTAGCTGTAAAAGTGGGCACTTTCAGGACATTGGAATTGTTCTGTCATTGCACTCACAGATACCGACTATTATATATTTTGTCATAACTTATACAATTTTTTGGGACAGAGTATAAATTTTAATGTAAACTATAATCCATGATTAGTGACAGTGCTTCAGTGGTGGAAAGTGTGTGTGTGGGGGGGAGAGATTGGGGCATATGAGAGTCCCTTCTATTTTTTCTGTAAAATTCAGGTAATCTAAAGTTTCTTTAAATATAAAAATAGATAATTAAGTCAATAAATAAATAAATAGATACAGGCAGATAAGCATGTGTAAGAAAATTATAAATGAGCCTAACTCTAATATATTGGGGAACATATATTTCAATGTGAAGCCCATTGACAGGATGCCAAATTCTTAAGTTTGTGTGCCCTGCTTATAGTGTCTAGATGTCTCTAGACACTCTGCAGATTGCTCCTGTTTGAAGCACTATTTACTATAGCAGTCAATGATATCCTCCTGAGACATGCATAAGCTTAACCTCTGGAATGACCTCTCAACTCACCTTGAAATTTCTTAGCCTTAAAAACTAATTTGTATTTAGAATTTCTCCCTTTTGATAAAGTTTGTTTTATCCTGATGCATCTCTAGTAAGAAATTAGTAACAATTCCTTGGGGTCAGGGAGGTTAATCTCCAGGAGTATGTCCTGTGCTGAGGGAAAGGTGCTTTGTTTATATGCTGAGTTTGCTTAGAAAAAGGCAGCATTTGAGCAACAAGAATTCTTTCAGGATGTAATTCTTAGGCAATATAATACTAGGCTAAGTTTCAATTTCACAGGAGAAGGTTCATGAGTACAATCATCAGTTTCAAGGACCTGGCAAAATAGTCTGTCCTCCTTCCCTAAGTACTGCCCAGGTACTCAAGGCATCCTTGTTGCTCTATTAGAGAATGTAGCAGGATTCCCCAGGATGGGAATTCAATGTTTTTTGGGTTATTGTGTGGGTCTCTGTCCACCTTGACAACACCCCATGTATAGTTGAACATATTCATCTTGATTAGAGGCATGCCTCAGGTGCACCCCTCTCCACACAGCCCCTACTTCAAACACACCAAACCAGTGAAACTTCTCAGCCATAGTTGTGACCCTTCTGCAATCCAAAATCTCCAAAAAATCAAAGCCAAGAAATAAGCAAATAAAGTTATAAAGAAAATAAAATCACAAGAAAATAAATAATAATTTTTTTTTAAAATTAAAGAAAACATTTTATTCATTGTGACTTTCATCACTGTAAGATGTGTTATCTTTTCCGGACAGTGAAAATAACCTTCCATTCTGTCCCAATTGAGTGGGCTTGGTGGCTTTGTCAAATATCAGTTCAACTGTATATGCAAGGATCTATATTAGAACTCTCAGTTTTGTTCCATTGGTCAGTATGTCTTTCCTTTGACAAATACTAGGTAGTTTTGACCATGGTGGGTTTGTAGTATGCTTTAGTTAGGTACTGTGTTTCCTTTAACTTCTTTTTTTCTTTTTCAATATATTTTTTTAGCAATTTGGAGCAACTACCCTTTCCAAAAATCTTGATAATTATGCTTTCTAATTCATTAAAAATGCTATAGTGATTTTTTTTAAAGATTTAGTTTTATTTGTTTCTCTCCCCTTCTCCCCCCTTGTCTGCTCTCTGGGTCCATTTGCTGTGTGTTCTTCAGTGTCCACATGCATTATCCAGTGGGCACTGGGAAACTACATCTCTTTTTTGTTGCATCATCTTACTGTGTCAGCTCTCTGTGCATGCGGCACCACTTCTGGGAGGTCTGTGTTTTTTTCACATGGGGTTGCTCTCCTTGCATGGTGATTTCTTTACATGTGAGGCTCCCCTACATGGGAGCACCCAGGAATGACATGGCACTCCTTTTGTGTGACAGCACTACACATGAGCCAGCTCACCACATGGGTCAGGAGGTCCTGGGTATAGAACCCTGAACCCTTCATATGGTAGATGGATGCTCCATCAGTTGAGTCACTTCCACTTCCTACTGTTGTGGCTTTTATTGGAGCTACATTAAATTTGTAAATAAAGTGGGGTAGAAAAGATCATAATGCTCTTTAGTCTTCAAATCTATGCACATGAACTATTCTTCCATTTATTTAGGTTTTCATTGATTTTTCTTAACAATATTGTGTAGTTTTCTGTGAACAAGTCCTTTATATGTTTACTTAAGTTTATACCTATGTATTGATTCTTTTAGTTGCTATTGTATCTTGAATTCTTTTTATTCTTTTCCTCCTTGGATTGCTCAGTAATGGTAGACAAACATGCCACTTATTTTTTTTAATTTATTGAAATATATCACACATACATAAACATACATAAACAATAAATGTATAATAGCTGTGAATTTATAAAACAAACATATATAACATCAAACAAACATATATAACATCTCACCCTACCACCAACAACTTGCCTTGTTTTTAAACTTTTTAAATTAATGATTAAAGAACATTGTTAAAATATTACTACTAAACATTTTCCCCTAACAAGTCCAATTATTATCTTTATGTCATTTATATATGAACATACATAAACAATTAAGTATATAGTAAAAGTTGTGAATTTATAGAGCAAACATATATAACATCATACAGGGGTCACATACATCAACCCTCCACCAACACCCTGCATTGTCATGAGAAGTTTGTTACAAACTATAAAAGAACACTGTCAAAATCTTACTACTAATCATATTTCTTTTCTTATATTTGGTGTGTTTTTCCCCAACCCACCTTATTATTTTTAAATATATTTTTTATCACAGAAGTTGTAAACTTATAAAGCAATCATGCACATGTGCAGAATTCCCAAACAATACCCCTCCATCAACACAACACAATGTGGTATAACATTTGCTATAGATAAAATAATATCATCTGACTATTGCCATGTCCATAGTGTACATTTGGATCAAATTTTCCATACTGTCTCAGTATCAACACAGTACATCTTTTGGATAGATGCAAGAATATTGTATTACTACTAACCACAGTCCAAAGGTCACTCCAGCTGTATTTTTCCCATGTTTCTCCACATTCCCAACACCTTACAGTAGTGATATACATTTGTTCTAGCTCACCAAGGACATTTTTGCATCTGTACCATCAACCATAATTCTCACCCACCTCTTGCTTGACTGTGCTATCCAGTTCCTAGATTATTCTCAAGTATTCTGTCAATTGGCATTAACATAATTATACTACCATTTTCAGTCACATCCCCATTTATAAACTAGCTGTTACTTAATGTGTGTTACCATCCACTCTATACATTTCCACAATTTTACAGTAAAGCTAATTAAAACTTGTACATTCATTAAACATCAGCAGTCCAGTCAGTCCTTCTGTTATCTCCTTTAAGATCCCATCACCTACCACAAGGTCATGAGGATGTTTTCCAATAATTTCTTCTAGAAGGTCAATATTTCTTACTTTTAGTTTTAGTTTTTTGATCCATTTTGAGTTAGTTTTTGGAAAAGGTGTGAGATAGGGGTCCTCTTTCCTTCTTTCAGCTACAGATATCCAATTCTTTCAGCACCATTTGTTGAATAGATTGTTCTGCCTAAGCTGTGTGAGTTTGATAGGCTAGTCAAAAACCACTTGACCATACCTGTGAGAATTTGTTTCTGAACCATAAATTTGGTTCCATTGTTCTATTGTGTCTGTCTTTAGATCAGTACCATATTGTTTTTACCACTATACATAGGTATTATGATTTAAAGTCTGGTGATGAGGGTTCACATTTCCTTTTTATGATGTTTCTGGCTATTCAAGACTCCTTACCCTTCCAAACAAATTCAATGATCATGTTTTCAATTTTTTTCTTTAATGTTGGTAGAATTTTTATTGGGATTGCATTAAATCTGCATAACAGTTTGAGTAGAATTGACATCTTAATGATATTTAGTCTTCCAATCCATGAACATGGAATGTTATTCCAGTTATTTGGGGCTTTTTTGATCATTGGTTAAGTTTATTCCTGACTACTTGAGTTTTATCTGTCATATTTTATTTTCACCACTCTTTTGACACTTTCAGTTACTTTTATTGATACAATCTTCATTTCTAGACTCTCTCCCAGGCCCCTCTCTCCTGTTTTTTCTTTTCAGACTCTAGCACACCCTTTAGTATTTCCAGAAACTCTGGTCTCTTATTTAGAAATTCTCTCCATTTCTGTTTATCTGTGGATATTCTAATCTCACCCCCATTTTTGAAAGACAGTCTTGCTGGATATAAGATTCTTGGCTGGAAGTTTTTCTCTTGTAGTATCTTAAATACATCAGACCACTGTCTTCTTCCCTTCATGGTTTCTGGTGAGAAATCAGCACTAAATATTATTGAACATTCCTTATATGTTATGAATTGCTTTTCTCTTGCTGCTCTCAGAATTCTCTCTTTGTCTTTGACCTTTGACATTTTGATGAGTATGTGTCTTAGAGTTTATCTATTTGAATTTTTTTGGATGGGAGTACATTGTGCTTCTTGGAGAGGGATATCTATGTCCTTCAATAAGGTTGGGAAATTTTCTACCATTATTTCTTCAAGTATTCCTTCTGCCCTTTTTCCCTTCTCTTCTCCTTTTGTGACACCCATGACACGTATGTTTGCACAACTTTTGCTGTCATTTATTTCACTGACACCTTGTTCAATTTTTTCAATTCTTTTCTTCATCTCTTCTTTTGTATGTTCACTTTCAGAGGCCATTTCTTCAAGCTCACCAATATTTTCTTCTGCCTCCTCAAATCTACTATTATATGAAACCAATGTTTTTTTTTTCAAATTTCATTGATTGCACCTTTCATTCCCATAAGATCTGCTATTTTTCTATGTATACTTTCAAATTCTTCTTTGTGCTCATCCAAAGTCTTCTTAATATTCTTAATCTCTTTAGCCATCTCATTGAATTTATTAAGGAGATTTGTTTGAACAACTATAATTAGTTGTCTCAACTCCTTTATCTCATCTGGAGGCTTATCTTCTTCCTTTAACTGGGCCATAGCTTCCTGTTTCTTGGTGTGGTTGTAATTTTTTGTTGGTGTCTTTGCATCTGGCTTACTAGAGTATTTGTTCTGGGTGCAGTTTTTCTCTCTAGTTTAGGTCTTCCTATCATTTCTCCCTTGCTAGTTATGCAGTAGGAGCCAAGCCTGTAGTTGGTGCTGTGATATGTAGAGGCTCAAGCTAACTTCATTGTCCCAGAGGCCAGAGAAGCTTCTTCCAACTTTCTCCTTTGCTGGGGGTAGGGACAGAGTTACAGTTATGTGGAATAATCCACATGCAGGCCTAAACTGTAATTGTCCAGAGAGACCGATGGAGCTTCACATCCCTTTCTCCCTTACCTTGGGCAGGGCTGGAGCTGCAGGTGTGGGCAGCAATCTATGCAGTGCAGGTCCTAAGATGACCACAGTTGCCCTGATAGACTTCTGATTTTCCATCTATGCCAGCCAAAGTTCCCTGCAGTTACCTATAGAGGCGGTGCAGGGCTCCTCAGCCTCCTCCCTGCCAGAGGTGGGGCTGAAGCATAGGAGGGCTGCAGACTGATCTGCATGAAAGAAACTGTCAGCCTGGCTTCCTCTCAGGCTGTGGGCAGAGTCAGAATGGTGGCCACTGACCTCTTTCTGACTTAGGCTGGTTCTCACCTCAGCTATTCCCAGGGTTATCTCTTGGCCAGCCAAGTCTCACAATCAGTAGTGGATGAAATCAACATCCAACTATCTCCTCCTCCCCTGTTTCTGGGAAATGGAGCTTCCAACTCCTGTCATACCACAGCTCCTGAGGCGGCTTGTGCTGCCAGAGTAGGACAATCACTGGCCTCCATGGCTTGGTTGGTAATTTCCCAGAGAGGCTGGTGCAGGTCCCCGCAGCTTCCTCCCTGCTAGAGGTGGCACTGGGGCCTACGCTAGACCTGCAGTATGATCTGGATGGGAAGAAGCTGGTCCTCACCAGCACTGAGATTTTCAGTCTGCCAGGCTTCCCCTCACACCAGGTGTGGAGTCAAGATGGTAGCTCCCAGCTTCTTTCTGACCTGGACAGGATAAAACCTTAGCTGTTCTCAGGACCATACTTAGCCAACTGAATTTCTTCATCATAGCTGAAATCGGTGCCCAACCATCTCTTCCTCCCCCATTTTGGGGCAGTGGGGCTTTCAATTCCAGCCATGGAACAGTTCCTGAGGCTGCTTGTGCCTTCAGTGGAGGATGGACACCGGCCTCCATGGCGTGGAGCACTCTACTTATGAGTGTTCTCTGCAGATGGGCAGTGTCCTCCTTCCACTCCCCCAAGGCAATTGCAGGATGCTCTTCTGGCCTCCTGGAGCCCCCAAACAGGTGCTTCAGCTAGCTCCAGAGAGCTCTGGGTGCTTGTTAACTGCCCTATAGCGGGCACTGACTATAGGAGCTCTTTACTCCATCACCATCTTGCTGGTTTCCCTCAATGCTACTTATTTTTGCATCTTGATTTATATGCTACCACTTCATTGAATTTATTTACCAGATCTAGAAGTTTTGTTGTAGATTTTTCAGGGCTTTCTATGTATAGACTCGTATCAATCTTGTCATCTGCAAATTAGATGCCTTTTATACCTTTCTCTCTGTATTAGATGCCTTTTATACCTTTTTCTTGCACAAGTTCTCAGGCATATACTTCTAAAGCAATGTTAAATAAGAACCATGACAGTGGGCAACTTTGTCTTGTTCCAGATTTAGAGGAAAAGTCTTTTAGTATTTCGCCATTGAATATGGTATTAGCTCTGGGTTTTTCATTTATCATGTTGAGGAAGTTTCCTTCTCTTCCTATTTTTGAAGCACTTTTATCAAGAAAGAATGTTGTGTTTTGGTAAATGCTTTTTCTGCATTAATAGATGATCATGTGATTATTTTTCTTTTGATTAGTTAATATGGTGTACTACATTGATTTTATGTTGAACCATCCTTGCATACCATGATGAAACCCAATTGTTCATGGTGTATAATTCATTTGATGTGTTGTAGAATATAATTAACAAATATTTTGTTGAGGATTTTAGCAGCAAGTTTCATTTGAGAGACTGGTCTATAGTTTTCCTTTTTTGTGGCATCTTTATGTGGCTTTGGTATTAAGGTGACATTGGCATTATAGAATGAGTTAGGTGATGTTCCCTCCACTTCCAATTTTTTGAAAGAGTTTAAAAGGATTCATGTTAACTCTTTCCTGAATGATTGGTATAATTCACCTGTGAAGCCATCTGGTACTGAGATATTTTTAAACGGGATGTTCTTGATGACTAATTTAATCTTGTAACTTGTGATTGGTCTGTTGAGTTTATCAATTTCTTCCTTCATTAAAGTAGGCTGTATGGTTGTTTCTAGAAATTAGTCCATTTCATCTAACTTATCCATCTTGTTCACATACAATTTTTCAAGGTATCTTCATGATTCTCTGTAAGAATCTGTAATATATATATTTTCTGGGGACAGGGTAGATATAGGGAATGGGGAGTTAAGGCTTTAGAGGTACAGAAGATCTATTTACAATGATGGAAATACATTAGTAATGGATGGTGGTGATGTTAGCACAACATTGTGAACATATGTAACAGCACTGAACTGTATATTTGAATGAACTTATAGGGGAAATTTTAGGATATATATATGGTACATGAATTAAAAATTAAAAGAAAAAGCACATAAGAATGTAAATACAGTGAGCTCTAATGTAAACTATGTTTAATAATATTGCCTTAATTGTGATAAATATAATACTATAATGCAAGGTGTTAATAGGTGGTTTATGGGAATCCCATAATTTATGCATGATTGTTTTGTAAATACACTTCTCTTCTAATTAAAAAAGTTATCGATAGGCATTCATATTATTCCAACACAATTCTTATCTTTCCCACTCTAGCTAATTAAATAATCTTAATTGGTAGTTAAATTTTAATGATAGAATGTATTTCTAATATCTGGCTCTGTATTTTCTTTATCCTCATCTTTCCTATCACATGGAATGCCTACATCCTTATTCTCTATATATTCCTCCTTTTCAGTTCATCAGAAATTTAGTTTGAACTTTTCTTTCTGCAGGGAACTTTTCACAATTCAAAATAACCTTTACTCTTGCTTTAAGAAAACTATTGCCCAGAAGAAAAGATATTTGGTTTGCACAAACCATAGATGCTATAGAGTATAGAGGGATGCTGTATTTGAATGACTAAGTCCTTCAGTTATCAATTCATTGATACAAAATTCTATGAAAAGGACTTCAAGAGCTGTTTTTGGATCCATGAGGCTCATTCAGGTGTTATTTGTATTGTCTGTGTACTCTTTGTGAAAGTATGGAAGAAATGGCCAGCAAATCAAAATAACAAAAACAGAAAACCACAAAACTGGAGTCATGTGATAGGTGAAAAGCAGAACCCTGTCTAAAGACTACTTTGAAAATAAAGGAAGTGAAAATTCTATCTGGAAACAGAATATAAAGCACCTAGATCAGTAAACTGTAGAAAGAATTTAAATGCCATAATTCTTATGCTCATAGTACCACCTAAAGTGCTCCCCAGCCCTATCTCCTTGTTACAGTAACCAGCCAGAAGTTGGCTAAGATACAGAAGGCTTTCAACTCTCACAGATGACCAGTCTTCTCCTTTTTATATCTCACATACTGGAAAAGACAGAAAATATATTGTGAGATTATTTATAAGGGCTGTTTTGCAGAAGTCCTCATTGACACAGATCTATTCAAGCCTCACTGCAGCATTAAGAAAATAGCTACTAAGAAGCGAGAGGAGTAGAGGGTGGAGCCGTTGCCCATCTCCAGAGATTGTGAAGGAGATTTACATAGAAAGGAACAAAAATAGATAAATTTTGTAAAGGCAACAAAGCAAAAAAGTGACCCTCTTATTTTTATTTTGCATAATTGTTATTTCCTCAAAAGACAATTTCTAGAATGATTTTGAACTGGTAATCCCCAGTTCCATAAACTCTGAAGTGAGTGTCTAGTTTACTAAAATATAAAAAGAAGCATAAATAATATTTAAGATGCTGAGTATTTTATATAAATGCTGAATGCTTCTGTAAAGTGCCCTTAATGTATTTTTAAATCCCCACCTCATGAATGAATTTATGAGTTTATGAAATTTCAGGAGACAAAGATGGCATTTGCTATATGATAAAACATAAGTAGATTTAATTAATTTTAAATTGAGAAGAAATTGTTGGGGCATTTTTTAAGATGGCTGGCTACATTTGCTTTCAGTCATATTAGTAAATTTGTCATAACTCTTAACATGAGCTTATAACTAGAGGTATTGTTAATAATTTTGAAATATTAAGGTCTTGCTAGGGTTCTGATGGCTCAAATCTGTACTACTGAAATATTAACAAGGACAGACTAAGATTTCTGTTGCAAATACCTTGAAATAAAAAGTAATTACTAAGCACACAGAGAGGCAACTTAACTGTATACTTTGCATCCTGTGTCATCTCCCTCCTTATTAACATTTGATAAAGATTTCAATTTATAAGAAAATTATAAGGCAGAATCAAAGCTTATCTCAAGCTATCTGAAATATAAAGTGTGCAAGTATTCAAGCTAGCACAAGCAAATGTTAATACTTCCTGGGCACATTTGTTAGAGGGCTTGCTGAGTGTGTATATAATTGGTTTTTGTTTGAGCGGCAAGAATGGAGACTTCATTGAAATTCAATTTTAGCTCAGGATTGTTTCAGTTGACTTTTGCAAAGGTTTTATTTTTGTAAAGTAGGTGTTTGACATGTTTTTAAACAGTTAGAGTTTTGTTTTTGTTTTTTACTATATGTGAAAGAAATTTCTACTGCAAAAAAGATGTGTGTAAATGCTAAGTGGGTTAGTTTTTGTTTGCCTTATTTTAGTCATGATTTCTTAATGTTGACCTGTTAGGTGATAAATAAATCCTGAATATAGATGTTTTCAATTCTAAAATTTCCATTAAACACTTCTCTTTTGAATCCAAAACAAAGTATTCTCATCACCTTATTTCTAAAACTCCAGGGAGAAAATTATCACCAGTTCAGACTTTTAATGAAGGAAGTACATTTTTACCTACCTTATAATAACATGAATCAATGCTAAATTTTAAAACTGGATTTTAAAAATTGGATAGTAAAACAACAATAAGGAGTGAGGCACTTTTAATAGGCACCCACCGTATTATACTTCTTAATCTAAACTTGAGATTCATATTTCTTTCCTTTGGGAAAGCCTGTATGTTACATGACACAAAATGCAAGATCTACACCGTGAATTGGGTTAGCTTTCCCAGTGCGTTTGAGGTATAAGTGTCTCAGCCATTATCATTTTCCTCCTGAGATCTATTTGAAATTTTTTTGTATGTTTGAAATGAAGAATTTGCCTGCAAGATATATTGTAGGTACCCATGCACTTTGTATTATTATGTTAGAAATCAACAAAGCTCTTTTGTATTTTTATACTGTTGGATACTTATAAACAAAATTTTATTAGGGTATTGAATAAATTTAATATTATTAGAAAATAAAAAGTAGAAGGAAAGGATGTGCTAACTCCAGAAAATCATTCTGAGCTGTGATTTTTGCCTGTCATTTCTTCATTTGCATTTGTACCCAGATTAGATCCAGCCTGATGCATGTGGATTGAGAGTAACTCTCTTCTATGACATAAATTATGGGTGAGATCCAGATGCATGGAAGAGAAGTAATAGGTGAATAACTCTGAACTTGCCCCTTGTTATTTAACACCAAAGTACCCACCTGCCTGAGAAGAAGGGTGTTTTAGGCATCATACTGGAGAGGTAGACTATCTGGGTAGAAGCTGAAGGGACAGTGCAGAGGGGAACTTAAGTGCAGAGGGGGTTCTTAAGGATCTTAATACACTAGCAGATTTCTTTTTTCTTTTCTTTTCTTTTTAAAATATTTTTTGTCTTTATTTTTTTAATGTTACATTCAAAAAGTATGAGGTCCCCATATACCCCCAACCTCCCTCACCCCACTCCTCCCCCCATAACTAATTCTGCATGAATTATTAATAAGTAAAAGGGAGATTCAGAGGCAAAAATCACAGGGGACAATCAGTCATATTTCTGTTGTTGTGGTGTTTTTCTGTTTTTTGTTTTTTTGTATAGCTATATTCTTTTGATCTTCCTGTGACTGAAAATGAGAAAAATGATTTATTTTTTATAAGAAATGTCCTAGTAATGTCCTTTCAGCAAAAATACAAATTAAATCCCAATTTTCTCTAAAGACTGATAGAACATTTATTCCTTCCCTCTTTTTTCAAGTATGACTTTACTATCACAAGCCAAATAAGACAAAATTATTCCCAATTAGAAGTTATAGAACAGCATTGTTTCATTTCTTTATTTTCTTACCATGGGATCAGTGGAAAGAGTACTCAAATAGCACCTGAAACTCTTCCACCAAGTAGATTATGGGAAATGATATATCTTTATATTATCAAAGACAGAGATAAAGAATATTAATTGATTAATTTTTTTATATTTTAAAGGGAGATGTCAGCATACATGAATTAATGCTTTAGTTTCAACAGCCTAATGGGTAAATTCAAACTAGTAATATCTATCCTTTTTATTTGGTAACTTTTAGGTATGAAATATAAACATAAATCTCTAACGGAGTTTGTGATGACAAGCATAGACGAAATAATTTGATAACTTGGTTGCATCAATCAACATAGTAATTTTAGGAAAATAAGTCATCAAACCTATTTCTTAGGTTAAAATGGCCAGAAAAATTATGTAAATATTCAATTCATTGTTATTATTCTTTCAATCCTCCTCCTGTTACATTAGATAAATCCTACCAAGATTCAAGCAGCATTCAAGAAGCTTGTTAATTGCCTGATAGACATACAAGGTAGGTGAATTAATGAACAGTTTAATGATTCCCAATCCTGGCAATTCTTCTGCCTCATGAGAATAATAACAATTTCATGGTGGATATAGATTGAAGTTAGAATAGGAAACAACTTAATGAGTCACAGTGCTGATAATTACTTTTTCTCAAAAGACTTAGGGCAATTTTGCATCCCAAAACTTCCTTAATTAATTTCTTTTCTTAAGGGTGATTTCTCTGCATAAGCCCACAAAAACTGTTCTTCTTATATGACCTCAAACAGGGCTTTCCCCACTGTGACATAATTCAGGGACTTGATTAATTAAGCTCAGACAAAGATGAAAATCTTTCTACATTTTACATCTGAACATCTTATTCAATTTTCATTTCTTTGGAAGATATAACTAAAGAGAACTATAGCACAGCTTAGGAAAAGCTAAGAACAGTGAGATTTCAGAGTCCATCCCTGTTTTCAGTAATGTTATAACATTACTGAACAGACCTCAATAGCAAAGATTAAGATTATCGGAGAAAAATGGGATAAAATGTTTGGAAAGTACATATCTGACAAAGGTTTAATATCCAGAATAAAGGAATATTCAATTTAGTAACAAAACATTGAAAACCCAATTAAAATGGGAAAAGTCTTTAATAGACATTTCTCCAGAGAAGATAGGCAAATGGCAGAAAGCACAAAGAAAGATGCTCAACATTATTAGCCATAAGGTAATACAAATCAAAATGACAGTAAGATACTATTTCACACCAATTACAGACTCTGCTAATGAAATTTTTTTAAAAAGACCTCTGGGAAGACGGCACCAGAGTAACCAGTAATCTATCTTTCCATAAAAACAATGAAGAAATGGCATAAAGCAATCTGGTAGAAATGCCTTGGGGATCAGAAAACAGGAGGGTGCTGTGTATTATCCAGGAAGAAGACAGACAGAGAGAGTGAGAGGCAAAATGAAAACCAGCAACATGGAGAAATATAAGGATATGGAATAAGTGAAGCCAAATGTCAAAGAGAAAATTTAACACAAAACAAAATCAGCAACTACCTTGAAATGAATGAAAATGACAACAAAATGCATCAAAACCTATGGGATGCAGCAAAAGCTGTACTGAGGAGAAAATTCATAGCCATAAATGCTTTTATTAAAAAAGAAGAAAGAACTAAAATCAAAGAACAAAATACACACCTGGAGGACCTAGAAAAAGAAGAACAAACTACCTCTGAAGAAAGCAAAAAGAAGGAAATAATAAAAATTAGAGCAGAACTAAATGAAATTGAAAATAAGAAAGCACTAGAAAAAATAAACAAAACCAAATCTGTTTCTTTGAGATTAATTAAATTGACAAACAAGCTAGGCTAACAAAGAAAAAAAAAGAAAATGCAAATACATAAAATAATAAATGAGAGAGGGGATATCACCACTGACCCCACTGAAATAAAGAGTATCTTAAGAGAATACCTCAAAAAAATTGTGTTCCAACCAGAACAATAATTTAGAGGAAATGGATAAATTCTTAGAAACACATGAGCAGTCTACACTGATGAAGAAACTCCTGAACTGAACAGACCAATCACAAATAACAAGAGAGATTTTGTCATCAAAAAACACCCCAATTAACAAAAGCCCAGGAACAGATAGCTTCACAATATTCTACTAAATATTCAGGAAAGGAATAACACTGATTCTGCTTAAACTCTTCCAAAAAATATAAGGGGGAGGGGGGAAATTGTGTAACTCATTCTATGAAGCCAACATTACCCTAATACCAAAACCAGGCAAAGAAACCATGAGAAAGGAAACTATAGACCAATCTCTCTAATGAACCTAGATGCTAATATCTTCAAGAAAACACTAATCATATCCAACAGCACATCAAATGAATTATTCACTATGACCAAGTGAGCTTCATCCCTTGCATGCAAAGATGTTTCAACATAAAGAAATCAATCAATGTAATAAACCACATACACTGATTGAAAGAAAAAGATCAAATGATAATCACTATATATGCAGAAAAAGCATTTGACAAAATTTCCTGATAAACACACTTCAATGATAGATATGTAAGTAAAATTCCCAACATGATAAAGGGTACATATGAAAAATCCAGAGCTAACATCATATTCAATGTTGAAATCCTACAAGTGTTCCCTCTAAGATCTGGAACAAAACAAGTATGCCCATTGCTACTGCTCCTATTTAACATTGTGTTAGAAGTACTTGTTCAAGCCCTTGGACAAGAAAAAGATATAAAAGGCATCCATACTGGAAAAGGAAGAAATAAAAATTTCACTATTTGCAAATGACATGATCTTATAACTTGAAAACCCTGAGAAATCTACAAAACATAAAATAAAATAAACAAAACTTCTAGAGTTTATAAATGAGTTCAGTAATGTGGCAGGTTCTAAGACCAATGTGCTAAAATCAGTACACCAATAATGAGCAATCTGCAGAGGAAATCAAGTTAATAATCCCATTTTGGTGCAATTTAACTTGTCCTATATCCATCATTGCATGATCTTGTGAAACACTTCCCTTGCCCCCCAGTTGCCCCTGCTTCCATCTTTTCTACTCCCTACTTCCCTCCCCTTGGGGCCCAGAGTGACAACCAAGCTTCACTGCTTGAAGGACCAGATTCATAGATACAACAATGCTGAGGCCTTCACATACTAGACTGTCCTCCCCCATTGGGGGCCACCAATGCTCTTGAGAGACACCCTTCCTTCTGTTTGAGACCATCAGGCCTCCCAGGATGGGGGTATACCTTCCCTCTTATTGTCTGTGTCTCTACTCAATTATATAACACACTATGACAAGATGAACACTCACACACTCCATAGAAGCCTGTCCCTTTGCCACATGGCCACCATTAAGCAACTTAAACAAATAACCCTTCCTTATTATAGTTTCTTAACAGTTTTCTCAACATATAGGTTCAACCATATACCTGACAATCCCCCACATTCACCTGCATCCCCCCAAATATCCCCCCAATTCCTTGGTTGGACCATCTGACCCATCCTTCCAACCCTAGCACACCTTAAGCCTCCAAAGCCCCACCCAAGAGTATCCATATGTCTCCATCTTCTTCATTTCCTGCACAGCTACTAACCTCCATTTTCTCATAGATTTGCTCATGTAGTCATCAGTTCACAGTTTTCCTCTTCCCCCAATTTCCTGTAAGCCTATCATCCAATCTTTAGCTGAGACAGCTTGGTTTGCTTATTTCATGTAAGAGAGGTCATGTAGTATTTGTCCTTCAAAGACTGGCTTGCTTCATGCAACATAAGGTGCTCAAGATTCATCCATGCTATCCCATGTGTTAGTATTGTATTTCTTCTTACAGTTGAGTAGTATTCCATTGTATGTATATACCACATTTTGTTTATCCATTCGTCTGTTGATGGGCATTTGGGTTGATTCCAACTTTGGCAATAGTGAATAATGCCACTATGAACATTGCTGTGCATGTATCATTTGTGTCCTTGTTTTCAGTTCTTCTGAGTATATACCAGCACTTTAATTATTGGGTCGTATGGCAAATCTATAGCTATTTATTTGAGGAACCACCAAACTGTCCTCCACAATGACTGGATCATTTTACATCCCCACCAGCAGTGCATGAGTGTTCCCATTCCTCAATATCCTCTCCAACACTTGTAGTCCTCTGTTTTTTCAATAGCTGCAAGTCTAATGGGTGTAAGATGGTATCTCATTGTAGTTTTGATTTGCATTTCCCTAATTGCTAGCGATGTTGAGCATCTTTTCATGTGCTCTTTAGCCATTTGTATTTCTTTTTTGTAGAAACATCTGTTGAAATCTCTTGCCCATTTTTAAATGTTTTTTTTTTTTGTATTTTTATTTTCAAGATATTGGATTTCTTCATATATGTTGGATAGTAGGCTCCTATCAGACATATGGTTACTGAATATTTTCTCCCATTGTGTAGGCTGTCTTTTCACTTTCTTGGTCAACTCCTTTGAGGTGCAAAAGGCTTTAATTTTGAGGAGGCCCCATTTATCTATTTTTTCTTTCATTGCTTTTGCTTTGGGTGTGAATTTCATGAAGCCATTTCCTATTACAAGGTCCTGTAGAAGATTCCCTACATTGTCTTCCTAGGTCTTTATGTTCTTGGCTGTTATATTTAGATCTTTGCTCCATCTTGAGTTGATTTTTGTGTAAGGTGTGAGATGCAAATCCTCTCTCACTCTTTTGTATATGGATATCCTGTTCTCCAAGCACCATTTATTGAAAAGGCCATTTTCTCCCAGTTGAGTGGGTTTTATGGCCTTGTCAAATATCATATGACTATATATGTGAGGATCTATAACTAAACTCTCAATTTGGTTCCATTGATCAGTATGCCTATCCTTGTACAAACACCATGCTCTTTTGACCACTATAATTTGTGGCATGCTTTAAAGTCAGGTAGTGTGATTCCTCTGATTTCATTTTTCTTATTTCATATGTCTTTGACTATCTGGGGCCTCTTTCCCTTCCATATAAATTTCATATTTAGTTTCCCCAGTTCAATTAAAAAATGCTGTGTCGATTTTTTATTGGGGTTGCATTAAATCTGAAGATCAGCTTCAGTAGGATAGACATCTTATTGATACTCAGTTTTCCTCTCCATGAACAGGGAATATTCTTCAATTTATTTAAGTCTTCTATGACTTCCATTAACAGTATTGTGTAGTTTTCTGTTATTCCTATATATTTGATTTTTTAATTTACTATTGTAAATAGTATTTTTTCCTTGATTTCCTACTCAGATTGCTCATTTTTTGTGTACAAAAATGCTACTAATTTTTCACATCGATCTTTAACCTGCAACTTTACAAAACTCATTTGTAAGTTCTAGAACTTTGATTTAGTTTTCCCAGGTTTTCAATGTATAGGATCAGGTCTTCTGCAAATAGTGAAATTTTGACTTCTTCCTTTCTAATTTGTATGCCTTTTATATTGGTTTCTTGCCTCAGTGTTTGAGCAAGTTCATCTAACACAATGTTAAATAGGAGCAGTGAAAGTGGGCATCCTTGTCTTCCTAATCTTAAAGGGAAAGACTTTAGGATTTCACCATTTTAAGTGCTGTTACCTGTCTGTTTTTCATATTACCCTTGATCATGTTCAGAAAGTTTCCCTCTGTTTCTATCTTTTGCAGTGTTTTTATCAGGAAAGGGTGCTGCATTTTGTCAAATGCTTTTTCTGCATCTATAGATATGATCATGTGATTTTATTCTTTTAATCTGTTTATGTGATGTAATATATTGGTTGATTTTCTTATATTGAAACATACTCGTATAACAGGGATAAAACCCACTTTGTCATGGCATTTAATTCATTTTTTGTGTTGTGGAATATGATTAGCAAGTATTTTGTTGAGGATTTTAGCATCTAGGTTCATTGGAGAGATTGTTCTGTAATTTTCCTTTCTTGTGGTGTCTTTCTTTGGCTTTGGTAACAGGGTAAGGTTGGCATCATAGAATGAGTTAGACAATGTTCCTTCTATTTTGATTTTTTGGAAGAGTTTAAACAAGAATCGTGTTAGTTCTTTCCAGAATGTTTGCTAGAATTCAGCTATGAAGCAGTCTGAACCAGGGCTCTTCTTATTTGGGAGGTTTTTAATGATTGATTCTATCTCTTTAATTGTGATAGTTTTTTTGAGATCATCAATTTCTTCTTTTGTCAATGTGGGCTGCTTATGTGTTTCTAGGAATTTGTCCATTTCCTCTAAATTGTCCTTCCTGTTGGCATATAGTTTTACAATGTATTCTCTTACGATAGTCTTTATTTCTGTGGGGTCAATGGTGATATCCCCTTTTTCATTTCTTATTTTGGGAATCTGTATCTTCTCTATTTTTTCTTTGTAAGTCTAGTTAAGGATTTGTCAATTTTATTGATCTTCTCGAATAACCAGTTCTTTGTTTTATTTTTTTTTTTCTAGCACTTTCTTATTTTCTATTTCATTAAGTTCTTTCTTCTTCCTTTGTGGTTAGTTTGTTGTCGTCTTTTTTCTAATTCCTCCAACTGTGCAGTTAGGTCTTCAATTTTAGCTCTTCTTTTTTGATATATGACTTTATGGATATGAATTTCTCTCTCAGTACAGCTTTTGCTGCATCCCATAAGTTTTGATATGTTGTGTTGTCATTTTCCTTAGTTTCAAGGTTTTTACTGATTTCTTTTGAGATTTCCTCCTTGACCAACTGTTTGTCTCAGAGTGTGTTGCTTCACTTCCATATCTTGGTGCCTCTACTGAGTCCCTGGCCCACACAAATTTCCAGCTTCATTACACTATGGTCAGAGAATTACTTTGTATGATTTCAATCTTTCTGAATTCATTTAAACTTTCTCTGTGGCTTTGCATGTGGTTTATCTTGGAGAATGATCAATGTACACCTCAGAATAATGCATATCCTGCTGTATTTGGGAGTAGTATTCTGTATATGCCCATTAGGCCCAGATCTTCTAATATATCATTCAAAGACTTTGTGTCTTTATTGATTCTCTTTTGAGATGTTCTGTCTAATGTTGATAACATTGTATTAAAACTCCCCACTATAATTGTAGAGGCATCTATTCCTCCACTTAGTTTTTCCAGTGTTTGCCTCATATATTTTGAAGTGCCCTGATTAGAAGTATAAATGTTTGATTGTCCTTTCTTCTTGAAAGATTAAATGATTACCTCTTTTACTAATATGTAGTATTCATCTTTGTATGTCAAATAGTTTTCATTTAAAGTTTATTTTGTCTGATATTAGTATAGCTCCTCCTGCCCTTTTTTGTTTCTTGTTTGCTTGTAAGATTCTTTTATGGTCATTCACTTTCAACCTTCTTGAATGCCTGGGTCTGAGGAATGTGTTTCTTGTAGTCAGTATATAGATGGGTCATATTCATTATCCATTCTGCCAGTCTGTGTCTCTTGACAGGTGGGTTTAGTCCATTAACTTTCAGTGATATTACTCTCAAGGAATTACTTACATTAGCCATATTTTCTTTGGATTTGTGTATGTTGTATGTGTTTTTATTTCTTTTTGTCTTTTTAGTAGTTCTTACACTCTCCTTCAACTCTGTCTCTCCTGATTTTTTTCTTTCCTCCTGCAGAAATACCTTTAATATTTTTTGAAGTGCAAGTTTCTCATTGGCGTATTCTTTTAGTTTCTGTGTAGCTGTTAATATTTTGAACTTATTATTTTTTAAGACAAGCTTTGCTGGATAGAGTATTCTTGGCTGGAAATCTTTTTCTTTTACTACCTTGACTATGTCATACCACTGGCTTCTTGCCTCCATTATTTCAGTTGCGAAATCAGTACTTAACCTTACTGAGCTTCCCTTATATGTAATGACTCTCTTTTCTCTTGCTGCCTTCAGTATTTTCTCTTTGTCTTAAGCATTTGGATAATTTAACAAGTATATATCTTGGGGTATGCATGTTTGGATTTATACTGTTTGGGGTGCACTGCCCTTTTGGGCATATGCATTTATCTTCTTCAATAGCTTTGGGAAGTTCCCAGCCATTACTTCCTCCAACAACCCTTTTGTCCCTTCTGTTGTCTTCTATTTCTGGAATACCTATAATGTGTATGCCTGTGCATTTTGTTTTGTCATTCAAATCCCTAAATCCCTGCTGGACTTTTTCTCTTTTTCTATCAGTTCTACAATTTGATTTCAGATGTACTGTCTTCCACATCACTAATTCTTCTTCAAATCTCCTGTTATTTGCTAAGGTGTATTTTTGATTTCTTGAATTGTGCTATTCATCACTATCATATCTGTTATCTTTTTGTGTATGTTGACAATTTCTTCAATATGTTCTCCAAGCATTTTCTTAATATCTTTAATCTCTTCTTTCACTTTATTAAGTTGGTCTAAGATATTTGTTTGGAGAGCTTTGATTAGTTCTTCCATGTCCTGCTCCTCTTCCTTGTTTTTAATTTGTTCATTGAACTGGGCCTTGTCTTCCTAATTATTTGTAGAGTTTGTAATTTTTTGTTGCTGTTTGGTAGTCATTTTACCTTGGTGAGTTTATTCACTTGATTAGCTTTTCCCTCTAGTCTCATGGTTTTTTAGGTGGGTGCATGTGTTATATTTTCTCTTTGACACTTTGTTCTCCTTATTCTATGTCCTTATTGTTATCTAAGTTCCCTGAAGAAAAAATATTAGGGTCAGGGAAAGCAAAAGAGGTAAGGAAAGAAAAGTATAATAGAACTATTTGTAGTAAATTTTAGCAGAAGAACCATATAAGACTGGGAGAATAAATATTAAACTCATGTAAGCAATGTATAGTTATAGGAATAAGAAATTGGAGTATCTACAATGAAATGGGAAACTGAATATGGAGAAGAATATAGTATGAATTAAAAGGTTAACATGATCAGGAGAGAGGAAAAGAGAAAAGACATAACAATAACATAAAGAATTAATAAACGATAGAAACAGAATAAAAGTTACAGAAATAAAAAGCCAGAAAAATAGGGATCTAATCAAATAGAGGTGGAATGTAAGAGCAACAACAGAAGGTGGGAGGTAGAAAGATGTAGGGAAGAAAAGAGATAGTGTTGGTAGCCAAAATCAGTGCACACAAAAAAGAGGAAACTGAGGACCACGAAGCACAGCAAGTAATAAACAAGCCAGTATCACCTAATTGAAAAAAAGAAAAAAAGAAAGAAAAAATGGGTTGGGTGATAAGATCAAGGAAAGACAAGTTAACAAGAAAAAATAAAACACAAACCCTCAAGCAAAGAGTCAACAAAACAATAAAATACCAGACTACTCTCTTAAGCTTTTATTTAGGGAAAATAAGAGACCCAAGGGAAGCTAATATAATGGTAATATCTATGTTTTCACTGTCTCAAGTATTAGCTAATATCCCAGTTGGTCACTATCTTAAAAGGAGCTGGGAATTGGACGAGAGAACTTGCACATTCAAGGCTGAAACTCCTCCACTGAACCAAACCCTCCTTCCGGTTCAAACTGCTCCTTAAAAAAAGTCCCCTTCAAGGGGCAGGATAAACTCTGAAATTGAATAAACTTATTAGGAATCTGTCCTTTCTCCTTTCGCTCTTCCTCACTTCCCTTTTTCTCAGGACCCGAGGAAGCCTGTGTGAGAGCTCCCTTCTTAACTTCAAATGGGGCCCTGGTGAACCAAATCACCACAGAAATGAATGAGTCTCAGTCTCTTTGAGAGGGAGCACCCACACCCTGCTAGAAACCCTAACTATGCTCTTGATAGCCTACCCAGCAATTCTTACTGCCCCCCTCCCTTAAGTGTGTTGCACAGAATTAGTTAATTGCCTGGCTCCATCTTCTCCCAGACATAACCCACAGAGCTTAGGTAAATCATACTGCCTATGCAGATTTGCCTCTTCCCTCTTCCTGGTTTCTCCTCAAGCCAGCTGGTATGCTCCTCAAAGCTCAATAAAGGGGGTCCAGACAATAGAACCCGCACTTGTAGGACTCCTATCCACCCTTCACCATAACCCTTCCACTCTCAGAGATTTTTTCCTCTGGCCCTGTGACCAATGAGGTTCAAAGAAAGTCACTCTTGCCCTGGGGAGGTGCAGAAACCTGCAATTTTGCCTTGAGTAATCACTCTTTTTGTCTCGCTCTCTCCAGATTGATATCCAGCAATCTCCTGCTTTGTAGGTTCCTAAAACAGCTCACCCAGACAGGATTTTGTCCCCACTCAACTATTTTTTTGGTAGGAGCAATGACATGGGTTCTCTTTTTCTGATACCATCCTGCCCCACCTGCCCTGACAGTAATTAATGTTTGCCTGTCATTTAGAAGAATTTGAGGTCTAAATTATTTGTTGTGCATAGATACTGAAAAAGATGACAGCAAAGCTATAACTCAATGACTTTTAAAAGATTTGTTTGGAAGACATCAAAATGAGTTGAGAGGGCATCAGAGGGGTCATACTTAGGTACATCTCAGCAGGATACCAGAGACAGCCAAAGTACATACAACCCCAGGTAGTGGTGATACTGAGGGCTATGGAGATGCACAGGTTCTACAGTCATGGCAGATGGCTCTGGACTTCAGTGCCTTGCCCGTGGGTCCTACTGAGTGTGATGGGGTTGGACTCAGATGTGACCTCTCTACACATGCCTCTACTGTCACTTTTACTGAACCTGTGGTTGGCACTGGGGTTGCTGTATACTCAGGAGACTTGAATCTATGGGCTGACCATGTGCCAGCTGGGCCCTGAGCCTCAGCAAAGTTGCAAATTCTGCTCTCCATTTCATTGCATTTACCCAGATCAGCTAACAGGGAGGTGAGGATAGTCAACCACCACACCAGGGAACCAAGTGTGTCTACAACTGCAAGCAGAAGAATCACATCCATTGGCTGTATGGGATCTAAACCCCCTCTTGATTTAGAGGTGGAGTGGACGTCACCATCCCAGGGTCCTCAGGATGGAAGAAAAATATATGGATTAATGTGGACTTACTGGTATTCTACTAGAATAGACTGGGGGAGAGTGTAAACTATAATGTAAACTATACCTAAGTGATGGAGCAGTACTCCAAAATGTATTCACCAAATGCAATGAATGTGTCACACTGATGAAAGAGATTGTTGATGTGGGAGGTATGTGTGAATGTGGAATGGGGTATGTGGAAACTTCTTATATTTTTTAATCTAATATTTTGTGTGATCTAGGTATCTTTAAAAAAAGACAGTAAAAAATTGCTAATTACAAATAATAGAAAAGATAATGCCAAAATTGCAATCCTAGAGAGGTAAGGTTTTGGGACCAATGACATTAAATTCAGAAGAAGGAATCTCATTATCTAAAAAATAATCAGTTCCCAGATAAAGAGGATTTAAAATTAATGAGATATAGTGAGAGGAATTTATAATTTGCAAAGAATCTTAATATACTAATGCAGAAGTAAATGGAAGATTATTTGGTTGACTGCATAGATATAAGATCCTTGTGTAATTCTATAAAAGGAAATTTCACCATCTTCATTGTTAAAGAATATTCCAAAGCAGTGGGTTAATTCAGCTGAAGGACTCAAATAGATGATGAGGCAAGAACCATGTATTCTTTCTCTTTCAGAAGCAACATGGCCCAGACTCCATTCTCAGGAGATGTTGTGGTTTCCCTCTGTTTATCACTGTGTATAAACAATCACCTACCCCCCACTATTTTATTTCTCCCAACAAGACATTACAGTAATGCCTTCCTCATGTTATGCAACCCCAGGATACAAGGTCATATGTCACTCAGAGTTTTGGGGACATCTTTCCAAAGTTCTCTGTCCTGCACCATGCAGGTCAAGATGAGGCGTTTTCGGGACGTGGAGTTGTCCTGGATAGTGCTTCACGGACAATTACGGGACACTGTAGATCCCCCCAGGGCCCACTGGATGGAACGTGAGAGAATCTGGGCTATGATGTGGACCATTGACTATGGGGTGCAGTGATGCTCAGAGATGAACTTACCAGGTGCAATGGATGTATCACGATGATGGGAGAGAGTGTTGCTGTGGGGGGAGTGGGGGGCGGGGGCGGTGGGGTTGAATGGGACCTCATATTTTTTTAATGTAATTAAAAATAATAATAATAAATAAATATTAAAAAAAAAAAAAAGATGAGGCTATGGGCAAGATGGTGGCTGAGTGAGTGCACCTTATAGTCTCTCCTGCAAAGAAGCGGCAGCATTAGAAATTCTTCAGGACCAGGCTGTTTCAGGATTTTGCAGGTCAGGAGGTGTCTGGACTTTGATTTGGTGGGATGGTAACAGAGATTTGTATAAAAGGTATTTTGAGGCTCTCTTACACGGAGTTAGGGGCTGCGTGCAAGACGCTCCCCTCTGGGGCAGGCGGCACCACAGCACCAGCACTGCAGCGGCGATTCCTGGAGGCTCTGTGGTGCTGGGAATTCATAAGCCCTGAGTGGGCTATTCAGGGGCTTGCAGGGCAGGAGGCCTTCGGACACCAATTTGGTGAGACAGACGGAGTTTTTTGCGAGGCAGGGAATTTTGGATTTCTGACATGAATAATAGTGCTTACGGCTAGAGCCCCACCCCACTAGGCCTGGCTGCTGATCTGCAGCATCCTTAAATCTCTCACAATAAAGAGGCGTCATCAGGAGGCTGTTTCAGGGGCTTGCAGGGTGGGAGGCGTCTGGAAGCCGATTAGGTGAATCTTTTGCAAGGCGTGGGATTTTCGGTTTCTGACACTGATATCAGTACTTCCAGCTAGAGCCCCACCCCCTAGGCTTGGCTGCTGATCTGCAGCATCCTCAAATTGGCTGCAATATAGAGGTGCCCCCAACTGGCTGTTTCGGGGGCTTGCAGGGTGAGAGGTGTCCTGAAGTTGAATTGGTGATACAATGACAGAAGAGACTCTAGTGGGAGGGGGAATTGTGGGTTTCTGACACATAGGTCAGAGTTTGTGGATGTGACGCCCTCCATAGGGCTGGCACCCAGCTGTGGGGATCCCTGAAGGCTGTGCTGCACTGCAGTGCTCCCAGGCTCCCTGTTAATTGGATTTGAGGTTTCCAGGTCTGTGTTCCCTAAACCCTGGTGGACCACACCCCAGAGACTCACACCTCTTGAGTCTGCAATATCACAGACTTCCCATCGCTGGATCCACAATGTCCTGAGGTCCATCTGAGGTCCTTGATTGTCCTAGCCCTCAACGTTTGCATTTTTTTTCCTCTTTCCTTTTTCTTTTTCTTTTTCTTTTTTCTTTTTTCTTTCTTACTGTCCTGGTTGCTAATATTGCATTATCTCCTAGATTTCTCTCCCATTATATCCGCCAAGGTCTTTTATTTTTCATTTATTTAGGGTTTTTTTGTTGTTGCTGTTGTTGTTCTCTATTTTCGTTTCTTTTCCTTACTTGTTCCCCTCCCTTTGCTTTACCCACCCCCCCTTTTTCTTTCTTTCTTTCAACTCTTTTTTTTTCTCTTGTCCCTCATTTTCTTCTTATTTTATTTTATGTAAATTATACAATAGATGCTGCAGGGAACACCTCACATTTTCTGGGTTTCCTCATCCTCCATTGCCTCATTTCTGTGTGAATTGATTTTGGCTACCTACACATCTTGATATCCTCCATCATCTACTGTCTCTCGTATACTCCACCTCCCTTTCTTTGATCCCCAAATTGTCTAACTTTTAATTTCTAACACCTTTGTTTTGTTTTCTGTCTTTTATCCACTCTTGAAACTATTGTTTTTCTTTTCTCTTTCCCTCTCTCATAAAAATACTAGCTTTTTAATTCATGCCATATTCCTCCCATATTCAGTCAACTACCTCATTATAGGTACTCTACTTACTGCTATAACTCTACACAACTTACATGAATCTAATATCCATCCTCCCAGATCTCATATTGTTGCTCTGTTAACATTTATTACCAAAACTACTTTACACATTTTCCTTTCTTACACAATTGCCTTTCCCTGGCCCTAATAATTTCTTTCAAAGTGAACTCAGCCAGCAACAAGAAATTAGAATAAGAAGAACATAGTGACAAAGAGAAGATATAACACTTACACAAAAACAACAATTAATCCCCAAGACTAGACAAAGAAGCTAAGGAAATGATTAAACACGTCCAGATAAATGATGATGAGACAGCAAAAAAACACTACAAACCAAACCAGTAATCAGGAAAACATGGCTGAATCCAATGAACAAACTAAAAACAAGGAAGGGGAGCAGAACTTTGCACAAGTAATTAAAGATTTAAAGATCTCAGAACATATATCAGAGACAAACTTAATGAAGTAAAGAAAGAGTTTACCAATATGAAGAAAACACTTGGAGGGGAAATTGCAGACATATGCAAAAAAATAAGATATGATGGTAATGAACACCACATTTCAAGAAATCAAAAATACACTCGTGGCAAATAGCAGCAGATTAGAAGAGACAGAGAAGAGAATTAGGAATGTGGAAGAGAGTACATCGGAAATCAAACAGATAGTAGAATTGATCGATAAAAAGATAGAAAAAATTCAGCTAGGACTTATGGACCTGAATGACAATGCAAAATGCTCAAACATATGTATTATAGGCATCCCAGAAGGAGAAGAGAAGGGAAAGGGATCAGAAAGAATGTTGCAGGAAATAATGTCTGAAAACTTCCCAAATCTACTGAAAGAGACAGATGTACATATCGAAGAAGCACAATGCATCCCAAACATCATACACCCCAGCAGACCTAACCCAAGACATATACTTGTCAAATTATCCAATGCTCAAGACAAAGAGAAAATTCTAAAAGCAGCAAAAGAAAAGAAAACCATCACATACAAGGGAAGCTCCATAAGATTAAGTACTAATTTCTCATCTGAAATCATGGAGGCAAGAAGGCAGTGGTATGATATAGTCAAGGTACTAAAAGAAAAAAATTTCCAACCAAGAATACTCTATCCAGCGAAACTAGCATTCAAAAATGATGGAGAGTTCAAAATATTCACAGATAAACAGAAATAGAAAGAGTATGCCAACAAGAAACCTCCCCTTCAAAAAATTCTAAAGGGAGTTCAGCAGGAAGAAAGGAAAAAACAGGACAGGCAGAGGTGGAGGAGAGTGTAAGAGCAACAAAAAAGACAAAAAGAGAAGAAAAAACAAACAAACAAACAAAATATGACAAACACAAGTCCAATCAAAATATGGCTAACATAAATAATTCCTTGAAAGTAATAACACTGAATGTCAATGGATTAAACTCATCTATCAAAAGATTCAGACTGGGACATTGGATAAGGAAATATGACACATCTACATGCTGTCTACAAGAGACACATCTTAGACCAAGAGAATCATGGAGGCTGGAAGTGAATGGTTGGAAAACAATCTTACAAGCAAACAATAACCAAAAAAAGGCAGGAGAAACTATATTAATATGAGACAAAATAGACTTTAAATGCGAAACAATTGTGAGAGACAAAGAAGGATCGTACATATTAGTGAAAGGGGCACTCTCTGAAGAAGAACCAACAATCATAAATATTTATGCTTCTAACAAGGGTGCCTCTAAATACATGAGGCAAACACTGGAAAAACTAAGTGAAAAAAAAGACGCATTTACAATTATAGTGGGAGAATTTAATACACCACTCTCAACTCTGGAACAGAACATCTCAAAAGAGAATCACTAAAGAAACAAAATATTTGAACAATATATTAGAGGAGCTGGATCTAATAGACGTATACAGATCATTACACCCAAACACAGCAGGATATACATTTTTCTCAAGTGCACATGGATCATTCTCCAAGATAGGTCATATGCTAGGCCACAAAGAAAGGCTTAATGAATTCAGAAAGATCGAAATCATACAAAATAATATCTCTGACCACAGTGGAGTGAAGCTGGAAATCTGCAAGGGCAAGAGGCCCAGATTTCACACCAAGATATGGAAATTAAACAGCACACTCTTAGAAAAACAGTGGGTCAAAGAGGAAATCTCAAAAGAATTCAATAACTACCTTGAAACAAAGATAATGATAACACAGCATACAAAATTTATGGGATGTTGCAAAAGCAGTACTGAGAGGAAAATTTATAGCATAAATTCATACATCAAAAAAGAAGAAAGAGCAAAAATTGAAGAACTAACTGCACATTTGGAGGAATTAGTAAAAAAAAACAACAAAGAAATCCCACAGGAAGAAGAAAGAAAGAAAGAACAAAGATAAGAGCAGAACTAAATGAAATAGAAAATAAGAAAGCACTTGAAAAGATAAACAAGACCAAGAGCTGGTTTTTGGGGAAGATCAATAAAATTGACAAACCCTTAGTGAGACTAAAAAAGCAAAAAAGAGAGAAGATGCAAATACACAAAATAAGAAATGAGAAAGGAGATATCACCACTGACCCACAGAAATAAAGACTATCATAAGAGGATACTTTGAAAAACTATATTCCAACAAAAATGATAATTCAGAGGAAATGGACAAATTCCTAGAAATACATAAGCAGCCTATATTGATGAAAGAAGAAATTGATGATCTCAACAAACCAATCACAAGTAAAGTGATAGAATCAGTCATTAACAACCTACCAACTAAGAAGAGCGCAGGGCCAGATGGTTTCACAGGTGAATTCTACAAAACATTCTGGAAAGAACTAATACCAGTCCTGCGGAAACTCTTCCAAAAAATCGAAACAGAAGGAACATTACCTAACTCATTCTATGATGTCAACATTACCCTAGTATACCAAAGCCAAACAAAGACACCACAAGAAAGGAAAATTACAGACCAATTTCTCTAATGAACCTAGACACAAAAATACTTAACAAAATACTTGCTAATCATATTCAACAACACATTAAACGAATTATACACCACGACCAAGTGGGATTCATCCCAGGTATGCAAGGATGGTTCAACATAAGAAAATCAATCAACGTAATACACCATATAAACAGATTGAAGGAAAACAAATCACATGATTATATCTATAGATGCAGAAAAAGCATTTGACAAAATACAGCACACTTTCTTGATAAAAACACTCCAAAACATTGGAATACAAGGAAATTTTTTGAACATGATAAAGAGTATATACAAAAAACCTAAAGCCAACATTGTTTACAATGGAGAAATCCTAGAATCCTTCCCTCTAAAATCAGGAACAAGACAAGGATGCCCATTGTCTCTGCTCCTATTTAACATTGTCTTAGAAGTACTTGCTAGAGCACTGAGGCAAGAACCAGATATAAAAGGCATTCAAATTGGAAAGGAAGAAGTCAAAATTTCATTATTTGCAGATGACATGATCCTATACATAGAAAACCCTGAGAGATCTACCAGAAAGCTTCTAGAACTCATAAATGAGTTTAGTAAAGTCACAGGTTATAAGATCAATGTGCAAAAATCAGTAGCATTTCTGTACACCAATAATGAGCAAGATCAGGAGGAAATCAAGAAACAAATACCATTTACAATAGTCAATAAAAAATCAAATATTTAGGAATAAATTTAACTAAAGATTTAAAAATCTTATATACTGAGAACTATACTAGACTGTTCAAGGAAATCAAAGAAGACCTAAATAAATGGAAGACTATTCCTTGTTCATGGATAGGAAGACTAAATATTATTAAGATGTCTATCCTACCAAAACTGATCTACACATTCAATGCAATACCAATAAAAATCAACACAGCCTTCTTTAAGGAACTAGAAAAACTAACTATGAAATTTATTTGGAAAGGAAAGAGGCCCCAAATAGCCAAAGACATATTGAAAAAGATAAACGAAATTGGAGGAATCACACTAACGGACTTCAAAACATACTACAAAGCTACAGTAGTGAAAACAGCATGGTATTGGCATAAGGAGAGACACACAGACCAATGGAATCAAATTGAAAGTTCTGATATAGAACCTCATATATATAGCCATATAATATTCAATAAAGCCACCAAACCCTCTCAACTGGGAGAGAATGGCCTATTCAACAAATGGTGCCTGGAGAACTGGATAGCCATATGTAGAAGAATGAAAGAGGATTACCATCTCACACCTTATACAAAGATCAACTCAAGATGGACCAAAGACCTAAATATAAGAGCCAAGACCATAAAGACCTTGGAAAGCAGTGTAGGGAAACATCTACAGGACCTTGTAATAGGAAATGGCTTCATGAATATCACATCAAAAGCACAAGCAGCAAAAGAACTAATAGATAAATGGGACTTCCTCAAAATTAAAGCCTTCTGCACCTCAAAGGAGTTTGTCAAGAAAGTAAAAAGGGAACCCACACAATGGGAGAAAATATTTGGCAACCATATATCTGATAAGAGACTTATAACTTGCATATTTAAAGAACTCATATATCTTGAAAACAAACCCATTTTAAAAATGGGAAAAAGATTTAACCAGACACTTCTCCAAAGAAGAAATACAAATGGCTAAAAAGCACATGAAAAAAATGCTGCAAATCTCTAGCTATCAGGGAAATGCAAATCAAAACTACAATGAGATACCATCTTACACCCATAAGATTGGCAGCTCTGAAAAAAACAGAAGAATACAAATGCTGGAGAGGATGTGAAGAAATGGGGACACTCATCCACTGCTGGTGGGAATGCAGAAGGATCCAACCATTCTGGAGGACAGTTTGGCGGTTTCTCAAAAAACTAACCATAGATTTGCCATATGACCCAGCAATACCACTGCTGGGTATATACCCAGCAGAACTGAAAACAAGGACACAAACCGATATATGCACACCAATGTTCATAGCAGCATTGTTCACTATCGCCAAAAGTTGGAATCAACCCAAATGCCCATCAACAGATAAGTGGATCAATAAAATGTGGTATATACATACAGTGGAATACTACTCGGCTGTAAGAACAAATACACTACAAACACACGTGATAACATGGATGAATCTTGAGAACCTTACGTTGAGTGAAGCAACCCAGGCATTGAAGGACAAATACTACATGACCTCAATGACATGAAATAAGCAAGCTGCCTCAGAGAGCTAGAGCCTGGAAGATAGGCTTACAGGAAATCGGGGGGTGGAGGATGGATGTGAGCTGACGTCTGCAGGGGTGGAATCTATGAGTTGGCGGTAAGTATGAGCACAAAGAAGAGATAAAACGGGGGCAAGGGGTTGCCTTTGGGTGGGGCTTTGCGGGTTTGAGGGGGGCATGGGATGGGTGGATGGGTAATATTGCCCAAAAAATTGGGGGGAGGGAAGGGCAACATACGAACATAGGAGAGTGTCAGGTGTTGGTTGAGAGTAAAATGCTGAGAAAACTGTATCAAAATATGAGAAGGTTATCTGTTTAGGATGCTCAGAGGGGATGGTCTGACACAGGACCGACTCCTGGGGAATGTCTGAATGCTCATTTTGCCAAGGTGGGTTGTACCATTGGATAGAGACCCAAGTAGTGAGAGTGGGGGTGGACCCACATTCTGGGGAGGACTAATGCCATCAAAAAAGAGGGAACTGTATCTCTCGAGAGAAAGGATGGCTCCCAGGGCATTAGGGCAGTTGAGCAAGTCAGGCCCTGAACACTATTGCAAGTATCTCTGGACGTGGCTCCTTGGGAAATGGAGATTGGCAGTTGCTGTGGGCCCCAAGGGGAGGGGAAAATGGATGTTGAATGGATGGTACCAAGGTAAATGTGGGGATAAGAGAGGAGTTTTGCGAGAGTATACAAGGATGGATATAAAACATGTAATATTACACCAAAAACATATAGGGGACGACAAACTAATAATGTAAACCATAATGTAAAACATAGGATAACTAAAAATTTAGAAAACTCTATAACCTAAAGTATGGACCACAATGTAAGCACAGATGTCACCTAGTTTGAAAGCTATTGTCTCAGAGTCTGTACATCAGTTTAAGTAAATATGATATGAATAAGTTAAGAATATCGCTGTGGAAGGGAAAAGGTTTTATGGTGGATGTGTGGGAGTACTGTATATTGTATATATGAATTACTGTGATCTAGGGCTCTTGTGAAGAGAAGCTCAATAATTAGGAAAAAAGAAAAGAAAAAGATAGGATGTAGAATTTTTCCAAATCAATATGTACTCTAGATCTAACCTTTAAACTCATCACTATATTCCATTTTACTAGTAAGGGAACCTGACATTATATTGGGATTCACTTTACAGGAAGTTTTGGATCACAGAGTGGTTCAACAATGGCGGCGGAGGAATACTGGTATGGGATGTTATTGACAGGCTATATATGGTTGACAGGGAGTTATACAGGGCATATGTCCAGGGTGCATGGTAATGTTTAGATATACTCATAGTGGAAAAAATTAAAAACAACAGCTGGGGGGGTACTGGGTTCCTGTTCGGGGGGGCTCTGTCGTGGTCCCTAGGGGAGCAGTGGCAGTCCCCCGGGTGCAACGGTAAGAACCAGGAAGGAATGAGGGTCCAACAGTGGGCTCCTGATACTAATGACTATGCTTGTGAGCCTATACACCTGCAATAAGAACAAGGCCTAGAGCAGCATTGTGCCTGGGAGTTTCCTCCTGACAGCCTTCATGTTACTCAAATGTGGCCACTCTCGAAGCCAAACTCAGCATGTAGATGCAGTGCATTCCCCCCAGCCTGGGGACATGACAACCGGGGATGAGCCTCCCTGGCACCGAGGGATCACTACCAAATTCCAGCTGAAGATGCAACTAGAAAATGACCTTGAATTAAAAGTTCAATGCGGATCAGCAGAATATCCCTGTCTACATATAATAACAGGAGTTTAAAATGCTGTTTGACCTAATGTAAGGAGGAAATGGAAAGGAGAAATGAGTTTATATGGCTACGAGTCTCTAAAAAAGAGTCTGGAGGTTGTCAGAAGGATTGCCCTAATGCACATCTGAGCAGAGCCTAAGAGACAGGTAAAGTAGATACAGCCCCAGGTATTGGTTCTTTTGAGGGATAAAGAGACCCACGGGTTCTATGGTCATGGCAGATGGGGTTCACTGCCATGTCAGATGGCCCTTCATTGGAGCTGGTGTTTCTGCGTGATGGAATTGGACTCAGATGGGATCTCTTTTCACAAGCCTTTCATGATACTTTACTGGAATTGTAGTTGGTGTTGGGGTTTAAGATATATTTAGGGGATTTGAATCTCTGGACTGACAATATGATAGCCAGGCCCTGAGCCTCAACAGACTTCAGCTCCTACACTCTGATTTATTGGACTTACCCCACTCAACTAACATGGAGTTGAAGAAGGTCAACCACCACACCATGGAGCCTAGAGTGCCTACGACTGAAAGCAGGAGGATTGCATCCCGTATCCATGTAGAATCTAAGCACCCACTTGACATAGATGTGCAATGGACACAACCAATCCAATGTCCACAGAGAAAATGTGGCATTGGTGTGGGAAGGGTGGCCATGGTGGCTACTGGGTGTGGGGAATGGGAGGAAGAGATGAGATGGGGAGGCATTTTCGGGACGTGGAGTTGTCCTGGGTGGTGCTTCACGGACAACTACGGGACATTGTAGATCCCCCCAGGGCCCACTGGATGGAACGTGGGAGAGTGTGGGCTATGATGTGGACCATTGACTATGGGATGCAGCGATGCCCAGAGATGTACTTACCAGGTGCAATGGATGTGTCATGATGATGGGGGAGAGTGTTACTGTGGGGGAAGTGTGGGGTGGGGGCGGTGGGGTTGAATGGGACCTCATATTTTTTTAATGTAATATTTTTTTAAAAAATGAATAAAAAAATAAAATTAAATTAAATTAAAAAATAAAAAACACAAGCTAGGTGAAAAAGAATACAAAAATAAATAAATAAATAAATAAATAAATAAATAAATAAATAAGAGTGGCAACTGTGGGCATCCTTGTTTTTACCAGATCTAAGAGTGAAAGTCTTGAGCATTTTACCATTGAATACGATGTCCTCTGTAGGTTTTGAATACGTACCATTTACCACGTTGAGGACCTTTCCTGAAGTTCTATCTTTTGAAGTGGTTTCATCAAGAAAGATTCTGTGTCTTGTCAAATGTTTTTCTGTATCCATATACATGATCATATGACTTTTTAATTTTGATCTCTTAATCTGGTATATGACATTGATTTTCTTATGTTGAACCATTTTTGCTTGCCTTGGATAAAACCCACTTTATTGTGCTGTATAATTCATTTGATGTGCTGTTGAAAACGATTAGTCCATATTTTCTTGAGAATTTTCATATGTAATTTCTTTAGAGAGCTTGGTCTGCAAATTTTTTTCTTGTGACACATTCTTTCCCTGTACATATTTTTAATTTTTTTTTATTTTTAAAGAACATTTAGTTTACATAAATGATACAAAAAATGTGCAGGGGATTCCCATATGCTGCACTGCCTCCCCCTCCCACACTTCCACACATCAAAAATATCCTTCCATAGTGTAATACATTTGTTACAATTGTTGAACACATATTGAAGCATTTCTACTAACTTTGGACTCTAGTTTACATTATAGTTTGCACTCTCAGTACCACACAATTTTGTAAGTTATGAAAAAATATATAATGGTCTGCATTTGTCATTGCAATTTCATACAGTATAATTTGAATATTATTAAAATTCCCCATATTAGAAATATCCTTCCCTTTCCCTCCCATCAGAACCTCTGGTGTCCACTTCCTTTATATCAATGTTAAAAGTTACTCTATTGGTAGAATAATAAATATATAACAGAATAATAATGTCTAATTTTGTCCATTGTTGATTCCCCAATCTTGAGGATTTGGTGATTGTGATGTCCACTCTGTTTTTACTTGAGAGGTGGCTTATATCCCATGGGGCAGAGGGATGGAACTGTTTTGCTTGCAGTTGCAGACACTCTTTGTTCCTTGAGATGGGCATTGTCCATCATCATTTCCTTATTAGTTGTTCTGGGTGAGTTCAATGAACTGGTGAGTAATCTTGCAACTGGCTGTGGTTTATGGCTCAACTGGCACATAGACAAACCAAAGTTTAAAGTCTCTAGGACACATATGTAGCAAGCATAATGGTAATTATATGTTCAAATAAAAGGTACAGAAGAGCAATGTGTAGGGAAATTATGAGTCTAACTCTTTTACTCTGAGGAGCATAAATTCCAAAGTAAGGCCTCCTGAGAGCATGCAAAATTTCTGAGCTTGTTTGCCCAACTTATAATGTCTGGATATTTCTTGAGCCCTCAGGAGCCACACTATTTAAAACACTGTTTACTCTGGTAGTCAATAAGATCCTAATGAGATGTGCATAAGCATAACCTTTAGAATGATTTCCCAACACTTTGAAATCTCTTAGCCATAAAAACTCAATTGTATTTAATAATTCTCGCCTTTGGTCAAGGTCTTTTTTCCAGATGCTGCTTGGTGCTTGGTCATAATTCCCCAGTTCCAAAAAGGCTTATTCCTGGTAATCATGCCCCATGCTGGGGAGAAGTTAATGCATTTATATGCTGTTTGGCTTAGAGAGAGGCCTCATTTAGGCAAAAAGGAGGCTTTCAAGAGGAACTCTTAGGCAATATATAATTCTAGGCTAATTTTCAATTTTATAAGAAAAGATACATAAGTACAATTGTCAATATCAAGGGCATGGCATAATGGTCTGTCTACCTTCACTAGGCACTGCACTTGTTCTCAAGAGATTCTTGCCATCCTATTAGAGAATATAGCAGAACTACCCAGGATAGGAATTCAATATTTTTTCAGCTATTGTGTGGGTCTCCACCCATTGAAACCAGACCCCATTAACATGAACATATTCATATGCCTTAGAATCATGCCCCAGGTGAACACCTCCCCATACGTACCCCCATACTCTTGTGGCTTATTTGTGGTTTTTGTATTAGGGTGGAATTGGCATCATAAAATGAGTTAAGTTATTTTCCCTTCCTTTCTCTTCAAGTTTTTGGAAGATTTTGAACAGGATTGGCATTAATTCTTCCTAGAATTGTTGTTAGAATTCACATGGAATCCATGTGATTCTCAGCTTTCCTTAGTAGGGAGGATTTTGATGATTAATTCAATCTCACTCTCTATGATTGTTTCATTGAGTTCTTGTATTTCTTATTTTTTCAAAGTAGGATGCTTGTGTTTTTCTAGAAATTTAAACATTTCATCTAAAGTCATCCATCTTGATGGCAAGCAGTTTTTCAAAATACACTTTGATTATACTCTATTTCTGTGGGATTAGTGGTGATATATCTTCTCTCATTTTTAAAAAATTTATTTGCATCTCCTCTGTATTTTTTCTTTGTAACTCTAGCATTTTGTCAATTTTGTTAATCTTCTTGAAGAACAAGATTTTGCTATTTTTTTATATTTTTTATTCTCAATTTTATTTATTTTGCATTAATCTTGGTTATTTCCTTTCTTTTGATTGCTGTGTGAATAATTTGTTCTTCTTCTAGTTCTTCCAAATTTGGAGTGATGCCATTCATTTTAGCTCTTCCTTCTTTTTTAATATAGTCATTTATGAATATAAATTTACCTCTCAACAAGTGTTTTAACATCATCCCATAAACTTTGATATGCTGTGTTCCCATTTTCATTCATTTTGATGTATTATTGATTTCTTTTGCAATTTCCTCCTTGATCCACTGATTGTTTATGAGTGTGTTATTTTACTTCCATATATTTGTGCTTTTCTGGTTCTTTGCCTCTTATTAATTTCCAGCCTCATTCCATGTTGATCAGAGAAATTAGTTTGCATAATTTCAATCTTTCTAAATTCTCTTGGAATTGTTCTGTGTCCCAGCATGTGGTCTATCCTGGAGAATGATTGAGTGCATTCAAGAAGATTATTTATCCTTCTGTTTGGGGGTATAATGTTCTGGTTATATGCATTAGCTCTAATTCCACCAATGCATTATTCATGGTCTCAGTTTCTTTATTAACCCTCTGTCAATATGTTGTTTAATGTTAATAATGGGGTACCAAAGTTCACCACTAGGATTGTAGATGCATTATTCCCTCCCTTAGTTTTGCCAGTGTTTCCCTCATATATTTTGGGATACCCTGGTTAGATGCATAAATATTTATGATTTTTCTTTCTTCTTGATATATTACCTTTCTTAAAATATATAATGTCCTTCTTTGTCTCATGCTATAGTAGTTTTGCATTTAAAATGATTTTTAAATTTGTATATTTATATAGGTACTCCCACTCTCTTTGGGTTATTTGTTGAGTGTAAAATCATTTTCCAAAATTTCACTTGGAACCTCCTGTGTCTCTGTACCTAAGGTGAGATTTTTCCTGCTTTCAGAATTCTCTCTTTGTTTGAATATTTAACAATCTAATAAGTATGTGTCATGAGGGTAGGTCTATTAGAATTTATTATGTTTGAAGTTTGCTGCACTTACTGGACATGGACATCCACGTCCCTCATAAGAGTTGGGAAATTTTAAGCCATTATTTCCTCCAACACTCCCTCTGCTCCCTTTCCTTTCTCTTCTCCTTCTGGGATGCCTGTAATGCATATGATTTTGTGTTTCATTTTGCCATTCAATTCCCTGAGTTCCTTTTGATGTTTATACTCTGTTCTACTCTTTCTTTGATTTCAGATGTTCCATTTTCTGCATCACGAATTCTTTCTTCTTCCTTTTCAAATCTTCTGTTATGTGCTTCCAGAGTATTTTTAATTTCTGGCCATGTGACTTCTGTCACCATCAGATATGTTATCTTTTAATGTATACTTTTTAAAATTTCTTCTGTATGCTCCCCAATGTCTTCTTAATATCCTTTATCTTTTCTTCACTTCATTAAGTTGGTTTGTGATGTTTGTTAAGAAATCCCTGATCATTTGCTTCACATTCTGTACATCCTCCTGCTTTGCTGTTTGTTCATTAAACAGGGCCATGTCCTCCTGTTTCTTAGTTTGGTTTGTCATTTTTTTTGCTGGTGCCTAGGTATCTGTATGTCTTGAGGGGTTTATTCAGTTGGTTAGCTTCTTTATCTAGTCTAAGGAATTTTTTTGATTTTGTTTCATATTAAGGATAATCTTTTATACTTGATTCCACTTAATTTACATCTTTGTAGTGGTCCCTGATCCCCTCAATAAATATTAAGATAATAAAAAATAAAAGAATAAAATGATAATATTAAAAAAGATGGGAAAGAAACCATAAAAGGGCCTGGGAAAAGATATAGGTAATAACAGTGAAAATTAATTAAAAAAATTAAAAAGAAATAAAAATTTTTAAAAATGGAAGAGAGTAAAAGGAACATGAAAAACTATACTAAATAGATAAATAAATAAATATAAAGATTAAAATAAAATAAATAAAAAATAAAAATGAGATAAGAAAAATGAAATTAAACAAAAATAAAATGAAATAAATTAAATTAAATTAAATACTAGAGAGATGAGAAGAGAAGAAAGAAAATGAAGACCAAACATGATAAGGTAGGAGGAAAGAAAAGGAAAGGAAGAAGGAAAAATAAAAGATTGAAAATAAATAAAGAAAATGTGGAGGCTGTGGCCATTGAAAGTTCTGAGGGGGGAGAGACGGGAAACAGGTGTAATAGGGCAACATTTTCAAGTTAATGGAATTGTCCTGAATAATGTTACAATAACAGATACAGGACATTATATATCTTGTCATAACTTATAAAATGGTGTGGGAGAGAGTTTAAACTATAATATAAACTATAATTCACACTTGTTGCTCCAATAAATGTTCATCTATTGTAACAAGTGTCCCACACTAATGAGGGATGTTGTTAAGGTGGGAAATTGTGGGAGGGTTTGGGAGTCAAGCATATGGTAATTTCCTACATTTTTCTGTAACAGGTAATCTCTGTATCTTTTTAAAAAAAGTCATGCACTGATCACCAAAAATAAAATAAAATAAAGTGCTTTGCATAAAAAAATACATAAAGAAAAGCCATCTCCATCTCAGGCTACCAAAGCTCACCAGTCAACCAACCCACACTCCAACCTACACAAGTAAGTAACTGAGAGGTAGAGAAAAAATATTACAAATTAAAAGTTTAAAAAGTAAAAACCTAAGGAAATAATCTCAATCTCAGTTTGGCTATTTTCCTACAGTTCCTCCTACCCCCAGGTAGCTGGCTGGATGCCCAACATCCCCCAGGATTATTCTCTGGCTTTCATCTCTTCCAGACCAGTTGGGTGTCTAACAACTTTCCAACTGCCTCTCCCAACTCCTAACTCACCTGCGCTGTTGGACTCCCATCAGCTCACACCCTCAGTGATGCTTTTCCTCTCTCTCCCAGAGTGGGAGTCATGAGAGCCAATTTAATCAGCTTTACCTTCCCCTCTTCCTGGGGCTACCTCAGCATGGCCTCACGTCTCTCTTTTTCCTGGGAACTGACTGAGATCCAGCTTTCCCATCCTATCTCTGCAAATCCATACTCCTCTCTACCCCTGAACCATCTGGTGCCAGTCCCCACACCTGTTTTTCACACAGCTTCCTTCCATCAAGAGGTTTCTGTTCACCGGAATGCACCCTTGGTCACCCATTGGATCTCCTCATTTTGGAGCTGGCTTACCACTGACCTTTCACCCAAATCACTCCTCTGGCTTTCATCTCCCTCAGAGCTAACTGGGCACTGGTTTCCTGGCCATATCTCCCACATCATCCCTCTCTACCAAACAATTGGGTGCCCACTCTAGCTACCTTCTCTGATTGCCCCCATAGTCCCATGGCTTCCCTTCTGCCAGTTAAGTCTGCCTAACATCCCACAGTTTCTGGAGGAGTGCAGCCCGCCATTCCCTACTCCGTCATCACAGATTACCCCCTAAAAATGGAATTTGGCTTTCAAATGATTAAATTCTCATGAAGGATATTTAAGGGTGCTCATGGCAGTGCCCATCCATGATTTCAATGAGGTTACGTTCTTATTTTAACTTATATTTAGGAGATAGAACCCTGTCATTCCCTGAAAAAGGAAGCATATCTTAATTTATCAGGTGTATAGATAAATAATACAAAATGGACTTTTTCTAAGATACCAGCATTTTGAAAAGGAGAGAGCATTATAATTTTCTGCTTTCACAAAATTTGGATCACCTTGTAACTTGGCCTATTTATTTATTGCCATGATACACATAGCCACTCTGTGAATTAGGTGATGGTTGACTTATTTAATTAATATAGATGTTAACATATTAAATAATTGGTAAGTATTAGAATGAGTAAACGATTCTGAAAATAGGTGAAATTTCCAGCTTGCTAAATGGATAACTATAAGGATACATCCATATAAATAATGGGCTGCATGGTTTAGCAAATATGTTTCAGGTCTCCCTGTTGGTGTTGGACTAGGAAGTTTTAGCAGCCCAATGGTTGCTTCTCATTCATTGTTACACCTTTGCACTTGTTCATGGCCATCAAGCATGTGATTACTAGGTTGCCAGCTGATTTCTTTGGCTTAGTGTTGATAGTAGTGTGATCATTATTGCCACTCAAATTAAGTGTTAATATCTGAACATTCTTATTCAAAATATTTGGGGTTATTCTATATAATATTAAATTGAAGATCTTTTTATGGACTGTATATAATGATATCATACCAATCACTTAAGATATAAAATTACTTTTTATTATAAGTATAAAATGGGTACTCTGTGATTGTGAAAATGATAATTTATGCATGCAAACATTTATTATGAATTATTAGCAATATAGAAGCTAGGAAAAAAAAATAACCAAAAACTATATATAAAATGTTATTGAAGAGCTATTGTTGAGAGTTCAATTTAAAAGACTAAGAAGCCCCTACAAGGTGAGTACAGGCCAACTGTCACTTTGTTTCCTGAAGGCAACATTGTTCAGGTGATCAGGTCATGCATAAACAGAGACTTTTTGGGGCAAGGAGACTTCAGCAAAGCACTTAAAGTCTCTGTATGCAGTCATGAAGAGTCTGAAAGAGGCTCACATGCAGTATAGTCTCTACCAGACTACAAAATCATGGCAAGGAACTTCTGAGAGCACAGTAGTTATGAAGATCCTTTTATATTTATATAAGGTGTTATTAAACAGTGTATTAATAAAAACCTTTCTAAGTCTATTGTTTTTCCAAAGTGTCATGTTTTCTTCTTACAGGCATATTATTTTTCTTACTCTGTTCCTTAAAGTCTCCAGCACTGTGCTTGAAGTAGAATATTTGCCTTTTCATGCTATTTTTCCTCATGTTCATGCTGCTTTGTGACATTATCACTGGGATGCAGATGTTTTGGATATTTTCCTAAATTTATTCCTAAGTCTTTCAAATCATTTATTGGTGAACACTTTCAATATTCTCTCAGAATTTCAAGTTTGTTGTTATTCCTCAGTAATAAAGCATCAGGAACTCTTTTAAGATTTAGAATTCAAACTTACATATGTCATTAAAATCATTTTCCTTTACCTTCATGATGTCATTATTTTCAAGTTAATTGCCTAAACTTTAACTTTGGTTAATTAATGTGAGGTGAGCATGTTAATTCTGTTTTATTTCACCTTATTCACACATATTATAAATATTTTAATTTCATCTCATAATTTATGTACCTATACAAACTATCTTGTTCTTTAAAGGCTATTGATCCTATGATCATGGTACAAATATTCTAACATTCCATTAAACAAACACTAATGCTGAAAGCATTTTGTGAGTTTTTTCCTCAAGATTTACAAAACCCCTAGTCTGTGTTATCTGTCATTTAAAAAAGCTGTTAATCTAATTAACCTCAACAAATTGTTCAAAATATCTATAGAAAACAAGGCATTGAAGGACCTTCACCTTTGTTGGAATCAGCCATTACTGGATACACTGAAAATTGCCACAGATATAAATATCCCAGTTACCTCCAGAAAAAGATTACCAAGTATAATAGAGAAACCATTGGACATCTCCCTCATATGGTTTAGAATAAATTTACTCCTTTTTGAGAATTGACTCTCGAGGGTATGCGCAGTGAAGAAAACTGAAGGGTCACAGTAATGGGCTTTAATCTCTGAGGGTTTATAAGACATTGATGTTTGTGAAGACAAACCTCATATCTAAGGCTTCACGTGTGCGGTTTTTTACTTTGATGCATGTTCCTTCATAGGTTTGAATCTTGAATTTTCAGGCAAATGGGAAAAATTTTCATTTGACCAAGATATAGTGATAGTTTACAATATTTTTTCCATTTTTATGATTCTGTATAGCATAATTTTTTCGTGGTATTACTAACCTTTAAGAATGAGACTTAGATCTTTGTAAATAGACAAATGTATGTCAGAGCTTTTGTTGTATATGAAGAAGTCTAGACTCTTTTAATTAACAAAACCATATTATCTCTTTATCATTTTGACTACACAGAA
This sequence comes from Dasypus novemcinctus, assembly GCF_030445035.2. Taxonomy (NCBI): domain Eukaryota; kingdom Metazoa; phylum Chordata; class Mammalia; order Cingulata; family Dasypodidae; genus Dasypus; species Dasypus novemcinctus. The sequence continues at coordinate 4,378,027 of NC_080694.1, read as the reverse complement.
GTACAGATGTTAAAAGAAATGGAAAATTTCACCATGATTACAGAATTCCTCCTTATGGATTTATCAAGCTCCCGGGATATTCAAGTCTTAACGGGTCTGCTATTCTTAGTGATTTTTCTGGGAGCTCTGGCTGGGAATCTTCTAACCATTACTGTTATTTTGATGGACCCACATCTTCACTTACCCATGTATTTCTTTATTGGAAATTTATCCTTTATAGATTTGGGTTGTATCTCAGTTACTGTTCCCAAATATGTTGTGAATTCTCTGACAGGCAGCAATTTGATTTCTCTCAAAGAATGTACTGCTCAGACTTTCCTATTTATCTTATTTACATCCACAGAGTATTTTTTCCTGGTGGTGATGTCCTATGACCGTTATGTTGCTATTTGCCACCCCCTGCATTATGGGGTCATTATGACCTCACATTTGTGCACACAGATAATAGGTGGCTCGTGGACTGTTGGGCTGGTCTATTCTGCAATCCACACAGTCACCATGTTCAGGCTTCCCTTCACAGAATCCAGTGTGATCCATCAATATTTCTGTGACATTCCTCAAGTTATGAGCATCTCATCTCCAACTGTGCAGTTTTCTGAAACTGTGACACTTGCTGTAAGTTCTTGCCTTGTCTTACTCTGCTTTGTCATCTTATTTACCTCATATGTTAAGATATTTTCAACTGTGCTCCAGATGCGTTCTGTGGAAGCCCGTAACAAAGCCTTGTCAACCTGCTCTCCCCAATTAGCTACTTTTGTTTTATTTATCATTTCTGGAATCTTTGCTTGTTTAGGCCCCATCTCAAATGAATCAACAATCTATACCCTCCTTATAGCCATGTTCTATACCATGGTGCCCCCCTTCATAAACCCCATCATCTTTAGCCTGAGGAACAAAGAGATTAAAAGGGCCCTGGGAAGAATGTTTAGTAGGTCTTTCCAGTTAACTCTAAGGGATTCATTTTTTAATGGGAAGTAATGTATCAATAATCAGTGAAGGAAAAATAATATGTATAAAATATCATCTTGAAATTTAGATCAAATTTCTTAAATTACACACTTGATTTTTTAACAAGGAGTAGTTAATCACTGAGCTGAGAATTTGCTTGAATAAAATGTTCTTGTAACTTTTTTCAAATGCAAACTAGTAAATGTAAATATTTAATTTGTGGTATATTCATAATATCCTCATGTAGGTTTAACTGAAGAAAGATCTGGAAGTGTTATTCACTTTCTCATATTCACACTGTATTGGGTGGGAAGTTGGGAAGAAAACTCAGTTCATTCTATCTTGCACATTTATGCCCTATGGTCTCTCAGTATTCACCATCTAATACAATTGTTATTCATGCTCATTACTTGATTACATATAAGAATATATGCTTGAATAGGGAACACTTTTTCAGTTTAACTTACACATTATGTTTATGATATTAAGCATTATGGTTTCTAGATGAATTACATAGGGAAGTCCTTAATCCTATGAATACACCAATCTATATTCCTAACTATGTGCAACATACAGTCTACACAGTAGAGAGATAGCAGTGTGGAGAAAGAAGGCAGTTGATATTCACATTAGGGAAACAGTGATCTACTATCTTGAAGCCATGCAGACAATGAATGAAGACAAAATGTGGAAAATGTATATCATAAAATACTGAAATATCTAATAAAGATTTGATGTATACACTATTCATCATTTATAGTGACAAAAGATAAAGACATGATAGCACTATAATGATGAATTAAGGTATGGACATTTCTGCACATGAGGTCATTTAATAAAACACAATGGGGTGGATTAAAGGGATTCCAGAGATCAGTTACATTGCAGGCTGATGATGATGGCAGATATGTGATGAAATTCCAGAAGTTACACAAGCTTCAGGATCCTTTTGTGATAGAAAAAAGAGTTTGCAAAAACCTGGAAAACTGCCTCTAGTATTATTTATATAGTGTTTAATCCTGTGTACAGTTTTTTCTATCATTCTGTCTGTATGTGTGTGACAGTATATTAACAACAACAAAAAGCTTCTCCTATCTTCCTGGTGTACAGATATGTAGATAACATTGAACTAGGCTAATTTTAATTGAATAAAACTATAACAGTTATTTAATCACCAACTGGACAAAACACACAAGCAGGTGCCCTTCACCTAAAATTGCTATATAAATTTTAATAAATTTGAATGCAAATATCAGTGTGTATTTGATGTTTTATTAATTATAATAAATATTATTGTTAAAAGTCTTAGTAATGTTCATTTGGTTGCTTAACACAATGGTCAGTAAGAATTGTTAAAGTATAAGAAATGGTTTCTTATTGTTCTAACTACTGAAGAGTACATATTAGTACCTACTATTTTTATCCATATCCTAATCCATGACTACCAACACTTAGCTTACTATATTATTTTGATTTCAACCTTATCTTTTTTCATTTATAATCTAATCAGCACTGTATCAAAATTTTGCTTGCATCATATTCTTCATAGAGCATGGCGAAGCTTTCCATTATTGCCTTTCTTTTATTTATATGGTGTGTTTTGTTTTGGTCTGAGTTTTCATGTTTTATATTATTAATTAGAGATTATAATCATAGCCATAGACAAATTATCTTTTCAATATATTATCTTTGTCTATGAATGTGGGCATCTGTCCATAATCCTTTAATTTGAAAAATTTTGAATATTTATTAACTGATGTTTATTACCTCTAAACTGGAACAACAGAAACCATCTCTCATTGTTCTGTTCACCTGTTAATTTTGTCTATTTGTTCTCCTTGATTGAGATAACATTCATTTAGCAACAAATTATTTTTTACAGTATTTTGCGTGTTTACATATTGTTAAAGAAGTTCATAACTATGCAAGTTTGCAAGAGTTTCTTTTTTTCCTATTAGTTCTGTAGTCTGACCTTTTAAAAGTAGAATTTCAATGTTCTTGTGTTCCACAAATATAAAGAAAGAAAGAAAGTATGCAGGTGAATTTTCTTCCTCTGGGAACACAGTATTCCTGTCATCATCTATGAAACAATCTACTTCTATTTTGTTTGGGCAAACTCTTTATTAAGATATTAAATAACCTTAAATATGTGCAAATATTTTTAGCATTGCTCTGTTCCTTTGATATAATTAGTACTGCATCAATACTGTACTGTATTAAGTACTTATTAATATTATGTTTTTTTAACGGTACCACTTCAAAAGATGAGCTGTCTGCCTTGACCATTATGCATCAATTTTAATTTTAGGGTAGATTAATCAGTTCTTCAAAATTTTAAAGATACTACAGAGTGTGATTCCATTTAATACAATATTATTTTTTAGTTGAAACTTTCTTTTATAATAGATTTTGTCCAATACTTGAATATGGCAAATATTTGAAGTGTTCCTTTTTTTCTTCACTAATAATAATTCATGACTTTTACTTTTGATTACATTAAAATTCACCTGATGTGTCTTAGTTTTATTTTTACTTATGAAAATATGTAAATTATTTATGTTTCATATACTGTTGTTCATGATGCTGAAAATAATGTCATATAAAACACTTTACCTAATAACTAAAATAATTTTTATTATGATGTGTAAATAAAAATAACTTTAGGTTATCAATATAGTTATTATGGATATTGCTGTTATTATTATTGCTATTATTGTTATTGATGTTGTTATTTCAAACCTAATAAGATAAATAGCCCTGCTCAATAAGCAGTTTGGACTTATGTCCCCGACTTCTCTCATACTGGTAGAACATAGCCTAAAAATACACTGTATGAATAACTTGCCCCCAATAAACAAGGAACTATCAACAGAATCTCTATTGTAATTACGGTTGTTCTTTTGAGATAAGTAATCACTTGACTATTGTGGATATCCTGATTGAAACACCAAATAATTTTTCTTTCAATCTTCCTCTCAGATACATGTTTACTTAAAGAAGTAATATACTAGAAGGAAAGCTAAAAAACGTCATATGCGACCATGGAACATAGTGAAACCTCATGTGAAATACAAATAAGGGAAATATTGCATGTATGACTTCTTTTAGAAAATATAAATGCAAATAAACTAAAGAGATTTAAATAGCAGCTATATACAGCAGGGGAAACTTAATATAAGTGATAAACGTCAACTGCAGTACCAGACTATGTAATGCAGGAGAAATTATAAGTACTCTTCCTAAAACAGGGCTAAATTTACTTTGGAATTCATTGCAAATTTCGCACTCTTTTATTTCTATTTCCTCCTAATTTCCATCTGTACAACTTCACCAAATAAATTAGACTCAGTAATGTGCTAATAGAAAACACTGTAGTCATTCCCATTTGATATTTCAGACCGATACTGTCAATCATATTTTTCTGGGCTCCTTGTGAAATATTGGTCAGTCATTTTTGATAATAAAATTCGAATGCTATCTAAAAATCACCTTGTTCCTAAAAGAAAAACTCAGTCCAATATCAGTCTCTCCATCCCCAAATTTGGAGCTCCTTTCTATATGGCATTTACAGTCAGGGGAAAAGGATATGTTTAGCTGCTGTTTTTTCTTTTTCTAATTAGAGATATGGGTTGCCAGAAAAATCATGCATAAAATACAATATTCCATATGCCACCTTTTTATTAAAAACCTCCATTAGTGTGGTACACTTGTTACAATTTATAGAAACACACATTTATAATTGTACAATTAATCAAAGTGTATGATTTAAATTTGGGTTCGTTGTGTTGTGCGTTCTCATGTGTATTTGAAATTTTTTATTCTACCAAAATTTTCCCCTTTTAAGCATATGTATAGTTCAGTGCTATTAATTTCATTCACAAAATTGTGCTACCTTTACCACCATCTATTAACAAACCTTTCCATCATCTCAAATATAAACACTATATTTTTTCACTCCCTATTCCCTACCCCCACCCTATCCCCTGGTAACCTATATCCTAGATTCTTACATTATGGGTTGGCTTATTCTAATTCTTTTTTTATCAGTGAGATCATGCATTATTTGTGTATGAAATGGTAAGTCATTGAATTTTTTATTAGTTTTTTCCTTTATTAGAGAAGTTTTGGGTTACAGAACAATCATGCATAAAAATATAAGGTTCCCATTAGTACCCCATCACCAACACACTGCATTGTTGTGGATCAGTTGTTACAATTGATCATAGCATATTTTTATAATTGCACTATTAATGAAAATCTATGGTTCATCTTATGGCCCATACTTTGTGCAGTGTAGTTCCATGGATTATTTAAAATGTTTTTTCTATTACCAAATATACAATTCAACATTTCCCCTTTTAATCATATTCAAATATATATTTCAGTGTTTTAATTCCATTCACAATGTTGTGCTTCCTCACTACCATCCATTACCAAAACATTTCCAGCAATCCAAATAAGAATACTGTACATTTTAAGACTTAACTTCCTATTCTCTAACCTAACCATGTAAACTATATTCTAGATTCTGACTCAAGAAACTTTCATTTCATAATTGTATCAAATCAGTGTGATCAAACAATATTTTTACTTTTATGTCTTGCTTATTTTACTCAGTGTGATGTCATCCATGTTGTGGCATGTTTCAGGACTTCATTACTTTTTGTAACTGATTGATATTCCATTGCATATATATATATATATGTATATATATATAATTTATATATGTATAATTTAATTTATATATATATATAAAATTTATCCATTCATTGGTTGATGGACACTGGGTTGCTTCCATCTTTTGGCAGTTTTGAATAATGCCACTATGAGCATTGGTGTTCAAATACCTGTTTCAGTCCCTGCTTTCAGTTGTTTTGGATATATATCTACTAGTGCTATGAATGGGTCATATGATAGCTCTATACTTAGCTTTCTGAGGAACTACCAAATTGTCTTCCAGAGTGCCTGCACCATTTTAAATTAACACCAGTGATGCATGATTTCATTGCATCCTATTGTTACTACTATACTTGTTATTTTCTGTTTTTACTAGCCACCATTCAAAGGGGTGTGAAATGGTATCTCATTGTGGTTTAGATTTGCATTTCCTTGATGGCTAATGATGTTGAACATTTTTTCATGTTCTTTCTGACCATTTGTAAATCATCTTTAGGGAGAAGTCTGGTCTTTGTCCATGTTTTATTTGTGTTTATTTATTTTTTTGTTAATTTGAAGGATTTCATTATGTATCCTCAATATTAATCTTTTATCTGATATGTGGTTTCTGAATACTTTCTCCTGTTGTATAGGAATCTGTAAATCACTTTGGGTAGAATTGAAATCTTAATAATATTTAGTTTTCCAATACATGAACACAGGATTATCTTCCATTTATTTAGGTCATTTTTTCTAACCACTGCATAGCACTCCATCATGTATATACACCATAGTTTTTAATCCATTCATTGCTTTTTTGAAAATAATTTTAAGATAGGAAAATCAAATTCTCCAACCTTGTTCTTCTTTTAACAGTTGGTTTTTCCCTCCAGGATGCCATACCTACCATATAAATATGCTGATTAGCTTTCCTATTTTTGTAAAGAAGGTTGTTTTAAGTTTGTTTGGGATTGTTTGGAATCTGTAAATGACTTTGTGTAGAATTGAAATCGTAACAATATTTAGTCTTCCAATACATGAATTCAGGATTGTCTTCCATTTATTTAGGTCTTTTATTTTATTTAACAATGTTTTGCAGTTTTCTGTGGACAATTCTCATTTTGTTTGTGATTTCTATGATTATTGCTGTCCTAAGTCCCATTGCAAAAAAAAAAAACCACATCTCTTTTAAATTTCTCTTGAGCATGTCCCACTCCATGGTGCCCCATTCATAAAACCTATCATCAATAGCCTGCAGAATAGAGCTATTAACACTGCCCTAGGAAAAATATTAAGAAGATATTTTGAGTTCCCCAAAATGGATAATATTGATTAAAAATACTTAAAAATGAAATCTGAGTTTAATTACACTTGATATATACATAATTTGAATTATATGTCATTTTTATCTATATATTTTTATTGTTTCCATATGTGTCTTTTTTTCATATGTGTCTTAAGTTTCCATGTTAACCATCAACATTCCATTCTCTACCCTCTTTCTATTTTCTGATAATCTGTATTCAAATTATTAATGCCATGAATTTATGCAATATGTTTAACTCATAATAGCATAATCATATAGTATTTGTCCTTTTGTGTCTAGCTTGCTTCAGTCAACATATTGTACCCCAGTTTCATCCATGTGATCATATGTTTCATGAGTTCATTTCTTCTTACCAATATATAATATTCTGTTGTGTGTATATACCACAATTTGTTTATCCATTCCCCAGCTGATGAATACCTAGGTTGTTTCCAACTTTGGCTGTTATAATTAATGCTTCTGTGGACATCGGTGTGCAGATGTCTATTTGTGTAACTGCTCACTATTCTTCTGGGTATTTCTTGGTCATATGGCAAGTCTATAGTCAACTTCCTTAGTAACTACCAAACAGTCCTCCACAGTAGCTATATCATTCTAAATTTCTACCAACAGGGATAAGCATTCCTATTTCTCCACAGCCTTTCTAACTTTTATACTTTTCCAACTATGGCAGTCTAATAGGTATGAAATGATATCTCATTTTAGTTTTGAGTTGCATTTACATAATTGCTAATGATGTAGAACATTGTGTCATTTTTTGCTTTGCCATTTGTATTTCTTTTTGGACAATGATTTTTCCAAGTTTTTTGCCCATTTTTAATCATGTAGTTTTTCTTTTTTTGTGTTTTTATATTTTTTTAATTTGTGAAGACACATAGATCATAAATTTCTCCACATCAAAGCTACAGTTTCTTCCATTACTAGTCACAATGGTTTTATAGTAGAATACCATTAACTCCACTCTAATCCATATTTTAATCTTCCATCCTGTAGACCCTGGGATGGTGATGTCCACTCTACCTCTATATTAAGAGGGGTCTTAGATCCCTCATGGTTGATGGATGCAATTCTCCTGCTTGGAGTTGTAGGCACTCTTAGTTCCCTGGTATGGTGGCTGACCATCTTCACATCCTTGTTAGCTGACCCGGGTAAGTCCAATAAGCTGGAGAGTAGGAGTTGTGACTCTGTTGAGCCTCAGATCCCATCTGGCACATGGCCAGTCGAGAGATTTAAGTCTCCCGAATATACACCAACCCCAGTGCAAAACGCAGGCTCAGTAAAAGGGACAGAAGAGGCATGTGTAGAAAAGTCACATCCGAGTCCAACTCCATCACACTCAGGAACACAAATTCCCAAGTAGGGTCCACTGACAAGGCACCAAACTCCACAGCCATTTGTCATGACCATAGAAATTATGTGTCTCGGTAGTCCTCAGGAGCACTAGTACCTGGGGTTGCATCTACTCTGGCTGTCACTCAGATGCTACTGAGGCATGTGTACGTGCTACCCTTCTGATGACCTCCTGACTCTTTTTTTAAGACTCTTAGCCCTATAAACTCATTTGTCTTTACCATATCCCACTTTTATTCAGGGTCTTTTTCTAGTTAAATCACCTGTTAGTGATTGGTAATAATCCCTTAGTGCCAGGCTCATCCCCAGGTGTCATGTCCCACACTGAGGGAAAGGCAATGTATTTATATGCTGAGTTTGTCTTAGTCTGGCCACATTTGAACAATATGGAGGCTCTCAGGAGGTAACTCTTAGGCACCCTCCACTTCTAAGCCCAGTTTAAACCTCAGGCACACAGGCTCACAAGAACAGTCATCAGTATCAAGTGCTCATCATTGGACCATCCTTCTTCACTAGTTTTTGCCCTTGCACTTGGGAGATTTTTGCTGTTCCATTGGGGAAAATGACAGAGCTGCCCTGGCTAGGAGATCAGCACTCTCTTAGTTGTCATTTGCAACTGTAACCACTATGAAAATACCCAAGGATTATCTGTACATTTTTATATACCCTACATATATTCCCTGGATACCTCCCTCCCAGTCATGTGTCCCCCATCAATAACACCACACAGCAGCATTCCTCGCCTACCATAGTTAAACATCTCTGTGGTCCAAAACTTCAAAAATGGAGCCTATTATATTGACAAATTCAATTACTTGGAAAATGAAATAATAACGATAGGTTTAAAGATTAGAAATAGAATACATACTAATTCAGAAAATCTAAAATAAAGTAAAAATAAAAATTTTTTTAAATTTATTAAAAAATGAAAACTATCCTCAAACTTTGCTTTTTACATTTAGCCTTTCATAATTAATAGGTGTTACCCTGTATGTACAGTGGCAAGGCAATTATTTCATTTCTTCCTCATTGTCAACATCCTTTTTTTAAAAAAATTTATTTTTTCTTCGAAAAAATTTTAGATCACAGTAAATTCACATATACAATATAGGGGACTCCCATATATCCAACATCAAACACTTTTCCCCCTTCTGCAGCAATGATCATGTTATATTTGCTACTGAGTTGAATGATTTCTTAATCTATCATTGATATTATACCTTTATCAGATATGTGATTTCCTAATATTTTCTCCCATTGAGAAATGTCTTTTGAGGTACAAAAGTGTTTAATTTTGAGGAGGTCCCATTTATCTTTTTCTTTTGTTTCCTGTGTTTTGTGTTTAAAGTTAAGCAAATACCAAGCCCCTCTCGATATAGAGGTGGATCACTGTCCCAGGGTCCACAAGGTGGAGGAATGAAATATAAATTAGAATGGATTTACTGATATCCTACTATAGAACTATTGTGACTACTAATGGAAAAAAATTGTAGCATTGATATGGAGAAAGTGGCCACGATAGTTGCTGAGGGCATGGAGAAGGAAGAAGGGGTATGATGTGGGGCCATATTCAGGACTTGGACTTGTCCTAATGATATTGCAGGGACAGATGGTGGATGTTATATATCCTGTCATAACCCACTGAATGGACTGAGGAAGAGTGTAAACTGCAATGTAAACTATAATCCATGTGGTGCAACAGTGCTCCAAAATGTATTCACCAAATGAAATGAATGTGCCAAAATGATGAAAGAGGTTATTGATGTGGGAGGAGTGGGGTGTGAAGTGTGTGAAGATTTTTCATGTGATGTCTTACTTTGCATGTTGAAAATGTCACTCTCAAGAGAAGAACTGATTCTTTCCCAAAGACCTAAGCCTTCAGGAGAGATTTGGTTGTCTGACCAAAATCTTCAGGTGACTATCCAAGCCTATGAGTCAGTGAGGCTCAATGTGACTCACACCCATGAGTCAGTGTGGCCTTAGCTGTAACCATCCTCACCAAGTCTTGGGATGAAGGATATGAAGGGTACAAAAAGATAATACATCAATCCCAAAAATATATTTAGTAATTAACACCATCCAGAAAATGATGTAAGTTCCCAAAGAGCCCCACCCATAGATGGGTTGGGCAAGGATCCTTGAGGTGGTGGTGTTGGTCTCAAAATCCAAATGAGGGAAGACTATCTGTTCTCTCATTCTTGAGCCAGAATTTCAAGGGAACTTGGTCATTTCTACAGCGGTACCTCTACAAAGCCCAATGATATTTTTTTTTTCCCTCCGTTTACCCATTGAAATATAACCTTGGTATAGAGACATTTGCCCCCCATGGAGACAAAGGGACTTCAGTGGAATAGTAAAATTTTCATGTAAAATTCCTGGAGGTTCCTCTGATCCATCCCAATGCTCACAAAGATAGGCAGAGAAATACCTTTGTTAAGCACAGACCTCTATAGTCCTCCAGGCCACAGCTGTGCCACCCATTTATTTGTGCTGAGGGAAAAGTGAGCAGAAAGGCTGGCAGAGCAGCTGTTTAAAGGACTATCAGGGTGCCAAAGGAAGGGCCAACTTGAGTTTGAGCAGTGCAGAGACTTTTCTGAAAAGGAGAGGTAGCACCTTCAAATTGAGGTGAGACCACAGAAACACACATCCTGTGATTTTCAGAGAAGTTGAGTGAGGTGGGTCAGTTGTTACCCTAGAATTCTTCCCCTCTTCCCATCTTAGCTTTTTAATTTTTGAGGAAAGAGGAGCATGTGATGGTGATGTGGCCTGCATTGTCCTCAGGCCACCTGAAACACCCAGACAGATCCTCTTCTGCTTCTACAGCTACCTCTGCTGGGATGCTGTTCAAGAGAGAGCAGAACAGGCCTTTTCTCTATGGGACAACTTGAGAGTTCCTATCAAAGGATGCTTCCAATATGCATATTTTAAGTTCTATGTTATTTTAGCTAGAAAAATACCATTTTAATTATTAATTTTTCAAAGTGAGGCTTTACCCTTGTAAGTCATTAACTGCTTTCATCTTGAATAAGATTTTTATTAGGACAGAAATCTCTTCTACAAACAAGGAATGACTTTTATACTATTTTACCTTTAAACTCTGTTGTTGACATGGATGACTGTATCTAATTTTCTAGTTAAAAAGCACTTACATTATTCAGATAGATATAATTTAATTAGGATGTATTATATTTTTAAATCTCACTCCCATACAATTTTTTAAATATAACCTCAAGATTTTATTGACTTCATAATGAAACAATGAACCTTACATGTATATTATTTTACTCTTTCTCTTCTTGTGTTCACACAGTTATAAAAGTTTATACATTTTTATAGCCAGTATTCTCTTGGAACTGTACATAGATCCTATGCATTGAAGTCTCAGCACAACTTTCATTGTAGTTTTAACCTTCTTCCAAAAAAAAAAAAAAAGAGCTTAATCTGTTCACCATAGCTGCTTTGCTTCCAGTAATAGCCACTTTCCCTGGGCATATATAAAAATCTGAACCTTTTTGTATTGTGTTAGTTTGTAAGTTTGGTGCTTGCCACACTTCTTAAAGAAAATTTGTTGGGTTTTAGGAAGGTTCCCCATGTTTACAGGAGCACTATTAGCATGAAAATCACCCTCGGATATTTTTGCAGAATTTTGACTTACCTACTAATTTATTTTTGAAGTAACTGATTTGTTGGAAATGTATCATGTTTTTTTTTTTAAATCAAATACCATTTTTGCAGCAATCTGTCTCCCACAGCTTCCTTTCCTACTTTCTTACTTTACTAATTTAGACCAATATTTTTCTCTGTATATCTCTCATGCTAATTCTTCCTTTCAGTGACCATTTGAAGTGGATAGCTCATAGTCCATTCATTCAGGCATAGTCTAAAAAGTGCATGCTGGCATTAGGGAGTTGAAAACTTGAAATCCATGACATTTTAAATCCTCATATCCGAAACAATTTTCCTGGTTAAGATAATATCTTTAATATCTCTTTATATTTTATGTCATGATTAAATATGTAGGTTTTGCTTTTGTCTTCAATTTCATATATTTCATTTCAAACAGAACAGTGTGCTTTTCTTACAAATATAAAGTTAGTATTTATGCATAATAGTTTGATATCCATTTGCTCTACTTTCCTATTCTTTCCATTATTTTCAGATATTACCATTCCTAATTCAACCTTCTTTATGATATCTTGCTAATAGCAGAATTGATTTCAGAATAAGGGAGAAGAAAAATATGAACTTCCCAAACATACCAAGTGATTAAATCTCATAAGTGTGATTCGAAAACACCTTCAGTGTTACTTTCTCATTTTCTTTGGTATTACACCTAGCCTTTCTCAGATTGGGAATAAATATATAAGAACATATACATAAAAACATAAGGAGTTGTACTAGAATCAGTTTTTCTATTTATCCGTTATCCATTTTGGTCATTTCACTCTGTCTTTTGAGAAGTTTTTCAGCATCACATCAATATTGTTACTGGTTTTGAATTCCACACATTAAGTGTATTTTCAGCTGTTTATCTGTTATTACTCTTCATCATTACTATAGTATTTCAAATCAGACAAAAATTTTAAAGTGGATCCATGACCAAAATAATATAACCACAAGCATACACATATTCCTAGAAGTAATACATAAATGAATAGACACAGATAGAAAATTGCATAGATATTCATAGAAGAATGGATTAGATAGATAGAAAGATTGATATAGTAAATTTATACCCCAAGGGCAATGTACTTTTTTATGAGCTATTTTTTATTAGAGAACAATCATGCATAAATGCAGGATTTGGATATTCCCCCCTATTATTAATAACTTGAAATGGTAGGTAAATTTATTGTAATTATTTTATAATTGCATTCTTTACTATAGTCCATGGTTTAACCTATAATTCATTATTTGCATTGTGCAGTTCTGTTTTAGTTTCCTGGACTGCTCAAGCGAATATCATATAATGGGTTGGCTAAAAAAAATGAAAAATTATTTACTCATGGGCTTGAGGCTAAAAGAAAGTTCAAATCTAGATGTCATCAAGGAATTACTAGGATTCTAGGACTGGATGCTGGCAATCCTTGATCCTCAGCTTGTCACATGGCAAGACGCATGGCAGCATGTACTGACCTTGCACTTCTCTTCTTTTTTTTTTTTTATTTAGATCATCTTTAATTAATTAATTAAAATTAATTAGGTCATAATTTAGGTCAAATTTAATTAAGTGCTTTGCAGTTTTCAGTGTACAGGTCATTCATCTCTTTATTTAAACTCATTATCAGGTATTTTATTCTTTTAGAGGCTATAGTGAATGGAATGTTTTAGAAGATATTTTTTATTTTTTCAAATGTACTTAGGTTATAGAAAATGTTACACAAAAAAATAAGGGATTTCCAAATGCCGCATTCCACACACCTCCCACCCTTCCCCACATTAACAACTTCTTTCATTAATATGGTACATTCATTGCAATTGATGAACGCTTTTGGAGCATTGCCAGGAAGCATGGATTATAGCTTACATTCTTTCTACTCACTCTCATTCAATTTTTTAGGATATATAGCGGCCTGTATCTGTTTTTGTAGTGTCAGTAAAGACAATTTCATGTTCCAAAAATGCTCCCATATTACACCTCTTTTTCCCTTTCTCTGCCTTCAGCACCTCCAGCAGCCACTGTCTCCACATCAATGATATAATTTCTTCCATTGCTGGAATACCAGTAAGTCTATAGTAGAATGTTAGTAAGTCCATTCTCATCCATATTTTATTCCCCAATCCTGAGGATTCTGGGATGGGAATACCTACTCCACCTCTAATTGAGAGGAGGCTTCAATCCCATATGGCTGATGGATGGGACTCTCTTGCTTGCAGTTGTAGACTCCCTCAGTTTCTTGGTATGGTGGATGTCCATCCCCACCTCCTTGTTAGTTACCCTGGGTGATGTCAATGAACTGCAGAGTAGTTGTTGCAGCTACTAGAATTGATGTTTAATGCCCATTTCAGAGTGTTCTTTCCTAGTATGGAAAAACAACTGATTTTTTTTAGTGTTTATCTTATACTGTAGCTTTTCTGAATTTATTTCCTCTAGTAGATTTCTTTTTTTTTTTTTGTTACAGTGTAGATTTATTTATTTATTTATTTTTACATTTTTTTAATTGATTTTGTAATAATATTACATTAAAAATATATATGTGAGGTCCCATTCAACCCCACCCCCCCCACCTCTCCCCCCCCCCCCCCCCCAGCAACACTCGTTCCCATCATCATGACACATCCATTGCATTTGGTAAGTACATCTTTGGTCATCTCTGCACCTCATAGTCAATGGTCCACATCATGGCCCATACTCTCCTCCATTCCATCCAGTGGGCCCTGTGAGGTTTTACAATGTCCGGTGATTTCCTCTGAAGCACCATCCAGGGCAGCTCCATGTCCCAAAGACGCCTCCACCTCTCATCTCTTCCTGCCTTTCCCCATACCCATCAGCCACCATGTCCACTTTTCCCAATCCAATGCCACCTCTTCTATGTGGACATTGGATTGGTTGTGTCCATTGCACCTCTATGTCAAGAGGAGGCTCAGATTCCACATGGATGTTGGATGCAATCCTCCCACTTTCAGTTGTAATCACTCTAGGCTCCATGGTGTGGTGGTTGTCCTTCTTCAACTCCATCTTAGCTGAGTGTGATAAGTCCAATAAATCATATTGTAGGTGCTGGAGTCTGTTGAGGCTCAGGACCTGGCTATCACATTGTCAGTCCAGAGATTCAAACCCGCTAAATATATCTTAAACCCCAACATTAACTGCACCTCCATCACCTTAGCATGAAAGTCTTATGAAGGAAGATCCCATCTGAGTCCAGATTCATCACACATAAACACCAGTTCCAAAAAGGGGCCATCTGACCTGGTAGTTAACCCCATCGGCCATGACCATAACTCCCATGGGTCTCTTTAGCCCTCGAAGGAACCGATATCTGGGGGTTGTATCTGCTTTATCTGTCTCTCTGACTCTGCTCAGTTGTGCATGAGGGCAATCCTTCTGCCAGCCTCCAGACTCTTTTTTAGAAACTCGTAGCCATATAAACTCATTTCTCTTTTCCATTTCCCCCTTACTTTAGGTCAAACAGCATTTTAAAGTCATGTTATTTTATGTAGACAGGGATATTCTGCTGATCCACATTGAACCTTCCGTATAAGGTCATTTTCCAGTTCCATCATCAGTTGGTAGTTGATAGTGGTCCCTCGGTGCCAGGGAGGCTCATCCCTGGGTGTCATGTCCCACGCTGGGGGGAAGGCATTGCATTTACATGCTGAGTTTGGCTTCGAGACTGGCCACATTTGAGTAACATGAAGGCTGACAGGAGGAAATTCCCAGGCACAATGTTGCTCTAGGCCTTGTTCTTATTTTAGGCTTATCAGCTCACAAGCATAGTCATTAGCATCAGGGGCTCACTGTTGAACCCTCACTCCCTCCCGGTCCCCACCGCTGTACCTGGGAGACTATCGCTGCTCCCCTAGGGACCACGACAGAACACCATTGGCCAGGAACCCAGTACCCCCGCTGCTGTGGTTTTTAATTGTTGCCACTATGAGTATATCCAAACATTACCATGCACCCTGGACATATGTTCTGTACAGCTCCCTGTCAGCCATATATTACCTGTCATTGGTATCCCATACCAGTATCCCTCCATTGCCATTGTTGAAACACTCTGTGATCCAGAACTCCCCGAAATTTGAAGCCCAATATAATGTCATGGTCCCTTACTAGGGAATGGCATATAGCGATGGATTTAAAGGTTAGATAAAGAACTTGGATAAAGTTAGATAAAGAACTTAGATAAAGAATGTTGACTTGAAAAAATTCTACATCATATCTTTCCCCCCCCCCCCCCCAATTATTCAGCTTCTCTTCACAGGAGTCCTAGACCACAGCAATGCATATATATAATATACAGCACTCCCATACATCCACCACAAAACCTTTTTCCTTCCACAGCGATACTCTTACACCCTATTCATATCATATTTACTTAACGTGATGTACAGAGTCTGAGACATTAGCTTTCTAACAAGGTGACATCTGTGCTTACATTATGGTGCATACTTTAGGATATACAGTTCTTTACATTCTTAGTTATCCTATGTTTTACATTATGGTTTACATTATCAGTCTGTCATCTCCTATATGTTATGGTGTAATATTACATGTTTTATATCCATTCTTGTGTACTCTCAAGAAACTCCTCTCTTATCCCCCATTTACCTTGGTTCCACACATTTAACGTCCATTTTCCCTTCCACCTTGGTGCCCACAGTGACAGCCAACCTCTGTTTCCTGAGGAGCCACTTCCAGAGATAGATGGAATAGTGTTCAGGACTTAACTTGCTCAACTGCCCCAATGCCCTGGGAGCCACCCTTGCTCTCGAGGGATACAGTTCCCTCTATTTGGTGGCATTAGTCCTCCCCAGGATGTGGGTCCACCCCCACTCTCACTACTTGGGTTTCTACCCCATGGTGACACCCACTCTGGCAGAATGAGCATTTAGACATTCCCCAGGAGCCCGTCCTGCATCAGACCCCCCCTCTGAGCATTCTAAACAGGTAACCCTCTTTATTATATTTTGATATGATTTTCTCGGCATTTTACTCTCCACCAACACCTGACCCTCTCCTGTGTTCGTATGCTACCCCTCCCTCCCCCCACTTTTGGGCAATGTTACCCATCCGTCCCTCCCCAGCCACCCTCAAACCCCCAAAGCCCCAACCAAAGGCAACCCCTTGCCCCCCTTTTATCTCTTCTTTGTGTTCATACTTACCACCATCTCGTCTTAAATTCCACCCCTGCAGACATCAGCTCATATCCTTCCTCCACCCTCCGATTTCCTGTAAGCCTATCGTTCAGTCTCTTGCTATCTAAGGCAGCTTGTTTATTTCATATCATTGAGGTCATGTAGTATTTGTCCTTCAATGTCTGGGTTGCTTCACTCAACATAAGGTTCTCAAGATTCATCCATGTTATCACATGTGTTTGTAGTGTGTTTGTTCTTACAGCCGAGTAGTATTCCATTGTGTGTATATACCACATTTTATTGATCCACTCATCTGTTGATGGGCATTTGGGTTGATTCCAACTTTTGGCAATAGTGAACAATGCTGCTATGAACATTGGTGTACATATATCTGTTTGTGTCCTTGTTTTCAGTTCTGCTGGGTATATACCCAGCAGTGGTATTGCTGGGTCATATGGCAAATCTATGGCTAGTTTTTTGAGAAACCGCCATACTGTCCTCCAGAACGGTTGGATCCTTCTGCATTCCCACCAGCAGTGGATGAGTGTTCCCCTTCCTTCACATCCTCTCCAGCACTTGTATTCTTCTGTTTTTTTCATAGCTGCCAATCTTATGGGTGTAAGATGGTATCTCATGGTAGTTTTGATTTGCATTTCCCTGATAGCTAGAGATTTGGAACATTTTTTCATGTGCTTTTTTGCCATTTGTATTTCTTCTTCGGAGAAGTGTCTGTTTAAGTCTTTTTCCCATTTTATAAATGGGTTGTTTATCTTTTTATTTTCAAGATATAGAAGTTCTTTATATATGCACGTTATAAGTTTCTTATCAGATATATGATTGCCAAATATTTTCTCCCACTGTGTGGGCTCCCTTTTTACTTTCTTGACAAACTCCTTTGAGGTGCAGAAGGCTTTAATTTTGAGGTAGTCCCATTTATCTATTAGTTCTTTTGCTGCTCAAGCTTTTGGTGAGATATTCATAAATCCATTTCCTATTACAAGGTCCTGTAGATGTTTCCCTACACTGCTTTCTAAGGTTTTTATGGTCTTGGCTCTTATATTTAGGTCTTTGATCCATCTTGAGTTGATCTTTGTAAAAGGTGTGAAATGGTAATCCTCTTTCATTCTTCTACATATGGCTATCCAGTTCTCCAGACACCATTTGTTGAATAGGCCACTCTCTCCCAGTTGAGAGGGTTTGGTGGCTTTATCAAATATTATGTGGCTGTGTATGTGAGGTTCTATATCAGAGCTTTCCATTCGATTCCATTGGTCTATGTGTCTCTCCTTATGCCAATACCATGCTGTTTTCACCACTGTAGCTTTGTAGTATGTTTTGAAGTCAGGTAGTGTGATTCCTCCAATTTCATTTTTCTTTTTCAGTATGTCTTTGGCTATTCGGGGTCTCTTTCCTTTCCAAATAAATTTCATAGTTAGTTTTTCTAGTTCCTTAAAGAAGGCTGCATTGATTTTTATTGGGATTGCATTGAATGTGTAGATCAGTTTTGGTAGGATAGACATCTTAATAATATTCAGTCTTCCTATCCATGAACAAGGAATAGTCTTCCATTTATTTAGGTCTTCTTTGATTTCCTTGAACAATCTTGTATAGTTCTCAGTGTATAAGTTCTTTACCTCTTTAGTTAAATTTATTCCTAAGTATTTGATTTTTTTATTTACTATTGTGAATGGTATTTGTTTCTTGATTTCCTCCTGATCTTGGTCATTATTAGTGTACAGAAATGCTACTGATTTTTGCGCATTGATCTTATAACCTGCGACTTTACTAAACTCATTTATGAGTTCTAGAATCTTCGTTGTAGATCTCTCAGGGTTTTCTATGTATAGGATCATGTCATCTGCAAATAATGAAATTTTGACTTCTTCCTTTCCAATTTGAATGCCTTTTATTTCTGGTTCTTGCCTCAGTGCTCGAGCAAGTACTTCTAAGACAATGTTAAATAGGAGCGGAGACAGTGGGTATCCTTGTCTTGTTCCTGAGTTTAGAGGGAAGGAGTCTAGGATTTCTCCATTGTAAACAATATTGGCTTTAGGTTTTTCATATATACTCTTTATCATGTTCAAAAAATTTCCTTGTATTCCAATCTTTTGGAGTGTTTTTATCAAGAAAGGGTGCTGTATTTTGTCAAATGCTTTTTCTGCATCAATAGATATAATCATGTGATTTTTTTCCTTCAATCTGTTTATATGGTGTATTACGTTGATTGATTTTCTTATGTTGAACCATCCTTGCATACCTGGGATGAATCCCACTTGGTCGCGGTGTATAATACGTTTAATGTGTTGTTGAATACGATTAGCAAGTATTTTGTTAAGTATTTTTGCGTCTAGATTCATTAGAGAAATTGGTCTGTAATTTTCCTTTCTTGTGATGTCTTTGTTTGGCTTTGGTACTAGGGTAATGTTGGCATCGTAGAAGGAGTTGGGTAATGTTCTTTCTGTTTCGATTTTTTGGAATAGTTTCAGCAGGATTGGTGTCAGTTCTTTCCGGAATGTTTTGTAGAATTCACCTGTGAAGCCATCTGGCCCTGGGCTCTTCTTAGTTGGGAGATTTTTCATAACTGATTCTATCTCTCTGCTTGTGATTGGTTTGTTAAGATCATCAATTTCTTCTTTTGTCAATATGGGCTGCTTATGTGTTTCTAGGAATTTGTCCATTTCCTCTAGATTGTCATTTTTGTTGGAATATAGTTTTTCAAAATATCCTCTTATGATAGTCTTTATTTCTGTGGGGTCAGTGGTGATATCGCCTTTCTCATTTCTTATTTTGTGTATTTGCATCTTCTCTCTTTTTTTCTTTGTTAGTGTTGCTAAAGGTTTGTCAATTTTGTTAATCTTCTCAAAAAACCAGCTCTTGGTCTTGTTTATCTGTTCAAGTGCTTTCTTATTTTCTATTTCATTTAGTTCTGCTCTTATCTTTGTTATTTCCTTCCTTCTTCTTCCTGTTGGGTTACTTTGTTGTTGTTTTTCTAATTCCTTCAAATGTGCAGTTAGTTCTTCAATTTTTGCTTTTTCTTCTTTTTTGATATATGAATTTATGGCTATAAACTTCCCTCTCAGTACTGCTTTTGCTGCATCCCATAAATTTTGGTATGTTGTGTTATCATTATCATTTGTTTCAAGGTAGTCATTGATTTCTTTTGAGATTTCCTCTTTGACCCACTGTTCTTCTAAGAGTGTGCTGTTTAATTTCCAAATTGTGGTGTGAAATCTGGGCTTCTGTCCCTTGCAAATCTCCAGCTTGACTCCACTGTGGTCAGAGATAATGTTTTGTATGATTTCAATCTTTCTGAATTCGTTCAGCCTTTCTTTGTGGCCTAGCATATGATCTATCTTGGAGAATGATCCATGTGCGCTTGAGAAAAATGTATATCCTGCTGTGTTTGGGTGTAGCGATCTATATATATCTATTAGATCCAGCTCCTCTAATATACTTTTCAGATGTTTTGTTTCTTTATTGATTCTCTTTTGAGATGTTCTGTCCAGAGTTGATAGTGGTGTATTAAAATCTCCCACTATAATTGTAGATGTATCTATTCTTTCACTTAGTTTTTCCAATGTTTGCCTGACGTATTTAGAGGCACCCTTGTTAGGGGCATAGATATTTATGATTGTTCGATCTTCTTGACAGATTTTTCCTTTCACTAAAATGTAGTATCCTTCTTTGTCTCTCACAATTGTTTCACATTTAAAGTCTATTTTGTCTGATATTAATATAGCTACTCCTGCCTTTTTTTGGTTATTGTTAGCTTGTATGATTGTTTTCCAGCCATTCACTTTCAATCTCCATGCGTCTCTGGGTCTAAGATGTGTCTCTTGTAGAAAGCATATGGATGGGTCATATTTCCTTATCCAATGTCCCAGTCTGAATCTTTTGATAGGTGAGTTTAATCCATTGACATTCAGTGTTATTACTGTCAAGGAATTATTTGTGCTAGCCATATTTTGATTGGATTTGTGTTTGTCATATTTTGTTTGTATATTTTTTTGTCTTTTTTGTTATTGTTGTTGGTCTTATACTCTCCTCCAACTCTGCCTTTCCTGTTTTTTCCTTTCTTCCTGTAGAACTCCCTTTAGAATTTCTTGAAGGGGAGGTTTCTTGTTGGTATACTCTTTCAGTTTCTGTTTGTCTGCGAATATTTTGAACTCTCCATCATGTTTGAATGCTAATTTAGCTGGATAGAGTATTCTTGGTTGGAAATTTCTTTCCTTTAGTACCTTGACTATATCATACCACTGCCTTCTTGCCTCCATGGTTTCAGAAGAGAAATCAGCACTTAATCTAATTGAGCTTCCCTTGTATGTGATGGTTTTCTTTTCTCTTGCTGCTTTTAGGATTTTCTCTTTGTCTTGAGCATTGGATAATTTGACAAGTATATGTCTTGGGGTGGGCCTGTTGGGGTTTATGACTTGTGGAGTGCGCTGTGCTTCTTGTATATGTACATCTGTCTCTTTCAGTAGATTTGGGAAGTTTTCAGCCATTATTTCCTGCAGCATTCCTTCTGACCCCTTTCCCTTCTCTTCACCTTCTGGAATGCCTATAATACGTATGTTTGAGCGTTTTGCATTGTCATTCAGGTCCCTAAATCCTAACTGGATTTTTTCTATCTTCTTATTGACCCCTTCTACTATCTGTTTGATTTCTGAAGTACTGTCTTCCACATCACTAATTCTCTGCTCTGTCTCTTCTAGTCTGCTGATATTTGCTGCAAGTGTATTTTTGATTTTTTGAACTGTGGTGTCCATTCCCATCATATCTGTTATCTTTTTGTGTATGTCTGCAATTTCCCCTCCAAGTGATGTCTTCATGTTGTTAACCTCTTTCATTACTTCATCAAATTTGTCGGTGATAAATGTTCTGAGATCTTTCATTGCTTGTGCCAAGTTTTGCTCCCCTTCGTGATTATTGGTTTGTTGATTGGATTCAGCCATGTTTTCCTGATTACTGGTTTGGTTTGTAGATTTTTGTTGCTTTCTGTTCATCTCTTTATCTTGACGGATTTAATCAGTTCCTTAGCTTCTTTGTCTGCTCTTGGAGGTTAATTAGCTGTTATTTTTGCATAGGTGTTATATCTTCTCTTTGTCACTTTTTTCTTCTTATTCTAGTTTCTTGTTGTTGGTTAAGTTCACTTTAAAGGAAAGTATTAGTGTTGGGGGAAGGCAATTGTGTAAGCAAGGGAAAAGTGTAAAGTAATATTGGTGATATATGTTAGCAAAGCAAGAATATGAGATCTGGGAGGATGGAGGTTAGATTTATGTAAATTGTGTAGAGTTATAGCAGTAGGTAGAGTACCTATTATGAGGTAGGTGATTGAATATGGTAGGATTATGGTATGAGCTAAAAAGCTATTGATTTCGTGAGAGAGGGAAAGAGAAAAAAAATGGTAATAGTTTCAAGAGTGGATAACAGACAGAAAACAAAACATAGGTATTAGAAGTTAAGACTTAGACCCTTCGTGGATCGAAGAAAGGGAGGTGGGAGGTGGAATATGGGAGAGCCAGTAGATGGTGGCGGGTATCAAGGTATAGGGGGAAGAGGATAGTGCAGGTAGGCTAAATCAGTTCACACAGAAATGAGGCAGTGGAGGATGAGAAAACCCCAGCGAATGTGAGGTGTTTCCTGCCGCACCTATTTTATAATTGAGTTAAAATAAACTAAGTAGAATATGAGGGACAAGAGGGAGAGAGACAACAGAAAAAAAGAAAGAAAAAAAAAAAAGAAAGTGGGGGGGAAGGGACGAGAGGAAGAAAGTAGAAGGGGATGGGCAAGGGGTGGGGAACAGATAGGGGAAAGAAAAAAAAAACAGATATGCACGACCCAGAATTAAAACACCCACTTCACAGCACCTACCACGAAAAAAAGCCTTAAATAACTGAGTAAAAGAAAGACTTTGGGGGATACGCTGTGAGAGAAGACTAGGGGATAATGCGGTGTTAGCAATCAGGAAATTGAGAAAAGTAAAGAATAAGTCAAAATGAAAATAAAGACAAAACAAAATGAAACGATAAGGAAAGAACGCCAACGTTGAAGGCTAGGGTATTTAAGGACCTCAGATGGACCTCAGTGCGTGATGGATTCAGGGATGGAAAGTCTGAGATATTGAGGTCTCAAGAGATGTGAGTCTCTGTGGTGTGGGCCACCAGATTTTAGGGAATTCAGACTTGGCACCCTCCAATCTGGTCTACAGGAAGCCTGGGAGCCCCGCAGTGTAATACAGCCCTCTGGGATCCCCTCAGCTGGGTGCCAGCCTTAAGGGGGAAGTCAGATCCGCAAACTTTATATTATGACTGAACCCTGCAATTCATTTACTTAGCTGGGCTCATTAGTATATTTCACTTCAGCTTTTAGACAGCTCCCGTCCTGTGATTCCAAACCTCTGCCACTAGAGGGCGCCTCTACACCGCAGCCACTTTGCTAGTACAGATCTGAAGCCGGGCCTGTGACGCCGAAAACAGATTCGAAAATCGGATTTCCCAAGCTTCGCAAAATATTCCCTAATCTGCTTCCATACGTATCCCCCTCCCTTGCCGCAGCCTAATACAACTTTCTGATTACGTCTCTTTATTGCCTACAGCCTATTTGGGTCGGAGACCGGCTGCCGGGCTTTTGGGGGCGGGGCTTCAGGCAGAAGCACTATTGTTTATTTTCGCAATCATAAGTTTCTCCCGCTTCAAAACAAAGCACCGTCTATCTTCCCAAATCCCACTGCAAAGGCGACCCGTCGCATCAACCCGTGCACAGCTCGCTCAGAGCTCGTGAACTCCTCGACAGCTCAGAGCCGTGTAAAATCGGTGCCGCTGGGCTGAACCACGACTCCCCCCACCCCCAGCAGGGAGGAGCCCGCGCGGGTCTCACCCACAGGCAATAGAACCCAAACTATATCTACTAGACCAATCCTCTCTGTTACCTTTCCACCCAATCCATGTCCAGGCACTTCTGCCCTGCAAAAATCCCGAAAAAGCCCGGCTTTGGAAAGCCTCCAGCCATGCCCAACCGTCTCCTCCCGGGACCTACCGCAAAGGCAAGTTCACTCAGTGACCATCTTGCCTCACTTCTCTTCTTGATTCTGTTGATTTTGGCTTCTACGTTATACCTTTGTGGGTCTTTAGATGTCTGAGTTTCTTTCTGCCCATAAAGGTCTCCAGTAATTGGATTAAAATAGGTGACACCTTAACTGAATGACCTCTGGCGTGATGACAGCAAAACTCTGTGATGAAATTGAGAGTCTCTGAGTGTACACGGTATGGGGCCATATAACATAGTGAACTCTGATTAACAGCACAAATATGAGAATATGGTATATACATATGATGAAAGACTATTTAGCTGTCAGAAGAAATGAAGTTGGGATGCATATGATATCATGGATGAACCTGAGGACATTACATTGAGTGAAATAAGTCATAGGAACAGACACTGTATGGTCTCAGTTATATGAACTAAATATAATGATTAAATTTATGGAGTTAAGCTATAAAGAATTGGTTACTAGGAGACAGAATATGGCTTGAGAAAGGGGTGTGTGATCCTGGAGGTATGTAGACTATTTCATAAGGTGGATTACAAATGTGTGGAAATGGCTAGAGTTGATAACACATTATCATGAGTATAATTAACACTGCCAATTTATAAATGTGAATGTGGTTGACAGGGGTAGTCAGAGGAGGTTAATGTTAATTGAAACCTAGTGGATAATCTAGGGATTGTGTAACATAGTGCCTGATGCTGAATTAGGATTGTAGTTAATAGTACAAATACAAGAATGTTCTTCCATTACAAGGTGTTAAAAATATGGTGATAGTTGGGGAAAAAACTAAGGTAATTTGTAGACTACAGGTAACGATAGTAATGTAATATTTCTGAAGCAATGGCAAACAAAGTATATCAATGCAAAGGGTCAACAATAGGGAGATATAAAAGGGTATGTGGTCTCTGGAAAAATGAAGACATTCTAAAATGGATTAAGTGATGAAAGCATATTTCTGTGACGAACCTGAGAGCCACTGAATGTACACTTTGGTGGATTGTACAAGACAGGAGGCTATATAACACAGTGAACTCCATGGTGGGTGAGGGACTATGGTTAACAGTGTAAATATAAGAACATTCTCTTAGGAACTATATAAATATGCAGTACTAATACATGATGTTAATAATAAAATGGTTTGTGGAAAAAATACAAGCATAAGCTATGGACTATAGATAGCAGTAATATTATAAAGGTGTCTTTCAACATTTGTAAAAAATATGTCACAAGATTGTGAGGTTCTGGTTATAGGGAAATTTATGATGGGAATCCTGTATGGTATGCTTGATTCATTTGTAAACTCACAAATTCTCTAATAAAAATATTAACCATTAAAACATAGAGATTATTGTTTTCACAGTAATCTTCTTGAAATTCACACATACACTAATATTTTAGTAAAATGTATGGCAATAGTTTTAAATATTGACAAAACATACTGAGTAAAGAAATTAAAAAGCAATTTCTAACAAGGAAAATTTTATTAAAGTGTTTTGTCATGATTCCATGCATATATTAACTATAATGATTTTATGTATTTTTATGTATTACTAATTTCATGTACACATATCAAATGATCTGTAATAATTATGATTTTCAGATATCTTTGTTATTTCTTTGTTGTTAATTTTAAAATGCTTACATTGATTTAGAAAAATAAAATTAATCTTATGCTCATGTTAAGATACAACAATCATAAAAGCATAAATCAAATAGCAATTCTAAAACAATTACAAGTAAAGATTGTAGCATGGCACACAAACAGACAAGTTAACAATTTAACAGAACAGAGACTAACTAGTATTAATAATATGGTAATATGTAAAACATGATAGATATAGTATCATAATGCAGTGGGAATACATGTGTATATCTCAGAAAATATTACAAGAAAAACTGGTTAACATAATGGGAAAAATGAAATTTTTTCCTGTCTTGCAATCTATGCAAAATGAAAATGAAATGCATTATATAATTAAATATAATAACCAATATTATAATAATTTGGGATATATATTCAGAATCAATTTAAGAAAGAATTTCATGAAACTTTTGGAGAAGAAATGAAGAGGAGAAAAATACACACAATGAATTTCACATAAAGTAAATATATTTTTGATTTTTTTCTTTATTTTCTTTTAAATGTTACATTCAAAAAAATATGAGATCCCCATATACCCCCCACCCCCCACCCCACTCCAAATGATTTTTTTTCTAGAAAACAAAGGACCACAGAAATCCACATCATAAACCACATGAAGTTATATATAATTTATAAAACCTGGAAAGGAATTTAAAGAATCAGAAACATAGGTATCATATGCCCTGTACCATTATTTTTGAAGGAAAATGAAAAGAAAACTACATTCCCTAGGAGTTTTATGATTGCTCATATATGAATTATAGACTTTAATTTTTAAAACAAGTTTTAAAAACACCTAAAGAAAAAAAAGTAAGACCACAATGACATACTACTACAAATTCAGTATATTGTCAAAATAAATCTGGATGCACCAATTGTTGGTGAGGGTGTAGAGCATGCGATTCTGACACATTGTAAGAGTGTATTTAAAGGTTGGACCAGGTGTTTTAGAAACTCATTTGACATTGCATCTGTCAACTAAGCCCAGATAATGTTGCAGTAACCATAGTATTAAGTTTTGATGCTGAGATCAACAATATTTTCCCACTAATAACACATGCCCTTTGTGCCTTCATGGCTTTGCTGCACAACATTCACAATGACTTGTAGGCATAAATGGATTTTGGAGACAACATATTCTTCATTTGGTTGTGCTACTCTGGCCCATTTACCAAGTAACCCACAGAGCTGCTAGTTTTCACTGGGGACCAGAACAAGACAAAGCACTCCCACAAGTTCTAGCTACTGTTTAAGCTCCTCTACCATTTAAGCCATATGATACAGCAGATCCAATGATACTGAAAATGTTAATGGTAAATAGGAATGCTGTCTGGAGCCTTTGGCAGTCTGCTATAGAAGAAACATACTGCATACCCTGCCGCCTTCTATAAATAATTACTTTCCTTTCGAGAAACAGCTTTTGGCCTACCACTGACCTTGATAGAGGTCGAATGCTTAGCCATGGTGCAAAAATTTATCATGAGACCTGAATTGCCTATATTGAACTGGATGTTGTTGTCTGACCCACCAAACAATAAATTTGGTCATACACCATAGCACTCTATGACAAAATGTAAGTGGTATATATGGGATAGGTTTCAAGCAAGTCCTGAGGCACAAATAATTTACATGAAGAAATGGCCCAAACACCCAAGTTTATTGTCAAAAACTTGAATTATAAATTGATTTTAAAGTTAAAATATATTGATTCTAATTTCACCAAAATAAAGTACAAACTTTTCTCAGTTGATAAAACAATTAAATTCTCCTCTTGCATGAGTAGTCAAACATAACTCATCTGTTTTACTAAATATTTTCCTTCTATACCCATAATTCTATCCAAGAAAGTAAAATTACCCAGTATTTAATGAATACAAAGCATTCATCCAAGGTTAATTAGCCTTCAGTATTAACTATGCTTTTCTAAAGGAAAATATGTTTTTAAAAGTCCACATCCTAAACTTAATCATCTTCACATAGTTTCATTTCAAGTCATAAAGAAAATAATTTTTTTCCAATTGAGTTATATATGGCAGCTTGAGGTTCAGACCCCAGAAAAAAATGTATTCTTAATCTTATTATACTTCTTTGGGTGTAAACCCATAGTTAATTGGAGCTTTCAATGACATCATTTTTAGTTAATGTGTGGTCAACTGAATCATGATGGGTCTTAATTCTATTACTTGAGAACATACAAGAGGAAAACTACAGGAGGGAGTTTATGTATTTATAAGCAGGAAGCCAGATGTATCCAGAGAGAGAAGTGAAAGGACATTGGCATGTGACTGGAAAGCCAGAGAGCCACAAATATTGTCAACCCACCAGGATACTACTGACACCTGGAAGAAATGAGTCTTACAGCCTCCAAAACTGCTATACAATAAATTGCAATTTTCTTGTCAACCCTTCTGTGGTACTTGTCATAGCAGTCAGAAAATTAAGAAACCATCCTTTTTCCTAATGAAATTGATAGTATATTCATTTAAAGGTGGGTGATGTTAATGCAGGACAAAACATAAAACAAAAACAAAAACAAAACCCCAAAGTGTTCCATGCAACAGAATGAAAGGCACATCTACAGACCTGCTCTTATAGGAACACTTGCTATATGGCAGATGTAGTATGTAGTACTGCAATTACAAAAATATGTACTTTTGGCGGCAGACTTGGCCCTGTGGTTAGGGCATCTGTCTGCCACATGGGAGGTCCATGGTTCAAACCCCGGGCCTTCTTGACCCCTGTGGAGCTGGCTGGCCCATGCGCAGTGCTGATGCGCACAAGGAGTGCCCTGCCATGCAGGGATGTCCACCCACCATGAAAGAAAGTGCAGCCTGCCCAGGAATGGCACCACACACACAGAGAACTGACACAACAACATGACACAACCAAAAGAAATGCAGATTCCCATGCCGCTGACAACAACAGAAGCGGACAAAGAGGAGGCAGCAAATAGACACAGAGAACTGACAACCGAGGGGGGCGGGGGAAGGGGAGAGAAATAAATAAATAAATCTTTTTTAAAAAATGTACTTTTGAGTACATGGTAATTGAACAATAATATTTGATAAAATTAAATATCACTCCTAACTTTCACCCTACACACTC
Source organism: Dasypus novemcinctus (assembly GCF_030445035.2). Lineage (NCBI taxonomy): Eukaryota > Metazoa > Chordata > Mammalia > Cingulata > Dasypodidae > Dasypus > Dasypus novemcinctus. The sequence goes on along the minus strand of NC_080694.1, from coordinate 4,349,149 downwards.
AACAAGAGAGATCAAAGTAGTAAATATGAAGTTCAAAACTATAATTATTTTAAAGACTAACAAAGAGAATATCTTTAGGATATCATTGTAGATAAATATTTATTATACAGCAAATAAATACACAATGAAAACTGATACACTTGATTTAGAATTGAGAAATTTTCTTTCTCAAAGGATAATAGAAGAAAAATAAATTTTGTCTAACAAGTGAAAGCATCTTTAGCATGCAATCTATATAGGAATTTCATAGAAAGGGAATTTCAGATTTACAAAAAGTACATTAACCTTAAAATCATACTTATACATACATATTCATGAATATATGTATACATACATAAACACTCAATACATTAGAAGCATGTTAAATATTTAAATATCTAGCAATATAAAATATTAGTATTTATACGGAAATTGAGGAAAGAGAACTCACAAACATAGCTGATGTGAGTCTTGGTACAACCAATCTAAAAAATGATGTGGTATTGTATCATCATACTTAGGCTATATTGTATGGATTGAACATCCAATTCTCAGTGCAGATTAATTTCTGAGGCATGATAAATTTCCTATGTGTTTTAGGTACAACTTTTCATTTTCAAACCCAAATTTTTGGTGTAGTATGTTCTGAAGTATAAAAGATAAAGCAAGCTATGCAAAGCATCAATTATTGAAACCCAGGCTTATTTCATTCTTTGTCACCAATTTGAATTATTCTGTACATTATTATTCATTGAGGAACTGGAGCACAAATATAAAGAGCAACAATAAAATACTGAGAATAATAGAGGCCACATCAAACATACTCCATTAAAATTAAAGATTTATTTTGCCAACAGACATTAAGTGTGAATGAACAAGAAATATTTATTTTTGGCCACAAAAGTAAAGGGTTAAAGTAGTATTTAAAGTCAGAAAGGTGGTTATCGTTACAGAAGAGAATACTACCATTACAGCTAAATGTAATATTGAAACCTTTAGGTTGCCTTACTCCATTTATTCACACTTCCAAGAGTTATATTTTTTATTTCATCCCAATGGGTAATATGGGCACATGGTTGCTATGCTTCTGGAGCATGGTCTGGCCTTATTAACAGCCCAATATTGAGAAGTCGCTCCTGGTGAACTTTGGGACTTACTTGAAACCTTGCACAAACCATCGAGCAACAAATGACCATAAGATCAGAGATGACATCTGACACGGCATTTTATAAATCCTCTATGTCACAAGAGGAAAGTACATGCTTCCTGCTCTGACATATATAAAATCTAAATGCCCTACTATCTAGCAGGGTTGGTGGGGTGATATTTCTAACCTGAAACATAAAGATCAATAAAATCACAAAATTACTGTAACATGTTAATGTAGGGAAGAAATGGAAAATAAGTGCTTAAGGACAAGTTTGGATGTTCTTTAGACCTCATCAGCGTAATTCATGACAATTTGGAAAATGATACTTGAATATAAAATTGGGCAGTATTTTCTTTTCCCAGGGAATAGCAATACTGATGAACAAACCTGGAAAAATTATTTTAAAAAGAAACATGATGTAGTCCTCAGTTACTGAAGTATTAAAAATATGAGTATACATTTCAGGTATTAGAGGAATATGAACACATTTCATATTTTCCTAGGATAATTAGTTTCTTATGTCATGAGAAAAATAATTCATGCACTTTGTACTTCTATGTTGAATAATAGATACTGCATCATAATGAGTCTAATGTGGCCATTTTACCAGATGAAGGATGAAAAATTAAGTTAAATTTGCATTACTCCCTTAATGCCACATCTTTTCAGGAGTTAAGAATTCTAAAGTAAAATCACAGCATTAACAGCATTCATGGGATTTAATTTTGAGATATATTTAATATGTTTTTTAACCATCAAAATACTCTCTCAGCTTTTGAAGTCAGAAAAATAAAATTGCTTCTAATTTGAGAGAATAAGTTTTATATATTGTTCTATGGGAAAATTGTATCACATAATGTAATCAGTTACTGGTGTTGTGCAAGAAAATCTGACACTTTGTATTTCAATATCTCAGTTCACTCTGTAGTTACTGATCCCTTATTCTTCATCATACAAAAAACCTGAATGAATAGAGCATGGCACATTTCTTTCATCTTTAGTTCCAAGGAGAGAACAAAAACTTTCAATGATATTCTGTGTTGAGAGCCATGTTTTTACAATACAATTTTCAATGATGGAATCAAATCTTGACTTCTAACTGCAGCATGGACCTCAGTTTTACATCTTATCTTTTCACATTCCCAAGATGTGTTTCAGTTCTATTCACTTTGTTACTCAGTAAAGATGCTTGTGTAAGAGTGAAAGCAAATAAAACAATTTCAAGTCTAGGATGCTCTTGAAAAACAAAAACAAAAACATATTATTCTTTTCCCCGGTGGCAGTACACAAAGTCTTGATGCTTTCTTAAAAGTATGAGCACTCATTAAGATACTCAAATAAAAGCATCGTCTTCTCCATTTGACGTCATTATTTCTTTTAGGATAAAATTATCCTAAATATTTTCAAATGCATTTTCTTTTGTTTTTTGTCTTTATTTATTTTTTAATGATACATTAAAAAAATATGAGGTCCCCATATACCCCCCATCCCCCTTACCCCACTCCTCCCTCCATAACAACAACCACCTCCATCATCATGAGACATTCATTGCACTTGATGAATACATCTCTGAGCATCGCTGCACCTCATGGTCAATGGTCCACATCATAGCCCACACTCTCCAACAGTCCACCCAGTGGGCCATGGGAAGACATACAATGTCTGGTAACTGTACCCACAGCACCACCCAGGACAATTCCAACCCCCAAAAATGCCCCACATCACATCTCTTCTTCCCACTCCCTATCCCCAGCAGCCACCATGGCCACTTTCTCCACACCAGTGCCACATTTTCTTCAATTACTAATCACAATAGTTCATGAATAGAATATCAGTAAGTCCACTCTAATACATACTCTATTCCTCCATCCTGTGGACCTTAGAATGGTTGTGTCCACTCCACATCTATATCAAGAGGGGGCTTAGATTCCACATGGATGCTGGATGCAATTCTCCTGCTTTCAGCTGTAGGCACTCTTGGCTCCCTGGTGTGGTGGTTAACCTTCTTCACCTCCATGTTACCTGAGTGGCATAAGTTCAATAAACAAGAGTGTAGGGGTTGCAAGTCTGTTGAGGTTCAGGGTCTGGCTATCACATGTTCAGTCCAGAGATTCAGGTCCCCTGGGTATACAGTAACCCCAGCACCAACTACAGACCCAGTAAAAGTAACAGGAGAGGCTTGTGGACAAATATAACATCTGAGTCCAGCTCCATCACACAGAAACACAAACTCCAAAGTGGGGCCAACTGACATGGCATTGAACTCCATCTGCCATGACCATAGAACCTGTGGGTCTCTGTAGCCCTCAGAAGAACCAATACTTGGGGTGATATCTACTTTGTCTGTCTCTGGGAATCTGCTGAGGAGTACATAAGGGCAACCCCTCTGATAACCTCCCGGCTCTTTTTGGAGACTCATAGCCATATAAACTCATTTGTCCTTTGCATTTCCCCCATTTAGTCAGGTCAAAAAGCATTTTTAACTCCTGGTGTTATATGTAGACTGAGATATTCTGCTCGTTCGAGTTGACCCTTTTATTCAAGGTCAATTTCTAGTTACATCATCAGCTAGTACTTAGTAGTAATCCCTCGGTGACAGGGAGGCTCATCGCTGGGAGTCATGTCAGTTCTATTGGGGATACACCCAGCAGTGGAATTGCTGGGTCATATGGCAAATCAATAGCTAGTTTTTTGAGAAACCGCCAAAGTGTTCTCCAGAATGGCTGGATCCTTCTGCATTCCCACCAGCAGTGGATGAGTGTTCCCATTCCTCCACATCCTCTCCAGCATTAGTAGTCTTCTGTTTTTTTCATAGCTGCCAAACTTACAGGGGTAAGATGGTATCTCATTGTAGTTTTGATTTGTATTTCATTAATAGCTAGGGATTTTGAGCATTTTTCATGTGCTTATTAACCATCTGTATTTCTTCTTTGGAGAAGTGTCTGTTTAAATCTTTTTCCCATTTTTTAAATGGGTTGTTTGTCTTTTTGTTTTCAAGATATAGGAGTTCTTTATATATGCAAGTTATAAGTCTCTTATCAGATATATGGTTACCAAATATTTTCTTCCATTCTGTAGGCTCTCTTTTCACTTTCCTGACAAACTCCTTTGAGGTGCAGAAGGCTTTAATTTTGAGGAAGTCCCATTTATCTATTTGTTCTTTTGCTGCTCATGCTTTTGGTATGAAGCTCAAGAAGTCATTTCCTATTACAAGTTCCTGTAGATGCTTCCCTACACTGCTTTCCAAGGTCTTTATGATCTTGGCTTTTATATTTAGGTCTTTGATCCATCTTGAGTTGATTTTTGTATAAGGTGTGAGTTGGTAATACTCTTTCATTCTTTTACATGTGGATATCCAGTTCTCCAGGCACCATTTGTTGAATAGGCCATTCTCTCCCAGTTGAGAAAGTTTGGTGGCTTTATTGAATATTATATGACTATATAAATGAGGATCTATATCAGAACTCTCAATTCAGTTCCATTGGTCAGTGTGTTTCTCCTTGTGCCAATACCATGCTGTTTTCATTACTGTAGCTTTGTCGTATATTTTGAAGTCAGGCAGTGTGATTCCCCCAATTCCTCCTGAACTTGCTCATTATTGGTGTACAGAAATGCTACTGATTTTTGCACAATGATCTTATAACCTGCGACTTTACTAAACTCATTTATGAGTTCTAGAATCGTTGTTGTAGACCTCTCAGGGTTTTCTATGTATAGGATCATGTCATCTGCAAATAATGAAATTTTGACTTCTTCTTTTCCGATTTGAATGCCTTTTATATCTGATTCTTGCCTCAGTGCTTGAACAAGTATTTCTAAGACAATATTAAATAGAAGAGGTGATAGTGGGCATCCTTGTCTTGTTCCTGATCTTAGAGGGAAAGATTTTAGGATTTCACCATTGTAAATGATGTTGGCTGTGGGTTTTTCATATATACTCTTTATCATGTTCAGAAAATTTCCTTTTATTCCAATCTTTGTAGTGTTTTTATCAAGAAAGTGTGCTGTATTTTGTCAAATGCTTTTTCTGCATCTATAGATATAATCATGTGATTTTTTTCCTTCAATCTGTTTATATGGTGCGGTCACCCCTCGGGCTGAAGTGTGGTTTGCTGGCCTGGCGGGGGAGCAGCCGCGGCAGGCCAAGCCGCTGCCCCCATAATAGGGTGGCTGGTCGGACTCACCGCCACCCCTGAAGGAAGCTCAGCATGGGCGCAGAGTGCCCTCGGGTCTCCCCTTCTCGGCAGCCATGCTTCCGTGGCCGCCCCTCCTCCCAGATGGCGCCACCCGATGCCTTGTGGGGCGGCACCCTTCTTCTTCCTTCTCCCTGCGCAGGTGCAGGGCAGAAAATTCCAGTCTGCCCTTTTCCCCTCCCCCGACAGCAGCAACAGCCAGGCATGGGCGGAGAAATCCAGTCTACCCTTTTCCCCTCCCCCGACAGCAGCAACAGCCAGGCGTGGGTGGAAAAATCCAGTCTGCCCTTTTCCCTCCCCCCGACAGCAGCAACAGCCAGGCGTGGGCGGGAAACTCAAGTCTGCCCTCCACCCCAGCAACAGCAGCCACCAATCCGTAAACCCTGCCCCTTCCCCCAGCAACAGCGACAGCCAATCCCTAACCACCACCCCTCCCCCGTCCGGTACCGCCCACTGACCTTTCACCGGCAACCAATCAGAACAGGGCGTGGCTTCGACCAATCAGCCTTCCCCAGCCCCTATAAAACTGTTGCCTCTCCCTCAGTAAAGTGGACTTGTGTGTTTACCTTGTCTCCGCGGAAGTTCTTCTGCCGTGCGCCCTCCAGTCCTGAGAGCCCCCGACAAGGGCCTGGCCTCCCTTGTCCCCAGTTCGTCGCCTGCTTCTCTGGACGACCCCTTTGTCGCCTGCTTCTCCGGGCTACCCCTTCGTCGCCAGCTTCGCCGGGCGACCCCGTCAGCCGAACCGCGCAACCCCCTGTGAGACTGACCCCTCGTCTGCTGCCGGACCGACCCCTCATCCCAAACGTGACCGACCCCTCATCCAGAGCTGGACCGACCACTCGTCCGCAGCCAGACCCCACCTCTACCGACCGAGCAAGCCGCCGCAGTTGGCGCCCAACGTGGGGCAAAGCAACCCCACCACAGCACAACGTGGGGCAAGGCAACCCCACCACAGTCTCACTCCATATCCTGGTGGCCCCCCCCTTCTCACCTTGGGACTTCTCTCGTGCAACATTGCTGCTACCTGAGCCTTGGCTACCTCATATGATCCACGGCGGTCTGGGAGAATCGCTGGATGGCTTTCTCCTTCCATGTCGGGGGCTTATACCGACCCGCTTTGATTAAGAGGAGCCTTGGATTTCTCGGGAGCACGCGCTTGCACATCTGAAGTAACCCTACCATAGCCCTACGCTCTCCTCTCTTCTCACCCCTATCTTTTCACTCTGCATTGCTGCTCCTGAACCTTGGCAACCTCATATGATCCATGGCGGTCTGGGAGAATCGCTGGATGGCTTTCTCCTTCCACGTCGGGGGCTTATACCGACCCGCTATGATTAAGAGGCGCCAATAAAACTCTCAGGAGCGCGTGCCTGAGCACCTCCACCCCTGCCTTCACTTCTGCCTCCTCCCCTCCGTGCTTGCTCCCCTTTGCCTTGCTCCACTGCTCGTCGTCCCGCCCTCCCCTCGTCGGGGCCTTCTCTTGGCCCGCGACCACCGTCGGAGTCCCATCGGCTCCGACCCCTCGTCTCACCACGCACCTCGGCTCCCATCGCCACGCTCTCAAGGTAAGGGCCCTTTTTCTTATCGGCTCCAAAAGGCCATTATCAATGGGTAACATCCTATCTGCTAAGCAAGCCCCACAAGTTCGGGCCCTCGCCGGTCTCCTAGACACTCACCGGTGTAAGATCTCTTTCAAACAGTTTCAAGTATATTGGGACCTTCTTCTCCCCTTTAATCTGTGGCTTACCACGTGTCAGCTTTGGGACCCAGACACCTATACTCGCCTTATAGATAGGGTCACTTTTGCTGTGGAGCAGGAAGGTAAAAGATTCCCTCCTGGCTTATTACAGGCAACATGAAGTCCAGAAGAAATCTTGAAGGGTATAATCTATGATATGCTATATAAAAAAGGATTTAAAAGCAGCTATACCAAGAAAGTAAGAATTATGAGTCAACTGTAAATAAATTATATATTTCTGTTAATGTGTTGTAATTGTTCTGTGTTTGTCTGTCTGTTCGTTCGATGTCAGCATATATTGTGATAGCTCCGGATGGTAAATATAAATTACTAGAAATCTTTAAAAGAGCTCTATTCAAATGGCCAAAAATTAAATAAGCACTTATATTAATACTTAAGTTTATTATATTAATACATAAGTTTAAATGTTAATAAGATATCTACAATTAAAAAAAATTGTAAGTCTTAATTAACAAAATTAACTGTACGTCTTCATAAAAAGTTGTTCTTGCCTAGATTAAAATGAATAACTTATTTTTCTTCACAGGATAATATAAAGAATGTAAAACTTATATGAATATTAAAAAGGTTAAAAGTTTGTAAAAATGCTAATGGAAATGTAATAAGTTTTGCAAAAAGACATATTTTGTCCTAAAGTAGGATGGCTAATTTTTCATAAACTCTTGAAACTTAATTTGCATGCGGCAAGTGTAAAAGGTATTGTGATAACTTTACGTAAGGGAATGTGTTCTGTAAAGATAAAATTTATCTTCAATAGTTTACATTAAGGTATTAAATGGCTAATTCCAAAAGGTCATTCTTAAATATATATATATAAAACTGAATTGATGATAATAATAATAAAAGGTAATTTTATAACAGGAAAGATTAACAGCAACCAAGCTCCCCTGCCAACTTGCTTTTAGGAAACGGTTTCTAATATTGCATGCTACTAAGTATTTAAAGAAAAGTTATTCTTAAGGAAACAGAAGATGATTTTGTCTTTGCAGCCATTGTCTATTTAGCAACACCCCTCGCTATGGGCCTAGCCACTGTTGCGCCGGACGATTGGAACCTTAAACAAAGACTCCTCCTCACTGTCATCTTCCTATCTATCGTTACTATATTTACTGCCCTCATTCTCCTTCGTTTATAAAGCAGTCTCCTACAAACCACAAAGATTCTGTTTTAAACATACCATTCTCAACCCTATCCTCTAAATGATCTTCTCACTTCCCCCACAGCCTTTAATACTTTATTTCTTCCTCATAACCTTTGCTTTCTTGATAATATTTTCCGCCATCTGTCTAGCCGCTACTGCCCCAGAAGATTGGAACCTCAGCCAACGAATTCTACTCTCCATCACCTTTCTGTTTATTATCCTCTTTTATGCTTTACTCCTTATCTTCCTCCCATAATGACTTCACCAAGCCTCCTCTTGTCCAAAACCGTCACCCTTCTTTTCCTCACACTCCCCATTGCACTCACCAACCCCAGCCATCAGCCTTTTAATTGGACAGTAAGCCTCTGGCAGGAAAAAGTAATCCTCTCCTACAATGTCTTCGCTGCCAAGGAGAGATCAACTACCTGCAACGCGCTGTCATCCTGGACTTTTAACAACAGATGGATCTTATAGCCGCCGAGATCAACAAGAATTGGACATTGGCCACCCTTGCTTGCAACGGCAAGATACCACCCCCTAAATTGTACATTTATATCCCCGTCATACTCACCTCCCTCTTCAGCCCTGCTTCCCTCATTGCTTACTGCCTCTTGGGCCTCAGCTACTTGTTGCTGCTGCCATCCTGGTCCTTATTTGAAAAGAACGGGGAAATGCGGTCACCCCTCGGGCTGAAGTGTGGTTTGCTGGCCTGGCGGGGGAGCAGCCGCGGCAGGTCAAGCCGCTGCCCCCATAATAGGGTGGCTGGTCGGACTCACCGCCACCCCTGAAGGAAGCTCGGCATGGGCGCAGAGTGGCCTCGGGTCTCCCCTTCTCGGCAGCCATGCATCAGCGGCCGCCCCTCCTCCCAGATGGCACCACCCGATGCCTTGTGGGGCGGCACCCTTCTTCTTCCTTCGCCCTGCGCAGGTGCAGGGCAGAAAATTCCAGTCTGCCCTTTTCCCCTCCCCCGACAGCAGCAACAGCCAGGCGTGGGCGGAGAAATCCAGTCTACCCTTTTCCCCTCCCCCGACAGCAGCAACAGCCAGGCGTGGGTGGAAAAATCCAGTCTGCCCTTTTCCCTCCCCCCGACAGCAGCAACAGCCAGGCGTGGGCGAGAAACTCAAGTCTGCCCTCCACCCCAGCAACAGCAGCCACCAATCCGTAAACCCTGCCCCTTCGCCAGCAACAGCGACAGCCAATCCCTAACCACCACCCCTCCCCCGTCCGGTACTGCCCACTGACCTTTCACCGGCAACCAATCAGAACAGGGCGTGGCTTCGACCAATCAGCCTTCCCCAGCCCCTATAAAACTGTTGCCTCTCCCTCAGTAAAGTGGACTTGTGTGTTTACCTTGTCTCCGCGGTAGTTCTTCTGCCATGCGCCCTCCAGTCCTGAGAGCCCCCGACAAGGGCCTGGCCTCCCTTGTCCCCAGTTCGTCGCCTGCTTCTCCGGGCAACCCCTTCATCGCCTGCTTCTCCGGGCGACCCCTTCGTTGCCAGCTTCGCTGGGCGACCCCGTCAGCCGAACCGCACAACCCCCTGTGAGACCGACCCCTCGTCTGCTGCCGGACCGACCCCTTGTCCCAAACAGGACCGACCTCTCGTCCAGAGCTGGACCGACCCCTCGTCCGCAGCCAGACCCCACCTCTACCGACCGAGCAAGCCGCCGCAATATGGTGTATTACATTGATTGATTTTCTTATGTTGAACCATCCTTGCATACCTGGAATGAAACCCAATTGGTCATCATGTATAATCAGTTTAATGTGTTTTTTTAAAGATTTTTATTTATTTCTCTCCCTTTACCCCCACCCTAGTTGTTGTTCTCTGTGTCTATTTGCTGCATGTTCTTCTTTGTCTGCTTCTGTTCTTGTCAGCAGCACAAGAATCTGTGTTTCTTTTTGTTGCGTCATCTTGTGTCAGCTCTCCGTGTGTGCAGCGCTATTCCTGGGCAAGGCTGAAATTTCTTTCATGCTGGGTGGCTCTCTTTATGGGGTGCACTTCTTGTGCATGGGTCTCGCCTCTGCGAGGACACCCCTGGGTGGCACGGCACTCCATGCATGCATCAGCACTGTGTGTGGGCCACATCCACACAGGTCAAGGAGGCCTGGGGTTTGAATTGTGGACCTCCTATGTGGTACACAGATGCCCTAACAACTGGGCCAAGTCTGCTTCCCTAATGTGTTGATTTTCTAATGTTGAACCATCATTGCATACCTGGAATGAATCCCACTTTGCCATGGTGTATAATTCATTTAATGTGTTGTTGAATATGGTTAGCAAGTATTTTGTTGAGGATTTTGTGTCTAGGTTCATTAGAGAAATTAGTCTGTAATTTTCCATTCTCGTGGTATCTTTGTTTGTCTTTGGTACTAGGGTAATGTTGGCATCATAGAATGATTTAGGTAATATTCCTTCTGTTGTTATTTTTTGGAAGAGTTTCAGCAAGACTGACATTAGTTCTTTCTGGAATGTTTTGTAGAATTCACCTGTGAAGCCATCTGGCCCAGTGCTCTTCTTAGTTGGGAGGTTTATAATGACTAATTTTATCGCGTTACTTGTGATTGGTTTATTGAGATTGTCAATTTCTTCTTTCATCAATATGGGCTGCTTATGTGTTTCTAGGAATTTGTTGTTTCCTCTGAATTGTCATTCTTTTGGCATATAGTTTTTCAAAATATCCTCTTATGATAGTCTTTATTTCTTTGGGGTCAGTGGTAATATCTCTTTCTCATTTCTTCTTTTGTGCATTTGCATCTTCTCTCTTTTTCTTTGTTAGTCTCGCTAAGGGTTTGTCAATTTGATTGATTTTCTCAAAGAACCAGCTCTTGGTTTTGTTTCTCTTTTCAAGTGCTTTCTTATTTTCTATTTCATTTTGTTCTCCTCTTATCTTTGTTCTTTCTTTCTTTCTTCTTCCTGTGGGGTTACTTGCAGCAGCTTGCTTGGTCGGTAGAGGTGAAGTCTGGCTGCAGACGAGGGGTCGGTCCAGCTTAGGATGAGGGGTCAGTCCCATTTGGGACGAGGGGTCGGTCCCACTTGGGACGAGCAGTCGGTCCGTCAGCAGACGATGGGTCGGTCTCACAGGGGTTGCGCGGTTCAGCTGACGGGGTCGCCCGGCGAAGCCAGCGACGAAGGGGTCACCCAGAGAAGCAGGCGATGAAGGGGTCGCACGGAGAAGCAGGAGACGAACTGGGGACAAGGGAGGCCAGGCCCTTGTCGGGGGCTCTCAGGACTGGAGGGCACACGGCAGAAGAACTACCGTGGAGACAAGGTAAACACACAAGTCCAACTTTATTGAGGGAGAGGCAACAGTTTTATAGGGGCTGGGGAAGGCTGATTGGTCGAAGCCATGCCCTGTTCTGATTGGTTGCTGGAGAAAGGTCAGTGGGAGGTACTGGAAGGGGGAAGGGTGGTGGTTAGGGATTGGCTGTTGCTGTTGCTGGGGGAAGGGGCAGGGTTTAGGGATTGGTGGCTGCTGTTGCTGGGGTAGAGGGCAGACTTGATTTTCCCACCCACGCCTGGCTGTTGCTGCTGTCGGGGGGAGGGGAAAAGGCAGACTGGAATTTTCCGCCCTGCGCCTGCGCAGGGAGAAAGAAGGTATCGGGTGGCGCCATCTGGGAGGAGGCGCGGCCGCGGAAGCATGGCTGCCGAGAAGGGGAGACCCGAGGCCACTCTGCGCCCATGCCGAGCTTCCTTCAGGGGTGGCGGTGAGTCCAACCAGCCACCACATTATGGGGGCAGCGGCTTGGCCTGCCGCGGCTGCTCCCCCGCCAGGCCAGCAAACCACACTTCAGCCCGAGGGGTGACCGCATTTCCCCCTTCTTTTCAAATAAGGGCCAGGATGGCAGCAGCAACAGGTAGCCGAGGCCCAAGAGGCAGTAAGCAATGAGGGAAGCGGGGCTGGAGAGGGAGGTGAGTATGAAGGGGATATAAATGTACAATTTGGGGGGCGGTATCTTGCCATTGCAAGCAAGGGTGGCCAATGTCCAATTCTCGTTGATCTCGGTGGCTATAAGGTCCATCTGCTTGTTAAAAGTCCAGGATGGCAGCGCATTACAGGTAGTTGATCTCTTCTTTGTGGCAAAGAGCGGCAGAGGCAGACTGTGTGATGATCTGAAGGATCGCAGCTGTGAGGACAAGTCGTGTCAGGGCACCAGCGGCGGTAGTGGTGGCAGCGTTGGGAGTGGTGGAGACGTAGGCGAGGGCAACAAGAAGGCCAAGGTCTTCACAGGTGCGAGAGAGGCCAATGTTAACGGGGCGGGCCGACATGGGGCGGCCCAATCTTGAGAGCGCGGTGAAGGGAGCCGAGGTGAGTGGTGAGACGAGGGGTCGGAGCCGATGGGACTCTGACGGTGGTCGCGGGCCAAAGGAAGGCCCCGATGAGGGGAAGGTGGAACAACGAGCAGTGGAGCAAGGCAAAGGGGAGCAAGCACGGAGGGGAGGAGGCAGAGGTGAAGGCAGGGGTGGAGGTGCTCAGGCACGCTCTCCTGAGAGTTTTATTGGCGCCTCTTAATCATAGCGGGTTGGTATAAGCCCCCAACATGGAAGGAGAAAGCCATCCAGTGATTCTCCCAGACCGCCATGGATCGTATGAGGTCACCAAGGTTCAGGAGCAGCAATGCAGAGCAGAAAGATAGGGGTGAGAAGAGAGGAGGGCATAGGGCTGTGGTAGGGTTACTTCAGACGTGCAAGCGCACGCTCCCGAGAAATCCAAGGCTCCTCTTAATCAAAGCGGGTCGGTATAAGCCCCCAACATGTAAGGAGAAAGCCATCCAGCGATTCTCCCAGACCGTCGTGGATCATATGAGGTAGCCAAGGCTCAGGTAGCAGCAATGTTGCACGAGAGAAGCCCCACGGTGAGAAGGGAGGGGGGGGCCGCCAGGTTATGGAGTGAGGCTGTGGTGGGGTTGCCTTGCCCCACGTTGGGCACCAGCTGCGGCGGCTTGCTCGGTCGGTAGAGGTGGGGTCTGGCTGCGGACGAGGGGTCGGTCCAGCTTAGGACGAGGGTCGGTCCCACTTGGGACGAGCGGTCGGTCCGGCAGCAGACGAGGGGTCGGTCTCACAGGGGTTGCGCGGTTCGGCTGACGGGGTCACCCGGCGAAGCCGTCGACGAAGGGGTCGCCCGGAGAAGCAGGCGATGAACTGGGGACAAGAGAGGCCAGGCCCTTGTCGGGAGCTCTCAGGACTGGAGGGTGCACGGCAGAAGAACTACCGCGGAGACAAGGTAAACACGCAAGTCCAACTTTATTGAGGGAGAGGCAACAGTTTTATAGGGGCTGGGGAAGGCTGATTGGTCGAAGCCACGCCCTGCTCTGATTGATTGCCGGAGAAAGGTCAGTGGGAGGTACTGGAAGGGGGAGGGCTGGTGGTTAGGGATTGGCTGTTGCTGTTGCTGGGGGAAGGGGCAGGGTTTAGGGATTGGTGGCTGCTGTTGCTGGGGTAGAGGGCAGGGTTTAGGGATTGGTGGCTGCTGTTGCTGGGGTAGAGGGCAGACTTGAGTTTCCCACCCACGCCTGGCTGTTGCTGCTGTTGGGGGGAGGGGAAAAGGTGGACTGGAATTTTCTGCCCTGCACCTGCGCAGGGAGAAAGAAGGTATCGTGTGGCGCTATCCAGGAGGAGGGGCGGCCACGGAAGCATGGCTGCCGAGAAGGGGAGACCCGAGGGCACTCTGCGCCCATGCCGAGCTTCCTTCAGGGGTGGCGGTGAGTCTGACCAGCCACCCTATTATGGGGGCAGCGGCTTGGCCTGCCGCGGCTGCTCCCCCGCCAGGCCAGCAAACCACACTTCAGCCCAAGGGGTGACCGCAGTTACTTTGTTGTTTTTTTACTAATTCCTCTAAATGTGCACTTAGTTCTTCAATTTTTGCTCTTTCTTCTTTTTTGATGTATGAATTTATGGCTATAAATATCCCCCTCAGTACTGCTTTTGCTGCATCCTATAAGTTTTGGTATGTAGTGTTATCATTTTCATTAGTTTCAAGGTAGTTATTAATTTCTTTTGAGATTTTCTCTTTGACCCGCTGTTTTCTAAGAGTGTGCTGTTTAATTTCCATATCTTGGTGTGAAATGTGGGCCTCTTGCCCTTGCAGATTTCCAGCTTCACTCCACTGTGGTCAGAGATATTGTTTTGTATAATTTCGATCTTTCTGAAATCATTGAGCCTTTCTTTGTGGCTTAACATATGGTCTATCTTGGAGAATGATCCATGTGCACTTGAGAAAAAATATATATCCTGCAGTATTTGTGTGTAATGATCTGTGTATGTCTATTAGGTCCAGCTCCTCTAATATACTGTTTAAAGTTTTTGTTTCTTTATTGATTCTCTTTTGAGATGTTTTGTCCAAAGTTGATAGTGTTGTATTAAGGTCCCCCACTATAATTGTAGAGGCATCTATTTTTTTCACTTAATTTTTCCAGTGTTTGCCTCCTGTATTTGGAAGTGCACTTGTTAGGAGCATAAATAGTTATGATTTTTCATTCTTCTTGAAAGATTATCCCTTTCACAAATATGTAATATCCATCTTTGTCTCTCACAATTGTTTCACATTTAAAGTATATTTTGTCTGATATTCATATAGCTACTCCTCTCCTTTTTTGGTTATTGTTTGCTTGTAAGATTGTTTTCCAGCCATTCATTTTCAACCTCCTTGAATCCCTGCATCTAAGATGTGTTTCTTGTAGACAAGATATAGATGGGTCATATTTCCTTATCCAATCTTCCAGTCTGAATCTTTTGACAGGTGAGTTTAATTCATTGACATTCAGTGTTATTACTTTCAAGGAATTATTGATGTTAGCCATATTTTGTTTGTACATGTGCTTGTCATATTTTGTTTTTTTCCTTCTCTTTTTATCATTTTTTTTTTTGCTTTTACACTCTTCTCCAACTCTGCCTCTCCTGTTTTTTTCTTTCTTCCTGCAGAACTTTCTTTAGTATTTCTTGAAGGGCAGGGTTCTTGTTGGCATACTCTTTTAATTTCTGTTTACCTGTGAATATTTTGAACTCTCCATCATTTTTGAATGCTAGCTTAGCTGGGTAGAGTATTCTTGGTTGGAAATTTTTTTCTTTTCATACCTTGACTATATAATACCACTGCCTTCTTGCCTCCATGGTTGCAGATGAGAAATCAGCACTTAATCTTATGGAGCCTCCCTTGTATGTGATGGTTCTCTATTCTCTTGCTACTTTTAGAATTTTCTCTTTGTCTTGTGCATTGGATAATTTGACAAGTATATGTCTTGGGGTGGGCCTGTTGGGATTTATCATGTTTGGGGTGTGTTGTGCTTTGTGGACATGTACATCCATCTCTCTCAGTAGATTTGGGAAGTTTGCAGCCATTATTTCCTCCAACACCCCTTCTGTCCTCTTTCCCTTCTCTTCTCCTTCTGGGATGCCTATAATTCATATGTTTGTGCATTTTGCATTGTCATTCAGGTCCCTAAATTGCAGCTGGATTTTTTTCTATCTTTTTATCAATCAGTTCTACTATCTGTTTGATTTCAGATATACACTGTTTTCCACATCACTAATTCTCTCCTCTGTCTCTTCTAATCTGCTGTTATTGGCTGAGAGTATATTTTTGATTTCTTGAACTATGATATTCATCACCATCATATCTGTTATCTTTTTGCATATATCTGCAATTTCTTCTGTATTCTCTCCAAGTGTTTTCTTCATATTGTTAATCTCTTCTTTTACTTCATTAAGTTGGTCTCTAATATATGTTTTGAGATCTTTAATTACTTCTCTGATATTATGTGCCTCTTCCTGGTTTTTGTTTGTTCATTGGATTTGGCCATGTTTCCTGATTATTAGTTTGGTTTTTAGTTTTTTGTTTGTTTGTTTGTTTGTTTGTTTGTTTGTTTGTTTGTTTTTGCTGTCTGGTCATCATTTTATCTTGACAGGTTTAATCAGTTCCTTACCTTCTTTTCTAGTCTTGGAGATTAATTAGTTGTTGTTTGTGTGTAAGTGTTATGTCTTCTCTTTGTCACTTTGTTTTCCTTACTCTATTATCTTGTTGCTGGCTAAGTTCACTTTGAAGGAAAATATCAGGGCCAGGGAAAGCAAAAGAAGTAAGAAAAGAGAATGTATAAAGTAGTATTGGTAATAAATGTTAACAGAGTAACAATGTGAGATCTAGGAGAATGGATATTAGACTCATGTAAGTTGTGTAGAGTTATAGCAGTAAGCAGAGTACCTATAATGAGAGAGTCAACTGAATATGGAGAGGGATATCGTATGAATTAAAAGGCCAATGTTTTCATGATACAGGGAAAAAGAAAAAGACAATAATATCAAGAGTGGATAAAAGACAGAAAACAGAGCAAAGGTATTAGAAGTAAAAAGTCAGAGAATTTGGGGGCCAAAGAAAGGGAGTTGGAATGTAAGAGAAACAGTAGATGTTGGAGAATAGAAAGATGTAGGGGAAAGTGGATAGTGTAGGTAGCCAAACTCAATACACACAGAAAAGAGGAAATGGAGGATGAGAAAACATAGCAAATGTGAAGCACTCCCTGCAGCACCTATTACATAATGAAAATAAAATAAAATAAGAAGAAAAGAGAGAAAAGAGAAAAAAGAGAAGAGAAAAGGGGTGGCAAAGAAAAGGGGGTAAACAAGCAATAAAAAGAGAAAAAACTAAATCAATGAAAAAGGACCTTGGGTGATAAAATGGGAGAAAAGAGCAGGAGACAATGCAATAGTAGCAACCACAACAACAACAAAAAAGAACCAACAGTTCATGCTAGGAATCCTCCTTGCAGTTAAATAAAATTCTTAGGGATCTGATATTCCCCCTTTCTCCCTTCTTCACTTTTCTCTCTCCCAGGGCAGCAGGAAAGCTGCCTGAGAGGTCTGGTAGGAGATTCAAGTGGGTCCTTGTTGAAACAACTCAACACAGAAGACTATGACTCTTTATTTCCAGTGCGAGAGCACCTACACCTCACCAGAAACAGCAAATATGCTATTGGAAGCTTGGATAGCACCTCCTATAGTCCCTCCTCCTTGGGTGTGCTAGGGGAGGTCTACTTGATTTTCTGACTCCACCTTCTGCCAGACCAAGTTTCCTATCCCAGGATATTTAGGTAAATTGGGCTCCTTCAGCAGATTCACCTCTCATTTCTTCCCAGACTCTCCCCAAGTCAGCTGGTACACTCCTCCAAACTCAAGGAGAAAAAAAAAAAAACAACAAAAAACACTGAGGGCTAGGGTAACAAAGGACCTCAAACAGATTTCTGGGCATAGTGGATTTAGGAATGGGAAGTCTGTGATATTGTAGACTCAAGGTGTGAGCCTGGGCTACCAGGCTTTATGGTATACAGACCTGGGAACCATGCATCCATTTAACACTGGGTTTGGGAACACAACAGCACAACAAAATTTTCAGGGATCACCATGGCCAGGCTGCCAGCCCTAGGGGGAGGGGTCCCACCCACAACTTCTGAGCTCTGTGTCACAAACCCAAAATTCCACCTCTTACAAGAATCTCTTCTGTCACTGTGTCACCAAATCAACATCCAGACACCTCCTGCCCTGCAAGCCCCCAAAACAACCCTCTCAGTTTTTGGGAACTCCTCAACACAGCAAAATTTTCAGGAACCACTGCAACCGGTTTGCCAGCCCTAGGGGGAAGGGTCCCGCCCAAATCTTCTGACCTCCGTGTAAGAGACTTAAAATTCTACCTTTTGCAAGAATCTCTTCTGTCACTATCTCACCAAATTGGTGTCCAGACACCTTCTGCCCTGCAAGCACCCAAAACAGCCCAGTCCAGCAGGACTCCAACCCTACTCAGCCGCTTCTTAGCAGGAGAGATTATGAGGTGCACTCATACAGACACCATCTTGCCCCACCTTTCGAATGCATTTTCAAAATGTGCTAAACATTTATCAGAAGGATGCTTCGATGACACAAATGTATGAGGGCACATGCTAAGAGAGAAATGGATTTATTTCCTGTCAGAGAATTCATGATCATTTTGGGAAGAACAACTGTCATGCAACAAAGATCTATGACAGATAAATGACATATAAAGAAGTGCATTGGGGTGTGCAGATGTGAGTTAGTTACAATGACAGAACCAGTTGGAAAATCCCAGTTATGGATCCCAGAAAAATCATTTAAGAACATTAGACCTTGCAAGACTTGGAGCTCCCGAGAGATTGAGGTATCCATAAGTAAGAATTCTGTGGAAATGGTGATGTTGTCCATGTCTTCTAATATATTGCTGTTTCCCTATAACTAAAGCATAACCTTTTAGAAGATGAAGAAAAAAACAAAACAAAAAACCCACAAATGAATGTAATCTTCATTGGTCACAAATAAAATTCTGCCATTTGTATGAAGGTATGACTTCTAACCTGAATAATGCACAGAGGAAATTGTCAAAAGAATACTTAGAAATTAATGAATCCACATTTCCCTTTTATTTTATTTCCTTTCTCAGCTGATATAAGTTAATGTGAACATAAAGAGGATTGGAGAATCTAAGTTCAATAAAATGATTTTAAATGAAATCAAGACACATAGTCCTATCAGTTATTGAGTTACATTTTTATTTCTACAAAATGCTTTTTAAAACTCTGCCTGGGTGCATCTATTGGTTATACTTTTATTTTGTTCAATATGAAATGGTCATCCTTGACAAGCTCTCTAAGTGAGCTTCTGCATCAATCTACTTGTTAAACATTACTGTTATTGCTGATTCTTTTCATAGTAAAACCTTCACTCATAATTTTACTTATCCATTGATATTTTAAGGATTATAATTTCATTTGAGGATTGACTTTCAAGAAAAACATGGCAAGTTATTGTTGTCTCTAAATTTCTTAACTATACTTTACAATCTATCTCAAGCAATATTCCATTCATAGTGCTTAGATAGTAGTTATGTGTAAATTTAGCCTTTAATTTTCAATCTTTAGAGTATAGTGTGTATTTCTCATATGTATCATCAAGTATCATTTTTAAGAAAAATCTAATCACCTATATCAAACTCTAGAATCAGAAAGATTCAACCTCTTTATTAATATTATTCATAATATTGGGCATAAATAACTTTGTTAATGATGTTAAGACATATCACAGCTATTTCAAGTTTAAAGAATCAGATGAATGAAAATGTAAAAAAACCCTGAGAAATAAGAAAAAGCATTTGACTTCTGTAATGTGAATATTTCTTTTACAGAGCTTACAGAAAATTACCAGATTCATGATCTTGTCTCTTTTCACTGGGTAAAATTCAAGGAGTCCCATATATCCTCACTTATATAAACAATTCTGCTTCTAGAGCTTTTCTTTATTAAACAAGGCTATCCTTTCTAAGGACATGTGTTTCATACTTCTCAGGAGCCTTGGGGGAACTAGTGATTTTTCTGTATAGAAAGACTAGTTTTCCTTTAACTCCTCATTGATAAGGATTCTTTTTTTTTTTAACTTTTTTCTTCTTCTTTATTTTCTTTTAAATGTTACATTCAAAAAATATGAGATCCCCATATACTCCCCATCCCACCCATGCCACCCCTCCCACATCAACAAACTCTTCCATCATTTTGGTACATCCACTGCACCCGGCAAATACATTCTGGAGAACCACTGCTGCACATGGACAGTGGTCCATATTGCAGTCCACACTCTCCCCCAGCCCAGCTAGTGGGCCATGACAGGACACAAAACGTTCAGCATCCATCCCTGCAGCACCACCTAGGACAACTCCAAATACTGAAAATGCCCCCACACCATATCTCTTCTTCCCTCTCGACCATCAGCAGCTACCGTGGCCACTCTCTCCACATCACTACTATAATTTCTTCCCTTTCTAATCACAATGTTTCCCCAGCAGAACACCAGTAAGTCCACTCTGATCCATACTCTATTCCTCCATCTTGTGGACCTGGGATTCTTTGACTATACTCTGGAGGTTAGTTTGTATTAGTGCTTCATAGCAAACAATTTACCAAATTTTTTTTTGTTAAATCTAACAAAATAGATGTACCCAAAAAAGTTTCACAGATCACTGGGATTTGATATATTTTTAATTTATGCTTGATTTTATATGCAATTCATTTAAATTATATCATGAATAAAATTATGCTTTCTATGAATTTGCACAAACATTATGACAAAGGAAAGTCATATACCTATAAAATGTAACAACATTAACAAAACAAATAAATTGACCAGTAGATATAAAATTAAAGATAGATGGAATACATTTTAGAATAGATTTTTAAGTAAAGCAAGTACAAGAAAGAAAGGATGTTGCATAGAATGAGACTCTTTAAAAAGTGCTTTGAAGAGACCCTCACACATGAGTTGTGACCAATAATTTTATGTTCCCCTCAGAATGTGAGGTACCAACCCAAGAATTTCTGAGAAAGTAGCCCATCTGTCATTATTCTGAAAATTCTTAATAGCTGATCATCAAGAAAGTATCAAAATGTGGGAGACTCTAAAAGCTCCAAGAATTCTCAGACATGAAGGCTCAAAAATAATAGTCTCCACATTCACATCCAAGGTATCAACACAGCTACAAAAGTTATCTAGAAAAACTGTTGAGTAGAGATAATAAGTAGACTCTATGAAAGTATAAAACCCCTTGTCCCTTTTTAAAATAATAGCAATCTTTGAGGGTCTGATTTTTCACCGCATCTTGCCTTTGATTTACATTTCCTAATGACTGTGATATTGAGCATCTCTTTTATGTGCTAAGTAACCATTTGTGTATCTTCTTTGGAAAGGTGCTCAAGTTATTTGCCTGGTTTTTATTGGTTGTTTGAATTGTTTTGTTAGTTATTGTTCTTTATATTTGGTGGATACAAAGCCCTTATAAAATATTTTCTCTCATTCCTTTGTTGTTTTTTTTTTCATTTTCTTGATAATGTCCTTTGACGTAGAATTTAAATTTTTAAAATTATATCCAATTTTCTATTCATCTTTAGTTACTTGTTGTTTTAATAGCATATCCAATCAACCATTGCCACAGCCAAAATCATAAATAGGTGCTCATATGTTTTCATCTAAGAGTTTTATGATTTTAACTTTTATAATTAGGTCATTGGCATAATTGAGTTAATTCTTGTATATATCATTAAGTAGTAGTTCAACTTCATTCACTGAATGTATAAATCTACTTCACCCTAGAATATTTTTGAAGAGACTATTTTCCCCATTGTAGGAGAAAACCATGTTAAAAATAAATTAGACATAAATATGGGGGTATATTTATGGACTCTCAGTTCTAATCCTTTGGTCTACATATTTATACTTCTGCCAGTATAGCCCTACTTTGTTTACTGAAGCTTTGTGGTATATTTTGAAATTGAGGGTGTGCATCTTTAATATTTGTTTTTCCTTCCCAAAAGTGTTTTGGCTATTCCGTATCCCTTGAAATCCATTTACATTTGCAGAATGGCTATTTAATTTCTGCAAAATGGCTCCTGGAATATTGATAGGTATTACAAAGAATCTATAGACAGCTTAGGAAATATCGAAATCTTCCAATCAATGAACACCGGCTAGTTTACAGTTTATTTATAACTTCTTTAATTTCTTTCATTAGTGATTTGTGGTTTTCAGTATACTAGTCTCTCATCTCTTAGGATAAATTAATTCACATATATTTTATTGGTTTGGATGCTGTCATAAAATGATTTTTAAATTAATTTCCATTTCAGATTGTTTATTGTTGGTGTATAGAAACACCTTATTTTTTCATCTTTTGCCCATTTACTCTGCAACTTTGCTGGATTCATTTATTAGTTGTAGTAGCTTTCTGGTCTATTTCATTTGATAGATTTTTATTTAATCTTGCTTTTTATTTTTTAGGAGGTACCAGGGATTGAACCCAGGACCCTGTACATGGGAAGCAGATGCTCAGCCACTGAGCTACATCTGCTTCCCTGGTAGGATTTTATATATATATAGGATCATGTCATCTGTGAATAGATATTTACTTATTCCTTAGAACAAATCAGTTTTATTGATACATATCAGTAAAGCATAAAATTCATTCAAACACTACAATCAATGGTATTTGGAAAAAGCACAAAGTTGTGCATAGTCATCACTTCAATCATTATTAGAACATTTTCATTATTTCAGTAATAAATATAGTAAAATAAAACAAGAAAATTCATCGCCTCTCATTATCTCTAGGTTTCCCCTGCTGTATATAACTGCTGTTTCTGGTTATTCATGCACAGTTATTTATTTGTTTATTAAGCAGTTTTATTGAGATGTATTCACATACCATATGAACTATTCCAAGTGTATAATCACTGGCATTTAGTATAATCACAATGTTGTGCATTCATAATTCAAAAATTTTAGCACAATTTCATTACTCCAAAAGAAAGACTCTACACCCTTTAGCATTCCCTTCTCAGATCTGTATAACTACTAATCTAATTTCATCTTTATAAATCGATTTATATTTACATTTTATAAAAATGGAATCATACAATATGTAGTATGTGTTTCTAGTCTCCTTTACTTTGTGTAATGTTCCAAATTTGACAATATTTATTTCTTTTTATCTTGCCTAAATTCTTTACTTTGGGTTGCCAATACAGTGTTGGATAACAATGTTGAAAATGGGCATTTTGTTCTGTTCTTTATCTAAGGAGGAAATATTTCAGCCTTTCAAAATTAAATATGTCAACTGTAAATTTGTCAATCTTTTATTATATTTAAGACATATTGTAAACAGGCGGGATTCGTGTTTGCCGAGTTCCTTCTATTCCTTTAAATCTTTCCATCATTATGCATGCCTCTTTATTGCTAGTTTACTGCATGTTTTTCTCAAGAAAATTTGTTGAAATTTGTCAAATGTATTTTTGTGCCTATTGAGATTATCAGGTCTTCAGGTTTTGTTTTTTCTTTCAGTTACATGTATAGGGTGTATTACATCACCTTATCTCTTATGTTGAACCGCACTTGCACATCTGGTTATCGTGAGTGTTCCTTTTAATGTGCTATTGAATTTGGTATGCCAGTATTTGGTTGAGAAATTTAGCAACCCTGTTTTGAGAATAATGGGTCTATAATTTCCTTTACTTATGGTATTTCCTCATGAGAGTAAAACAGTAATTCTAGCCCCATAAAATGAGTTAGGAAGTGTTATTTCAGTCTACTAAGCATTTGTGTTAATTTTTAAAATATTTGGTAGAATTCATCTGTCAAGCCATTGAGTTTGGACCTCTTTTTTGAGAGGTGGAGTTTGTTTTATTACTGATTCAAACTCTTTTGTTGTTACTGGCCTGTTGAGATTTTGCCTATTCTTGAACAGTTGAGGTAACTTGTGTTTCTAGGAATTTGTCCATTTCATCTATATTTGTTGGTGTACTGTCTTGTAACTTTTGTATTATTTCTGCAAGGTAATTAAAATATGTGTAATAACGTTATTGGTTTTTGTTATATTCATCCACATTTTAATTTGTTGGTCTAGATATAGTTTTGATGTCTGATTGATCTAATCAAATAATTAACTTTTGGTTTCATCTATCCTCTCTATTGTTCTCCCTACAGTCCATTTATTCCACTCTAATCTTAAAAATTTCCTTCTTTCTTGTAGCTTTTGGCTTAGTTTGCTCTTCTATTTTCTAATTCTTTATACTAGAAAGTTAGACTGATTTGAGGTGTTTCTTTTTTTTTTCATGTAGTAATATAAAGCTGTAAATTACCCCCTGGTGCTGCCTGCACTGTTTCCCATAAGTTTGGTATGTTTGGTTTTTGTTTTCATTCATCTCTATGAATTTTCTATTTTCTCCCTCAATTTCTTCATTAATCCATTGGCTGTTTAAGTATTTAATTTCCACATATTTGTGAATCTTTCCAGTTTTCCTTTTGTTGATTTACAGCCTCATTCCATTGTGCTCAGAGAAATACTTTGTGAGATTTCAATTTTTAAAATGTACTGAGACTTATTTTGTGACTAATGTGTATGGTCTACACTGATGAATGATCCATGTTTATTTGAGAAGAGTGTGAATTCTGTGATTGTTGGTCATATAACTGATATATATATATATATATATAATTCAATAACTGGACTTCTGTAGGGATAGTGTCTTTCAAAATTTTTTTCTTGCGTCTAGACTACTACTCCTGTTGTCATGCATGCTTAGGTAATTTTTTATGAGAACTGAGCTTTCTGATACTATTTCAGTAACTCTGGAAATTTGACTCTCACACTGCTCAGAGATTGCTGCAGTTTACCTATTAATGACTGGAGCATTTCATTCATGTCTTTTCCAAACTATGTTGGCAGGATTTAAATTAATTTTTAGTGTGGGAACAAGTTTATATTTCATTATTTCAGTGTTCAACTCATAAATTGAATCAAGTAAAAAAAGTAAAAAAAAAAATTGGTGTACCCTTGTGTTAATCAGTCAAGGGGGTGCTAATGCAAAATACCAGAAATCTGTTGGCTTTTATAAAAGGGTATTTATTTCAGGTAGAAGCTTACAGTTAAGCTAGGTCCCTCACCAAAGTCTGTTACCACAAGTTGGAGCAAGATGGCTGTGTAGGTTCAGGCTTCCTCTTCCTCTTAAATCTCCATGGTCCCTGCTTCTTCCAATATCAGCTGTGGGCTGAGACAACTCTCATTACTCTCCTGGGGCTCATTTCTTTACAGGCTAAACTGCATTGTTTTCTCCACTAGGTCAGCTACAGACTATGAGGCTCTCTAGGCTTTGCCTCTCTCCCTTCCACTAGATTCTCTCTAGGCTTAGTTGCTCTGGTCCCTCCACAGTGCCAGCTATGAACTATTAGGTGAATGACTTTTCTTTCTTTCCAGGACCTCTGTAGTGTCTAAGGAGCAATATCTATACCTCTGTGTTCTCCTCCTGTGTGTATACTTCCCAGGGTTCCAGCATCCAAAACTCCCCACTAAGTCCTTTGCCATGTCTTTTATCTTTGAGTCCCCATGCACTATGGGGTGGGGACTCAACCTCCCACTGACATGGCCCAATCAAAACCCTAATCATAATTTAAACAAGTAAATATGAAACCTCAGACCAATTTACAAACATAATCCAATATCTATTTTTGGAATTTATAAACAATATTAAACTGCCACAACCCTCCTTTAAATTTTCTTGCAAAAGGTCTGTTAGATGGTGCTGTAACTTCTGTGCTTATCTCATGGTTCTGCCACACCAAACTAGAGCTGCAAGTACAATTACTTAAAGGAGGAAATTTCCTCTCTCTGCCTTGGTACTAGCATGCAGTTCAAGGAAGGAAGGCACCTTTTCCCACACTTCCACTGTGCATCTGAGGGATTGAAGATGGTTGCTAGATCATGCCTATTTCTTTTGAACAGGGATTCTGTGATTGTTTAAAGTGCCCAGTAATGTTGCAGAATTGCAAATTAGTAACTCTACAAATTCTTTATTCATTCGTCCATCATCCAAATGGGTATTTAGATTTTACCTTTTGATTATGTCAATAGAGATACTATGAGCTTAAATGCACAATTTTAGTAGCTATTTTCAATTACTTTGGTTATATAACTATCAGTGGAATTGTGGGAAATTTGTTTAACTTTTTTGAGGAACCACTAATCTATTTTCCATAGCTGCTTAATCATTTTACTCTTTTTTCTTTAAATATATATAGCCATCATAGTAGATTTGACATGGCAACTGATTGAAGTTTTGTTTGGCATTGAAGTAAGATGAATGGTATTTATACTTTAGTCATGTGCTTGTTGGCCATTTGTATATATTCTCAAGAAAATTGTCTCTACAAGCCCTTTAACCAGTTTTTAATTCCTTTGTGCCTTTTTGTTGTTGAGCCGGCCCTTTGGCTGTTTGTTTGTT
The DNA here is from genome assembly GCF_030445035.2 of Dasypus novemcinctus. Classification (NCBI taxonomy): domain Eukaryota; kingdom Metazoa; phylum Chordata; class Mammalia; order Cingulata; family Dasypodidae; genus Dasypus; species Dasypus novemcinctus. Next base: position 4,323,112 of record NC_080694.1, on the reverse strand, counting down.
AGGTTTAGATGTCCACTTAGTTGTGTATTTTCCATTTTCCCTGCTGTTATTGATTGAAAAATTCTCTGCATTGTAGTCAGAAAAGAAAAATTTTATACTTTCAATCTTTTCAAATTTAAGTTTATTGAATGATATTTTGTGATCTGATTTATGATCTATTCTGTAGCATGTTCCCTGGGCACTTGAGATGAATGTGTATTCTAATGATATTGGGTGGATTGTTCTATATATCTCTGTTAGGACTAGTAGTTTTAAATAGTTCCCATGTCATCCATTACCTTACTGATATTCTGTCTAGAAGTTCTAATCCTTATTGAAAGTGTATCTACACATTATAGTAAAACTATTTATCCCTTCAAATATATCAATATTTGCTTCCTATCTTTGGTGACTGTTGGAAACTGAGGCACAGTGGTCTCACAAGGAGAGATGTGCTGTTTCCATGGCTATGCTTGCACCCTAAGGAATGCAGTAATTAAGAGTTCTCAGCAAACAGGATGAAGCTGTTAAAGGCTCAAAGAAAAGATGAGCACATACCTTTTGCAGTAAATAGAACACTTATACTTCGTACCTTAAGATAAGATTTTTTGAGTTCCTTAGAATTCCTTAGACTATGAGTAGTGCTGATAGTCACCGGCATGTTGCTGCTTTTTGTCATGTAGGCTACATGTTGCTGCCTGTTGTCACATATACTGGGGTATATAGAGAGCCCCTTGTAAACAATAAAGTTGCCTGATGAGTCTCTACTCGCAGACCCAGCTCTCTCATTCTTCCTTTCTTTTCTTCTCTCTCTCTCTTTCTTTCATTCTTCTTTTTCTCTTTCTTTCATTCCCAATACCCTTCAGGTCCAAATCTCCAACAGGTGACTCAGTTGTGCATGATCTATCTATCTATCTATCTATCTATCTATCTATCTATCTATCTATCTATCATCTATCTATATTTTAACAATCAATAGTTATTTATTGCATATTTACTATGGCCCAGGTACATTAGCTCGTTCAAATCCTCCCCATTTATTTTTTTCTTTATTTTCTTTTAAATGTTACATTTCAAAAATCTGAGGTCCTCATATACTCCCCACCCCACCCACCCCACCTCTCCCACATCAACAACCTCTTTCATCACCGTGGCACATCCACTGCACCTGGCAAATACATTCTGGAGCACTGCTGCACCACATGGACAGTGGTTCACATTGTAGTCCACACTCTCCCCCAGTTCACCCAGTCAGCCACGGCAGGACACACAACATCCAGCGTCCATCCCTGCAGCACCACCCAGGACAACTCCAAATCCTGAAAATGCCCCCACACCATATCTCTTCTGTCTTTCTTCCATCAGTAGCCACTGTGGCAACCCTCTCCACATCACTACTACAATTTCTTCCCTTACTAATCACAACAGTTCCCCAGCAGAACACCAGTAAATCCACTCTAATCTGTACTCTATTCCTCCATCCTGTACCCTAGGATAATTTTGTCCAGTATATTTTTTTTATTGATTTTGTAATAATATTACATTAAAAATATATATGTGAGGTCCCATTCAACCCCACCCCCCCACCCCACCTCTCCCCCCCCCCCCCCCCAGCAACACTCGTTCCCATCATCATGACACATCCATTGGATTTGGTAAGTACATCTTTGGGCACCTCTGCACCTCATAGTCAATGGTCCACATCATGGCCCATACTCTCCTCCATTCCATCCAGTGGGCCCTGTGAGGATTTACAATGTCCGGTGATTGCCTCTGAAGCACCATCCAGGGCAGCTCCATGTCCCAAAGACACCTCCATCTCTCATCTCTTCCTGCCTTTCCCCATACCCATCATCCACCATGTCCACTTTTCCCAATCCAATGCCACCTCTTCTATGTGGACATTGGATTGGTTGTGTCCATTGCACCTCTATGACAAGAGGAGGCTCAGATTCCACATGGATGTTGGATGCAATCCTCCCACTTTCAGTTGTAATCACTCTAGGCTCCATGGTGTGGTGGTTGTCCTTCTTCAACTCCATCTTAGCTGAGTGTGATAAGTCCAATAAATCATATTGTAGGTGCTGGAGTCTGTTGAGGCTCAGGACCTGGCTATCACATTGTCAGTCCAGAGATTCAAATCCGCTAAATATGTCCAGTATATTTTTAATTGTTACTTCTTATTTATAAATTGACACTTTTATCAAATATAGAACCTCTCTTTTATCTTGTACCAGTTTTTGCCTTAGAGTATATTTTGTCCATTAGTATAGCTTCCCCAGCTCTCTTTTGGCTACTGTTTCCATTATATTTCATCTTAAATTTTGACTTTCAATCTCTCTGCATAAGGAGATCTAAGGTGAGTCCTTGTGGACAGCAAATAGTTGGATCATATACATTGATTTCTCCTAAAAAAATGTCTCCTTTTAGATTATAGACCTTAATCCTTTTATATTTCGTTTTTTTTTGTTGTTGTTGTTTTCTGTTTTCTGTGTGTGTTGTACTATTGTGTCCATTAATGCCTCCATTATGGCCAAAATATGGGGGTTGATTTTTTTGTATTGAAATATTTTCTTCCATTTCTTTCCCTTTTGTGTATAGGTTTTACATTTCTCTTAATATATATAATTGGTATTAAAATTAAAACCTACATTTATTAATCTACTGCCAGTTGATAAAAACATATCTTCAATAGCATAACACTATGCATTTATCCTTTAATTATATAGAACTAAACACTGGTTTTAAAAAGAAAGATACAATAATACTTGCTTTTACTTTTATCACTGTAGATCCCATTACCAGATAGATCTTTGTTCCTTTGTTCAGTCTTTTGTTACTGTCTAGTTTCCATTCATTTTATTTTATTTTATTCAGTCATTTTACTTTTAGGACTCCCTTTAATATTTCTCTTGGTTCATATCTTATAATGATAAACTCACCCCAATTTTTCTGATCTTGGAGTGTCTTAATTTATCTTTCAGTTTTGGAGGATCATTTGCCAGGTATAGAATTCTGAAATATATCAATCTGTTTGAAATATATCAATCTGATGCCTTCTGGCATTCATTGTTTCTGATGAAATATGAGGTATTATTTTTACTCAAGATTCCTTGAATGTGAGGAGTAGTTACACTCTTCCTTATTTCAATATTTTCTGTCTTCTGCCAGTTTTATTAAAATGTCTTTTCATTAATCTCTTTGAGTTTACCCTTCTTGAAGTTTGCTTAACTTCAAGTGTGTGGAGAGTCACATCTTTCCTCCAATTAGGGAAGTTGTGACCATTATTTATTCCAAAATTCTTTTTCCCCTGTCTGCCTCTTGTCTCCTTACTGCAAATCCCATAATGATATGTTGTTCTATTTGATGCTTTCCCAAGCTCATAACTATATGTTCAATTATCTTCATCCTTTTCTCTTTCTATACCTCATGTTATATAATTTCAATGTTCCTTTCTTCAAATTCATTAATTCATTCTTCTTCCAGCTTAAATTTGCTGTCAAACATCTCTAGTGAATTTTTTATTTAGGCATTGTACTTTCCAGGTGCAGAATTTTAATTTGATTCATATATATAATTTTTTAGGAGTTAATAAAGAATGAACCCAGGACCACATACATATGAAGCATGCACTCAACCACTGAGCTACACACACTCCACCATACATAGTTTTTAATTCTAATTGATATTCTCTTTTTGTTAATGCATCATTTTCTTAGTTTCTTTTTGTTATTTGAGATTTCATTAAATCTATGGGCATAATAGACACAATTGATTGAAAGTCTTTTTCTCCTGAGCTCAATGTTTACATTTTCTCAGGAATTGTTTCTATCAAATTTGTTTTTCACTTTGAAAGAATCAATGTTCTTGTTTCTTTATATCATTTGTGATATTCTGGGTAAACCACTGGATATTATAATGTTGTAATTCATCACCCTGAAAATGAGGTTCTTCTCCATCCCCAAGATTTGCTATTCCTGATAGTTGAAGTCTTCAGTCATCACTTATTTAGTGGCTTTTGTAGTTTTCTATGAAAAAAAGTAATCTTAAACACTTTTTTTGAACCTGAACCTGTATTGACAGATTGATTTATTCTTTTCTCCAGATGAAATGCATGAATATAAATCATGTAGCCATCTGTTATTTCTAAAGATCAAATAAAAATTATATCCTAAAAGTTTTATTTTTATCCTTAATACTATGAATCTGTTTCTGATGTTGCATTGTAAATTAGGTGAATATGTTAAAAGAGTTAATTTTTTTGCATTACGTTAAAATTTTTAAGAAATTTTTTTTCTGAATGGATATAAACTTTGTTATTCCTGTTTATAAAAATATATTTCTTTGAGGAGGTATCTGTGTCTGTGTGCCTGTGTGTGCTTACAGCTGCATATGTACACATGAGTTCATTCAGACAGTTATTTTTAGATGTCCCAAAGATTAGATTCTTAAACCTGGGAATTAAAAGAAAAAGGACCTTGATTTGTTTTCATATGAAATAATGTAGATAGAAAATTAAATCAATGAATGAAAGACCATATTTGAATGGACTGCCAATATCCTATATGAATATTTTTGCATAGAAGAACCCCAAATATAAAAATTATGTCTTGCTATGTATTGAGTTTTATTGGTTCAATAGGATGAAACAAAATCTATGGATTTGTGGCTGAATTTTTCTCTCATAGGAGCTAATGTTTTGTTTGGAAAGAAATCAATGTTTAATTAAATAAAAGAAAAACATCCTTCTGTTTTAGAAAAAGTGTACTGACAATGTGACCTCTTACTCAAATGCAGAATATTGTGAATACTGTGGAGACAAGCAATTTTAAACCTCTCATTCACAAGTTTGTGTGTGTGTGCATATATATGATAAAGAACCAACTGGTTTCCTTGCTTGCTTGGATGCATTCTAATTATACCATATAATTATTACAGTCTGTGTGCATGATCAGTATTCAAATTCACTCTAGAAAGATTGATATTTCCTCCAAATCAAAATGTAATTTTTATCTAATGAATGTTCTTTCATTATTATGTCAGTTATATTTTTTTGTGTACAGTATGAATGCAATTAATATTTCACTTTGGTTTCTAATTTATTTACTTATTTTCACAATTTTGCTTTTAATCTGAATCATTAGAAATATTACATGAAATTACCAATTATTTCCTCTATCTGATGTTTAGGCCCATTTTGTCATATTTCCTTAACTCAGCTTTCTTTGCCTTTGTTAAAGTAAATTCTGCTCACTATAACCATAAGCCTGTCTCTCTTGAATAACCCATCTTTGATTCCTTCTGAATCCCAGATATATTGTGAATATGGTTTTCAAATTCTTTCACCAAAGCAGCTCATATGCATTTTTTAAAAGGCACTAAGTGTATTCATTTTTAAATAGTTCCTAAACTTTCTTTCTGTTCTCCGTCTTCTCCCTGTACACCCAAGAAAAGCATTTGGGAAAGGGTTTGTGGAACAATCAATTAAATCTCATTTTTGGGAAACGGACTTGGCCCAGTGGTTAGGGCATCCGTCTACCACATGGGAGGTCCACGGTTCAAACCCCGGACCTCCTTGACCCGTGTGGAGCTGGCCCATGCGCAGTGCTGATGCACACAAGGAGTGCCCTGCCATGCAGGGGTGTCCCCCGCGTAGGGGAGCCCCACGTGCAAGGAGTGCACCCGTAAGGAGAGCCGCCCAGCGAGAAAGAAAGTGCAGCCTGCCCAGGAATGGCGCTGCCCACACTTCCCGTGCCTCTGACGACAACAGAAGTGGACAAAGAAACAAGACGCAGCAAATAGACACAGAGAACAGACAACTGGGGGGGGGGGGAGGGGGAGAATTAAATAAATAAATAAATCTTTAAAAAATAAATAAATAAATCTCATTTTTTCTGATTTATGATTTCTCCTTCTGTATTTGACATCAGAAAGTATAACTGATGTGGGCTATGGGTGGGAGGCTTTTCATCTCTTTGTAGATAACCTAAGCTGTCTGTGACCTGCGGGTGTGGGATGGTAAGAGCCTGCAGTCCTGCCCTTGGTGACCATGGCAATGACTCTAGTCTCAGGAAACAGTTTAGCAATGCAAAGTCTATAAACTTTAAATACTCAAGAAAACTGCAAACCAAATGTGCCAGAAGCTTATCGAGAATGTATAGGGTCCATGCTAAAAGCTTACCTAGGATGTAGACGATATACGCTAATTCAAACCTATTGAACACTGAAACAAAGAACAATTTGACCGTTCCTCTCTGTATAAAAGAACTCATAATTCTTGTTCAGGGCTTGGGTTTGAAACAGAAAGCTCCGGATTCCAGCCGGCCGTCAATAAATCATTTTTCCTTCTCAAAGTCATTCCTGAGTCCTGGCCTTTCTATACACAAATAATTGAACCTCTCACAACTGCTACAACATAATCATTAATGTACACCTCTTATAGTAGTAATCAGATTCTCCAATTCACATGCTTGTCCTAAACTTCACTATATCTGATTCATATAACCTACTTTTAATTTATTAATTTAATATCCTGTAATTTCCCCCATTCCACTAGGTAACAACCTTTTCTCCTGAAAGTTTCATGAACTAACATTTAGTCTTTCATTTCTGTTAATTCACTGATACTTTTAACTTAAATAATAACCAGATCGAACACCCTTTTTGTCAGTGGACTAAAATTACAAATAGTGGATGGAAAATATTTTTCCAGATTGCATCCTGACTATGATGCCTTCAATCTCATAACATCCATAAATTTTTGTAGTTCGTGATAGGTGATTCTTCCTTCCTGATACCTTCCCTAACCCTGTCATTTAGCAATATCCAGTGAATATTTACCCATTAATACACATATTGCCACCTGCCCACAGAATTCATTATCCTCATTCTTACAAATAACATATCAGTTCAAAGTTCATCCAAAACTGTCTCACAAAATATTCTTTGAATTGCTTCCCATTATATATCTCTTTTCTAAAATAATAAAAAATATTATCATTACCTACCCTCTTCATTGTGAAATTTTGACACCTACATTGTTCTTCCTTTCTAATTACTGAATTGCAAAAACATAGGAAGAGGAGAACTGGGAGGATGGCAGAGTAAGGGGCTACTGATACATTCTTCTTGCAAAAGTAGTTGGTGGGCATGTAGAAACTGTCTGAATCAATCATTCTGGGGCTCTGGAGGACAGAGGAGCACTGTACAGCATCCAGAAAGGAGCAAGATGGGAAACTGAGAAGCTGAAGAAAATAACTGTGAGTGAGTCACTCCTGAAGCAGGATCCAGTACATATTCTCCCCACTCGAAGCTTGCCTCAGGTGTAGCCTTTGGCTGGCTACCTCAAAGGGAGACAGATATGCAACCCTTCCTCCCTTGGAGATGGGGGTGGACAAGGTGCCTGCTGAGTGTGGCTTCTTATCATTGGATACTGAATTCCATTTATGGATTGTTCTATAAGCCTGGCAAGAACAGGGTTACTCATAGTCTTAGTTTTAACACCACATAGTAGAGGTTGAAAAAGCACAATCCTTAGAGCTGCAGGGGAAGTTTTGCAAAGGTCACCATCATCTGAGGCTGTGAGGAAAGTGCAGTTGAAGGAGTTGATTTAAATAAATTTAAATTAGTCCACAGAGATGAAAAAAAGAGTGCCAAATGTGTGTTATAGACCATGGTTTGTGGTAGTAGTCTGATGATATTATCTCATAATTTTTAACAAATATTCCACCACCGTACTGTTCCTTTGTGAAGTGGTGGTGTATGGAAATTCTACATGTGTATGATTGTTTTTTAAGTTCACAGCCTCTGTAAAAAATACATTTAAAAAATAATAGGATGTCTTGGTGGAAAATACACCAAAAGTAAATGGACTAGTTTGTAGTAATGCTTTGATGATGTCCTTGCATAGTTGTAACAAATGTTTCAGAACAATGAAAGGCATTGGTGGTGGGGTGATATATGGGACTCTGTATACTGTTATGCATGTTTATTTTGCAAGTTCACAACTTTCACTATATAGTTATTGATAATATATAGTCATGTATAAATGATATATTTCAATAACTTTTTAATCTTATTTTGTTTTAAATTATCTTTTTTAAAGTTAATAGATCACACAAAATGTTACATTGAAAAACAATGTTACAATTTCTTCCATTGGACTGTCCACTTGCCAGCTGGGCCCTGAGCCTCAGCCAAGTTGCAACTCCTACACAATAACATTTTAAAAATACGGTGCTGAAGCTGGATATACAAAAGAATGAAAAGGGATCACTATCTCACAGCTTATACAGAAGTTAACACAAAATGGATCAAATATCTAAGCAATGAGCTAGGAAATTAAGCCCCCAAGTTAGGGAGCATCTTCCTGCACTTGTGGTGGGTGGTGATTTCTTAGAATTTACACATAAAGCACAAGCAACAAAAGAAAAAAATAGGTAAATGGACCTCTTCAGAATTTTGAATACCTTACTGCTTCAAAGGACTTTTTCATGGAGGTGAAAAGGCAGCCTACTCAATGTTTTCTCAATGGAAGAAAATATTTGAAACCAAATATTCAATAAGTGTTTAATATCCAGTAAGTGTTTAATATCCAGTAAGTGTTTAATATCCAGAATAAATAATCTTATGTCTCAACAACACTGAAAAAGACAAAACTCCTAATTAAAAATTGGCACAAACAGTAAGCAAAGACTAAAACAGGGGTGCTCCTGCAGACTTTAGAGACATCTGGACTCTATAGAAAAGATACAGAAACCTATGAAATCAGCACTGCCTCGGTGGGTCATATATTGGAATATATGATAGCCTATCTCCCTAATGTAACAGAGTTAGACTCATTTATAATTTCCTTACACAAAATTCTTTAACCTCTATTATTTGAACCTATAATTAGTGCTATTACCGTTAAATATGTGTCCAGAAGCTTAAATCTATGCCGGTTGTGCCCTGATTTTCAGCAGAGTTGCAACCAACACCTACTCTCCAGCTCATTGAACTCATCCAGGACAATTAACAAAATAATGATGATGGACAATCCCCATCCCAAAAGGCAAAGTATATCTACAACTGCAAGCGAAACATTTCCTTCCCCCTGCCCCATAATATCTAAGTCCCTTCTCAATCTGAAGCAGAACAGACATCAACATCCCCAAATACTGAAGATTGCGAAATGAATAAACATAAGGGGGCAATGCAAATATGGACCAAAATAGATGTATTATTATTATTGAAATAATAAATGAACTTATAACATTGACACAAAGACAGTGGTCACCAGAGGTTATGAGGGAGGGAGGGGGAAGAATAAGTAAATAGGACATTTTTAGATCATTGGAAATGTTCTGTGTGATATTACAATGGCAGGTGCAAGCCACTGCAAATTTTGTCAAAACATAAAATTGTACAGTGCAAATTATAAACCGTAATGTAAATTATATACTATGATTAGTAGTAATAGTTTATAATTTATCCATCAACTATAAAAAAGTAACATATTCATGTATTAATAGGGTAAACTGTGAGAAGCAGAGTGTTTGGGATATAGGGGAATCACCTATATTTTTCATGAAATTTTTCTGTAATCTAAAACTTCTTTAAAAAGAAAGTTAAAAAAAAAACTAAAAAATGGGCAAAAGATTTGAATAGACATTTTTCTAAAGAGGAAACACAAATGGCTACAAAACAGATGAAAAGACATCACTAGGTATTAGGGAAGTATAAATCAAAACCACAGTGAGATATTATTCCAAATGTGATAGAATAACCACTATTAAAAAATCAGATAACTTCAAGGATTGGAGAGGATTGCTGGTGGCAATATAAAATGGTACAGCACTCTGAAAGACAATTTGGCTGTTCTTCAGGTGCTAAATATAGAATTTCCATATGATCCTACAATCCTGGTCCTATATAAACACAGAAGAAATTAAAGCAAGGGTGCAAATGGACGTATGCACACTGATCATAGTGGTGTAGTTCACATTTGTCAAAAGATGGAAGCAACCCAAGTGTCTATCTTATATTTGTAGTAATTAATAGTACAAATATAAGAATGTTCTTCCATGAATTTTATCAAATGTACAGGACAATTACAAGGTGTTAATAATAGAGGTATATGGAAAAATATACCTAACGTAATCCATTGACTATAGTGGGCAGTAATATTTTAATATTCTTTCATAAATTGTAACAAAGATGCCACACTAATACAAAGCATCAAAAATAGAGGGGTTTATGAGAATGTTATATTTTTTGCAAGACTTTTCTTTCAATCTACACCTGTTCTAATTTAAAATATTACAATAAAAATATCATCCAGGTGTCAATGTTAGCATCACAGTGATAATTTATGTTGATAGTATGTACCCTTACATGATACGATGCAAATTTAGCTCTGTGATCATCCCTAAACCCATAAATGTAGTCTAATAATGAGAAAAATATCAGACAAACTCAATTGAAAGAGTTCTACAGATGACCTGATTAGTACTAAAAATTTTCAAGTTGGTCTGCTATGCCAAGCTGAACCAGACAAGCAGCCACCATGAACAGCGAAGACCAATGTCCAGTGCAGCCAGCCCTCTCTGTGCAGTCTCCTGGGAATCCAGTGTACCCTCAAACCTTGCATCTTACTCAGACTCCACCCAATACTGATCCTCCACCTGCTTACTCAGAGCTTTATCACCCAAGTCTTGTGCACCCAGGGACTGCCACAATCCCTACTATGTCAGCTGTGCTTCCTGGCCCCTCACTCTATTTTCCCATGGGCCAGTCTGTGGCTATTGGAACTTTGGGTTCCACAATCCCACAATGGCTTATTATCAAGTTGGTCCCATTTATTCACCTGGCTCATCAGAGCGGGTGGAAGAAGAATATGGTGCAGGTGCCAGATTTGGAGCTGCAGTGACTGATGGCAACATTCCTCCTTCACCTCCTGGATGCTCTCTCAATGCCACTCAGCTTGCAGTCATGTGGGGAGCCAATGTCCTTGTAACTCAGTGGAAAGGAAACTACTTCGTGGGTGACTCAGATTGTGACTACACCGTCTGATGAGGAGCCAAGCCACCTCTGTGCTGGGAAAGACATCTACATATCTTCAGCTCTTTTCACAATATAAATGCTTTAGTCATATGATCCTGAAGTTGCAGCTTAGTAATATGTTTTTGGGTGCCTTTCCAATGCCCAACATTTCAGGCACTTTTCAGATTTAATAAGGAACCATGTAATGGTAGCAGTACCTCCCTAAAGAATTTTGAAGTAGGGAAGATATCCATTCATAAAGTGAATGTGGGTGAAGCAACCCAAAGAATCTTCCTTTAATTCTTATGCAGTAATACTGTAGCATACTGGTCTTTGATTTTGGTAATAGAACATCAAATTAGGTTTGGGGGGAACTTTGATCTTTATAAGAATGAAAGTTGCCAAATTATTCTGATTTGTCTCTTTAATCTTCTTTAAGTCTTCAATTTATATTACTTGTTATGAATGAAATGTATTAGTTGTCTGCCTTTTCTTTTCAATCCTTTACCCCACAGCCCACCCCTAACCCCAGTCTTCCATTCCCTCCCTCCAGTCTACATTAAATCAATGGTGCAGGGCAGAAAGCCAGTCAGACTAATTTCCTTCTCTCCTGGCACTTCTCCCCACTTGTCATCTTTTAACTAATCATTCACAAGAATCCTCTGAAAACCCATCTGTTCCCCAAGCACAGACCCAAATTACTTCTGCTTTTCATCTCCTCAGGCAAAAGTGGAGGGTGCCTTTTGGACCCTTCTCATAGATTGCCTCTGCATACAAGAATGTAAAACAAGATTTTTTTTTTTTTTGATGACAGAAAAACTGAGCTCCTGTCAGTGCAAACTGCACTGTAAACAGCAATTTGTTTAAAATATGAGTGGCAAGGAGGAGGATGTATTTCAAAAGCCTGGTGACATTAGAACCAAACTTTTAAAAATCAGCTACCATTTATTGTCAGTGTCACTCATGGCTCCTAAGATTTCCTAAGTTGGGTTAATGGGGTGGTATTTTGACCTTACTACAAAATGACTTGAGTCCAATTGGGTCTCATTCAGAGTTAAAAATATTTCAGGGATCCTTAATATTTTGATTTTTGTTTTCCAAAATTGGATTCTACTTTATCTTATAATTTCAGTTAATCTAAACTTGTGTTCTGTCCATGTGATATTTGACTGTGCCATTGGCTGTTAATGGAAGTTCAGCACTATCTTTCTCTACACTGTGGTGCAACTAACTTGTGGTTTTTTTAAATACTAAAATTGTAGAATAAAGACTATTTTGAATATGTGAATAAGTGATGAAGTTGATGAAGTGATGACATTAAAAAAATGTCAAGTTAATAAAAAACAAGCAAAGTAAAAATGAAACAAAACAAAACAAAAAACAAAACCTGTTCCAGTCTAGACCAGTCTAAAAGTGCATGATGACTGAATATAATGTGGTAACCTGGATGGAATACTGGAACATAAAAAGGGTTTTAAGGAAAAATAAAATATGAATATGGTATGGGCTTAATTAATAATAAAGTATTATTAATTTTTCCATTGTTTTGGTCAATGTACTATACTAATGTAAGATGTTAACAATATGGGAAACTGGGTGTAGAAATATTAGAACTCTACTAGCATAACTTTTCTGCAAATCTAAAAATATTCTAAAAATAAAATATTTTATTAAAATACAGATAAAAATTGTTGAAGCATATGTGGAGAAATACAAACACTTATTCACTCCTGTTGAGAATGTAAAATGATGCAGCTGCCATGGAAGACAGTTTGGTAGTTCCTCAGGAATTTAAGTATAAAATTGCCAAATGATCTGGCAATCCCACTACTAGGTATATACTTAGAAGAATTGAAAGCAGGGATGCGAACACAAATTTCACACTGATGTTCATAGTAGCATTATTCACAATTGCCAAAACAATATGTGACTTATACACAATGTGAAATATCATTCAGTTATAAAAGGAATGCAATCCTGATTCATGAGAAACATGGATTGGGAAGCAGACTTGGCCCAGTGGTTATGGGATCCGTCTACCACATGCGAGGTCTGCGGTTCAAACCCTGGGCCTCCTTGACCCATGTGGAGCTGGCCCATGCGCAGTACTGATACGCACAAGGAGTGCCCTGCCACACAGGGGTGTCCCATGCGTAGGGGAACCCCATGCACAAGGAGTGCGCCCCATAAGGAGAGCTTCCCAGTGCGAAAGAAAAGTGCAGCCTGCCCAGGAATGGTGCTGCCCACACGGAGAGATGACACAACAAGATGACACAACAAAAAGAAACACAGATCCCCATGCCACTGAAAACAACAGAAGCAGACAAAGAAGAAGATGCAGCAAATAGACACAGAGAACAGACAACCAGGGTGTGGGGGGGGAGAAATAAATAAACAAATCTAAAAAAAAAAAAGAAACTAGGATGAACCTGGAGGACATTATGTTTAATCAAATAAGCCATACGCAAAAGGACACATATTATATGATTTCACCAATGTGAACTGATTATAATGAGCAAACTCATGGAGTTAATCTCTAGAATATAGGTATATCAGTTTGATATGGTTATGAATTCCAAAAATAGATACTGGATTATGTTTGTAATCTGGTCTGTACCTGGGCATTATTAAGTTATGACTAGGACTTTGATTGGGCATTATCATTAGGGCATTGAGTCCCCACTTCTGGGTAGGGACTCAAGATAATAGGCATAGCAAAGGATAGAGTTGGGGGTTCTGATGTTGAAGTTTTGATGTTGGAGTTTGATGCTGAAGCCTTAAGCTGGAGCCCCAGGAATTAAGGTCACAGAGGAAAGGGAAACCAGCCCAGGAAGAGACGAGCCCTGATCCCAGAAAGAAGCAAGCCCTATGAAGAAAGGAACCTTGAACCCAGAGAGAAGGAAGACCCTGGAAAGGAAGAACCCCAGAAACCAGAACCCTCATAGCCATCAGCAGCCATCTTGTTTCAGCACATGAAAATAGACTTTGGTGTGGGAAATAACTTACGCTTTATACTTTATGGCCTGTTCTCTGAAAGCTCCTACTTCAAATTATTACCCTTTATAAAAGCCAGCAGATTTCTGGTATTGTTGCATCAGCATACCTTTGGCTGACTAATACAATTGGTTACTAAGATATAGAATGAAGGTAGAGAATTAGGAGCTGATGCATAATTTGTGCCAAATTCGTGAATTGATTATAAATGTTTGAAAATGGATAGAGGTGATGTTAGCCCATTATTCTGGGTGTAAATAAGATCATTGAATTGTGGCTGTAACTGTAGTTGAAAATGGAAGTATAGGATAGTGTATGTCACTGGATGGTAAACTAAAGGATGAAACATAAGACTGTATAATTTAGTGAACATTGTTTTTGATGATGAATGTGGTTAATAGTATAAGAAGGTACTTCCATTAATTAGAACATATCTACATCACTATTATGAGGCATTAATAATAGGGAAGTATATGGAAAAATTACACCTAATGCAAACTGTGGACTATAGATAGTAATATTTTAATATTTTTCATCAATTGTAACAAAGGTATGACACCAATGCTAAGTGGCAATAATAGGTGGCTGGTAATAAGTAAGTATATGAGGGTTTCTTTTTGGAGCAACGTAAATGTTTTAAAATTGATTGTGTTGATGAATGCACAACTCTGTGATTATACTGAAAGCCATTGATTGTACACTTTGGGTAGATTGTATGATGTGTGAATAAAACTGCTTTAAAAAAGGAATGTAGGAAGACCTGTATATTGATCCAGATTTGTAGTCAAGGGCATAAAAATGGAAGAAGAAAAAATATACATAAACAAATTTCTCTCTATTGAAAAGTAGTGTATCACAATGGTAAATGTTTTAAGGGTATTACTGCTTGGGAGAATGAATGATAGAAAGAGATGGGAGATGAAATTTAAAACCTCCCAAGTCTGTCTATTCCACCTCCTTATTGCTCAGCATCATCCCTCCTTCCAATGATACTGAACGGGGGTTCAGTGATACAGAGGAGGCTTTTCAGATTAAGACACCTTTTGTATTGAAACAAAAAATACTGAAAAATACTTGACTGATACAAGGAGTTTTACATTGGTAAACTTTATCTTTCTTATCTATACAAATACCACCCCAGTCATTTAGTTGCTACAGTAATTATGCATTTGATGGAAAACTGAATATTGTGCCCAACCACAGATGTTATTCTGAAGCTGCTGGTTAACTACCAGAGTAATGGTTACCATGGTAAGAGAGGAGCAAAGAAAATTTTAAAAAAAACGGTGCTCTCTGAAATGAAATATTTTACTGAACACTAACTAATATATCTTTCTCTATATATATCTAAGCTAAATGCAAAATATTTAAACAAATGCCCATATCCATGAATCAAATGACCCATTTGTTCTTCTCTGTTGAAATATACATTTAATCAAATATGTTGTTTTTAATTTAGCTCATTTGAATAAATATAAAATATTATTTAGTTACAAATTCTTAATCTTGAGGCATGCAAGCCTTAAATTAATGAATAATAAATAAAAATAAATTATGAATATCCATACATATATTCATATATATGTATATGCCTGCTTTGTATGTATACATTATGAATATAGGAAAAGGGAAAGGACTTTATATTATCATGTCCAAAGAAGAAGTAAAGTGCACATTCATTTACATGAGGATTAGTGATAATATATGTCTCAGAATTCATAAAATGTGATTTTTACTTGCATAACCTTGCTGAACAATGGTGTTTAACATCATTTCATATCCTTAATTGGAAATTTTTTAAATCTTCTATGGGAAAAAAAATCTATTCATGTCATTTCTTCTTGTTTTAATTGAGCTATTTGTCTTTCTGTTGTCAAGTAGTAGCAGTTCTTTATATATTCTGGATAATGAGCTCTTTTCAGATGTGTGCTTAGCAATATCTTCTCCTATTCTGTATGTTGACCTTTCACTTTCTTGATAATGTTCTTTGAGTTATATAATATCCTTACTTGTCTCTAAAGCATTTTTTTATTTAGTCTATTTTGTATGATATTAGGGTATCCATCCCAGTCTTTCTTTGGTTACAGTGTAGATGGAATATTTTTCCATCACTTCACATTACATCTAAAATAACTCTACTATAGACAGCATATAATTTGAAAATTTGCTTTTATCTCCTGTACCAAGTTCTGCCTTTTGAGGGAGAGTTTAATATACTCACATTTAAAGTAATTTCTTATGTGAAAGTATTACTTCTACCAATTTGCTATTTAATTACATTAGTTTTATACTTTTTTGTCCCTTATTTCCTCCAATAATGCTTTCTTTTGTATTTAGTTTATTTTTACCGTGTTTAGTTCTTAATCTCTTATTTTCTTTGCATTTTAATGTATTTTCTAAGTGGTTAACATATGGCTTGCAAATAAAATCTTATCTCAAATTTATAAAAATTTAGTTTGAATAACAGTTTAGCTTTTACAGCATAGTAAACTCTGTTCTTACACAGCTAGCACCTCCTTGATGTTATTCTTACATCTGTATTCTTTGTGTTCCCAATAACATGTATATATAATTATTTGTGCATTTTTCTTTTAAATAAAACAGGAAATTAAATATTGAGTTATAAGCTAAAAATAAAATTTTACTAGTTTTTATATTTACCTCTGTATTTATCTTTACCAGAAGTTTCTATTTCTTCATTTTGCTTTGAGTTACCAACCAGTGTCCTTCATTTTGAACCTGAAGGATGCCTTTCATAGTTTTGGGATGCCAGAATTATTTTTTTTCAAGATTTATTTATTTATTTATTTCTCTTCCCCCACCCTGGTTGTCTGTTTTCTGTGTCTATTGGCTGCATCTTCTTTGTCCGCTTCTGTTGTTGTCCGCGGCACTGGAATCTGTGTTTCTTTTTGTTGTGTCATCTTGTTGTGTCAGCTCTCCGTGTGTGCAGCACCATTCCTGGGCAGGCTGCACTTTCTTTCATGCTGGGCGATTCTCCTTACAGGGCACACTCCTTGTGCATGGGGCTGCCCTACGCGGGGGACACCCCTGCATGGCATGGCACTCTTTGCAAGCATCAGCACTGTGCATGGGCCAGCTCCATATGGGTCAAGGAGGCCCGGGGTTTGAACAGCAGGCCTCCCATGTGGTAGACAGATGCCCTAACTACTGGGCCAAGTCTGCTGCCCCAAAATTATTAATAATGAACTCCCTCAGTTTTTGTTTACCTAGGATATTTATTAATTTCCCCTTCAAATTGCAAGATAACTTTACCAGATATAGAAATCTTCTTTACTTTTTTTTCTTTCAGCAAGCTAAATATGACATTTTACTACCATCCCATATGCATTATTCCCAATGTGAAATTGGCTGTTACTCCTACAGGACCCTTTGAGGGTAATGAGTAAATTTCTTTTTTCTTAGGATTCTGTGATTTTGGCTTTGGACAGTTTATACTGAATCTTACTGTGGAGCTCTTTAAATTATTCTGTTTGGAGTTTGTGGAGATCCTTGGATGTGTAGAGAAACATTCTCCTTCAAATGTTTGAAAATTTGAGCACCATTTTTTCTAATCTCTTTCTTTCTCTTATCTTCTTCTGGACTTCACATAATATGTATTCTGGCTCTATTGATGGTCTTGTACAGTTCCCTTAATGTCTGTTATTTTTTTAATTGTTTTATATCTGTGATCCTCATAATTGATAATTTTAGTTTTCCTTTCTTCAAGTTCTCTGATTTGTTCTTCTTGCTCAAATCTGATGCTGAAACCCAATAGTGAATATTCATTTCATTCACTTTTTATTTGTCTTTATTTTTTAATGTTACATTAAAAAAATATGAGGTCTCCATATATCCCCCACCCCCTCACCCCACTCCTCCCATAACAACAATCTCCTCCATCATCATGGGACATTCCTTGCACTTGGTGAATACATCTCTGAGCACTGCTGTATCACATGGTAAATGGTCCACATTATAGTTTACACTCTCCCCCAGTCCACCCAGTGGGCAATGAGAGGACATACAATGTCCAGTAACTGTCCCTGCAGTACCACCCAGGACAGCTCCAAGTCCTGAAAATGCCCCCACATCACATCTCTTCTTCCCACCCCCTACCCTCAGCAGCTACCATGGCCACTTTCTCCAAATCAATGTTACATTTTCTTCAATTACTAATCACAATAGTTCATGAATAGAATATCAGTAAGTCTATTCTAATGTATATTCTATTCCTCCATCCTGTGGACCCTGGAATGGTTGTGTCCACCCCACATCTATATCAAGAGAGGGCTTAGATTCCACGTGGATGATGGATGCAATTCTCCTACTTTCAGTCATAGGTACTCTTGGCTCTCTGGTGTGGTGGTTGACCTTCATCTCCATGTTAGCTGAATGGGGTAAGTCCAATAAACCAGAGTGTAGGATTTGCTAGTCTGTTGAGGCTCAGGGCCTGGATATCACATGGACAGTTCAGAGATTCAGGTCCCCTGGGTATACACTAAACCCCAGCACAAACCACAGGTCTGATAAAATAACAGGAGAGGCTTGTGAACAAAGATCACATCTGAGTCCAGCTCCATCACACAGAAACACAAACTGCAAAGTAGGGTCAATTTACATGGCACTGAGCTCCATCTGCCATGACCATAGAACATGTGGGTCTCTGTAGCCCTCAGAAGAACCAATACCTGGGGTTGTATCTACTTTATCTGTCTCAGGTGTGCATAAGGGTGACCCTTCTGATAATCTCCTGGCTTTTTTTTGAAGACTTATAGCCATATAAACTAATTTGTCATTTCCATTTCCCCTTTTTATTCAGGTAAAAAAAGTATTTTTAACTCCTCATATTATATGTAGACTGAGATATTCTTCTGGTGTTAGTTGACTCTTTTATTAAAGGTCATTTTCTAGTTACATCATCAGCTGGTACTTGGTAGTAATCCCTCGGTGCCAGGGAGGCTCATCCCTGGGAGTCATGTCCCATGCTGGGGAGAAGGCAGTGCATTTACATGCTGAGTTTGCCTTTGAGACTGGCCACATTTGAGTAACATGGAGGCTCTCAGGAGGTAACTCTTAGGCACCCTGCAGCTCTAGGCCTTGTTCTTATTTCAGGCACACAGGCTCACAAGCATAGTCATTAGTATCAAGGGTTCATTGTTGGACCACCCTTCTTTTTTGGTCTTTGCCTAATGCTGCTCCATTAGGGAATATGCTAAAGCTCCCCTGGCTAGGAACTCAGCACTCCCTCAGTTGTCATTTTTAACTGTAACCACCATGAAAATATCCAAACATTTTTATGTACCCTGGATATATGACCTGGAGAACTCCCTGCCAATCATGTTTCCCCTGTCAATAACATCCCACACCAGTATTCCTCCCCTGCCATTGTTGAACCTCTCTGTGATCCAAAACTTCTTTGAAAATGAAGCCCAATAGATTGCCAGGTTCCATTAGTAGTAAAATGGAATATATTGATGAGTTTAAAGGTTAGCTATATAATACATATTAATTTCAAAAAATTAAGGTAAAAATAAGCTCCAAAATTTTTATTTGGCTCATTTTATAAGAGGCTTTTACCTCTTATAAATATTTAAATATTAATTGTAATTTGTATATTTATATAAATAAGTATAATATCCTAATATTTCTTGCATTGTTTCCCTAGTTTCTTTAGTTATTTGTCAATGGTTTCCTTTAGATAACTGAGCCTATTAGAAAGTAGATTTAAAATCTTTTTTCCCCTAGAATTTTCAATCTGGGTTGATTTCTGTCAATTTATGATTTTGTGATTTTTTTTTCTTCTTCTTGAGAGCATAAGCAATTTAACACTTAATTTAATGACCAGCTAATTGAATGGGTTGATTTGCCTTTTGTGAAATCATTTTACCTGGTGTAAAATACTGGTAAAGACAAATTCCTAATGGGGAGGAGAGAAGAGAAAAGTGTTTTTAAAAATTAAAAACATAAATATAGCCCACTAAAATCCAATTTAAAAAGTAAGCTGCAGTTCATTTTTTACTTTGTCAATATTCTGTACCTGTTCTTCACAGGTCAGCCTGGATTCCATATCCTGGGCAGTCCCCAATGCCTCATAATCTGTAAACATGTGTGTAAAGCATTTAGCAAAGACCTCTCAGAGCTGTACTTAGAGCTTATAGTCCTTTAGTTCTGCCTCTTCACACTGCACTTTTAAATCCTTTTATTTTTTACCGAGAGAGGCAGAGAGGTCCATTTTTCCCACAGTCACATCTGTCCTCTTGCCTGGGGCCTAGACCGGGTTTCATTGCAATGGTTTCATTGCCTTTCAGTAATTCATACATGCTTATGTTATTATTGGAGACATTGCCATTCTTTTTGTCATTGACCAAGTCTTTCTGCACCAGATTCTTCAGTTGGATATCATTCTCATTGCGATGCAGTCTGCCCTCAGGAGGGATTCCAAACTGATGAAGAACTTCAGAGAGTTCCTGGATAAAATCTAGCTTATTGGGGAACTGTGGAAATTCTTTAGGCAAACTCAATAAAATGCTTATCAATATCCAAAAAGCACAAATTAGCCTCTTGAGAAAGTTTTAGTTTGGAGCAGTCACTTTCTTCTTTAGACTGAAAGATCATCAAACAATGGACAGGAACATCAGGAAAATATAGCAGAGAAACAAGGAGGATAGACAAATAAACACACTGCCATTGAAATGGGAACACAAGTGTGGTGATACCTTCTCTCACAGTCATCAGGAATTGATGATCTTGAGAATACAGAAGGATCTGCATCTCTAAAAAAAGTAAGGTAAACCTATACCAAGTTCTCTAATCCTAGGAGCTCTAAGTCTCCTGAAGTGGGCAATCAGAGAGGGATAGTTCATTTGGCCCAGACCTCTGACAGATGATGGGTTCAAAACACCTTAAAATTTCAGCAATGGTCTTGCTGCATCGGGCTGGTTGGCTATTGTTACTGTTAAGGGAACTGCCTTCATGGGGTCTTTTAATACTTGCATACCTGTAGGACTTCCTATTTCTCTAAGAGTTTCCACCCACATAGTCTTTTAACCTGTTTTGGCCATTCTCAGAGTCCAGGTCTTTGATTCCCCCCTCCCCTCCTACTACTCAATAAACATGAGTGTGGGTCTAGCTTCTCCCCAAAGCCTACCTTACCCCAAAGCATCTGATTCTAGGGAGTCTTAACCAATGCCTGAGATTTATAAGGCTGAAGAAAATACTGCATCCTTGCCAATGCCATCTGCTGAGGTGCATCCATCAGACACAGTCTATCATCTTCTTTCTTCCATGGACCTCCTTATTCAGGATAGCCCTGATTCTTCTACCAGTCCCAAAGTGAAACAACCTTCTTCTATAGAGAACAGCACAGGAAAGAAGGAAGATGTGGGACAGGTCAAGAAACAGAAGATCAGGACCGTGTTCTGTCACACCCAGCTGTGTATACTCAGTGATAGATTTCCAAGACAGATATATCTCAACCTGTAACAGATACAAGAACTTTCCAACATTTTGAACCTCAGGTACAAACAGGTTAAGACCTGGTTCCAGAACCAGAGAATGAAATATTAGAGGTGGAAGAAAAATGCCAACTGGTCCGAGTGACAACAGTGTGACACAGAAGGGTTCCGCACCTACAGAATACCCTGATCTCTACTCTTTATCCCCAGAAACACTTGGTGAGCACTTCTAGTAACCTTCCAATGTAGAGCAACCAGACCTGGAACAACCTGATTTGGAGCAGTCATTCTTGGAACAGCCAGTCTTAGAGTGAGCTTTCCTGGAACAATCAGACCTGGTGCACCCAAGCCTGGAGTAACCAGACTAGAATAAATGAACAATCAGTTCAAGAACAGTGGAGAGGAATCCCTGCAGCCCCAGATTCAATTTCAGCAAAATTCTTCTGCCTGTGTTTTGGAGGCAACCTTGGGAAGTGCTGAGGGAAGCCATAACGTAATAAAACAAACTGTTAAGTATTTTAGTACCACACAGACCATGGATTTATTCCCAAGTTATTACTCCATAAAGTTTCATCCTGAATATGTGTGACAATGTGAGTGAAGATGAGTACATAATCCTATCTCGATCAGTGCAGAGTCTGCCTTACATCCTTTCTTGCAGAATTTTCTTGAAAAATCTGTACTGACTTTATCCTTGTTTTCATTGTGTAACACAGGGGTGGAAGTGGGTGTATTCTGATTCTAATCAGAAGTTACAAAAACCAAAACAGGCCAGTTTACCTTGGCTACTTTGGACAACAGAAAAGATAAGATTCTTATGGCCATAGAGAACTAGATGTAATACTTGGAGGATATTTTTAGGATCTACCTTTAAGAATAGGAAGTAAAAGTATAAAAATGCATGATGGAGTACTCATTTTATAGAACTGGGAAGCTTCACTGACTGAAAACCTGAATTGGTAAGATGAAGACCTAAGCTATCATGACCTGCTTCATTGATTTTCTCTACCCCTTCTGCTCTGTGTTTTACTGCCTCTAATTTGCTCATTACTTTAATATTTGTAGATAGATTTTTTGTTACATCATAATATTATAGTAGTTTGTTTGATTTATAAAGTTAAGTATAGATAAATAAAAATATATATATTTCACCTTTGGCTATCTGTGCCCTGATTTCACCTAGTGATTCAATGAGCAAAATTTGATTAATCATGGGTCTCCATAACATTTTTCAATGTGGGGGCAAAAAAATGTACCTGAAATCCTCTAGCTATTGAGGAGATTGCTATCAAAAAAAGTATTCATTGCTAGGTGGTTGGCTACACTTGACCAAACTTATTCCCTTCTACTTGTATATGTAGTGTTATTGAAACAATAAAGTTTGTGGTTATTTGTAGATTTGTAGGTTAAAAGCAAAGAACAGAGCTCACAGCTAAGAGGCAAAAAGAACAGCAACCAAGGGGAAAGGAAAACAATGGAAGAGGGAATTAAAGAAGTGAGGGAAGGGCCAGAAAATTGGAACTGTCACACAGGATCTGAAACGTTCTGCAGCTGCATTTCTGTGTGAACTTTCTATGCATGCCTCTTTTGTCACTTTTAATGAACATATGGTTGGCACTGGGGTTGGTGTATACCTGAAGACTTCAGTCTCTGGATTGGCCATGCACCACCTTGGCTCTGAGCCTCAGCAGTTTTACAGCTCCTACTCTCCAGTTTGTTGGACTTGCACAGGTCAGTAATAGGGACGTAAAGATGGTCAATCACCACACCTGGGAACTGAGAGTGCCTACAACTGCAAGCAGGAAAATCACATCCATCAACCATGTGAGATCTAAGCCTCCTCTTTATAGAGGTGGAGTGGACATCATGAACCCAGGGTCCACAGGATGGAGGAATAAAATATGGATTAGAATGAAATTGCTGGTATTCTACTATAGAACTATTGTGACTAGTAATGGTATTAACTGTAGTATTGACATGGAGAAAGTGGCCATGGTAGTTGCTGTGGGCAGGGAGATGGAAGAAAAGATGTGATGTGGGAACATTTTTGGGACTTGAAGTTGTCCTAAACGATATCGCAGGGACAGATGCTGGACATTATATATCCTGCCATAACCCACTGAATGGACTGGGGGAGAGTGTAAACTGCAATGTAAACTATTATCCATGAGGTGCAACAGTGCTTCAAAATGTATTCACCAAATGCAATGAATGTACCACAATGATGAAAGAGTTTGTTGATGTGGTAGGAGTGGGGGGGGAGGGGTGCAGAGAGGGGTATGTGGGAACCTCTTATATTTTTTAATGTAATATTTTTTGTTATCTATATACCTTAAAAAAGACAATTTAATACATTTTTTTAATTTAAAAAAAATGAGGGGATTAGTTCCACAACCTTGGCAAGGGCATGGTTAATAGATTTATAATAGCTCATCTGTTCTTGCTTGAGAGCAAAAATAGCTCTGTTCTTGCTTATCTCTGCACAAGCTGTCTCTTTTCATTGAAGTTTGAAAAGAGCTTCCTCTTGCAGTTCTGCTACTAGTTAGGATGTGAGTCTAAGGACAAGGTTTCTTGTTCCAAGACAAAATATCCTTGAAAAATTTAACTTTAACCACTGCCCGTAGCTGAATAAAAATACATTAAATATAAGCAAGAGAAATAAAGCAGATGGGGTCCTCCCTGCATATATAAAATAAAGTACTATAATAAAAGAAAGTGGACCCAAATTAAAGCCTCATTGACACAGGTACCACCAGATCACCTATGACATTAAGATTAAACTATTGATTGTTAATAAATTTCTAAACGCTGTGTGTGATAAAATTTCTAGAGTGAATCTAACGTTATCCCCACTGTCTTGTAGACTTTTTCTTCCAGAATTAAGGAAATCCACAAAAAATCAAACAGAACAACCCAAACGGAATGATTATCCCTCTCTGGTACTTCAGGAGAGGGACAGCCTCAATTGTAGAATTATAATCACAATCACCTCCTTAGTTCCAATACAAAGGAAAATTAATCTACATGGTGAAAATAAATATAACCAGTACCCTATGGGCACAGTTGGGTTCTAAAAGGATGGAGGAAGAGAGAGTTCCTCATGGAAAGTATGCCTGTAACCACCTCCTATATCTTCAATAAGGGGAAAAAAAATTAAAAAAGGAATAAAAATTATTAACTTAGCACTATACTTGATAAATATATATCTCAGAGGCATAATTTTTTTGATCCATCCATGTACCAGTTAAGCCCTGAATTTCAGCAGAGTTGCAGCCCATACTCCCAAGGAACACAGAGTATCTGCAACTACAAACAAGATATTTCCATCCATCTGCCCCATGGGATCTAAGCTCTGCACCAATTAGAATCAAAGTGGGCATCGCCATCTCCAAATCCTCAAGTTTGGGGAATGAACAATGAAGTAAAGCAGACGTTATTATTTTAATATAAACTTATTTTTCTAGCAAGGGAAGACTCTTTTCATTGATATAAAGGCAGTGACCACCTGAGGTTCTGAGGGGTGGAAGAGGGAAGAATGGGTGTAATATTGGGCATTTTAAGGACTTTGGAGTTGTCCTGCCTGATATTGCAGTGAAGAATACAGGCAATTGTATATTTTGTTATTTTCTTCAAAATTGTGCAGAACAGGATGTAAAATGTAATGTAAACTTATTCCATAGTTAGTAGCAATTCTTAAATATGTGTTCATCAATTGTAACAAATGTACCCCACTAATGAAGGATGTTGTGGATATGAGAAAGTATGGGATGGGGAGAGAGTGGGGCATAGAGGAATCCCTTATATATTTTTTAATTTAAAATTTTTTTAAAAATTTTATTTTATTTTTAATTATCTTTTTAAAAAGTTAATAGATCACACAAAAGTTAATTTAAAAACATAAGAGGTTCCCATATACCCCACTGACCACCTATCATCACCATTATTTTGAATTGCATTTTTGAAGATACATAGAACACAAAAAATGTTACATTAAAAAATATGAGGTTCCTATATACCCCCCACCCCCCCACCCCACTCCTCCCACATCAACAAACCACTTTCATCATTGTGGCACATTTATTGCATTTGGTAAATACCTTTTGGAGCACTGCTGCACCACAAGGATAATAATTTATATTGTAGCTTACACTCATCCCCAGTACATTCAGTGGGTTGTGGCAGGATATATAATGTCCAGCATCTGTCCCTGCGATATCATTTAGGACAACTTCAAGTCCCAAAAGTACTCCCACATCACATCTTTTCTTCCCTCTCCCTGCCCACAGCAACTACCATGGCCACTTTCTCCATGTCAATGCTACAGTTAATCCCATTACTAGTCACAATAGTTCTATAGTAGAATACCAGCAATTTCATTCTAATCCATATTTTATTCCTCCATCCTGTGGACCCTGGGTTCATGATGTCCACTCCACCTCTATAAAGAGGAGGCTTAGATCCCACATGGTTGATGGATGTGATTTTCCTGCTTGCAGTTGTAGGCACTCTCAGTGATTTACTCAGTAAGTGAACTATAATCCATATTTTATTCCTCTGTCCAGTGGATCATGGGATGGTGATGTCTACTCCACATTTATATAGAGAGGGGACTTACATCCCACATAGATGGTGGATGCAAATCTACTGCCTGCAGTTGTAGACATTCTTGGTTCCCTGGTGTGGTGGTTGACCACCTTCACCTCCCTGTTAGCAGACCTAGGTAAGTCCAATTAGCCAGAGAGTAGGAATTGCAACTTTGCTGAGGTTCAAGGTCCAGCTGTCACTCTTCTCATGTGGGCAAGCATGTACAGGACCGTGTAATAGGAACTGGCTTCATGAACTTCACACCTGAAGCATGAGAAGTGAAAGAAAAAATAAATAAGTGAAAGAAAAAATAAATAAGTGCACTTCAAAGGAGTTGGTCAAGAAAGTGAAAAGACAGCCTACTTAATGGGAGAAAATATTTGGTAATCATATATATGATAGGAGCCTAATATCCAGCATATATAAAGAAATACTATATCTCAAAAAGAAAAGCAACTCATTTAAACTATGGGCAAGAGCTTTGAACAGCACTTCTCCATGGACGAGATATAAAAGGTTAAAAAGTACATGAAAAGATTCTCAACATCACTAGCTATAAGGGAAATGCAAATCAAAACTACAATAAGAAACCATCTTATGCCTATTAAACTGGTGACTATTAAAAAACAGAGGGCTACACGTGTTGGAGAGGATGTGGAGGAATAGGAACACTCATCCACAGATGGTGAGAATATAGAAGGATCCAGCCATTGTGAAGGACAGTTTGGTGGTTCCTCAAAAAACTAGCTGGAGATATGCAATATGACCCAGCATCCCACTGCTGGGTATTTACCCAGAAGAACTGAAAACAAGGGCACAAATCGATACTTGCACACCAATGTTCATAGCAGCATTATTTGTTATTGCCAAAAGTTGAAATCAACTGAAATGCCCATCAACAGATGAACGGATAAACAAAATGTTATATGTGCATACGATGGTATACTAATCTGTAAGAAGGAATACAGTACTAACACACGGGGAAACATGGATGAATATTGAGGACCGTATGTTAAGTGAAGCAAGCCAAGAATTGAAGGACAAATACTTCATGACCTCTGATATGAATTAATCAAATTGAGCCATCTCAGAGATATAGAGTCTGGAAGATAGGCTTACAGGGAATAGGGGCAGAGAGGAAGGTTGTGAGACAATGCCCACATAGGCAAAATCTATGACAAAGTGGAGGTAAGCTGTTGTTGAGTGAAGGGATGTGATGGGGGTTTAGGGATACTCTTAGGTTTGGCTGTGCAGGCTTGACATGGGCTAGGATTGGGAGGATGGATCGGATAGTCCATGGAATTGGTAGGAGTGTTGAGGGGGAGCAGGTGAAAATGAGAGATTGGTGGGCACGTGGTTGAAACTCTAATGTTGAGGAAACACTTTAAACAATAAAATAAGGTAAGGTTACTGGTTTAAGGTGTTGAATGGGGGGCATTTGGGGCAGACTTCTAGGGAACGTGTGAGTGCTTATCATGTTATAGTATGCTATATCAGTTGGTGGAGACCCATGCAATTCGTGCGAAGGTTTTGTAACCCTATCATGGGGAGATGCAATATTCTCAGAGGAGGGCGTCTTTTGAGGGCATGGGTGGCTCCTAATGGATAGGACAGATGAATGTGTCAAGCCCTCAGCATTGTTGCAAGTATCTATGAATCTTGCCCCTCAAGCAGTGGGCCCTCGGGGAGGGGAAGGTTGGACTAAAATAGATGGAAGAGACCGTAATTGGGGGGCATGGAAGTGTTCTGCATGGTCTGCAGTGATGGATACAGACCATGTTAAATTTCACCCAAAATTTATAAAATTGTACAGTCTAAAATGTAAACCATAATGTAAACTGACCATAGTTATTAGCTATACTTCAATATTTGTACATCAGTTGTACAAATGTAACATTCACATGTAAAAGGACGATTGTCAGGGAAGGAGGAAAAGGGGGACAATGTTGGGTATATGGGAGTCGTCTGTTTTCTGTGTGTGATTTTACTGTGAACTAAAACATCTTTGAAGACATAATGAAAAAAAAGAGCTAAGACACTGAGGAAGAAATGGAAGAGATTTCCTTGCCCCAGTACATACAGGACATCACTTATTTTGGTGATGAAAATTAAAATGTCAAAATTTTTTACTAATATTTTTCATTTTTTTAATATCCCATTTTTTTTACTTGATTTTAGTTTTTCTAAATTATTATGTATTTTATTTCTAATGTTTGAACCTATCATTTTCCTATTAATTGAATTTGGGAATATATTAGGCTTCATTTTTTAAGAAGTTTTGGATTACAGGGTTTTAACAATGGCAGGGGAGGAATATTGTGTGGGTTGTATTGATGGGGGATGCATGGGAAGGAGTTCACCTGCACATGCACTTAGGGTATATAGATATGTTTGGATGTTCGTTGGGTATTGATACAGTGCATAGAGATTCATAGGACAACTGAGGAAGTGCTGAGTTCCCATCCTGGGGAACTCTGCCTCATTCCCCAATTGAATAGCAACAATCCCCAAGTGCGAGGACCATGACCAGAGAAGAAGTCTGGTACCGTCCTGGGACCTTGATACTGATGACTATGCCTATGAGCCTGTTGTCCTTGAACTTTCAACTTGGCCTAGTGTTGCAGGGTGCCTAAGAATTATCTTCTGAGAGTCTCCATGCTGCGCAAATGTGGTCACTCTCTAAGCCAAACTCAGCATATAAATGCATTACATTTCCCTCAACATGGGACCTGACTCCTGGTGATGAGTCTCCCTAGTGCTGAGGTATTACTACCAAGTACTGGATGGTGATGTAACTATAAAAATACTTTGAATAGAAGGGGGAAATATTAAAGACAAATGAATTTATATGGCTAAGAGATTTCAAAATGAGTCAGGAGGTCATCAGAGGGGTCGCACTTAAGCACATCTCAGCAGGATCTCAGAGACAGTGAAAGTAGATATAACCCCAGGTAATGGTGCACCTGATGGCTATGGAGACTTGCTGGCCCTACTGCCATGACAGATGGCTGTGGAGTTTGGTGCCTTGCCAGTTTGTCCTACTTTGGAATTTGTGCTCCTGAGTGTGATGGATTTGGACTCAGAGGTAACTTCTCTACACATGCTTCCTCTGTCCTTTTTATTGAAATTGTGGTTGGGGCTGAAGGTGATATATACCCAGGAGACTTGAATCTCTGGTCTGTCCATGTGCCTGCTGGGCCCTGAGCCTCAGTGGTGTTGTAACACCTACTCCCCAGTTCATTGGACTTACCCAGGTCAGCTAGCAGGGAGGTGAGGATGAACAATCACCACACCAAAAAACTGAGAGACTGTACAACTGTGGTCATGAGTGTCCCATCCAGCAGCCTGTGGTATTGGAGCCCCTATAAATGGGGAAGTGGAGTAGTCATCACCATCTCAGAGCCCTCAGGATAGAGGAATAAAATATGGACTCTATTGGACTTACTGGTATTCCACTATAGAAATATTGTGACTCTACCAATGGAAGAAGTTATACCACTGATGTGGAGAAAGTGGACATGGGAGATGCTGAAGGCAGGGAGGAGAAAAATGAGGTGTGAAATTGGAGCATTTTTGGGACTTGGAGGCTTCCTGAATGATATGACAGGGACAGATGAAGGGCATTTTATATCTTGCCATAACCCACTGAATGGGCTGGGAGAGAGTGTAAAATACAATATAAAACATAATTCACACTATGTAGCAGTGCTCCAAAATATATTCATCAGATGCAATGAATGTACCACATTCATGAAAAAAGTTGATTTAGGAAAAGTGGGGGGTGTGGGTAGTGTGATATATGGGAACTTCTTATATTTTTTAATGCAACATGTTGTTTGATCTATGTAACCTTTAAAAATAAATTTAAAAATATATTAAAAATATAAATGCACTCAAGTCCAGATTCCCAATTTAAAAAAATAATAAAAGTATTCCATGCAAATAATAACCAGAAAGAGACCTTGAGTAGTCCAGATGAATGTAAAATAACAATATTATGGAATATGACCAATAGTTACTTCCTTTCTACTGGCAAATTGTTCCTGTGATGAGAACTCTGCAGTTTTCTTCATGCAAAATGAACACTTGCTGTTAATTGAGGCAGACTCAAGAAGAGACATATTTTTGGATACTTCATTTTCCTTTAACCCTTTCTTATTCATGCTCTTTAATTAAAATAATGTATCTGGATCAATAATGATTTAGAATGACTAAAATCTTGTTCAAAATCTTTGAACAAAATTTTGTGTTTTTCTGGCTCATTAAATTATAAGATGGCAACTTGTTAACTGCTGTAAACTATTTCAACGAGATGTAAAGACTCCCCAAATAAGAATTTGGTTATCTAGGAAGAATTATGGCCTAAATGGATATTAAATAACTAAGCCAATAATTTATTTCATTCTTAGAGGTTATTATTATGTCCAATAGAGCAGTAATATAAAAATTTTAATTATGTTACAATTTCTAATATATTAGAATTAGTATTTACATTTATGTTTGTTACCCTGTTATCAATTTTCTGTAATTGATTCTATTAAATCTAACCAGACCTAACACTCTTTTAAAATTTTTAATTTCTTTCAATCTATTTTTCTATTTCTTATACAATTTTAAAATAAAGGATTTGTAACAGCTTAAAAAATTAATATACACTTTGGATAGATCATATGGTATGTGAATATATCTCAATAAAACTGTTAGGGAAATAAATAAATAACAGTGCAAAATAGCCAGAAATAGCAGTTTTGCATCGCAGGAGAAAGGGAGAAATTGAGAATTGAGGAATTTCTTTGTTTTTGTTTATTATTATTATTATTGAAATAATGAAAATGCTTTAATAATGACTGAAGTGATGAACACACAACGATGTGATTATGCCAAACACCACTGTTTGCACAATTTGGATAAATTTTATGCTTCATTAATATGTATCAATAAAACAGGTGCAGTTAAAAATAATAACAATAATATTTTAAATACCTTAAAAACAAATTACTAAAAATGAGAAAAATGTATTTTTGAATTTATAACATATCTGTAAATATATCTGTCCTTGGTAGTAGGAGGAGAAAAAGGGAAAAATAAAATTTGGGAGTCTGATAGTATTTGTGAAGTAGCATTATATAACTTGAAGGTAATTTATAATGAGTTATAGAAACATATAATTTATTTGTATATATATACTGTATATTTTGTACACATAATATACATTATAAATAAGTAAGATATGTACACATCAACACTAAAATATTAAAAATAGTTACTCACGCTTAAGCACCATTAATTACACTCACATTTTACCCCCAACATTTCCTTCCATTCCCAAAACATTACATTCAAACTATAATTTCTGCACAGATTAAGCACTGTCTCACCAATTTCTACTCCACTTCTATCTTCTAGCAATCTATCTTCTAGATTTTACCTCCAAGAGTCTGTTCACAATCCTTAGCCCATATTAGTGATATTATGCAACAGTTGTCATTTTGTGTCTGTCTCATTTCACTCAACATAAGGTCCTTTAGGTTCATGCATGTTGCCCCATGTCTCAAAACTTCATTTCTTCTTAGAGCCTAATGACATTCCATAATATTTATATACCATATTTTGTTAATCCATTCATCTGTTGATGGATACCTGGGTATCTTTTGGCAAATGAGAATAATGCCACTATGAACATAGGTGTGCACTAGTGTCCATTACCCTGGTTTCAGTTATTCTGGAGATATACCTGGAAATGGGACTACCAGATCATATGATGAGTCTGTATGATGTTTCCTAAGAAATGGCCAAACTGTTCTCCAGAATGACTACCCTATTTTACATTCCCACCTGGAGTGAATGAATTTTCCTTTTTCTCCAGGAACTGTCTAG
This sequence comes from Dasypus novemcinctus, assembly GCF_030445035.2. Classification (NCBI taxonomy): domain Eukaryota; kingdom Metazoa; phylum Chordata; class Mammalia; order Cingulata; family Dasypodidae; genus Dasypus; species Dasypus novemcinctus. Next base: position 4,291,202 of record NC_080694.1, on the reverse strand, counting down.
TACTTGAAGTTTCTTTTTTATTAGCTGCCAGTCTAGTAGAAGTGAAATGATATCCCACTGTACTTTTATTTTCATTTTTCTATTTGTCAGTGATGTTGATCATCTGTTTATGTACCATACATATTTCATATTGCCATCTATATTTCCTCTTTGGAAAACTGTCTGCTCAAACCTCTTGTTCATGTTTTAAAAGGCTTGTTTTTCTTATTATTGATTTGCAGGATTTCTTTATTTAATGTTGAATATTAGGCCCTTATATATCTTTTTTTTTTAGTCTAATCGATGAACATGGAGTATCTTTCCATGTATTTAGTTCCTCTTCGAGTATATTTAGTAAGGTTTTGTAATGTTTTCTATACAAATCATTTACATATTTAGTTAGGTTCATTCCTAAATATTTGATTCTTGTAGTTGGTGTTGTACATGGTATTATTTTCTTGATTTCCTCCTCAGAATGCTCATTAATAAAAAGAAATGGTATTGATTTTTGTGTGTTCATCTTATATCCAATCATTTTACTGAATTCATTTATCTAGTAACTTTGTTGTAGTTTTTGCAAAACTTTTTATATATAGAATAATGTCATTTGAAAACAACATACTCCCATCCAAAAATATTTGAATAGTCCATCTCCTAGACAGATACTAATCACAATGTCACATGTCAAAGACAAAGACAGAATTCTGAAAACAGCAAAAAGAAAGCAATGCATAACATATAAGGGATACCCAATAAGATTAAGCACTGATTTCTCATCAGAATCCATGGAAACAAGAATATGGTGGTTTGATATATTTAATATACTAAAGAAGAAAATTTCCAGCTAAGCATCTTATATCCAGCAAGATTGTCTTTCAGAACTGAAGGTAAGTTTAGAATATTCAGTGGTAAGTGGAACCTGAGAGAATTTCTAACCAAGAGACTGGATTTTCAGGAAATACTAAAGGGTGTGCTAGAGCCTGAAAAGAAAAGACAGGAGAGAGAAGCCTGGAAGAGAGTGTAAGAAATGAAGATTATAACAATAAAAACTAAAAGTGTTTTTCACTTAAAGGAGATTAAGAGGAGAAATGAAATGGGCTACTAATATTTAATGTATGTAGAAGTTTTAAATGGCTTTACTGTAAAAGTGTGAAAATGTATATGGCAGATGGAAACACATAGTGAGAAGCAGCCAGTTTGTAAATGGGGATGTGACTGAAAATTGTGGTATAAGGATATAAATGCCAATTGACAGATTGCTAAAGAATAATCTAGGAATGGAATAGCATAGTAAACCCAAAGGTGGATATGAATTGTGGTTGATGGTACAGATGCAAGAGTGTTCCTTTGTTAGCTAGAGCAAATGTACATCACTATTTGATCATATACCAATATGGGAAAAAATGGTGTAAATGTAGAGAAGCATGGGAAAAATACAACTCAAATGTCTAGTTAGCAGTAATAATGTAATATTCTTGCATCTATGCCAAAGATGTACTGTTTTGATGACAGGGCAGTATAGAAAATGTGTACCAAATGTAGACTATGGACACATTAACAACTGGATATTATAATCTGTAACTAATGTTCCACCACAATGTTCCACCACAGTGTGATGTGTTGATAGAGGGCATTCTTTGGAAATTCTGCACGTGTGTGATTATTTTGTAAATTCACAACTTTTGTCATAAAAACATTTTAAAATAATAATAGAGAGGGTTAGGGGAATTGTAAGATAAAGACTATAATTAGCAGTAAGATTTTGGCAACATTTTTTCACAATCTATAACAAATGTCTCACAACAATGCAAGGTGTTGATGGAGGGTTGATATATGGGACACCTGTATGACATGTATGTTTTCTTTGTGAGTACACAACTTTTTCTATACAGTTATTATTTGTGTATGTCTATTAATAAATGATATAAAGATAATAATAATAGGGTGGGTTGGAGGAAAATACCTTCGTTAGTAGTAATATTTTGGCAGTGCTCTTTAATCATTAGTTAAAAAGGTTTAACAACAATTCAAGGTATTGTTGGTAGGTTGAGCTATGAGAATCCTGCTGTATGATGTTATATATGTTTATTTTGTAAGTTCACAACTATTACTATACACTTATTATTTATGCATATTTTTGTATAAGTGATATCCTTCAATAAATTTTTAAAAATTAAGGAGTTAGATCTAATAAGTCAATAAAGAAGTTAAATAAAATTATAAAAACATTATTCCAAGAGCAAGCAGAAGTGAAGAAAAAGGGAAGAAAACAATTGAGACAAATAGAAAACAAATAGCAAGATAATGTGCTTCAAACTAATCATATCAGTGATCACAATAAATATAGTGTTTTAAATACCTCAAATAAAAGTCAGGTATTACCATATTAGATAAAAGGCAAGACAATTGTATGCCATCTACCATAAATTTGCATGAAATATAAATTGGTTAAAAATAAAAGGATGGTGGGAAGCAGCTGTGACTCAATCAGTTGGGCTCCCATCTACCATATGGGAGGCCCTAGTTTCACATTCTGGTACCTCCTTGTGAAGGCAGGCTCACTGGCAGAAAGCTGCCAGCCCAGGTGCCATGGAGTGCAGCCAGCCCACAAGTGGCCTGGAGAGCCAACTCAGCAAGGTGATGCAACAAAAAGGGAGACAAGCAAAAACAGAAAAGCATGCAGCAGATGGACACAGACAGCAGACAACAAGCAAGATACAAGGGGGTGGCGGGAAATAAATAAAAATAAATACAGCCACAGAAGAATGCACAGTGAGTGGATACAAAGAGTAGACTGCAAGTAAAAAAATAAAAACAAAAAAATAAAATAAAAAGATGGAAATAATATACCGTGCTAGCACCTATTAGTAGAAAATGTAGTACCTATATTAATATAAGAAAAGATAGACCTCAGAGAAAATAGTTAAAGAAGATAATTTAATAATATAGTCAATATTTAAAAAGATGTGATCCAAATGATGCTTATAATAAGAGAGCTTAAGTATGCATAAATATTATCCTTAAAGAAATACAAAAATAGATAAATCCACAATTATATATATAGTCTAAGCTTCCAGTATACCTCCCTCAATGATTGATAAAATTACTAGAGAAAATTTATGAAGGATTATGATAGAATTGAACAACAGTTTCAAGTAACATTTATGGAACTCTGTGGCCCAATAAGAACAGAATACACATGTCTTTCAAGTGTCTGTGAAAAACTCACCTAAATAGATCATTTTCTGAAAATAAAAATCAGTCTCAATAAGTTAAAAATTACTCAACAATGCAAATAAAGTTTGTTTTCTGACCAAAATGGAAGTGGTAAAATAAATCTATGAATATAATTTTTGAAAATTACATGAAATCGAAAAAATCCTTAAAAAACACAAATGAAAAAAGCATAATAAAGAAAAAATAGATGATCTAAATAGGAATTATTCAATCAAAGAGATTAAACTTGAGGTTAACATCTTCACCAAAGAAAACTCAATAACTGCTGGCTTAAGAATGAATTATATCAAACTTTTAAGGAAGAAAAAAAGGCCAATTATACACAAACTCATACAGAAAACTTAAAAGTGTTACATGCTTCCATTGTATTCATTTAGGTCAGGATTTTCTTGATTTCAAATCCAGATAAAGATGTCACCGGGAAATAAATGTATAGATTGATAAATATTGCAAAAATTCTTAAAATAAACATATCAAATCACATCCAATAAATTATAGGGGTGTAATGTATTGTAATGAAGTGGGATTCAGTCCAGGAATAGAGTTGGTTTAAAAAACAGAAAATCAGTAAATTTAATTAAGCACATTAACAAACAAAAACTAAATTATATGGTCATCTCAGTAAATGCAGAAAAGACAATTAACAAAGACAAACAGCATCCCAAGATATAAAATTTCACCAAACATACTTCCTAAACATGATAAATGGGATCTGCAAAAAACCTACATCTAACATCATACTGAGTGGTAAAAGACTGAAAGTTTTACTCAGAAAATCAGTAGAAAAAAGGAAGTACTCTCTTAGTTTTTTAACATTTTATTGGTTGCTTTGATCCATCCAGTCAGAAAAAATGTGTCCACTTTGTAAGTGAATTGTCTTTATTTTCATTTTAGATGGCTGTCTATATAGAAAATTTAAAAAACTCAAAGTTAAATGTTTTATAATTAAAATTGCATATAACAAGATTAATGGATTGAGATAAAAATTAGCATTTTATATATTAGCAAAGAAATTTGAAAACAGAATTTTAAAGCTATAACAGTTATAATAGTATCAAACATGTGAAATGCTGAGATGTAAATCAAGAAAGCAGATGTTCAACCTGTGCACTGAAAAGTGTTGAGAGAAATTAAATACATATATCTTGTTTATGGGTCAGAAGACCTAAGTTTGATATATCAAATTTCCAAAACTTAATCTATAACTTCACCATACCCAATATGCTTAAAATCATAGTTCATTTATCATGCACATAAAATCAAATTTGCATTTGCTTAGCAGTTTGAGACAAGGAGCTATACCCTACGCAGATATCGAGTGAGCCAGACTCTTGTACCCATCTAGCTTTTAAGATCACCCAGAATGTTACTCTAAGACCATCAAAAGAGTGATAAATAGGTAAATATTTCCCAGTGAAATCAGTAAAGCAAGATAAAAGATTACTGCCATGTTGCATAATTTATCTGTTACATTCAACTTTTTCATGCTACACTACCTAACTGCCTAATATTAATAACACATGTAAAGCATATGATTATGAATTTTGTACAAACACAAAGGTATCCTAAATAATTATTTAAAATTTTGAGGATGATCAGTACAAGGACACAAGCTTAGTAAAGGTTTTACCAAAGTTTTTCTTTAAAGAAATGAAAAAAGACATTTTAAAAACTAAACTAACCATCCCTTCTTGTGTCCTTTCATCAAATATTTTATTTCTATATTTCCTTAACTTAATGAACCTCTTTTTTTAGTACACTTGCAGTTACTGGTTATTTTCATTGTTGGGGAAATTCTTCCCAATTCCAGTTTTGTACCTACTCATTAGGAAACCCCAATTCAATTCACTCACTTTGGGAGAATAATCAGTATTGTCTTCTGTGATGATTAAGTCATGTGTCAACACAGCCAAGATATGGTGTGTGGTTATTTGGCCAAGCAAGCACTGGCTTCACTTTTATTGTGAACAAATTTCAAAGACTCAAATCATCAATAAGTTTATTATATCTATGGTTGATTACAACTACAGTTAACTGAGGAATTTGCTGTCAAAAATGAGAGAAGTTTCATCCAATCAATTGATGGCCTTAAAAGGAGAAGTGGTTAATTTCAGCACTGAGAATACAGAATTTTCATCTTTATTTTAGCCATGGAGCCTCTCCTTGGAAATCACAGAAAACCCTCATCAGGGCTCCCTCTTTGTGAGCTGCCCTATAGAATTTGGATTTACATATTCCCAAAGTCATGCAACATGTGATCAAATTCCTATAAGAAAGCTTATCCCTCCCCCCACACCCACATTTCTCCTGGCAGTTCTGTTTCACTAGAAAACCCTGATTTATAAAGATTTTGATATTACAAGTGATTGTTGAAAAACAGAATTGTAATGGTGAGATTTCTGCTTTGGTTCTTGTTTTTGTGAAATGGGTAATCTAATCTAAATAAATTCAAAGAAAATACAAATTCTATTTCCAACAATCAAGATGGGCTTGATAGAACATGACATGAGTTAGCAATAGAGAAATGCAAAATATCACTGGACATGGGTACTCAAATGTTTAAAAGAGTCAAGGTGCAGGCTGTTTCTGTACACAATAACAAAGTTTTATAGAGTTAAAATATAATGATGTTGACTGTTCCTAAACATGCTGATTAGCTGTAAAACTAAGGGATGTAAAGAAAGGTATGAGCTCAAGTCTTCAAAGTCCAACATCTTCTATAATGCTGATGAGGGGATCCAAGGCTTAGAGAGATTGGAATGTTACAGAACATTAATCATTTAAAATCTGCTTATCCACCCCATGAATGTCCAAAGGACAGACCATTCACTAGGAGGTGAAAAACAAATTTTAATGACTAATTCCATCATGCCTGAAGAGCTCTATGTTTCCTCTTCTCTGTATGTAAGATATTACTGTGGGAACGATGTCACTGATCTTGGATACTTAAACAAAATGGGGATGTTCACTTCCTATGTTGTTCCCCAAAACACTTATTTCCTTTTTCCAGTGTAACTGTACATTGAGGAAAAAGAAATTGATCAGTCATTTCAGTGATTATTAGACACTGGTTCAAAGGCAGAATTTATTCCAAGAGACACATTGTCTCTTGGTCCACCAGTCAAAGTAGAGCTTATGGAGGTCAGGTGATCAATACGGTTTGACTCATGTCTGTTCCACAGTGGATTCAGTGTGTTCATAAACCCATTCTGTGATTAATTCCTAGTTCTAGAATCCATAATTGGAATAGACATACTCAGCAATTTGCAGAGTCTTGACACTCGTTCTCTGACTTGTGGAGTGAGGAGTTTTATGGTAAGAAAGGCCAAGTGGAAGCCAACAGAACTGCCCCAAACTTGCAGGCTATTAAATTAAAAGCAATACAAAATTCCTGGAGGGATTGCAGAGATTAGTGCCACCATCAACGACTTGAAGTTTGCAATGGTGGTGGCTCAATCCCATTCCTATTTAGGCTCCTATTTGTCCTATGCAGACCACAGATGGGTCTTAGAGGATAACAGTGGATTATTGCAAATTAAAGTAGAAAGATTTCTGGGGTTCATTAGCTTGAATTTAAAATTCAAAAAACATTATTCTTATGGGGATGTGTTGGTGTGAGTGTGATATATTTATTAAATAATACACAATTTAGCGTGGACTTAGTAAGGGATCCATGGTTTTCACCTCACTGGAAAAGGGGCCCATGGGACCAAAAAAAAGTCAAGAACCCCTTTTTAAAATGTTACAGTGCTTCATTTTATTGCAGGAGATAGTACAATATATCTAGAACTACAGAGATTAAATTAGGGAGTAGGATTTGGAGGACATATCTAGCTATGAACAGAAGATTTGAAAGGAGATTAAATCATTCATGGGATGCATTAGCAAAGGTATAAACTGGATCTCATTGAAAATCAAGAAAATAAAATGTAGGATTTCCCATTTATGAAGGTAGTTTAGATTAACTGTGTTATGTGTACAAAACAGTTTTCTAGTGTGATAAATTTGTCTTAATATCAAACACTGATTCTAAAAATAACAATAAATGTAGCAGTATATGACTATGAGGCAATTTGGTTTTCCTTTTTTGTAGATAATGCTTTCCTAAGGGAATGGCCTTTAACAACAAGACCACAACAGTGACCAAATTCATCCTTGGGTTTCATACTACATGGGATATGAAGATATTCCTCTTTTTCATATTCTTGATTTTGTATGCTCTGACAATTCTCAGCAATGTTACAATCATTCTACTTGTGTGGAATTATAACAGACTTCATGTACCCATGTATTTCTTCCTTGCAAATCTCTCTCTTCTAGAAATCATGCTAACTTCCTCTGTGACAACTAAGATGTTGGCCATTACTATTTCGAAAACAAACACCATATCTTTTGAAGGCTGTATTACTCAATCTTTCTTCTACTTTCTCTTTGGAATGGTAAGAATTCTTCATCCTGGCAATTATGTCTTTTGATCATTATGTTGCCACCTATAACCCTCTGAAATACCAAACCATCATGAGACCCCAGGTCTGCCTGAAAATGATCATGGGCTTCTGTGTGGGAGGGTTATTTTACATTCTTCTGACTTCTATTGTAGCCATAAAATTACTGTTTTGTGGTCCCAATGTAATAGACCACTTTTTCTGTGACACCACCCCATGTTAAAATTGGTGTGTGGGGAACTCCACCTGGTAGAGATGGTTCATTTCATCTGTTCTTCTTTTCTTCTTCTGAGCTCTCTCTTCCTTACTCTGACTCCTTATATCTTCATTGGCTTTACCATTGGCAGGATACTTTCTGCACAGGGACAGAAGGCTCTCTCCACTTGTGCTTCTCACATGACTATTGTCACTATATTTTATGGAGTTTGCATTTTCCTCTATGTTCAACCTTCTAAGTACAATGTTTTGCCATTTAACAAATTATGCACTGTACTGAACACAGTTGTGACACCCTTGCTGAATCCACTTATCTATTTTTTGAGAAATCAGATTGTCAGAGAGTTCCTTAGGAAGACAATGTTCAAGCTTAAGGTTTTCCTAGAATCCTCAATATAAAAAATTTTTTTCATTTATATGTAAAGTGAGCAATAAAATTGGAATTATTTTTGGAAATTGTTTTTTACATGCACTTGAGAATTAATAAGTTGGAAAATATTGGTTTCAAATGCAGGAAACTTAAGTCATAAATATAATTCTATGACTAAATGAATATTTTACCATAAGCAGCTCACTTATCTTTTTACCAAGATAGCAGGTACCAGAACCTCATACATGGGATTCAGACACTCAGACTGCTGATCTATCCCATTCCTGAGTCATTTAAATTTTTACTCTAGTGTTGTTGTAGAATTTGAGAGAAGTTCAATTATTTGAGTATAGAGAGGCCAGGACTCAGGAATGATTTTGAGAAGGAAAAACGGTTTATTGACAGCCAGACGGACTCGGGAACTTTCTGTTTCAATTTCAAGCCCCGAACAAGATTTTTTAGTCCCTTTTATACAGAGAGGAAAGACCAAATGGTCCTTTTGTTTCAGTTCTCAATAGGCTTGAATTAGCATATATTTCCACATCTTAGGTAAGCTTTTAGCATGGACCTCAGGCATTTGATAAGCTTTTAGCATATTTTGTTTGCATTTCCCCTGAATACTTTTATAGACCTTGCATTGTTAAACTGTTTCCTGCTCACCAAGGGCAGGACTGCAGCCTTTTATCATCCCACACCCACAAGTCACAGACAGTTTAGGTTATCTCTGGAGAGACAAAGAGTCTCCCACCCATAGTCCACATCAGTGTTTATACCTCAATATACAAGGGCTACAATAAATTATCAAAATCCAGAAACTTGGCAGGTTTCTTGACTGGTAATTCTACATTTTCCCCATAGATTAACCATAAAACTATACTTAAAAACAGATTTTTTTTGTTTCCTGCCACAATTCCTATTAATAATCATTATTATATCTCCCCAAACTGTTTCTTAATTCTTATACCTGCCTTGGCAGTTTGAAAATATTTATGAACCCTCAAAAGAGAAAGATTATGTTTGTAAACTTATCTTTTATTGTGTGATGCCCTTTGATTATATTGGATTAATTTGAGGGCCCTTGGTTAAATTGCCTGTTAAGATTAGGACTTTGATTTGGTCACATCATTAAGGTTTCACTCAGATTTAGTCCCTGCCCTCTTGGTGAGCCTATATAAATGGACACTTACTCAAGAAGACATGAAAGAATAGAGAGTGCTGTCATTTTGATCCTGTGGCCCTGGACATAGATGACCCATTTGCCTGATAACTTACGGAGACTCTTGGGAAGAGAGATGAGACTGAAATAAAAAGCCCAGAAAAAAATAGCCTTATGCCAGGAGAGAGAGGAAGTCCTGAGACACAAGCCCTATGCTAGCCTGCAGCTGAGATATAGGAAGTCCTGACAAATTAAGCCTAATCAAAAGAGAGGACTGGAAGCCCACAGGGAAAGAGACCAGGCAGAGATCAGCAACTGTCTTGCTTCAATACACGGCAACTGTCTTTTGTGAGAAAGCAACATTTCTCACAAAAAAGCACTTCTACCCCAAATAAATATCTTTTATAAAAACCAACAGATTTCTACTACTTTACATCAGCATCCCTTTGGAAGATTGATATCCTTCTTTTCTCTCTGATCCTTCCTAATGAATTTTTCAAAACCACTTTGCCTATTTTAACTTCTTTAACACTTTGTGAGCCTCAAGATTTTTCATACACACTATTCCAAATTACTTCAGGGATTTAACTTTGTGTTCAAAATAAAACCAGAATTTTACCTTTACTTGATTGTATAACGGCCCACCTAATGCTCCATCACTGTCAATAACCACTGCACCACTCTATTTATCTTGGGATTTTTTTAGTTCTTCAAATATTCCAAGCTCTTTTTCATTTTATTATATACAATAAATTATTCCCTATACCAAAACAAAATAAAAACATGCTTACCCTCACATCCTGAGTGATGACTTCTCATTTTATGCATTTAGATATAAAATTCCTTACTAAAATTATCCAATAAAACTCCTTTCCAAAATTTCTGGTAGCAACTCTTTTCTTTTCATTTGAAAAACAAATTGTAATGTTATTATCACCAGTATATCTCATCATTAAATATCTAATTCTCCATGAGAAAATAAGTTCAATTACAGCAGGGCTGGTAAGTTTCATAAAGATTACTGTATGTCTTCTGCCTACCACAATGTCTGACATATTGTAGGCATGAAAGAAATGTGAATCAAAGTCCAAACTGTTAAAAATATAAATATGAATATGAATAATGCCAGGGTTGGATATCATCTTTAGCATATACTATGTAGTGAGTAGGGATTGTGTGTACTATGTCATCAGCATTAAATCTACAAAAACTGTTTCTCTGCTTGTAAACTAATGGGAATAGTTCAAAACAAGGAAAGTTAAAGATATGTGTTATAGAATCTATGGATTAAATAAATGATTTTTCATCTGGAAGTAATTTCATGAACACCTTAGCTATTTTTGAAGCCTATACCAAGTCTATCTGATCTCTGAAGATTTCCTTGATTCATTGTCTATGACAATAAACCTTGCTTTCCTCTCTTGTGCTTACAAAACACCTTTTACAGTTTTATGATAGCCCTTATCACCTTGAATATTAGCTAAATATTTCTGTCTTTATTACATTATTTTAAATTCCTAGATTTCAGTGAATATTACACACTTGTATGTGTTCATAGTAATAAGCATACTTCCTGGCACACATTAATTAATGTTTCCTTCTAAAAGTGAACATAATTACTTGATTGATTTTTAGAAAGCAAAAGGTGAAATTATCTTATATTCCTGAAAATCAAAAGAATCAATGCAGATTCACAGTGATAACATGATGAGAGGAGAGTATTTTTAATACAAGTTAAATTTAAGTTTGAGCAGTTCTAAATCCATATGGCAGTCTAATTCTGTGGGTCTCATATTTTGACAATCACCATGCCCATCCATCATTTAAAGCATGCCCCATTACAAAGCAATTTCACTCTTGTTGAAATTTTAAACCATTGACAAAGAGAGTACAAAGTATGTCCCCAACATTTTTTAAAGATATATCAACATGTGCCTTTATTAATTAGACTCAAGCCCATGTCAGAGAGAAATTTAGAGGGAAACTATGTCAAAATGTGAAAATTGAGTGGATGACAGATAATTTCACCCCCAGGCTCAAAGACCAGTGCACTGATAAATGGTGCACTACAGTGCAGAAGGATAGGAGTCAAAGTCACACATTCCTGAAAAACATGAAAACAGGAGCATACTCATTCCAAGGAAGAGAAAGCATTCTTCAGAGACTTGGTGGTGAAAGGAAGAATGGAAAGAAGAGCAAAATTTTAAAAACATGCATAAATAACAGTGACACTTAAAATTAGAAAAATCTCTCCATTTTCTCAAATTTTACCTCTGATTAAAGAAACTTCATTCAGGAAACCAAATGAATAAGGTACTAAAATGCTTTGAAATATAGAAAATCAGCTATTATCCTCATTCCAGTCTGAAAATATTATTTCTTGTCAGAAAAAATAAGACAATAAACAATTAACAGAAAGCCATAGGTAAATTCTATTCAAAATCACTAGAAAAAACAGAAATATAAGAATAATAATATTGGAATGTTTCAAACACATTTCCCAAAATATGAAAAAATATGAAACTTTTAAAAGAAATCAAATAATTTAATACAATTAAGGAAATATTTATTCCTATGGAAAAATAATGAAATCAAGAATTCAATAACTTTGAACAACCACAGAAATGTCAATGTGGGAAAATGGTGAAACACAGACAATAATTTTAAAAACATCAAAATATCTTTTGATAAAGTAGAATGAATTATAAGGCAACCAGCAGAGAATGTGTCTGATTGGAAATGAAATAAAGACTATTAAAGAAAGGCAATAAATACTCATAATGTTAAAGAAAAAAGTAATAAATAACTACTAACAGAGATTTGTTAGAGTAGGAAAAATAACTTTGAATACATATAATTTGAGTTCCCCAAGGAAAGAAGAAAAATGAACATATAATACAATAAATTATAATCCAAGAAAACTTTTCAGAAGTTAAAGTGTGGTTAAGTCTACATATTATAATATTCCAATTTTGTACCTGGGACACTGACTCAGAAGTGTCAACATCACAACATAGACCCCTCAAAATTATTTTAATTTAAATATATATTAATAATTATAAGAATTTTTAGGTAAAAAACAAATCCAGGAATGTACTAAAGGAAGTAAGTCATTTTGGCATTAAACTAATGAAAGACAATATTCAAACCAACTGAATATACACCAGCAGCTTTTCCATTGTTATAGATTTTATCATTGTACAACTCTTTTTTTTACATCCATTTAAGTTTGAATTTTCTTCAAAATAATCATTGGGAAAATAATTCATGGATATTTGGATTCATCATAGGTGTTGGAATTTCGGAAATAAATGTGGATTCCTCTTTGAAGTAGCCAGAAAATTTCAGAGTTGAATTGTCAAAGATCAGTAGTGCCATAGCAACCAACTCCACATTTTTATCAATACATAGATATATTTTTAATCAAAATTGAGTGAAACAATATGAGCAGCTCATATACTTTACTGTTTGCATATATTATCATTGTTACATATTACTTTCACTCATCCAAACAGGAAAATTGCAATTGGCAACATGGGAAATGCAAATTTCAGCACCAACACTACAAATCATTTTTTTTAAATGAAAGAAAATATTTTTAAAGAAGATTTAAATTACATAAATGTTACATCAAAAATTTAGGGGATTCCCATATTCCCCACCCCCTTCTGCTCTTATATTTTTCCTCATTATTAGCATCTTTTATTAGTGTGGTACATTTGTTACAATTGATCAACACATATTGAAGCACTACTACTAACCATTGTCTATAGTTTACATTATGGTTTACCCTTTGCACTGCGCAATTTTATAGGTTTTGACAGAATTTCTAATGGTCTGAATGTATCATTACAATGTCATGAAGAACAATTCTAATGCCCTCCAAATACCTCATATTACACCTATTCTTCCCTCTTCCTCCCTGAAGAAATTCTGGTGGTCACTGCCTTTATATTACAAGTTCTTTCATTGCTAGAAAAATAATATGTCTAATTTAGTCCATAGCTGCATTCACCCTCAATCTTGAGGATTTGGGGGTGGTGATGCATACTCTGTTTCTGACCTAGAGGGTCGTAGATTACATAGGGCAGATGGATGGAACTCTCTTGCTTGCAATTGTATATAATCTGTTTTGGGGAAGGGCATCATCATTTTGTTAGTTGTTCTAGTTGATTCCAATCAACTGGAGAGTAAGTGTTGGCTGCATCTTTGCTGAGACTCAGGCTTCACCTGGCATATGAAGAACTAAAAGATTTATGTCTCTGAGACATATTTAATGGTATAGTTTCAATTATAGGTTCAAATAAAATGGGACAGAAGAATTATGTGTAGAAAAATTATAAATGAGTCTAACTGATACATTGGGGAGATAGGTTACATATTCCAAGATGAGCCTCTATGATGAGATGTCAATTTCTTGGTATTGTCTGCCCTGCCTATAATGTCTAGATGTCTCTACAGCCTTCAGTGTCACCCCCGTTTGAGGCACTGGTTACTGTGACAGTCAGTGATGTCCTCCTGAGACATGCATAAGCATAAATACACACACCATATTTTGATTATCCATTAATCTGTTGAAGGACACTCAGGTTGCTTCCAACTTTTGGTAATAGTGAATAATGTTGCTATGAACACTTGTGTGCTGTATCTATTTATGTCCCTGCTTTCAGTTCTCTGGTGTATACCCAGCAGTAGGATTGCTGGATCATATGGCAATTTATAGTTAGCTTCTGGCAGAACTATCAAACCATCTTCCAAAAGGCTGCATCATCTGACATTCCCACCATCAGCGGATGAGGTTTCCCTTTCCTTAACATCCTCTCCAACATTTGTACTTCCGTTCGTTTTTTTTTTAACAGTTGCCAGTCTAATAGGTGTAAGATGATATCTCATTGTAGTCTTGGTTTGTGTTTCCCTAACAGCAAGTGATATTGAACATCTTTTCATATGCGTTTTTGGCCATTTGTATTTATTCTTTGGCAAATTGTCTATTCAAATCTGTTGTCCATTTATATAATAGATTGTCTTTTTATTTTTGAGATGTAGGATTTCCTTATATTTGTTCAATATTAGTCCCTTAGATACATATCCCAAATACATTCTTGCATTGAGTAGGCTGCCTTTTCACTTTTTTGAGAAACTCCTTTGAAGCATGAAAGTTTTTTATTTTAAAGTGGTCCCATTTATCTATTTTTTTCTTTTATTGCTCATGTTTTGGATGCAAAGTTTATGAAAATATTTCCTACTACAATGTCTCATAGATGCTTCCCTACATTATCATCTAGGAGCTTTATGGTCTTGACTTTTATATTTAGGTCTTAGATTAATTTTGATTTAATTTTTGTGTACTGCATGAGATGGTGATTGCAGCAGCAGTTTGATATAATTGATGAATTCCAAAAAGAAATATTGGATTATTCTTCTAATCTGATCTGTACCTGGGCATGACTGAGTTATGATTAGGGATTTGATTGGGCCTTGTCATTAGGGCATTCTATTGATTTGGATGAATCATAGATAGCTGGTTATAATTGCATCAGTCAGGGCGATTGCCATCAGCAGTAAGTCACGCTCAACCCAATCAGTTGAATCCCTTAAAAGGGGAAATGATTCCAGCATTGAGAGAGAATTTCCCAGCTCATCTTTGGACAGCCAACATCTCCCAGAATTCATCAAGAATCTTCATTGGACTTTCATCTGAGCTCCTGGTTTCAGCCTGCCTGCAGAACCTGGACTTGTGCATCCCCACAGCTGCATGAGAGACTCTGATAAATCTCTTACTATCAACAGATCTCTGTAGTTGATTCTGTTTCCCTAGATGATCCTGAATAATACAGTGATCAACTGGTACTGTTTTGGATATGGATATCTAAGTCTCCCAGCACCATTTGTTGAAAAGGCTATTCTCCCATTTGAGTGGACTTGATGTCCTTGTTGAATATCTTTTGACTATTTATGTAAGGATATATGTCAGTACTATTAGTTCAGTTCCATTGGTCAGTATGTCTATCCTTGTGCCAATTCTATTAAATTTTGACCATGTAGCTTTATATTATGCTTTGAAGACAGGTAGTGTAACTTCTCGAATTTTGTTTTATTTTTTTCAATATGTTTTTGGCTATTCAGAGACCCTTGCATTTCCAGGTAAATTTGATAATTAGTTTTTCTATAAGTCAGAAAAAAAAATGCTGTCATAATTTTTATTGGGATTCTGTTAAATCTGAAAATTAATTTATGTAAGACAGACTTTACATGATGTTTAGTCTTCTAATCCATGAACATGGAATATCATTCAATTTATGTCTTTTTTATTCCCTTTAACAATTTTGAGTAGTTTTCTGTGTACAAGTACTTTACATCTTCAGGTAAGTTTATTTCTAGATTTTTTATTCTTTTAGTTTTCTACTATAGAAGAAATTTTTTTCTTGATTTCCTCCTCCAATTCCTCATAATTAGTGTGCAGAAACAGAACTGATTTTTGAATGTTGATCTTGTATGTTGTCACTTTACTGAACACATTTTTCTACTGTGAAAGCTTTTTTTATATTAATTCATTTCTTTAAAAAATATTACATTCAAAAAATATGAGGCCCCATTCAATCCCACTGCCCCACCCCCCACTCCCCCCACAGCAACACTCTCGCCCATTATCATGACACATCCATTGCACGTGGTAAGTACATCTCTGGGCATCGCTGCACCCCATAGTCAATGGTCCACATCATAGCCCACGCTCTCCCACGTTCCATCCAGTGGGCCCTGGGGGGATCTACAATATCCCATAGTTGTCCATGAAGGACACCCAGGACAACTACAAGTCCCGAAAACGCCTCCCCATCTCATCTCTTCCTCCCATTCCCCTCACCCAGTAGCCACCATGGCCACCCTTCCCACACCATGCCATATTTTCTCTGTGGACATTGGATTGGTTGGTCCATTGCACATCTATGTCAAGTGGGGGCTTAGATTCCACATGGATACTGGATGCAATCCTCCTGCTTTCAGTCGTAGGCACTCTAGGCTCCATGGTGTGGTGGTTGACCTTCTTCAACTCCATGTTAGCTGAGTGGGGTAAGTCCAATAAATCAGAGTGTAGGAGCTGAAATCTGTTGAGGCTAAGGGCCTGGCTATCATATTGTCAGTCCAGAGATTCAAATCCCCTAAATATATCTTAAACCCCAACACCAACTACAATTCCAGTAAAGTAGCATGAAAGTCTTGTGAAAAGAGATCCCATCTGAGACCAGTTCCATCATGCAGAAACACCAACTCCAAAGAAGAGCCATCTGACATGGCAGTGAACCCCATCTGCCATGACCATAGAACCGTGGGTCTCTTTATCCCTCAAAAGAACCAATACCTGGGGTTGTATCTACTTGATCTGTTTCTTAGGTTCTGCTCAGGTGTACATAAGGGCAATCCTTCTGACAACCTCCAGACTCTTTTTTAGAGACTCGTAGCCATATAAACTCATTTCTCCTTTCCATTTCCCCCTTACATTAGGTCAAACAGCATTTTAAACTCCTGTTATTATATGTAGACAGGGATATTCTGCTGATCCGCATTGAACTTTTAATTCAAGGTCATTTTCTAGTTGCATCTTCAGCTGGTATTTGGTAGTGATCCCTCGGTGCCAGGGAGGCTCATCCCCGGGTGTCATGTCCCACGCTGGGGGAAATGAACTGCATCTACATGCTGAGTTTGGCTTCGAGAGTGGCCACATTTGAGTAACATGAAGGCTGTCAGGAGGAAACTCCCAGGCACAATGCTGCTCTAGGCCTTGTTCTTATTGCAGGTGTATAGGCTCACAAGCATAGCCATTAGTATCAGAAGCCCACTGTTGGACCCTCATTCCTTCCTGGTTCTTACCATTGCACCTGGGGGACTCCCGCTGCTCCCCTAGGGACCACGACAGAGACCCCCGAGCCAGGAACCCAGTACCCCCCCAGCTGTTGTTTTTAATTGTTTCCACTATGAGTATATCTAAACATTACCATGCACCCTGGCCATATGCCCTGTATAACTCCCTGTCAACCATATATAGCCTGTCAATGACATCCCATACCAGTATTCCTATGCCGCCATTGTTGAACCACTCTGTGATCCAAAACTTCCTGTAAAGTGAATCCCAATATAATCTCAGGTTCCCTTACTAGTAAAATGGAATATAGCGATGAGTTTAAAGGTTAGATCTAGAGTACATATTGATTTGGAAAAATTTCTACATCCTATCTTTTTCTTTTCTTTTTTCCTAATTATTGAGCTTCTCTTCACAAGAGTCTTAGATCACAGTAATTCATATATACAATATACAGTACTACCACACATCCACCATAAAACCTTTTCCCTTCCACAGAGATAATCTTTTAACTTATTCATATCATATTTACTGAGACTGATGTACAGACTCCGAAACAATAGCTTTCAAACAAGGTGACATCTGTGCTTACAATGTGGTCCATACATTAGGATACACAGTTTTCTAAATTTTTTAGTTATCCTATGTTTTACGTTATGGTTTACATTATTAGTCTGTTGTCCCCTATATGTTTTTGGTGTAATATTACATGTTTTATATTCATCCTTGTGTACTCTCGTGAAACTCCTCTCTTGCCCGGACATTTACCTTGGTTCCATCCATTCAACATCCATTTTCCCCTCCCCTTGGGGCCCACAGCAACAGCCAATCTCCATTTCCCAAGGAGCCACATCCAGAGATACTTGCATCAGTGTTCAGGGCCTGACTTTCTCAACTGCCCTAATGCCCTGGGAGCCACCCTTTCTCTTGAGAGATACAGTTCTATTTGATGGTATTAGTCCTCCCCAGGATGTGGGTCCACCCCAACTCTCACTTCTTGGGTCTCTACCCAATGGTACAACCCACCCTGGCAAAATGAGCCTTCAGCCATTCCCCAGGAGTCCGTCCCACATCAGACCATCCCCTCTGAGCATCCTAAACAGGTAACCCTCCTAATTATATTTTGATATGATTTTCTCAGCATTTTACTCTCAACCAACACCTGACACTCTCCTATGTTCATATGTTGCCCCTCCCCCCCCAATTTTTTGGGCAATATTACGCATCTGCCCATCCCCAGCCCCCCTGAAACCTGCAAAGCCCCACCCAAAATCCCCTTGCCCTCATTTTATCTCTTCTTTGTGCTCATACCTACTGCCAGCTCATCATAGATTCCACCCCGGAAGACGTCGGCTCACATCCTTCCTCCACCCCCCGAATTCCTTTAAGCCTATCTTCCAGTCTCTAGATCTCTCAGGCAGCTTGCTTATTTCATATCATTGAGGTCATGTAGTATTTGTCCTTCAATGCCTGGGTTGCTTCACTCAACATAAGGTTCTCAAGATTCATCCATGTTATCACGTGTGTTTGTAGGGTATTTGTTCTTACATCCGAGTAGTATTCCATTGTGTGTATATACCACATTTTATTGATCCACTTGTCTGTTGATGGGCATTTGGATTGATTCCAACTTTTGGCGATAGTGAACAATGCTGCTATGAACATTGGTGTACATATATCGGTTTATGTCCTTGTTTTCAGTTCTGCTGGGTATATACCCAGCAGTGGTATTGCTGGGTCATATGGCAAATCTATGGTTAATTTTTTGAGAAACCGCCGAACTGTCCTCCAGAATGGTTGAATCTGTCTACATTCCCACCAGCAGTGGATGAGTGTTCCCCTTTCTTCACATCCTCTCCAGCATTTGTATTCATCTGTTTTTTTCATAGCTGCCAATCTTAAGGGAGTAAGATGGTATCTCATTGTAGTTTTGATTTGCATTTCCCTGATAGCTAGAGATTTGGAGCATTTTCTCATGTGCTTTTTAGCCATTTGTATTTCTTCTTTGGAGAAGTGTCTGTTTAAATCTTTTTCCCAATTTTTAAATGGGTTGTCTTTCTTTTTATTTTCAAGATATATGAGTTCTTTATATATGCAAGTTATAAGTCTCTTATCAGATATATAGTTGCCAAATATTTTCTCCCATTGTGTGGGTTCCCTTTTTATTTTCTTGACAAACTCCTTTGAGGTGCAGAAGGCTTTAATTTTGAGGAAGTCCCATTTATCTATTTGTTTTTTGATGCTCGTGCTTTTGGTGTGATATTCATGAAGCCATTTCCTATTACAAGATCCTGTATATGTTTCCCTACACTGCTTTCCAAGATATTTATGGCTCTTATATTTAGGTCTTTGATCCATCTTGAGTTGATCTTTGTATAAGGTGTGAGATGGTAATCCTCTTTCTTTCTTCTACATATGGTTATCCAGTTCTCCAGGCACCATTTGTTGAATAGGCCATTCTCTCCCAGTTGAGAGGGTTTGGTGGCTTTATCAAATATTATATGGCTATATATATGAGGTTCTATATCAGAACTTTCAATTCAATTCCATTGGTCTGTGTGTCTCTCCTTATGCCAATACCATGCTGTTTTCACTACTGTAGCTTTGTAGTATGTTTTGAAGTCAGGAAGTGTGATACCTCCAATTTCCTTTTTCTTTTTCAATATGTCTTTGGCTATTCGGGGCCTCTTTCCTTTCCAAATAAATTTCATCGTTAGTTTTTCTAGTTCCTTAAAGAAGGCTGTGTTGATTTTTATTGGGATTGCATTGAATGTGTAGATCAGTTTTGGTAGGATAGACCTC
This sequence comes from Dasypus novemcinctus, assembly GCF_030445035.2. Taxonomy (NCBI): domain Eukaryota; kingdom Metazoa; phylum Chordata; class Mammalia; order Cingulata; family Dasypodidae; genus Dasypus; species Dasypus novemcinctus. Next base: position 4,271,139 of record NC_080694.1, on the reverse strand, counting down.
TTAATAATATTCAGTCTTCCTATCCATGAACAGGGAATATTCTTCCATTTATTTAGGTCTTCTTTGATTTCCTTGAACAATCTTGTATAGTTCTCAGTGTATAAGTTTTTTACCTCTTTAGTTAAATTTATTCCTAAGTATTTGATTTTTTTATTTACTATTGTGAATGGTATTTGTTTCTTGATTTCCTCCTGATCTTGCTCATTATTGGTGTACAGAAATGCTACTGATTTTTGTGCATTGATCTTATAACCTGCGACATTACTAAACCCATTTATGAGTTCTAGAAGCTTTGTTGTAGATCTCTCAGGGTTTTCTATGTATAGGATCATGTCATCTGCAAATAATGAAATTTTGACTTCTTCCTTTCCAATTTGAATGCCTTTTATATCTGGTTCTTGCCTCAGTGCTCGAGCAAGTACTTCTAAGACAATGTTAAATAGAAGGGGAGACAATGGGCATCCTTGTCTTGTTCCTGAGTTTAGAGGGAAGGATTTTAGGATTTCTCAATTGTAAACAATGTTGATTGTAGGTTTCTCATATATACTCTTTATCATGTTCAAAAAGTTTCCTTGTATTCCAATCTTTTGGAGTGTTTTTATCAAGAAAGGGTGCTGTATTTTGTCAAATGCTTTTTCTGCATCTATAGATATAATCATGTGATTTTTTTCCTTCAATCTGTTTATATGGTGTATTACATTGATTGATTTTCTTATGTTGAACCATCCTTGCATACCTGGAATAAATCCCACTTGGTCATGGTGTATAATTCATTTAATGTGTTGTTGAATACGATTAGCAAGTATTTTGTTAAGTATTTTTGCGTCTAGGTTCATTAGAGAAATTGGTCTGTAATTTTCCTTTCTTGTGGTGTCTTTGTTTGGCTTTGGTACTAGGGTAATGTTGGCATCATAGAAGGAGTTCAGCAATGTTCCTTCTGTTTTGACTTTTTGGAATAGTTTCAGCAGGATTGGTGTTACTTCTTTCTGGAATATTTTGTAGAATTCACCTGTGAAGCCATCTGGCACTAGGCTCTTCTTAGTTGGGAGATTTTCAATGTCTGATTCTATCTCTTTACTTGTGATTGGTTTGTTAAGATCATCAATTTCTTCTTTCGTCAATATGGGTTGCTTATGTGTTTCTAGGAATTTGTCCATTTCCTCTAAATTGTCATTTTTGTTGGAATATAGTTTTTCAAAGTATCCTCTTATGATAGTCTTTATTTCTGTGGGGTCAGTGGTGATATCGCCTTTCTCATTTCTTATTTTGTGTATTTGCATCTTCTCTCTTTTTTTCTTTGTTAGTCTCACTAAAGGTTTCTCAATTTTGTTGATCTTCTAAAAAAACCAGCTCTTGGTCTTGTTTATCTTTTCAAGTGCTTTCTTCTTTTCTATTTCATTTAGTTCTGCTCTTATCTTTGTTATTTCCTTCCTTCTTCTTCCTGTTGGGTTACTTTGTTGTTGTTTTTCTAATTCCTTCAAATGTGCAGTTAGTTCTTCAATATTTGCCCTTTCTTCTTTTTTGATATATGAATTTATGGCTATAAATTTCTCTCTCAGTACTGCTTTTGCTGCATCCCATAAATTCTGATATGTTGGTTTATCATTATCATTTGTTTCAAGGTAGTCATTGATTTCTTTTGAGATTTCCTCTTTGACCCACTGTTTTTCTAAGAGTGTGCTGTTTAATTTCCAAATTGTGGTGTGGAATCTGGGCCTCTGTCCTTTGCAAATTTCCAGCTTCACTCCACTGTGGTCAGAGATATTGTTTTGTATGATTTCAATCTTTCTGAATTCATTCAGCCTTTCTTTGTGGCCTAGCATATGGTCTATCTTGGAGAATGATCCACGTGCACTTGAGAAAAATGTATATCCTGCTGTGTTTGGGTGTAATGATCTATATATGTCTATTAGATCCAGCTCCTCTAATATACTGTTCAAATGTTTTGTTTCTTTATTGATTCTCTTTTGAGATGTTCTGTCCAGAGTTGATAGTGGTGTATTAAATTCCCCCACTATAATTGTAGATGCATCTATTTTTTCACTTAGTTTTTCCAGCGTTTGCCTCACATATTTAGAGGCACCCTTGTTAGGAGCATAAATATTTATGATTATTCGATCTTGACAGATTGTCCCTTTCACTAAAATGTAGTATCCGTCTTTTTCTCTCACAATTGTTTCACATTTAAAGTCTATTTTGTCTGATATTAATATAGCTACTCCTGCCTTTTTTTGGTTATTGTTTGCTTGTTTGATTGTTTTCCAGCCATTCACTTTCAACTTCCCTGAATCTCTGGGTCTAAGATGTGTCTCTTTTAGACAGCATATAGATGGGTCATGTTTCCTTATCCAATGTCCCAGTCTGAATCTTTTGATAGGTGAGTTTAATCCGTTGACATTCAGTGTTATTACTTTCAAGGAATTATTTGTGTTAGTCATATTTTGATTGGATTTTTGTTTGTTATATTTTTTTTTCACTTCTATTTTTGTCTTTTTTGTTGCTCTTACACTCTCCTCCAACTCTGCCTGTCCGGTTTTTTCCTTTCTTCCTGCAGAACTCCCTTTAGAATTTCTTGAAGGGGAGGTTTCTTGTTGGCATACTCTTTCAGTTTCTGTTTATCTGCGAATATTTTGAACTCTCCATCATGTTTGAATGCTAGTTTAGCTGGATAGAGTATTCTTGGTTGGAAATGTTTTTCCTTTAGTACCTTGACTATATCATACCACTGCCTTCTTGCCTCCATGGTTTCAGATGAGAAATCAGCACTTAATCTTATTGAGCTTCCCTTGTATGTGATGGTTTTCTTTTCTCTTGCTGCTTTTAGAATTTTCTGTTTGTCTTGAGCATTGGATAATTTGACAAGTATATGTCTTGTGGTGGGCCTGTTGGGGTTTATGACCAGTGGAGTGTGCTGTGCTTCTTGGATATGTACATCTGTCTCTTTCCTTAGATTTGGGAAGTTTTCAGCCATTATTTCCTGCAACACTCCTTCTGACCCCTTTCCCTTCTCTTCTCCTTCTGGAATGCCTATAATACGTATGTTTGAGCATTTTGCATTATCATTCAGGTCCCTAAGTCCTAGCTGGATTTTTCTATCTCTTTATCAACCACTTCTACTATCTGTTTGATTTCTGATGCACTGTCTTCCACATCACTAATTCTCTGCTCTGCCTCTTCTAGTCTGCTGATATTTGCTGCAAGTGTATTTTTGATTTCTTGAACTGTGCTGTTCATTTCCATCATGTCTGTTATCTTTTTGCCTATGTCTGCAATTTCCCCTCCAAGTGTTGTCTTCATGTTGTTAACCTCTTCCTTTTCTTCACCAAATTTGTTGATGATAAATGTTCTGAGATCTTTCATTGCTTGTGCAAAGTTTTGTTCTCCTTCCTGATTTTTAGTTTGTTGTTTGGATTCAGCCATGTTTCCTGATTACTGGTTTGGTTTGCAGTTTTTTGTTGCTGCCTGGTCATCAATTTTTCTTGATGGGTTTAATCATTTCCTTAGCTTCTTTGTCTAGTCTTGGAGATTAATTAGCTGTTGTTTTTACGTAAGTGTTATATCTTCTCTTTGTCACTTTGTTCTTCTTATTCTAATTTCTTATTGCTGTTTAAGTTCACTTTAAAGGAAAGTATTAGTGCCGGGGAAAGGCAGTTGTGTAAGCAAGGAAAAAGTGTAAAGTAGTATTGGTGATATATGTTAACAAAGCAACAATATGAGATCTGGGAGGATGGAGGTTAGATTCATGTAAATTGTGTAGAGTTATAGCAGTATGTAGAGTACCTATAATGAGGTAGATGACTGAATATGGGAGGAATATGGTATGAACTAAAAAGCTATTGTTTTCGTGAGAGAGGGAAAGAGAAAAGAAAGGTAATAGTTTCAAGAGTGGATACCAGACAGAAAACAAAACAAAGGTATTAGAAATTAAGAGTTAGACACTTTGTGGATCAAAGAAAGGGAGGTGGAATATAGGAGAGATAGTAGATGATGGAGGATATCAAGATGTAGGGGAAAGGGGATAGTGTAGATAGCCAAAATCTATTCACACAGAAGTGAGGCAGTGGAGGATGAGGAAACCCAGCAAATGTGAGGGATTTCCTGCAGCACCTATTGTATAGTTAAGATAAAATAGAAGAAGAAGAAGATGGGGGACAAGAGAGAGAGAAAAAAATACTTTGGCGGATACGCTGGGAGGAAAGACTAGGGCATAATGCAATGTTAGCAATCAAAACATTAAAAAAATAAAATAAAAAATAAAAATAGAATAAAAATAAAAACAAAACAAAACAAAACAAAAAAGAAAAAACACAAACGTTGAGGGCTAGGACATTCAAGGACCTCAGATGGACCTCAGGGAGTGATGGATTCAGGGATGGAAAGTCTGAGATATTGAGGACTCAAGAGGTGTGAGTCTCTGGGGTGTGGGCCACCAGGGTTTAGGGGACTCAGACCTGACAACCTCAAGTCCAGTTAACAGGAAACCTGGGAGCATCACAGTGCATCACAGCCTTCAGGGATCCCCACAGCTGGGTGCCAGCCCTATGGGTGAGGTCACACCCACACACTCTATCCTGTGTTCTGTACCCCACAATTCACTCACTCACTAGGGTCTATTCTGTGGATATATCACCAATTGACCTCAGGACCCCTCCCACCCTGTGATCCCCCAGAACGGCCACCTGGGGGCACCTCTAGGCTGCAGCCAATTTAATGACTCAGATCAATAGCCAGGTCCGGGGGAGGGGCTCCAGCTGGAAACGCTAATAACAGAGTCCAAACCTGAAATTCCCACGCTTTGCAAAATATTCCCCTAATCAGCTTCCAAACGTCTCCCACCCTACCAGACCCTGGTGGTGTCTCTTTATTGCTATCACTTTAAGTCCACTGTAGATCAGCAGCCAGGCTTTGGGGGGGCATGGCTCTAGGTGGAAGCACTATTGTTTGTGTCTGCAATTAAAAATTCCCCCGCTTTGCCATAAAACTCCCATTTGTCTCTCCAAATTGGTCTGCAAGCACCTCCCATCCTATCAACCCCCCAATAGGCAGCCCAGGGCCCACGAATTCCCCAGTACTGCAGAGCCTCCAAAAAAAAAAAAGAATAAAACTGCCGTGGCAGCTCCCCGTGCCATGCCGCGGCTCCGTCCACCCAAGGAGGGAGCTTTCCGCGCAGCTGGGACCTCCGTGTATGTATTATAGACATATCCACTCTGTTACCTTCCCACCAATTCGATGTCCAGACACCTCTTGACCGCAAAAATCCTGAAACAGCCCGGTCCCAAAGAGCCTCCAATGCCACCCAGCCGCCTCCCTGCAGGAGATACTATCAGGCAAGTTCACTCAGCCACCATCTTGCCCCCTCCCGCCACTCTTATTTAACATCATATTAGCAGTACTTGCTCAAGCGCTTAAGCAAAAAAATAAATAAATAAATAAAAGGAACCAAATTGGAAAAGAAATAAAACATCAACTCTTTGTAAATGACATGATCCTATACATAAAAAGCCCTAAAAAAAATCTAAACCTAAACTTTTAGACCTTATTAACAAATTGAGTAAAGTGGCAGAATATAAGATCAACATGCCAAAATCTATGGCAGAAATGCTATAGATGAGCAATATGAGAGGGAAATTTTTTAAAATTCCATTACAATACCAACTAAAGGAATCAAATATCTAGGAATAAACATAACTAAGGATGTAAATGATGTGTACATAGAAAACTATACAACATTGTTAAAGGAAATCAAAGAAAACCTAAATACCTGGAATAATAGTCCATGTTAATGGGATGGAAAATTAAATAGCATTAAGATGTCTGTCCTCCCCAAATTGATTCATAGACTTTAATGCAATCAGAATAAATATTAAAATAGCATTTTTTACTAAACTGGAAAAGCCAATTGTGAAATTTGCTTGGAAGAGCAAGAGTCCCTGAATAGGCAAAAAAAGACATTGAAATTTGAAGTATCATGCTACCTGACATTAAAGCATACTACAACACTACAGTGGTCAAAACTTCATGATATTGGCAGAGGGACACACATACTGACCAGGGCAACCCAATTGAAAGCAAATATTTCATTGATTTAAAAGCAATGCTTATGATGCCTCAGTATGGACTTTTCATGACCTTGGAAGAGCAAGCTTTTACCCAAATAATTACCTCTTATAAAAACCCACCCATTTCTGATACTTTGCATAAGCAGCCACTTGACAAAGTAAAATATAAGAAATAGGAAGTTTTCAGTTATTATTTCCTCAGATACTCTTTGTGTCTCTTTTCTGTTCTCTTCTCCTTCTGGGATACCAATAACACATATGTTTGTGCATTTTGAATTGTCATTCAAGTCCCTGAAACCCTGGCTTTTTTCTATTTCTTTTTTCTGTTCTACTATATTTTCAGGTTCAGATGACCTCATACATGACCTCATACTTGGGAAGTAGACCCTCAAACCACTGACCTACACCTGCACTTCTCTAGTGTGTTTTTAATCTCAAACATTGCATCTTATATTCCCATAAACTGTCACTTTTCTTTGTAGTTCTTCAAATTGTTATTTATATTCACTGTATTAGTCAACCAAAGGAGTACTGATGCAAAATACCAGAAATCTGTTAGCTTTTATTAAGGGTATTTATTTGGAGTAGAAGTTTATAGTTGCCAGGACATAAAACATGATAATTTACTTCCCTCACCAATGTCTGTTGCCACATGCTAGAGCAATATGGCTGCCAGTATCTTCAAGGGCTCAGGCTTCCTCTTCCTCTTAAAGCTGCATGGTCCCAGCTTCTTCCAATATCAAGCATAGGCAGTGATAAGTCTCATCTCCCTCCCAGGGCTCATTTCTCTTCTCTCTCCAAAAGGCCAATTGTAAACTAACAGGCCAACAGCTTCTCTCTCTTCCTGAGGGCTCTGCCAAGTCTATTGGAGCCCTCACCTATCTGCTTCTTTATGTGTTTACTTCCCAGGGCTCCAGCTCAAAACTCTAACTCTTGTACCTTGTCATTTTCTCTGTGAGTCATTGCCCATCAGGGGCGTAGGAACTCAACATCCTATGGATGCGGCCCCATCAAAGCCCTAATCATAATTTACTCAAGTAAAACCAAATCATCTAAATTCAATACAATCTAAGGGTATCACTTGCACAGAGGAACAGACTACTCTACATATAATCAGCCTTTCTTTTTGGAATTCATCAATAATATCAAACTGCCACACTCATGCAGTGTCATTTTAATATCCTTAATCTCTTTAGTCATATTTTCCTTCCACTCCTTGAATGGACTTCTGAGATTTTTTTAGAGTATGATATTTGATGTAAAATCACATGTTGCATCAGGATTTTTGTTTGATTACTTTGGGTGGGCTATCTCTGTTTCTTACTATGTCTTATAATAATATTTTTTGCTGATGCCTAGGCATTTTAATATGTTGGTGAATTTACTGTGATATCCAATTTCACTTGTTTGCCTAATGTTTTTGTTTCATGGCTCGTCTTTTAATTTTTTGTTCAAGTTATTCTAAATATTTTTTAATTTGCCCACTTTTAGTTATCAAAATAGGGCCAGGGACTCACCAGTGGGAAGCAGATCTGATCCAAGTGGTCTTGGATAAGTGACTCACAAAACTGTTTTCTTTTTTATCCTTGCAGTTTCCTAGCTGTCTAGCAGGTGGCACTTGTTAACAAATTTTCCCGTGGAGAAGTGTCTTTTCATGCCTACTTACTTGTGATTCTGGTCTGGCCAGAGCTGACATACAAAGCAGGTTCTTCTGGTCAAGGTCAGTGATTAGAAACCACTCTCTGCCCTAATCCACACCCTCCATCTTCCCAGGGAGGATAATATCTGTTTCTCTCTCACTTGGCTACAGTGAAGCATAGGTTTTATTCAGACTGTTCACCTTGTGGGGGGATATGGTGCTGTTCCTGTCCATGATGTCTATGAACTCATGGTTTTCCTTTCAGGTTCTTCATCTCTCTTTCTCTAATCCACCAGGAGGATGTGTGACATTTTCCTGGTCTGTAGATTCCCAAATTGGCTCCCTCAGACAGCTTTTTGACCTTCTTTCATTTTGGAAGGGGTGCCTTTTGTGCAAGTCAACAAACTTCTGTGACCACATCAACAGCAAGAGATTCACATGTAGCCAAGTTTAAGGCAAAGGGAGAAACTGGGGACACAGCAGCAAATATATCAGCCATGTGGAAATTGAACAAGGAGGGAAAGTTTCAGGGCCAGGTTAGGAGGTCTGCACTGGAGTGGCAGGAAAGGTAGCTTCAGGAGCAAGATTGTCTACCAAGGATGTGGGAATGTTGAGCAACAAGATGTGTTACACACTCCTTAGCATTCACCGTAACAGCAGAGGCCGAGGAGCAAAGGGATACATTCTGTGCATATGGCAGACGGAAATAGAAAGTAGATTCTGAAGGCTCTGGCCCCATGAAATAAAGAAATGAGTTCCTGATAGTAGTAGGAAGCTGAAAAATTAGAGCTTTTCTTCCAGCTGCAGTAGAAGAAAGGGGCAAGTCATTTTAATCTAACTGCCTACTTCAAATGGCCCTCAAATGAGACCTCTTTCTTTAATAACAGGCTGTTTGCCTTTTTTCCCCCCATCTGAACACTGAGTAACATAGGAAGAGTCCCAGAACTCTAAGACCTTTCATCTGGACAATCAGTAAATTTATTGACTATTTCCTGGCTTTTGTGGATAATCCCAGCAATGAGTGATCTTTCAGCTTTTCTGTGCCCCCTTAGATTCTTGTTTCTGAGGGCAGTTTGCTCAGTGCACTTAGCTAAATTGGATTTTAGCTACCCTTGCAGAATTTCTGTACAACCATTTCTGAGACCCTCATTCTAAATCCCCCTGGGTAATAGGGGACTCTTTCCTCACAATGTTATTCTAAAATCATTTAATAGAACATTAATTTGATAGATGGGCCAACTAAGATTGTAAGTTAAAATAATCCAAGGTATGGTTACACCACAGAATCTTAGAAAAAATAGCATACCCTAGCAGAGCTATCTTCTCCAAAATTCTGGAAAACAGATAAATGATTGTGGTAACTGATAAAGGGCTGAAAAAATGCTTATTGTAGGAAGTCTTTTTGATCTTTCCCTCTCCCAGGCACCAAGAAAGAATTTACTTCATTGTGCATCCCTGGTCCTGCTCTAGAGGGAGAAAAGGAGCTCTTATGTGCATAGTGGGTGTCTCTATGTCCCTATCAATATATCTATACAGTGGCAGTATGAAAATTTGAACCAGGAAACTCCTCTCAGGATCACCTTCTTAAAATTTACCTGTAGGTAGAAAGGGCATGTTCACAGCTAAGGCAGACTAAAAATCAGTTAAGTATAAAAGCCTGAGGTGGCTACAGAGACCCACATGTTCTATGGTCATGGCAGATGGAGTTCAGTGCCATGTCAGTTGGCCCTGTTTGGAGTTTGTGTTTCTGTGTGATGGAGCTGGACTCAGATGTTATCTTTGTCCACAAGTCTCTCCTGTTACTTTTACTGGAACTGTAGTTGGTGCTGGGGTTTAATGTATACCCAGGGGACCTGAATCTCTGGGCTGACCATGTGATAGCCAGACCCTTAGCCTCAACAGACTTGCAATCCCTACACTCTGGTTTATTGGACTTACCCCACTCAGCTAACATGGAGTTGAAAATGTCAACCACCACACCAGGGAGCCAAGAGGGCCTACAGCTGAAAGCAGGAGAATTGCATCTAGCAACCATGTGGAATCTAAGCCTCCTCTTGATATAGATGTGGAGTGGACACAACCATTCTAAGGTCCACAGGATGGAGGAATAGAGTATGGATTAGAGTGGACTTACTGATATTCTATTCATGAACTACTGTGATTAGTAATTGAAGAAAATGTGGCATTGGTGTGAAGAAAGTGGCCATGGTGGCTGCAGGGGGTAGGGGGTAGAAGGAAGAGATATGATGTGGGGGCATTTTCAGGGATTGGAGTTGTCCTGGGTGGTGCTGCAGGGACAGTTACCAGACATTGTATGTCCTCCCATGGCCCACTGGGTGGACCGGGGGAGAGTGTGCAGTATGATGTGGACCATTGACCATGAGGTGCAGCGGTGCTCAGAGATGTATTTACCAAATGTGAGGAATGTTTCATGATGATGGAGGAGGTTGTTGTTATGGGGGGAGGAGTGGGGTGAGGGGGTGGAGGTTATATGGGGACCTCATATTTTTTTTAATGTGACATTAAAAAAAAATAAAGGGGTGAAACAAAAAAATATATATATATATACATATATATAGTTACTTCTGACCTTTATTGATTGTTTTTTGCAGGTAATATCACTTCCCAAACTCCCACTTGCAACCTCCTTGCATCTCTGTGTCAAAGTGAGTTTCTTGTAGTCAGCATATAGATGGGTTATATTCTTTCATACATTAAGTAAATCTATGTCTTTAGAATGGAGGGTTTAATCCATTAACACTCAATTTTATTATTGTCAATGCAGTACTTATATAAGATAATTATATTTAAAAATGTCAAAATTTTACATTCATTTCTTCTTTATTTTAAAAGGAGCTTTAGATTACATAAATGTTACAATGAAATACATGGGATTCCCATATATCCCACCCATGCCCCTCCCACAATTTTCCCCACTAACAACATCTTTCATTAATGTGGTCTTTTTTGTGTTAATCTGTTTAAAGATACATAGATTACACAAAATGTGATACCCACAACCCCCACTCCTCCCACATCAACAACTTCTTTCATTAGTGTGGTACATTCATTGCATTTGATGAATATATTTTGGAGCACTGCTACACAGCATGGATTATAGTTAATATTGTAGTTTACACTTTCTCCCAGTCCATTCAGTGGGTTATAGCAGGATATATAAAGCCCTGATTCTGTCCTTGCAATACATTCAGGACAACTCCAAGTCCCAAAAATGCCCCCATATCACACCTCTTTTTCCCTTTCCCTGCCTTCAGCAACTCCCATGGCCACTGTCCCCATATCGATGATATAATTTCTTCCATTGCTAGAATCAAAATAATTCTATAGTAGAATGCCAGTGAGTCCACTCTAATCCATATTTTATTTTCTATCCCGAGGACCTGGAGATGGTGAGGCCCAATCCACCTACAAATTGAAAGAAGGCTTAGATCCATATGACTGATGAATGAAATTCTCCAGCTTGCAGTTGTAGAATCTCTCGGTTCCTTGGTGTGGTGGTTGACCATGTCACCTCCTTGTTAGCTGACCTGGGTAAGACCAACGACTGGATAGTAGGTTTTGCAACTCTGCTGAGGCTCAAAGCCCAGCTAGCATATGGACAGTCCAGAGATGCAAGGCTTCTGGGAATGCACAAAATCCCAGCTGCAAAGACAGGTTCAATAAAAGTGACAGAGGCATGTGTAGAGAGGTCACATCTGAGTCCAACTCCATCACACTTAGGAGCACAAATTCCAAAGTAGGGGCCACTGGCAAGGAAGGCACCGAACTCCAGAGCCATCTGCCATGACTATAGAGCATGGTTGTCTCCATAGCCCTCAGGAGCACCAGTAACTGGGGTTGTATCTACTTTGTCTGTCTCTGAGATCCTGCTGAGATGTGCATAAGCATGACCCCTCTGATGACTTCCTGATTCATGCTGAAGTCTCTTAGCCATATAAACTCATTTGTCTTTATCATTTCCTCCTTTTATTCAAGGTCTTTTTCTAGTTGCATCACCAGCTGGTACTTGGTAGTAATCCCTTGGTGCCAAGAGGCTCACCCCCATAATGGGGGGAATGTAATGTATTTATATGCTGAGTTTGGCTTAGAGAGTAGTCAGATTTGAGCAACATGGAGCTGCTCTCAGTACCTCTCAGGAGGTACTATTAGGCTCCCTGAAGCTCTAGCCCAAGTTGAAATTTCGGGTACTCAGGCTTATAAGCATAGTCATCAGAATCAAGGGTCCATCATTGGACTATCCTGTTCACTTGTCTTTGCCCTTGCACTTGGGAGATTGTTGCTATTCTTTTGAGGAATATGAAAGAACTCCCCAGGATGGGAACTCAGCACTCCCTCTGTTATGTGAAACTCTACCCAGTATGTCAACACTAAATGCATATCCAAACATATCTATATACTCTATATGCATACCCTGGTGAACTTCCTCATACCCTTATACCTCCTATCAATGACAGTCCACACCAATGCCTCTCCCATGCCACAGTTAAACCCCTCAGTGATCCAAAACGTCTTTAAAATGAGGCCTAGAGAAAACCAGCAAGATGGCAGCAGAGTAAGGAGCTCCTAGAATCAGCTCCTGCTACTGGGCAATTAGTAAACACCCAGAGCTATCTGGAGCTGACTGAGCCCCTGTTTGGGAGCTCCAGGAGACCAGAAGTGCATCCTGCAATGTCCTTGAAGGAATAGGAGGAGACTGTCCATCTGCAGAGAAGACTCATAATTAGAGTGCTCCATACCTCAGAGGCCAGCACACACTCTCCACTGGAGGCACAAGCCACCTAGGGATTTGTTCAGCAGCTGGAATTGAAAGCTTCACTTCACAAAAATGGGGGAGGAAGAGACAGTTGGGCACCAATTTCAGGCTACTGTTGAGTAAATTCAGTGGGCTGAAGTATGATCCTGAGAACAGCTAAGTTTGGGCCTGTCCAAGCCAGAAAGAGGCTTGAAGCTGCCATCTTAACTCTGCACATGGCATGAAGGGAATCAGGGCAGACTGAAAATCACAGTTCTGGTGAGGACTGGCTTCTTTCCAACTAGATCAGATTGCAGCTCTAGCCTAGGCCCCAACACCACCCCCAGCAGGGAGGAAGTTGTGGTGATGTGTGCCAGCCTCTCTGGGAATTTATAGGCCAACCTGTGGAGGCTGGTGATTGTCTTACTTTGGCAGCTCAAGCTGCGCTTGGAGCTATTCTGTGGCTGGAATTAGAAGCTCCATTTCCAAAAAAATAGGGGAAAAGGAGATGGTTGTCTGCTGATTTTGGCTACTAATTGGTAGAATCAGCTGGTTAAAGTATAACCCTAAGAACAGCTGGGGTATGAATCTGCCCACGTCAGAAAGAGGCTGGTGGTTGCCATTTTGATTCCACCCCCAGTCTGAAGGGAAGACTGCTGACCAAAAGTCACAGTGATGGTAGGAACTGTTTTGTTTTTTTTTCACCCAGATTAGCCTGTATTCCTAGACTAGGCTTCAGCCCTGCCTGGAGTGGGGAGGAGGATGGTGGACCCTGCCATCATATCCAGGTAAATGCAGGTACTTTTGGCTGGCACAGACTCAATAATCAGAAGTCTGCCAGAGCAACTGCAGTCATCTTGGACCCACACTGCATAGATTGCTGCCCACACCTGCAGCTCCATCCCTGCCCTACACAGAGGAGAAAGGTGCTGGAAGCTTCATCAGTCTCTCTGAGCAACTACAGTCTAGGCATGCACAACTTGGATTATCCCACAGAGCTGTGACTCTGTCCCTACCCCTGGAAAAGGAGAAAGTTGGGAGATGCTTCATTAGTTCCTGGGGCAATAAAGGCAGTTTGAGCCTCCACAGCTTATAGCAACAATTGCATCCTTGGCTGCTTACGTACAATTAGCAAGGGAGAAAGGGCATGAAGCCCTAAACTAAAGAGAAAAGCTTTGCTTTGAATACTCTAATAAGTCAGAGACCAAGACATCAACAAAAAACTACAATCTACACCAAGAAACAGGAAGATATGACCCAGTTAAAGAAACAAGATAATCCTTCAGATGATACAAAGGAGTTGAGACAGCTAATCATAAGTATTCAAACAAATCTACTTAATAGATTCAATGAGATTACTAAAGAGATTAAGGATATTAAGAAGACACTAGATGAGAACAAAGAATTTGAAAGCATACTTAGAAAAGTAGCAGATCTTATAGGAATGAAAGGTGCAATAAATTAAATTTAAAAAAACATTGGAATCATATATAATAGCAGATCTGAGAAGGCAGAAGAAAGGATTGCTTAGCTTGAAGAAATGGCCTCTAAAGTGAACATAAAAAAGAACAGATGAAAAAAAGAATGGAAAAATTGAACAAGGTCTCAGGGAAATAAACAACAGCAAAAGGCACACAAACATATGTGTCATTGGTGTCCCAGAAGGAGAAGAGAAAGGAAAAGGGGCAGAAGGAATATTTGAAGACATTTGGTAGAAAATTTCCCAACCCTATTGAAGGACATAGATATCCATGTTCAAGAAACACTATGTACTCCCATTTGAAAAAAATCTGAATAGATGAACTCTGAGACACATATTAATCACAATGTCAAATGCCAAAGACAAAGAAAATTCTGACAACAGCAAGAGAAGAGCAATGCCTAACATATAAGGGATATCCAATAAGATTAAGTGCTGATTTCTCACCAGAAACCATGGAGGCAAAAAGACAGGGGTCTGATGTATTTCAGACCTACAAGAGAAAATCTTCCAGCTAAGAGTCTTATATCCAGCAAAACTGTCTTTCAAAAATGAAGGTGAGATTAGAATATTCACAGTTAAACAAAAAATAGGAGTATTTCTAAACAAGAGACCAAAATTTCAGAAAATACTAAAGGGTGTTCTAGACCCTAAAAAGGAAAGACAGGAGAGAGAGACAAGGAAGGGAGTCTAGAAATGAAGATTATATCAATAAAAGTAGCTAAAAGTGTCAAAAGTGTGGTGAAAATAAAATATGACAGATAAAACTCGAATAGTCAGGAATAACCTTAACCAACAATGTAAAGTACTTGCGTTCAGCAAACTGCACTCAATATTAAAAAAAAAAATTAAAAAACCTAAATAACTGGAAGAACATTCCATGTTTATGGATTGGAAGACAAAATATCATTAAGATGTTAAGTCTACTCAAATTGATATACAGATTCAATGCAATCCTGATAAAACTTCCACCAGCATTTAAAAATAATTGAAACTACAATTTCCAAATTTATTTTGAAGGGTAAAGGGTCCTGAATAGCCAGAAACATAAAAAGGAAAAGCAAAACTTCATCTCCAGACTTTAAATCATATTATCTAGCGATGGTGATATAAACAGCATGGTATGCCATAAGGCAGTCACATTGACCAATGGAACCATTATTGATGGTTTAGAAGCAGACCCTCACATATTTGGTCAAGTGATTTTTGACTAGCTTGCTCAAACCCACACAGCTCAGGCAGAACAGTCCATTCAATAAATGGTTCTGACAGAACTGGACATCCCCAGCTGAAAGAAGGAAAGAAGACCCCTATCTCACACCTTACCCAAAAATTAATTCAAAATGGATCAAAATACTAAAAATAAAAATAATAACCATAAAGCTTCTGGAAGAAATTGTAGGAAAATAACTTCAAGACCTGGTGGTAGGTTGTGGATTCTTAAAGGATATAAGAGGAGGACTGAGATGTTTAATGTACGTGCAATTTTTAATTAGCTTTACTGTAAAAATGTGGAAATGTATAGAGTGGATGGTAACCAACAGTAACAGCTACTTTATAAATGAGGATGTGGCTAGAAATGTAGTCTAGGTATGTAAATGCCAATTGACAGAATGCTAGAGAATAATCTAGGAAGTGAATAGCACAGTAAACCAAGAGGTGGACGAGAATTGTGGTTGATGGTACAGATGCAGGGGTGACTTTTGTGAGCTAGAGCAAATGTACATCAGTACTGCATGGTGTTGAGAATGCATGGGAAAAATACAACTGTATTGACCTATGAACTGTGATTAGTAGTAATAATATAATATTCTTGCATGTATGTCAAAAATATACTATGTTGATGAGGCACTTTAGAAAACGTGAACCAAATGTACACTATGGACCTGGTAACAATCAGATGATATTATCTTACCTGTAAAAAATGTTCCCCCATAGTGTGGGGTGTTGGTAGTGGTATGTTGTTTGGGAATTGATTGTTTCATAAGTTTACAACTACTGTCATAAAAATACATTTTAAAAATAATAATGGGGTGGGTTGGGGGAAAACACACCAAATGTAAGATAAGGATTTTAATTAGTAGTAAGATTTTGACAATATTCTCTCATAATTTGTAACAAACATCTCATTACCATGCAAGGTGTTGGTGGAGGGTTGATGTAGGGGACCCCTGTATGATATTCCGCACGTTTGCATTGTAAGTGCAGAACTTTTATTATACACTTAATTGTTTATGTATGTTCATATCAAAATGATATAAAGATAATATTAGGGTGACTTGGGGGAAAATACTTTGTTTAGTAGTAATATTTTGACAATGCTCTTTAATCATTAGTTAAAAAGGTTTAACAACAATGCAAAGTATTGGTGATAAGGTGAGTTATGTGAGTCCTGTATGATGTTATATATGTTTGTTTTGTAAGGTTACAACTGTTTTACTATATATTTATTGTTTATGTATGTTTATGTATGAGTCATATATTTCAATAAATTAATTAAAATAGTTAATATTTTGCCAAAGTCAATTAGTAGAAAAATGAAATATTAATGATATGTTTATAAATTAGAAATAAAATATGTAACAATTTAGAAAAACTAAAATAAAGTAAAAAAATACATTGGGGTATTAAAAATGAAAAATATCTTTAAATTTTTTTGATGTTTTCCCTTTTATTACTGTAATAGGTGGATTGTGTGTACAGTGGCAAGACAATATCTTCCATTCCTTCCTCAGTGTCTTGCATCATTTTCTTATTATGTCTTCAAAATATTTTAGGTCACAGTAAAGTCACATCGAATATAGGGACCTCCCATATACCCAACATCCTCATCCACCTCTCCCTTCCCTAGCAATGATCTTTTTTCTAATGGATGTTACATTTGCTACAACTGATGTACAAATATTGAGACATAGCTACTAACCATGGTCCTGTTATGATTTACATTATGGTTTACATTTTATACTGTACACTTTTATAAATTTTTGTTTACATTATGGTTTACATTACAGTATACAATTTAGACTATATACTTTTATAAATTTTTGGTGAAATTTAACATAGCCTGTGTCCATCATTGCACAATCATGCAGAACACTTTCATTGCTCCCCAGTTAACTCCTCTTCCATCTATTCTATTCCTCTCTCCCTCTCCCCTCGGGGTGCACAGTGACACCCAAGCTTCACTGCTTGAAGGACAAGATTCATAGGTACTTGCAACAAAGTTGAGGGCTTGACATAATAGTCTGCTCTTCCCCATTAGGAGGCACCCATGCTCTTGAGACACACCCTCCCCTCTTTTTGAGAGCATCAGGGCTTCCCAGGGTGGGGATACAACACTATAACAAGATGAGTACTCACACAGTCCCTAAAAGCCTGTGCCAAGTGCACCCTGTGCCAAATGCCTACCATCAAACACCTTAAACCAGTAATTCTTCCTTATTATATTTTCTAAAGAGTTTTCACAACATTATAGTTTCAACCACATACCTGACAATCTATCATGTTCACCTGCTCTTCCACAACTTTCCCCCCAATTCCCTGAACAATCTGACCCATCATCCCAATCCTAGGTCCCTCAAGCCTGCAAAGCCCATTGTTTTTTGCATGTAATATCATTTTCCAACTTTTCACCTGCAACCTCCTTGCATCTCTGGGTCAAGGTGAGTTTCTTATAGACAGCATCAATATGGGTAATATTCCCTAAACAAAATCTATGACTTTATAATAGAGGGTTTAATACATTAGTATTTAATGCTATTATTGTCAAGGCGGTACTTACATAAGCCATTTATGTTTAAATATGTTATATTTTGTTTTTGTTTCTCCTTTTTCAAATTTATTTTTTATCCTTTTAGTTCCTCTTACTAATGATCTTCCTTTCTATACTCTCTTCCAGCCTTCCCTCTCTTTTTATTCCATTTCAACCTACACAACTCCCTTTAGTATTTTTTGATGGGCAGGACTCTTGTGTACAATTATTCTCAATTGCGGTTTATCTGTGAATATTTTGAACTCTCCCTTATTTTTGAAACCCAGCTTTGTTGGATACAGAATTCTTGGTTGGCAGCTTTTCTTTTAGGACTTTAACTATGTCATAGCAATCTCTTGTTGCCTCTGTGTTTTCTGATAAGAAAACAGTGCTTGTTCTTATCTAGCTTCCCTTTATGTGACACATCTCTTTTTCTCTAGTTGCTTTCAGAATTCTCTTTTTTGTTTTGAGGGACTGACAATATGATAATATGAGTTTCAGGGTAAGCCTTTTAGGAATGATCGTTTGGTGCGTACTGCACTCCTTTGATATATCTATGGCCCTCATAAAATTTGGGAAAAATTTAGCCATTATTTCCTCAATACTCCTTCTTCCCCCTTTCCTTTCTCTTTTCCCACTGAAATGCTTATAACATACACATTTGTGTTTTTCCTGTTGTCAGTCAATTCCCTGTTTCTTGCTGATTTTTTTTCTTTTTTTATCTATCTCTTCTACTATTTATGCAATTTCAGATATTCTGTATTAAATGCCACTACATCTTCCCTCTGTTCAAATCTGCTGTGTGTGCTTGCAGCATATTTTTATTACTTGCATTGTCCCTTTTATCATCAACAGGTCAGTTATCTTTACATATATGTATTTATGATTTCTTCTGTCATTTCCTCCAGGGTCTTCTTAATATCCTTTATCTCATTCTTCACTGCATTTAGTTGACTCATGATATTTGTTTCAACTTCCTTGTTTTTAAGTTCCACATTCTGCTTCTCCTCCTGTGTATTAGTTTGTTCATTTGACTGGATCATGTCTTCCAATTTCTTACTATGGCTTGCAATTTTTTGCTAATGTCTGGGTATCTGCTTATCATGATGTGCCTGAAGTTGGATAGCTTCTCTTTCTAGTCTAGGGTTTTATTTATTTATTTTTTTGTATCCTATTTGACATTTGTTTCTACTTATTGTATATCTTTTTAGTTGTCCATGTTCCCTGCAAAAACATTAATACTACAAAAAAAGGACAGAACGAAGAAAAAGTTATAATAATCTAAAAATGATGGAAAAGGAACCATAAAAGAGCCAAAAAATAAGCCATAATAGTGAAAAATCTTTAAAAGTAAAAAAGAATTAGAATAGAAAAGGTGGAAGAAGAAAATAGAAACATTAAAAAATAAATTAAAGCAATGACTGGAAAGATGAGAACAGAAGAAAGAAGATTAAGACCAAGTAAGACAAAGTAGAATGAAGAAAAGAAAAGAGGGAAAAATAAAAGAAAGAAAAGATAAAATAAGGGAAAAAGAAAAAGAAAATCAATGAATAAGCAGGCCTCCCTTTTAGGCCATTAGCAAACTGCATGGCTGCTTTTCCCACATTTCCTCCTCCCCTATCGTTTTGTCTGGGTGCCTGACAATCTGCTGGATTGCTCTCTGGCTCCCTTCCACTCCATGCCATTTGAGGACCTGAAAGCTCACCAACTACCTTTCCTAGTTCCCCTATCCTTCAACCAGATTGGTGTCTGTCAGTTCACTTGCTAACTCTCCAGCTCCCCTTTGCAGCTCACAGTTGCGAGCCTGTGAAGGCTCCCACTCACTAACCAAGTTCCTCTCTTACCCAGGGCAGGCATGTGTGACAACCTCCATTATCTGTTCACTCTCCCCTGTCCCTGGAGGTACTTAAGTGCCAGCTCCTGTTTCTCCTTTTCCTGAGAACTGGCTGAGATCTTGTCTACCTATCCTATATTCCCATTACATCTACTCCTCTCTCATCCTGAGCCAGCTGGTTGTAATTCCCCACACCTGTTTGCCCTACAGCTCTCCTACAACCTTAAGAACCTATTGGACACTGAGACACACCTCTGGTTGCACTGTGGCTTTCCTAATTCTAGGAGCTAGGAACAAGGCTGAACATTTGTTTGCCAGCAAATTGCCTCCCCAGTTTCCCTATTCCTCTATCTGGCTGGGTGGTGGCTTACCTGCACTTTCTCACAAGTCTTCCCTCTCCTCTGCCTGACTGTGTTCCCACTCTCTACCTGCCCTCTCCAATTTCCCCTGAGATCCCTTGTTTTCTTTCTGCCACATAAACTTGCCTACGTTCCCACAGTTTGTGGAGTAGGATTATAGTCTGCTGTTCCATTCTCCACCATCTGGGATCACTGCTCAGTGTTTACTTAATGTCCTTTAATGCTTTAGCTATATTTTCCCCCAACTCCTTGTATTGATTTAGGAGATTTGATTGAACATCTTTGATTAGGTGTTTCAAATCCTAGTTCTCTTCTGTCATTTTGATTTGTTCCTTTGGGTCATATCTTCCTGTTTTTCAGTATGACTTATAATTTTTTGTTGATGTCTAAGGATCTGATTTTGATAATGGATTTATTTCCCTTACCTAGGATTTTATTGCTGCAAAAGTTTTCATTACACCTCTTTCTTGATTATTGGCTCAACTTATTCAAGGTCTTTAAAATTGTCCCCATGTAATTGATCAATACAGGGCTAGGGAACCAGTAAAGGGGTACAGACCACTTTGCAAGAGCACTGGGGAGGAGAAAAATAAAGGTACCAAAAAGCCTCTCATTATTTTCCTGGGGTGTACTTTCCTGACCTACCGGCAGATGGTGATTTGACAAATCCCTCTGCTCAAATGCTAGTGGGCAATGTGTTCACTAAAACCATGACTGACCATGCTGTGCTAAACCAGGATCTTGGTGATTCCACCCCCCATCCCCGCAGAGAGGTCTATTCAGAACCTATTCATTGGGTATTTTCATAGTAGTTACAGTTACAAGTGACAACTAAGGGAGTGCTGAGTTCCTAGCCAGAGAAACTCTGTCCCATTCCCCAGTGTAACAGCAACAATCCAGCAAGTACAAGGGCAAAGACCAGTCAAGAAGAATGGTCCAATGATGAACCCTAGATACTGATTACTATGCTTATGAGCCTATGTGCCTGAAATTTCAACTAGACCTAGGGCTGCAGGGTGCCTAAGATTTACCTCCTGAGAGCCTCCGTGTTGCTCAGATATGGCCACTATCTAAGCCAAACTCAGCATGTAAATGCATTACCTTCCCCCTAGCATAGGACATGAATCCCAGGGATGAGCCTTCCTGGTGCAAAGGGATTACTACCAATCACTAACTGATGATGCAACTAGAAAAAGACCTAGAATAAAAGGGGGAAATGGTAATGACAAATGAGTTTATATGTCTAAGAGTCTTCAAAAAAGAGTTGGGAGGTCATCAGAGGGTTTGCACTCATGCATGCCTCAGCAGGACCCAGAGACAGCTAAAATAGATACAACCCAAAGTACTGGTGTTCCTGAAGGCTATGGAGACACACAGGATCTAAATTCATGGCAGATGGCTCTGGAGTTCAGTACCTTGTCAGTGGGCCCTACTTGGGATTTTGTGTTCCTGAGTGTGATGGATTTGGACTTAGATGGGATCTTTCTACACATACCTTTTATGTCACTTTTACTGAACCTGTGGTTGGTGCTGGGGATGGTGTTAACTCAGCAGACTTGAATCTCTGGACTTTCCAAGTACCAGCTGGACCCTGAGTCTCAGGAGAGTTGCAACTCCTACTCTCCAATTCATCTTACCCAGGTCAGCTAACAGGGAGGTGAAGATGGTCAACCACCACACCAGGGAGCTGAGAGTGCCTACAACTTCAATCAGCAGAATAGCATCGATCCATGGTTGAACCCACATCATCCATGTGAAATCTAAGCCCCCTCATGGTATAGAGGTGAAGTGGACATCATCATCTCAGCGTCCACAGAGTGGAGGAATAAAACATGGATTAGAGTGGACTTACTGGTATTCTACTATAGGACTATTGTGATTAGAAATGGAAGAAATTGTAGCATAGATATGGAGAAAGTGGCCATGATATTTGCTGAGGGCATGGAGATGGAAGAAAAGATGTGATGTGGAGGCATTTTTGGGGCTTGGAGTTGTCCTAAATATTCCAGGGACAGATGCTGGACATTATGGCAGGAAATATTTCTGAAATAACCCATTGAATGCAATGGGGGAAAGTGTAAACTACAGTGTAAACAATTATCCATGCAGTGCAGCAGTGCTCCAAAATGTATTCACCAAATACAATGAATGTGCCACAATGATGAAAGAGGTTATTGATGTGGGAGGAGGGATTGGAGTAGGTGTGGGGTATATGGGAAACATATTTTTTAATGAAATATTTTTGTGACCTATGTATCTTCAAAAAATTAGAATTAAAAAATAAAAATAATTTATAAAAAGAACCATAATTCTCAGTTTGAATACACTTATTGTCCCTCACCTTCAACTCCCTATTCCTAGGAAGGAAAAATATCATGAGTCCTTTTCCTGGATTTCCATTAATTTCTTGGCTATGTTGCATAAAAGAATTTGAGAACATGCCAGTTTTGTTAGGTCAGTAGTTTATTAAGGAAATGAGTGAAGAACATATAAATGGGGGAAAAAATAACAGATTATGGGTTCAGGTATATTTGCAGCTTGGTCCAAGCAGGGAGAGAGGGAGGTTGTGGTTGCTTTTAAACCATTAATTATTCCTCCCTTTGCTAATGTTTGGAGGAGAGTTTCTATCTGTTTGCTGTTTTGATTGATTACTCTATCCATCAATTCCCCCAAGGGGGTCCAGTGATAAGAACCATTGAGAATATTCAGGGTTATTCTTTGATCCAGGATGCAATCTTGTTGGGTTCTTCCAGCAGCCTTCTTTAGGGTCTTTCTCTCAGGGATTTCTGGGTGGAATTCCATGGACATCTTTTCATAGTCATGTTTTTCTGTCAGATTTCAGATTCATCTTCTCATTTCCTAACTAACCTGCCTCAGTCCCTTCTGCAGTGGGAGCAGCCAGTCCTGATGAGTAATGAGGATTTTTCAGAAGGCAGCATGTCTTTAGCTCTCTGTCAACTCCCAGATTTAAATAATGACATGGCTGCACCTGGGCAGGATGGGTGGAAACCTTGGCACCCAGCATACAAATCCACTGGTCCAAGGCTAGATCAGCAGTGGCTGTGTGTCCCTGCCTTTCCCTGCCCCTGGGGAAGTAAACACCTGTGGCACTCTCATTTTGCAGACATTCACCAGAAGACCCAAGGCTGAATGCCCCCAAAGTGGGGGTTGGGCACCAGCAGCAGCAGTGGCCCGTGTTACTCATAAATCCTCAACGCAATGTCTCCTCTTCTTCCACACTTTTCTTGTTGCTGCCCAATATCCACTTAATTTTCAGAGCCCTAGAACAATTATTCAGGACAGTTTCTGCCTGTCCTTTTAACTATTTTTCTTGGAGAGAAATAATCCCTGTAACACTAATCCTCTAATATCCTTGAAACCTGCCTGCATTGTGTTCTTCAAGATATGCCTTTCCACTCATTATCTAATGGTTCTGAAGATTATTACTTAATATCTGTTCATTGTTACATCAAGAAGAATGGGAGACTAAGGCATGTGAGTGATAACAACAACAAAATGGTTTTCTTCGAATTTACAATCTCATGGCTTTGCTGAATAATTCATGAACCAGGCAATATTCCAATCAGACAATGGAAGCGAGGTCAGCTGAAGGGGTGGATATGGGAAGCTCATATAGGGTCATCGTGGAATCAAGTGAAGAAACATTATGATTGACTGACATTAAGTTTCCACTTTACAGAGTGGGTCTTACAAAATGGGGAGCAAATATACACTAATTAGTATGTCATGCTTGTTTATTCTAATAGTCTATCTTTAATGGACAAAAACTAGTTTTATCACTAGGTGTTGCTAATCATCAACTCTAAAGGTATGGTCCATTTCCACATATCAATTTTCTTATTCTTCTGGAGAAGCCTGCTTTGGAAATGGGTCTTCTCCCAGCAACACACATTGCAGATGGCTATTTTATTTTAATTAACATGAGAATCTATCATACTGAACCAGAACTTGACTAGGATATTATTGTAAATTTTTGGCTATTTCTTAACAGTATTTATTCCTAAATTTAAATTTTCAGCTCTCAATCTATCATACACTAGGTTGTATAATATTCTTGATTGAATTTGCTGTTGCTAATTTAATCAATAACTTTTAATTTGCCCTTAGGTTCAGTGAAGGTAAATAATGCAATGACTTAGAATAAGGTACTCTCAAGAAAACATTTTCCCCTTTAAAAATGTTGCTCTTCTTGATAATTGATTGTCCTTTACAGGTTCACCATTTATACAAGTATAGTGAGATAAATGAAGAAGGGAGGAGGTAAGGTATGGTGGAAGAGATTTAGAAAGAGGAAGGCAAAACAAGTGAGAGAGAAGGGCAGTGAAGAAAAGAAGTAGGAGGAAAAAATATTTCCCTAGATGAGAATAAATGGAAATTTTGACAAATGAGTCAATTATATAAAATATTGCAATGCAAATCTGTGATGTTTATGATAGATTTTTTTGCTTTCTCCTATAAAATCATATACATGGTAACCATTTTACTGTATTTCAACATGAATTCTCTTGGTAATAAAAGCAGGTAAGATATTTTCATAAGAAATTATTCATAAACTTTATGCCTCTTGGAAGTTATGGATCTCAAGCTTATAACAGTAAAATTCAATCAGAAAGCTGAAAATATGTATGGACTTCAAAATAATTTAAAAGTACATATGGTAAATGAAAAATAGCTAAGCTTTAAGTTCTATATTTGAGTTTTGAAACAGTAACTGTTCCAAAAATTCAAACAAACCAATGGGAAATATAGGTAATCTCTCTTTAACACAAGTAGAGCTAGAGTTGCAATTTGCAAGTTGTTTAATTTTAATAGGGATGGTATATTCTTTATACAACATAATGAAATAAAATATTGAGTACTCCATATTCTGCAAAACGCCAACAGATGTTATTCAGGTTTGTGACAAGAGATAATGAGAATAAATGTTAAGGAAAAGATCTGAGTTTCTTGAAGTGTCTTTCTCCCTGGGAGGTATTTACTTCATGTACCCATTTCCAGAGCAGCAGTCTATGCTGCTTTGGCTTTGATAGAGGTAGCAATCAACTAGAGATTCAGAGATGATTAGAAAAGAAAAACAGCATGTAAGAACATAGAACACCTCAATAAAATTGATTTTGCTGCTCTCAGGCCCTGCCCCTGCTTGCTGTATCATATTCACACTGTCTAGTAGAAACTAATGTCTGCTCTCTAAACAAAGTCAGAATTTTAAAGTAGATTTTACCAGGTAACATGATCATTTTGTTTATTCAACAACATATTTTAGTACCTTCCATCTGAAAATTCTAACTCCAGTCAAAATTTCAAAATTACACAAAGCTTTCAGTCTCCTTTGAATAAATTTAATGTTTTATTAAAGGGGACTCTACCCTTTTTGTTTATTTTGAAAGACAGATATGTGCCACAACTACAAGTGTAAGCATACTGTCACAGAAGTGCAGAGGATTAATAAACATCCATCCAATGGAAGGATGGAACAAATCTGGGAGGACATGAAAATTGAGTTGAACTGTGAGTTACTCTTACAATGAATGGCAACATAATGAACATTGAGGGAGTAAGAGGACACCTTGAAAACAAAGCAAACATTTGGATAAATGTGTGACATTTTGAAGGACATCTGTGCTCATACCAGAGTAAGAGTTGGCTAAGAATTTTACATTTTGAGCAGGTATACATTTCAGGCATGATCATGCTTTTGTGGAATGAGTAAGAAAAACCAATGAAATAAGTTAGGAAGTTTACAAGGTTCAGGTAAAAATACTGGGTTAGAAAGAGATGGAAATGAAGGGAGGAACTCTATCAAAGTCATCACCAAAGTGTTATGTGACTGATCATGTTTGTTGGATGAGGCGAAATAAAGAGGTAAAAATGTGTCCAAAATGTTCAAGTAATTGAAATGATTATATTTTTTAAGACAAAAATCAAAAATAAGAAATATCATTAATTCCAAAAATATGTACTCATATCCATTTTGCCACAGGAGTTGTGATGTTAATCAATGGTTTGTATATGTTCATATATAAACATGGAAAATATGGAGTTAATATATCTGTATTAGAAAAATGCACAGTATATTTGTCAATGAAACATATTTCATATTTTAAATTGTTTGTTCTCAGTAGACAAATATTAATTTATTTAAACACATCCATAATTCTGCTGTTAGAAAACAGCAGAGTGGATGCTTAATTTGTACAGTGTTTCTATTTAAGTTGATTGTAAAGGTTTGATATGGATGGTGGTGTTGTTAGCAATAATTGTGACTGTAGATAACAGCACTGAATTTTATAGGTGAATGTTCTTAAAAGGGGAAAGGTTAGGCCATGACTGTTACTAAAATAAAAATTAAAAGATAGAACATAGGACAGTATAGGGAGGACCTAAGACGGCAACAGAGTAGAAGAATCAGCTGTAGCAAGGGAGGATCACTGGTGTGGGGTATCAGTGATGAAGGTTGTGTGGAGAGGGGTGCACACAGGAGAAGAGGGTTTCACAGTTGAATTCTACCAATCATTCAAAGAAGAATTAACACCAATCTTGCTCAAACTCTTCTGAAAATAGAACAGAAAGGAATGCTACCAAACTCATTTTATGAAGCCAAAATCACCCTAATTCTAAAGCCAGATAAAGATACAATGAAAAAAATATATAGGCCAATTTTTCTAATGAATATAGATGCAAAAATCCTCAACAAATACTTGCAAACTGATTTCAAAAAGGTTATTAAAAGACGTATACACCAAAATCAAGGTGTTTTTATCCCACATAAGCAACTTCAGTTCAAAACAAGAAAATCAATTAGTATAATAAACCACATTGAGGAATCAGAGAAGAAAAATCGCATGATTTTGATTGATGCAGAAAAGGCATTTGATAAAATCCCACATCCTCTCTTGATGAAAACACTCTGAAATTAGGAAGAGAAGGAAACATTCTCAATATGACAAAGTGCATATATGAAAATAACTCAGCTGACAATGCACTCAATGGGGAAAGACAGAAAGTCTTCCCGCTTCAATCAAGAAGAAGACAAGAGTGTGTACGATCACCACTGTTATTCAGTATTTTGCTAGAGATGTTAACTAGAGAAATAGATAACTAGCCTAGAGATAACAAAATAAAAGACATCCAAACAGCAAAAGAAAAAGTAGAATTTTCACTAGAACATCCCAAAAAATCCACATCAAAACTATGAGACCTAATAGACAATTTCAACACGGCGGCTGCATATAAGTTTAGTATGCAAAAATCAATGGTGTCTGTATTCACTGCTAATGGACAATCTGAGGAGGAAATCAGGAATTGGAAAGGACAATTATCATATTTATTTAGAAGCATAAGAGTTGCTGAATAGTCAAAATATCTTTAAGTAAAATTTTATTTATTTACATCATTCATAAGTGACATTCATAAATAAAAGTGTGGGCAATGCCCATTCTCCCCAAACAGAAAGTATCTACAACTGCAAGCAAATGGTTCCATCCCTCTGCTCCATGGGATATAAGGCCCCACTCAATCAGAAACAGAGTGGGCATCAATATTCCCAAATCCTCAAGTTTGGGGGATGAACCATGAACTAATTTAGACTTATTAATCTATGATTATTCTATTATAGACTTATTATTCTAGCAATAGAATAACTTGATATAAAGACAGTGACCAGAGGTTCTAAGGGAAGGGAATGGGAAGAATAGGCGTAACATGGGAGTTTTTGGGGGGCATTAGAATTGTCCTGCATGATATAGCAATGATGGGTACAGATTATTTTACATGTTGTCAAAACCTATAAAATTATGTAGTGGAAAGTGTAAACCTTAATGTAAACTGTAGACCATTGTGAGTAGCCATGGTTCAATATGTGTACATCAATTGTAACAAATATAAAAACGTTACAATTAACAATAATCTTGTTAATGTGGGTAAGTGTAGGAGGGGGAGGTAGTGGGGTATACTGGAATCTCCTATATTTTTTACTTAATATATATGTAATCTACAGTTTCTTTAGTTAAAAAATTATATTAAAATTTACCAAATAAGCATGGATATTATCACACAAGGCTCCAATAAATTTCCCCTTCACCAATACATTGCATAGTTGTGAAATATTTGGTACAAACTATGAAAGAGCATCATCAAAATGTGACTACTAACTATAGCCCATATACTTACACTTAGTGTATTTTCCCCAAACCCACCTAATTTTAATACCCTATATTAGTATTATATATTTGCTCTTATATTTGTCCTATTAACCACAGTCTGTCATCTACCACTTGATTCCCTGTGTTTTACAGGCTCATGCTTTGTACAATCCATTCAAAGTGTATACTTAGTAGCTTTCATTTTCATCAGAGGTCTGCTATCATCACCTAAATAGACTTTAGACCATTTTCATTACTCAAAAGAAAACTATCTCATATCCCTTTATACCCTTATTCTCGTCCCTTAGTATTGAAAAAATAATTTCTTGCCATTGCTGCAAAATTTTACAATATGATTTTTAGCTATCATCAATAAGTTACATTGTTTGTAATTTTCGCCTTATCTCCATATTTTTACAACTTTGTTAAAGAAAAACATTCTTATATTTATACTACTGAACACAATTTTCATCCACCACTGAAATCACTATGTTATAAATTCCCTAGGTTGTTCTCTAGTTTCCTTAAAATTGACATTTATTTCCTTAGACTCTTTCAACTATAATCACATTTATAAATTATCAGTTTTAGGTATATTCACTATGTATTACAAACTGTTCATGTCCACACTTTTAAAAATACCTTATTAATAATGACACATATATTAAGCTTCATCTCCCATTCTCACTATTTCTTAGTAATCTATACTCTGTAGTTCACCTCCATGAGTTTATTAATAGTATTTAATTCATATTAGTGAGACCATATAATGTTTGCCTTTTTTGTCTGCCTTATTTCACTCAAAATAATATCCTTGAGGTTCATCCGTGTTATCATGAGCATCCCAATTTCTTTTCTTCTTACAGCTGAATAGTATTGCAGTGGGTGCATATTGCACATTTTTATTTTTTTTTTTTTTTTTATTTTTTTAAAGATTTATTTATTTAATCCCCCCCTCCCTCCCCCGGTTGTCTGTTCTCTGTGTCTATTTGCTGCGTCTTGTTTCTTTGTCCGCTTCTGTTGTCTTCAGCGGCATGGGAAGTGTAGGCCGCGCCATTCCTGGGCAGGCTGCACTCTCTTTCACTCTGGGAGGCTCTCCTTACGGGGCTCACTCCTTGCGCGTGGGGCTCCCCTACACGGGGGACTACGTGTGGCACGGCACTCCTTGCGCGCATCAGCACCGTGCATGGGCCAGCTGCACACGGGTCAAGGAGGCCCGGGGTTTGAACCGTGGACCTCCCATGTGGTAGACGGATGCCCTAACCACTGGGCCAAGTCCTTTTCCCTATAGCACATTTTTAATACATTCATTGTTTTATTGGATACGTTGGCTGTTTCCATATTTTACTGATTGTGAAAAAATGCTGCTATGAATAGCAATGTTTAAATGTCAGTTTACAAATGTGTCTTCAGTTCTTCTGAATATATTCCTAGTAGTGGGACTGCTTGATCATACAGCATTTCTATATTCAGCTTCTTGAGTCACTGCCAAAATGTCTTCCACAAAGGCTTCACTATGCTACATTCCCACCAATAGTGAGGAAGTGTTCCTGTTTCTCCACTTCCTTTCCAGCACCCGAGGTGTTTTTTGTTTGTTTGTTTTAATAATTGAAAGCAAGAGCAATGACTAATAGGGGAGGTCAGACCAGTGACTCAGACCCTCAGTGTTGTTGCAAGTAAATATGAATTTTGTCCTTCAAGGAGTGAAGCCTGGTGGTTGCTGTGGGTCCAAAGGGAGGAGGAGGGAGAAGTGGAATAGATGGAACAGGGGGCATTTTCAGGTGAGTGAGTTGTTTTACATGATCTTGCTATGATGAATATACGCAATTCTAAAATTCATCAAAGTTTATAAAAGTGCATGGTCCAAAATGTAAACCATAATGTAAACCATTGACCATGGTTAGTAGCTATGTTTCAATAATTGTACATCAGTTGTAACAAATATACCATCTATATATACAGTGGTATTAATAGGGCAAGGGGGGCAAGGTGGAGGATGTTGGGTATATGGAGTCTGCTGTAATTGGTACATGACTTCTGTAACCTAAAACTTATTTGAAGACAAACTGAAAAAAGTAAGGCACTGGGGTAATAAATAGAAGAAATGTCACTGTACACACAGGACAACAGATTTTATTGTAATGAAAGGCAAAATGTCAAAAAAAACTTTTAAAATATTTTTTCATCATTTTTAATTATCCAAATTTTTTTTAATTAAAAAAATTTTTTTGCATTTTATTTTTATTTTTTAAAACTATCATTATTATTTCATTTTTTATTAGGTGTATTTGGGTATTTTATTGATTTTGTTTTGAAGAGGTTTTGGATCACAGAAAGGTTATAACTGTGGCTGGGGAGGATTACTGATCCAGGGTGTCAGTGATGGGGGATACATGGTAGGAAGCTCACCTGGTCATATATATATATATATAAGGCATATAAATATGTTAAAACATTCACAGAGCATTGTTATGGTGGGTGGAGTTTCACACAATAACCAAAAGAATATCTAAATCCCATCCTGGGGAGCTCTGCTACATTCTCTAATGGAACTGCAAGTATCCCCTGAGTACAGGGGCAATGACTAGTGAAGAAGGATGATCTGTTGATAGGCCCTTGATATTGATGACTGTGCTTTCAACCATTTGCTCTTGAAATTGAAACTTATTCTACTTTTATAGTGTGCCTAAGAGTTACCTCCTGAGCCTCCTAATTGCTCAAATGTGGCCTCTTCAGAGCAGAATTCAGCATATAAATTCAATATCTACCCCCCACCGTGGGACATAACTCCCAGGGAAGAGCCTCCCTCACACTGAGGGATTATTGTAAGCACCAACTATCAATGCAAGTGGAAAAAGACCTTGAATAAAAAGGGTAAACGTTAAAGACAAATGAGTTTATATGGCTAAGATACTTCAAAGTGAATTGGGTGGTCATCCCAGAGGTTACACTTATGCATGTCTCAGCAGTATCTCATTAACTGCCAAAGTAGATACTACCCCAAATACCAGGACTTCTGAGCACTCTGGAGATGTCCAGACACTATAGTAAGGGCAGATATCTCAGGAGTTATGTGCCTTGCCAGTGGGCTCTACTTTGGAACTTATGGTCCCCAGTGTGACAGAGTTGGACTCAGTTGTGGTTTCCCTACACATGGCTCTTCTGTTTTTCTCTTTGAATCTATAATTATTACTAGATTTGGTAGGTGTACATCCAAGATACTTATATCTGAGCTGTCCATGTGCCAGCTGGGGGCTCTGAATCTCAACTGAGTTGCAGCACCTACCCTCCAGTTCACTGGTCTTACCCAGGAAAACTAACAAGGAGGTGATGATGGACAAAGCAAGGAACTGAGAGAGTCTACAATAGCAAGCAAGAGAATCTGATCCATCAGCCCTATGGGATTGAAATCCCCACTCAGTTAAAAGTGGAGTGTGCATCATATCCTAGAATCCTTAGGATTGGGTAATGAACTCTAGATTGAAGTAAACTTACTGGTATTCCACTATAGACTCATTGTTATTCTACCAATGCAAGAAATTGCATCATTGATGTGGAGGCAGTGGCCACTGGAGGTTCTGAGGACAGAGGGAGGAAAAAATATTGTAATACAGGGGCATTTTTGGAATTTGGGAATTGTCTTAAATGACATTCCAACGATAGATACAGGCCATTATATATCTTGTCATAATTTACAAAATGGGGGGGGGGGAGTGTAAACTGCTATTTAAACTCTAATCTATGCTTAGTTGCAATGCTCCAATATGTGTTCATCAATTGCAATGAATGTACCACTCTAATGAAGGATATTGTTAATGTGGTGAAGTGTTTTAGATGTGGGGAGTGGGGCATGTGGGAATCCCCCATATTTTTAATGCAATATTTGTGTAATCTAAATATCTTTTAAAAATAAAATAATAAATAAATCTAAGCTATATGTCTAAGGAAAAAATGACCACTATATAAGGTCTTTGTGAAATGGTATCTTACTTTGATTTTGATCTGTATTGTCTTAATAACTAGTGATATCGAGCAGTTTTTCATGTATGTTTTGACCATTTGGATTTCCTCTCTGAATACATGTCTATTGAAATGTTTTGCACTTTTAAAAATTTAGTTGCTTGTCTTTTTTTGTTGTTGAGTTTTATCATATATTTCTATAACATGGATATCAAACCCTTATCACATATGTGGTTTCCAAATATTCTCTCACATTCAGTAGAAATTTTTATTTCTTAACACACTATTTTGAAGAAGAAAAGTATTTAATTTTGAGGAAGCCCCATTTATCTTTTTTGTAGTTGTTACTTGTGCTTTGGATGAATGGCTTAAGGAACTATCCCCTATCACCAGCTCTTGAAGGTGTTTTCCTACATTTTTTCCTAGGAGTTTTATGGTTGTACTGCTTATATTTATGTTCTTGATCCATTTTGAGTAATTTTTGTATAAAGTGTGAGATAGGAGTCGTAGTTCTTTCTTTTGATATGGATATCTCATTCTCACAGCACCATTTGTTGAACAGACTGTTTTATCCCAGCTTGGTCAGTTTGACAGCCATGTCGCATATCACTGAAGAGCAACTGTAGGCACTTCTGGCACACATGGCTTGGATTATTGGGTGCCTGTGGTTCCATCCCCACCCCTGAAAGGTCAGAAGGAAGAACACTCCCTCAGCCTCTCAAGGCAATTGCAGGCACTTTCAGTCCACGCAAATTAGATCATTGGGTTCTCCTCAAGCCCCATCTCCCCCTGTGGGAGGGAAGGAGGGGATTGTTGCTATGTCAGTCTATGTGGGTAACTGTGGTGAGTTTTGACACACATAACTTAGTGTGTGTCTCATACCAGCAGCTCTATCCCCACCCCAGGCTGGGCAGGACAGGGCATGAAGCTCTGTAATTCTCTTCTGGCAGTTACTAATGGTCTTAGCCCATACAGTTTGGGTTACTGCACATGGTTGTGGCTCCATCCTACCCCTGGCAGAGGGGTAAGTTGGGAGAAGCATCTTTGGTTCCTGGGACAACACAGGTAGTTTCAATATCCACCGTTTACAGTACTAACTGCATCCTTGGCTCCTACAAGGCAACCAGCAAGGGAGAAAGGGCAAGAAACCGAAAAACAGATCTAAAAAATTCAGATTTACTAAACATGAACCACTATAAATTTGCAAATTCTATTGATCCAAGTATCAAATAGGGATTTTAGCACAAAGCCAATCAAATAGAAAGTCCTTGATTAAAGAGAGAAACTACACCTTGAAAGCATCTAATAAACAAGATGCCAAGACAACAACCAAAAATTACAGTCCATATCAAGAAACAGGAAGATATGGTTCAGCCAAAGGAAGAACAAAAGCCTCCATATGACATAAAGGATTTGAGATAATTAATCATAGATGTTCAAACAAATCTCCATAAATCCAGTGAGATGTTTAAATAGATTAAAGTTATTAAGAGGATAATAGGTGTTCACAAAAAAGAAATTGAAAGCATACACAGAAAAATAGCAGATCCCATGGGCATCAAAGGCACAATAAATGAAATTAAAAATACACTGGAGGCAAAAAAAAAAATGCAGCAGATTTGAGGAAGTGAAAGGAGGGAAAGCTACCAAATTCATCCTATGAAGACAACATCACTCTAATACCAAAGCCAAGTAAAAATATTACAATAGATAAAATTACAGGCCCATTTCCCTAATGAACATGAATGCAAAATACTTCAACAAAATACTTGCTAATTGAATCCAACAACATATTAAAAGAATTCATCATGGTCAAGTGGGTTTTTTATCAGGTATACAAAGGTAGTTCAAAACAAGAAAACCAATCAGCATAATATATCACATTAATAAATAAAAAAGAATAATCACATGGTCATCTTGATTGGTGCAGAGAAAAACATTTAACAAAATACAACATCCTTTAATTAAAGAAAGAAATGGAAAACACGATTATCAATTTATTTGGAAGGGTAATGGGCCTTGTATAGCCAGAAACACCTTAAAAAGGGAGAGCAAATTTGGAGGACTCTCTCTTCCATCTTTAAATTATATCACTAGCCACTGTAGTAAGAACAGCATGGCTCTAGCATAAAGATAGACATTTAGACCAATGGAACCAAATTGATAGTTCATTAACAGACTCTCAGATCTATGTTCAAGGGATTTTTGGCAAAGCTGTCAAGCCCACCCAGCTGAACCAGAACCATCTATTCAACAAATGATGCAGGAGAGCTGGATATACCTATTCAAAAGAAAGAGAACCCCTATGTCATGCCTTTTACAAAAATTAACTCAAAATAGGTCATGTGAAACAGATGCTCAGCTGCTGAGCTACACTGCTGTGCTTTTCTTTGATTTTATGTTCTACTTATTGTTAAGTTTTTAAAAATGCCCATCTTAACGTATTACAATAGGTCCACAGATTCACTAAGGAGGCATAAATCCACTCTCATGAATTTGGTTCAAGAAAAACCTAAAAGCAGTTTTTCTCCTTGCTGTCCCTTCCAGCCAGAAGAGGTGCTCATTGGTGAATATTTCCACTGAGGTGACTCTTTCAAACTCACCTTATCTGTGATTCTGGTCTAAGCAGAGCTAAGATTCAAAGTGGGGCTCTCCTGGCCAAAAGTTTTGATGAGAAACCACTTTCCACCATCTATTGCATTTTTCCCTTTTCCCAGGAAGGAGGACATTTGTTCCCCTATCAGTAAACTGCAGTGAGCCATAGGTTTTTATTCTGGCTGTTTGTGAGATGGATGCCATTCCTGACCATAGGGTTTAATAGCCCACAGTTTTCAATTCAGTTTCTTCATCACTTTTTCCCTCACCCTTCTCAATTCTCAAACTTCTTTGGGAAGTTTATGTCATTCTTCCATTTTTTGAAAGTTGCTCTGCCTACATATCGTGATGCTATCTTCCATCTTGATCATAGGATTTACCCATATTAATTTCAATATTGATAACAATAAAATTCTTTGTAAACAAATACAAAAAATTTGTTTTAATATAAAATTTTATTTAAATATTGAAAAATTTAGCCATTATCAAAAATTACTAATATTGATCACAGAATAAGGAAATGATTGAGCTGGATTAAATACCATGATACTTGTGGCATTTCAAAATTATATTCTTATGACCAAAGGGTACTAATCATTCTTTTTATACTCCATCAGTTTCTCAAAATCATACTTATATTTGACTATCTTCTTATTAAAATTAAAGCTTTCTTTCTACCTTTCTTCTTTATTTTTCCCCTCACTTTGCTCTTCTTCTGTCCTTCCCTTTTTCCCTCTTGCTCTCCTGTCTTCTCTTCCTTTTTCCATATTATAATTTTTTTTTCTGTGTTTCTCCTTCTTCTCCATCTTTGTATCACTATTAAGTTCAGGTTCCCTGTTTTTTTTTTAATATATGCTTTCCTAAGTATTAATTTAAGTTCAGATTACTTAGATATGCTTTTTATTGATTGGATTGGGCTTCATTATTGTATTTCTAATTTTTCTTATACTCATGTATTTTTATATTTTGGGTTATTATCTTTTGGTAGTTCATATGAAGATATTAAACTAAAATTTTATTTAGTCTTCAGAAATAATACATAGGATATAAAGTTTACAAAGCTTCATATATCAAACAAAAGTATTTTGACCTTAAACTAAATTTGTTGAGTAAAGAAATTTAGAGAAAACATCATCTCCATTTACAAGAACTTTGTTCTGCTAAGGAAGAAACAGAAACTCTAAATGCTATGCAAAGGCATCTTTATTCATTCAAATGTGTTTCAGGTTATATCATATGATTATAACAATTTGAGCAATCACAAAAAGAAGAGTAATTAATTAAAGACTTAGAAAAGAATCAAGGTATATACAACCACTCATCAAAGTGGGGGAAAACACATCAGATCTCTCATGAGGCTGGAGTCCCAATTGGAAAAATACAGCTTGAGTTCCAATTGGAAAAATAGTCCCAGGCAGAGCATCCTTTCCTGGGTGAGATTTTGACTGGCATATTATGGGCTATCCTTTTTAAGGGGTTGCAAACCTCAGAACTCCAATGAGTCTTGAAATCCATGAGGAATGTCCTCATCAAAAGTAACCAAATCTATCTGGCAGTGGGTGATCCGACTTCCACAGGAGGCACAAGGTGTCTCAAGGGGTCTTTGTTCTATTCTATTTATAGCACACTGAAAAGGAACACAAAGGTTTTTAGCTTTTAGTTTTACAGCAAATGCAAACAGAATGTATGCAGGGGTTGCCGGCATTGCAGCATAATAACATTCGAGAGGACAAAGGACAAGTTAATCATTCATAATTCTAGGCAAAAAAAACAGACTATTGATTAGATTATGAAGTCACAATTCTTAATAATAATTTTCTTATAGTACATCAAACATTTTTAATTTGTTCTTTGAGTACATGAAGCTAAGTAGTACTATAACTTAGAATGAGTTTCCCTGAGAAATCTTTGTTCCTTTAAAATAGTTTCTGCTTTTGATAACTGATTGTCCTTTATAGAATTACTGTTTCCCCAAATGTGACAAGGTGGGAGAAATTAGGGAATAAGGGTAGGAAAGAAAAGTAAGAGGGAAATGATGGTGGAGGAGACTTTGAAGGAAAATGGGAAAACAGGAGCCACTGGGCAGTGATCAGAGATATGACACACTCAGAAATATCACAAGACACTATATCTTGGAGTGACATCATCAAAATGGCATGTATTATTCAAGGTTCTCTAGGGAAACAAAACTGACAGGAGATACCTGTAAATAGTATTAGACTTTATAAAATTGCCTCACACAACCATGAGGATGCACAAGTCCAAATTCTGTAGGAGAGGTGGTAAGCCAGGAATGCTGATGAAGGTCTTTGATGATTTCCCAGGAGACACTGGTTGTCCAAACTAGAGATGAGAATTCTCTCTCCCTGAATGCTGAAATGTCTTCCTTTTTTAAGGCCTTCAATTAATTGAAAGAGACATCACACATTTCAGACAACATCTCCTTCAGTTGATTGCAGATGTAACCAGCCATCTAGGCAATCAAATCACTGATGATTAAAGTTCATGAAATGCCCTTGGACTTTGGCCCAGTGTTTGCTTGACTAAAGAACTGGGCACAATTACCTGGCTGAGTTGACACATTAGCCTAATCATCACATGGTGACACAAGGCATCTCCTGGAAAAGTATCCCCTGAGAGACAACTAATTAAAGGACAGCTACCACTTTCTTTGAACTCTTGAAGATGATAGAAAGTGGAGAAGGACTTCACCAATCCTGAATAAAAAGGAAAAGAAAATCAACAAATATGAAGTTAGTAATTCTACAATGGAACTTGCCAGTCCTAACTTTTCCCCTCACATTTTCCTGCACAACTTTAAAGTCACAAAGGGACCACATAACCTCAATACCTCTTACTGTGGATGCAGACCTCAGAGCCATTTACTGTGGAAGTTAGAGCCCCAGGTGAGAAGATTAAGGCAGT
This sequence comes from Dasypus novemcinctus, assembly GCF_030445035.2. Classification (NCBI taxonomy): domain Eukaryota; kingdom Metazoa; phylum Chordata; class Mammalia; order Cingulata; family Dasypodidae; genus Dasypus; species Dasypus novemcinctus. The sequence goes on along the minus strand of NC_080694.1, from coordinate 4,233,622 downwards.
TTTGAAGAACTAAGCTATTAGAAACATGTACAAAATATTTAGCCCCTTTTTAAGGCCACAGTGATTAAGACCATCTGACATTATTGCTATAGAGAAAATTGAACAATGGAACAAATTAGAGAACAGAATATGTGTGTGTGTGTGTGTGTGTATGCAGGTTGATTGGTCACAGTCTTTTCAGGATGGCACTGTGTCTACTGGATATCAAAATGGGTAAAAATAACCTTAACCACTATTTCACACCACATAGAAAATTAAATTATAGATGGATGCAAATCTAAATATGAATGGTTAAAAAATAACATTTTAGGAGAAAGCATAGAAGGATGTCTGCATGAATTTGAGAAGACAAAGATTTATTAAACTGGATACACAAAGCATTAAATGTAAAGAAGAAAGAAATGAAATAGATTTTTTTAAAGTTAATCACTTCTAATAATTAACAGACACTATTAAGAGGGTGAAAAGAGAATCCAGAGAGCTTAGTAAGATATTTAGAATACAAATGTCTGAAAATAAGCACATATCCACATTGTATAATAAATTCCTAAAAATCAGTAGTGAAAAATACAGTTTTCCAAGTAGAAACATGAGCATAATCCATGAATATGAACTTCACAGAGCTATCCAAATAGTCAGTATGAATTTATTTACATTTTTTAGGACTCATGAAAACACAAATTAAATTTATACATTCTAATTTCATCTCAGAGCACACAAAATTTCTAAATGGAGCAGACAATTTGTGGAGCTCTGGACTTTTCATTACTCCTGGTGAGTTTGTAAATATATGTAATTAATTTGGGGAAGGTTTTTTGCATCTTAGAATAGAGACATAATGAAAGAACATGTGAATGAATTTTACTGCATAAAAGTGAAAAAAAAATAATCTGCATGGAAAAGCATACCATGGTGAAGGGAAATATATTTGAATTTTTAAATTGTATTTTATTTCATTTTTACTATATTGAATGTTGAGAAAAAATGAAAAACAAAATGAAAGCAGGAAGGAAAAATATATCATTCCCATGAGACCCATGGAGTTGATGCTTATGAGTCTAGGATTATTCAGGCCCTGTCACTTCTGTTTTGGTTTTGAATGAAAATAGAGAGGAAGAATGTTGTCAACTGTGCTATTGACCATGCAACTCATTGATTTAGTAATCTTGAAACATGTGATTATAGACTTAACCCAAGAAGGGTAGGCCTGCTGGACATATCCCAGAGAAATCTACTGAATGATGTGATTTTGGAGAATATCAGTCAGCTGGTCTTAGTGGGACATCATGTCAGCAAATTGGATGTATGTTCCCAGTTGGAGCAAGGAAAGGAACTATGCAGAGGAATTTGATTTTTCCAAAACCAGAATTGGGTCAGTGAAAGTGGTCTTAAAATAAAAACAAGAACTGCCATCCATAAAACTTACCTGCAGGAAATACACATCTACCAACACATAATTAATAAGTTTCATGGATGTGAACACTGGTCTTACAAATAGAAAGCTATGAGTGGAATAAATTAAGATTTCAGTTCAATTACATGAATTTAAGTTATGTGGTTTTAAGTGTTAACCTAGAAAATTTAGGGAAAAATTAACTTGAACACAAAAGTATAATTTGGATTTGTATAAAAGATATTTGTATAAAAATGTTTCATATACATGATCTTTTAAACATTATAAAGTCTTCAAAATTGATGAGATAGCTATGTATTTGGGATGCTACAAATAAAAAGACCTCTGCATGAAAAAACGTAACATGGTAATTAGACACCATTGGAAAGATTTTAATTGGAGATTGTCATTGAATGATTATTCCTGAAGCCATGTGTAATGAATGTATATTTATGAACAAAAGCCTTTTATGTTATCTCATCTATTTCTCAGAAGCAGAAATATCATACTTTAAAGAATGGTATTACATGTAATGAACTGCCAGAAGATTTTACTCACAGATCCAGAATAACTCAACATATGTTATCTTATAAGAGAAAGAAACTCTACTTCAGGAATCTATTTGCAAATCACTTCAGTGGTCAATCGTGTTTTAATAAACAAAGAGAATTCCCAATAGCGGTAAAACATATGAGTGTCATCTGATTGGTAAATAGTTTATTCTGAGCTCTGGCCCTACACATTACAATGGAACTCACATTGAAGAGAAACCCTATGAAAGTCATCTTTGCGAGAATGCCTTCATTCGATGTTCCACCCTAAAAGAACATGAAGGAACTCACACTGGAGATATATCTTATGAATGACATCTATGTAAGAGAGCCTTCACTCATTCTTCTGCCCTCAGAAAACATTATCTTACTCACATTGGAGAGAAACCTTATGAATGTCATCTCTATGGGAAAGATTTCACCCATTATCCTAGCATTAGACCACGTGAGCAGACTCACACTGTTGAGAAACCCTATGAATATCATTCTTGTGGGAAATTGTTCAAGTATTATTCTAGCCCTAGACAATATGATAGGACTCACACCTGAGAAAAACCTTATCAATGTCATTTGTGTGGCAAAGCATCCATCCATTATTCTAGCTTTAGATGACATGAGAGGATTCACAGTGGGAAGAAATAATATAAAAAATGTCATTTATGGGAATTGCCTTCACACAGTGTTCTGCACTGAGACAAAATGAGAGAACTCACACTGGAGGGAAGCCTTATGAATGTCGTCAGTGTGGGAAAGCCTTCATTCAATGTTCTTCCCCAAGAAAAATATGAGAAAACTCACAAAGGAGAGAAACTCTATGAATTTCATTAACATTTATTCAATTCAATGTTCTTACCTCAGATTACATGAAAGAACTTGTATTATAAATGTTTTGACTATTGAAGAAATTTCAACCTTTAGTTAACCTTTTAACATACTAGAGAACTCATGCACTGGTAAAACACTGTTTTTAATCAAGCTGATAGAGACTTTAGTGATCCTGACTACTTCATAAATTTAAGTCAATTTATATTGGAAAGAATGAGTATACATGTCACCTACATAGCAAACACTTTAGTAGATGGTCTGATGATATACAACATGGGAAATCTCATAATATAAAAATAATGAAAGTGGAAGACTCATTATCAACTATGCCAGTTGATATAAGTGTATACATCAGAGGATGAAGCCCCTTAAGGAAGTGCCAGATAATTCATGTTGGGGATGTTTTTATGAAAAGTCATACAAAGTCTCTTGTATATACAGCAACACTCATAGGGCTACTAAAAATCAACATTTAAAAAACTATCGGTGTCATGAATGAAGGCTTGTCTTCAGAGATCAGTCATTTCTTAGCATCAATATTTTTATTCTGTTTAGGAAACAACAATCCTAAAGTCAATTCAGGAAGCTTAAGTTGGATTTCACCACAGGAAATTCAGAGTGGAAAATAAAAAACTTTCATGGATACTTAGCACACAATTCAGTAGAGACAAAACTTTTGAAAAAACTTACTATTGAAATTCTGTAGGAAAACAATGTGAATTGTGACATGATATGGATATCCTGAATGATGAATTTTGTAAGAAGTAATATGAAATGAGATTAACTCAAAAGATTAGTCATTGAATATATGTAAGCATCAAAAGGTATTTCTGTAAATCTAATATTTTGGACAGGCTCTCATTTTCTTTTTATGCCCTTCTAAACTCAAACAATTTGAATCAATCAGAAAATAACTTTGAATGTTAACTCAAATATTTAGAACACAAAATTATGCTTCCTTTATCTAAGTAATATATATATATTTTTATCTTAGTTATAGGTAATATCTTATAACATATATCTTAGTTACATATATGTTAATGGCAAGAATGTAACAAATATGAATACATAAAAACACTTACAAATAAAAAGTATAGAGAGACTGTGCCTAAGAGATCGATGATGAAGTTGAGGGGTCATTCAGCAAGTTATTCTTATGCACGTCTCAGTCAGATATCACAAACTACCAAGTTATGTAAAAACAAAAGCAGCAATGTTTCTAAGCATATCTGGATACCAAGAACCAGTTAAAAGATTTAAAAAATTAATAAGCTGTCTAACTAGAAGGGCATTTAGTAAATCCCAAATATCCACCAATCATAATTCTTACAAATAATTTATGTAATATTCACTCTCTTTAAAAACCCTTGCTTGGCAGCCCCAAGATGGGATATAATTAAGCTTGCTAGTTGAATCTGTGCTCCCCAAATTGCAATTCTAAGACAGCAAATAAGCACTTTTGTTGCCTTGCAGCTCATTCTGAAGTTTGTCAGTCAACAAAGGAAAACATAAAATATTTATTAAGTTTTATTATTTTTATTTTTTTTAATTTCAAGTCACTACATGAACAAAGTGATTTTAGAAATCAGGAAATAAACTCTAAAAAATATCAATAAAATATGTATAGGGAAGTGGACTTGGCCCAATGGATAGGGTGTCCACCTACCACATGGAAGGTCCTCAATTCAAACCCCAGGCCTCCTTGACCGGTGTGGAGCTGGCCAATGCACAGTGCTGATGCGCGCAAGGAGTGCCATGCCTTGCAGGGGAGTCCCCCACATAGGGGAGCCCTATGCGCAAGGAGTGCACCCCAAAAGGAGAGCCACCAAGGGTGAAAGAAAGTGCAGCCTGCCCAAGAATGGCACTGCACACACGAAGAGCTGACACAACAAAATGATGCAACAAAAAGAAACACAGATTCCCAGTGCCGCTGATAAGGATAGAAGCGGTCACAGAAGAACACACAGTGAATGGACACAGAGAGCAGACAACTGGGGTGGGGGGAAGTGGAAAGAAATAAATAAAAATAAATAAATCTTTAAAAAAATAAAATAAAATATGTATAGGAAATGAAGAGAGAGATTATTAAAGATGGAGAATATGTACTAAACTTGTGAAAAATACATACAACCTCATTCATAATAAAAATTTGCTGATTAAAAATATACTGAGATTTGCTAAAGAGCAACACTTGACAAAATATTTTGATGACAAGACATTGGAAAGTAAGGTGATGAGAGCACAAAACTATACTTTATAGACAGAAAATTTTTCGAATATATAAAAATGACAAATGCATTTCCAATTTGTCGCTCACATTTCTGAGATTTTACACTACTGATAGTACTGCTCATATCCAAACAGATATATAGTTAAGGCTACTCAAAGCATTATCAATAAGGTACTGAATAAAACTACTCTCCCCTCCACATAATGAAAGAGAAAACATAATGTTATGAAGTAAAAAAGCTATAGAAGAATTATAGAGGATGATAACTACTATTTAAAAATGGGAAGTAAGTCACTTATATTCTCTTTGCTTATAGCTCTATAATAAATATTATAAAACAAATAAATATATTTGAAGACTATCTAGGAAATACATTAAAAAGTGAGGCTAATACTAAGCACTTTATCAAAAGTTACCTTTTATAAGGCAATACCATTTAGCTAAAATGGGTATGGGTACAGAAAATTCAGTCAAAATGATTGTACTTCAATCATTTGATTGAATCAAATGATTGCCAAACTTCAATATATGAAAATTTCATACCTGTCAGATAAAGTGTTTTTTCTAATAATGGACAATGTGGTATTTAAATCTTGATTGATGAGCCCCCTTTCTTGGGGCCAAAACAAATTCCAGTGTTCTTTCTAACCTTCTTTCATGAAGAATCCTTAGAATCCTGAGAAAAGCTGCCACTAAATGACTGCTATTGCATGTAAGATGAAGTGTACTTGCCGTAACACTTATAGTTTCTAATGGAGAACAAATCAGGGTCTGTAGTTCATTCTCCACTCCAAACCAAAATAGTTCAACCGAATATTTAAGTGTAAATATTAAAGTCATAAAAGACTGAAAAATATGATGTAGTTAAAAAGTAATAGATGTAGAAAAGATCTTTAAAACATGGTAATTTATTGATATAAAAATTTGAATTGTCAGAATTTTCTATTTTATTTATTAATGGAGCAGGTTAAGATTGGATGCATATATAATGAGGAGTTTCTCCTCAGAGACAATTGTTTTTAATTACATAGAATTCCCATGGAATGCAGAGGTAGAACTAAAAGAATCTGAATAGTTTTATTGTTCACAATATTTGCATTGATGGTGCTGTTTTCAAGAAAATGAGTGAACAGACCAACTGTAACCAAATTCAGATTATAACCAAGTTCAGTCCTTCAGAGTTCTGCTTTGCTAAGGGATTGACGATATATTTTTTCTTCTTAAAAAATTCTACATCAACAATGCTTTCATTAATGTTGTTGGATGATGGTATCCATTATCCAGTATAGTTTCTATGTAGCCTGGCTATTAATGGGAGGCAGAGTGTACCAGCAGTGTATTTTGCTCTATTTCAATAAGATAAATTATGGTAAAAATGAAAAACTACACAATACCGTGAAAAAAAGTTCTGATAACAAAGTGAAAACATTAGAATTATGTAACAATTTAGATTCAAAATATGTTTCTTTTCTGATTAGACAGATATTAGAGAGACATTCCCTTGGGATGGTAAGAATTTGGTTTTTCTAACTTAAGAATCTCACTGACAGTGAAATTTCTTTTATTAAAATAAGGATAGTTAAGAGTCTAGAGGCTGAGGAAAGAATTAGTCTCTCACAGAACATATTTAAAAAGCCTTGAAAATAAGCTTTTAAAATAAATTTCATTTAGCAACTTCCTAGATCTGACAATTAACCACCTTCAGAAGTAGAAAGGGATCTCTCCCTCCCTATTAAGCTCCAGCTCTTCACATGCCAGGGGACTTGTTGGAGTGCTATTATATAATAAAAATAAGTTATAATTTTTTGTAAAAGAAATTACAACACTTGCACCTGTAGTTTGGATCTCAGGAGGAGAAGAGCTTTTTGTTTGTTTGTTTGTTTGTTTGTTTAAGTATCCCTTGGGTTTCCAATTTGGCTTTCCCTGGCAATCTGAACAGTAATGAAGCCCTGCTTTCACTTCAGAGGAATTTTGCAACAGTGAAATCAAAGATAAACTTTGAGAAAAAGTCTTATGTTTCTCTTCAGATCACATGAGATTGTCATACATGATGCACAGTCAATTTTCTTATTAGAAGCTTGTCTATGCTTACATGTGTATTGGGAGTGGGAGAATAATAGCATACTCAATAGAATGTGCCAGAATAGAAAAGGTGCTCTCTTTGGTGCCATTGGGCTAATTTGAATTCATATGTTTAACTGCCATGGGACCGATCTTCCCATGATTGCCCTTTGAACTAAAGTGATGAATCCAAAGGATGAGCTCATTTCCCTTACATGATCATTTATTTCAGTATCTTTAAGGCATTATTCTAGATTCATAATGTAGCATTAAAGCTATTGAGACTTATCAGAACATTTATAGTAAAATAGCCACAGCATTAAAAATATAATAGGGCATTTTGTTTTGTGTAGAAATATACATTATTCAACTCTCTTACTTTATAAGAAACTATTTGTTTAAAGCTTGCACACAAGTTTCACTTATTCATAAAGTCTAAAGAACTGGAGGTAGAATCTACTAAAACAAAAACAACTGAGAGTCATCAATTTCATGAAACATTCAATAAGAGTGAAAACCACATACATCCTAGGATAAACTGAGTTGGCTTGAATTATTGCAGTCAAAATACTTCAAATTCTTTCCCATTAGGAAAATTGTTTACTATCCTACAATAGTTTCAGCATAACACAAACTCTGCTATGTATCACATCTTGTTCCTGCTCTTTGATGACCGTGCTCATGCTCAAAATTATTTTTATCAGTTTCAAAGTAATATTCCACCTTCCCATCTACTAAACATATCTGTCGAATTTAAACAAGGCTTAGGTGTCCTGCAATCCTCTTACTCTCCAGAGAATTGGGGTCCATACCTGCATTTGATCATGCAGGAGACAAAGTTAATTAAGTCAGCGGTGGTCTGGAGACAGAAGGTCTCAAGTCAGCTTCTTTGAAGAGCAGAAGTAGCAGTGTTATATTGGCTTGTGTAGGGGAGGAGTTTAAAGGGTTGGGCTAAAATATTGACAGATGTGGAGATAGTGTGTGGTGTACATGCTCTATAACACTGCATGCTTTAACATGTTTGGTTATACATTGCATGTACAGAAAAAGTCATCTAAATCTTACCCATTATTATAATGACTTGGACTTCTTCTAAGTTCATTCTACTACCCTACTGATTCTTCTAAAAACCGGAAGTCCTAATTTGTGGATATGTAGATTTTGTGTTTAACTTCTGACCAGAGCTACTAATTGTACTATATTTTTGGTTGTTTTGGTATTGTTGCAAGGCTACGATTAGTTTTGCAAGCATAACAGAGGTAGACAGAAGTTAGGTGGGGGTAGTTCTTACAAGTGATTCTTACAAGAGTAATCCATTTTGATAAAAGTTTAAGATAATAAATAATTATAAGTATTAGATTATTATAAAAACATTTTAGCAATTTAAATATATATTTATAATTTAGAAAGTTATAAATGTTTTAATAAACTATGATTCTAGTCTTTGAGTACATTTTCAAAGGTGGCAAAAATAGCTGATTTTATTATCCATTACCCACGTTCTTTTTAAATTACCCCCATTTCTTAACTTTTCAAATTTCTTATATTCTTATGTTACTTATTTGTTTTAAATACTTGGAAAACTTCTTGTCATTGTTTTCTAATTAATTACATTTCCCTTTGACTATTAAATCTATACTGCATTCCTTTTTTTAAAAAATTTCAGTGCATATATTTTGTTTCCAAGACTTCTGTTTTTTTATGTTCAAATTTTCTTCATTCCTCATGATTTAATAATTTCTTGTTTTAAAATAAAAAATATGCATTATTTTTATTAATTTTAATTTGTGTTTGTATGAGAGCACACATTCATATATGTTTATATATCAGTTCTTAAAGATTCCTTTGCGTCATAAAATTAATTCTATTTTAAACAATTCCACCGGGGATTTTTCTTATCATTAGACTAAATGATGTGTTTTATAATCTTGTTTTATAAGTTGCTCTCCATGGATCTATGCTGAGGAAGTCATGGACAGCATAGGGACCATCTCCCAGCCCTCACCTACTGCCCCATCTTTTTCTATTGTGTGCACATTTCAATATGTTTCCATTTCACAATGATTTAAGTGTAATGGAGGCACCTGACTATACCTGAAAACTGAAACCAGGAACAAGAAATTTTAGTTGTTTTTCAGGGTGAGAACTTGCAGTGGCAGATAATTTCTCCTTGGGTTATATAAATACCCTGCCCTATGGTAGCACATGTTAAAGTGGGGCATGTGAAGCTGCCATCTACCCATGGTGAAGTGAGCAGTTGGCCTTCTTGGGAGACCAGTCATGATGGGATCCCTTTCTTTGCTCTTTAGGATCCTTTGTGATGTGTAAGTAATAAAGCAGTCATTTGATGAAAGTTTCTGTTGTGCTCATGTTTATTTTCAGATGACACACCATACAACTGACTCCACAATCCCTATCACATACACACACATAGATATACATACACACATACCCTTGCAAAGAAATCACACAGCTGTCTAGCAGCTTTATAATTTTCTCCCAGTAGCTGGCTGGAATTCCATTTGTAAACTGGTACCTATGATTTGTGACTTGAACTTTGTTCCCCATAGGAATATTGGGGACATGTTAGTGCCACAGAGCAAGAGACACTGTGGCTAATTTTTTAGTAATGATACTTAGGCTTTGCCCTCTACAGGCTTTGCCCTCTACTTTCCCAAACTCAAAGCTTCCAATAAAAGATTAATTACAGATAACATGTTAACTCAATTTATTAGCCCCCTTTATGAAGGGAAGATCCATTGGTTTCACACAAAGAATCTTCCTCCAATTCTCTATCTTTTTTTTATTCTTTCTTTATAATATTATAATTATAATATTATTATAATTTAATATTATTATATATAATTTAATAAATTATATATATAATTTCATATTATTATAAAATTACAATTATTTATTATTATATTCCCTTTTTTATTTTTTTAAAATGTTACATTAAAAAAATATGAGGTCCCCTTATACCCCCCACATGCCTCACACCACTCCTCCCACATCAACAACCTCTTTCATAACCGTGGCACATTCATTGCATTTGGTGAATACATTTTGGAGCACTCCTTATATGTTCTCAGAATTCCACTTTACTTCTGAGAAGTTGTTGTTCCATCTTCTGATGTCAGAGTCAACTATCCAGTAATAAAGCCCAATCCACTCTTCAAAATTCTGCCACCGTTTCTGATCTGCAGAAATATTGACCTGTCATTTTCTATCAGATAAATGTGTTTTCATATGTAAAATTCATACATTTCATAAGTATAGTATATTTTATTGTTTTAAATTATCTGTGGATTAGTAATGGAAGTGATCATTTCTTATATATCTCTTATCCATTTGACAACCCATTGCTGTGAATTTTCTAATCAATTGCTGATTCTTGGACTGCTTTCACATAAGCTGTTTTAGTGCTTACCTTATCATTGACATTTTAAAAATTATTTTAATTATTATTATGAAATATACACATGAATATATATCTAGTAAATATTTACAAAATAAAAATTAACTAAAATGACAACCTGTTATCTCTACATATAAGAAATCTACATCAACAACTCATGCAAACCACTGGTGGGCTCCTCTTGCCTTCCCTACAGGCTGATAATATCCTAAATATTGTTTTAGTAAATAACTTGCCTTTATATTTTCCATTAACCTAATCAAGATTTTGTTTCTTTTTTTAAAATTTTCAGCTACTACAACACAAGGATTCAATTAGTTTATTTGGGCAAGTGTCTTTGTGAGAACAAATAACTTCATGGTAATCATGTAGGACAGAAATAAATAGATGATTAAGTATTTACTATTTAGTTCCTAATTGTTTTTCAAATAAATTGTACAAATATATCCTCTTAGCACTAGTGATTCAGAATTCTTTTTGCTCCATATCCTCATTGAAACCTGATAAGTTTATTTTTTAATTATTTGCCAAAATTACAAATATGGAATACTATATTTAATGGCTTATTTTGTATTTTTTTATTTTTTAAAAAAAGATACTTAGATTGCATAAATACTACATAAAAAATATATAGCAGATTCCCATATACCTCTTTCCCCACACCTCCTACATTTTCCCACATTAGGAATATCCTTTATTAGTGTGGTAAATTCATTGCAATTGATGAAAATATTTTGGAGCATTGCCACTAAGCATGGATGATAGTTTACATTGTAGTTTACAGCCTCCCTTACACAGTTCTGTAGGTTATGGAAAGATATAAAATGGCATATATCTGTCTTCTCAGTGTCATTCAGGACAATTCCCAAGTCCCAAAAATACCCCTGTATTACACCTATTTTTCTCCCTACTTGCCCTCAGAACTTTCAGTGGCCACAGCCTCCACATCAATGATTCAATTTCTTCCATTGGCAGAATCACAGTAAGTGTATAGTAGAATACTAGTACGTTTATTTTAGTCTATAACTCATTCCCCAGTCCTGAGGATTCTGGGATGGTGATGTCCACTCCACCTCTAATGGAGAGGGGCCTTTGATCTAATGCTTGAATTTAATTTCCCTAATTATTAATGATACAGAACACCATTTGATATGTTTATTGATCATCTGTATTTTCTATTAACTGCCTGTCCATGCCTTTTGCACCTTCCCCCCGCCCCCCGCCCACAATGGGTTGTGTGTCTTTATCAATTGCAAAAGCTTTTGTATATAATATACCCAAATGCCTTTGTGACCTTTTTACCTGAACAGCTCTTAGACATCAGAAAATTATTTAGTTTAAACCTGTCTTCTGAACTGTCATCATTCCACACATGTTCAGATATATCCTTCCTCATCCATTTTGATGGTAATGATATGTTTCAATTCTACAGGCCCAAAGCTTTGGATAACCCATGTGTGCTCTCTCCCACACACAAACTACATCTAATCTACCAAGATTCCATTTGGCTATACCCAAAATACATCCAGAACATGGCCAACTCTCACCATCTCCACTGTTACCTGCTCTGAAACAACGATACTCTTATGTGGATATATGGAATATTTAATTGATCTCTATGCTTCCACCCTTGACTACAGCAGCCTACACTCAAGAGTAACCAGAATCATATGTATAAGTCAGATCATGTCACTCCTCTGTGCAAAACCTTGTACTCACCTCCCTCAGATCCAAGTCCCTTTTCTTTTCCTTTTGTATTTTCTCTAAACTACCTAATCCTTGATTCTCACAGGAAATTTGCTAACCGCCACTCCTGGGCTACAAAAAAAGCAGAAGCCCACAGGTTTCCCTTGCTGTGCTTGCCTACCCCTTACTTGATGGTTGAACTACCCAAGCAGCTCATGCTTCCCAATAAGCACTCATGGCTCCCCTCTCTCCCTGGGACCTGTGAGTAACAAACTATATTCTTTCATGCATTACATCTTTATTTCCTATTGAGTTTTACTTGAACTCCACCCAGACATAAATTTCACATTCAATTTAATCAATTCAGAACAACAGTCCTGCCTGGCCTGTTGCACTACTAAGTACAATGTAAACCATTATCCATGTGGTGCAGCAGTGCTCCAAAATGTATTTACCAAACAAATGCAACGAATGTCCCATGATGATGAAAGAGATTGTTGATTTGGGAGAAGTGGGGTGAGGGGGTGGGGAGTATGTAGGGACCTTTTATACTTTTTGAATGTAACATTTTAAAAAATAGAAAAAAATAAAATAAAAATAAAAAATAAAATTTATTAAAAAATCAATGGGAAACATTCTAAAAATTGTTTTCACTTATATTGTTTTTCCCAAAGTTTCTATGGAATTCTTCCCCTTGTTACTTTCCAGTCTGTATTCAAAAGTTGCTTACTTAATGAAGCCTACCTGAATTACCTTGTACAAACATTCCATAACTAACACCACTCTTGATCCTCCCAACTTTTGCTCTATATTTCTTTTTCTTTTTTAATAAATCGATGTTACTGATGCATAATCTAAAGCATAAATTTATTAAAATTGAACAATTAGTGGTATTTGGTATAATCACATAGTTGCGCATTCATCACTTCATTCAGTTTTAGAGCATTTTCATTATCGCAGTAACAATAATACTAAAATACAAAAACAAAACAAACTCATCCCTTCTCAATCCTTCTAGACTTCCCCTGCTGCACATAACTGCTATTCTCTTTACTTCTGTCTAGATTATTTGTATTTATATTTCGTAACAGTTTTATACATGCACTATAACCCATATTAGTATTTTACATGAGGTTTCACTGTTATACAGTTCCATGTTACATTTTTTAGGTTTCCTTCTAGTAATGTACCTCTCCTTAGACTTTTCCTTTCAACCACTGTCATGTCCATATAATAGCTCTGCTAGTCACAAACGTTATGATGTGTTCTCACCATTTACACTGATTTCCAAAGAGTTAAACAAACTTTTAAACAAATTCTGAACAGGTTAAACATCAGGTTTCCATTTTCTACCTTCTCTTTTCTGGTGATCTATATTCTAATTATTAATTCCATTAGTTTACATAATATAGTCAATACATAATAGTGCATCCATAAATTATTTGTCCTTTTCTGTCTAGGTTGCTTCAGTCAAATTACAGTCTTAGAGGTTCATCCATGTTGTCATATGTATCACATCTTCTTTCCTTAACCTGCATAATATACCACTGTGTGTATACAAAACAGATTGTTATCTATTCATCAGTTGATGGACACTGGGTTGCTTCTAACTTTTAACAATCATGAATAACCTCACTATGAACATTGATGAGCCAACATTTATTCATGTCACTGATCTCAGTTTTTCTAGGTATATAACTAGAAAAGGTATTTTGGAATCACATAGCAAGTCTATATTCAACTTCTTTAGGAATTTCTAAAGAGTCCTCCACAGTGATGGTACCATTTTACATTCCCATCAACAGTGAATAGGTGTTCCTATCTCTCCACATCCTCTCCAACATTTACAGTTTTCCAACTTTTTAATAGTGGCCAGTCTAATGGGTATGAAATGATATCTCACTGTAGTTTTGATTTGCTTTTCCCTGATTACTAGTATGTTGAACATTTTTCATGTCTTTCTTTTCCATCTATCTTTCTTCTTGAGATGATACTCTTTTCAAGTCTTTTTACCATTTCTTAATTGAGTTATTTGTCTTTTAATTGCTGAGCTGTATGGTCTCTTTATATATCATGGACATTTAATCCATATTGGATATGTAATTGCCAAATATATTCATCCAATGTGTTGGCTTTTTCACACTTTTGACAAAGTCATTTGAGGGGAAAAAGTGTTTACTTTTGAGGAAGTCTCATTGATGATTTTTTTTCTTTTATTGCTTCTGCTTTGAGTATAAAGTTTAAGAAACTACTGCCTAACCAAAGTATCTTGAAGATATATTCCTGCATTTTCTTCTAAGACTTTTATGGTTGTTTATATATATATATATATATATATATATATATATATTTAGGTCTTTGGCCAATTTTGAGTTATTTTTTTTAAATAAATTATAAGAGAAGGGTCATCATTTTTTCTTTTATATGTGGCTATCCAGTTCTCCTAGCACCATTGATTGAATAGACTGTTCTGCCCAGCTGGGATGGTATAACAGCTTTGCCAAAAATCACTTGATTGTGTTTCATCATTGAGAAGAGACACATAAAATATGTGGGAAGGTGTACTCCCATCCTGGGAAGGCCTGATATTCTCAAACATAGGGAATTGTGTTTTGAGAGAGAATTTGTGGCTCCCAGTTGATGGGGTAGGACAGTAGTGTGTCAAGACCTTAGCATTGTTTGCAAGTATCTGTGAATCTGGTCATTCAGGAAGTGAAGCTTGGTTGCCACTGTGGGCCTTGAGGAGAGGGGGAGAGAGGAATAGAATAGATGGAAGCAGGGTAACTGGGGGGGAATGGAAGTGTCCTACAAGATTGTGCAATGATGGATATAGAACATGTTAAATTTCACCAAAAATGTATAAAATAGAGACCCCGAATAGCCAAAGACATACTGAAAAAGAAAAACGAAATTGGAGGAATCACACTACCTGACTTCAAAACATACTATAAAGCTACGGTGGTGAAAACAGCATGGTATTGGCATAAGGAGAGACACATAGACCAATGGAATCGAATTGAAAGCTCTGATATAGAACCTCACATATACAGCCACATAATATTCGATAAAGCCACCAAACCCTCTCAATTGGGAGAGAGTGGCCTATTCAACAAATGGTGTCTGGAGAACTGGATAGCCATATGTAGAAGAATGAAAGAAGATTACCATCTCACACCTTATACAAAGATCAACTCAAGATGGATCAAAGACCTAAATATAAGAGCCAAGACCATTAAAACCTTAGAAAGCAGTGTAGGGAAACATCTACAGGACCTTGTAATAGGAAATGGATTTATGAATATCTCACCAAAAGCACGAGCAGCAAAAGAACTAATAGATAAATGGGACTTCCTCAAAATTAAAGCCTTCTGCACCTCAAAGGAGTTTGTCAAGAAAGTAAAAAGGGAGCCCACACAGTGGGAGAAAATATTTGGCAATCATATATCTGATAAGAAACTTATAACTTGCATATATAAAGAACTCCTATATCTTGAAAATAAAAAGATAAACAACCCATTTAAAAAATGGGAAAAAGACTTAAACAGACACTTCTCCGAAGAAGAAATACAAATGGCAAGAAAGCACATGAAAAAATGTTCCAAATCTCTAGCTATCAGGGAAATGCAAATCAAAACTACAATGAGATACCATCTTACACCCATAAGATTGGCAGCTATGAAAAAAACAGAAGAATACAAGTGCTGGAGAGGATGTGAAGGAAGGGGAACACTCATCCACTGCTGGTGGGAATGCGGAAGGATCCAACCATTCTGGAGGACAGTATGGCGGTTTCTCAAAAAACTAGCCATAGATTTGCCATATGACCCAGCAATACCACTGCTGGGTATATACCCAGCAGAACTGAAAACAAGGACACAAACCGATATATGTACACCAATGTTCATAGCAGCATTGTTCACTATTGCCAAAAGTTGGAATCAACCCAAATGCCCATCAACAGATGAGTGGATCAATAAAATGTGGTATATACACACAATGGAATACTACTCGGCTGTAAGAACAAACACACTACAAACACATGTGATAACATGGATGAATCTTGAGAACCTTATGTTGAGTGAAGCAACCCAGACATTGAAGGACAAATACTACATGACCTCAATGATATGAAATAAACAAGCTGCCCTAGATAGCAAGAGACTGAACGATAGGCTTACAGGAAATCGGAGGGTGGAGGAAGGATATGAGCCGATGTCTGCAGGGGGGGAATTTAAGACGAGATGGTGGTAAGTATGAACACAAAGAAGAGATAAAATGGGGGCAAGGGGTTGCCTTTGGTTGGGGCTTTACGGGTTTGAGGGTGGCTGGGGAGGGATGGTTGGGTAACGTTGCTCAAAAGTGGGGGGAGGGAGGGGGAGCATACGAACACAGGAGAGGGTCAGGAGGTGGTGGAGAGTAAAATGCCGAGAAAATCATATCAAAATATAATAAAGAGGGTTACCTGTTTAGAATGCTCGGAGGGGAGGGTCTGATGCAGGACGGGCTCCTGGGGAATGCCTAAATGCTCATTCTGCCAGAGTGGGTGACACCATGGGGTAAAATCCCAAGTAGTGAGAGTGGGGGTGGACCCACATCCTGGGGAGGACTAATGCCACCAAATAGAGGGAACTGTATCCCTTGAGAGAAAGGGTGGCTCCCAGGGCATTGGGGCAGTTGAGCAAGTTAGGCCCTGAACACTATTCCATCTATTTCTGGAAGTGGCTCCTCAGGAAACGAAGGTTGGCTGTCACTGTGGGCACCAAGGTGGAAGGGAAAATGGACATTAAATGTGTGGAACCAAAGTAAAAGGGGGGCAAGAGAGGAGTTTTTTGAGAGTACACAAGGATGGATATAAAACATGTAATATTACACCATAACATATAGGAGATGACAGACTGATAATGTAAACCATAATGTAAAACATAGGATAACTAAAAATGTAAAGAACTGTGTATCCTAAAGTAAGCACCATAATGTAAGCACAGATATGACCTTGTTAGAAAGCTAATATCTCAGACTCTGTACATCACCTTAAGTAAATATGATGTGAAAAGGGTGTAAGAGTATCGCTGTGGAAGGAAAAAGGTTTTGTGGTGGATGTATGGGAGTGCTGTATATTATCTATATGCATTGCTGTGGACTAGGACTCCTGTGAAAAATGCTGAATAATTGGGGGGGGGGGGAAAGGATAGGATGTGGAATTATTTCAAGTCAACATTCTTTATCTAAGTTCTTTATCTAACTTTATCCAAGTTCTTTATCCATCCTTTAAACCCATCGCTATATACCATTCCCTAGTAAGGGACCATGACATTATATTGGGCTTCAAATTTCGGGGAGTTCTGGATCACAGAGTGTTTCAACAATGGCAATGGAGGGATACTGGTATGGGATACCAATGACAGGTGATATATGACTGACAGGGAGCTGTACAGAACATATGTCCAGGGGGCATGGTAATGATTGGATATACTCATAGTGGCAACAATTAAAAACCACAGCAGGGGGGGTACTGGGTTCCTGGCCAGTGGTGCTCTGCCATGGTCCCTAGGGGAGCAGCGACAGTCTCCCAGGTACAGCGGCGGGGACCTGGAGGGAGTGAGGGTTCAACAGTGAGCCCCTGATGCTAATGACTATGCTTGTGAGCTGATAAACCTAAAATAAGAACAAGGCCTAGAGCAACATTGTGCCTGGGAATTTCCTCCTGTCAGCCTTCATGTTACTCAAATGTGGCCAGTCTCGAAGCCAAACTCAGCATGTAAATGCAATGCCTTCCCTCCAGCGTGGGACATGACACCCGGGGACGAGCCTCCCTGGCAACGAGGGACCACTATCAAATACCAACTGATGATGCAACTGGAAAAGGACCTTATATGGAAGGTTCAATGCGGATCAGCAGAATATCCATGCCTACATAAAATAACATGACTTTAAAATGCTGTTTAACCTAAAGTAAGGGGGAAATGGAAAGGAGAAATGAGTTTATATGGCTACGAGTTTCTAAAAAAGAGTCTGGAGGCTGGCAGAAGGATTGCCCTCATGCACAACTGAGCAGAGTCAGAGAGACAGATAAAGCAGATACAACCCCCAGATATTGGTTCCTTTGAAGGCTAAAGAGACCCATGAGAGTTATGGCCATGGCCGATGGGGTTAACTACCAGGGCAGATGGCCCCTCTTTGGAAATGTTGTTTATGTGTGATGAATCTGGACTCAGATGGGATCTCCCTTCATAAGACTTTCATGCTAATGTGCTGGAGGTGCAGTTAACGTTGGGATTTAAGATATATTTAGGGGATTTGAATCTCTGGACTGACAATGTGATAGCCAGGTCCTGAGCCTCAACAGACTCCAGCACCTACAATCTGATTTATTGGACTTATCACACTCAGCTAAGATGGAGTTGAATAAGGACAATCACCACACCATGGAGCCTAGAGTGATTACAACTGAAAATGGGAGGATTGCATCCAGCATCCATGTGGAATTTGAGCCTCCTCTTGACATAGAGGTACAATGGACACAACCAATCCAATGTCCACATAGAAGAGGTGGTATTGGATTGAGAAAAGTGGACATGGTGGACGATGGGTATGGGGAAAGGCAGGAAGAGATGAGAGGTGGAGGTGTCTTTGGGACATGGAGCTGCCCTGGATGGTGCTTCAGAGGCAATCACCGGACATTGTAAATCCTCACAGGGCCCACTGGATGGAATGGAGGAGAGTATGGGCCATGATGTGGACCATTGACTATGAGGTGCAGAGGTGCCCAAAGATGTACTTACCAAATCAAAAAAAAAAAAAAAAAAAAAAAAAGTGTATAGTCTAAAATGTAAAATGTAATGTAAACAATAATGTAAATAAACATTTAGAAAATTGTTCAGTCAAAAATATAAAACATAATGTAAACCAAAATGGAACCATATTTGGTAGCTATGTTTCAATTCCTGTACATCAACTACAACAAATATTACATGAATATGTAAAAAGATCATTGCTGGGAAATGGGAAAAGGGTTTGAAGTTGGATATATGTGAGTACCCTATATGTATGCGTGAATTTACAGTGATCTAAAAGTTTTTTAAAGACAAAATTAAAAATTAAAAAAAAGGATGTAGACACTGAGGAATGAATGAAAGAAATTGCCTTACCACTCTACATATGGAGCAATACCTATTACAGTGATGAAAGGCAAAATGTCAAAAACAGAATTTTATATTTTTCATTTTTTAATACCCTAATTTATTTTTTACTTTATTTTAGTATTTTGAAATTAGTATGTATTCTATTTCTAATCTTTAAACCTATTGTTACTATTTGACTTCACTAATAATTGAATTTGGCTATATATTAGGCTTCATTTTTGAAGAAGCTTTGGATCACAGAGGGGTTCAACTATGACAGGGGAGGAATACTGATGTGGGGTATTATTGATGGGGACACATGGTTGAGAGAGAGTTCTCCAGTGCATGTATATAGGGTACACAAAAATGTTCAGATATTCATTTGGTATTTTCACAGTAGTTACAAATACAAATGACAACTGAGAGAGTGCTGAGGTCCTAGCCAGGGAAGCTTTATCATGTTCCCCAATAGAACAGCAATAATCTCCCAAGTGCAAGGGCAAAGACAACTGAAGAAGAATGGTCCAATGACAAGCCTTTGATACTGATGACTATGCTTATGAGCCTATGTGACTGAAATTTCAATAAGCCTGAAGAGTGTCTAAGAATTAGCTCCTGAGAGCCTCCGTATTGCTCAAATGTGGTCACACTCTAATCCAAACTCACATGTAAATTCATTACCTTCCACCCAGTGAGGGACATGACTGCCTGGGATAAGCCTCCCTGGTGCAGATGGATTACTACCAATCATTAACTGGTGATGCAACTAAAAAAATGTTGAATAAAAGGGGAATATGGTAAAGACAATGAATTTGTATGGCTAAGAGTCCTCAGAAAAGAGTCAAGAGGCCATCAGATGGGTCAAACTTATGCACACCTCCACAGGATCCCAGATAGAGCAAAAGTAGATACAACCTCAGGTACTGGTGCTCCTGAGAGCTACAGAGATACACAGATTCTACAGTCATGGCAGATGGCTCTGGAGTTCAGTGTCTTGTTAGTCAGCCCTACTTTGGAATTTCTGTTCCCGATTGTGATGGATTTGGACCCAGATATGACCTTTCTACACATGCCTCTTCTGTCACTTTTACTGAACCTGTGGTTGGTGTTGGGGTTGTTGTATACTCAGTAGACTTGAATCTCTGGATTGGCCATGTGCCAGCTGGGCCCTGAGACTCAGCAGAGTTGCAACCCCTACTATCTGGTTCCTTGGACTTACCCAGGTCATCTAATAGGGAGGTGAAGATGTTCAATTACTACACTAGGGAACCAAGAGTGCCTACAACTTCAAGCAGGAGAATCATGTCCATCAACCATGTGGGATTTAAGCTCCTTGTCAATATAGAGGTATAGTGGACATCACCATCCAGGGTCCACAGGATTGAGGACTACAATATAAATTAGTGTGGATTTACCATTATTCTAGTATAGAACTATTGTGACCAGTAATGGAAGAAACTGTAGGATTGATGTGGAGAAGTGGCCACAGTAGGTGCTGAGGGCTGGGAGAGAGAAGAAGAGATGTGATGTGGGGACATTTTCAGGACTTTGGTTTGTCCTAATGATATTGCAGGGACAGACATTGGACATTATATATCCTGCCTTAATCCACTGAAAGTACTGGAGGAGAGTGTAAATTACAATGTAAACTGTTATCCATGTGGTGCAGCAGTGCTCCAAAATGTATTCACCAAATTCAATGAATGTGCCACAGTGATGAAAGAGGTTGTTGATGTAGGAGGAGTGGGGGATGAGGTGTGGGATATATGAGATCCTCTTTTATTTTTAATTTAATTTGTGATCTATGTATCTTCAAAAAACACATTTACAAGTAAATTTTTAAAAATAACTGGATTGTAGATGTGAAGAGGACTATTACTCTGTTATCACTTCAGTTCCATTTGGTCAACTTGTCTGGACTGTATGCCAGTACTGTCTGGACTGTATCATGATGTTTTTATGACAATAGCTAAATAATATGTATTGAAGTCATGAAGTGTGTTTTCCAATTTCCTTCTTTATAAAGATTATTTTTTTGTGATTTGGCACCTGTTACCATTCAAAATAAATTTGATAATTGGTGTTTCCATTTCTGCAAAAAATGCTATTGGTATTTTTACTGGAATAGCAATGAATCTCCAAATAATTTGTTAGAATTTTTATTTTAACCATACTTAATCTTCCAATACAAGCACATTCAACTTATTTTAGTTTTCTTTGGTTTCTTTTAGCAATGTTTTGTAGTTTTATGAATAAAAGTCTTTTATGTCCTTGTTTAGGTGTATTCCCAACACTTAATTTTATTTGCTGTAATAGATGGATTTTATTTTTCTGACTTCCTTCTGAGTTTGCACATCAGTAGTGTATAGAAATGCTATTGATTTTTGTTTATTAATCTTGTATCCTACCACTGATGGACTCATTGATTAGTTATAGTAACTATGTTTTGGATTTTTAGGATTTTCCAGATATAGGACCATATCATCAGTGAACAGTGCAAGTTTTACTTCTTCCTTTCCTTTCTAGAGTTTCTTTTATTTCTTTATCTTGCCTAATTGCTCTAGCAAGAACTTCTAGTAGAATATGGAATAACTGTAACCATGTGTACAGTGGGCATTCTTGTCTTGTTCCTGATCTCAGCAAGAAAGCTTTTAGTCTTTCATCATTAAGTAAATTGCTAGCTGTAGGTTTCCATATATGTACTTTGCCATATTGAGAAAGCTTCCTTCAATTTCTATCTGTTGGAGTATTTTTATCAAGAAAATGTACTGTATTTTGTCAAATGCATTTTCTGCATCAATCAAAAGGATCATGTCATTTTTCTTCCATTTACCAATGTAGTTTATTACAATAATGGATTTTCTTCTGTTTTACCATCCTTGCATGTGTGGAATAAAACACACTTGATTATGGTGAGTAATTCCTTTAACGTTCTTTTTGGATTCTGTTTGCAAGTATTTGGGGGAGGGGGGGCTTTTGCATCTGTATTGATTAGAGATACTGGTCTATAATTTTCTTTTTCTTAGTATCTTTATCTGAATTTGGTATTATGGTGATTGTGGCTTCATAGAATGAGTTTGGAACATTGATTTCTGTTCAAATTTTGGAAAAGCTTGAGCAAGATTGGTATTAAATCTTTAAATGATTGGTAGTAATCACTTGTGAAGTCATCTGGTCTTGGCTTTTCATCTTTGGGAAGCTTTGATGTCTGTTTCAATCTCAGACATTGGTTTGTTTAGTTCTTCCACTTCTTCTAGGGTCATTGTAGGTGATTTGTGTGTTTCTAGAAAATTGTTCTTTTTTACACTATCTAGTGTTCTGGCATATGGTTGTTCTTAGTATTCTCATGATATTTATTATCTCTATGTGGCCAGTGGTAATATCCCCCATCTCATTTTTGCTTTATTAACATTTTCTCTCTTTTTTTCTTTGTCAGTCTAAGAGTTTGTCAATTTTCTCAAAGAGCCCTTTTTTGGGTTTGTTGATTCTATTGTTTTCCCTTTGGTTTCATTTATTTCTTTCCTGATCTTTACTATTTTTCTTTGACTTAGTATGTGAGTTTTTTGCTATTCTTTTTCAAGTTCATCCAGTTATGAAGTTAGATATTCAGTTTATGCTTTTTCTTATTTTAAATGTAAGCATTGAGGCCTATAAATTTTCCTCTCAGCATTGAATTTACTGTATTGCTCAGGTTTCACATGTTATTCTCATTTTCTTTCATTTAAAGATATTTTCCGAATTCTTTTTCAGTTTCATCATTGACCCACTGATTTTTTAAGAATGTGTTCTTTAATATATGTATATTTCTCCATATATATATGAATTTTCCCTTTTCCATCCTTTAATGATTTCCAACTTCATTCTGTTATGTTCAGAGAAAGTGTTTTCTATAATTTCAATCTTTTTATTTATTAAGTCTTGTCTTGCAACTCAACATATGTCTTTCCTGGAGAAGGAATCATGAATACTTGATAAAAATGAATACACTGCTGTTTTGTGGTGCAACGCTTTTTAGATGCCCATTAAGTAACGTTTAATTATAATAATATTCAATCTCTTGTTTCTTTTCTTGTCCTCTGTCCATATATTCTATCTAATACTGGTAGTGATGTATCCCTCTATTATTGCATATACTCTATCCAATGCTGAGAGTGGTGTCTTCCTCTATTATTGTAAGGTCATCAATTTTCCCCCATCATTTTGTCAATGAGTTCCTCCTGTAACTTGAGGCACTCAGCTTAGATATGTAACTATTTATTGTAGTCATTTTTTTCTTGCTGAATTGTCTCTTTGATAAATGTATAATGAAAATATTCATCCCTTATAACAGCTTTGCATTTGAATTTGTTTTGCCCAATGTCAGTATCACTACTCCAGCTCTTTCTTGGTTTTTATTTGTGTGGAATAACGTTTTCCCACCTTTCACTTTTAACTTGGTTGTGTCCTTATGTCTAACATGAATCTTGTGTATCCAGCATATAGATGGCTAATATTTTTTATATCCATTCTATCAGTTTATGTCTTCTGAGTGGGAGGCTCAAACCATTAACTTTCAGTTTCATTACCTTAAAGTAATTACTCACATCATCCATTAGCTTCTGTTTTCATAGCTTACTATTGTCTGTCTTTTTTCTCTTTAATTTACCCATCTTAATAATCTTCAGTTCTACAATCTTCTCCAAAGCTCTCATCTTTGTGTTTTCTTGTCAGGCTGCAGCACTCCCTTTAGTATCTATTGTAATTCAGTTTTTTGTTTTTTGTTTTTTTTGGTAACATATTCAATCAGTTTTTGTTTGCCTGTGAAGACTTCGAATTCACCCTCATGTTTGAGGAATAATTTTTCCAGTTTCAGAATTCTTTGTTGGCAGCTTCTCTCTTTCTGTACCTTAAATATATGATACCCATATCTCCTTACCTCCATGGTTTCTGATGAGAGGTCAGCACTTAATCTTGTCAAAACTCCCTTGTATGTGATGCTTTGCTTTTATATTGCTGCTTTCAGAATCCTGTCTTTATCTCTGATATTTGTCAGTCTGAATAGTAGTCATCTCTGGGTAGGTCTATTTAGATTTATTCTGTTTGGGTTGCATTATCTGTCATGGATATTGATATTTCTGTCTTTTATAGAGGTTGGGGAGTTTTTGTAATGATTTCCTCAGATATTTTTTTCTATCCCTTTTATATTCTCTTCTTCTGGGACACTGATAACAAATATATTTGTGCTTTTTGTATTGTAATTCAATTACCTGAGGTTCTCTTCCACTTTTCCACTCTATTCTTTTTGTTCTCCTGTCTTTTCCAGTTCGAATATTCCATCTTTGAAATAATTTATTCTGTCTTCAAGGAATTCATATCTGCTCTCATGTGCCTCTAATCTCATCCATTGTGTCTTTCATTCCTATAAAATCTGTTACTTTTCTTTACACATTCTCAAATTGTTCTTTATGCCCATGTAGTGTCTTCTTAATACCCTTTTTCTCATTAGATATATTTTCATTCAATTTTTAAAATTCATTTGGGAGAGTTTTATAATTATCAGTGCTTAACTGTCTTAAACCCTGTATCTCTTCTGGATATTTGGTTTGTTCCTTTGGCTTAACAATGTCTTCCTATTTCATAATATGGCTTGTAATCTTTTGCTGATGTCTAGTCATCTGAATTTGTTGGTGAGTTTACTCATCCAATTTCTCTCTCTTGTCGTTTTCCCACCACTGTTCTTCTTTGATATTTGTTTCAGCTCATTCTAAATCTATAAAATTGCCCAGATTTTTGAAACATATATGGTTTAAGTGATCGGGCTCCCATCACCATGTAGGAGGCTCAGGGTTCTATCCCCAGGGTCTCCTGTTAAAAGGCAAACTGGTTCATGCAATGAGCAGGTCTGAGCAGAGAGCTGGCCCATGTGGAGTGCTGGCCCATGCAGGAGTGCTGGTCCACACAGGAGTGCTGGTCCACACAGCAGTGCTGGCCCACATGAAGTGCAGGTGCAGCAAGATGATGCAGTAAAAGAGACACAGAGAAGAGATAATAGTAGACACAGTAGACCAGGGAGCTGAGGAGTCACAAGAGATTGAGTGCTTCTCTTTCACTCTGGAAGGTCCCAGGATTGGTTCCTGGTGCTGCCTAAAGAGAAGACAGCAGACAGAGAAGAACACACAGAGTGTAAACAGTGAGCACTAAACAATGTCAGGAGAGAGAAATAAATACTTTTAAAAATTGCACTGCTAAAGTTATCAAAATCTGTTAAGGACTCCCTAATGGGGCACACATTTTCTCCCAGGAGTTCAGATTAACAAAGTTCTAAAAAAGGCTTTCTCCATGGAAGATCCACAGGCCAGCAGATGGCAATCATTAGCATATCTTTCTACAGAGATGTTTCTTTCAGTCTCTACTTTCCTGTGTTTTGGTCTGGCCAGAGCCAAGATTCAAATTGTTCTCTGCTGAATGAATTCATTAAAGAGTAATCTCCTGAATTTCCCTCCCTTTTCCTTTTTAAAAGTTGTCAGGGAGGAAGACCTCTCTTCCCCTTTCACCTTGCTGCAGTGAGTCAGGGGTTTTACCACAGCTTAAGACCTTGGTGTGGGGATTGGGTCCTTTCCTGAATGTCGTGGGTGTTTGGTAACTCATGTTTGCTGTTTGGGGTTGTATCTCTGTCTCTCACCCTCCTGGGAGTTTTATAGCACAGTCCTAGTCTCCTGACACTTGAAGTACATCCTTCCAACAGATTTTGACATAATTTTCTGTTTTGGTTTTTTTTGTGTGTGAGCCTTGAGCCCTGATTCATTCTGACACCATTACCTGGAGCTCTTCTCCCCAGTGTCTTCCTGATATCCTTTATCTCTTCCTTCATTTCATTGAATTGATTAAGGATACTTTTTGGGCATCCTTTATTAGTTGTTCCACGTCACTGTAAGTCTCCTCCTTTTTCATTTGTTAATTAGACTGTTTCATGAATTTCTGGTCCTTACTGTATCATAATTTTTTGCTGATATCTATTCATCTGTTTATCTTGATGGGTTTGTTCAGTTGCTTAGTCTATCTTTCTAATCTAGGGCTTAATTTTTGTTAATTTTTGTCCTGTGTCAGAAGTCCTCTGTCAGAAGTCCTCTTTATCATTTTGTTCTGCTAATTTTATATCCTTCCCACAATTTCTAGAGGAAGATTTCAGCCTGACATTCCCTAGTCCACAATCTTGTATCTTCCTCAAATTCTTCTTTGTGATCAAACAATGTCTTAATATGCTTATCTATTTAATGTTGCCCTTCATATTCTTAAATTGATTTTGTATTTGTTTGAACATTGTTAATTGTTACAAATGCTGGGTCTCCACTGAAGTTTTAATTTGTTTCTTTGACTGGGTCATAATACCTTGTTTTTTTTTGTTAACAAATCAATTTTATTGATACATATTAATAAAGCATACAATTCATCCAAAGTGTATAATCAATAAAATTTACTATAATCACATAGTTGTGCATTCATCACTTCAATCATTATTAGAGCATTTTCATTATTTCAATAAAATAATAATAACAAAAACCAGAAAAATAATCAAGAAAATTCCTCACCTCTCAATCTCTCTGTTTCCTTTGCTGTACATGGATGCTATTTTTGGCTATCCCTGTGCAACTATTTATTTGTTTATTAGGCAGTTTTATGTGAATATACCCTGTTTTTTTAGAATAGATTGTAATTTTTTTTTGCTGGTCTCTAGGCATTTGAACATCTTGATGAGCTTACTCTGATAATCACTTTCTCTCCCTTGTCTATTGTATATTTGTTGATTGACTTTGTGAGAAGCTCTTCTTTGACACTTGTTTCAACTTAATCTATGACTTTAAAGAAGCCCATGTCTAAATGATTAGATTTTTTCAGTTCTTTTTCATCTGATTTTTACTCTGGATATGCAGCACATTTTTTTTTTAAGATTTACTTTTTGTGTCATTGTTTCACCTCCAGGAGAAATCTCCCTTTCCTCTGTTTATTCTCCAGGAATCTTGATCTTTTCTGTATAATTTTGTTTTGCTTCTATAGCTTTTCTACACTTTTTTCATAGTCTCCATCTGCCATTGTTGAGGGGTAATGGCCATGAGAATGATCACACTGGAGAGGGCCTTCCCCAGTCCATATTTTCCAGCCAAAATTGTGTCAGAAATCTAGGAATGGGGTGCATAAATGTTCCAAAGTTCCCTTGGCAGGGGATCAGAAAGGAAATCAAAACCTTCCCAATGGCTATCTGATGCTGTACAGCAGAATGACCCTTTCAAAAAACTCTTCCCTTCCATCTTACAGAGGTGTTGCATATTTAAATCGCCACTGCCTCTACATGTTTGGAGTACTGTTGAAATAGTGGCTATCACTGATTTTGTCCAGAGCATATTGAAATAGTGACTAAGCATGGAGACCCAGTGATTTGAGTCCCCTTACTAAAAGCCAATGTCAGTGCTTTTCTGTACCTCTCCTGTTCTCATAGTACTAGGTTAAAGGAACATGATCTCAAGGTTCAATGTAAGACCAAGAGACAAGCACACGGTATGAGTAAGCTCCAAAATCCTTTTGTATCAAATGTCATGTGGTGTTTAAGTTTAAGGTGGACCCCTTTATCTATTTCCCCTCCATTGTTTGTGCTTTAGGTGTAAGGTTTAAGAAACGAACACCAGCACAAGGATATTTAAGATGCTTCCCTACATTTTCTTCTAGGATTTTATGATTTTAACTTTTATATTGAGATCCTTGATCCTTTTTGAGTTAACTTTTGTATAAGGTGTGAGCTGGGGTTCTTCTTTCATTCTTTTAGCTGTGATATCCAGTTCTCCCAGAACCATTTGTTAAATAGACTGCTCTGACTCAGCTGGGTGGGTTTGATAATTTGGTAAAAATTACTTGACTGTGATTGTGATGGTTTATTTCTGAGTTCTCAATTCTGTATTGGTCAATATGTCTATCTTAATGTCAACACCATGCTCTTTTTGCCACAGTAGCAAATTAATATGCTTTAAAGTCAAGAATTGAGGGTCTTCCAAATTTGTTCTTTTTTTAAATTCATTTTTGGCTATTCAAGGTCCCACATGTTTTCAAATAATTTGATAATAGACTTTTCTATTTCTGTGAAAATGGCTTTTGGAATTATGTTGTATTGCTTTGAACCTGTAGGATTGTCATCTTAAAATATTTAGTCTTCCAATCCATGAATACAGAATGTCCTTCCATTTATTTAGGTTTTCTTTGGTTTCTTTTAGTCATGCTTTTTAGTTTTCTAAATATAGGTCTTTTGTGTCTTTGGTTAAATTTACTTCTAAATATTTGGTTATTTAGTCACCATGGTAAATAGATATTTTTCAGACTTCCTCCTCAGATTCCTTTTTGTTAGGATGTAGATATACTACTGATTATTACATGTTAATCTTTATCTGTCACTTTGTTGTACTCATCTATTTGTTCTAGTAGCTTTGTTGTTGGTGTTTTAGGAATTTCTAGGTATAGGATCATGAGGAATGAAGAAGTAAAGTTTTACTACTTCTTTTCCTTTTTGAATGCCATTTATTTCTGTTTCTTGCCTTATGGCTCTAGATAGAATGTCTAGCACAATGTTGAATAACTGTGGTGACAGAGGGCAACTTTGTATTGTTCCTGATCTCAGCAGAAAAGTTTTCAGTTTTTTACCATGAGTACAATGTTTGTTGTGTCTTTTTTTTCATATACCCACATTACCATGTTGAGAAAGTTTCTTTCTATTCTTCCTTTTGAAGTGTTTTTTTTTTTTTATCAAAATAGGATGCTGCATTTTGTCAAATGCATTTTCTGCATCAATTGACATGATCAGGTGATTTTCCTTCTTTGATTTATTAATGCAATGTAGGGAAATATATTCAAGATCTTGTGGCTGTATTAGTCAGCCAAAGGGTTGCTGATCCAAAATACCAAAAATCTGTTGACTTTGATAAAGGGAATTTGTTTGGAGTAGAAGCTTACAGCTACCACCTATAAAATCAAGTTACTTTCCTCACTAAAGTCTGTTGCCACATGTTGGAGCAAGATGGTTGCTGATGTCTGCAAGGGTCAACTTTCTTCTTCCTCAGAAGAACAGATCAGTTTACAAACATAATCCAATATTTATTTTTGGAATTCATAAATAATGCCAAACTGCTACAGTCATTTCTCCAATTTTACATACAGAGCATGATCAAAAAATTAAAATATATATAAAAAGGATCTCTTCAAAATTGAGTAGTTTTGATTTTTTAAATTCTTTTTCTTGTTGCCATACTCTTTTAGTTTCTGTTTATCTGTGAATATTTTGAACTCTCCATCATTTTTGAATGCTAGCCTTGTTGGATAGAGTATTTTTGTTTGGAAATTCTTTTCTTTTAGTACCTCGACTATGTCATACCACTGCCTTCTTGCCTCCATGGTTTCAGATGATAAATCAGCCCTTAATCTTATGGAGCATCCCTTGTATGTGACGGTGCTCTTTTCTCTTGCTGCTTTTAGTATTTTCTGTCTGTATTGCAAATTGGATAATTTGACAAGTATATGTCTTGTGGTAGGCCTGTTGGGATTTATGCTGTCTGGGGTGCATAGTGCTTCCTAAACATGTTCATGCATCTCCCTCAAAAGTTTTGGGAAGTTTTCAGCCACTATTTCCTCCAACACCCTTTCTGTCCCCTTTCCCTTCTCTTCTTCTGGGATGCCTATCATGCATATTTTGCACGTGTGTTTTGCATTTTCATTCAAGTTCCTAGGTCCCTGCTGGATTTTTTCTTTTTATCTATCAGTTTTACTATCTGTTTGATTTCAGATGCACTGCCTTCCACATCACTATTTTTTAACTCTGTCTCTTCAAATCTGCTGTTATTTGCTGAGAGCGTTTTTTTTTTTTTTTTGGATTGTGCCATTGATTCCCATCATATCTGTTATCCTTTTATGCATGACTATAATATATTCAGTATACTCTCCAAGTGTTTCTTAATATGCTCAATCTCTTCCTTCACTTCATTGAATTGTTCCATGAAACATGTTTTGAGAGGTTTAATTATTTGTTCAGTATCCACTTCTTTTCCTGGTTTTTAGCTTGTTCATTGGATTGACCCATATTTTCCTGGTTATTGGTATGGTATATAATATTTTGCTGCTGTTTCATCATCATTTTATTTTGTTGGGTTTATCAGTTGATTAGCTTCTTCCTCTCAGGGTTTAATCAGTTGTTGTTTTTGTGTGCATATTAAGTCTTTTCTTTGTCTCTTTGTTCTTCTTTTTCTATTTGCTTGTTGTTGGCTAAGTTCCCTTGCCACTGTTTCCAAGTTCTGTGTTAGAAAACCACAGTTCTACCTGGAGCAAGCACTAATTCTGTTGTAGTCTCTCCAGATCAATGTCCAGACCTGTCTTCTAGATCACTATTCTTTCCTCTGCCTCTTCACATCTGTTATTATTTGCTGGAGTGTATTTTTAATTTTCTGGATTGTGCCACTCATCACCATTATATCCATTTCCTTTTTGTGTATGTTTAAAATTTCTTCTGTATGCTCTCCAAGTTTTTTTTTTTTTAATATCCTTATTCTTTTCTTTCACTTCACTAAGTTGGCCAATGATATCTGTTTGGAGAAGTTTGAGTTGATGTTCAATGTTCTCATCTTCCTCATGGCTTTTAGTTTGTTCATGGGATTGGGCCATGTCCTCCTGATTATTGGGATGTTTTGTAATTTTGTGTTCCTGTCTGGTCATCATTTTATCTTGATGGGTTTGTTCATTTGATTTTTTTCTCCGTCTATCTCAGGGATTACTTAGGTGCTGTTTGTGTGTGTGTGTTAAGTCTTCTTATGTCACTTTGTTCTTCTTATTCTATTTGCTTTTTCTTGTCTAAGTTTCCTTGAAGGAAAAAGATTAGTGACAAAGAAAGCAAAAAAGGTTAGAAAAGAAAAAGTATAATAGTAGTACTGATAGTAATTGTTAGCAGAAGAACCTTGTAAGACCTAGGAGAATGAATATTAAACTCAGGTAAGCTTTGTAGAGTTATAACAATAAAAAGTGGAGTAACTACAATGAGATGGGTAACTGAATATGGAGAAGAATATAGTATGAATTAAAAGGCCAATGCCATCAGAGAAAAAAAAGGACAACAACATAAAAAGTGAATAAAAGATTGAAAATAGAATAGATGTGTTACAAATAAAAATTCAGAAAATTGGGGGTGAAACAAAGAGAGGAGGAATGTAAGAGCAACAACAGAAGATAGAATATAGAAAGATCTAAAGGAAAGGGGATAGCAATGGTAGTCAAATTTAATACAGAAAAGAGAAAATCAATGATGATGAAACACAACAAACAAAAAACACTGTCTGCAGCTACTAATAGAGCACTGAAGGACTTTTAAGGAAAGGTTTAGCCCCATGATCACCTCCTTCCTTTACTTTAGTTACTCCTCAGAGCAACACTTTTTAAAATGAAAAGCGAATTTTAGGCAAATTTGGCACACAGTGAAATGAATACTTTGTAAGTCTCTGAATCTGTCGCTTTGATAAATTCATACAGCCACTTCATCATCACCAAACTCAACACTCAAAATACAGTTCATTTCTAACCACTCCAAAAAGGGCTCTCATGCCTCCTTCTTGGCATAATATGTGGGAAGGCAAAATTAATTCACTGCAGTGAGGATTAAAATGACCATTAATTGGGGAAGCAGATTTGGCCCAATGGATAGCGTGTCTCCCAACCACATGGGAGGTCCGCGGTTCAAACCCCAGGTCTCCTTGACCCATGTGGAGTTGGCCCATGTGCAGTGCTGATGCATGCAAGGAGTGCCGTGCCACGCAGGGGTGTCCGCTGCATAGGGGAGCTCCACCACAAGGAGTGCTCCCTGTAGGGAGAGCCACCTAGCACAGAAGAAAGTGCAGCCTGCCCAAGAATGGTGCTGCACACATGGAGAGCTGACACAGCAAGATGACACAACAAAAAGAAACACAGATTCCTGGTGCTGCTGATAAGGATAGAAGCAGTCACAGAAGAACACACAGTGAATGGACACAGAAAGCAGACAACTAGGGGGGAAGAGGAGAGAAATAAATAAATAAATCTTTTTAAAAAGACCATTAATTAGAGTGATTGTTGTGGAAATTTACTATTCTTCTAATTAATTGAAATAATTATACCCAAGTTATATTTTCTTTTATTAAATTTACTCTAAATTATTTTTTTCTTTTTCAATGCAATTGTGAATGGGACTGTTTTCTTAATTTTAGTTTAGAGTGTTCATTGTATTTGAAATTTGCATGTTG
Source organism: Dasypus novemcinctus (assembly GCF_030445035.2). NCBI lineage: Eukaryota > Metazoa > Chordata > Mammalia > Cingulata > Dasypodidae > Dasypus > Dasypus novemcinctus. The sequence goes on along the minus strand of NC_080694.1, from coordinate 4,201,063 downwards.
ATCCTTTCTCCTGCCTCCTGATTGAACTCCTTTGTTAGTTCTGGTAGGTTTTTAGTGGCATCTTTAGTATTTTCTATATACAAAGCAACATTGCCTGAAAATGAAGATAGCTCTATTTCTGCTTTTGCAGCTTGTGAAAAAAGAAAGGTAATGCATAACTTATAAAGGATACCCAATACAATTAAGTGTTGATTTCTCATCAGAAATTATGGATGCAAGAAGATAGTGGTATGACACATTTAATGTACTGCAAGAGAAACTTACAGCCTGTCATAATATTGGCCTGGAGGGTATCAGGAATGAAAGACAAAGAGAAGACTGGGATCAGGGGGTCTAAGAGCACAAACTCATTAGACAACTTTATTGTTTACAAGGGGCTCTCTATGTACCCCAGTCTACATGAGAACATGAGAACAAGCAGCAACATGCAGTTAGCTAGTACCATTACTCACGATCTAAGGAATTCAAAAAATCTTATCTCAAGGTGCAAAGTCTAAGTGTTCCATTTACTATAAAATATATGTGCTCATTTTTATCTCTGCCTGTGGCATCATCCTGATAGCCATCAAGAATTCAACCATTGCATTTCTTAAGTCACAAGCATAGCCATGGAGACAGCACATCTCTCCTTGCAAGGCCACTGTGCTCAGTTTCCAACAATAGCCAAGAATCTCATACCTGGGAAGACTGTCTTTTGAAAGTGAGGGTAAGTTTAGATATTTACAAATAAACAGAAACTGAATGAGTTTATAACAAAGTGCCCAGCGTTGTTTAAAACGCTACAAGGTATTCAATAGTTTGAAAAGAAAACACAGAAAAAAGAGGCTTGGAAGAGAGTATAGAAATGAAGATTTTATCAATAAAAGTAACTAAAAGTCTCAAAAGGGTGGTGAAAATAAAATATGAAAATTAAAACCCAAATGTCAAAATGGGCAAACTAAGAACTACCTTTACAACTAAAACATTTAATATTAATGGATTATTCACCCCAATCTAAAGACACAGATTGGTGGGATGGATAAGAAAATATGAGCCATCTCTATGCTGTCTGCACGAGACTTACCTTAGACACAAAGACAAAAATAGATTTAAAGTGAAAGACAGATAAAAGGTATTTCATACATTCAGAAACAACAAAAACAAAAAGCTGCAGTAGCTATATTTATATCACATTGAAATAGACTTAAAGTGCTGGTACACAATCTGAGGAGGAAGTCAGTGAAAAATTTTTATTTTCCAATACTGACTAAAAGAATCAAATATTTAGGAATAAATTTTACCAAGGATGTAAAGCACTTCTCTTCTTAAAACTACAATGCATTTTTAAAAGAAATTTTAAAAGACCAAAATAATTGGAAGATTATTCCATGCTCACTGACTTGGAGACTAAATAGCATTTAGCTGTCAATAATATCCAAATGGATATACAGATTCAAAGCAAACCTTATAAAATTTTGATCAACATTTTTAAAGTGGAAAACACAATTATCAACTTTATTTAAAAGAAGAGAGTCCTGAGTTGCCTGAAACATCTTAAAAAGGAAAAGCAAAATTGAAGGATCCCTATTTCTGAACTTTAAATCCTATTAGTTACCTACATTGGTAAAAACAGCATGGTACAGGAATAAAGATAGACACAGGGGCCAATATAGCCAACATGGTGGTCAGAAATAAATCCTTACTTGTATGGTTCACTGATTTTTGACAAGCCTGTCAAACCCACCCATTTCAGGCAGAACAGTCCATTCCACAAATGGATATCCATAGCCAAAAGAAAGAAAGGACCCTTATCTCACTCCTCATACAAAAATTAACTCAAAATGGATCAAAGATCTAAATTTGAAAGCAAAAAACATAAAGCTTCTAGAAGAAAATGTAGAGAAATATCATCAAGACCTGTTAGTATGTGATGGATTCTTAAGGGAGCTAGGAGGGCAGAGAAGAACTACTGATGCTGAATGTATGTAGAACTTTTAATTAACTTTGCTTTAAAGGTATGGAAATGTATAGTGATGATGGCAACATGTTATTGTGAGTAACAGCTGGTTTATAAATGGGAATTTGGTTGGAAAGAGAGTGTAAATGTCAATTGAGAGAAAGCTGGAGAAAAATACAGAGACTGAATAACGTAGTGAACCCAGAGAGGACTGAGAATTGTGTTTGATAGTACGTATGCAAGAGTGTTCTGTGAGTTTAAACAGATGTACGTCACTATTGCAAGGTTGCAGGAATGTGGACAAGCATAGAAAAAAAAATACAACTGTAGTGACCTTTGGACTATGGTTAATGATAATTCTGCAATATTTAGCCATCTATGCCAAAGCTATACTGTATTGACAGTGGTAGATTATGGAAAAATGTGTCAATTTTATGCTATGGACCATGGTCAGTGGTAATAATCTGATGGTTTTATCCCATAATCTGTAACAAATATTCTACCATGGTGTGGTGTATTGATGAAGGGGTATTGTATGGGCATTCTACACATGTTCATGATAGTTTTGTATGTTCACAACTTCTGTTTTAAAAATACATTAAAATATAATAGGATGGTTTGGAGGAGAATATACCAAAAGCAACATGTGGACTATAGATACTATATGATTTTGATGATTTTCTTTCATAATTTTTAAGAAATGTCTCACAACAATGCAAGATGTTGATGGTGGGTTGATATATGGGATATATGGGTTGATGTAGGAAGTTATGCAGGTTTGTTTTGTAAGTTCACAATTTTTACTATATACTTATTGTATATGTATGCTCAATTATGAATGATATAAAAACAGGGTGGGTTGGGGAAAATATACTAAATATAAGGTATTTTCATTAGTATAATATTTTGAGGATGCTCTTTCACCATTTGTTAAAAATATTTCACAGCAATGCAAGGTATTGGTGGTGGGGTGAAGTATTAGACCACTGTGTATTATGCATGTTTGCTATGTAAGTTCACAGCTTTCATTATACATTTATTATTTCTGTATGTTTGTGTATGAGTGATATAGTTTGATAATTTATTTAATTAAAAAAAGAATGCATTGTCTGGGAAAGGTGTAATAACAAAGTTAAATGATTCCACTCTCTTTGCAGAGGTGACTCTTTCCTTTTGTGGTTTCAGAGTTAGGGAAGCATCAAGGGGATCTCCTCAACTGTGGTGGGGAAATCACACCTAAGTATCAGATGACCTATAATCCACTTAGATTTCTCAAGAGGTACCTTCTCAAAGTACAAACTTGAAGATAGTCCTTTTTTCTAGTTTATTTTTTGTCTTTTCTCTTTTCTTATTATAGGGAGTGTTGGATTTGGGAGGGACCAGTGGTAGGTTGAATTATGTACCTCCCCCAAAACATATGTTCTTTATCCTTGTGGGTTTGAATCTATTGTAAATAGAATATTTTAAAGATGTTATTTTGTGGAGTGGATGTAGTTCAGTGGTTGAACACCTGCTTTCCATGTATGAGAGGTCTCAGTTTCAATTCCCAGTACTCCAAAAAATGGAGTTATTTTTAGTTACGGTGTGGTGAACAGAACCAGGATGGGTCTTAATTCAGATTACTAGAGACTTTATGAAGCCACAAGGAGGAGAAAGACATCAGAAGTCAGGGGGAACCAGAAGTCCAGGGATAAAGGAAAGTTCATGACATGATGGGAAAGCCAAGGAGCCTCAAAGATTGAAGAAGCCAACATCAGAACACAGAACCAATCCTGGGAGAAATGAAGACTTATTTGTCTCTGAAACTGTGGGACAACTTATCTCCCTTGTTTAAGCCAAAAAGATAAAGCTTGTTGAATTCTTTACACACCAATTCATACCATTAGTTCTCTGTGGATGAGAGATCAAGTTTTATTAGTTAAAATATTTTCTTAGAAGTATATAGTAGACAAATCGAATTTTGATATTATAACACCTGTAACCAAAATTATTGTAGAAAAAAATCTAAGAAAAAGTATTTAAATAGTGTAGATGAAAGCAAAACAGTTCCAAATTCTGACTTCAAAAATGATTTCAGTTTCATGCAGCTTTATGCATGGTTTCTCAAAGCACGATATGACTATGAATCACTAATATATTGAGTAAATGTACATCTTTGCACTGCCCCTGTTATGAACTGAGTCATAAACATTAAGAATATTTGAGCATAATCTTCATTTTTAGGAAAATGCTCAAGTAATTACTGCCATATTAAACATTGTTATCCATTAACTTGTGGTTCTCAACTCTCTGAAAAGTGGCATTAAGGAATATTTAAGTACTCACTACTTTGGTAAAAGTCTGAGTCAACACTTCCATGGAGAATTACAGAACATTTTCTGGGCCTAAGCATTTCTGCCAATTGAAAACATCAGCAACTAAAATACTAATGATCTTAAGAGATAACTAGTTAATGAGGGTTTTCAGAACACTTTTAAGACCTAACGTGTTTGGGGAATCCCAAGGCATTAGATAAGTGCTTTAAAAGTAATTTGCTGTATTCATTTTGACAATATAACTTTCCAATTAGCATTCAAATTGAAATAAAATGAAAGCTAAAACTTATTCCCAAGTCACTTTAATATGCTTCAGTCAATAAAAAGGATCTGTCTCTGCTTATCAGAAAATATTGTGTCCTTCAATAGAAACCTTGAAACACAACTCTGTTTTAATGTCAGAGAAATTACAAGAAAGCTAGATGTTCTGTTTTATTTTCATGCCATGTCTCCTACAACTCTTCCTTGTAGGAGAAAAATTCCTACCCTCCTGTGGAATTGCTGCAATTATCTCCTTATGTATATCCAGTAAGTAATCCTTTGTAGAGGTGTTTGAAGAATGGAAGCTATTTTAAGGTATGAATTTCAAATTTCTCTTGCTAAAAGCTTAAAGTACTATCTGTTTCTAAACGATGAAAAAATCATGTAGATATCAAAGAAATTTAGGGCAGACACCTAAAACAAGAAGAGTTAACCAGCAATATCCCCACCCCTCTTTCTTCTTCAGGAACTTTGTGTATTTATCCAAATTGACGATTTGCATAAGGCAGACAAATAGGTTCAGATACTTCTCTCCACAGTACATGTTACAATTTCAACATTTACTGCTTTCTTTCCTATTATCCAAGTATCTATTGCCTTCACGTATATTTTCTTAGCTGTAAATGTTCATGTGTTTCCTATAGCATTCTTTCCTCAGTTCTTTGCACTGCAGGCACTTTTTCCCTCTCTTTAAATTTAGATTATATAAGTGTTACATAAAAAATATAGGGGATCCCCATATATCCCACTCCTTGTCCTCCTGCATTTTCACACATTAACAACATCCTTCATTAGTGTGGTACATTTATTACAATTGTTGAATACCTATTAATGCATACTTACTGTGGGGTATAATTTACACTATAATTTATATGCTATCATACACAATTTTGAAGATTATGACAAAATATATAATGGCCTACATCCACCATTGCAATGCAATGCAGGACAATTCCAACATCCCAAAAATGTACCCATATTACACCTATTCTTCCCTTTCCCTCCTCAGTACCTCTGTGGCCACTGCCTTTATATCAATGATAAAGTTCTTCTATCATTAGAATAATAAGTCTATAATATAATAATAATCTACTTTATTGTTCATTCCCTGATCTTGAGGGTTTTGTCATGGTGATGCCCAATCTGTTTCTAATTGAAAGGGCTTAGATCACATGGCTCAGATGGATGGAACTATTTTGCTTCCAGTTGCAGACACTCTGTTTATTGGGATGGGTGCTGTCTTCACCTCCTTGTTAGTTGTCTGGATGAGTCTTTTCTCTTCATATATATTTAAAACTTTAGGTCATTCCAAAATTGGTCCTTCCCAACCCAGTCTCAAACAACCACCCAGTTACTTTCTAAAATAACACTTCCAGTTATTATCTTACTAGTAACAGTTACTACCCAAGGTTTACTTGTTTGTTGTCTTATTTATTTTTCATTTTCTACCTCACATTGAATGACTTCTCCCAGAAAATAACCTTTATTGCACTTTATTGTTTTCCTCCACAAGCAAACTCATTGTATGATACATATGTGAGAACTCATCATCTTTTTAATGCATGAATAAAATAGTATTTCTGTATCAGTAACTAAAAATCTAGGAATATTATAAACAATTAAAAAATATATTTGATAATATCAAATAATGTACTACAGAAAACATGACAAGATTATGAAAAATAATTCAGGTAGGATTAGGAAGATGTTTTGTCACTTTGACCTCTCAAGTATCCATTATAAACAAATTCAAGTACTAGGCAGTCCAAATGTTAACGTGGCTCTAATATTTATGAGTGCATTCAATGGGCATGAAATTTTTATAGATGATTGAATAATTTCCTTCTCATACTAAAAGTGATGTTCAAGACATTTGAATTGTATGACCTCATGATAATATAAATATTGTGCAAAGAATCTTCCTTTTCTTCTCTTGGCTTTATCCATAAGGACAGATTAATTTATCTATACTCCTATGTAAGATTATTCAATATAATTGTGAGTTCATAATGATAAAGGCATATGATGATTGATTTTTTTTCATGTGTTAAGTGTTAGGGATAATAACATGCTTTAAAGACATATAATTTTGGATTCTTTTTCCAAAATAAAAAGGATTTGTCATTATGGCTGTCCTAATGGAAATGTCCCTGTGATTAGAGAAATCTGTCTCCTCTAGTCAAGTTATATCCATCCCCAAGCATACTGAGGTTCAGACTACAGTATCAGGTAAAACTCTTGTAAATTTTAAAATATTTCATGCCTTATGAAATCCCTTTACCTCAAAAATGAATATGGAATTTTATGGATAATGCTGCATAGGTACTTAAGTTAGAGAGGCAATTACATAGCTGTGTTGTAGTTTAATGCTTCCCTTTGTCAATTGAGTCTTGTCAAATGGTGTAGATTAATTTTTCTATTTTCATATATCCTTGCCTTGCCAGGAAGTAAAGAGAACCTACTACCATGGTCAATGTCACCTTTGTGACAGAATTCCTGCTGGAAGGTTTTTCTGATGTTCCAGAACTACAGATTTTACATGGTGTGCTCTTCCTAGTGATTTACCTGGCAGCTGTAATGAGTAACCTCCTTATTATCACTCTTGTTATCCTTGATCTGCAACTCCATACACCCATGTACTTCTTCCTGAAGAACTTGTCTTCCTTTGATGTCTTCTTTGTGTCAGTCCCAATTCCAAAGTTCATTGTCAACAACTTAACTCACAACTATTCCATTTCATTTTTAGGGTGTGCCTTCCAGCTATTTTTAATGACTTCTTTCTCAGCAGGTGAGGCATTTGTCCTTACAGCCATGTCCTATGACCGCTACATTGCCATCTGCTATCCTTTGCACTATGGGGTCATAATGAATGCTGGCACTTGTGTCCTGATGACAAGTGCTTCTGGGGTCATTGGAGGATTATTGGGAGCTTTGTTCACAGCTGGTGCATTTTCAAAGCCCTTCTGTGGCTTCAATGAGATTCCACAGTTTTTCTGTGATATTCCCTCATTGTTAAGGATTTCCTGCTCTGAATCATTAGTGGTAGTTTATGCAAGTATTGGGATTAGTATGTGTTTAGGTGTGTCTTGCTTCACCTGTATTGTGATCTCTTATGTTTATATCTTATCTAATGTGCTAAAGATTCCTACCACAAAAGGTCAGTCAAAAGCTTTATCCACATGCCTTCCTCACATCACAGTCTTTACTGTTTTTATCATAACTGCTGCTTTTGTTTATCTCAAGCCACCTTCAAATACACCATCAGTTATTGAAAAGCTGCTTTCTGTCCTCTACACCATGTTACCTCCAATCCTCAATCCTGCCATCTACAGCTTGAGGAACAAGGACATGAAAAAGGCTCTGATGAAGTTGCTGTCTAAAATGCACACTCTAAATGCTGTCTAAAATGCATTTAACACTTTGAAGATACTACTTGTGATATAGTGCCTTAAAGACAAATAATTTTCCCATAAATTATCTTATTTTGAACTTTGGAAAGAGCTAAGAAAATAAAGCAATAGCCCTATTTTTGTTTTGTCATGAAGAAATGAGCACTCATGAGCTAAAGAGACTACTCCAAATTTCAAGCCATAGTATTATATGAAGTTAATATAGATATATCATGATCCTCATTTGTGCTGTTATATGCAAAAGCATCTCTTCATCTGTGGCCTCTGTTACATCCCCTTTGAAAAAAGTGGTTCTGGTTTCCATGATGTTTTCATTTTTGATATTTTAATAACTCATTCTATTTCACTTATAGATCATGAGTGAATGATTATTTCCAAATGAAAATGTGATTGAGTTGTTTTGATATGAATAACACAATGAAAAGGATTTATGCTCAAAATATGAAATTCATACATGAATTCTCTGACAGTTTTGACTGTCTATTGATGAGGTATTGAAAAGAGAAGGCAAAAATATTGCAGTAGGCTAAGGGTCACTATAAAGTGGTGCCAAGATCCATTTAAAAAAAAACTTAGGAGAAAAACCTATACCAAAGTCATAATCATGAAGGAAGATGCATCTGAGACAATTTCCCAAAGATGAATAGTGCTCAATCATATAAATAATCTTTCCAAAAAGACAGCAGGCAAGGTGGCAAAGTATAAGAACTGTATGTCTGTGTGTCTTCATGCCTGGAAGTCAGAAAAGACTTTATCTCTCCTTGTAAGAAGATAACTTCATTTTGTTGTCTTATTATATGAGCTTGAAAAGAAATTATAAAATGTATTGACATTATAGCAGAAGTTGTGAAATCGTAATGGAATTTTGTCTTTGATTGATTCACTTACAATTAAAGGGTGAAAGTTTCTTCTTTATCTTCTAGGTAAACTACCTAGAGATTCTGTGTCTTAATGGAATATTTTCTGTGCTTTATATTCACTTTATTGTGGTCTTAATTATATAAGGAGGAAAAAAAAACTCCTAAGGTTTTTGTTGTGTTTATTTTTATATAGTAGACAATTTATGATTAAAAATCATGCAGAAATTAGAGACAGTTCCTTTACAACACCTCACCATGTACCAAGTTTCACCTACAATAATATCTTGCATTGTATGTTGCATTAGTTACAATTGATAAAGCAATACATTATTATTATTATTACCTAACTCCATTGCTTAAATTGGGGTTCAATCCTTGTGTTATACATTTACATGGGTTTTGACAAATATATAATGTAATGAATTGATCATTAAAGTATCCTACAAAATTACTGTCCTAAAAATGGCATGATCTCCACAAAATTGTCCTTCTTTCAGTAACACTGGATTCCTGGAAACCATTGATTTTTTAACTATCTCCATAGTTTTGTCATTTCCAGAATGTCACATATTTGGAATCAAACAATATGTGCCTTTTTCACATAGCTCTAGGTTTGTTTGTTTGTTTTGCAGTAATTACTCAATGCTTTTTATTTCTTAAAAATGGTTGTACTACAGAAAAACAGACAAACAAACAAGGAAATTCCTCACCTCACAGTTTTTCTATGCTTCCACCATTGTACATGGCTTCTATTTCTAGCTATTCTATCCAAAGTGCATAATCAATGGCTTTTTGTATAATCACAATGCTGTACATTAATCATCTCAAAAATTTTAGAAAATTTCATTACTCCGTAAAAACTCTACACCCCTTAGCATTCCTTCCTCAGACCTACCTTACCACCAATATATTTTTTTCTTTATAAATTAATTGAAATTTACATTTGGAGAAATGGGAGAAATTATTTGGCAATCACATATCTGATAAGAGGATAATATTCATGATATATAAAGAGATCATACAACTCAACAACTTTAAAAATTTTCAAGGTACATGAAAAGACAACTGTCCAAAGAAGAAATACAAATGGTAAGTAAACACATAAAAAATGTTCAACATCACCAGAGATTAGGAAAATGCAAATCAAAACTACAGTGAGCTATCATTTCACACCTATTAGACTGACCACTATTAAAGAGTCAGATAGGAACATTTATTCAATTTTGGTGAGAATGTAGAATGTTCAGCCACTGTGGAGCACTGTGTTTGGCAGTTCCTGAGGAAGTGGAATATAGTCCTGCCATGTGACCCAGCAATACTATTGCTATGTATAAATCTAGAAGAACTGACAGCAGTGATACAAATAAATATCTGCACACTGATGTTCATAGCAGAATTATTCATGACAGCAAAAGTTGGAGACAATCTAGGTGTCTATCAACTGATGAATGGATGAACAAATTACGGAGTATATACACAACAGAATATTATGCACTGGTAAGAAGAAATGAAGTCATGAAAATTATGGTAATATTGACAAACCCAGAGGCCATTATGTTGAGTCAAACAAACCAGACACAAAGAACAAATACTGTATGATCACCATATTATGAAATAACTACATCATGTGAAATATAAATATATTATGTGAAATATGAATATGGGTAGAATTGTATATATAAGACCAGTTTTCCTTGAAATCGAACAAATGTAAATTAATATTACAAAGTGTTAATAGCATAGGAGTTTTTGAAGGGGTAAAATGGCAGCCTACTCAATGGAGGGAAATATTTGGAAATTTTAACTCCAACAAGGATCTAATAACCATGATATATAAAGAGATCTTATTGAAGCCCTTTCAATTAAAGGTGGAGTGGGCATTACCATCCCAGAATCCTCAGGATTGGGGAATAAAAATCAACTAGAGTGGACTTACTGGTATTCTTCTATAGACTTATTATAATTCCACTAATGGAAGAAATTATATAATTGATGTGTATACAGTGGCCAGTAGAGGTGCTGAAGTCAGGGAGAGGGAAAAAGAGGTGTAATATGGGGCATTTGGGGACTTGGTATTGTCCTGGATGACATTGCAATGACAGATACAGGCCATTATTTATCTTGCCATAAACTACAGAATCGAGTAGGAGAGAGTGTAAACTACAATGCAAACTATAATCCATGCTTAGTAGCAATGCTCCAAAATGTGTTCATCAATTTTAATGAATGTATCACACTAGTGAAAAAGTTGTTAAATGTGGGGAAAAGTGGGAGGTGTGGGGAGTGGGACACACAGATAAAAGACATGGCAGAGGACAGAGCTGAGGTTCTTTGATGTTGGGGTTTTTGATGTTGGAGTTTGATGCTGAAGTCTTAAACTGGAACCCCATAAAGTAAGCACACAGAGAAAAGAGAAGCAATCCTCAGGGAGAGAGGACCTGAGCCAGGAGAAGAACACAGAGGAATAGAGATGGCTCCTTAGACATGGCAGAAACCTCAGGGAGACAGAGCCATTCACCTGAGAGTCTACAGCTGACCTTGTGGAGAAAGCAGATCAGCTGAACCCAGAAGAACCCAGGAAGCCTGAACCCTCACATACATCAGCAGCCATCTTGCTTCAACACATGGAAACAGACTTTGGTGAGGGAATTAACTTATGTTTTATGGCCTGGTAATGATAAGCTCCTACCCCCAAAAAATACCCTTTATAAAAACCAGCCAATTTCTGGTATTTTGCATCAACACCCTTTTGGCTGACTAGTACACTCTGTTACACTGGGGAAAAATTTTTCATATATTTCATGGTAAGGTCCATCCACAGAGTGTTGATTTCAAGGCATTGTGTGCTTTTCCTATTGTGTCCAGAGGGCTCTAAGACCCTCAGAAGCACCCTTTGAGATTTTGCTAACAGTACCAATTAGTGAGATCTGTCTGAGTAATACCCAAGTGTAACTTCTGAGATGACCTCTGTACACATTCTGAAATTTCTTAGCAATAAAAAAAATTTATATTTAATTTTTTGCCCTTTTGGTCAAGGTATTTTTACAAATGTATTGCTGGCTGATGCTTGATATTAAGCCCTTGTTGTCAGAAAGGCACATCCTGCAGAGTCTTTTCTTATGTCCAGAAAGGTATTACATTTATTTGCTGAGTTTGCCTTAGAGAGAAGCCACATTTGAGTACAAAGGAGATGTTCAGAAGGTAACTCTGAGGCAGTATTTACTATTAGGCTAGGTTTCAATTTCACAAAAATAAGGTTCTTAGTTATATGCTTAAATATTGAGGGCTTGGCATATTGGTCTGTTTTCTTTGCTTAGGCAATGCCTGTATACTCAAGAGATATTTGTGCCTCTATTTTAGAACAAAGCAGGACTCTCCAGAATGGGAGTTTAATATTTTCTTGTTAATTGTGTGGGTCTCCAGCCAATGACAAACTACTCTTTGACAAGAAGAACACATTCTTATTCCAGAGAAGCATACCCCAAGTGCACCTTTCCCCACACATCCCCACAACACTGACACCCTGCATCAGTGTCCTTGGACTGTTATATTTGCCAAAAGAACATTCACATATTTATATTTTCAAACAGCTGATCTCCAATTCCCCAGAGCATACCTGTTCCTGCCTTCAGTCCTCCCCTCAGTTCTGTGTATAGCCCAAGCCAACCCTCCAACCCCACTCATCCTCATATTCCAGCACTGGGGACCCCACTCACTTCCCTGCACCAATATCACTCCTGACCATTGCTATACCACCCTTTCCACATTATCATAGGTTCTTCCCAGAATGGGCCTTGGCTCAGCACTCTTCTCCCTTTCTATCTTCTGGTAATCTACCCCTTCCAGATTCTAGCTCTGTGGGTCTGCTCAATATCCTTAGGTCACACTAATGCAGTCATGCAGTGTTTGTCCTTTAGTGTCTGTCTTACTTCACACAACACAAGTTCTTTGAGATTCATTCATTCTCTCACATTTGTCAAAACTTCATTCCTTCTTACAACTAAGTAATATTCTGGCATATATATACCACATTTTGCATATCCATTCATTCATTGATTTACATTTAGGTTGCTTCCATCTATTGGTAATAGCAAATAATGCTACTATGAACATTGGTGTACATATATTGTTTTTGTCCCTGCTTTCAATTCTTCTAGGTATATACCTAACAGTGGGATTGCTGGATCAAATGGCATTTCAGTAGGTAGCTTCCTAGGGAACCACCAAGCCATACTTCACAAAGGTAGCAACATTCTACATTCCCACCAGCATTGGATGAACATTCCCATTCCTCCACACCCCCTCCAACACTTGTAGTTTCCTTTATTTTAGTTTAATAGCAGCTTGTCTAAATAGGAATAAGGTAATATCTCATTGTAGTTTTGAAATAAATTTCCTAATAACTAATAACTCTGAAAATTACACACATCCTTCCCTCTTCCAACTCTTAGAACCTCTGGTGACCACTACCTTTATGTTAAAGCCCCCTGTTGCACAAATGTGGCCAAATTCAGTATACAAATAAACTACCTTACCCCCTGACTTGGGACATGGCTCCCAAGGATGAGCCTCCCTGGCACTGAGGGATTACTACTAAGTATCAACTAGCAATGCATCTGGAAAAAGACCTTGGCCAGAAGGGGGAAAGCATAAGTATAAATGAGTTTTTATGGCTAAGAGACTTCAAAGTGAGTTTGGAGGTCATTCCAGAGATTATGCTTACGCAAATATCAGCAGGATCTCATTGATTGCCACAGTAAAGCTGTCTCAAATAGCAGGGCTGTTGAGGGCTGTAGAGACATCCAGAAACTATAAGCAGGGCAGAGAGCTCAAGAGTTCAGCACTCTTTTTGTGGGCTTTACTGTAAAATTTATGCTCCCCAGTGTAACAGAGTTAGACTCATTTTTAAGCACTCTAGACCTGGCTTTTCTGCCCCTTTTACCTGAACCTATAATTAGCACTATACTTGATAAATATATGTCTTAGCAACTTAAGCTTTTGATCTTTCCATGTGCCAGTTGAGCTCTGAATTTCAGCAGAATTGCAACACTACTGTCATTGGACTAACCCAGGAGATGATCATGTAATTTTTTTCTTTCAATCTGTTAATGTGGTGTGTTGCATTGATTGATTTCCTTGTCTTGATGAGTACAACCTGAAAGTGAGTATTTCTCCTATGCCTTTGTTTTTATTGCTGATTGCCTTTGTGTTAAGGATCTTTTTTGATTCTTGATTCATCTTATTCTAGACTATTTGATTGATTTTTGCAGCTCTTCTTCATCTGATTCTTGCCCTGGATAAGGGGTACCATTTTTAAGATCTTAATTCACACATAAATCTTTGTAAAGAGGATTCTTACATTCCATTCTCTCAGCAGCAGCAAGTCAAGGACTTGATCTCATGGCATCCTGCCATGGGAGCAAGGTATTGCACTTTACCAAACAGGGAGAGAGACTCTCTGTTCTTTGTTTTAGTTCATTAGTCTTTTCCTCGTACTTTTCACTGGGTGGTGTATGCTGTTCCTCTGGCCTCCAGAGCCATTGAAGAGTTGTATCAGACAGTTCTTACATGTTTAATAATTGCTTTAATAGAATAACTGAGTCCTAGAGTATCCTATTCCATCATCTTCCCTAGAAGTCCATAATGGAATTTTATATTGCTGAGATAATATAGTCAATTTTTGTACATTTGATTTAGTTTTTTTTTTTTAATTTCAATCAATAATATATTAAATACAGAAGGTATTTGGAAATAAAATATATTTTTTATTCAGAATTATCAATTTTTGAAATATTAACAAAAGTTAAAACAGAAGTACAATACTAAAGGCTTTACAAGCTCCTTAATCTATTTTGTTGCATACTTTTTATAAGAATTATAGTCATAGATAGGACTTCAAGTTGGAGAAGCTGGTTTCCCAATATCCCATTTGATTGAAAGGTAACGTTGGTGTAATTTTTCAAGTTTTTCAAATATTCATTGACAAATATTATTTGGTGTTAAATATATTTTCAATTTAACTTTTCAAATTTTAACTTTTCAAAAAAAGCTTTCTTTTTAAATAAAAATTAGTTAGTAAAGAAGCATTAGTACAGAAATTCATTCTCTTTTGAGAGGTTAAATATATACCTGGACAATGGCAAGAATATATAGACCACAACAACTCACACCCACAACTTCTGCAGTAATTGGTGTAATTGGACTGAACTTGGCCCAATTTGTCAATTTCCATAAATTAATACAGGACCAACCAAAGGAAGCCAAATATGTTCACCAAAGCAATGACATAGGTTTACTTACTTTTACCAAGCGGGCTTACAGCTTTCCCATGTAAATAACATCCAGCAAGAACATACATAAAGGCTTCCTTTTTCCAGACAATGGCTGCCAAATATAAATGTGACTGCAGCTGACATCCTTATTATAGCAAACCTAAATAAAATTTTTCAGTATGTAAGTTCTCACCATTCTGGGATGATTGTCACAGGTTGCGGTTTAGATTCCTGAGTTTCCTATGTGGAAAGGTGGTGTATTGTGTTATTTTTCTGGCTACTGACAATATGAAACTGGAGCTATAAAGCTCAGAACATAGCTTCATTGATGTGGGCTATGGGTAGGAGGCTCTTTGTCTCTTCAGAGATAACCTTAACCTACACTGTCTGTCCTGACTTGTGGGTGTGGAACTGTAAGAGGTTGCAGTCCTGCTCTTGGTAACCATGGCAATGACTCCAGTCCCAGGAAACAGTTTAACAATGCAAAGCCTATAAACTTTAAATATTCAGGGAAAATGCAAACCAAATGTGCTAAAGGCTTATCTAGAATGTGCGAAGTCCATGCTAAAAGCTTAAATAGGATGTGGAAGATATATGCTAATTCAAGCCTATTGAGAACTGAAACAAAAGGACTATTTGACCTTTCTTCTCTGTATAAAAGGGACTCAAAAATCTTGTTTGGGGCTCCGGTTCGAAATAGAAAGCTCCTGAGTCCGGCTGGCTGTCAATAAACCACTTTTCCTTCTCAAAATAATTCCTGAGTCCTGGACTCTCTATATGCAAATAATTGAACCTCTCTCAAATTCTACAACATCATCAGTCAAAGCATATTTGGTAATAATGATGATTTCAAGAAGCATGAGCTGGATATCTAATGCCTATATAGACTAGGAAACAAAGACTGAGTTTGAGCAAAGTCCTGAACTCATAGGGTATGAAAATAACATATTGAATATATAAATGTCCAAGCCAGTATAATCTATAAGTATGGAGATTGAATATATATCTCCTGCATGGACCATGAATTCAAGCTCCCAAGTTTTTGTAAAAACTGGTTCAGTAAAAAAAAAATCCACAAGTGTTAGAGTAGAAAAAAGTAAATAAATGATCTGTGTAGACATTTTCAAAAATCACAAATCATGATCTTCCACTGTATATTGGCTATGGTGGGAGGAAAATATCAGCTGAGGAAACGTTTAAAGAATAAAAAAAGGTATGGGAAGAAATGAAAGAAAGGAAGAAAAAGAGAAGGAAGAAAAAGAGAGTAAGAAGAGAAGAAAGAAGAAATGAGAAGACATATGAAAAATTGTATAAAATATATAAAAAAAACAGAAATATTATCTTAAATTAAGTTAAAAATAATTTTATCAATCCAGTTAAAGGAAACACTTGAATAAGTGAAAGATAAATATGAGGAATTTACTAGCATGCAGCAGAGAAAAGTAAAGTGGAATATGTTTTTTTAAAAGCACTTAAAGAAAACAACATGTAAAATGAGTTCTTCCAGAATTAAAGAGAGGCAAAAATATGGGAACTTATAAAGTTTATTTTTTTATAAATTATAAAAGATTGCAAGTATATAATTTAAGAAATCCAGTTCCATTATATGAATAAAGCCACACTGTGACTGTTAAAAACAAACTGGTGACTCAAAATTATGTTCCTCAGTAAAATATATTCTAAATCTTAATCCATTTCTGTGGATGTGACTCAGTTAGAAATAGGACCATTTCATAAGGTTTCTTCTGTTACAGTGGAGCCCCACTGAATTAGGATAGGACCTAATCCTATTACTGGAAGATACATAGAGAACATCACACAGAGAGAAATTCTCAGGGAGTTGCCAGAAAATGAAATCAGTGGTACCTGGAAGAGAAAAGAGAAGATGCCACCATGTGCATTGCCCTATGACAGAAAAGCCAAAGGACAAGGGTTTCCAGCAACTAGTTGCAGAAATCCACAGTCATCAGGGAGAATGAAATGTCCTGGTGAGGCCCTGGTTTTAAACTTCTCACCATCTTAAAACTGTGGTCCAATAACCACATTTTAAAGCTAACTTATTTTATGTTATTTTTTTTTACCAGCCAGGAAACCAGTACACACTTTGACAGACAAATCAAGGTAAAACTCTTGTTGAAACATGAAAAGGAAAAATCCAAAAATACTTATGAGTGAAAAAAAAAAAAAGATTTCCTAAAGAGAAAGGAGAATAGATGCTTCATGTGGGAAAACAGAAGATTGAAAAATTAAATAAAACCATATGGAATTGCCAATGTTTAACTTTTTGATCTACAAAATTAGCATGAAAAGAATATAATTATAAACCTGAAAATTCATGAACCATTTGTTTTTGTACAAATGTGATAGTAAAATTAATATATTTTTAGTCAAATGGAAGCTCATATATTGAGAGGTAAATCATTTTCAGGCATTTTCTGAAAAGCTTTCTAAAGAATCTTGTATGGACCCTTCCGAAGACCTGGTGTTAGACATTTCTCCAAGGAGCATTAATTCCTTTAATTTATTCCTTTATTAGAGAAAAATATCTGGCTATCAGGTGTTCATTCTGCTTGGGAGTCCTTTTGCCTCTTGGCACTTTCAGCAGAGCTAGAAAATACTTGCATGTATTTGCATATGTGTACACATACATAGAAATGTACATGCAGGCATACATTTCCATGTGCACACATACACATAAATACATACTTTATAAGTCATATGACTGAAATCTCCAAGTCCAGTCCATACTCACATCATTCTTCTATTGCATTTCCCAATGAAATTCCATATATTTCTTCTTCTATGAGAATCCTGGTCCCCAATAGCACATTTACTTATCTCCTCTATCCTTATAATACAAATAAAATATTGTCAGACTTGCTTTACCCATAATATTAAAAAACAAACTTACTAAAACTTTATTCTCAATCTCCTCTGCTATGAAAATTTAAAACAAGTGTTTGTCACAAATATAAATTCCTTTTATTCTTTTTACCAAGCAAATAGAGCAAGCTAATTCACATAAAGCAATTGGGAGGTCCATCTTTTCCACTCATTAAAAATTATATTACAGAGAAAATTTAAGGTCTCTAGATCTGGTTTATGCATATTTGACTTGAAATGTAGGAGATGGATTTGATATTTTTAAAGCATCTTCCAACAATAAAAATCATATTCTCCCTAAATTAATTGGAAAAACATCAATCTTAGACAGTGTCCATGGAGGAGCACATAATGATAGGGTACTGACCCTTAGAGTGCTTTTCACCTTGAGAACTACATGACACAGAGCTGCTCCCCTACCTCCCAATTATCAAGCAACCTATATTGCTAAAATCATACCTCAACAGCTATGCCTGCACCTGGGAGTATAGCATTGGTTAAAGCAAGCTTCCCAAATCTAGAATAATGACTGAAAATCTATTCACTTAGCAATGATCTTCTAACTATGCCTTCTTAATAGAATGTTGGGTACTGGAGGTGAGAAGACAGTATGGACAATGCAAACATAGATGTTTTGGAATTGCTATTGGCCAGACCTAATTCCTGCATATGTGTTCTTGAACAACAATTTTTGCAGAAAGAGTATAAAAAACTTGAAAAATAATCATGGTGAGCATAGTGAAGCACTCTTTTAAGAAATGGTGGGGCACACATATATTTAATGGCAGGGAGGTCAATGTGTGCATAAAATATGGACACTTGCGACTAAGTCAAATTGTGACTCACCAAATTTTTAATGTAGAGAACGTTTAGGAATAAATTAATCAACATTTCCTCATATTTTCTCTTTATCAATGTACAGTGGGTGATATATGATAACCTATTTATGTCTAAAAGAATAATAATCATAAAATTAAAATTCTAAGTGATAAAAGAAAATTGGAATATAAACTGTAAGTTTTACATCAATGTGAAATGTACTGAACTTGATAACTGCCCTTAAAGGTATTATATAAATAAGTATCCTTTTAGTGGGAAATGTACATGACAGTATTACATGTTTAAGAAGTATCACGTTTGCAACTTCCTCTCAAATATTCCGAAGATAGATAAATGATAGACATCATGATAATGATACAGAAAATGTGGCAAAATATTAAATTAGGTAATTTGGTTTATCTGGTGGGGGTGTATGTTGAAATTCTCTGTATGGGGTTGGTATTATTTTTGCAATTTTACTATATATTTGAAATTATTTCAAAATAAAATTGTTTAAAATATTTTTTTATAAAATAGTTCAGAATTTGTCTGCAATATCCTGTACTTGAACTGATTATATACAGTTGAACAATATATTCATTACTTACCTCCTGGATTAGTTCTTTCATCTTTTTTTTTTACCTCATTCAATGTGTTTATAATATTTGTTCAGTCAGATTTAATTTTTTCAGTTTGCTTTCAATTTTAGAGATTTCTTCTCTACCCATTACCTCTTTAATAATTTTATTTCATGTGTTTGGATATGTACATTATTGACAAGCTCCCCAAGTCAAAACTTTTTATGATTTCCATTTCCATTTTCAGTTATTTTTTTTTCTGGTGTGAGGCAGGGAAACACTTTCATTATTTTACTGGTACTATTTGTTAATGAGACTGTCCTTTCCTCATGGAGTGTACTTGCTCATTGTCAAAAATAGATCAGCGATAGATATGATCTGCAAATTCTATTCTATTGATCTACATGTCAGTCCTTGTGCCAGACCCATATTGTTTTGGTTAGTGTAGCTTTGTAATAAATTTTAAAATAAACTTTGTTCATTTACAAATGATTTTGGCTTTTTGAGCACTTCCTTATGATATATCTTCCATATGAATTTGGTTGGCTCTTCCATTTCTTCAAAGAAGGCTGTTGGAAGTTTTATTGGAAGTACATTGAATCTGTAATTGCTTGGGGATAGAATTGACATTTAAACAATGTTTGGTCCTCCAATCCATGAATCATGTATGTTCATCCATTTATTTAGACCTTCTTTAATTTTTATCAGCAATGTTCTTTAGTTTTCCATATATAAGCCCCTTACATCCTTGGAAACATTTTACTAAATAAATTAGTTTTGATTGCTTTGGTAAATGGAATATTTTCCTGAATTCCTAGTATGCTGTTCATTTTGTTTATAGAAAGACCAGGGATTTTGTGTCTTGATCCTGAAAGTGGCAACTTTGCTCAACTCATTTATTAATGTTGTCTGCAAACAGGGAATATTTTACTTCTTTTCCAAGATGGAGAGCTTTTATTCTTTTTCATTTCCTACTTTATTTTTGGCTAGAACTTCCAGTACTATGTTGATTAAGAGTGTTGAATGTGAGTACCCTTGTTTTGTTCTTGATTTTAGGGGAAAGCTTCCAATCATTCATTGCTTAGTATGCTAGATGCAGGGGTTTCTTATATCTCTTTTACCATGTTGAGGACATTTCCTTCTATATCTAGTTTTCTGAAGCTTTTTTATCGAGTAGTTTTGGCTTTCATCAAATGCCTTTTTTTGGGTCATTTGAGATGACCTTTTGTTTTGTCCTCTGGTCCTATTAATGTAGTGTATTGCATTAACAGGTTTACAAATTTTGAACTACCTTTGAATGAGTGAGATAAATCCCAATTGATCATTGTTTATACTTCTTTAAGTGTGCCCTTTTACAAGATTTGTTAGTATTTATTAATGAGTCATTTATCTCTATTCATAAGAAATATTGTTCTATTTTCTTTTCTGGTAATATCTTTATCTGGCTTTGGTATTATGGTGATTCCAGTCTCATAGAATGAGTTGGAAGGATTCTCTCCTATTCAATTTTTGGAAGATTAGTATCAATTCTTTTTGGAATGTTTGGTAAAATTTTCCATTGACCATTTGTTTCTTGTTTTTTCTTTCTTGGGAGATGTTTGAATAGTTACTCAAACCCTTTCCTTATTATTGGTTTCTTGTAGGCTTTTATTTCTTCTTGATTCAATGTAGGTACTTAGGTAGGTGTAGATAGGTAACGTGCCTCTAAGACCTTTTACATTTCATATACTTTATCTAATTTGTTGACATACAAGTGTTCATGATACTGTTTCAATAGAGTTTGCACTATACTTTTTAAGCCAATGGTAGTCAGCATTCACAGAAGAGAATACACCATTTCACACAGAGAGCAGTTATCTTAGAGTATTCCCAATCCCTCTCTCACACCCTTGCCAACACCTTTAATTATTCATATGCTATAATCTCCAAATAAATTGTTACTATTACTTAAAAAATCATTTTTCAGATCAATTAATAAGAAAATATAATTTATTTTACCTTTATTAATTTCTACTCTGCTGCTCATCCTTGATATGCATTTGAGTTCTGACATTTCATTTCCCTTTCTTCTAAAGAAATTTTATTTTTTCAAAATTCTTGAAGGGCAATTTGCTGGTGACAAGTAACCTGTTTGTGTTTTTTTCATAGAATGTCATTATTACCTCAACTTGAAAATTAATTTCACTAGATATATAGAGATATATAATTCTAATTTATCATTTTTACCATTTATCTATCTATCTATTTATTTATTTATTTCTCTCCCCCCCCATCCCGTTTGTCTGTTCTCTGTGTCTATTTGCTACATCTTCTTCTTTGTCTGCTTCTGGTGTTGTCAATGGCACAGGAATCTGTGTTTCTTTTTGTTGATCAATTCATTGTGTCAGCTCTCCGTGTGTGCGGTGCCATTCCTGGGCAGGCTGCACTTTCTTTCACGCTGGGCGGCTCTCCTTATAGGGTGCGCTCCTTGAGCGTGGGGCAAGGGTGCACTCCTTGCACAAGGGACACCCCTGAATGGCACTGCACTACTTACCTTTTAAATATTTCACACATCGCTCTTCTTCCTTCCATGCTTTCTGGTAAAATGTCTGCTATATTTTTATCCTTGTTACTCTTTAGGTAAGTTTTTTACCTTTTCTGCCTTTATTCAAGATAAAATGTTCATATCCTATTATTAGTCCAGTGGCTTTTGTACTAGGAAAGGAAATATGTCTATGACTATCTATATTAACGTATTTCTCCAGATTTTACGTTTTTCACAATGTTAACAGCAAATGTATTTTTTATATTGTACATTATCTCAATTGATTCAGAAAACACATTTGAAATATTTAACCATTTCTAAACAAAAAAACTCTGTTACCTGGCATCAGAAGAGAACCCCATAACTTGATAAAGTGTGACTGTTCAATTAAAACAAAACAAAACAAAACAAACTAAAGATAATATTGAAATTAATGGTGAAAGCCTGAATGATTTATCATAAAGATTTGAAAAATGAAAGGATGTTTTCTGTAGCAGTTTGATATAGTTATAAATTCAAAAAATAGATATTGGATTATGTTTGTAAATTGGTTTGTACCTGAACATGATTTAATTATGATTAGGGCTTTGATTAGGCCATGTCAGTATGGAGTTGAGAGCCCTGTCTTTGGTGGGAGGGAACTCACAGATAAAAGACATGGCAAAGGACAGAGCTGGGTTTTTTGATGTTGGAGATTTGATGTTGGAGTTTGATGTTGAAGTGTTAAGCTGGAGCCCTGGGAAGTAAGCACACAGAGGAAAGAGAAGCAAGCCCCAGGAAGAGAGGAATTCTGAGCACATGAAGAAGCAAGCTCTGATTAGAGAGGAACCCTGAGCCTGGAGACTAGCAAGACCTGGTAAGAGAGGAACCCAGGAAGCCTGAACGCTCAAAGATGATAGCAGCCATCTTGCTCAAACATGTGAAAATAGACTTTGATGAGGAAAGTAGCTTATACTTTATGGCCTGTTATCTGTAAGCTCCTACCCCAAATAAATATCCTTTGTAAAAACCAACCAATTTCTGGTATTTCACATCAGCACCCCTTTGGCTGACTAATACATTTTCTTTTATTCACTGTCATTCAGCTTTGTACAGAATGCCCAGGCTATGCAATAAGCCAAAATAGGAATGAAAGACCTAATAAATGAGAAAGTGTAACTTTTTTTATTCACAGACAAAATATTAACCTAGAAAATCCTTAGGAATCTTCTAAAAATATTGCAAGCTTAAATTACATTCTCAAATAGTAAGTCCTGGACTAATGGAAATGGAAAACAAAAAAATATCATTTAGATTAGAGTATATTAGAATCAAAAATATGAAATAATTAAGGATCAATTGAATAATATATATGTATATCCTGTGTAGTAAAAAGTATAAAACTTTTTTGAAAACATTTTTTAAGATCTTTTAATGTGGAAGGTCTGATTCCTGGAGCTTCTTGCCCTGCCAACTTCACACAATCCTCTTCCCTCGGTTATTCTTTACCATTAGATTTCCCCTGATGTTTTGGGCCAAGAATTCATGTTATGTGTGCAATATGAAAACTATAAGTTAGGATATAGATTTTTCTGGATTGATATTGCCCTGAGACAATCCACAGAAACACAGGCACATAGGTTTTAGAGCAACTCTCTTTAAATATAGGAACCCAATAACATAAAATTGAAGATGACGTGGGGCCATGAAGATGAAAAAAAAAATCTCAAAGCACATGAGGAAACAAGTTAACATAGCTAACAAAAAGAAAAACAGAACAAACTGCAAATTCAGACCTAAAAAAGCATTTCAAATTTTTGTATTGTTAGATACCAAGTATTAATATTTTATTATGTATAAAAATGAATTTAGTTATGGAAATGAGTATAGATCAAGAGATTATCATAAAAGCTTAGGACCATTTGTGAAAAACATAGTATTTCTGGAAATAAAAAACAATAACTGAAAATAAAAATACAAGACAGATACAAACCACTTTAATGAAAATACGGACTTGAATATACTCCTGTTGGAAATATCAGGAATGAAATACAGAGGGACAAAGAGGCAAAAAATATCAAAGTAACTTAAAGAAACAGAACACAAAGAGTAAAACATAATGAAGATCGCAAAAGGAAGATATAATTGAAAGTGGGAAATTTAAAATACCCAGAGTGACGACCCATTACCTACAATGGTTCCATAAGAAAATGTAGCATGCCCATTTACAGTTATGTGATTTACTCCAGTGTTCAAACACTAGGTGAAAAATAAGAATTATTCAAGGGTCAAGGATTTAGATGTCAGTTGCTGCAAATGGACAAAGACTAGTTGTGGAAAAAATAAGTGTATTTAAGATTATAGTCCATGTAGCAGTCATATTGCTATTATGTCACGGACATTCAAAATCTCTGTGATGAATATGAAAGCCACTAAGTGTACACTTTGCGTGGCTTGTACAAAGCATGAGTCATGTAACACAATAAATCTTGTGGTGAAAAATAGACTGTAGTTAGAAAAAATATGAGAACATTTTCTCATGAACTATAGCAAGTATGTAATACTAATACCGGGTGTCATTAACTGAGTAGGTTGGGGGAAAAATAACCTAAAGTAAGAAACTGGGTATAGATAGTAATATTTTGATGCTGCTCTTTCATAGTTTGTATCAATTGTTTCACTACAAAGCAAGGCGTTGTTGCTGGGGTAATCTACAGAAGCCCTGTATGATGATATTCATGATTGTTCTGTAAGTTGACAACTTATATTATATACTCATTTTTATGGATGTTTATGAATGAATGATAAACTTCAATTTTAAAAAAGTATTTAAAAATTCAGTAATATTATCAGGAAATAAAATTTCACCTAAACATCATCTCCATGATATAAGATGGAGTGTGAATAAGAGGTTCCTAGATGATAGAAGCAAAACATAGTTATCCAGGTCATGGAGATCATGAAAATCACAGAGGCAAAAAGATGGAGCAGGCTAATTACAATACCAAGGGAATTTTTATCTGTTCTAGGAGATCAGTGAATTGCACAAGATCAGACTCTGGAAATAAATTCCACCTTACCCAACACTGAGGAAGACCCTTCTGAATCTAATTATGAAGCTGCTTCCAATGAGCAGCCATGATGACTCTTTGATGACAAGAGAACTATTACAGATTTTGAGAAGTAAGTGCTCTTGGGAACTTCCTACCTTGCCTTTTCTGGTCATTAAAGTTATTTCACTGGGGGCTGGCTTAAATTCAGAGGATGAGTAAATTAAAGGACTTGAACAAAATCCACATTCTAGTTTCCAAACCAGAGACTATGTATCTTATTCTCCCTCTCAATCTCAAACTGGGATATTATGTTCAATTTAAAGATTATGTAGATGCAGACCTAAACTTAAAGTGTTACATTATTTAGAAGCAAAAAATTGTTAGGCGTACAATAACTACATACACGTAAGAAGCAATTAAAGGATTGCTGATGCCTTTATTTTTTCTAATGAGACCCAGTGAGATTACCTCTTTTCTCTATCCTGAGGAAAGGGCAGTGGCATTATCTCTTGGATCTGAAATGGATAAGAAGAGCATTGTCTCTGAGGCATTACAGTCTGAGAAATGAAACTTACAATGAGAAGTGTGATCTCCTGGGAGAATAACATATAATTATCAAAGGTCATTTGTACTGATTTAAAAGTCTTGCTGCTTCTTTGGGAAATAATTACCCAACACAGAGAATATCAAGGTCACTTTTCATAATAGTCTAGAAACAAATAATGATATGCAGAGATTAAATGTGTTAAACCAAAATCTCATGAGTTAGAAGTAAGAGTGGAGTTGGGGCTAGAGACAGGAATCTGGAAGCTCTTGGATAATAATTGCAGTGCTCTCTGGCTCTTCATATAACTTGAAAACAAGAACTTTCTGTTTTAACAAAAAGTTTAGAAAGAGGAAAACACTAAATTATTTAGACAATTCATTTTTACTTCCTTTTATCATAAAACTACTTTAAAAAACTAAAAATCTTTGAGAAAGCATTCTTATCAGTCTTTTATTCTTAATATTATTCCGTTGACCCTGCTTGGCAAAGGTGACATTCTCGGGAGCTGTGAAGACTTCATGTAAACAATCTCCTCTGTTTTTCCCCCTTCCTCTTATTATCAGATATAAAAATATTGGAAAAATATATGATCCCTACTCCATCAAATCTTTATAGCCCTTTTAGACACAACTTGATTTTAGGGCTGTTGCGTGCATTGTAAATATTTCATAAGTTTTTGAAGGCCAATGGGGACATGCCTTGTTTACTTTTGTTTAATAATTTAATTATGTGGCATTGTTCTGGACAAGTGCTTGGGTCAATTAATCAATAAAAGCTTTTCTATTACTGTTATCTGTAGGGGCAAAACAAAATTTACTAATGCTGTCACACTTATTTCATATAATTCAACTGATATAAGATATAACACAAGTCAAAAATAAGTCTGAAGGGAGAAAAATCTTTTATCACGGTCAAGTAATTTGGGTGTGGGAGTAATACAAAAGGATACTTCCTGACTGGTTTATGCTAGCCATCCCTAAAGCACACAAATTGATTGAATAGAATACATGTTGGATGTTTTGTGAGTTTGCTGCCAACTCCTGGGGAATGTAAACCCTCTTCCAAGCTTTATACACCTCAACAGGTTAAAGAGCTGTGGGTTTAAGCTCTAGTTGCCTCGTCTAGCTTACCATGAGTTATGCCCTGGTTCTCCCTCATTAATCTAAAAGTATTGGAAGGGCAGCTTTTCTCCAACAGGGCATACAAGGTTTACTAGATTATAAGAAACTGCCATTTGTTTAAGACTTTTGGACCTTTAGAACATTTTGTAATTTTTCTCCTCAGAAAACCACCCGAGCTGTAATGGATGGATTCTAAGAAGATTAAAGTTAGAAGTACTCTTCCTGGAAAACCTCTATTCTTCCTTGCTGCCTTAGTATATGGATGAAGATAATTCAAATTAAAGGTATATTAAAATGTTCTGCTTACATTCAAGAAATTGCTTATTTCTTTCCTTCCCAATACAGAGGAAATTTTGCCTTTTAGTTTGTTCAATGCTTCTGTCCCCTCCAATGTACTTTGTTTAAACACTTCATCATTTTCCCAAGATCTGGTTCCATTAATTTGCCCCTCACATTACTTATTCATTTTCCTCTTTTCCTTTCTCTATTTCTCTACTGTTCTCCTCTTAATCCCCCTTTCATTTTCCTTTACCATTCTCTATTTCTTTCTGTATTTATGGATTATTAAATCATATGTTTATCGCTCAAGATAAATAATGGTGTTGCACCGCTGCTCTTGTAACTATTACATCTTTATTTATCCTAGATTTCAATTGCTAGCATATATAGCAAGATTATATTTAATTTTTAAATGATCACTTAACCTCATTAGACCCAGTTTATGTGTTACTCTATTCAACTTTCTTCCTTATAATTCACCAGTGCTTTCTAATACGAATAGTTAAGACTATTTTTTCAGTCAATTTAGGACAATATCTGCTATTTCTCACACCCCTTTTTCCTGAAGCTCTCTTTTCTGCTTTTAAGTTAAAATGTCTCATTCCTAAAATATTTTTTCTATGAGATGCTCTTTCCCCTGCCATTTATTCTATTCTGTTATTAATCCAAAACTGTTGATAATAAAATATGAAATGACTATTAAAAAATAGGGTCTTATTTTTGTGTGTGGTCTTGTTGGAAGTAGATTTCCTTATCTAAAACTCTAGGGCAGTAAGGCAAACTTTCACATTGCTTTTTAATATATTAAAGTATTTGATTTTTCCAAGCATGTATTTTCCCATTAAAATATGACAATATATTTTCCCATTATTTTAGATGGCTTCAAGCCACTTTTTCTATAAGATAAAAATTTAAATAATAAAATATAAGATAAAAATAAAATTTTTCTAATTTTTATTTTATAAATTTAACATACTCTAAATAAAATTGTATTAAATCCTCATAATAGTAATAGCTATTAAAATTGTTTAGAATTATATTTGTTTGTGAAACTAGCAGGTATGGCTTTACTATGTTAAAATAAATATTGTTTTTATGGTTATGTCGAGAATGTGAGGGAAAAACTACCTTGGTCAGATCATATGTGTATATTTTGTTTCCATTCCTTGATTTTACCATTTAAGAGACCAATTTCATATTGATAAGACTTGTCAATATTTGAGATAATATTACTTTGGAAGGTGCAGAAACTACCTATAACTAGATTACATCTATTGTTCTAGGTAGGCAGGAGAGAATCAAAATAAGCATAAAAGTCAACTTAACTCCTTTTTAAATGGAGAATTAATCACTACTGCTCTTGTTTCAGTTGTAGAAATGCTTTTATTAGGTCCTAGAGTAAAAAGATGAGTAAAATTAAACTTAATGAAAAATTTACATAAATAGAAGAGTTAACTAAGAGAATGATTATAAATGTCTACACCATTTAGCTTTCAAAAGAAACTGTAGAACCATGGTATGGAGTGTAAACAAAAGGGAGAGAAGAGAAATAATGCAGAAGTGATTGGCTTAGGGTCTAGGATTTCACAGACATTCCAATATTTGCTGGTTCTTGCTGTTAATTAAATACTTTCAAGAACATGAAAATAAACATCTTGCTTATTGTCTTAGGTATTGCTATTTTCATGAGAAATGGTTCAATACATTTGAAAATCAATTTATCAAAATAACTAGAAGTTATTGAAATTTTCACCAAATAAATAAAATTTTCAAGAAAAACCTGGGAAACAATTTTAGTGCCCCACAATAGAAAAGTGAATACAGTTACACTAGAATAGTATACATAATAAATAGATTGCATCAAGCTACAGGCAGAAGATTCATCCATGACTTCTAACCCACCAGAAAACTTACATGAAAAAGGATAATATTTATGGATAAAAGATAGACTCCTTTACAATTATAATTTTATAGTCAATATTGCAAATTCCAATGGAAACAAATGACTCAAAAAATATTTGAAGTACTTAGGAATAGAAGTGGAATTACTTTCTTCTTTCAAAATACACTTAGTCAGATATAGAAGATTTGTATACCCATACTAATTACTTTACCTCTGAGAGGACAGAAAATAAGTGTACATTGCTTTATGTAATGTTTTGTCTAAACCATGATGTTTCAAAATAAACATGTTAGTACATCAACAAGAAAATAAAGGCTGAATTTATTTCCTGCAACAGTAAAAATTGAAAGAATCATGTCCATGCAATTTAAGACATTAAGTGCACAGAAAGGATGGATATGTAGTTAAGTTAAATCAAATAGATTGTATGCATTTAAATAGCCTCTTGCTAATAAGTGTGCCAGTGGGACTCTTATAAAGTTAAAATAAGTAGATAATGCAAAGTAAGTAGGTGCGTTTCTGGGGTTTGGAATGAACAAGATTAATAATCAGTAGTGCTAATAAATATTAGAAAAATAATTGTAGAATAAAATAAGAAAAAAGTTCTAGAGTAAAATTTTATGTGAGAAGGTGCAATAAAATTATACATGATTTATTAATCACAAGATACATTAATATAACCATTTTCTTTACTCCTTAGGTGTCATATCTTAAAAGCATGGCAAATCAAACAATAACGGCAGAATTCTTGCTCACAAGATTTACTGAGAATTGGATGCTGTTGAGGCTACTAGCTGTGCTGTTCTTGCTGATCTACCTAACAGCAATGCTGGAGAATTTTCTTATCATCCTTCTCACAGTTCTTGACCAGCACCTCCACACACCAATGTACTTTTTCCTCAGGCACTTATCGTTCTTAGATCTGTGTCTCATTACTACTACAGTTCCCCAGTCCATCCTTAACTCCATCACCTTCACTACCTCCATCTCTTTCCTAGGCTGTGTGTTGCAGCTCTTCTTGGTGGTTCTCTTGGCAGGATCTGAAATTGGCATTCTCACTGTGATGTCCTATGACCGCTATGTTGCCATATGCCGCCCTCTGCACTATGAGGCTATAATGACCAAAGTAGTCTGTGTACAGATGATGACTGTGTCATGGCTCAATGGCAGTGTCTTGGGAATCTTGTACTCAGCTGGGACATTCTCTCTAAATTTCTGTGGCTCGAATAAGATAAATCAGTTCTTCTGTGATGTTCCTGCCCTATTAAGGGTCACTTGTTCTGAAGAACATGCAACCATTAACATCAGTGTGGCCATTGGTGTCTGTTATGCATTTTCATGTTTAGTTTGCATTGTGGTATCCTATGTGCACATTTTCTCCACTGTGTTAAAAATTCCATCCAGACAGAGCCAGTCAAAAGCCTTTTCTACCTGCCTGCCTCACCTCTTTGTTGTGAGCACATTCCTTGTGACTGGTGCTATTGCTTATTTAAAGCCAAATTCTGATGCGCCCTCTTCTCTAGAGTTGTTGATATCTGTTTTCTATTCTGTGGCACCCCCAACCTTAAACCCTGTTATCTACTGTCTGAGGAACAAAGACATTAAATTAGCTCTAGGTAAATTCCTAAGGAATTTTAGAAGTAGAGGACTAATGGAAAGATGACTAAAGATGGAATAATATTTCCTTTATTTTTGTTCTTTGATTAACTCTCTGAAATTATTTCTATTTAGAGATCAATATATCACAGATCCTCATTGGTAAGTTTACTAAATTACTCTATTTTGCCTCATTATTTTGATACTAATTATGAAGATTTTCTTATTATATCTTTGTTGACTTTCACTTTTGCTCTGAAGGTCACATACATGACATTTTAAGGGGTACACAGTCTGCCAAAATTTTCACCCTCCCTAGAATTCACTTAATTTTGTGAAGGCTTTAATATTTTAGATTATTTTTACTTATTAAACTATGTTGACTCAACTTTCTTCATAGCTTCTAATTCTCACTATGTAGTAAGTATGACATTAATTTTGCATTAAAAACAGTGCTCAATTTTATCACAAGCTTCACTTAGTTGACTAATGTGTTCTTGTGGAAGGATTTCGTATAATTATTCACAAATATTTGGAATTTTATAAGATGTTTCTCTTACATCTTTGTGTTTCTTATGTAAATTATATTTTGGGAACCCAGATTCTTCTCACATTATTAGAATGTATTTGAAATTGTGAAAGCCTCTGGCACTCCTTCTCACATTGTGATCTATCCCATGTGCTAATTTTACCAGCTTTTAAGATAGTATTTAATTTTATATATGGTTATCAATAACCCAAATTTCAAGTGGAAAGCACAAAAGACATGAGAGACAGTATAATGAAGGATATCAAAATGACTTATTTTTTTTTAATCTCAAAAGAACAAGAACTGTAACTAGCCATGGATAGTTTGGGAATGCAGCTATATTGGTACAGAATGTATTGTTAATATCTTCTCTGACATCTTGTACTTTGAAACATATTCTCCATCATATTGTTTATTGTGATATATTCACATGCACTGGATGTGACACAGCTACTGGGGTCCCTGCAAGCTTGGATATCACTTCTGTGATGCTCCTGTCAACTCATCCCCTAATCATTCCCCAAAAGCATTTTCTTCACAAAGGTGATTTAGCTGCATATAAAGGGAACTATTACTTGCAAATCAGTGACAACTAGCACTGAGTATCAAGAAAAAATTGCTTTCCTCATATGTTGAAACAAAGCATATTTCAATTGTTATGGGTTTGTGGAAGATTCTGAAGTTGCTGTGATGTAAAACCAATTTCTTTCTTTCAAACACTTATTTAACAAATAATTGTCTTGGTACATATTAATAAAGCTTACATTTCATCCAAAATGTTCAATCAATGCTATTTGGTATAATCACATAATTGTGCATTCATGACATCAATTCATGATTAGATCATTTTCATTATTTCAATAATAAACTGAAATCAGACAAAACAGCAAACAAGAAAATTCTTCACCTCTCATTCTCTCTGTTTACCCTGACACACATAGCTGCTATTATTGGCTATTCTTACACATTTATTCCTTTATTTTTAAGCAGCTTTATTGAGATACATTTAAATACCATATGACATCCAAAGTGTGTAATCAGTGGCTTTTAGTATAACCAAAATGTTGTGCATTCATCTCCACAAAAGATTTTAGAACAATTTCATTACTCCAAAAGGAAAAATTCCACAAGAATTTCCAAGAATTTGTTTTTCTAAATTTATTGAAATATATCACTCATACATAAACATACCTAAACAATAAGTGTATACTAATCATAATGAACTTACAAAACAAATATATATAACATCAAACATATATAACATCTCACCCTACCACCAATAACTTGCATTGTTGTTAAGTCTTTTTAACCAATGATTAAAGAGCATTGTCAAAATATTACTACTAACCAAAGTATTTCCCCCAACCAATCATATTATCTTTATATCATTTATATATGAATTTACATACATAAACAGTTAAGTGTATAGTAAAAGTTGTGAACTAACAAAGCAAACATGCATATCATACAGGGGTCCCATACATCAACCCTCCACCAACACCTTGCATTGTTATGAGACGTTTGTGACAAATTATGAAAGAATATTGTCAAAATCTTACTACTAATCATAGTCAATATCTTACATTTGGTGCATTTTTCCACCAACCCACCCTATTATTATTTTTTACATATTTTTTATGGCAGAAGTTATAAACTTATAAAGAATCATGCATATGTGAAGAATTCCCAAACAAGACCCCTCCATCAACATGCCATAATGAGGGGAATCATTTGCTACAGATAAGATAATATCATCTGACTTTTACCATGTCCATAGTGTATATTTGATGCACATTTTCCACACTGACTCAGTATGAACACAGTATATCTTTAGCATAAATGCAAGAATATTATATTATTACTACTAATCACAGTCCACAGGTCACTCCAGCTGTATTTTTCCCATGCTTGTCCACATTCCCAACACCCTGCAGTAGTGATATACATTTACTCTAGCTAACAAAGGACATCATGTATCTGTACCATATGCACCATCAACCACAATTCTCATCCACCTCTTGGTTTACTGTGCTATCCAGTTCCTAGATTATTCTCAAGCATTCTATCAACTGGCATTTATATAACTAGACTAACATTTTCAGTCATATCCCCATTTATAAACTAGCTGTTACTCACTGTGTGTTACCATCCACTCTACACATTTCCACCCTTTTACAGTAAAGCTAAATAAAACTACATACATTAAAAATCAGTAGTCCCCTCAGTCCTTCTTTTATCTCCTTTAAGAATCCACCATCTACAACCAGGTCTTGAAGATATTTTCCAATAATTTCTTCTAGAAGTTTTATGGTTTTTGCAAATCTGTGTATCAGTTTGAGTAGAATTGAAATCTTAATGATATTTAGTCTTCCAATCCATGAACATGGAAGGTTCTTCCAGTTATTTAGGCCTTTTTAAAATTTTTTTTAACTTAGAGTTTCAGTTTTCTGAATACAACTGCTTTACATCATTGGTTAAGTTTATTCCTGACTATTTGAGCTTTATCTGTAATATCTTATTTCCACCACTCTTTTGA
This sequence comes from Dasypus novemcinctus, assembly GCF_030445035.2. Lineage (NCBI taxonomy): Eukaryota > Metazoa > Chordata > Mammalia > Cingulata > Dasypodidae > Dasypus > Dasypus novemcinctus. The sequence continues at coordinate 4,167,662 of NC_080694.1, read as the reverse complement.
CAATTTTAATTACTTTTATTGATATAATCTTCATTTCTAGACTCTCTTCCAGGCCACTCTCTCCTTTCTTTTCTTTTCAGGCTCTAGCACACCCTTTAGTAGTTCATGAAAATCTGGTCTCTTGCTTAGAAAGTCTCTCAGTTTCTGTTTATCTGTGAATATTCTAATTTCACCCACATTTTTGAGACAGTTTGCTGGATACATGACTTTTGGCTGGAAGGTTTTATCTTGTAGTATCTTAAATATATCACACCACTGTCTTCTTGCCTCCATGGTTTCTGGTGAGAAATCAGCACTTAATCTTGTCAGATATCCCTTAGATGTTATGCATTACATTTCTCTTGCTGCTCTCAGAATTCTCTCTTTGTCTTTGGCCTTTGACATTCTGATGAGTATGTGTCTTAGAGTTGCTCTATTTGGATTTTTTCAGATGTGAGTGCATTGTGCTTCTTGGACAGGGATATCCATGTACTTCAATAGGGTTGGGAAATTTTCTATCATTATTCAAATATTCCTTCTGTCACTTTTCCCTTATTTTCTTCTGGGATACTCATGACACATGTTTGCACATCTTTTGTAGTCATTTAGTTCCCAGAGACCTTGTTCAATTTTTTCCATTCTTTTCTTCATCTGTTCTTTTGTATGTTTACTTTCAAAGGCCATTTCTTCAAGTTCACCAATCCTTTCTTCTGCCTTCTCAAATCTGCTATTATATGATTCCACAGTTTTTTTTAAAATTTCATTTATTGCCATAATTTCATTTAATTTCATTTCATTTAATTTCATTCCCATAAGGTCTGCTATTTTTCTATTTTCAAATTATTCTTTGTGCTTATCCAGTGTTTCGTAATATCCTTAATCTCTTTAGCCATATAATTGAATTTATTAAGGAGATTTGTTTGAACGTCTATAATCAGTTGTCTCAACTTCTTTATGTCTTCTGCAGGCTTATCTTGTTACTTTAACTGGGCCATAGCTTCCTATTTCTTGGTGTGAATTGTAATTTTTGGTTGGTGTCTTTACATCTGGTTTACTAGACTATTTTTTTCTGGATGCAGTTTTTCTCTTTAGTTTAGGGCTTCCTATCCTTTCTCCCTTGCTTGTTGCAGTAGGACCCAACTACATAGTTGGTGCTGTAAGCTGTGGGGGTTCATTGCAGCAGGGACCAATGAAGCTTCTTCCAACTTTCTTCTTTGCCAGGGGTAGGGACAGAGTCACAGTTGTGTGGAATAATCCAAGTGCAGGCCTAGATTGTATTGCCCCAGATAGACTGATGAAGCTTCCCATCCCTTTCTCCCCAGCCTGAGGCAGGGATGGAACTGCAGGGTGAGCAACAGTCTATGCAGCACAGATCCAAGATCATTGCAGTTGCCATGGTAGAATTCTTATTTCAGTCTAGGCCAGCCAATGTTACCTGCAGTTTCCTGTATAGGCTGGTGCAAGGCTCCTCAGCCTCCTCCCCACCACAGGCAGGGCTGAGGCCTAGGCCAGGGATGCAGGCTGATCTGCATGAAAGAAACTGGTTCCAGGGTTTCAATGAGAGTTTCAGTCAGTATGGCTTCCCCTCAGACTGGGGGTGCAGTCAAAATTGTCACTATTGTCATCTTTCTGACTTGGGCTGGTTCACACCCCAGCTGTTTCCAGGGTTATCTCATAGCCAGCCAAGTCTACCAACCAGTAGCTGAAATCTGCAGCCAACCATCTCCTCCTTCCCTGTTTCTGGGAAATGGAGCTCCCAATTCCAGCCACAGAGTAGCTCCTGAGATGGCTCATGCCACTAGAGTAGGATGATCATGGTCTCCACAGCTTGGATGGTAATTTCCCAGAGGGGCTAGCACAAGTCCCTGCAGCTTCTTCCCTGGTGGAGGTGGCACAGGGACCTAGGCTAGAGCTGCAATATGATCTGGATGGAAAGAAGCCGGTCCCCACCAGCACCCTGCTTCCCCTCATGCAGGTGTGGAGTTAAGGTAGTGGCTCCCAGCCTCTTTCCAATTGGACAGGCTCAAACTTTAGCTGTTCCCAAGATTATACTGTAGTCCACTAAATTTACTTATCAGTAGCTGAAATTGGTGCCCAACTGTCTCTTCCTCCTACGTTTTGGGAAAGTGGAGCTTTCAATTCCAGTTGTGGAACAGCTCCCAAGGAACTTGTGTCCCCACTGGAGGATGGCCACCAGTCTCCCTGGTGTGGAGCACTCTACTTATGAGTATTCTCTGCAGATGGGCAGTCTCCTCTTTCCACTTCTTCAAGGATTTGCAGGATACTATTCTGGTATCCTGGAGCCCCCAAACAGTTACTTCAGCTAGCTCCAGAGAACTCTGGATTTTTGCTAACTGCCCTGTAGCAGGAACTGACTATAGGAGCTCCTTACTCTGCTGCCATCTTACTGGTTCTCCCACAGCACTGCTTTTAATCATGCAATGTATAATCTTCATTTTCTATCCATTAATATTTTATCGACACAAATTACTAATATCAAAAATGAGAGTGGTCATGAAACCTGACCTTATGTACATTAAAATAAAATAATATTATAAACAACATTATACCCACAAATTTGATAACTTAGATGAAATGGACCAATTCCTTCACAAAGTAAATGGAAAAGCAGACTCTGGTACATCCATACACTATATTATTCAGATCAAAAGGAATGAGCAATCAAGCTACAAAAATACATTGAGAAAGCTTAAATGGATATTGCTAAGTGAAAAAGGAGAGAGTCTGAAAAAAGCTACATCTTGAATAAATTGATTTTGTGACATTCTGAAAAAACAAAACTATAGACTTGGTGGATGCCAGGTCTCTATGAAATAGGGGGAGGTTTGATGTATAATTGGAACACAGCATATATTAAAGGCAATGAAACTATTAAATATCATGATTTAGTGGTGGACACTTGACATTATGCATTTGGCAAAAACCCATAGAACTCTCCAACACAAAGAGAGAACCTGAATATAAACTATGGGCTCTAGGTAATAATAATTTGTCAATATTGTTTAATCAATATTAACAATTATACAGCACTAATTCAAAATGTTAAAAATAGGAAAAACTGTACAGAATGGTGGGTTTCAGGAGATGGAATATGAGAAATACTTGAAATTTCCGTGAAAGTGTTTCTGAATACCTAGAAGTGCTCCAAAGTTTAACGTCCATTAAAAATTTTTAGCCAGTTAAATAATTGACTTCTAAAGATGGTGGTTCAAATTAGTGGCCAATTGGGTGTGATAAAATTCACTTTCATTTTAAATAATTATTATGAAGACAAATACTTGCATGATTTTAGTAAGACAGGAGTTTGTATGATTATATCACCTTTTTTTTTTTTTTTTTAATTTTTTAATTTTTTATTGACTTTGTAATAATATTACATTAAAAATATATATGTGAGGTCCCATTCAACCCCACCCCCCCACCCCCCCTTTCCCCCCCCCCAACAACACTCGTTCCCATCATCATGACACATCCATTGGATTTGGTAAGTACATCTTTGGGCACCTCTGCACCTCATATACATTGGTTCACATCATGGCCCATACTCTCCTCTATTCCATCATGTAGGCCCTGTGGGGATTTACAATGTCAGGTGATTACCTCTGAAGCACCATCCAGGGCAGCTCCATGTCCCGAAGACGCCTCCACCTCTCATCTCTTCCTGCCTTTCCCCATACCCTTTGTCCATTATGTCCACTTTTCCCAATCCAATGCCACCTCTTCTATGTGGACACTGGATTGGTTGTGTCCATTGCACCTTTATGTCAAGAGGAGGCTCAGATTCCACCTGGATGCTGGATGCAATCCTCCCATTTTCAGTTGTAATCACTCTAGGCTCCATGGTGTGGTGGTTGTCCTTCTTCACCTCCATCTTAGCTGAGTGTGGTAAGTCCAATAAATCAGATTGTAGGTGCTGGAGTCTGTTGAGGCTCAGGATCTGGCTATCACATTGTCAGTCCAGAGATTCAAATCCCCTAAATATATCTTAAACCCCAACATTAACTGCACCTCCAGCACACCAGCATGAAAGTCTTATGAAGGGAGATCCCATCTGAGTCCAGATTCATCACACATAAACACCATTTCCAAAGAGGGGCCATCTGCCCTGGTAGTTAACCCCATCGGCCATGACCACAACTCCCATGGGTCTCTTTAGCCCTCAAAGGAACCAATATCTGGGGGTTGTATCTGCTTTATCTGTCTCTCTGACTCTGCTCAGTTGTGCATGAGGGCAAACCTTCTGCCAGCCTCCAGACTCTTTTTTAGAAACTCGTAGCCATATAAACTCATTTCTCCTTTCCATTTCCCCCTTACTTTAGGTCAAACAGCATTTTAAAGTCATGGTATTTTATGTAGACATGGATATTCTGCTGATCCGCATTGAACCTTCCGTATAAGGTCATTTTCCAGTTGCATCATCAGTTGGTAGTTGATAGTGGTCCCTCGTTGCCAGGGAGGCTCATCCCCGGGTGTCATGTCCCACGCTGGGGGGAAGGCATTGCATTTACATGCTGAGTTTGGCTTCGAGACTGGCCACATTTGAGTAACATGAAGGCTGACAGAAGGAAATTCCCAGGCACAAAGTTGCTCTAGGCCTTGTTATTATTTTGGGTCTATCAGCTCACAAGCATAGCCATTAGCATCAGGGGCTCACTGTTGAACCCTCACTCCCTCCCGGTCCCCACCACTGCACCTGGGAGACTGTCGCCGCTCCCCTAGGGACCACGACAGAGCACCACTGGCCAGGAACCCAGCACCCCCCCTACTGTGGTTTTCAACCGTTGCCACTATGAGTATATCCAAACATTGCCATGCACCCTGGACATATGTTCTGTACCGCTCCCTGTCAGTCATATATCACCTGTCATTGGTATCCCATACCAGTATCCCTCCATTGCCATTGTTGAAACACTCTGTGATCCAGAACTCCCCGAAATTTGAAGCCCAATATAATGTCATGGTCCCTTACTAGGGAATGGCATATAGCGATGATTTTAAAGGATAGATAAAGAACTTGGATAAAGTTAGATAAAGAACTTAGATAAAGAATGTTGACTTGAAAAAATTCCACATCCTATTTTTTTCTTTTTTTTTTCTTTTCCCCCCCCCCCCCCCCTAATTATTCAGCTTTTCTTCACAGGAGTCCTAGACCACAGCAATGTATATATATAATATACAGCACTCCCACACATCCACCAGAAAACCTTTTCCCTTCCACAGTGATACTCTTACGCCCTATTCATATCATATTTACTTAAAGTGATGTACAGAGTCTGAGACATTAGCTTTCTAACAAGGTGACATCTGTGTTTACATTATGGTGCATACTTTACGATACACAGTTCTTTACATTTTTAGTTATCCTATGTTTTACATTATGGTTTACATTATCAGTCTGTCATCTCCTATATGTTATGGTGTAATATTACATGTTTTATATCCATCCTTGTGTACTCTCAAGAAACTCCTCTCTTACCCCCCATTTACTTTGGTTCCACACATTTAACGTCCATTTTCCCTTCCACCTTGGTGCCCTCAGTGATAGCCAACCTCCGTTTCCTGAGGAGCCACTTCCAGAGATAGATGGAATAGTGTTCAGGGCCTAACTTGCTCAACTGCCCCAATGCCCTGGGAGCCACCCTTTCTCTCGAGGGATACAGTTCCCTCTATTGGATGGCATTAGTCCTCCCCAGGATGTGGGTCCACCCCCACTCTCACTGCTTGGGTTTCTACCCCATGGTGTCACCCACTCTGGCAGAATGAGCATTTAGACATTCCCCAGGAGCCCGTCCTGCATCAGACCCTCCCCTCCGAGCATTCTAAACAGGTAACCCTCTTTATTATATTTTGATATGATTTTCTCGGCATTTTACTCTCCACCAACACCTGACCCTCTCCTGGTTCGTATGCTACCCCTCCCTCCCCCCACTTTTGGGCAACGTTACCCACCCGTCCCTCCCCAGCCACCCTCAAACCCGCAAAGCCCCAAGCAAAGGCAACCCCCTGCCCCCCTTCCATCTCTTCTTTGTGTTCATACTTACCACCATCTCGTCTTAAATTCCACCCCTGCAGACATCGGCTCATATCCTTCCTCCACCCTCCGATTTCCTGCAAGCCTATCGTTCAGTCTCTTGCTATCTAGGGCAGCTTGTTTATTTCATATCATTGAGGTCATGTAGTATTTGTCCTTCAATGTCTGGGTTGCTTCACTCAACATAAGGTTCTCAAGATTCATCCATGTTATCACATGTGTTTGTAGTGTGTTTGTTCTTACAGCCGAGTAGTATTCCATTGTGTGTATATACCACATTTTATTGATCCACTCGTCTGTTGATGGGCATTTGGGTTGATTCCAACTTTTGGCAATAGTGAACAATGCTGCTATGAACATTGGTGTACATATATTGGTTTGTGTTCTTGTTTTCAGTTCTGCTGGGTATATTCCCAGCAGTGGTATTGCTGGGTCATATGGCAAATCTATGGCTAGTTTTTTGAGAAACCGCCATACTGTTCTCCAGAATGGTTGGATCCTTCTGCATTCCCACCAGCAGTGGATGAGTGTTCCCCTTCCTTCACATCCTCTCCAGCACTTGTATCCTTCTGTTTTTTTCATAGCTGCCAATCTTATGGGTGTAAGATGGTATCTCATTGTGGTTTTGATTTGCATTTCCCTGATAGCTAGAGATTTGGAACATTTTTTCATGTGCTTTCTTGCCATTTGTATTTCTTCTTCGGAGAAGTGTCTGTTTAAGTCTTTTTCCCATTTTTTAAATGGATTGTTTATCTTTTTATTTTCAAGATGTAGGAGTTCTTTATATATGCAAGTTATAAGTTTCTTATCAGATATATGATTGCCAAATATTTTCTCCCACTGTGTGGGCTCCCTTTTTACTTTCTTGACAAACTCCTTTGAGGTGCAGAAGGCTTTAATTTTGAGGAAGTCCCATTTATCTATTAGTTCTTTTGCTGCTCGTGCTTTTGGTGAGATATTCATAAATCCATTACCTATTACAAGGTCCTGTAGATGTTTCCCTACACTGCTTTCTAAGGTTTTTATGGTCTTGGCTCTTATATTTAGGTCTTTGATCCATCTTGAGTTGATCTTTGTATAAGGTGTGAGATGGTAATCCTCTTTCATTCTTCTACATATGGCTATCCAGTTCTCCAGACACCATTTGTTGAATAGGCCACTCTCTCCCAGTTGAGAGGGTTTGGTGGCTTTATCGAATATTATGTGGTTGTATATGTGAGGTTCTATATCAGAGCTTTCAATTCGATTCCATTGGTCTATATGTCTCTCCTTATGCCAATACCATGCTGTTTTCACCACCGTAGCTTTATAGTATGTTTTGAAGTCAGGTAGTGTGATTCCTCCAATTTCGTTTTTCTTTTTCAGTATGTCTTTGGCTATTCGGGGTCTCTTTCCTTTCCAAATAAATTTCATAGTTAGTTTTTCTAGTTCCTTAAAGAAGGCTGCATTGATTTTTATTGGGATTGCATTGAATGTGTAGATCGATTTTGGTAGGATAGACATCTTAATAATGTTCAGTCTTCCTATCCATGAACAAGGAATAGTCTTCCATTTATTTAGGTCTTCTTTGATTTCCTTGAACAATCTTGTATAGTTCTCAGTGTATAAGTTCTTTACCTCTTTAGTTAAATTTATTCCTAAGTATTTGATTTTTTTATTTACTATTGTGAATGGTATTTGTTTCTTGATTTCCTCCTGATCTTGCTCATTATTGGTGTACAGAAATGCTACTGATTTTTGCGCATTGATCTTATAACCTGCGACTTTACTAAACTCATTTATGAGTTCTAGAATCTTCGTTGTAGATCTCTCAGGGTTTTCTATGTATAGGATCATGTCATCTGCAAATAATGAAATTTTGACTTCTTCCTTTCCAATTTGAATGCCTTTTATTTCTGGTTCTTGCCTCAGTGCTCGAGCAAGTACTTCTAAGACAATGTTAAATAGGAGCGGCGACAGTGGGCATCCTTGTCTTGTTCCTGAGTTTAGAGGGAAGGAGTCTAGGATTTCTCCATTGTAAACAATATTGGCTTTAGGTTTTTCATATATACTCTTTATCATGTTCAAAAAATTTCCTTGTATTCCAATCATTTGGAGTGTTTTTATCAAGAAAGGGTGCTGTATTTTGTCAAATGCTTTTTCTGCATCAATAGATATAATCATGTGATTTTTTTCCTTCAATCTGTTTATATGGTGTATTACGTTGATTGATTTTCTTATGTTGAACCATCCTTGCATACCTGGGATGAATCCCACTTGGTCGTGGTGTATAATTCGTTTAATGTGTTGTTGAATACGATTAGCAAGTATTTTGTTAAGTATTTTTGCGTCTAGGTTCATTAGAGAAATTGGTCTGTAATTTTCCTTTCTTGTGATGTCTTTGTTTGGCTTTGGTACTAGGGTAATGTTGGCATCATAGAAGGAGTTGGGTAATGTTCTTTCTGTTTCGATGGTTTGGAATCGTTTCAGCAGGATTGGTGTCAGTTCTTTCCGGAATGTTTTATAGAATTCACCTGTGAAGCCATCTGGCCCTGGGCTCTTCTTAGTTGGGAGATTTTTAATAACTGATTCTATCTCTCTGCTTGTGATTGGTTTGTTAAGATCATCAATTTCTTCTTTTGTCAATATGGGCTGTTTATGTGTTTCTAGGAATTTGTCCATTTCCTCTAGATTGTCATTTTTGTTGGAATATAGTTTTTCAAAATATCCTCTTATGATAGTCTTTATTTCTGTGGGGTCAGTGGTGATATCGCCTTTCTCATTTCTTATTTTGTGTATTTGCATCTTCTCTCTTTTTTTCTTTGTTAGTGTTGCTAAAGGTTTGTCAATTTTGTTAATCTTCTCAAAAAACCAGCTCTTGGTCTTGTTTATCTGTTCAAGTGCTTTCTTATTTTCTATTTCATTTAGTTCTGCTCTTATCTTTGTTATTTCCTTCCTTCTTCTTCCTGTTGGGTTACTTTGTTGTTGTTTTTCTAATTCCTTCAAATGTGCCGTTAGTTCTTCAATTTTTGCTCTTTCTTCTTTTTTGATATATGAATTTATGGCTATAAACTTCCCTCTCAGTACTGCTTTTGCTGCGTCCCATAAATTTTGGTATGTTGTGTTATCATTATCATTTGTTTCAAGGTAGTCATTGATTTCTTTTGAGATTTCCTCTTTGACCCACTGTTTTTCTAAGAGTGTGTTGTTTAATTTCCATATCGTGGTGTGAAATCTGGGCTTCTTTCCCTTGCAAATCTCCAGCTTGACTCCACTGTGGTCAGAGATAATGTTTTGTATGATTTCAATCTTTCTGAATTCGTTCAGCCTTTCTTTGTGGCCTAGCATATGGTCTATCTTGGAGAATGATCCATGTGCGCTTGAGAAAAATGTATATCCTGCTGTGTTTGGGTGTAGCGATCTATATATGTCTATTAGATCGAGCTCCTCTATTATACTATTCAGATGTTTTGTTTCTTTGGTGATTCTCTTTTGAGATGTTCTGTCCAGAGTTGATAGTGGTGTATTAAAATCCCCCACTATAATTGTAGATGTATCTATTCTTTCACTTAGTTTTTCCAGCGTTTGCCTGACGTATTTAGAGGCACCCTTGTTAGGGGCATAGATATTTATGATTGTTCGATCTTCTTGACAGATTTTCCCTTTGACTAAAATGTAGTATCCTTCTTTGTCTCTCACAATTGTTTCACATTTAAAGTCTATTTTGTCTGATATTAATATAGCTACTCCTGCCTTTTTTTGGTTATTGTTAGCTTGTATGATTGTTTTCCAGCCATTCACTTTCAATCTCCATGCGTCTCTGGGTCTAAGATGTGTCTCTTGTAGACAGCATATGGATGGGTCATATTTCCTTATCCAGTGTCCCAGTCTGAATCTTTTGATAGGTGAGTTTAATCCATTGACATTCAGTGTTATTACTATCAAGGATTTATTTGTGTTAGCCATATTTTGATTGGATTTGTGTTTGTCATATTTTGTTTGTATATTTTTTTTTTGTCTTTTTTGTTGTTGTTGTTGGTCTTATACTCTCCTCCAACTTTGCCTTTCCTGTTTTTTCCTTTCTTCCTGCAGAACTCCCTTTAGAATTTCTTGAAGGGGAGGTTTCTTGTTGGTATACTCTTTCAGTTTCTGTTTGTCTGCGAATATTTTGAACTCTCCATCATGTTTGAATGCTAGTTTAGCTGGATAGAGTATTCTTGGTTGGAAATTTTTTTCCTTTAGTACCTTGACTATATCATACCACTGTCTTCTTGCCTCCATGGTTTCAGAAGAGAAATCAGCACTTAATCTAATTGAGCTTCCCTTGTATGTGATGGTTTTCTTTTCTCTTGCTGCTTTTAGGATTTTCTCTTTGTCTTGAGCATTGGATAATTTGACAAGTATATGTCTTGGGGTGGGCCTGTTGGGGTTTATGACTTGTGGAGTGCGCTGTGCTTCTTGGATATGTACATCTGTCTCTTTCAGTAGATTTGGGAAGTTTTCAGCCATTATTTCCTGCAACACTCTTTCTGACCCCTTTCCCTTCTCTTCACCTTCTGGAATGCCTATAATACGTATGTTTGAGCGTTTTGCATTGTCATTCAGGTCCCTAAATCCTAATTGGATTTTTTCTATCTTCTTATTGACCCCTTCTACTATCTGTTTGATTTCTGATGTACTGTCTTCCACATCACTAATTCTCTGCTCTGTCTCTTCTAGTCTGCTGATATTTGCTGCAAGTGTATTTTTGATTTCTTGAACTGTGGTGTTCATTCCCATCATATCTGTTATGTTTTTGCGTATGTCTGCAATTTCCCCTCCAAGTGATGTCTTCATGTTGTTAACCTCTTTCATTACTGCATCAAATTTGTCGGTGATAAATGTTCTGAGATCTTTCATTGCTTGTGCCAAGTTTTGCTCCCCTTCGTGATTATTGGTTTGTTGATTGGATTCAGCCATGTTTTCCTGATTATTGGTTTGGTTCGTAGATTTTTGTTGCTTTCTGGTCATCTCTTTATTTTGACGAATTTAATCAGTTCCTTAGCTTCTTTGTCTGCTCTTGGAGGTTAATTAGTTGTTATTTTTGCACAGGTGTTATATCTTCTCTTTGTCACTTTTTTCTTCTTATTCTAGTTACTTGTTGTTGGTTAAGTTCACTTTAGAGGGAAGTATTAGTGTTGGGGAAAGGCAATTGTGTAAGCAAGGGAAAAGTGTAAAGTTGTATTGGTGATGTATGTTAATAAAGCAGGAATATGAGATCTGGAAGGATGGAGGTTAGATTCATGTAGATTGTATAGAGTTATAGCTGTAGGTAGAGTACCTTTTATGAAGTTGATGACTGAATTTGGGAGGAATATGGTATGAACTACACAGCTATTGTTTTCATGAGAGAGGGAAAAAGAAAAGAAAGGTAATAGTTTCAAGAGTGGATAATAGACAGAAAACAGAACAAAGGTATTAGAAATTAAGAGTTAGACACTTTGTGGATCAAAGAACGGGAGGTGGGGGGTGGAATATAGGAGAGACAGTAGATGATAGTGGATATCAAGATGCAGGGGAAGGGGGATAGTGTAGGTAGCCTAAATCAGTTCACACAGAAATGAGGCAGTGGAGGATGGGAAAACCCAGCAAATGTGAGGTGTTCCCTGTAGCACCTATTGTATACTTGAATTAAAGTAAAAATAAGTGGAAGATGAGGGACAAGAGGGAAAGAGAAAACCGAAAAAAAAAAAAAAAAAAAAAAAAACTTCCCTCCAAATCGATGTCCAGACACCTCCGGACCAGCAAAAATCCCGAAACAATCCGGTCCCAAAGAGTCTCCAACGCCGCCCAGCCGATTCCCTGCAGAAGACTCTAACAGGGATGTTCACTCAGCCGCCATCTTGCCCATCAGCCTATATCACCTTTTAATAGATGCTGGACTGATTCTATTTCAGAGTAATTGCAAATAGTCATACTCCTATTCTTCATGAACATTGATCTTGGTTTGGAATGAATTTAGGAATGGAATTACTTATTTAGAATTATACATATTTTCAAATAAAATAGCTAATTCAAAATTATATTTGAAAATAGTTGTACCAATTTTCTCCCCCCACCAATCATCTCTGTCAATTTTTGTTGGTCCACAGTTTCAACCTCAACTAGCATGTGTCAGTGTCTCTAATTTTAGCCATTCTGGTGAGCTTGCAGCACTCTGTGTTTTAATTTATATTTCCCTGAAAAATAATGGAATTCAATATGTTTCAATATTTGTGTAGAGTTTGATATTATTTATGAATTCCAAAAATAGAAGTTGGATTAAGTTTGTGAACTGGCCTTTGCCTCTGGGCATATTAGATTATCTTGGGTTCAGAAGTTTCACTTTTACTTGATTGGGACCTATCAATAGAATGTTGATATCCCACCATCCTAGTGGGTGGGGACTCACAGAGAAACCACATTGCAGAGAAGAAAGTTTGGTTTTAATGTTGGAGTCCTAGGAAGTAATCACACAGAGGAGCAAAGCAGTTATCTCTGAGACAACTAAGCCCCAGGGAGAGAGACAAAGAGAACCAGTCAGCTGAGAAACTACAGATGGCCTTGTGGAGAGCGCATGAGAGCTGAGTACAGAGAGAAACAAGCCCCAGGAAGAGAGGACCCCAGGAAGCCCAAACAGTTTGCAGACATCAGCAGCTATCTTGCCCCAACACATGGCTAAAGATTTTGGTAAGAGAAGTAACTTAGGCATTATGGCCTGGCAACTCTAAGCTTCTACCCCAAATAAATATCTGATATAAAAGTCAATATATTTCTGGTATTTTACATCAGCACCCATTTGGATGACTAATATACAATTTGGTACTGGAGAGTGGGAAAGCGCTTTTGCAATTACCAAAATGCTGGAACAGTTTTATAAATGGGTAAAGGATATTTCTTGGAGGAATTGTGAGATGCTTGATAGAAAAGACCTACAGTAATATGAAGAGACATTTGTTAGTAATAGTGACTCTAAAGAGACATTTTATGAGGCCTTAGAATTAAATGATGGAACTATTACTGGAAACTGGAGGAAAGGAAATCTGCATTTTAAAGTTGCAGAGAACTTAGCAAGATTGACTCCTGATGCTATACGGAAGGAACAGTTTAAAAATGGTGAGGCTGAGCATTTTGCTGAAGAACTTTCCAAAGTAAACTTGGAGAATGCAGCTTGGATTCTGCTTATAGCTTACATCAAAATGATAGATGAGGGAAATCAGCTATAAGCTAAAGCCTGAATTGTTGGGCACAAAGAAAAGAGAAACTTGTTTGAAAAAGTCCAAGTCTCTGGAAATGAAGTTCCCAAATGATATTCCCCTTTTTGAGGACTTAACTAAACTTGGAACTTGTAAATTAGGATTGAAGATGCAGATATTTGGAAAAACATGTGGAAAGTCTTACTCTCTGATGGCATGAATGCCTGTTTCTTGTATGCTAAACCAACAAGTTTTTTGAGAGAGCTTTATAAACAAAACCACCACTGTCAGCTCGGACTAGAAGGGACATGAAAAGGTGAGATTGAGGAAGAAACAGCTTTAAGAGGAAAAGCATGCAAGCTGAGATCTGGAATTAAAGGCATCACATTGGGCCAAGAGAAGAACCCCACCCATTTGTACATAGAGTGTGAGTTTGGCAACCCCCCCCTCCCCCCCAGTGAAAAAGGTGGATGTTTCCACCCAATGTTTGGGGATGTTTTTGCCACCCCAGGGTTCAGAGAAGGGGAAGCACATTTACCAATGTTAGCGGAGGTTAAGGTCACCACCCCAAAGGTCTGAGAGGGGTGGACCTGCTCCCCATAGATTAGGAAAGGCCAGAAGGTTAACTTTTTCTGATAGGAGTATTAAGCATGTATGCCTAAGGTCAGGAGGATTTTGTTTTCACTTCACTGTACTAGGGGGGTTAACACTCTAACCCAAAGATGAGGTAAAGATTGGCAGTCACCCCAATGCACTAGGAGCGTGAGGTCCAGAGCTTGGTTACCATCCAGATGTTCGATGAGGGTGGAACCAAATAAATTGTAATTGGGCAAACTTGTGGAGAGGGTGGGTCCTCATGAGGCCCCAGGGAGAAAAAACCATTGCATTAAGAATGACTCCCAGAATTTGAAATCAAAGGAGGATGGTCTGCAGGTTTACTGAACTGTAAAGGACCCATGACTCAGGCTTCCCTCTCAATTTCTCCTTACATTAATGAAAATGTTTACCTTTATCTGTCCATTTATATATTAGAAGTAGATACATGGTTTTGTAATTTTCAGAGGTATACAGAGAGTTGTGACTTTGCCTCAAGACAAACTGAATTTCTTTAAACTGATTGTGATATAACTCTGTATTTAGCATTGTACTGATTTAAAGTTTTTTTTTTAATATTGCAATATCTTTTTGGAATTCAGATGTTGGAGTGTAGCTGTTTGATATTATTTATGAATTCCAAAAACATATTTTTTATTATGTTTGAGAAATTGTATTTTCCTCTATGCATATTAGATTATCTTGGCTTCATAAATTTCACTTTTACTTGATTAGGCCATGTCAGTAGGATGTGGTGCCTCTCCCCACATGGTGGGCAGAGACTCACAGAGGAAGTGCACCATAAAGAAGACAGTTTAGAGTTTTAATATTGGAGCCCAGGGAAGTAAGCACTCAGAAGAGCAGAGCAGCTGAGTTCAGAGAGAATTGAGCTCTGGGGACAGAGGAACTCAGGAAGCCTGAACCCTGGCAGACATTGGCAGCCATCTTGCTCCAACACGTGGCAGCAGACTTTGGTGAGGGAAGGAAATTTTGCTTTATGGCCTGGTAACTGTAAATTTATACCCCAAATAAATACCCTTTAAGAAAGCCAACAGATTTTTGACATTTTAAATCAGCACCCTTTTGACGGACTAATACCGTTTGGTAACCCTTTTCATTATTTGTGTGTGTGTGTGTGAAATTGTGTATTGGACTCTTTATATGAGATTTTTGTTGATTATATGAGTCAAAAGAATCTTCTTTCACTTTTTGGCCTATCTTGTTACACTTTCATAGTAATTTCCTTAAGGAACAGAATTCATTGATTTTGCATGCTGCAATTGATCTTTTTTTTTATATTTGGGATTTTTTTCTGTCCTGATTTATTTTTTAACTATAAATCAGAAGAAATTCTGCTATATTATTTTTTTTAACTTTATATTTTACCATTCAAATTTAGACCAATAAAATACATGGAATTGATTATTATGCCTTGGGCAATATAGGCTCAAGTTTCACATTTAACTATATGGAGATATATATATATATATAATTGACTCAGCATCTTCTGTTAAAAAAGGAAGAAAAAAAAAACACTTTCCTGCAGTACAGTGTTTGATATCACTCATGTCATATACATGTATGGTTCATTTTAGAGTATGAGCTTTAATAGAGAAAGAGATATGATAGATAGGTGTGGACAGAAGCCTAGAGAGAGACTTTTCTCATGACTATTCTGATATATGAAGAGGGGACCTTTACCACCCTATCTTCCAGGATGAATGGAGGAGTCCTGGGTGCTTCAGGTCCAACCTTGTCCTCCAATGGGGATAAGGAGGAAGCAGGGTGGTGGGTAACAAGTGACTGATAATGCAGAACACCCATTGTACAACCACAACTTCTGATCACTCAGATATGGGTGACCTCTCTGAAATTCCAACCAAATCTTGGAGCAATGAAGAGAAAGCCATGACCACATTATGATAACTGAGTGATGATACTTGGATATTCCATCCCCACTGAAGAGATATTGCAGCAGGACATTGATAATATAATTAGAAAGGGCCCCCTGAATTGGGTAACACACTAGCTCTCTGTCTATTCCCAGGACTTCCTCTGGGACCTCTATCAGTGGGCTATGTTCTTGACATTACAGATCAATGGGTTACCAGGGACATAACAGACAGTTTCTCCAGTTGAGAACTTTGAAAAAATACAAACTAGAAGAAGGGCCATGGGCTTGACAAGTACAAATTGCCCCTGCATGGCCATTCTGCACAATCTCCAGATACTATCACAAGATGAGGACAAGGGTCATGAAGATCCTTTGCTTCTCCCTAAGGCCCCAAATGAGGAGTCTGACCTCTAGGAAAGACCTCTTTACCCAAACTTGACTAAATTGAAAATAGCCAAGTGTTCAAACACCTCCCCCTCCATCTGGGAGCCAAAGGCTTTACACTCCAATGCATGTACAATTTGGAGGAACTTTTGGATTAGGAGACCTAGGTCACTATTAATCTGGGAGATTCTGAGTGAAGAGGGAGATGAGTAGTGCCAGGAGATTTCAGGCATTCCAATTGGATATGGGACTAAAAGTTTACCACCACACTGTTCAGTTGGTCTCTTTGGCCCTTGAACATCCCTGTGGTCATGTTTAACCCCAGGGAATGCATTGTAAGGATTGATATCCTGTACCACTGACATCTCAGTAAAGGTTGATGGGATATGTTCCTCCAATGTGAAGAATTCTAGCCATTACTGTTAGCCAAGTGATGGACCATGAACCTGAGGGCTCCTATCTCTTCACTGCATTGTCCAACAGTAGCAATAACACCTGCCTGGTGGGAAAAAGGAAATTACTGAACTTATAAAATACCTACTATCTGCATCTGGTAGCTACCAAGAAGTTCCCAGATGCATCCCAGGGCTACTCCCTCTTCAATAGGACATCCTATTGGAAATTGGTGGGAAAAGAAAAGATGACTAAGAGCTCTTGAGTCTCCCTAAACCCAGAAATCCCCATCATGTCTGGGTGCTGGATAGTTAGAACACTCACCCAGGCAGTGCCCAAAACATAGTATCATCAAAAGAAGCTGCATTTACAGGACCTTACTCACCCAGGTCCCCAGGGAGTAACATGCTTTCATGAGCAGGTGGAGGAGGGCCCCCTCAATAATCTTGTTGCTACACAAGATGAGGGTCCTTCCCTCCCTGCATTGGCATCCTGGGGTCCCTGACTCAAAGATGCATGACCAGTTGTTCAGCATTAATTCACAGATGCATTGGCCAAGCTGAAGGATGGCATTAAAAATTTATGAAGTTCAGATTTTATTTTGTAGAATGTTGGTGACCATTAAATAATTTCAAGACATTAAGTGATATCTTTCATGGAATACCTATGAAAATATAGAAACGAGTTCTAAGAAAATTAAATCTGTCCCTGTCATCCAGCAATCTGAGATAACAGACACAGATAAAACTGTTTGCAAAATTAATAGTAAATGACATTTATTATTGTGAAGCTTAAATAACAGATTTTAGTCTTTCTTGTTTTCTTATTTAACATTTTATGTTTTAAATTTCCTTTATTACACTACTTCAGCTGTACCCAACAAATTTTGATCCATTGTGACTTCTTTATCTTCAGTTGAAAGATTTTACACAATTTTCTTGTAGTGTTTTTTTTTTTTTTTCTTTTGACCCTTGGATGATTTAGAATTGTGTTTTAAACTTCCATTTATTTGGAGATTTTCTAGATATGCTGTGTGATTTCAATTATTTTAAATGTATGATTTCTGTTCATTTAAAATTATTGAGACATATTAAGGAAGGCCCAGCACTTGGTCTGTCTTGGTAAATATTCAATAAGGACTTGAAAAATATATGTATTCTTCATTTATGCATAATTTTCTTTAAATGTCCATTGGTTTAAGTTTGTTGATAGTTGTGGTAGGTTGATTTATGTACTCTAGAAAAAATCGTGTTCTTAATTTAATCCATTCCTGTGTGATTCATGTAAGTAGGAGTGTTTGAAGATGTTATTTTTAAAAATAATTTTATTGATACATATTAATAAAGGATGTGGCTTAACTGATAGAGCATTCATCTACCATATGGAGGGTCCAGGGTTCGATCCCCAGGGCCTCCTGACCCATGTGTTGAAATGGCCAATGCACAGTGCTGCCATGCACAAGGATTGCTGTGCCATGCAGGGGTGCCCCCACATGGCGGTACCCCATGTGCAAGGTGTGTGCCCCACAAGGAGAGCCACCCCACATGAAAGGAGCACAGCCCACCCAGGAGTGGCACTGCACACATGGAGAGCTGATGCAGCAAGATGATGTAGCAACAACAAGGAAGAGACATAGTTTCCCAGTGCCACCTGATATTGCAGGGGGGCTCAGAGGAACACACAACAAATGGACACAGCAGACAATGGGGGGGGGGAAGGGGAGAAAAAGAAATAAAATAAATCTTTTTAAAAAGGAATATATTTCTTCCAAGTTGTACAATCAATGGAATTTTATGTAATCACATTGTTGTGTATTCATCACTTCAGTCATTATTAAAGCAAAATCATTATTTCAATATTAACAATAATAATAAGGAAATCCCTCAGCTCTCAATCTCTGTGCTTCCCCCACTGTACATAGCTGCTGTTTCTGACTATTCTAACCAATGTATATAATGAATGGCTTTTAGTATAATCAGATTATTGTGCAGTCATCATCTTAAATATTCCAGAACAATTTCATTACTCTAAAAAGAAAGACTCCAAACCCATTAGCATTCCTTCTTCAGACCTACATAACAACTAATTTATCATCTTTATGAATTGATTTATATTTACATTTTATATAAATGAATCATATAAAACAATTAATCTATCATCTTCATGAATTGATTTATGTTTACATTTTATATAAATGGAATCCTATAATATGTAGTACTCTGTATTGTGTTTCCTTCATTTAGTACAATGTTTTTTTGCCTGATATTAACATTTTATGTATTAACTTACATTACTTCAGTTTCAAGGAAAAGTGGTCTTATATGTGGGTACAATATATGGGTACAATTGTACCCATATTCATATTTCACATAATATATTTAGTTCATAATCAGGCAATCATACAGTATCTTTCCTTTTGTCTGGCTTGCTTCACTCAACATAATGTCCTCCATGTTCATCCATGTTGTCATAATTTTCACAATTGTATTTCTTCTTACCACTGAATAATATTACACCATATTTATACTCCACAATTTGTTTATCCATTAATCAGTTGACAGACACCTGGGTTTTTTCCAACTTCAGGCTATCATGAGTAATGCTTTCATCATGATATCTGCACACTGATATTCATCACACCGTTATTCATCTGTGTGCAGATATCTATTTGTGTCACTGCTGAAGATGTTACTTTTTTTTTTTTTTTAGCCAGCCAGGAAGTCATTTATTGGAGGGCAAGGGTCAGGGGGTCAAGGGGTCAGGGGGTCAGGGGGTCAGGGGAGGGCAGTGCTGGCAAAGCCCTCATGAGTGTAGGGCCCGCCACTTGTCCAAGGGGCCACGGTTGGGGATGTATTTCACCCCACAGCCGTCCGGGATGAGGCGCTTCTCGGCCACCATGTCTTCAAATTCATCAGCATTGAACTTGGTGAAGCCCCACTTCTTGGAGATGTGGATTTTCTGGCGGCCAGGGAACATGAATTTGGCCCTGCGCAGCGCCTCAATCACATGCTCCTTGTTCTGCAGCTTGGTGCGGATGGACATGATGACCTGGCCAATGTGGACCCGGGCCACCGTCCCCTGAGGCTTTCCAAAGGCACCTCGCATACCCGTCTGGAGCCTAGATTGGGGATGGCACGAGGTCACAGACAGGGCCAGCAACAGGCAAGGAAGGGCTGTCTCCAAGTTCCCTTAGGGCAGCCTGTACAGGCAAGAGGCCACATACACTACCAAGGAGGCTGCTGTCTGCAGCCACTGCACACCGGGCCCCCACGGGGAGAGGGGGCTGGTCGGCTTAATTGGCTGCAGATGAAGATGTTACTTTTAGCTAAATTGTGGCTAACTCAATCAGGTTGGGTTTAATTTGGGATTAGTGGATCTTGAATGAGATTCAGACATGGAAAAAGTCAAGTCAAGGAACTAGAAGTCAAACCTATACAAGACATGGAAGAAAAAGGAGGTGAGTTATCATGTGCATTCCTTTCTTATAGAAAAGTCAAGCACACAACAGTGTGGGCAGCCAGCTCAGAATGCCACAGTCTTTAGGAAGAAGTATTGATATGACCTTGGTGACATCTTGATTTGGGACTTCTAGCTTCAAAACCATGTGCCAATAATATTCATTATTTAGATTTTGTAGTTGCAGTTGGTAAATTAAAACAAGGAAGTTGCTTAAATATCCATGCTATTTTCTTGTATGCTTCTTTGAATTAGAGAAAAATGTTAAAAACCCCCATGATTGTGGATTTAAATATTTCTCTATTAAAGGATCATTTTTTGCATTATGCACTTTGAAACACTATCATTAAATGCATACAGTTTTTGGATTGTTATATTCTCTGGATATTTTAAAGTTTTTCCCTTTATTTTCAGTAGGTAAATGATATTGTGCTTATATATGACTTTCTAGGCATGTATCCTTTTATGAGATTTGTAGGGTTCCTAAAGTGTCCCTTTTTATCCTAGTAATTCCTTTTTTTCCCTAGAAATCATTTTGATAGCAACAGCGCTATCCTGGTTGTCTTATTCTTAGATTTACATGGTATATTTTTCCATTCTTGTATTTATAAACTGTCTCTATATTTAAATTTCATCTCCTGAAAGCGGTACAAAGTTGAGTTTTTTAAAACCATTTTTGAATATTTAAAGCATTTAAAGTAAGTGTAATTATTGAAATGACTGAATATAAAATGATCTCTAATTTTTCTTGCATGTGTTTCTTCTCTTTGTCCTTTCATTTCTAAATTCTACCCCATTTTATATTAACAACATCTTTTATCCCTTTTTGTTTTCTGTATTGGGTCTTCTTTTAGTCATTTTGCATAACTTCATCTTATTTTTATTTGTTTGGTGCTTGCTCTAAAGAACAGGATATGTATCTTCTTTTTCCATGAATTAATGTGTTCACATAAATGTAAGAACCTTATATTAGTACACTTCCCTCCTTTGTGCTAATATTGTTGAATATTTTATTATGACAACAATTATTTATCCTGAAATCCAATATTACAATTTTTACTATGAAACTCAAGTGTGGTTTACATATACTAGGAAGCTTTTAGTTTGTTTTAGGTATTTTATTTTTAGCAAAATACCATTTTAGGCTCTCTTCAATTATTCCCATATAAATTTGGTATCATTTTTCGTCAGATTGAATAATTTCTTTAAAAACATTTTTTTTTTGTGCAGTTTAGTGGTGATAACACACTCACACTCTGCTTTTATTTATCTGAAAATATAATCCAAACAGTATATTAATCAGGGTTCTCAGGAAAACAGAATCAACAAGACATATCTGTCAATAGTATGTGATTTTATAAGAGTCTCTCACATGACTGTGGGGATGCATAAGTACAGGTTCCACAGGCAGGCTGCAATGAGGGGCTCCATTGACAATCCAGTGATGGTTCTTGATGAGTTCTGGGAGATGCTGGCTGTTCAAAGATGAGCTGGGAAATTCTCACTCAATGCTGGAATGACTTCCCCTTTTAAGGCATTCAACTGATTGGATAAAATGTCACTCATTGCTGATGGCAATCTCCCTGATTAATGTAATTGTAATTAGCTATCTATGATTTACCACTGCAGTAAAGTCAATGGTGACTAAAGTCCATACATACCCTTGTATTACACTTAGCCCAGTACTTGCTTGACCAAACAACTGGGCACAATTACTTGACCAAGTTGACACAGTAGCCTAACCATCACAAACAGTTACTAAGCCATAAAGAATAAGTTACTTCCCTCACCAAAGTATTTTGCCATACGTTGGAGCAAGATAGTTGCCAATATCTCCAAGGTTCAGGCTTCCTGGGTTCCTCTCTTCCCAGGGCTTGTTTCTCTATAGGCTTGGGATCAGCTGCTCTGCTTTCTCCACAAGGCGAGATGTAGACTAATGGTTTATCTCTCTTCCTGGGGCCTCTGATGTGTCTAATAGAGATTCATCTGTATCTTCACATATCTGCTTCTCCTGATACTTCCTGTGGCTTCAACATTAAAACTCCAACTTTCTCTTCTGCCATATCGTTTTCTCTGTGAGTCCCCAATAACCAAGGGGGTTGGGGGCACAATATCCTACTGATGTGGCCCAATCAAAGCCCTAGTAATAATTTAATCATGCCCAGAGGAACAGACAAGTTTACGAACACAACCCAATATCTATTTCTGGAATTCACAGAAAATGCCAAACTGCCCCAGATGGGAACACCATTACGCTAATCAAATTGTTTTGTGTATGTCAATCTTAAAAACTATACTTTATTGTTGCTGTCACTGTGAACATTTTGACTGGCTGATTGAACATTCATAAAGACTTTGTTTCTTGGCTGTCCTTTTCCTCTGTCTGAATGTGCAATACCAGATTTTTCTCCTTAATGATCTTGTAGTTTTCTTTTTAAATATTATGAGTTCCTGTCTTTAGAATGATGCCATTAAGCTTTATTAATGCAACCACTCTTCTTTAATACAATGGACATATTTAATTCATATATTGTCCGTATATATCTTTCTCATAGATAATTTAATATGACTCCAAACAATTCAATTTTTGATAGTTTACAAGAACCTTCAATAAATAAAATATAGAGATTACAGGACGTGTCTATCCCACTTCTTGATATACATATCTCACATTTATTTTGAAGATTAATTTTAAAGTGAAATTTCCTTTTAATTTAATTTGTTACACTGAAACCTAACTTCTGCTTGGAGTGTATAGTTTGATCTTTGCAAAGGTATTATGGTACAGAATAATTTGTTCTATATCCCCTCCTCTTTGCCTTTTCACATTAATGACCATTAAGGAATACATATAATGCCAAGGAATTTGAATATTATAATCACATATGTTTGTTTCTTTTTAACTTTTTACATTGAAATAATTATGGATTTACAAGAAGTTAAAACAAATATACAGATTGGGGCAGAAGGAGTATATGAAGAAATAATGGCTGGAAACTTTCCAAATTTTGCAAAAATATATCAATTTCCAAGATGCTAAATAAACTCTTAATAGGATAACTTCAAAGAGATGCCCACCAAGACATATTCAACACAAACTGTCAAAGACCAAAGACAAAGAGTAAACATTAAAGCAGCAAGAGAAAAGTGACTCATCACATAAAAGAGATCCTAAATAGGATTAAGTACCAAATTCTCATGATATTCCATGGAAACAAGAAAGCATTGGGCTGACATTTAAAGTGATGATAAAAAAAGATGTGTCATGGCCCACTGGGTGGACTGGGGGCGAGTGTGAACTACAGTGTGGACCACTGTCCATGTGCTGCAACACTTCTCTAGAATGTATTCGCCAGGTGCAGTGGATGTGCCACAATGATGGAAGAGTTTGTTGATGTGGGAGGGGTGGTGTGGGTGGTGTATGGGGACCTCATATTTTTTGAATGTGATATTTAAAAGAATAAATAAATAAATTTAAAAATGTGGAACAAGAATTCTATATGTGGCAATACTGTCTTTCAAAAATAATGGAGAAATTAAGACATTCCCAGGTGAACAAAACCTATGAGATCTTATAGGAAAATGGCATTGAAATAGGTAGGCAGGGCTCAATTCTCACAGAAATACAGAAGAAGGGCAAAAAGCTATCCAAGGGAGGTGCTTTTTGGATCTGCAGACAAGGAGAGTGGCGCACATCATCCAAGAGTGAAAGGGACAGAGAAACAAAGAGGTCAAATGAAAACCATGAATTACTTACCCATGTGGATGGCATGACACATGTACCCCACCCTTAAAATGAATAGCCTTGGTAAAACCTGAGGATTCCTACAGTCAACTGAGTGAGAAGAGATCATTCTCATCCTTGGGAAGAAATGAGGGGTCTGGCAGAGGGCAAAGTATCTCTTTAGTGAGTTTGGTGAGCTACTCACTCTTTGAATCTCATAGAAGACCCGAGCCAGCACTGGAGTGGCCCCAGTGAGAGGGCAGGGGGATTGGATCATGCAGAAAGTCACTCCCATATGACCTGAGAAATGAACTACATGACCTAGGGAGTAGGCAGAGACAGGTGCTTGACAGTAGAAGAGAGAAGGAATCCAGGAAAGATCATCTAACTCACCTGAGGGAAAGGGGGTGGGGAGAGCCAGATAAGCTTTCAGAAGAATACCTAACAAAGAATGGGTTTAGCTCAGTTTAAGAATGCTTGTCTCACATATATTATTTGACTCATGGTACCTTCTAAGAGAAGGAACCCAGAGAGTGAGCTACTGGGTTGTCAGGCACAAAGTTGGCACCTTATGACAGGGAACTTATAGACTGAGATTTTTTTTTGTTTTAGTTTTATTATCTGTTTTTATATTTATTATTATTATTTTATTTTTTATTATTATTTCTATTATTTACTAAAACAATGTACTTTACCTGTGGAGGGGCAGGCTGCAGGGTGGTTCATGATCACCTGCAGGCTGAAATTGGTCCTAGGGAACTAAGAGCAAAGTCTGGTTTTCCTGGGTTGTTTTTCTGTTTTTTGTTTGTTGTTTTTATTTCTCTTTCATTGTTTCCTTTGTATTATTTTCCGATTTTTTTTTCTTCTTACTTTCTTTACTTCCTTGCATTTTTCATTTTTCTACAGCTTTTCTTTCATTCTACCTTTTCTTGTTTGGATTTTTTTTTCCTTTCTTCTCTTAACATCTTTCTTTTCATTCTATAATTTTTTAAATTTCATTCTATAATTTCACTTATTTCATTTTTTACACACATTTTTGTACTTATTCCTTTGTATTTTTTATGATTTTTCATTCTTATTACTTATTTTCTTGGTTCTTTTATGGTTCCAGTGGCAGTTTGATATTATTTATAAATTCCCAAAAGAGATGTTAGCTATGTTTGTAAACTGGCCTGTTCCTCTGGGAATGATACCCCTTTGACCGTATTAAATTCAGAGGTTTCACTTTTACATTATTAAATCAAGACAAGGGCTTTGATTTGACCATGTCATTGGGGTGTGCAGGGTTGTGTCCTTGCCTCTTTGTTGGCCTACATAAATGGATGCTCAATCATGAACATGGGAGTAGATGCACAAAATAAAACCCTAGAGTAGAGATAGAAGAAGATCAACTGGATAAACCTATCAAATTAAAAAATAACCAGACAGCAACAAACATTAACAAACCATACTAAGAAATAGAAAGACATGGCCCAGTCCAATGAACAAACTAAAAGCCAGGAAGAGATGCAGAACACCGAACAAGTAATCAAAGCTGTTCAAACAAATATCATGAACCAACTTCATGAGTGAAAGAAGAGATTGAGAATATTGGGAATACACTGGGAGAATACAGTGAAAGAAAATGTAAAGATACATAAAAAGATAATGGATATGATGGTTATGAAAGGTACAATCCAAGAAATCAAAACTACACTGGAAGCAAATAACAGCAGATCTAAAAAGGTAGAGGAAAGAATTAGCAATGTGGAGGAAGAAACTGTAGCATTGATGTTGATAAAGTGGCTACAGTAATTGCTGAGGGCAGGGAGGGGGAAGAAGAGATATGTTGTGGGGGCATTTTCAGGACTTGGAATTGTCCTAAATGATATTGCAGGGACAGATGCTGGTTGTAATTTATCCTGCCATAACCCACTGAATATACTTTGGGGGAGTGTAAACTATAATGCAAACTATTATCCATATAGTACCAATCCTCCTAAATGTATTCACCAAATGTAATGAATGTGACATAATGATGAAAGAGGTTGTTGATGTGGGAGGAGTGGGATGGGAGGTGTGGGGTATAAGGGAACCTCATATTTTTTAATGTAACATTTTTGTGATCTGTGTACATTCAAAAAACACAATTAAAATTGTAGGTGTGGAGTGTGGGTTATATGGGAGACCCTTATACTTTTTAATATAATGTTTTCTGTGATCTATTAACTTTAAAAAAAGGTAATTAAAAATAAAATTAAATTAAAAATACATCAAACATAAGATATTGGTTATAGTTAATATTTATATTTATTTTTATTTTTATATTAACAAAACTTTAGATCATATATATGTTACATAATATATAGGGGATTCACATATCCCCACCCCTTAAGAACAGAGCCTTCATTTGTGTGATTTGTTATAATTGATGAACACATATTGAAGCAATGATATTCTGATGATGCTTTTTCATAGTTTATAACAAATGTTTCATAACTATCCAAGTTTTAAGTCATGGGTTGATGTGTGAAAACCCTGTGTGATGATATGCCTATTTATTTTGTAAATTCTGAACTTATACTATACACTTATTATATACATTAATGTATGAATGATATACTTCATTTAATTTTTTAAATGAAATTGTATAATCATTTGCTCTGAAAAAATAAATAGATGTAGGTTTTGTATGTAAATTATACTCCTGTAAAAGTAATTTAAATGTATTAAAAGCAACACAAATGTATAAAAAAGCAAAAAACAAAAAACAAAGTGAGTAAGGAGTTCATCCCGGACATAACATTTCAGCAGGATTTCATGGCTCAGCACAAACTCATAGACTGCCAAAGTAGAGACTACACCAAATAGTGGGGTTCCTGGGCTCTGGAGATGCCCAGGTCCTATGGTCAGGGCAGATAATTCCAGAATTTGGTGCCTTCCCAGTGGAATCAAGTTTTGAGTTTGTGCTCCTGAGAGTGATAGAATTTGACCAAGTTATGGCTTCCTTATTCATGGTTCATCTGTTCCTTCCATTTGAACCTATAGTTGGTGCTGGAGTTGGTAGGTGTTCATCTAAGAGACTTAAATCTTTGAGCTGCTCATGTGCCAGCTGGACGCTGAACCTGAGCAGAGTTGCAACACCTACTCTCCATTTCATTAAACTCATCCAGGACAACTAACAAGGAAGTAAGGATGGACAAATGACATACCAAGGAAATGGGAGAGCCTACAACTGCAAGCAAGAGAGTCCCATCCATCAAACGTATGTGATCAAAGCCCCTTTTCAATTAGAGTTGGTGTGGACATCATTATTCCAGAATCCTCAGATTGCGGGATGAACTATGGACTAGAGTGGATTTACTGGTATTTTATAGAATTATTGTGATTCTAGAAGTGGAAGAAATTACAACATTGATGTGAAAGCAGTGGCAACTGGAGCCTCTGAGGACAAGAATAGGGGAAAACAGGTATAATATAGGGGCATTTTTGGGACTTGGGAATCATCCAGAACGACATTGAAACAAGAGTTTAAGGTCATTGTATATCTTCCCATAACCTACAGAATCGTGTGGGAGAGAATGTAAACTACAATTTAGACTATAATCCATGCACAATGACAATGACCAAAATGCATTTATCAACTGGAATGAATGTACCACACTAATGAAGGATTTGTGTATGTAGGAAAATGTGGGAAAATGTGGGAGTTATGGGGCGTGGAGCATATGGGAATCCCAATATTACTTATGTAACATTTATGTAATCTTAAGTATCTTTAAAAAATAAAAAAATATATATATTTAAGAAAATGATTAAAAAGAAATTCACCTTGATCCATTATAAAAAGTGGCAACAATATAAAATAATTTAGTAAGTCCAATGAATAGATATTTTAAAAATCAAATGAAAATGTAATTTTGATACAAGCTTGAATAAAGAAAACCTTGAGGTACAATTATTTTTAGCTTATTAAAATATTTTAAAATTATAATGCTCACAAAAAAGTTAACTCTGAATATTGTCTCTACAATTTTTAAAGCATAATTTAATTCATTTTTATTTAATTTAATTTCTGAATATTTAATTCAGCACAGAACTTTTGTAGGTGGTGAAAATAAAATAGGGGAATACATTCAGATGAAAATATATAAATAATTTCAAGACAGAAATGTTAAAATTATCAATCATTTAAAAGAAAAGTGTAGAGTATTGTAAGATGAAAACATTTCAGAAGATCAATATTTTATCATTTCTAACAATTGATGGATCTATCCCATTTTAAAACCAGTATTTTGCTGAAGACAAGGCCTAAGCTATATATTGCCATCATAATGAGTTCTTTGAAAAAGTTAAAATTTACCTAAATATAATTAAAATTATATATTTATTATGAAATATTTATGGCTAAAGATTCAAATATCTAATATCACAAAATAGAAATAAATTGTTTTAGCCCATTTAGTATCTATGAGACTTCTTTATCAACTTACATTAGGAAGAATGTAATAAATAAGGTGTTTTATTTTTCCAAAGCTTTTATTTTTTTCTTAATATTCTTTTTTATCTATGTTATTTTTTTAAATTAAAGTTAATAGATCACAAGGAACATTACATTTAAAAACATAAAAACCATAAGAGGTTCCCATATAACCCACTCCCCACCCCCACCTCATCATTTTTGTGAATTGTATTTTTGAAGATATATACATCACACAAAATGTTACATTAAAAAATGTGGGGTTCCTGTATACCCCCACCCTCCCACCCCACTCCTCCCACACTAACAACCTCTCCCACCATTGTGGCCCACTCGTCACATTCTGTGAGCACATTTTGGGGCACTGCTGTGCTACATAGATAATAGTTTATCCTGTAGTTCACACCTTCCCACAGTACATTCAGTGGGTTATGGCAGCATATATAAAGTCCAGCATCTGACCCTGAAATATCATTTAGAACAACTCAATATTCCAAAAAAATCACATCTCTACTTCTCTCTCCCTGCCCTCAGCAAATACTATGGCCACTTTTTTCACCTCCATGCTAAAATTTCTTTTATTGCTGGTCACAATAGTCTTATAGTAGAATATCAGTAAGTTCACTCTAGTCCATATTTTACTCCTTTATTCTGTGGACCCTGGTATGGTGATGCCCTCTCCACCTCTAGATCAAGAGGGGGTTTAGATTCCACATGGATGATGGATGTAATTCCTCTGCTTACAGTTGTAGGCACTCCTGATTCCCTGGTATGGTGGTTGACCATCTTCACCTCCCTGTTAGCTAACCTGGGTAAGACCGATGAACCAGAGAGTAGGAATCACCACTCTGCTGAGGTTCAGGACCCAGTTAGCACATGGGCAGTCCAGAGATTCAAGTCACCTGAGTATTTTCCATCCCTAGCACCAACCACAGGTTCAGTAAAAGTGACAGAAGAGGCATGTATAGAAAAGTCACATCTGAGTCCAGCTCCATCACACTCAGGAGCACAAATTCCAAAATAAGGCCTTCTGACATGGCACAGAACTCCAAATCCACCTGCCATGACCATATACCCTGTGGATCTCCATAGCCTTCAGGAGAACCAGTACCTAGTGTTGTAACTACTTTGTCTTTTCCTGGGCTCCTGCTGCAATGTGCATAAGCACAACCCCTCGATGACCTCCCGACTCTTTTTTGAAGACTCTTAGCCATATAAACTCATTTGTCTTTGCCATTTTCCCCTTTTAATTAAGGTCAAAAAGCAGTTTTTAGCACTTGATCCAACATGTAGACTGAGATATTCTGCTGGTCTGGGTTGACCCTTTTATTCAAGGTCTCTTTCTAGTTGTTTCACCAGGTAGTGGTTGGTAGTAATCCCTTGGTGCCAGGGAAACTCATCCCCAGGAGTCGTGTCCCATGCTGGGGGGTGGTAATGCATTTACATGCTGAGTTTGGCTTAGAGAGTGGCCAAATTTGAGCAACATGGAGGCTCTCAGGAGGTAACTCTTAGGCACCCTGCAGCTCTTAGGCCTAGTTCATATTTCAGGCACACAGGCTCCTAAGCACAGTCATCAGTATCAAGGACTCATTATTGGACCATCCTTCCTTGTTGATCTTTGCCATTGCCCTTGGGGGATTATTGTTGTTTCATTGGGGTATGTGACAGAGCTCCCCTGGCTAGGAACTCAGCACTACCTCAATTGATGTTTATAACTCTAACTACTATAAAGTCTTTCATATTTTTTACACTACTAAATTTACATTGAAAGAATATGATTTTTGTTGGGAATAAGTAAAAAAACTTTTCTTCCTCTTGGTATGAGATTATAGATATATTGCATGAAATCATCATAAAATTTGGTATTTCCAAATATGACCTAATTTTTCATTACCCATGCATTGTATGTAACTAAATTCTTGGAAATAAATACAACCTTGAATTACAGTATCATGTAGTGATGCTATTCACTAAATAATTCTAAAAAACATAGAATTATGATGTAGTCTGTTATGCATTACTATGCTTTTAGCTTATTAACTAGTTAATTTATTTGAACTTTTCTCAAAATACATTCCAACTTAGCAGAGTTTTAAATATTTCTTAGTAATTCCTTTGTAAATTTTGGTGGTTAGGATATTGTGTCAATTCAGCCAGGTAATGGTGCTCAGTTGAATCCTAAATTTAAATTGCTTTATATTTGATTTAAAAGAGAAAAAAGTTTCAATTCACTAGACAGAGTAAGAATTCACTTGCAAGATATTTTAATATTATTATCTATTTGGAAGGGAAATACATGGATATCAATGTTATTCCAGATATAACATCATAAATGGGTAAAAAATATAAATTATAAAATGTCATTAAATCAGTATAAATAAAGAGATTGAACAAAAATTGTAACCCATATGATGGGAATGTATTAATATCAATTCTAAATAAAGATCTCTTAGAAATTAACAGACATATGAACAACCATATGAAATAGAAACATCATCAATTTGCATAGAAGTATAAGATTCAGAGAGGATAAATCCTTTTTCACTCAAAGTCAAGATTAGTGTACAGGAACATTAAAAATAATTAGCACTGGACACTATTTCTACCTATGACACTGGAAAATATATACCATAAGGCTATTACAGATAAGGGGGAAAAGGCACTTTTGCACACTTTTTTTGGTTATTTTTATGATACACTAGACTTCTTATTTTGATTTGTTTTCTTTAAAAAATTCAAATACTTGTGAATCTAGTGTCAGTAATCCCATTTCTAGTTATCTATGAGACTGAAGTAAAAGCCCAATATTTTCAGATGGATATGTGAGTATGCAAATTATAATCCTTCAAAGAGCTAAAGAATGACAAGAAAGTCTCCATAAATATAGAAATGATGTCCCAAGAGAGACTAGGTGGATGGTCAGAATTTGTGGTTCTTTCTAGGTAACCAGAAGAAATTTGGCTTTAATTGGTGAGACATCAACTGGCTTAGAATTAAATGCTGGGGGAAGTGGAAGTGTTCTTATACTGTCAGATTCTAAGTATATTTGGGAGTTTGGAGCTAAGAGGATTTGCCAGAGGGTGAGATAGAAAGAGATGTGAGGCGGAAGCCAAATAGCTCCTTTTGCAGGGGAGAAGGAGAACTGGAAATCCCTTTTGATGTGACCATCATGCTTCTGACTCTCCTACAAGGAAACCAGAGGTGAGGCAGCCTCTGGAGAATGGTATGCTTTCCAAAACTACAGTCTCTAAGCTTCTCCATGTCCATCTACCTGCCTTGAGGAGCTTAACAGTGCACAGAAATGGAATATACCCCAATCTATCTCCACAGAGTTCTGCATACTTTTTTTTTTTACCTTATTTCTTAATTGTTCACAAATACTGAAAATATTCACTGGTCTTTGAACATTATGCTTATTCATCAACAAGATCTCTGAATCTTAACCTTTTCTCTGAATCTCCCCCTCTTGCAGCATCCCTAGAGCCTGGACAGCTGCAGAAGGTTTCCTTCACCAGATCATCCTTCATACCCTTCTATGTCTCACTCAGGATTCAGGGGAAGTGACTATATTTCTGTCCATTCCAAGCCAAAGATACTTTTCCCTCTTTCCTCCTATAGTAATCAGTGTTTAAAATTTATTTCAATAGGATACTGCTTACTTCCCTTTTGCATTGAGTCATCTAGCCTTCCAGGATTCCTTGTCCCAAGATGAGCAGACCCAACTTCCAATGGCTTCCTGTTGGCATCACCCTAGAAAGAATGACAGATGAGGAAGGCGGTTTGTCTGGATCTATACAAGCACAAAATCTGTAAAGTAATGGCATGTGTTCAAAATTTAAGTATGTAAATTTCAGTTAATTACTATGCCTTTTATATTCTTTTTATTGCTTTTACATTTCAATTCTATCAATTATCACAATTTATGTTAAAATTTTTTGCCATGGCAGATCAAACTTTGAGGGACATGGATATAACAACTGTTCATTTAAATATGAATCTAGATCAAATTTCTTCACAAAACTTTAGAGAAATCCAGTCACCCCCACCCTTCCCCAACCATTTTCACAGTTACAATCTGATAGAGCACAGTTTGGTACTTAGAACAAAATACACACACACATAAACATTTTTTTTTTTTGCAAGAGCCTACATCTATCAGGTGTCCAGAATTGATAAGGGAAAGCATTTGGATTAAGTTTTGTGTTCTTCAGTATAAAGTGAATTTACTTTTTTTTTTTACTTTTAACATTTTTGATGAAAAATGAAAGCAGAATTGCCTGTTTTAATTTAATCATTTTTATCACTATTAAGGATGATCAATAAACATGGTTAGGGAAATATTGTTTTGGAACAAAAATATAATTTTCTCCCCAAATTATTATGCTTATAGCCTTTTAAAACCTTTTATTTTTATTTTTTGGTAAATCACAAATTCTCTGTTTCGAAAAGTCCAGTAAAGCAGTGATTATTCCCTTCTGTTTATTTTTCTCTTTTCTTTATTGTCCCAAAAAAAGATATAGAAAATATAGAAGGATAAGTATGGAAAAAGTGTTTTATTTAATTGCATAGCAATTTAAACATATGACTTTTTATCAAATGTGTAAAGAATTTAGTGATTTAAAGTTTAAGAAATGAATAAATGCATTCCTATTAGACTATGCACTCTCCATGGAATGACAGAAATGTTGTTCTTACTGGATTTTATTTAGATTCTTGGCTATGCGGCAGAAATGAATTTCAAGAGCATGCCAGGTGAGTTAGGCCAGTAATTTATTCAGGTAGGGAGGGAAGAGAAATGGGAGAAAATAACAGATCAGGGGTCCCATGTAGAGAGGAAGAGGGTGGAAAGTGATAAATAGGGCTGAATTATAAGTTGTAATTCTCCATTATAGATTATAAATGCTCAGGTTTACTTGCATGGCCGTGTGGCAGAGGAAAAATGGCAAGAGCAATGCACAGAGGGCAAGAACAAGTCCAGGGGCAAAAGAGCAGACATGTATGCTTAGGCTTTATACCTGACTTTTGAACTGTTAATTATTCCACCCCTTTGCTAATGGTAGGGGAAGGGTTTCAGTTGTTTGCAGTTTTGATTGATTACCCCACCCATCAATTCCCTATGAGGCCCCAATGATAAGTTCTTGGGGAATATCAAGGGCTTCTCCTGGCTTCTAGAAGAAGTCTTTGTTCTAAATAGCAGAATCTTGGGGTGGGGGTCTTCCAGCAGCCATCTTGGGGATTATTGATGTCCATGTGGACTCTCTGACAGGTTCCAGGTCCATCTATTGATTCCCTATCTTACTAGCCTGCTTCAATTTCATTGTGGGTGTGTACATGGCCAGAAGACCAGGTGGGTGACAAGACACCTGGTGCTCACCTAGCATCTGGAAGAAAAAAAATTCCAATAGCACAGGAAATTACATGGTAGCACATAATACCGTGCTGCCTTAATAGTGTAAGACTGTGCTTGATGCTCAAAAGCTCCCAAAGTGTATCTATTACTTGCTTGTTATAAAAGGAATCATTCCTGAGGAACATAAGTTAATATTGCACAAAGGTTTTGACAAAGAATCTGGATTAGTCTATTCAATTTAAGGCATTAGTTTGCTTGATAAATATTAAATGACTAAATGTCATAAGCAATTTTTTTAAAAATTTCCATTGTAAACACATGTATTACTAAGGTAATCTTTGCAACAAACATGTGACTATCTCTTTTAAAAGATTAAAGTGTGAGTATTGTCACCTGATATATCACAGTAAAATTACATGCTTAACAATAAGGGACAATCCTTACAAATTTGAATATCATAATGAGTCTTGAATTTCTATACGTAGAAATTTGCTAAAGAGAGAGAAGTAAAATAGAACAGCAAGTGATTTAGGCTAATGTTAACTTCTCACTAAGTCATTCATATGCCCTATATGATATGAGATAATTCAAAATTGAAGTTACTATAAGGTCACTTTTTATTTTAAAAAGAGAAACTTGTTGTTTATATTAATGCATTGTAATAAGAAAGATAATATTGGAAAATATTTCTCAGAATTCAAGGAAATGTTTCCTGCTTTTCTTTAAATAATTTCTTCAAAAATTCTCAAAATATTTTTATCTCAGTATATATATATAAATATTTGTTTATAAAAATAAAAGGATGTAAAACAATGTGAATTAATATAATGGATTAATAACATCATCAATATCTTTAATAAAAGTCACAAGGAAACAATTTGACAAATTTAATTACATAATTCTTGGAACTTTTGTTAAGTAACAAATAAGAAAACATTAATTAAGGAGAAAAAGAGAGACAGAATATTTACATGAAGTAGATATTAGTATCTAAACCATTTAAAAACCTACTCATGTTAACCAAAAGTGTCATGATATTGCAGATAAACTACCAGAATATATAAAGAAATGATTTATACTACAGAATAATAGATGATAAAAAATCTGTTTTTCTGAATGTTGAACAAATAATAAATCACAGTAGTCCTTAAGTTATACCAATGTTAAAATTTTTCTCTTGAAAATTGAAATCTAATTACAGAATCTAGCTAAACTTTATCCTTGTGAAAATCATATATACATTAATTTTTAAAATATTTTTGTGAACCTCAACTATATTAAAAAGAATGAAAAACTCTGAAAGAATAATTTCACTATATTTCATAAACAGTAAATAAGAACCTTATAATTTACAGTACAAATGTTGTAAGCTCAATAAGCATTTACATATATTTGCTTGGGTATTTCATTGAAATATTTCAAATAATAAAACAATAAAAACATACATAAAATAATAGAAGAATGGTTGAGGATGAGATATCTAGTAGAAAGTCAATTATCAGCCATCAATACAAAATTTTGATGATTAACAAGGAAGCTCACATATTGTAAAATGGAAAGTAAAAATATGAGTTGCTTTATTTAAATAGTAAACATATTGCTTTAAATTTTATATAATTATAAATATTTTTAGTTTTGAATATGGTTGTATAGGATATCAAGGATTCTGGTATAAATTTAAAGCATCATCCAAATTAATATTCATTTATTTATGATGATTAAATCATAGTTTCTCTGTTCCCTCAGATTCTGATAACTTTCTCTGGGAAAATAAATTTGAAACTCATTTTCCTTTTCTCTTCACTGAAAACTCTAAATGAAATATATTAAAGTTAAGTTAATTTTACATAAGTAGAATGGGGAGTACAAGAATTCAACTTTTAATTTTGAAGCAACTTATCCACAACAGTGATCTAAATAAGACATCAACACAGGGAATAAATAAATATGTGGCAAATACTCAAACCTCACAGAGGTTTGAATTAGTGAGATAATATGAGAATAGAAGTATGGGGTAGTTTTTTACTTATTAGTATTGTTTTGGTAAAAGTTGGTAATAGGTAGCAGTGTTTTTTAGGCAAGTGTGTTTCTTTTTTTAATTTTTTTTTATTTTTAAGGAAGATTTAGATTACATAAGTGTTACATAAAAAATATAGGTTATTCCCATATACCCACTCCTTCTTCCACCCACACTTTCCCATATTAACAGCACCCTTCATTAGTGTGGTACATTTGTTACTATTGATAAAAGCATATTGAAGCATTGCTACTAATTGTGCACTCTATTCTTTAAAGATTTATTTATTTATTTCTCCCCCTTCCCTCCATTGTCTGCTCTCTCTGTCTATTCACTGCGTGTTCTTCTGTGTCTGCTTGTATTCTCATTAGGTGGCTCTGGAAACTGATCCTGGGACCTTCCAGAGTGGGAGAGAGGTGATCATTCTCTTATACCACCTCTGTTCTCTGGTCTGCTGGGTCTCTTATTGTCTCTCCTCCATGTCTCTTTTTGTTGTGTCATCTTGTTCTGTCAGCTCTCCACATGGGTCAGCACACCTGTGTGGAGCAGCACTCCTGTGTGGAGCCACACTCCTGCATAGGCCAGCACTCCATGTGGGCCAGCACTCCACATGGGCCAGCATTCTGCATGGGCCAGCTCACCATAAGGACAGTCTGCCTTCACTAGGAGGCCCTAGGTATCAAAACCTGGACTTCCTATATGGTAGATGGGAACCAAATTGCTTGAGCCACATCTGCTTCCCTGTGCACTACATTTTACATTATAGTTTATACTCTGTCCCACACAATTTTGTAGATTCTGACAATACATGTAGTGGCCTGTATCTTTCATTGCAATGACAGAAGACAATTCCAATGTCCCAAAAATGCCCATATATTACACCTATTTATCCCTCTCCTATATCTCAGAACCTCTGTGACCACTTTATTTATATCAATGAAAAAAGTTCTTCCATTGCTAGAATAATAATATATATAGTGGAATAATATTAAGCCTATTTACGTCATTATTCATTCCCCAGTTATGAGGATTCAGGGATGGTGATGCCCTCTCTGCTTCTAATTGAGAGGGAGCTTAGATCTCATTGGGAAAATGGATGGAGCTATCTTGTCTGCAGTTGCAGGCACTCTCTGCTCCTTGGGATGGGTGTTGTCCATCATCATCTCCTTGTTAGTTGTCCTGGGTGAGTCCAATGAACTGCAGAGTAGGTGTTACTCTCTGCTAAGATCCAGGGCTCAACTAGCACAAGGACAGACAAAAGATTTAAGTCTCTGGGACATATATTTGTCAATTCAAATAAAAGAGACAGAACAGCCATGAGTAGGAACACTATAAATGAGTATAAATCTGTAACACTGGGAATCATAAATTTCAAAGTAAGGCCCACTGACAGGGTGCCAAATTCCTGAGCTGTCTGCCTTGCTTATAGTGCCTGGATGTCTTTAGAGCCCTCAGGAGTCCTGCTGTTTGAGGCACTGTTTACTCTGGCAGTCAATGACATCCTGCTGAAACATGCATAATTGTAACCTCTGACATGACCTCCACTCACTTTGAAATCTCTTAGCCATATAAACTTATTGTATATACTGCTTTCCCCCTTTGGGCAAAGTTTTTTTCCAGATGCATTGCTAGTTGGTGATTGTAAATAACTCCTCAGTGGTAGGGAGGCTCATCCCTGGGAGTAAAGTCCCATGCCAGGGAGAAGGAAGTGCATCTATGTACTGAGTTTGCCTGAAGAGAGGCCACATTTGAACAATAAGGAGGCTTTAATCGGATTACTCTTAGGAATTATATAATACTAGACTAAGTTTCAATTTCACAAGAAAAGGTTCATGTGTACAAACATCAATGACAAGGGCTCAGCTTAATGGTCTGTCTTCCTTCAGTAGGTAGTGTCTTTGTAGTTATGGGATTCTTGCTGTTCTAATAGAGAATGTAGCCATGCTCCCCAGGTTAGGAATTCAATATTCTTTCAGTTCTCCACCCACCAAGTCATTCCCCATGAATATTTGAACATACTCATATGCCTTAAAGACATGCTCCAGGTTAGCCTCTCCCCATGCATCTCCCCATCACTTACACAGTCAAGGAAAGAGATGGAATTGTTGTGGGTCAAGGAGATAACAATGAAATGGGGATAGTGATGGAAATGAGGCAGAAATCCAGGAAAGATTAATTCTTCAGGAAGAAGTAAATGGTTGTGTGGAGATGTTGGTCCAAAGTTGTGATCAGAAACAGGAAGACATGGCCCAATCCAATGAACAAACTAAAAACCAGGGGGGGACGCAGAACATGGAACAATTAATCAGAGCTCTCCAAACAAATATGAACCAACAAAATGAAGTGAAGGAAGAGATTAAGGACACTAAGAAGACACTGGGAGAACATCCTGAAGAAATGTTAAACATACACTAAAAGATAAAGGATATGATGGTAATGAAAGGCACAATCCAAGAAATAAAAATACATGGAAACTAAATGAGAGCAGATTTGAACAGCAGAGGAAAAAATTAGGGAAACGGAAGATAATACCTCTGATTTCCTTGATTTTGGCAATTTCACAACATCAGAGCTGCAAGCTAGTAAATTAATAAAACCTCATTCCAAAAAGCAGTCCATTACTGATATATTGCCTGAGAATTCTTTAGCAAACTAAAACAATGAATAAACCTTGAAGATATCATATATAATGAAATAAGCCAGAAACTTAAGGACAAATGTTATATTACCTTACTGACTTGAAGTAATTAGAATGAGAAAATGCAGGCAGTCAGAATCTAGAATACTGTTTACCAGGGGAGGGGCTGGAAGATAAGGAATGGGAAGTTAAGACTTAAATTATATGGAGTTCCTATTTAGAATAAGGGAAATATTTGTAAATGGATAGTGGTGATAGTAGCAAAACATTGTCAATGTAATTAACTATCCTGAAATATATCTAAATGTGATTAAAAGGGGAAATGTTGACTTCTCTGACAAAATAAAGATGAGCAGATCCAAAAGCTTAGATAGATTGAAATGTTAGAGTGGATTTATAATGTAAAATCTGCACACCTATCTCAGCAATGTCCAGAGGGCACAACATTCACTAAGACTGTGAGGAATAAATTTGTGAGACTAACTCCAACATCCCTTAAGAGTTCTATGGTCATTCCTTTCTGTAGGTCAGATATTACTGGGGTACCTGCTGTTACTGGACATGGAGTTTTAAACACAATGAGGATGATCAGTTCTTGGGTTGGCAGAGACAAGAGACAGCACTTTAATCACCAAAGACAGGGTGGGTTTGGGTTCCCTAATGAAGAGTAGAATCAATGCAGTGATCATAAATGCCTGACAGAAAGAGGCCTATGGCATTGACTAGTAGATTATAGCATACCTGCATATGAAAGACATGGGTAGTCTAAATTCTTTATTGATCATTATAAGCTGAAGAATTCTAGGTCTAATGAAAAAAAGTCTAACTTGAATTACAAAACAGAGAGTCATATCTCCTTAATCAAATCCCAGATTTGAAACAGTTTAAAGGAACAGAGCATTTGAATGAAGGGACAGGTATGTCCCCTTGGTGAAGATTCATGCTAAACTGCCAAAAATTTATACTATTAATCTTCCTCCTGGCCTTCCCCGAAAGACCTATATTCTTTCACCATGGTAACTGTGCGTTTGGAAAAAGATATGATCAGCTATTTTGTAGCTTAATAGACATCAGCTCAGAAGCGACATTAATTTCAGGAGACCCAATACTACTGGTCAACCAGCTGGAGTAGGGGGTTATAGAAATCAGGTGATTGAATGGAGTTTTAGCTCAGGTCCATCTCACAGTGGGTCATTATAACCATTTGGGGGATATTAGTCCAGAATCAATAAATGGAAAAGATATACTCCACAACTGGTACAATCTTCATATTTGTTCCCTAACTTGTGGAGTCAGGGCAATTATGGTATGAAAGGTCAAATGGAAGACACTAGGACAGACTTTTCCTAGCAAAATATTACAGCAAAAACAAGACCACATTCCTGGAGGGATTTCAGAGCTTAGTGCCCACTCTTAAAGGTAACAGAAGTGGTGATTTTCCACCATAACCCCATTCAACTCACCTATATGGATTGTGCAGAAAATTGATGATCTTGGTGGATGAGAGTGGATCATCATAAACTGGTTCATTTTTCTTGGCAGGAGAAATGTTTGGAGTTGCATTTGTATACTGATTCATGTGCTGTCTGCAAGTTTTTGGCTGGATGGTCAGGTTCTTGGAAATAGCATGTTTGGAAAATTGGTGACAAAGAGGTCTGTGGAAGAAGAATGTGCATAGAACTCTCTGAGTGGGAAAAACATGAAGATAGTTGAGTCTCATGTGAAATTTCTTGAAAAGGTGACTTTGGTAGAGGAAGATTTGAATAATTATGTGGATATGATGGCCCACTGTGTGGATACCATTTGGCCTCTTTCCCTAGGCACACCTGTCCTTGCCCAGTGGGTTCATGAAAAAAGCAGCAATGCTAATATTGGTGGAGGTTTTGCATGGACCCAACAACATGGACTTCCACTCATTAAGGCCAAGATAGAACAGCCATTGCTTAGTGCCTATTCTACTATCAGCAGAGACCAACAATCAGTCCCCAATATCCCACAATTCCTTGAGGTGATCAGCCTATTGGACCACTTTCATCATGGAAAGTACAATGTTTATTTGCTTTAGAGTGGACACATACTCCAGATATGGGTTTTGCCTTCACTGTGTCTGATGCATATGCCATAAATTCCATCCATGGACTTATAGAACACATTAATCACAATCATGGTATTCCCCACTACATGCTTTAGATCAAGGAATCCACTACTTAACAAATGATTGGCACAGATGATGGGCACATGCTTATGGACTACACTGGTCTTGCCATGTTTCCCCATCACCCTGAAGCAGCTGGATTGATAGAAAGAAGAGATGGCCTTTTGAAGGCACAAATTCAATGTCTAATGGATGGCAGAAATTTGCAAAGCAGTGACAATGTTCTCCAGGAAGCTGTATGTGCTCTAAATCTGCATCCATCTAAGGTGTTCTTTCTCCCATATTGAGGGATGAAGGGATAGAAATGGGAGTGGCACCAATCATTATTACCTCTAATGATCCACTAGGAAAAAATATTTGCTTCCTGTCCCTGAAAATTTACTTGTCTACAGATCTTAGTTATAAAAGGTAAGATACTTCCATCACAAGATTCCAAGAGGGATTATTACATTTAACTGGAATTTAAGACTGCCACCTGGCCCCTTTGGACTCCTCAAACATCTGAGTCAACAGGAAAAGATGGGATGAGGAATCTTTGTTATCAAGGAGAAAATATGATGGCTACAAACAAAGTTGGTGTATACTCAGGAGACATGAATCTCTGGACTGTCCATGTGATAACCAGGCCCTGAACCTCAGCAAACTTGCAACTCCTACCCTCTGGTTTATTGGACTTATCCTGGCCAGTGAACAGGGAGGTGAAGAAGGTCAACCACCACACTAGGGAGCCAAGAGAGCCTACAACTGCCAGCAGGAGAATTGCATCCATCATTCATGTGGAATCGAAGCTTCTTGATATAGAGGTAGAGTGGACATAACTATCTCAGGGTCCACAGGCTGGAGGAATAGAGTTTGGATTTGAGTGGACTTACTGATATTCTACTATGGAACCATTGTGATTAGTAATGGAAGAAATTGTAGCAGTGATGTGGAGAAAGTGTCCACAGTAGCCAATGAGGGTAGGGAGAGGGAAGAAGAGATATGATGTGGGAGCAATTTCACAACTTGGAGTTGTCCTGGGTGGTAATGCAGGGACAGATGCTAGATATTGTATGTCCTGCTATGGCCCACTGGGTGGACTGGGGGAGAGTGTAAACTACAATGTAATAAACCATTATCCATGTGGTGCAGCAGTGCTCCAAAATGTATTCACCAAATGCAATGAATGTCCCACAATGATGAAAGAGGTTGTTGATTTGGGAGGAGTGGTCTGAGGGGGGAGGGAGGTATACGGGGACATCTTATATTTTTGAATGTAACATTAAAAAATAAAAAGGGAAAAAATAAAAACAAAGTAGGTTTAGTAGAGTTTACCTGGAATCCAGGAGATCCACTAGGGCATCGCTAAGTACTACTATATCTTCTGATTAAAGTCAATGGAAAAGTGCCACAACCCAATCCAGGTAGGGCTAACAATGGCCCAGAAATTTTAGAAGTGAAGGTTTGAGTCATCCCCTCCTGCAAGAACCACTGGCAGGTGAGGTGAAATGTTGAGAGTAAAGGGAATATGGAATGAGTAGTGGAAGAAGGTAGTTATAAATATAAGCTATGGCTACAGGATCAGTTAAAGAAATGAGAAGTATAATGGTAATACATATTTATTGTTTGTTTTTTAATTTGTATGTTTGCATTTTTACATAAAGCAAATATTTTTGTTTTTTCCCTATTTTAACTTCTTTTATATGATGTAAGTTGCAAGAACTTCATTTTATATTAATTGTTATAGGATATCAAAATCAGGAGTGAATGTTATCCAATTACTTATACCCTATTCTGGGAAAAGTTAGTGTTTTTGGTTTCTGTTGAAGAAAATATGGTACTTACTGGGACATGGAGACTGAAATGAATATAGACAA
Source organism: Dasypus novemcinctus (assembly GCF_030445035.2). Lineage (NCBI taxonomy): Eukaryota > Metazoa > Chordata > Mammalia > Cingulata > Dasypodidae > Dasypus > Dasypus novemcinctus. Next base: position 4,125,518 of record NC_080694.1, on the reverse strand, counting down.
AGAAAGGTTTACTGAGAAACTCTCCCAATGGAGGGGGTCTGAAGAACAGACTTTAGCCCCCCCACCAGCATGGTGGGAGTCTGAAGAGAGACTTCAGCCTATTGTTGGAAGGGGGGATTTGGATTTATACAGAACTTTCCTAGGTGGGGAAATGATAGCTGGTGGGAAGGGGTTGAGGGTCCAAGTGAAATGCAGGGACCAATAGGAAGCTCTAGAGGTGAAAACTTTCCCTGACAATGACTAGAAGATAGTGGGTTAGGGAATTATGGTTTCTTGGACTGCTGCAGGAGCAAATTTCTTTGTTCTGCAGGAATTTTATTTCTCTCCGATACGTAGGTAGGGAAGGTCTACATTTCTTTACTCTCATCTCTATGTGGTTTCTTTATTTAACCTGTGGGGAAGTGCCATGATCTTAGACACCTAGGCTTCTGGAGGATGGGGTTAGCCTTTCCCCAGTGCACATCAGGGGAAACTGAGCTACAGCTTGTTAATTATTGCAAACCTCTAATAGTTACAAACAAGACAATTGAGTATTGTTAGGTGAAAAGTGAACACTTTATTTAGAGATTTGCATATGGTTGCCAAGTTGACAGCAGATGGACTGTGATGTTTCAGTTCATATGTCAACTTCATTAGGTGTTCTGCTCTTTGGTCAAGCAAGAACTGGCATGATTGTTACTGTGAGGATTTAAATCATAATTTGATTGAATTTATGACTAATTACATCTACAATCAATTGAGGGTTTGCCTTCAACAATGGGAGATGTCTAATCTAATTAGTTGAAGGTCTTCAAAGCAAAAATGATAATTTCAGCAATCAGAAGGGAAAATATCAATCTATAATTTAGTAGGCCAGCCTCTCCTGGGGAATTAACCATAAACCTACATTAGAGTTTCCAGCTTACAGCCTGCCCTGCGAAATTTGTTCTTATCCATATCCACAGTCACATGAGCCAAATCCAATGAAAAAATTCATAAAATTTATTATATTATTTATATTAAATACATTATGTACATTATTTTTTTCCCTAGAGAACTCTGATTGCTACAGAGCTATACTATTCTGCAATCATCTTTTGAAGCATGACTACTGCAGACAAAGGTAGCTAATGAAATCGTCAGGTGTGATGGATGTGCCGCAGTGATGGAGGGGATTGTTGATGTGGGAGGGGTGGGATGGGTGGGATGGGGGGGTATATGGGGACCCCTAATTTTTGAATGTAACATTTAAAAAAAAATAAAGAGAAAAAACCAAACCACTTAGGAGGCTCTTCCTTCAGTACTGTTGGAGACATTACTAATGCCTTCTGTAGTTCCTTTTCCTCTTTATTCCCAGGGGGAAAGCACAAAGAAAAACCTCAAAGAAATTCCTCAGAGAACCTGTGTGAAGTCCCAAGAGAGGGAACAGTTTTCCAGATCCTTAGAGTGATAAGTTAATGAAAATAGTTCTCACAGAGGATCTCATGCCACGGCTTTCCCAGAACCCTGGTGACAGGGAAGACAAAATATCTGGGAAAAATGAAAGAAAAAAAACAAAGACAGAGTATATGTCATTTACAGCATAGATGCCATGAAACAGCCTATAATACCTGGTCAACACTAGTGGAACCCCAGCCACCACCAATGAGAAGATATCCTAGTTTATTTCTATTTGATCCAATCAAATGCTGTATAGACTCCAATAGCTAGCCTTACTGAAAAGATGTAATTACAAGAAAATTTAACTAATAATATTCATTTTGAGAAAAAATAGATAAACACAATGCAGCACATTTTTATATGTGTGAAAATGTCCATGTTCCTCTTCACTTGTGTTTGAAGTAATGGGAATTTAACCCAAATAACTGGACAGCATTTAAAAAAATTTTTAGGTATTTCTATAAGCAAAGACAGTATACTACCTTATGTATTCTTTTGGCACATAAGAGTGACTATAGTTTGAAAATTAAAACCACAAAAGAAATAAAAAATTATTTGTAAATTTCTTGAATTCAAAGATTTGTCATTTTTATTTTTGAAAAATATTGATTTAAAATTAATTTCTATACTCCCCAATCCCATCTAAATTAACAAACATGCAAAGTATCTGTAATCCTAATTTTGATGCAGGTTGGATTAATTAAACATTGTATGTCTTAGAAAAAGGTAAGGGGTTTTCTCCATGGGATGACATTGGCTTGATTCTTTCTTTGATCTCTACTTCTATGCTTTTAAAATAGTTAATTTAGTTTTTTAAAAAGTAATTCCTGGTATAAAATTAACCAACAATATTCTTTTCATAAGAGGAATGAGAAACCCCTTTGATCCTTGCTGTTACATAAATAATATAAATTTTAATGTTTCTTTTAAAGAATCAGAGATTCAAAATAACAAAAAAGATTTTTTTTTAAAGTTAGTTCATGCTCTTCCATCTAAGCATTTTGCCTAAATTATAGATTCCAGGTCTATTGCTATCCAAGACATTTTTCAAAATATTTTTGAACAGTGGTATAGCCTGCATATATTACAATTTTATTTTTCTTACCCTGAGAAATAAGGCAAAAGTTATAGCATTTTTTAGGGGACTAATAAAAATAGCTTGATGTAGTAGTACAAGGAAAATGTATACCCTAACCACACTAATTTTATTTGATATTTTAAATAGTTGTAATTCATAATTTCCATTTTATCTATTATTGAAATATTTAACTTGGGGATTTATTTTGAAAACCAAATGAGAGAAATACATGGAGTGGTACCATTTTTAATTAATAAATTCAGTTAATATTTGAATTTGGAGTACAAAAATGCAATTCTTTCCCATTAATATGTACCATCCTCCTATGTGAATACATAAGCTTTAAAATTTTCAGCCCATTTTAATACAGTTTAGGAACTAAAGGGAAAATAACGGTGCTAGAATATAGTCCCAACCCAGCTTTTAAAAATGAATGTGTTCCATTTGATTTCCTCCTAAACCCTCCCAGACGTTGTCATTCCATATGTGATCTGTGGATGAGCAGCCTCAGGGTCACCCAGTATCTTTTGAGAAACGCATCTCAGGCTGCACCTCAGATCTCCTAATTGGAAATCTGCATTTTAACCAGATCCCCAAGTGATTGGTATGCACACTAAATTTTAAGTGTTGTTTTAAGCAATCAAGGTTTTAAACAATCAATTTTTAATGAGCAGAGAATGAAATGAAATCATATGCAAATGTTTTCATCTTATTCTTATATTAATTGTTTCTTACATTAAATTTTGCATATATTAGTATGGAATGTTAATATTTTTTTCAGTGACTAGCTAAATTTCATTTTGAGAAAGGTATAAATTCATGGATACTCTCGTCAAAATTATCACTACTTATAAAAGTGAAATTTATGCCATACATATTTCTTAACTTTTTTATTTCCATCAAAAGCTATATAAAAACTACCAGTATAATGGTGAAACTTTCTGAAACAGAACAGCAAATGACATGTGTCTCTCAAACTGAAGGGTGACTTCCTTAACTTAATGGTAACAATCTTTCAAGAATGTGATTCCTTGTGATAATTTATGTTAATATATACACATCTAATTCAGTTTTCTCTTTGTCACTTTACCTGTCCTAAAATGCTGTTTCCGCCTGTTGCTAAGAATAAGACTGGACATGTGGTTAGCCACCCTATACTAAATGCAGAGCTCAGGAAGCACAAAATTAACTACAGTTTGAAGACTTAAAAACGAAGTTTGATTGTTCCATTCATTCATTTCATTCTGATATTTTATTTTGTAAATTCTTAGAACTTACTTTTGAAAAATACAGTAAATAAAATCAATAAGAGTGTTTTCATTGGAAAAGAGCAATTTGGTAACCCAAATTACCTCCATGCATTAAAGCTGATGGTTGGCTCTCTCTGCCTAGAGGGGCCCACATCACATCTTTGTGTGTATTTTCACCTTTCTCATTTCTCAGCAAGCTCTCTTATTTTCCCCATTTCCCAAATAAGTTCTTTTTACAGGCCTAACTAAAAAAAAAAAAAAAAGCTGATTATTATGAATCATGGAATGAATAAAATAAAATAAAATATTTAAAAAATCATTATAATAGCATGAAGCAAAATGCAAGTGTGAAGATAAAGGGAGTCAAAGTGAAATTCAAAGAATATTTTATTTCAATTTGATTTTAAAGGCCATAGTGTTTGAAGAAAATTCTGAAATGTTAATACAATCAGTACTACAGAGAGAGGAAAGTATTTTTTTCTCCCTCTCTCATAAATCTTGACAGTACTTTGGTATACACATTTTTACCAGCTGGATTTACTTTCAATAAGTAAACAAGTTCCCTTATAAGTAATTTATTTTTAACCATCTGATTTGTTTGGCTGTATATTATTCTTTGGTCTAAATATGCTAAGATAAAGTTAATTGTATCTTTCATATTTAGTTTGTATTCATGCATGACCCTTCTAAATGTTGCTGTAATGAATTTCCATGTAATATATCTGTCTGCCTCACTAATTTCCTTGCGAATGCAGGCTTTAACTGTGGAAGCTGTCATGTGCAAAATTAAACTCAGCTTTATTTCACTACTTCTAAAGTAAAAAAAAAAAAAAAGAAAATTAGAATGTGATCTTATGTAATGGTCACCCACCCATTTAATTCGAAAACCCCAACACTTTAGTATCATTCTTGTCATTTCTTACTCCACTGTTCATAATCAATCAATCACTAACCCTTGCTTAGTTTTGCTGCCAAATATTTTGGAATACTTCAAAGTATTTCCATCTCTAAGACCTATACTGGAATCTGTATTATTCAAATCTGCATTTCGGATGCCACAGTAATTTCATCATGTGTCTGTCCACTTCTTATGTCATCTTGCAAGACATTAACCATGGCCCAATCAGAGGAAAAGTGTTCTAATGTTAATTATAATTTGTTTCCTTCCTTCTTAAAAGGCCAACACCTTTGCTTTGTTTTAAACTAAATTGCTGATCCTGACTTAGGAACTCTACATTACTTCTCCTTTCTCCGTACTGCCTATCACTGTCAGTGTTAAAGCCAAGCTATTCTTATCATACATTTGCCTTGCTCCTTCCTAAAGAAATCTTGCACATGCTGCTTATGCCACCAGAAAGAGCCTCCCCCTTAGCAATCTTGTTCATTTCTCCTTCAGGATCTCTCATCAGAAATACTCTGTTAATGAAGTTTCCTTTACCTCTCTGAAATACTCAAAGCTCTGTAAATCATCATCTTCCAATCACTAGGCAAATTTCTCTCAAACTTCGTTTCATATCCTATATTATTATAATATTATGTGATTAAATTCATATAAAATTTTATTTTTCATCTAAAATTAAACTATATCACATGCTTCAAAAATCAAAACAATATAAAATCTATTCAAAAATATGTGTTTATATATAATTTACAATATATTTAATACCAGGGTAAGGAGACATTTTGTTTTTTATTAAATATTTTGGGATGGTCTGTATTTTAAAGATACCCTTAATATTGAACACTTGAGGTGTTTCCAGTTTATGATATTTCACGTAGAATTGCAACAAACAAACTTGTATAAATGTTTTAAACATAAATATATTTGTATTTGTATGTGTCTGTGTATATATGCATGTATGTGTACATATGATTAATCTCAGATGTAAAATTATTAGTTCAAGAGAAAAATGCATTGATAAAATTTAATACATGTCAAAAACTTGTCCTCAGTAGGAACTGTAAACATTTGTACCTCCAGCACCCACATTTAATGTCCAAAGTCCATGAAGGAATGGCATTTACTCTGCAGCTTATTAAGAGAGCTCATTTCCAAAATGTTGGATTTTGCCAATCAAATAGGTTAGAAATATTTTAATGTTTTCAGTTATTATTTTGAATAAATTCAACACTTCACAGATATATTTAAGAATCAAGGAGGCAGCAGACTTGGCCCAGTGCTTAGGGTGACCGTCTACCACATGGGAGGTCCGCAGTTCAAACCCAGGACCTCCTTGACCCATATGCAGCTGGCCCAAGCACAGTGCTGATGCATGCAAGGAGTGCCGTGCCATGTAGGGGTGTCCCCACGTAAGGGAGCCCCATGCACAATGAGTGCACCCTGTAAGGAGAGCCACCCAGCATGAAAGAAAGTGCAGCCTGCCCAGGAATGGTGCCACACACGGAGAGCTGACACAACAAGATGACACAACAAAAAAAGAAACACAGATTCCCATGCCGCTGACAACAGAAGCAGACAAAGAAGACGTAGCAAATAAGACACAGAAAACAGACAACTGGGGTGGGGGGAAGAGGAGATAAATAAATAAATAAATAAATCTTTAAAAAAAAAGAGCCAATGATATTTATATTTAATATTGGCAAAATCTTTCTTCATATGTGTTCTTCACTTCTTATTGTTACTGAAATTTTTATTCTCAGTATCAATATTTTTATAAAAACAATTGAACTTTGGTTCATCTAAGTTGCAAATATTTTGCCTGACTGCCATTTTTAAATTCTTCTTTATTTATTCTTCCAAAATCATTCTATTTTAATTTGTTGCCTAATTTTACATTTACTTCTGTCTTTTATATTTTAAAACTGAGTCAGAATAAGGATCCTTAACAATTTCTCAAAGTTTTCACCACGTTTTCCTTCAGAACTCTCATTTGCTAAAATTAATAAAAAAATAATTACAACTTAGGTTTTCATTTTCTTCTTTTAAATTGTTATGCTGTGTGAGTTCTAGATCATACAAGTATGTATAATAAAAATACATTCATCCCAACATAGTGAATCAAATAGTCAATGATTATCAAGTAGTATAGTAATATATTCCCACAATTATTGGATCCATAATAGATAATTATTTACTTTTCCATTAATCTCTCTAACCATGTGAATTTCAAACCATTCTACTTAAATCACTGATGATTTATGCTATGTAATTACAAATATTAGGATTCCACTTCATTTTTTCTTATTCATCAGAGGTTTAGTATTTATATTTGACTTTATTTCTTCATGTAAACATAAAAATAGAATATATACATATTAGAGTTTATATTTTAATTGAGAATAATATGACATATGCCAGGTAATTTAGAGTGAATTGAAGCTTTTTAAACAAAAGGAGGATATACAATTTCTCAAAATTATTATTTTGTACTTCGAGAGTAATGCACAATTTTACTCATTTATTTTTTATTTATAAATGTATTTCTTATGACTTCGTGTTTCTTCTTTCATAAAAGAATCTTTAATATTTTTCCTAAAAGACAATTTCTCCTAAAAGTGCTGTTGATTTCAGGGTGCTAATATCAAACTCACTATCTTAGGAAATATTTTCATTGTTTTGATTAAGATTTCAGATGATTCAATAAATTTCCAGGTAGATAGCCATAGTATCTGAGACATTTGAACTTCTGACATAGCTAAAGAAGAGTTTTCAACCTATGCTCTAAGGCAGTCTATTGTTCTTCATTCTGTCCTGTATTTCAGAATAAGTTCTCTCCATTTTTGTTTGTTTTGGCATAAAATAAAATACTATTAAGAAAAATTAAGGCAGGGACTTGGCCCAGTGGTTAGGGTATCCGCCTACCACATGGGAGGTCCACAGTTCAAACCCTGGGCCTCCTTGACCTGTGTGGAGCTGGCCCATGTGCAGTGCTGATGTACGCAAGGAGTGCCCTGCCATGTAGGGGTGTCCCCCGCATAGGGGAGCCCCATGTGCAAGGAGTGCACCCATAAGGAGAGCCGCCCAGCATGAAAGAAAGTGCAGCCTGCCCAGGAATGGTGCCACGCACACAGAGAGCTGACACAGCAAGATGACGCACAAAAAGAAACACAGATTCCCGTGATGCTGACAACAACAGAAGCTGACAAAGAAGACACAGCAAATAGACACAGAGAACAGACAATCAGGGTGGGGGAGGGGAGGGGAGAGAAATAAATAAATAAATCTTAAAAAAAAAAAAAAGAAAAATTAAGAGAAAAAGAACACATTGGAAGATTTCCAAAAGCATACATCCAACAAAGGACTTATATTTAGAATTATAAAGAATATTTAACAATAATAAAAAGAAGACAACCTCATAAAAAGGGCAAACATATTTGAAAAATTTGTAAAATATGTAAAATTCCTAAGTGGATATGGTACCTTAAAATTTGACTGCATTCATAATTATATTGTGTCCCAACAACTGATGATCAAGAGTATCTGGTTGGAAATAAAACAATCTAAATAGGCCATTTACAATTAATCCACTTCAAATATTAGGACATAAATTGGTGGAAGCAAAAGGATTTAAATATATCTGCCATAAAACATAAACCAAAAGAAACATTATATGACTTTAAAAATATCTGACAAAGTAGATTTTAAGGGAAAAGAAACATTACAAGAGATGAAAAGATATATTATAATGATAAATTTTAATTCACAAGGATAATTTAACAAAATTTTAACTAATGAAACTAATTCTATATCCTCAAAATAGGTTAACCATAATAAAAAGAAAATTAGAAATCCATAATAACATTGGGAAACTTTAGCACACTTCTCTGTTACTAAAAGTAAAACCCACTTTCTCTCAAAAAAATTCATAAAAACCTGGAATATGTGAACATGTTAACAAACTTGATTCGATTGTTAAACAGAGAACAGCTGCACATGATGGATATAATGAGCCATAAAACAAGTTGAAGTCATATAGATTTTTCCCTAAATAGTGTGGAATTAATTTAGAAATTAATAACAGAAATATAAAAGTAATATGCCTATACATTTGGAAAATAAACAACAAAGCTTTAAAATATTGTGGTTCAAAGAAGAAATACTTTAAAGGCAAAAACATTTTTAAATGATTGATATAGAAAATATATTAATAATACATCATAATTTGCAGCTGTAGGTAATTGTGATATAAAAGGAAATGTTATTGCCTCAAATAAATGCAATGGCAAAAAAGGAAGGCTGAAAAGTCAAACATCGAAGCAGCCATCTCAAAAGTTAGAAGGGAAATGGGAAAAAAGCCAGTTAAGCCATAGATAGCAGATTAAAAGTAATGACATATATATAAATCAATAAAATAGAAAATTAATGTTAAATAAAGGGATAAATGAAGCCAACATTTGGATTTATAGAACACTCTTTGAAAGGACAAAGAGTTGGATATCCAATACCAAAAATGAAAAAAAGGAATACCATTTAAGAACTACACAAATAACAAGAATCTTATGAACTACTTTATGTCATTAAATTTTAAAATGTAGACAAAAAAGACAAATTCCTACATGGAACAAAATAAATGAATCTCACAGATATTATAGTAAGTGAAATACGGCAGTTACAAAAGAGGGCATATATTGTAATTCCATTACTGAGGAGTGCAAAAAAGACACAAAAGTAATTGATATTTTGACAAGTGAGAAAGTCACTACCTCAGGACAGTATTGACAACAAAAAGAATTTTTTGGATGGTGGAGAAATTCCATAATTTGATCCATGTGCTGTTTCCACAGATATATCCATTGAGCTGTGTATATAAGATATTTTATATTTCAAAAAAGGTGAAAAAATTAATGCCTCCATGCGGTCTATAAGGATATTGAACACTATCTCCACTTCCTCCATATAAACTTGTTAGACCAAATTTTTTTTCAAGTTATGTTAAACAATAGCTTGCTAAAATGTTCCATTTCCTCTATAAGTTTTAATTTGCTTACATAGAATTCCTTAGAAGTAGCAAATACTTATTTTTGCTATCCTTGATTTCTAGTTGCTTAATTACTGTACTATTCTTTATTTATTCTTTTGCTTCCTTTTTATTATGTCATTATTTTTTATTTTGCATTATAGTATTATTGAAATAATTAAAGTATATTTTTGTTTTGTTTTATTTACTTTGTGCTTTGCTTAACCAGTATTATGTAGGTTCCACTATATATTTTTATTATTTTTCTGACATTCATCTATTTTATTACTATTGGAGAGTTTTAAAATCCAAATTGGAATGGCCTATTTTCTTTGTGTTTTAAAAATAAATTCTATTTCATTGCATTATAGCAGCATGCTGACTCTCTTATTTCTTTTTTAAATTCTTGTGGCTTTCTTTGTTGCTTCCTTAACCAATAATTGTATTTTGAAATTTGCTGCCTAATTACACTTAGGAGTTTCATAGTGAACATAGTTAGCATAAAGCTAAATTTAAATTTATGATCTGACATAATGTTATCATGTATTGTAATACATTAATTAAAGTCTATTAAATTTACTGACAAGAAGGGCTACTTGATTTTATATCTCTCATATTTCATGTTATGCTATATACTAAAACATTATAATATTGTAATATATATTAAATATTACTTTTAAGCATTTTGTTGAAATTAAAATGAATAGAGAAATGTGCATATATTTTGGATGGCTTTACACAAAACTGTGCACACCTTGTAATTAACCCTATGTAAAAAAAATTCATTTCATTAGTTTTCCCTTCCAGTCTCTAACACCTTCTCTGCATGAAACCATCCAGTGACTACTTTCCTGGATCTAACTGCATATATTATTTTATTGGTTTTTGAATCTTATATTTGTGTAATCACACAGTTTCCACTATTTGTAAGGAGCAGGAAAGACAAGACAACCATCAGAGAACTTGAGAGCTGACAATGACCTTAGGGCACCCAAGAACATAGCTAGTCTGGGAAAGAGACTGAGTCCATTGATGTATTAATTTACTAAGATTTTTTAATTAAACTGTTTTCTAGATATGGCCATAGGATATTTCTCTTATTTAATGTTAAAGTGTAATCTGTGCATATTATGAAATATAATTTTCAGAAGTTAAAAATAAACAAGCTTGCATGCTTGAAATAAACTCAAATTTCTTCCTTCAATATTTAAAAATATTGTTGGTGATTCTATCCTTCCATGGATTTTGCTTTGTACTGTCTAATTTCTATACCTTACAAATTTTCAAAAAATATATATTACTAATCATTTTTGAGGTTTTCCTTTTATCAGTTTTGTTCAAAAAATATATATTACTAATCATTTTTGAGGTTTTCCTTTTATCAGTTTTGTTAAGTTTTGCTTTCTTGGAGTTTGCCAATTTAATATAAAATACAAAATTCATTACTATAAAATGTAGCACTATATTTTCCTATGATATTTATTGTTTGCAATTTTTCTTCATTTCAAATATAGGTTATTTGTTCAAAATTATTTATTTATGATGTTACAAGATAGTATTAGATTTTTAAGGGTTAAATTTTGGCCTTTTAAAAATTCTTTATTGTAGATTTATTTATTTTTGTTCATGTTTGTTTTTTCCCATTTATTTATTGGCATTTTGTGTTTTATTTATTTGTACTTTGTTTTTTCTAACATTTGAGATAAAAATTTACACCAATGGTTTGCAGCTTTTTTTCTGTTATGCAATATTGGGTATATTTTAATATAATTTCCTCTATGCAAGGCTTTTGATGCATGCTGCCAGTTTTGATATGTTATATTGTAAGTATTAAAACAGGTTTTCTTTGAATTTTTATTTTAATTTATTTTAATCATATAAGTTATTACAATGTGAATGAATAGGTGCATAAATATGTAATCATTTCCTACTTATGCTTTTAAAAATTTAACTCCATTGTGATCACAGAACATACCATATAACTTCTTAGAGTTAATAGGGCAGTTCATAGTTATGAACAATGTTTCTCAATGAAGGCCCTATTGCCATTTTAGAACAGATCACTCTTTGTTGAGGGGGACAATCATGAACACTGTAGGATGTGGTAGTGATTTGAATCTATGTAACTCAGAAAAACATGTTATTAAAACATTTTCAATTCCTGTTGGTGGGAACCCATTGTAAAGAGGTACTTTTGCTTAAAGTACTTCAATTAAGTTGTGGTCCAATGGAATGAGGATGAGTATTAATCCTATTCCAAGAGACCTTTATTGGCTGATATTAAGATATTAGGCTAGATAAACACCTGGAGCATCGCAGGTGACCAAAAGTGGAAAAGACATCTAAATATTGTCTGCAGCTATAAGGGAGGAGGAAGCATAGGACTTTTCTCCAGTGAAATTGGCCAGCAGTCTCTCCTTTAAATCTTGGCTCTGGCCAGAACAAACACAGGAAAATGGAGAAAGATACACCACTGTGGAAAAAGCACCAACTAGTGCCATCTTTTAGCAGGGCTTGAAATTGCATGGACAAAACCTGACATTGTGATCTTTCTGCAGTCTAAACCCTGGTAGAAAATCTGCACCACATTAGTGAGTCCATGGCAGAATTTTGATAACTTGAGTTGGAGAATATTAAAGATTTAGAATAAGTGGAAGTCGATTTCAAAGAAGAGCTATGAAGAATAAGACAATACACAGAAGAGAGAACTTGGCCAGCAGAGTAAATACATTTTTAATTTATTTTTATTTATTTTTATTTTATTTTATTTTTTGTCTTAATTTTTTAAATGTTACATTATGAGGTCCCCATATACCCCCCACCTCCCTCACCCCACTCCTCTCCCCATAACAACAACCTCCTCAATCATCATGAGACATTCATTGCATTTGGTGAATACATCTCTGAGCACCACTGCACCTCATGGTCAATGGTCCACACCATAGCCCACACTCTCCCACAGTCCACCCAGTGGGCCATGGGAGGACATACAATGTCTGGTAACTGTCCCTGCAGCCTCACCCAGGACAACTCCAACCCCCAAAAATGCCCCCACATCACATCTCTTCTTCCCACTCCCTACCCCCAGCAGCCACCATGGCCACTTTCTCCACACCAATGCCACATTTTCTTCAATTACTAATCACAATAGTTCATGAATAGAACATCAGTAAGTTGACATAGTTTCCTATACACCAGCAAAATGTTATAAGCCATATGAGGAAACAAACCAAATAACCTAATGAGATACAAAATTTAAGACAATTAATCAATGTTAAACATAGTATTCACTAAACCAATTTAAGGAATTGAAAAAATATATATGACTAAAGAAATAAAGGATATTTAGAAGTCGCTGGTAAGCATAAAGAATAATTGGAAAACCTGCAAAGAGAAGTAACAGAATTTATGTGAATGAAAGACATTTTGGATAAGAGTGAAGCTATATTAGAGGCACATAATAACAGATTTTAATTTCTTAAAGACAGAAATAGGGATTCTGAAGACAGAAGTTTAGAAATGTAAAATATAGGAGAAAAAATGAGAAGAGAATGGAAAAAATAGACCAGGGACATAAGGAATTAAATGTCAATGTGAAATGTAGATACATATGCATTATCAATATCCCAGAAGGAGAAGAGGATGGAAAAGAGGCAGAAAGAATATTTGAGGAAATTATGGCTGCAAACTTCCCAGCCCTTATGAAAGGTATGAATATGAATATCCAAGAAAGAAAAAGAACTGCAAACAGAGTAAATCTGAATATACCTACCCTGAGACATCTACTATTCAGAATGACAAATATCAGAGATAAAGAGAAGATTTGGAGAAATGGATGTGGCTCAAGCAGTTCGGCTCCCATTTACCATATGGGTTCAATGCCCAGGGCCTCCTGGTGAAGGCAATTTGGCCCATGCAATAAGCTGACCCATGTGGAGTGCTTGCCCAGATGGGAGTGCCAACCCACATGGGAATGCCACCCCACATGGGAGTGCCCCTGCATGCAGGAGTGCCAGCTGACACGGAGAGCTGGTTTGGCAAGATGATACAAAGAAGACACAGCAGAAGGACAAAAAGAGATGTAGCAGAACATGGAGCAGAGGTGGTGCAATAGAATGATCACTGCTCTTTCACTCCAGAAGGTCCCAGGATCAGTTCTCAGAGCTGTCTAATGAGAATGCAAGCAGACACAGAAGAACCCACAGTGAATGGACACAGAGAGCAGACAATGGATGGGGAGTGGGGGAGGAATAAATAAATAAATAAATCTTTTAAAAAAGAGAAGATTTGGAAAGCACCAAGAGAAATGCAAAGCATCACATACAAGGGAAACACAGTAAGATTAAGTGCTGAGAAGAAAGTGGTATGATGTATTTAAGGTACTGGCAGAGAAAAACTGCCAAACAAGAATTCTGTGTCTGTCAAAGCTGTGCTTCAAAAATGAGATCTAGTTCAAAGTCTTAACAGACAAAAAAATACTGATACAATGTGTTATCAAAATACCAGAATTACAAGAGATCCTAAAGGAAATAAAGGGAGTGCTGCAGCCTGAAAGTAAATCAAACAAATAAACAAAAAACAAACACTAAACAATGGTAAGAGACTAGGAGAAAAGTGTATGTAGAAATGAAGATTATTAGGAAGCAGAAATTAGAGGGTAAAAAGACAGGTAATAGCACTGTATGATAACGGAAAGTCAAAAGGCAAAATGGATGATGTAAGTAATGTCTTTACAGTAATAATATTGAATGTTACTGGTCTGAACTTCCCAATCAATGGACATAGAGATTGACAGAATGGATGAAAATTATAAGCCATCTATACGTTGTCTACATTAGACTCACCTGACCTCTATGGACAAACCAGGTTAAAAGTGAGAAGTTGGAAAAAGATATTCCATGCAAATAGCAACTGAAAAAGAGCTGGAGTATTAATATTCATCACAAACAAAATAGATTTTAAATGCCAAACTGTTATAAGGGGTGAAGAAGACCATTACACATTAATAAAATGGGGTAATTTAGCAATAAGAACTATCTATATTAATATTTATGCATCTAACCTGTGCCACTAGACACATGAGGCACACACTGGCAAAGCCGGAGGGTGAAATAGATGCTTCTACAATAATATTTGGAAACTTCAATGCACCACACTCAGTATTGAATAAAACATCTGGACAGAGGAAAAATAAAGAAACAGAGAGTTTGAATAAAGTAATAAATGAGCTGGACCAAACAGACATCTATAAAACATTGCACCCCAAACAGCAGCAAATACAATCTTTTCAAGTTTTCATGGATCCTTTTACAAGATACACCATATGTTAGGTCACAAGGCAAGTCTTGATAAATTTCTAAAAGACTGAAATAATACAAAACACTTTCTCTGAATATAATGAAATGAAGTTCTAAGTCAATAATGGTTTCCAAGATATATAAATAGTTGACACAGCTCAAAAATAAAGAGAAGCTACCTGATTAAAATATAGGCAAAAGACTTGAAAAGACTGTTGTCCAAGAAAGAAATACAAATGGCAAAAAAACACATGAAAAAATGTTCAAGATCACTAGCAATAAGGGAACCACAAAACCAACTTTACAATGAGCTATCATTTCACATCTTTTAGACTGGTCAGTATAAAAAAGTTAAAAAAATTATAAATATTGAAGAGAACATGGAGTGATAGGAATGCCTATTTACTGTTGGTGGGAAAGTAGAATGGCGTAGCCACTGTGGAGGACTGTTAGACAGTTCCTGAGGAAGTTGAATATAGACTTGCCATATGGCCCAGCAATGCCATTGTTAGGCATGTACATAAAAGAACTGAGAGCAATGACATGAATAGTCACTGTACACCAATGTTCATAACAGTGTTAGTCATGATAGCCAAAAGTTGGAAAAAACCAGGTGTCCATCAACTGAAGGATGGATAAATAAATTATGGTGTATCACACAATGGAATATTGTGCAGGTTGAAGAAGAAATGAAGTCATGAAACATATGGCAACATGGGTGAGCATGGGGGACATTATGTTGAGCAAAGCAATAAATATAAAATAGGACAAATGATTGTGCTATTATGAAGCAAATACATTTTGTAAAATCATGGAATTAATTAGAATATCTGTCACCAGAAAATAGAATTAGGTTAAAGAATGGAACCCTGAAAATTGTGCAGAGGTGGTTAAAATTGTAATTATTTGAAAATGAAATGAAATGAGAACATATCATGCTGTTTGTGACTAGCAGAGCTATTTTCTGGGTTTGGCAGTAGTTGAAAGTGAAACCAAAAGACATTTATATTACCAGAAAGAAAGCAAAAAATTTAAGTTGGAACTGTATAACATAGTGAAATCTCACGTAAAATATGAATATGACGATATTGCACATAATACTATTTTTTATATATACCAGAAATGATAGAGAGGGAGACAGAATAGTAGCTATTTATGGTACGGAAAGCATAGAGAGCTTGAGAGGTGAATTGTGTTTTGTTGGTTGTTGTTTATAAGTATTGTTATTTTTTCTGGAATAAAGAAGATGTTCTAAGAATGATTGGAGTGATGAATGCACAACCGTGATTATACTGCCTACCATTCGTTGTACACTTGGATGGATCTATTCTTTCTTAATATTATCAATAAAATTGATTTTGTTAAAAGAAAACACCTTGAGTTTATGACCTCTGAGCACTTCTTTAGCTGCATGCCATAATTTGTGGTGGTTGTATTTTCATTTTATTTCAGATAAAAATAATTCCACTTGGACACATGATTTATTAGAAGTTAACTATTTAAATTTGAAGTGTTTAGATGTTTCTGTATTATCTTTCAATTATTGAATTTAAGTTTGATTTCATTATTGTCAGATAACATACTTCATTTTTTCTCAACCCGTTTACATTTATTAAGGAATTTTATACCAAGAGGGACTAGTCATATACTTGATATTCCAATAAAATTGAAAGGAATGTGAAACCTAATTTTGTTAGGTGGAACATTTTAGTAGTGTCACTAAGGTACAATTTGTCAATGGCATTGTTCAGATTTTCTATATCCTTGTTGATTTTCTTTCTTTTAAAAATGTAGTTTTCGTAAAACATACAAAGATTATGCAAAATGTTACACAAAAAATTTAAGGGATTTCCACAGATCTCACTCCCCACAAGTCCCATTCTTTCCCACATTAACAATTTCCTTCATTAGTGTGGTACATGCAGTGCAGTTAATGAACAGATTGGGAGCATTGCCACTATGCATGGATTATCATTTACATTGTAGTTTACACTCCTTCCCACTCAAATCTATAGGTTATGGCAGAACATAAAATGGTTTGTATCTGTCATTGCAATGTCATTCAGGGCAATTTCAAGTCCCAAAAATGCCCCCATATTATACCTTTTTGTCCCTTTTCATGCCTTCACACCTCCAGTGGCTACTGCCTCCACATCAATGATATAATTTCTTCCACTGTTAGAATCCTAATAAGTTTATAGTGGAATACCAGGTAAGTCCACTCTGGTCCATATGTAATTCCCCAGCTCTAATTGAGAGGAGTCCTCAGTTCTACATGGCTGATAGATGGGATTCTCTTGTTTGCAGTTGTAGAATCTCTCAGTTCCTTGGTGTGGAGGTTCATCCTCTCTCCTTGTTAGTTATCCTTAGTGAGTCAAATGAACTGGAGAGTAGGGGTTGGAACTCTGCTGAGGCTCAGGGCTCAGCTGGAAGATGGAGAGTCCAAAGATTCAAATCTCTTAGATGTACATCTACCAACTCCAGCACCAAATATGGGGTCAAATAGAAGGGATGGAAGAGGCACATGTAGAGAAGTAACAACTGAGTCCAACTCTGTCACACTCAGAGCACAAACTCCAAAGTAGGACCCACTGGCAAGGCACCAAACTCCAGAGTTATTTCCCATGACAGGAGAACCTGGGTATCTCCAGAGCCTTCAGGAGTCCCACTATTTGTGGTAGTATCTACTTTAACAGTTTATGAGATCCTGCCAAGACATGCAAAAGTAATAACTCTGGCATGACCACTGGACAAACTTTGAAACCTCTTAGCCTTATAAACTCATTTATCTTTACCTTTTCCCCCTTTTATTCAAGGTCTTTTTCCAGTTACCTTGTTAGTTGATGCTTGGTAGTAACCCCTTGGTGCCAGGGAGGCATATATCTCTGGGAGTCAGGTTCCATGCTGGGGAGATAGCGTATTTATATGCTGAATTTGCCTTGGACAGAGGTCATATTTGACCAATAGAGTGGCTCTCAGGAGGTAATTCTTAGGTACCCTATAGCCTTAGGCTAAGTTGCAATTTCAAGAGCAAAGTTTCATAAGCATAATTGTCAATATCAAGGGCCCATCAATGGAAAATCCTTCTTCACTAGTCATTGCCCTGCACTTGGGGAATTGTTACTGTCCCATTAGAGAATGTGGCAGAACTCCCTAGGATGGGAATCCAATACTCTTTTGGTTATTGTGTAAATCCCCACCCACTATGACAATGCCGCATGAATGCTTGAATACATGTATATACCTTATATATGCCCAGGTGAACTTCCTCCCATGTATCCTCTATCACTGACACCACACACAATTGATCCTTCCCTGTCACAGTTGTAACCCTTCTGTGGTCCAAAACGTCTTCAAAAATGAACTGAAGAATACCACCAAATACATTTAACAGGAAAATGAAATAATAATGATAGGTTTAAACATAAAAATAAAATGCATAATAATTTAGAAAAACTGAAACTAAAATAAAATGAAAAATTGGGATGTTAAAAAAATGAAATATTTTTTAAAAATTTTTGACAGTTTGCCTTTCATCACTGTAATATCTGTTGTCCTGTGTGTACAGTGACATTTTTTATTCATTTCTTCCCCAGTGTCTTAATTTATTTCATTGTTTTCAAATAAGTTTTAGGTCACAGCAAAGTCACATACTGAACACAGGTCACTCTCATATACCCTATATCTTCATCCTCCCCCTTCCCCCCTCCCATATCAGTAAACTTTTTATATGTGGATGGTATATTTGTTACAACTGGTGTGCAAATTGAAACATAGCCACTAACCATGGTCAATGGTTTATATTATGGTCTACAATCTAGACCATACACTTTTATAAATTTTAATGAAATCCAACATGGCCTGTATCCAACATTGCGAGATCATGCAGAACTCTTCCAATGTCCCCTAAATACCCCCTCACTCATCTACACTATTATTCCCTCTTCCTCCCCTCAGGGCCCAGGCTTCACTCCTTGAAGGACAAGATTCATAGTTAACTTGCAACAACACTGACCTTGACACACTGGTCTGTCCTCTCCTATTTGAACAACCCACACTCTCTGTAGACCCCCACCCCTCTGTTGGAGAACTTACAGGATACAAGTCCAACTCCTTCTTGCTCATGTGGAACTCCACCCACTGATACAGCACACTATGACAAAATGATCACTTGCACACTCTCTAGAAGGCTGCCTGGTATACAGGCACACCCTGTCCAGAATGCCCCCCATCCAACACCATAAACCAGTAACTCTTCCTTGTCATATTGTCAAATGAACTTTCACAATATTGTAATTTCAACCCCATAACCACCAATCCCCAGTGTTCAATTGTTCTCTCCCTCAAACCTACCACAGTTCCATGAACCATCCAACTCACCTCCCCACCATTTACTCCTCTGTCCAACTTGCACCACCCAACCCAAGAGTATCACTACACCCCTGTCATATCCCTTCATTGCTCAACTACTGACTTCCACCTTATTGTAGATTTTGCCCGTTTTGGATTTGGTTCACAAATTTCTTCTTTCCTATTTCCTGTAAACCTATTTTCCAGTCTCTAGCTCTCTGAGTCTGCTCAATTTGCTTAATTGCTCTTCAGTGACTTGCTTCCTTCATTCAACATAAGGACTTCAAAATTCATTCATGTTAACCCATGTGTTAGTACTATATTCTTACTTACAGCTGAGTAATAGTCCATTACATGTATAATATATACTACATTTTCTTTATCCATTCATCTGTTGATGGGCATTTGGGTTGATTCCAAATTTTGGTCATGGTGAATAATGCTGCACTGAACATTGGTTGCATGTATCTGTTAGTTTTCTTGCTTTCAATGCTTCTGGGTACATACCCAGGAGTGGAATTGCTGGATCATATGGCAAAACTATACTTAGTTTTTTAAGGAACATCCAAACTGTCCTCCACAATGACTGGACCATTCTACATTCCCACCAGCAGTGGATTAGGATATCCATTCCTCCACATACTCTCCAACACTTGTAATCTTCTGATTTTTAATGGCCACCAGTTTAATGGGTGTAAGATGATATCTCATTGTAGCTGTGATTTACATTTCCCTAATAGCTACTGTTGTTGAGCATCTTTTCACATGCTTTTTTCCATTTGTATTTCGTCTTCAGAGAAGTATCTGTTCACATCACTTGTCCATTTTTAAAATGGGTTGTTTGTCTTATATTTGAGACATTGTATTCTTTTATTTATGCAGAATATTAGGATCCTATCAGATACATGGTTATCAAATATTTTCTCCCATTGGATAGGCTGTCTTTTCACTTTTTGACAAACTCCTTTGAGGTGAAAAGGTTTTAATTTTGAGGAGTTCCCATGTAATTGTTTTTTCTTTCACTGCTCATGCTTTGGTGTGTATTTCATGAAAACATTTCCTGTTAGCAGGTGCTGTAAATGCTTCCCTACATTATCTTTCAGGGTCTTTATGGACTTAGCTCTTATATTTAGATCTTTGATCCATCTTAAGTTGATTTTTGTATAAGGTGTGTGTTGGTGTTCCTCACCTCATTCTTTTGGATATGGATATGCTGTTCTTCAAGAACTATTTGTTGAAGAAGTCATTCCCTACCATTTGAGTGGGTTTGGTGGCTTTGTCAAATATCAGATGACTGTATAGTTGAGGATCTATATAAGAACTCTCAATTGGGTTTCATCTGTCTGTCTGTCTATCCTTGTGGCAATACCATGCAGGTTTTACCATTGTAGCTTTGTAGTATGTTTTAAAGTCAGATAATTTGATTCCTCCAATATCATTTTTCTTTTTCAACATGTATTTTGCAAGTCAGGGCCTCTTGGCCTCACAAATAAATTTCATAGCTACTTTTTCCAATTCAGTTAAAAATGCTATGTTTATATTTATTGGGATTGCATCAAATCTGAAGATCAGTTTGTGTAGATTGGACATCTTAATGATGTTTAGTCATCTCTTCCATGAACATGGATTATTTTTACTCTTATTTAAGTCTTTTTTTTTAAATTTCCTTTAACAGTGTGGTATAGTTTTCTGTGTATAAGTCAATTTCATCATTAAACTTATTTGAATTTTTGATTCTTTTAGTTGCTAACAAAAAATGGTATTTTTTTCTTGATTTCCTCCTCTGCTCACTATTTGTATACAGAAATGCTACTAATTTTTGTATGTTGATCTTATAACCCGTGACTTTTCTGAACTCATTTATAAGCTCTAAAAACTTTGTTGTAGATTCTGCATGTTTTTCTATATATAAGATCATGTCATCTTCAAATAGTGAAATTTTTACTTCTTTCCAGTTTGGATGCCTTTTGTATATATTTTTTCTTTCCTAAGTGCTCAAGCAAGTACTTCTAATGCAATTTTAAATAGGCGTGGTGATAGTGAGCATCCTTGTCTTGTTCCCAATCTTAGAGGGAAAGTTTTTTAGGATTTTTCTATTGTATATGATGTTAGCTCTGGGGTTTCATTTATAACCTTAATCATGTTGAGGAGTTTCCTTCTATTCCTATACTTTGCAGTGTTTTTATCAGGAAAGGGTGCTGTATTTTCTCAAATGCTTTTTCTGCATCTATAGAGATGATTATTGGACTTTTTCCTTTCAATCTCTTTGTGTGGTATATTACATTGTTTTTCTTATGTTGAACCATCTATGTATTCCAGGGATAAAACCCACTTAGTCATAGTGCATAATTTGTTTGATGTATTGTTGAATATGATTAGCAATTATTCTTTGAGCATTTTAGCATCTGGATTCATTTGAGAGATTAGTCTGTAATTTTCCTTTCTTGTGGCTTCTTTGTTTGACTTTACTATAAGAGTAATTTTGGCATCATAAATGAGTTAGGCAATGTTCCTTCTATTTTTTTTGGAAGAGTTTAATCATGATTGGTGTTAATTCTACCCAGAATGTTTGGTAGAATTCATCTGTGACGCCATCTGGTCCTGGGGTTTTCTTAGTTAGGAGGTTTCTGATGAATAATTCAATATCATTACTTATAATTGTTCTGAAGAGTTCATCAATTTCTTCTTTAGTCAATATAGGCTACTTGAGTGTTTTGAAGAATTTTTTTTCATTTCCTCTAAGTTATCTATCTTGTTGGCATATAAATTTTCAAAGTATCCTCTTATGATATACTGTATTTCTGTGGAGTCAGTGGTGATATTCCATTCCTCATTCCTCATTTCCTATATTGCATATATGCACCTTCTCTCTCTTTTTCTTTGGTTGTCTAGTTAAGGCTATGTCAATTTTTTATATCTTCTCAAAAATCAGTTTTTGGTTTTGTTTATTTTTCTAGTGCTTTCTTTTTTTCTTTTTTTTTTAATTTTTTTCTTTTTTATTGACTTTGTAATAATATTACATTAAAAATATATATGTGAGGTCCCATTCAACCCCACCCCCCCACCCCCCTCTCCCCCCCCCCCCCCAACAACACTCGTTCCCATCATCATGACACATCCATTGGATTTGGTAAGTACATCTTTGGGCACCTCTGCACCTCATATACATTGGTTCACATCATGGCCCATACTCTCCTCTATTCCATCAAGTGGGCCCTGTGAGGATTTACAATGTCCGGTGATTACCTCTGAAGCACCATCCAGGGCAGCTCCATGTCCCGAAGACGCCTCCACCTCTCATCTCTTATTTTCTATTTCACTTAGTTCTGCTCTAATCTTTGTTATCTCCTTTCTACTTCCTTTGGAGTTAGTTGTTCTTTTTATAATTCCTCTGTGTGTGAAGTTAAGTCTTTGATTTTAACACTTCCTTTTTTGATATATGAATTTATGGCTATGAATTTCCCAGTCAGTATATCTTTTACTGTATTCTATATATTTTGATATGTTGTGTTGCCATTTTCATTTGTTTCAAGGTAGTTACTTATTTTGTAATTTCCTCCTTGAGCCACTGTTTGCCTAAGAGTATGTTGTTTAACTTTCAGATCTTTGTGCCTAATCTCGTTTTCTGGCCCCTACCAATTTCCAGCTTCATTCCCTTATGGTCAGAGAAATTACTTTATATAATTTCAATCTTCCTGAATTCACTGAGTGTTGTTCTCTGGTATAGTATGTGGTCTATTTTTGAGAATGATCCAGGTGCATTTGAGAAGAAAATATATCCCACAGTATTTGGATGTAGTGTTCTCCATATGTCTGTTAGGTCTAGATCCCCTAATACATTATTCAAATTCTTTGTTTCTTTATTGATTCTCTGTCAAAATGCCTGTCTAATGATAAAAATGGTACAAATACAATTGTAGAGGTATCTGTTCCTCTACTTAGTTTTTCCAGTGATTGCCTCATGTTTTATGATGCCCCCAGTTAGGTGCATCAATGTTTAGGATTGTTCTTCCTTCTTGAGAGATTACCCATTTTACTAATATATATCAGTTTTTTGTCTCTTAAAATATACTTGCATTTAAAGTGTATTTTTTCCAATATTAGAAGCACTGCTCCAGGTCTTTTTTGGTTGTTGTTTGCTTTTAAAATTGTTTTTCAGTCTTTAACTTTCAGAGTACTGTATACCTGGGTCTAAGGTGGTTTTCTTGTGAATAACATATGGCTGGGTCATATTTCCTTATCCATTCTTACAATATGTGTCTCTTGACTGGTGTTTGTTTAATCCATTAAGTTTCAATGTTATTATTGTCAGGGAGTTACTTACTTTAGTCATATTTTCTTTGGGTTTTTGTATATCATGTATTGTTTTATTTCTCTTTTTTTTTCTTACACTCTCCTCCATAGCTCTCTCTCCGGTTTCTTCCTGTCAACACTTCCTTTCATATTTCTTATAGGACAGGTTTCTTATTGGCATAGTGTCTTAATTTCAGTTTATTTGTAAAAATTTTACAGATAATTATAAAATTTTCATTTTACAATTTGCTGAATAGTGAATTATTGGATGGATGCTTTTTTTTTCTTTCTTGTAGTGGCTTAACTATGTCATACCACTGCCTTCTTGTCTCCATGGTTTCAGTTGAGAGGTCAGCACTTAATTTTATTTTGCTTCCCTTGTATGTGATGTTTCTCTTTTCCCTTGATGATTTCATTATTCTCTCTTTGTCTTGAACATTGGATGATTTGACAAGTATATGTCTTGGAGTAGGCCTGTTGGGATTTGTACTGTTTGAGGTGTGCTGCATTTCCTGGACATATACCTCCTTCTCCTTCAATAGCATCGGGACGTTTTCAACTATTATTTCTTCCAATCCTCCTTTTGTCCCCTTTCCTTTCTCTTCTCCCTTTCAGATGCCTATAATGCATATGCTTGTGTATTTTGTGTTGTCCTTCAGATCCCTAAGTTCCTGCTGGATTTTTAAAAATCTTTCTATCTATTTGTTCTACTGATTGATTTCAGAGGTATTATCTTTAGTTTCCCTAATTTTTCCTCTGCTGTTCAAATCTGCTCTCATTTAGTTCCCATGTATTTTTATTTCTTGGATTGTGCCTTTCATTACCATCATATCCTTTATCTTTTAGTGTATGTTTAACATTTCTCCAGTATGTTCTCCCAGTGTCTTCTTAGTGTCCTTAATCTCTTCCTTCACTTCATTTTGTTGGTTCATATTTGTTTGGAGAGCTCTGATTAATTGTTCCATGTTCTGCGTCTCCTCCTGGTTTTTAGTTTGTTCATTGGACTGGGCCATGTCTTCCTGTTTCTTAGTATGATTTATAAATTTTTGTTGATGTTTAAGCATCTCTTCATCTTTTTCTTTCAATTTTTATTGGTTTTATTGAAGATACATAGATCACAGAAAATGTTACATTAAAAAATATAAGAGGTTTCCATATACTCCACACCCCACCCCTCACTCCTCCCACATCAACAATTTCTTTCATCATTGTGGCACATTGATTGTATTTCATGATTACATTTTGGAGCACGGCAGCCCTGCATGGATTATAGTTAACATTGTAGTTTATACTCTCCCCCAGTACTTTTAATGAGTTATAGCAGGATATATAATGTCCAGCATCTGTCCCTGCAATATCATTTAGGACATCTCCAAGTCCTGAAAATGCACCACATCACCTCACTTCTTCCCTCTCCCTGCCCTCAGTAACTACCATGACCACTTTCTCCAGATCAATGCTACAATTTCTTCCATTACTAGTCACAATACTTCTATAGTAGAATACCAGTAAGTACACTCTAATCCATATTTTATTCCTCCATCCTGTGGACCCTGGGATTGTGATGTCCACCCCACTTTTATATCAAGAGGGGGCATCTCTTCATCTTAATGAGTTTATTCAGTTGATTAGTTTCTCTCTCTAGCCTAGGGTTTTATTTAGTTGGTGTTTTTGTGTTTGTGGTAGGTTTCTTTTTGACACTTTGGTACTCATTCTATTTCCTTGCTGTTGTCTATTTTCCCTTGAAAGAAAAAGATTAGGGCCAGAGAAAAGGAAAAGTATAAGAATAGGAAAAGGACAATCATAATAATATTAAAAGGTGGAAGAAGAAGTGTATAAGATGTAGATAAATGAATAATTAACTCATGTAAGAAGTGCAGAGGAATAAGAATAAAAAGGTGGGGTTCAAACAATGAAACGAAAAACTGAATAGGGAAAAAGATCTAGAATGAATTAAAAGGTCAGTATGATAAGACAAGAGGAAAAGAGAAAAGAGAAGACAATAAGAAAAAAGTTAGAAATGAAAGAAAAAACAGAGAATAGAGGGTAGAGAAATAAAAAGAAGAAAAATTGAAGACTAAATGAAGAGACGTGTAAGAACAGAAATTGAAAGCAGAACATGGAAAGATGAAGGTAGGAAAGGAAATAGTGTAGGTAGATAAAATTTGTATAGAAAAAAGGGATAACAAAGGAAGGGAGAAACACAGCAAACAAGAAAGAGGACTTGGCACCTAATTTTAATAAAAGGGGGAGGTGGAGGAAGAGGAAAAAAGAATAAAAACAAACAAGCAAGCAATCAAACAAAAAAAGCCTTCCCTCTTAGGACCCTGAGGAGCTTCTTAGGGTGCCAGTGTTTATCTATCAATTACCCTGCAGCCTGCCCTCTGCAGATTTTGAATCAGGTTTTAGCAAGCAAACTAAGTTAAATTTTAAAAACAAACTTCTTTTAATGAAAAATAAGATATCCAAAAGAAGTTAATACAAAAATACTATGTGTTCCCTGTCCTAAAGTATCAGCTTAGATTTTGTTAACCTGGTAGGTCACTACTCTAAGGAGAGCTAGGAATCGAAGCAAGTCATCATATATTCAAAGCAGAAACTCCTCCACTGAGCCAGTTTTCTTGGTTTGGTCTGTTAGCCTGAGAGCTGTCCAGTCTCTTTCCCTAGGGCGGATTTGACTCTTTGCAGTTGGGTAGATTCCTGCTGATCAGGAGCCTGTCTGTCCCTGCCTCCTTCCTATTCTTATTGCTTTCTCTCCCAGGGCATCAAGACAATGATAGCCTGTGTTACTGAATCGCCTCTCACCTCTTCTGGTCAGATTGAGTTACTTTCTGAAATTCAACTGGAATCCTGGTATCCAAACTCATACAGAGAAATGACTCTCAAATCTCTTCCAGACTTCTGCTTCCTCCCAGGGTACCTACCCTAAATAGGCCCTTGGACATTTATTAAGCACTTACTACTGCCTGCCTCCCTTAGGGGAGTTGAATTTTGATCGTTTTCGTCACTGGACCAGTTAGTTGCCTGATTCCACCCTCTCCCAGTTCAAATTCCTCTCTCCCAGGTTGGCTAAGTAAATCAGGCTGCTTGAGTAGATTCACATCTCCCCCTCTTCCAGAGGCCACCTTTGACCAGCTGGTATCCTCCCTCAAGTTCAAACCAAAACCACAGAAAGAAAACTCCTCTCCTTGCCAGAACCCTCTTATTCCCAGAGGATGCTCCCTCCTGCTCTGTGGCTCATGGGAATCAGTGGTTTGCAGTGGCTTTTTCCCTTGAGAGTGGACCTTAGCCACCCACTGTCTCCAGCCACAGGGGTGAGAAACTCACAGTTTTCACTTGGGCTTTTTATCTCTTTGTCCTGTTCCTTCAGACTGATGCTCTGAATCCTCCTGCTCTGTGGGGTCCTGAAACAGCTCACTCAGGCAGGATCTTGCCCCTTCTCAGACATTTTTTTGTGAGACAGATGGTGAGTGCCCACTTAAACTGAGGCCATCTTTCCTCTCACTGATTTTCTTTCTACTTGGTCTATTACTGAGAGAGAATTGTTGAAAACACTAGATGTAGTTGGGGATTTGTTTATTTCTACTTTCAATTCGGATACTTTTCACTTCATTTCTTTGTCATCTCTCATCTTAAGATTATGTCATTTGGTACACTGATCATTTTATCAATATATAATACCTCCTTTACTTTTGGTAGCTTATTTGTGGTAATAATGGATCTATTTCAGAATTTTAAAACTTTTGCATAATGACTTTTTCTTGCTTTTACTTTTATCTTGCCTATAACATTATACTTGAAGTGAGGTTTTTTGTAAGCTTCACATGCTTGCGTCATTTATTAAATCAATTCTGATAATTTCTGCCTATTAATTGGTGATATTGGACCATATTAATGTTATATAGTTATAATTACTATGGGGATAAAGATAAACACTTTCATTGTTTCGTAACTTTTAAATCATTTTCCTAAAGAATATTTAAATATATTTTTATTCATAACAATAAAAAGGTGACAAATCACTCAAACTCCTGAATTTAGGTCATACCAGTACCTGAATTCAGACCTTGAAAGAATGTCTATAGCAAAGGCAGTAACAATTTATTAGCCAAAGAAGGAAAGCAACTGGATATGGTTCCCCTTTATTAAATGTGATTCACATAATTCCCTGTGTTTGACAACATGGTACTCTATTGATCAGGGTTCTCTAACAGGCCACAAACTAGGAAGTCCAATGAAGGTTTCAACGGAACCTCCGAGGAAAAGTTGGCTGGCCAAAGTTTAAATATAAATTCTCTCTTCTGAGTGCTAAAATAATCAGTTTTCCTTTTGAGAGCAACAGCTGATTGGATGAGACATCTCTCATTGTGAAAAGTCCTCAGTTGTTTGTAGAGGTAATTAGCCATCAATGAAGTCAAATTACTGATAATTTAAGTCCACAAAACACCCTCACAGTAACAATCAGTTCAGCGCATGTTTGACCAAACACCTAGACACCATGATATAGTTGACACACAAATTTAACCATTGCAGCTCTGGATTGAAAGTCTGGCCTCCATTGGCTTCAAATCCCAAGGTACCCATTGTCTCACAGGAAAACAGGCCACTTGTCTCAATTTTTGGCAAGTTAGAACCCAGGTTAATTAACCACTTGGGTACTCCAGAAAATGCATACAACTTATGATCTTTTAGATCTAAACACTTTAAGAAGAGAGAAAATGCAGTTTGGTACTGACTTGACATCTAGAAAGCACTCAAGTAATATGATAAAATCCTGTTTATCCAGACTCTATTTCTCAAGAGTGGCTGCTTTGTGAGTATGAAAGTGGATAGCATGTTCCTTTTCTCTGCCTCCACATCTACACTGCACAAAGAATATGAGAGATGGAATTGAGAGACTGCTCTTTTCTAAATGGTCAGCCAATTTCAGTTCATATGTGATAGCTCTTTTATACCATGGGTGTGTCTCTTGCTGTTAGCCCAAAAGAAAACAGAAGAATAGGAAAGTGCATGCTACATTTTTATAATACAACTTGAACATTGGTTTACTCCATCTGCTCCTTTCTCATAAAAATAAAGAAGATGAGATAATAGGAAGCAACTCCATGAATAGTTAACACTATTTTCAAATCAATTCTTGTCAGTACATTTTGCCAAGTCAGTATCTGACAGGTTGATCTACCCTGATTTCTCTTTATTTTTACATTGACTAGATAGATCATATTTGCTCTGTACAAGCTATAAAAAATTATAATTAAGTTCTGATATTCTTATCCTAATATTTTTACTTAGTAATTGAAATATTAATTCTGCCATTGTAGATTATAGAGACCAAGGACCACTATCCATTTTGGGGAAGTAAAGAGAGGGATGAGATATGTTATTTGGAAAGTTTTCCAATAGTATTCTCAAATATAAGCACATACATACACATATAATTCATTGATATTTAACTACACTATGTTGATATGTGCATATCTATATATAGGTGCACACACATTTATATAACTGCACACACTTAATGGAGATTTTAAGAATGGATTTATTCAATGATATACTGATACATATTTTCTTATTTTGTCATCTATTTTCCCTGCAACATTTTATACAACTCTGGGAAGTATTAGGGTGTTTCCCTTTTCTTAGAATTTGAAATATTTCCTGATGCCAGACAAAAACAGTGCACAAATGTTAAAGGATTTTTTAAGGAAATAAATAAAATAAAACTTTCTAGGAAAGGGAGAACATATTTTTTTTATTATTTTAGTAAAGAAATGTATTTCTTATATATTCAGAATATGCTCCAAAACCATTACCTCTGCCATCCAGTGTCCAAAAGCACAGCAAGTGACATAGCACTTCTGTGTTCATGTCCAGCTCACAGGCAGATTGATTGTATTTTCTTATTTATTCTATATATTTTAAAAGGAAAACAATTTTGCATGTTAGAATTACTCAATATTAGACTATCTCTGAGCACACCATTCCTAACAGTAGAGCATTAAAAACTATCAGAAAAAAACAGGCAGAGAACTGTAAATAAGAATCTTGTGTTTTGTCTTGTTTTTCTGTTTTCACACTGAAGAATGAGCAGTCCTGAGAAATTTATCAATGTGACCCTCATAACAGAATTCTTACTCATGGGATTCCCTGATGACTGGATGCCACAGAGACTCTATACCACACTCTTTTTCCTCATTTACCTGGCAGCACTGATGGGAAACCTCCTCATTATCACCATCACCAGCATTGACCAGCATCTCCAAGTTCCCATGTATTTCTTTCTGAAGAATTTGTCCTTCATTGATATCTGCTATATCTCTGTCACTGTCCCAAAATCCATCATGAACTCTCTGACCAACACTTATTCCATCTCCTTTCTAGGATGTGCAACGCAAGTTTTTCTTGTTTTTGTTTTTGGTGGCACAGAGTTTGCCCTTCTTCTAGTGATGTCCTATGACCGCTATGCTGCCATCTGCCATCCTCTGCACTATGAGGGCATCATGCACAGAGGAGCCTGTGTGCAGATGGTGACAACATCATGGCTCAGTGGTTATGTCTATGGCTCCATTCATGTAGCAGGTACATTCTCTGTCATTTATTGTGGATCTAACGTAGTCCATCAGTTCTTCTGTGATATTCCATCGCTGCTTACACTTTCCTGTTACAGAGAACATATTTTAGAAGATGGATTTATTATTCTTAGCTGTTGTTTTGCTTTTGTGTGTTTCATTTTAATGGTTGTTTCTTATGTTCAAATTTTTACCACTGTTCTAAGAATCCCATCTGCAAAGGGGAGACTAAAATTGGTTTCAACCTGTTTGCCCCATCTCACTGTGGTGATGTTGTTCCTGTTTTCTGGGATTGTTATGTATTTAGCAAAGAATTTCAAACCATCTTCAATGAAATTGGTCATATCTGTGCTTTACACGGTGTTACCCCCCACTCTGAATCCTCTCATCTATAGTCTGAGAAACAAGGACATGCAGACAGCATTAAGAAAAGTGATAGCTCATAAAACTTGCAAAATGATTTCTTGATTTGGCTATTTACTATTTAAATAATATGAATAACTTCAAAATAAAGAAACATCTTTATTATCCTATTTCTAATGAACAAAATTTAACAATGTGTTATGTTAAGAGTGTACCAGTTCAAAATTTTATTAACTTATTTTGAGTGTAGTGAGTACCTTGGAATTACTTGATGAAGTGGTTTCCTTTTCAGCATTGACTTCATATCATCATGTTCTACTTGGGAGCAAATTCTTGATGTTTTACATTTACTGTCAATATTTCCAAACACACCGAAATCTCCCAACGTTTTTAGAGTTGTTACAAAAATAACATATTTTAAGCTTTTATTTCCAGAAGTACATTTTATTATTAAGGCATCCATACTTAAAATGGTGGTGCATAAATATTCATGTTTTTATTTGAGATTTCTCTTGGTTCACTCTAACTAAACATTTACTTGTGGAGTTAAGAGCAGAACCATCAAAGGATTGGTCAAATTTTTGTGATCTCTGGTCACTTAAATATTAAGAATGTATAAAAGTTGTGACAGCAACATTTTTATAAAAATCCAGATTCAGAATAAAAAATCCTCAGGAATGTTTTGTTTTGCTAAAATAATCACAGTCTATAACAGTCTTGAAATAATTCTGAAGATGCCTCATACCCACATATGTATGCCTGTAGTTCTACTTTTCCTGATACAATATCCTACCACAATTTCTTTGCCTTCCTTTTCTTTCTCCTTTCCATATTTTTTAACTTTTATTCTGTTTCCTTTCCTTCCATACTAATTTCTTTCCTGAGTTTTCTTGTTTCCCTTCTTCTTGCTCTTTTTTACTACTTTCTTCATCTTAGGTCTTTTCATTCCTCTATACTTTGAAAATAGATTCTTTATGTCTCCACTTAATTATAAGCTCCTTTTACTGCTACTTGTTATTCTATTTATATTCCTTCTCATATTATCTTACTACCTACAGAATATTCACCTTATTTCTATCTTGTTTTTGGTGACCTTGGTGTGGACATGATCACTATTAATTGTGTATACCAATATCACACTTGGCTTTGAGATCTTGCTCCAGTAGATGAAATTGACCTGAACTTCTTGTTACTCATAGATTGCAATCTTTTTCCTTACTGTCTGTTACTTTAATGTCATTGGCTAAGAAAGTCTTTATATCTCTGAGCATTATTAAAGCAAACTTCAGATGAGAATCATTTACCGAAAACAATGAAATGTCATGTATCATTTTTAGATATGTGATGTTTATTATGATTATGTTTCAATTTTATAATTATTATAACTGACTGTTTTAGATACTACCGGGCTTTATCTCCCAGGATTTTCTGCATTTCAGTTAAGTCTTAATCCAATTTTCCTAATGATCTGGATATAATTTGGTGAGATTCTGGATTCATTTTTGTTGTTTTCCTCATACCCAGCCCTAATAATACAGAAAACTCTCTCTCTCTCTTTTTTTTTTTTTTTTTTTTTGGCTTTTCTCAAAATTTATCCAAGAATTGAACATTATAATTGCACTGTTATCTCCTTGGGCCTCACTCATTATCTTTCATCTAGATCGTTGCTACAGCTTCTCACTTAATCAACTTGCTTCTTCCCTCAATTCACTTCAGTTTATCCTCAGTCCAGCAGCCCATGTACCTTGCACAAGCAATACTTATGACCAAACCCAAAGTCCTCTCAGTTTCCTCCAAAGTTCTCCACTGTCAGTGCTTCAGTTTCATCTCCATCCTGAATACCCATATTCCCCAATTCCTCCACGTCCTAGTGTCCTTTTTAAATTTTTTTGTCTTTTTTAAAAAGATACATAGATCACAAAAATTGTTACATTAAAAAATATAAGAGTTTCCCATATACCACAATCCAACCCCTCCCCATTCCTCCTACTCACAATCCCTTTCATTATTGTGGCACATTCATTGCATTAGTGAATACATTTTGGAACATTGCTGCCCCACATGGATTATGGTTTACATTGCAGTTTGCACTCTCCGCTAGTGTCCTTTTGACTCCTGTTTTAGGAAACCTTTGCCCTTGATGCTCCCTCAGGCAGGAAGGCTCTTCCTCCAGATATCTGCTCAATTATATCTTCAGTCTTCCAATTGTTGTTTTTTAAAATTCTGAGTGAACAAAATCCTGTCTTTGCATGTGCACACATGTGTATATGTGTGTGCACCTGTTATCTATAGTAAAGCACAGTTACTTTAAGTAAATTGAGCAAATAGATTGAAAATTTACCTAATCTAACACAGAATTCAGCCAGCTCTCTTGTGCAGAGATGAATGCCTACAATTCAGAATAAATCTAGATCTAATCTGATGTCCTGACTTGACTTAAATGAAATTAATCTTTTATAATATCCTTCAAATACATGATGGTTTATCAGGTTATCATGAGTTTAGAGCTCTGGTCAGGCAGAAGTTTTATAAACATGATTTTGAGAAGAAAAAAATCATTAAAAACTTCACAAAACCTGTCTCTCTATACTGAAATATCAAATTATAAATGAAATTAAAATATATTTTATACTCTTTTGAAAGGGGCCTTTAGCTCATCTAAATATAATCACATTGCTACTGACTCTTTGGATTCATTATTTGATTAGCAAACCTTCCCTTCTACATATTACTGCTTTTCCTCAGATATATATCTTCCAAATGCTATAGTAATTCTTTTTCTGGTATACTTACTTTATATTAATTTTATTGTTGTATTTCATAATATCGTAACCATTTCACATAAAACAGCAAAATACAAAGGCATACAAATACAAATAAGTTTGTCTATATTTTAATCTGGGTAGGCAACATTACTTATCAGTACAATTTCTTGAATAATAGTTTATATTCATTGTATAATATTGAATTCTAATTAGATCAAAATTTTACAACCCTTAACCTCCTCTTTATAAATAGAGATTTCTTCTAGGTTATTAATCTTTAAAATTAGTATTAGACTAATTAATCTTTACATAAAGTTTTGCTCATATTATGATTATTTTTAAATAATTCTTGAAAATATAACCTTCTGGCCAAAAAATGTGATTCTTTAATTTAACTGTTATATACTAAAATGGGCAACTCCTAGAACATCACATCAATTTCCAGTACAATCAGCAGAATTTAAGAGCTTCTGTCCCATTGGGAAGGTTCTAACAATATAGTGTGGTGAGTGTACCGCAATATTGTGAATGTGATTAATCCCACTGAATGGTATGCTTCAGAGTGATTGAAAAAGGAAAGTTTATATTGTATATGTGTTTACACAATTTTTTAAAAAGAGCAAATAAAGAAACAATGACAATAAAATGCAATGCATGATCCTGGACTGAATCTAATGCCTAATAAAGGCCTAATGGTCATTACTGGGACCTATGAAAAAATTGGAATATAGAATGTAAGCTTTATGCAATGATAAAGTTTTTAAATTTGATAATTGCATTTAAGGTAGTTCCATAAGTGAATATCCTTGTTCTTATAAATGTCCATGAAACATGATGCATATAAGCTAGTTTCAAATGTTTAGAAAAAAGATAAATATATAAAAAGGTAGATAAATAGATAACTGGATAGATGGATAATGTATAGCTAGAAAGATACAAAACGTGACAAAATGTTAAAATTGATGGGACTGGGTATCTGGGTAGGGTTATGTTGGAGTTCTCCAAATGGCTTTTGAATTATATTTCCAATTGTCTTTTAAGTTTGTAATTATTCCAAAATAATAAGTTTAAGAAAAAATTGCAAATGAATAAGAGTATCTGTTTCATTGCCTTTTAACCAAAATTATCATTTTTGAAATCACTTTTTTTGTTTATGCAGGAAAATTGGCAATGCATTATCAAACTATTCTAATTAAATTTAATTTTTTGCATTTGTATATTTCATGTGTATGATTTAATTTGTAAATTTTCGTCCCAATCTCTTTGCCCGTTTTTCCCTTTAGAAATTAAGTTTTTTTCTCCTTATAATTTCATTTGAGGTATTTATGTACTAACACATAAAATTTATATTTTGTGAAGTATTCCTTTGAAGTTTGTCAATTTTTATATGATTCACATTAATACTCAAAGGTACATTATTTTTAAATATCCAAAAATATCTTTCTAAAATTCCTTTTTTATGTAAATTAAATATCTTCCTCCAAGTTCGTTTCAGTCTGTGTTCTTTGGAATTCTATATATATATGGTTAAATCTCACCAAACAAAAGCTTGCAAACATTTAGATCTAACCCAAAAACCTGAACCTATTTATGTATGTATTATGCTCCACATTACCACCTCACCTCAATCTTTTCAACCAAAGCTTGAAGAAGTGCGCCATAAAGAGAGCTCTACAAAAAATACTAAGTGATAAAATGTCTCCAAAGACATAAATATTATTTTGTCTTTAAAATATATAACACATATACATAATATAGGAAAATGGAATCATTGCTTAAGAACTAGATATGTTCACATTACCACATCAAAGTATATTTTCTTTCACCGCTTCATTTGACTCTCTATTCTGCAATTGAATTCAGACCCATTGAGTTGTGTATTGTTTTCTTGTAAGGACATGAAGTGTTCAGAAAAATAGATTGTGGTGAAAGTACCCCCTCAAAAATTTTATTTAAACTATTTTTTAAATATTCTAGTAATCACTTTAAAATAAAACTAAAAAGAAACAGGTGAAATTAACCCATATATATATATATATATAAACAATATGCAACAAAATATTACATCAACACATAACAGTATAAAATATTTATGACATGTTATTGTACTACATCTTTGAAATCTATTGCTTATTTGACATTTGTATAAGATCTCAATTTGGACTATTCATAAGTAAATTGCTCAGTAGTC
Source organism: Dasypus novemcinctus (assembly GCF_030445035.2). NCBI lineage: Eukaryota > Metazoa > Chordata > Mammalia > Cingulata > Dasypodidae > Dasypus > Dasypus novemcinctus. The sequence continues at coordinate 4,090,022 of NC_080694.1, read as the reverse complement.
ACATTTGGTCTTTGGGTGCAATATAATGCAAGGTCTTATCTATGGGCTTAGTTTTGAGTTAGAATTCTTTAAATACATATGTTATCATATATTATTTAATTTTATTTGAATATGATTACTAACTTTTGTTTTAGGTAGAATTACCTATTATGATTTGCATTGTGTGCTTGTGGTTGTATGGTTGTAGGGTCTAATTGTATTCACCAGCCCTTTGCTAAACTAAAAGCTATTCTGTCCATGACTAAACAAAAAGCCTAAATTAAAAGATTTCTTGTAGTCTCTTAAATGCTTTCTGATGTATCATAGGATACCTAAAGATTTTGGCCCCAGAACTATTCTAAATTTATGAGATTTTCAATTTTTACTGATATCTAATCTTCACATTCACATAAAGTAATTATAGTAAACCATTATTCAATAATATGCCAATTTATATATTAATGCTATCAAAAGAAACATAAAACAGCTATGATGAATACAAAGCTCTACATAACAGGCAAGAAGAATTTCCTTGAAATAAAACAAATGTCTTGTAGTACAACCTTGCCAAAACTTTCTAATTTATTTATCTAGGAAAAATCTCCACATTTCCTTTATGTGAAACAAGGAAATTTCTTTATTTTACTACTAATTACTGAACTCTCACTGAGATATTCTCATTTAGATAACACTTTCAGTCTCTTGCTATTTTCAGAATCTAATCATATGTAATTGTATTGTTAATTTTCATTAAAATAGAACAAAAATCACCTGTATGCCATCAGTATAGCAACACATATAGTTGGTATTTGTAAGAAAATACCAACAGTTTGTGGGAAAATATCATATTGCTTTCCTTACTACTTTTTTGGATTTGTATTTATTATTAAATATAATAATAATTTGAGTATCTTATCAATTATACTTAGTTTCTAAATTCTTATTTTTTTCTTTTTGAATAGGATATGAATCCATGAAGCTAACATCGTTCTAATTTTTATTGTCCAATTGTATCATCATTGGAATCAATTATTTTATCTTTATGATTCCCATGAACTTCCCTATCTCTGTTTTTACATTTATTTATTTTATCTTTCTATATTTCTAAACTCTTGGAGTTTTAATATTCTTGTGAAACTGCAATAGTTGCATCTGTTGTTGGGACAAGCAAACTCTTGTGAAAGACTTATTTTTGAAAAACAATTTGAAGGTTAATATTGACTATGAGAATATGTTTGGCATCAAGATAATATAGTTAATGGTATAGAGAAGAAATGATATCTAAAAGAAAGTTATGAGTCTATTATGAACCCACCACTCTAGTCATGCAAGTTTAAAGTAATTATGAGACATGAAATTAAAATTAAAGTAGTAAAGGAAAGAGAACACTGCCTCCAAGCAACTAGAGCTATGCTTTGTAGAAAGTAAATGACTGTTCTCACATTATGCTCCCTTCTCTATGTCTATTCCCAGGCACACTTCTGCTGAGAATCTTGCAAGATCTCAAGACATTGCAAGGCAACCTAAAATATTAATCAGCTTTAGCCTATTATATCTGATTGCAAAGCATCACTTTAAAGGGGGACATCATTATGATTATGAGGCAAGTGGGGGTCTCAAAGTTTCATAAGTTATGTTTCTGACCAGGAAATCTCTGACAGAATATTCTTCAATATTTCTTTTGGGCTATCCAATACAATTTTCAGCTATTAGAGGATTAAGTAATAATCTTAAATGTTAAACCACTCTGCTTCTGGATGAATTGGGAAATCATTTTCTCTTTTTTATATACTTTTTTATTTTTTAAAGATACTTAGATTACATAAATGTTACATAAAAAATTAAGGGGTTCCCATATGCTCTGCTCCTTCCCCCTCCCACATTTTCCCACATTAACAACCTTCATTAGTGTGGTACCTTTGTTATGATGATTTTAGGGCATTGCCACTAATCATGGATTATGTTTTATATTCTAGTTTACACTCTCACATGCTCACAATTTTTAAGTTATGACAAGATATATAATGGCTTGTATCTGTCACTGCAATGTCATTCAAGACAATTCCAAAGTCCCCAAAATGCCCCCACATTGCATCCATTTTTCCCTTTCCTTCTCCTCGGAACTTCCAGTGGCTACTGCCTCCACATTAACGGTAAGAGTTCTTCCATTGCTGGAATTGCAGTAAGTCTATAGCTGAGTAACTGTAAGTCTAATCTAGTCCATCATTCATTCCCCTATCCTGAGGATTCTGGGATGGAGGTGCCTACTCTGCCTCTAATTGAGAGGGGGCTTAGATATCATGGGGCAGATGGATGGGACTATCTTGCTTGCAGTTGTAGATGCTCTCTGTACCTTGGGATGGTCATTGTCTATCACCATCTCCTTGTTAGTTATCCTGAGTGTAGCCAATGAACTGGAGAGTAGTCCCTGCATCTCTATTGAAATTCAGGGTCCAAATGCAACATGAACAGTCCAAATATTAATATTGTTTGGACATACACCTATCAAATCTATTACCAACTATAGGTTCAAATAGAAGGGGCAGAAGAGTCATGTGTAAGGAAACCACAACTGAGACAAACTCTTTCACATGGGGGAGCATAAATTCCAAAGCACGGTCTTCTGGTAGGATGCCAAAACTCCTGTGATGTCTGCCCTGCCTATAGTGTCTAGATGTTCCCAAAGCCCTCAGGAGCCCTGCTATTTGAGACAGTATTTACTTTGGCAGTCAATGCAAAATCTACTGAGATTTTCATAAGTGTAACCCCTGGAATGACCTCCTGACTCACTTTGAAGTCTCTTAGCCATATAAACTCATTTGTCTTTATACTTCCCTCCTTTTGTTCAAGGTCTTTTTCCAGTTGCATTGCTAGTTGGTGCTTTGTACTAATTCCTAAGTGCCAGGGAGGTTTATCCCTGGGAGTCATGTCCCATGCTGGGGGAAGATAATGCATTTATATGCTAAGTTAGATTTAGAGAGAAGCCACATTTGAGCAACAGGGAGGCTCTCATGAGTTAACTCTTAGGCAACCTAAAATACTAGGCTGTTAAAATTTCGCAAGTAAAGGTTCATAACTACGTTCATCAATATCAAAAGCCCATCAATCATCTCTCCTCCTTCACTCATCACTGCTTTTGTATTTGGGGGGTTCTTGCTGTCTCATTAGAGCATGTGGCAGAGCTCACCAGGATGTGAATTCAATATTCATTCAGCTGTTGTGTGAATCTCCATCTATTGTGACAATGCTCCATGAACATTTGAGCACATTCATATGGCTTATAGGTATGCCCCAGGTGAACATCCTCCCATGCATCCTTCATCACTGACACTGTGCACCAATGGCCTTCCCTTGCCATAGTTGTAACCCCTCTGTGATCCAAAATTTCTTCACAATTGAAGCCAATGAAATAACAAAACAGAATTTATAAGAAAATGAAATAGTAATGATAGTTTTAAAAATAGGAAATAAAATAGAAAAAATAAAAATTTGAAATAATAAAAATTCATTAAAAATATGAAGTTATTTTTTACATTATTTCTTTCATCACTGTAAGATCTGCTGTCTTGTATGCACAGTGGCATTTTTTTTCTGTTTATTGCCCCAGTGTCTCTTTTTTTTTTAATTTTGTCTTCAAAGAAGCTTTTGGTTACAGAAAAGTTGTGGACAAAATATACAAGATTCCTATATACTCAACATCCTCTCCCTCTTCCCCATTCCCCTATTAATAATATTTACTTGTGGATGGTACATTTGTTACAATTTATGTACAAATATTGAAATATTGCTACAAACCATGGTCAATGATTTGCATTATGATTTACATTTAGGACCATACACTTTTATAAAATTTGATGTCATTTAACATGGTCTGTATCCATCATGCAAGAGAAAGTAAAACAATTCCATCACTCCAAAAGTCACCCATGTTCCATCAGTTCTTTTCCTCCATCCCCCTCCCCTTGGGACCCATGGTAACCACCAAGCTTCACTCCTTGAAGAACAAGATTCATAGTTACTTGCAACAACATTGAGGGCTTGACATACTGACCTGTCCTCCTTTATTACTGCCTATGCTCTTGAGAGACTTCCACCCCTCTATTTAAGAACATATCAGGACTCCCCAAGATGGGATTGCAACACCCTCACACTCATTATATGGTCTCCACACACTGATAAAACACATCATAACAAGGGGAACACTTAGACACTCCCTAGAATCCTGCCCTGGCTTCTCACTAACCTATATGCTCCCATATCCAACACCCTAAACCAGTAACTCTCCAATGTAATATTTGCCAAAAGAATAATCCCAACATTGTAGCTTCAAGCACACACTCACAAATCCCCAAAGTTCACCTGCTCCCTCCCCAAAATTCCATGGACAGACCAACCCATGCTTCCCACCCTAATCCCCTCGCAGACCAGCACTGTCCAATCCAATAGGATCACTGCACCACTGTCATGCCCATCACCTGCACAACTACACACTTCCACCATATCATAGATTCTGGCTATATAGGAATTGGCTCACAAACTTCTTGGACCTTTCTGTCTCTTGTAAATCTGTCTTTCAGACTTAACCCTGTGAGTTTCTTCAATTTGCTTAATTCATATCAGTAAGGTCATGTGTTTCCTGAAACAGTTGCCATAGAAGCAATCTCAATAAAAGGATACCTGGCACTTTATTGAAAAAATCAAATGCTTGTCACTTGAAAAAATAGAACCTTCATGAATACAATCACACAATCTAGTAAAGATATGTTAAAAAAAACCTTTATATTCTAGGGAAAAAATGGTAATTTTTCCCAAATCATTTGATTGATGTGGTTGAAATTGATATCATGCATGAATAATATGATTGTTTGGTCTGATGGTTCTGTGTTCCATATGAAACATAAAACAAGAAAGAACAGCCCTGAATAGTGTATGGTAATTATTACCTCCTGGGTAATTTGACATATGATAAATACAATTTTATTTTATTTGGAAAATAAATGACTGCTCAATAATTATATTATAATGAATAGCTTAACACTTTAGGAAAAAATTATGAAAGAGACTGACATCATTCTATATATTCCCCCTGAAACCAGGGTAAATGAAAGACAGAATGTGGTAAGTTAAAGTACAATGAGAAGGAAATATATAATGATAATTTTCTCATTCTGTGATATAGAATATAATTTTCTAAGCAAAATTAAGAACATATACATTCACATCATGTAAATGAAACATTTCTATTAAAAGTATAAACAAAATAATAGGGAAAAACCTACCTATTAGAAAAATATCTGCAATATTGTTTGATGATATATTATTATCACAAGTTATATGTAAATAGAAAGCTTAAATAAAATTCATTTTGAAATCAGAGTCATAAGTGAGGATCATGTTGGAGATTTTGAAACATTATAATTGGTATCAGAAGTTGTATTCATAAAAATGACCCAGGTATAATAAATCATATGATTTTTGAAAAGAAATTGAGAGGTCATGAGTTGATGAAAGCATCATTCCTGGATGTCTGTTGGTTCACCAGAGGTAGAATTTACCAATGAAATTTTGAAGATATGGGACCAAGTCCTTAGCAGTTCACTCTCTGGATGAATGTGGGAATGCAAAAATCAAGCTAAATATACAATCTCTTGGCCTCTCATGGCTGAAGGCAACATCCTAGTTAATTGTAGAAGTAATCAGCCATAAATACAATCAACTTACTGATATAAGTCCATGAAATATGCTCACAGTAATAATTATGCTGATGCTTGCTTTACCAAGCAGTTAGGTGCAGGATGGAACATAAACCTACTACTCATCACAACATCTGCCATGATGACAACCACCCACAGGCAACTGGCACTGTAGAGAACTTTAACAGACTTGTTAAAAAAGAGCTTTGTTGTCTACAACTTGACAACTCTCCTACTGGATGGACTTTCTGTTTTACTTGACTCTTCTGAAAGTTTAATTTAGTTGTTCTCCAGAAAGAAAAAAATCAGCGTATCTTGCTTCTTAGCACAGGATGAGTTTGAAGGTGGGGGAGGGATCCAGGCTTTGCTGCATATCTGTCCTTACACACATCAGAATGGGGATTGGCTCTGAAAGGGAAACCAAGGACATACCACTTGGGACTCCTTTTCAACCACTGCCAATGGAGCATCCTGTGCATTACCATTACACCACCATCTGGATTCCCAGGATGGTGAGAGGTTACTGCCACCTGGTGGATGTGTAGAATTACAGAAGTGGGCCTTCAAGTGTTTAACACACATAAAATGAAATTACAGAGCCTGATTCACACATCCTGGAAGTAAATGGGTGAGGCCTGTGCCTGCTTGGGCCATTAATCCCCTTGTGAATCTCATATAATATATTTGAGGAATCTTGAGAACCTCATTTCTCAGCAAGGGGAAAGTTGGATCAAAAGCTATAGGCAAGACACTAAGATCTAAGGAAAAGAAGTGAGTTTATATCCCAAAGTAAGGGACAGAAAGACTGTGTTGCCTTAGAGGGAAAATATAAGTTACTGAAAAGTGTTTCTCATGGGAAGTGTTTGCATGACCACCTTGTCAGGATTAATTTTTTATCCTTTCTCCTGTTTTCTACAGATTTGCCCTGGCAAGACCCTGATAGGAAGACACCTTTTCAAGCTGATTCAGGGTCCTCATGGCTGCAGAGAAACAGGCCAACTGCTAAATCTACCATCTGATCCCTTGATCTACTTCTGTGTCATAGAACACACTTGTCTTACTACATTGGATATGGAAAACCATGCTTAAAAAATTTACCAATATGAAAATCACAGTGAAATTATTGGTTCTTTGGGTTCCTAAAGACTGGATGCTACAGAGACTGTACTTCACAATCTTCTTCCTCATTGAAATGACAGAAATGTTGCTGAATCTTCTCATTATCACTGTCACCATTATTGACCAATATCTCTATGCCACTACGTATTTCTTTATGAAAAATTTGTTCTCAAATGATATTTCCTATATCTCTGTCACTGTTCCCAAATCCATCATGAACTCCCTGATAAATAGCTGTTCCATAACGTTTGTAAGATATGCTTCAAAAACTAATTATTTATTTACTGTGGACGCAGAGTATGCCCTGGTTAAAGTCATGTCCTATGACTGCTATGCTTCCATCTTCCATCATTTGCACTGAGGCCATTAACAATGGTGATGGCATCCTGGCTCAGTGGATGTATTTATGGTTCCATTCAGGTTAGAGATACATTCCCTGGAAGATTCCGTGGACCCAATATAATGCACTAGTTCTTCTAAGCTGTTGCACTACTTATACTTTTTGTTCTGGAGAGTATACTTTATAATATACATTTATTATTGCTAGCTCTTGTTTTGCTGTGGAAAGTTTAATTTCAATTATTGTTACCTATGTTCACATTTTTGCCACTGTCCTAAGGATACTATCTGCAAAAAACAAGTTCAAAACTCTCTCCAGCTGCATACCACACATCACAATGGGAACCATGTCCATACCCTCTGGATTGATTGTGTGCTTAGGTTATATCTGCCAATCTCCATCATTAATGAAACTTCTTATCTGTGTTGTACTCTCTGTTACTTCTCACCATTAATCGTGGGTTTACAGCCTGGGAAGCAAGGACATGAATGAAACCCATTCATTGGAATTTGACCCCAAAGACATAAATGTCTATAATATCCATAATTTCATTACCTACTAAATATATCAAATTGATATTTATGAATCTATTTATTAATTATTAGATATGTTTAATTTCACATTTATTTGTAAATAGGTTGTAAGCATTTTATCATAGTCTGTGTGTCTGAAGTTTCAGGAATGTCTTGCTATTTTACACTCCATTGAAAAACTCAAAGAATGACATTCTTGTCAATAGACCCCATATTTGAAGAAATTGCTCAATTCCCACTCATATTCACCAATACACATGTCTCCTGCTTGGGATGATTTTATGATTATTTTTTAAATTATATGTCTTATTACAATTCTTGGTAGTGATTTTTCCAGTTTTATTTTTGAAGGAGTTGTATAATGAAGTTGAATATTCCATTGTGATTTTTCCCTTTCATTTGTTTGTATTCTCAAAAATATTTTATGAGTTTACAGAGCTAAGAGTTTTATAATAAGATTCATTCCTTTTTTGTGACAATACAAATATATTCAGAAAAGTCAGAGAATTTACAAACTTAGTCTACCTTTTACAGTTGATAACAATTACCTCTGATTCACTGTCAATTTTAAGAGTAGTGATACTATATAGCAGAAGGCACAGCTCTTATTATCAAGTTAAAAGAGTATATTTTGTCCATGTGTGTAGAAATAGCAACATTATCAGAAGCCACATTTTCTTTCATCTTCACATTTTGAATTTCTAAATTTATTTGTATATATAAATAAATCTAATACATTCAATTTTACTTGCAATTACTTATGAATTTATATCTGATTCTTTTAATTTTTGTTGTCACTTTACTTCTAAGTTTTATTTTCTCTACTAGCATTAATTTTTCTCTACTCTATTTTTTTTTAAAGATTTATTTATTTATTTCTCTCCCTTTACCCCCACTCCAGTTGTCTGTTCTCTGTGTCTATTTGTGGCATCTTGTTTCTTTGTCTGCTTCTGTTGTTGTCAGCGGCACGGAAATCTGTGTCTCTTTTTGTTGCGTCATCTTGTGTCAGCTCTCCGTGTGGGTGGCGCCATTTCTGGGCAGGCTGCACTTTCTTTTGCACTGGGCAGCTTTCCTTAAGGGGTGCACTCCTTGCACATGGGGCTCCCCTACACAGGGGACACCTCTGTATGGCACAGCACTCCTTGCACACATCAGCACTGTATGTGGGCCAGCTCCACAGGGGTCAAGGAGACCTGGGGTTTGAATCACAGACCTCCATGTGGTAGATGGACACCCTAACCACTGGGCCAAGTCCGTTTCCCAACTCAATTTAAATTTACTTCCAACGTACTTTATAATTTCAATTCATTTGCATGAAAATTATCCTTTTTATTTAGTTTGTATTTTTGCTTCCTTGCATTGTCATTCACTTCATTCTTCTTCCTTATCTCCTTCCCATTCTCTAACTGCCCTATTTCTGTTACTTTTCTTGTTCACAGTTCTTTCCTTAATGAGATGTATATTTTATTTGTATATTCCACATCTGTTTGGCATATTTTATCTACTGTTTTCTTGTTCCACTTGATTCTTTACTTCAATATTCAAGATGACATGTAGGGTGAAATAAGCCAGGCAGAAAAGGACAAATATTTTATGATCTCACTGATATGAAATTGATACAATAAGCAAAATTGTAGGGTCAGAATCTAAAATATAAGATTCTGGGGGCAGGGTAAGTCTAATGAATAGGGAGTTATAGCTTAAAATGCACAGAGTTCCTATTGGGAATGACAGAAAAATTTTAGTAATGGATTGCAGTGATCATATCTCAATATTGTGAACATAATTAACAACACTGAGATATATACCTCAAAGGATAAAAGGGGAAATATTAGGTTATATATGTTAACAGAATAAAAATTTTATAAAAATTTCAGGAAATCACACTACAGAAATAATGAACCCTAATCTAAAGCATGGACTTTAATTAGAGGTATGGTTACAATAAATATATTTTAATCAATTGTAACAAATATTCCACACCAATGAAAGTTATTAATGGCAAGGTATATATGGGAAACCTGTATTTTGTGCATCATTGTTCTGTAAACCCAGAACTTCTCTAATACTATTATATATATGAATAATTCTATGATTGCAGTAGGTTAGAGCTGTCATGGGTTTGTCTACTGAGAGTAGTATGAAGTGACATTTTAGGATGATGGAACAGTTCTGTATCTTGATTTGGTCAGGGTTACATGAAGACTCATAGAACATTGGAGAGGTGTTGTATCAGAGAAGAGTCAAAACTGTGGTAGAGGAGAATCACTGTTCTGGGTGGGTAGGAATTCACCTGGGTCATGCCTCTAAGACATAAAAATACGTTCAAGTGTTCATGGGCCATTGTCTCAGTGGATGGAGGCTCACACGATATTGAATTCCCATCCTCGGGAGTTCTGCTACATTCTCTAGCAGAATGGCAAGAATCTCCTGAATACAAGGGCAATATTTAGTGAAGGAAGACTGGCCTTCCTTAATATTGATGATTGTACTTTTAAACCTTTTCTTGTGAAATTGAAACATAACCCAGTATTACATATAGTCTAAAAGTTACCTCCTGAAAGCCACTTTGTTGCTCAAGTGTAAACTCTCTCAGCCAACCACAGCATATATAAATGCCACCTTCCCCCAAAATGACTCATGGGAATGATCCTCCCTGGCACTGAGGAATTATTACCAAACACCAAAAAGCAATGTAACTGGAAAAAAGACCTTAACCGAAATGGGGAAATACTAAATACAAATGTATATTTATGGATAAGAGAATTGGGAGGTCATTCCAGAGGTTATGCTTATTCACATTTCAGCAGGATCTCATTGACTGCCATGTAAACAGTACCTCAAATAACACGGCTCCTGAGGGTCCTAGAGACATACAAATACCATAATCAGGGTATACAAGCTCAAGAATTTGACACTTTGTCAGTGGGCCTTTCTTTGGAATTTATGCTCCCCAGGGTAATACACAAGGACTCAGGTATAATTTCCCTACACATGGTAAAGGGTTTATGTCCCTTTCATTTGGACCTGTAACTAGCTCTGTACTTGTTAAATATATGTCACAGTGAATTAAGTCTTTGGTCCATTCCTGTGCAAGTTAGGCCTTGAATCTCAGCAGAGCTGCAACCTCTACTCTCTAGTTCATTGGACTTACCGAGGACAACTGGCAAGGAGATGATGATGCACAATACCCTTCCCAAGGAACAGAAATTGTCTGCAAATGAAAACAAGATATTTCCATCCATCTACTCCCATGAGATCTAAGTCCCCTCTCATGGAAACAGAGTGGGCATCACAATCCCAAAGTCCAAAATATGGGGAAAGGAGCAATGGATTAAAGTAAAGTTATTATTATTCTATTATAGACATTATTATTTTATCAATGTAAGAACTTTTTGATGGTAGGGAGAGGGAAGAATATGTATAATATGGGTGCATTTTGGGGACAATTTAAGTGTACTGCATGACATTTCAGTGATGGTTACAGGCCAGTATATATTTTTTCATAACCTGCAAAATTGTGTGGAACAGAGTGTAAGCTATAATATAAACTATAGTCCATCTTAGCAGCAATGCTTCAATATGTGTTCAACAATTGTAACAAATGTACCACCCTATTGAAGGATGTTGTTTATGTGGGAAACCATGGGAGTAGGAGGGTTTCAGGCATATGGGAATCCCCTATAATTTTTATGTAACATTTATGTAATCAAAAGCTTTTTAAAAATAAAATAACAAACACAAAACAATAAAGCGAATTTTATTAGAACTCAGCCAAAAATAGAACATCAATAAAATTGTAGGTGTTCCAAATAGCTATCGTGTCCATTTTTACATCCTTTAGCCTCAACCTTTTGCATTGCCTGATACTGAAAAAACATCTGATCCTATATGTGCCTGACAGCATCTCTCAGCTGCATCTCCTATTTCTTCCTTTCTGTTCTAGGGCTTATGTCACTGCATGAAGAGCTTCCTGCAGAGAGGTATTCATGCTAGCCTCTGAGAGAGTCAACATTCCATAGACAATGGGAAATGAGAACTCCCATCTCCATAACTTTAAAAGATTTTTCTAAGGTTATTCCAGTATTTGTGATATATATGTATATTATTTCTTTGAAAATTATAAGTAGCTTAATAAAAACTTTGTTAAAATTAAATTGATATTTGACTCGATCTTAATATTGATTCTAAACAACAGTGATTTTGAAATAAATAATTCAGATGAATAATCATAATTTATAATTTAATGACAGGTTTGCAAATCAGTAAGGGAGAAGAGGTACTTTTTAAAAAGTACAGAATTATTTAATTAATGTTTTCTAAACATTTCTAAACACAAAAATTAATATTCATCAAATACAAACAAAAATTCTGCATTTTTAATTATTTACAATGTTTATGATAACATATGTAACATAAGACTTGCCATTTTAATCATTTTATTTGTACAATTCAGTGGCCTTAATTACCTTGAAAATTTGCTTTCATCATGACTTCTCATAAACAAAATTTTTAATAACCCAAAACAGAAACTGTAGAATTTGAATAATAGCTCCCCATTGACTCTTTCTCTTAGCTCCTGGTAACTTTAATCTATTTTCTATCTCCATGAATTTCTTATTCTAGATATTTCATATAAGTAAAATCATACTGTATTTTTCCCTTTTGCTTGGCTTAATTCACTCAATATAATGATTTCAATACATAATGCTCAACCATAAAATGAAATTCTGTTAGTTCTACAACATTGATGAACTTTGAAAAATCATGAAAGTTTGAGGTAAAAAATGATTTATAAAGAGAAGTCAATAAACTATAATACTGATCACAAATATAAACCAACATAATGCATAAGACGTAATATGAATTATTTTATTATAAAAATCAAAACACCTATTTATCTAAGTGATCTGTGTTAAAAATGGAATTATAACTAATTTTATGGTGTACATAATTGAAATATTTGTTTTTTGTTTCACTTCCACAGAGGTAATTGTATTGTCTTTGAAGTTATTTCCCTCCTTTTATGGAATGAAACATATCCCATACAAAGATGCATCAAATCCATACAAAGATATATTCATGCCCCAACCCCTGATCTTGTGAATGAGAATTCACTTTTATATAGCTCCTTCCAAAATCCAATTACTGAAGCGAGTCCAAACTAAACCAGTACAGACTTCAATCCAATATGACTGGAAAACTTTAAAGCAGAGGAAATTCAGACACAGGATCAGCAGCTAATGGGGAGAAATATGGTCATGTTACAGAGACAGAGATTGATTCATAGAGTACTAAGTCACCAACATAAGTCTATCGTCTTCAGAGAATGCATGATCCTCTTGAAACCTTCTTTTGGGACTTCTAGCTTTGAAAATTTGATGAATTAAATTCCTGTTGATTAAGCCAACAAGTCAGTGATAATTTGTTATAAAAGACCTGGACAACTTCCTTCTCTTTTGTTCTACTGCTAGAAGAATACTGCAATTTCCTGAATTCCATGACTCATACCTGCTTTAAAAACAAACACACCACTTTAGATCATGTATTACAAGTTATGAAAGATCTGATGAATTTTTCTATGCAATTTTAAAATTTCAGTTAATGTAATACTTGTATATGGAGATTCCATTTGTATATATGTGTATATTTTAAGGTCTGTATTTTTATAGAATACCTAATTATTGATTTTTCTTCTTTCATTTTACTGTTTACCTTTTTGTGTTATTTGGAAACAGTACAGAAAACTAATCACTAATTTTTTTAGAGGTTAACTTGCTGTTTGAGGTGGATACTGATTTGTATGATGGCTTCACTATGTGAGGACATTATCAGTGGGAATAATTATTCACCATGGATGTGAACTAGCTGGGAAATATTTGGAATTTGCAGAAGCTAGTGATAGTTTGTGTGTGATTTCAGTTATCCTTGTAGGCCATGTTTATTGTTCACCTGGCTTCCTTGTTTCATGTTAAGAGAGTATATATCATGAATCCCATGAAGTAAGCAGGGGTTTCAAAGTTTCAAGAAAGGCATTTCTATCATGAGACTTTGTCAGAATATTCTTCAACACTGTTTATTAGACTGTCCAGTACAATTTTTCTTGTAGTTGAATGATAAATAATAACATTATGGTTAGACCCTCCCTTTTCCTGAATTATTACATTATCAATTTCTCCATAAATGTTTTCCTGAAAATAAATTGTTACAGCTACAATACAGCCAAAGGAAATGTGCTAACACTATATAAAATTTTAAATTTTTATCATGTGAAAACAATGGCTTTCATGAATAAAGCAATAAAATCTGATGAATATACACAAAAGACATTTAGAATATTTTATGAAAAGATGGTGAATTTTCCTAATTTACATTTTTGCTAGAGTAGAAATTGATATCAAACATTGATATTATTATTTGGCCCTATGGGGCTGAATTTCATCTAAAACTGAAAAAAAAAAAAGGAAACAGCACTTCTCTAACACCATGAGGTGATTCTTCTCCCTTACAACAATTGAGATATGAAATGTTATAAAGGAAAAAGAAATGATTTTTTTGTGGCAAACCAGACTGCCTGTGCAAGGGCCTAACAGCTCTGCTGAGATAGGTAATCCTGGCTGTCAGAAAAGCCTAGAGCATACAGGCACCATCATAGGAAGCCTTGTAAGTCACGTAGTACCAAGGGAAATTCATTGAGTACACAAGGGGATGACAGTACTTTAACATTCAGAACACAGCCTGGTTGAAACACACAGTGAGACATTTAATCATGAGCTGTACTAGGTTAGACATGTGTATGAATAACCAGGAAAATAGATTCATGAGCTATGATTTCATTGTTAATTCTGCATCAAGGTTAGAATCAAGAGAAATATATACTGGGGGAAAACTAATAAAGGAAGCTTCTTTAAGCATACAACTGCATGTATGCATGTGCTTTCTTTATGTGTCTGAGTCTTGCTGGACAAGACACTTCCCAGTTCTAAACCCCAACAATTTTTCTCAGTAACTTATGTTGGATAAATATTTAGGGAAAAGAGAAAGATAACCACTTCAATGTATAGAAATTCTCTTAATTTCAGGGCAATTTAAAATAAAATGTGATGAATTAGGTTAAAGTACAAGAAGTACAAATCCTAGAGGGATTTTTTCCTCATTTTATGACAAAAGTACCTTTCTAGAAAAATATTAAGTAATAACAAGGGCCAGATTATAAAGTTCATATCATAGAAGTAATCAGTATCTATTAATTTAAAATATAAATACAATGGAAATAATGATCTATAAGGAACATATTTGTAAAATAGTGATTATTATTATTAAAACTAGTAAGTAAATAGGTAGCAAGAATGGGTATGCTATAACTCATAGAACTGATTGTCATTTGAAAGTCAGGGGGCATGTTCATACAAAATGAATTGAGGCTGAAATATACTCAGCAAAATTGTATACCAAAATTGTCTCTCAAAATGTGGGAATTTTAAGGACAATTAAAAAAATCACTTTTCCTCTCCTGAGTTCAAACAAATTTAGAGTTCAGATTTTAAGTGCACAATTTGAAAAATTTTGACAAAATATATGCCAACACCTCATATGCTTCCATATAGATAAAAAGCTTTTTCAAACAGATTGCTCATGCCTCCACCCATCTATATTACTCCCTGAACCCACAGTACTCAAAATTCTGACTTCTTCAACTATATATTAATTTTGTTTCTTTAGAACATCATGTAAAAACAACCACACATTTTTGGATCTGGTTTCTTTTTCACAAACTTGATGAGTTGCCTGTAGGAGTTTGTTCTAATTTATTAATTTGAATTGTTTTGGTGCCCTGACTGAAAATCAATTGAATATATAAATATAGATCTGTTTTTCAATTCCACTCTTTTCCACTGATCTATTTTTTTTTTTAATTTTAGGAGATTACCACCTCATTTTGGTGATCATAGCTTTATATGGTCATAAAATCAATTATTGCAAGTTTTCCAACTTTATATTGATTATTAATATTGTTTCAGATATCTACTTTCTTTTTTTTATAATATCAACTTGCCAATTTGACAAAAGTGTCTGCTGATACAGTTTGGTCTTATATTATTCTAAAAAACGAAATGGAAGATTGAAGATGGTGGAAGAGAGAATAGCAGGCTGCAATCCTCCTCCAGGAATTGCAGGAAGGTATACAGGTTTAGTTGGCAGAAGGGAAGTAGAGGGACCACAAGGGAAATTGGAGAGGGTAGCTGAAGAGGGAAAACCCGGTCAGCTGTGGGGGGGGAGGGAAAATATAGGAGCTAGAGTATTCAAGCTGGCCCAGAGGCAACTGAATTCAGGGAAATGACGTGGCTGGAAAACTAGTGCTTATTTGGCTCCTAGAATGAGTTAAGTCCCTTAACTACTGGGTAACAAAGAGGGCTTCACAGAATTCAGAAGACTTTTGAGATTGGGTAACTGTGGGGCAAATGAGTGTGGGGGTCTGGCACATAGCCAGCTCAGGGGGAGAGAGGTGTAAAGGGGAGGGAACATAAAGCAAGTAGACCAGGAAAAAATACATCAAACTGCTTCAGGGAGAGGGGAGGAGGGAAATGAGTAAGCAGGCCACCACACCTACACACCCTGGGAGAGAGAAAAAAAGTGTCCCCGAGTGGCAGGATGACATGTACCTAACAGCCTGGCAGAGTAGGAAGATTGGAGTGGCAAATGTCAAACCATTAGAATCCTAAATTGCCTGAGGTATGAAAAGAGCAGGCAAAGACAGAGGGTAACCTTTTAGGAGCCTTCAGAAGCCTAACCTAACTGATGGAGCTGGTGTTGCTCAGTGGTTAAACTCTTACTTCATGTATACAAGGTACTGGGCTCAATACTGTGTACCTCCTAAATAAAAGTCTAACAGGCCTGACTGATAAACGGATAAACGGTTTGAAAGGAGGCACCCCAGGGGTAAAGAGGGCAGGAGTTGATGGAGAAGCAGCCTCAGGACAGGGAATTTAGACTGATTTTTTAAAAGTTTTGTGATATGTTATTTATTTATTCTCTCATTCATTCATTCACTCATTCATTCATTCATTCATTGATTTCTTATTCCTTTCTCAAACCCAGGTACCTTACCTGGAGCAGGCAGTCTTGCAAGGAGATTGGTGTGCACTGGCAATCGGAGGCAGTTACAAATGCCTGAGAGAGAAGTCAGTTTTCCTGTTTTTTGTTTTCCTATGTGTATAGTTGCTTTTCTCTCTTTTCCTTCTTTCTCCTCAGTTTTTTACTTTCTTTCATTTTCCCCTCTTCCACTGCATTTATTTTGTTCTATATTGTCTTGTTAGGTCCTCATTTTCTTTCTTGTTTTCTCATGTTGCTGTCTTTTATTTTAGTCCATATTTTATTTTATTCCATCTTTTTTCCTGTTTCTGTCCCTCTTTTTTCTCCATATTTTTTATCTTTTTTATTTTAATGACTTTTCATTCTTATTAGTTATTTATTTTCTCTCTTCTTTCTTTTTTAAGGTTCATTTTCCATCTTATGTGTATTTCTTTTTTATTATTTCTCTCTTCTCTTTCCTTTTCTATGGATAAAATATTAGTTTGGGAACATGAACAACTACAAGGATATAGAATAAGTGGAACCAATTGTTAAAGAGGAACCTTAACACAAACCAAAACAAAACAAAATAAAACTCTGGTGTAGAAAGAGGAGATAACCATATAAATGTACCCATCAAGATAAACAAATGCCTAGACATAAGTGAAAAATTAAAAGCTATACTTAGAAATGGGAAACCATAGTGCAGTCTAATGAACAAACTAAGAATACAGGAAGATATGTAGAATGTGGAACAACTAATCAAAAATGCCCAAACAAATATCATAAATCAATTTAAGTAAGTGAAGGAAGAGAAAAGGGATATTAAGAAGAAACTATGGGAACAACAGAAATAATTATAAACATACATAAAAAGATAACAAATTTGATAGTGATGAATGAAACAATACAAGAAATTAAAAACATGTTGGAAGCAAAAAGCAGCAGATTTGAAGAGACAGTGAAAAGAATTAGTGATGTTGAAGATTATACATGTGAAATTGCATAGATAATAGAACAGGTAGATAAAAAGATATAAGAAATTCAGTAGGGTCTTGGGGAATTTAATGACGACATGGAACACCAAATATATGCATTATAGGCATCCTAAAGGGAGAAAAGAAGAAAAAAGGGCAGAAGGAGTGTTGGAGGAAATAATGGCTGAAAATTTATTGAAGGACATGGATGTACATGTCCAGGAATTTCAGTGCACTCCAAACAGTATAAATCATAACAGGTCTCTCCCAAGACATATGCTTATGAAAATGTTAAATACACACAACAAGAGAATTCTGAAAACAGCAAAGGAAAAGAGATAAATTACGTACAAGGGATGCTTAATAATCTTGAGTGCTGATTTCTAATTGGAAATCATGGAGGCAAGAAGGCATTAGTATAACATAGTTGAAGTGATAAAAGAAAAAAGAACTGCAAGCCAACAAATCTTTATCAAGCTAATATGGCATTTGAAAATGAGGAAGAGTTTAAAAATTCACAGATAAACATAAATTAAGAGAGTTTGTGAACAATAAACCAGACCAAGCAATATTAAAAGGAGTTCTGCAGGTTGAAAGGAAAAACAGGAGAGAGAGTTGGAGGAGTGTAAAAAAGATTACACTAGTTCTATAGTAGCATACCAGTAAGTCCACTCTAATCCATATTTTATTCATCCATCCTATGGACCCTGGGATGGTGATTTCCATTCCACCAGTAAATCAAAAGGGAGCTTAGATCCCACATTGTTGATGAATGGGATTCTCCTGCTTGCAGTTGTAGGTACTCTCAGTTCCCTGGTGTGTGGGTTAACCATCTTCACCTCCCTGTTAGCTGTCCTGGGTAAGTCTAATGAACCAGAGAGAAGGTTTTGCAACTCTGCTGAGGCTCAGGGCCTTGCTGGTACATGGCCATAACAAAAGAAGAAAATGTATCCTTGATGTGGAGACAGTGACCACAGTAGTTGCTGAAGGCAGGAGATGGAAGAAGAGAAGCGATGTAGGGGCATTTTGGGGACTTGGAGTTGTCCTAAATGATATTGCAGGAACAGATGCTGAACATTATATATCCTGCCATAACTCACTGAATGGACTAGGGGAGAGTGTAAATGACAATGTAAACTATAACCCAGGCAGTACAGCAGTGCAGGAAAATATATTCACCAAATGCAATGAATATGCCACAATGATGAAAGAGGTTGTTGATGTGGGAGGATGGGGGGTGGGGTGAGATATATGGAAACCTTTTATATTTTTTAATATAACATTTTTTAATCTATATATCTTTAAAAATACAATATAAAAAGGAAAAAAGATTACTAGTAAAAATAACTAAAAAGATAAAAAGAGAAATAAAACAAAATATGACATACAGACCTATAGAAAAAGTTTCTAATATTGAATGTTAATGGATTAAAAACCCCAATCAAAAGAAATAGATTTGCAAGATCAATAAGGAAATATGACCCATCTATATGGCTACAAGAAACGCACATTAAACTTAAGGACAATAGGAGGTTGCAAGTGAATTGTTGGAAATGGTTTTACATGCAAACTTTAAAACATAAAATGAGTGGGAGTAGATATACTAATATCATACAAAATAGGCTTTAAAAATAAAAGTATTTTAAGAGACAAGGAAGGGAACTATATAATAATAAAAGTGGTAATCTATCAAGAAGAAAAAAATTTATTAGCATTTATGCACCTAACCAGGATGAGTACCCAAAAATACATGAGATGAACATTAGAAAAACTAAGAAGAGAAATAGCTGCTTCTACAATTATCCTGGGGTAGTTAAATAAACCATTACCATCATTAGCTAGAACATCTTGACAGAGTGTCAGTAAAGACATGAGACCTTATGTAATGTATTAGAGGATCTAGATCTCTTAGCTTTATACAGACTATTATACCCAATTACAGCAGTATATAAATTCTTCTTGAGCACGCATGGATCATTTTCCAGGATAGACCATATGCTAAAAAACAGAACAAGTACCAACAAATTCATAAGGATTGAAATTGTACAAAATAATTTCTCAGACCACAAATGTATTAAGCTTGGAATTAATAATGGCCATAAAAATAGAATAGGCACAAAGATATGTGAGTAAAAGAACAAAAACTTAAGTAATTAATGGGAGAAGGAAGAAATTGCTAAAGAAATCAGTAATAAACTTGATAGGAAAGAAAATGAGAACACAACATATCAAAAACTATGGGGTGGGGGAACCAGCAAGATGGTAGTAGAGTAAGGATTTCCTAGAGTCAGCTCCTGCTACAGGGAAGTTAGGAAACACCCAGAGCTCTCTGGAGTTAGCACCTGTTTGGGGGCTCCAGAGGCCAGAAGGGCATCCCACAACATCCTTGAAGAAATGGAAGGTGGAGACTGCCCACCAACAGAGAAGACTCATAAGTAGAGTGTTCCATGCCTCAGAGGCCAGTGTCCATCCTCCACTGGAGGCACAAGCTACCTTGGGAGCTGTTCTGCCGCTGGAATTGAAAGCTCCACTTCCTCAAAATGGGGAAGGAAGAGGCAGTTGGGCACCAATTTCAACTACTGATGAGTAAATTCAGCGAGCTAAAGTATAATCCTGAGAACAGTTAAAGTTTGAGCCTGTCCAAGTCAGTAAGAGGCCAGGAGCTGCCATCTTAACTCTGTGCCTGGCACAAGGGTAAGTGGGGCAGGCTGGGAATCCCAGTGCTGGTGGGGACCAGCTTCTTTCCATCCAGGTCAAATTGCAGCTCCAGTGTAGGTTCCAGTGCCATTTCCAACAGGGAGGAATCTGCAGGCACCTGTGCCAACCTCTCTGAGAAATTACTGACCAAGCCATAAAAGCCAGAGATTATCCTACTCTGGTGGCATGAACCACCCTGGGAACTATCCTGTGGCTGGAATTGGAAGCTCTTCTCAAAAACAGGAGAGAAAGAGATGGTTAGCCCTGATTTTGGCTACTGATTGGTAGACTCAGAGGGCTAAAATATAGCCCTGGGAACAACAGGAGTGTGAATCAGCCCAAGTTGGAAAGAGGCCAATGGCCACCATTTTGACTCCATCCCCAGCCTGAGCAGAAGCCAGAACCAAAAATCACAGTGATGGTAGGAACTGGTCTCTCACCAAGATCAACCTGAAGCCTAGGCTTTAGTCCCACTTTTGACAGGGAGGAGGCTGCTGGACCCTGCACCAGCCTGTCCAGGTAACTGCAGTTAACTTTGGCTGGCACAGATTGAAACCAAAAGTATACTGGGGCAACTGTAGTCATCTTGGACCTGCACTACATAGATCGCTGCCAAACATGCAGCTCCATCCCTGCCCCAGGCAGGGGAGAAAGGGTCATGAAGCTTCATCAGTCTCTCTGGGCAACTACAGTCTAGACCTTCATGACTTGGAGTATTCTACACAGCTGTGACTCTGTACCTACCCCTGGCAAAAGAGAAAGTTGGAAGAAGCTTCATTAGTCCCTGGGGCAATGAGGGCATCTTGAGCCCCCACAGCTTATAGCACCATCTACATGCTTGGCTCCTACTATACAACCAGCACAGAAGAAAGGGCAAGAAGCCCTAAACTAAAGAGAAAAACTGCACCCAGAATAAGCCAGATGTGGAGACAACAAAAAAAGTTACAATCCACATCAAGAAACAGGAGGCTATGGCCCAGTTAAAGGAACAAGATAAGCCTCCATTTGACATAAAGAGTTGAGACAACTAATTATAGATGTTCAAACAAATCTCCTTCATAAATTAAAAGAGGTGGCTAAAGAGATTAAGCATATTAAGAAGACACTGCATGAGCACAAGGAAGACTTTGAAAGCATGCATAGAAAAATAGCAGATATGAGAATGAAAGGTGCAATAAATGAAATTTTAAAAACATTGGAATCATATAATAACAGATTTGAGAAGGCAGAAGAAAGTATTGGTGAACTGAAGAAATGGCCTTTGAAAGTGAACATACAAAAGAAAAGTTGAAGAAAAGAATGGAAAAATTGAAGAAGGTCTCAAGGAACTAAATGACAGCAAATGCATGCAAACATACATATCATAGGTGTCTCGGAAGGAGATGAGAAGGGAAAAGGGGCAGAAGGAATATTTGAAGAAATAATGGTAGAAAATTTCCCAACCCTATTGATGGACATAGATGTTCATGTCCAAGAAGCGCAACATACTCCCATCAGATAAAAATCCAAATAGACCAACACTGAGACACATACTCATCAGAATGTCAAATGCCAAAGACAAAGAGAATTCTGAGAATAGCAAGAGAAAAGCAATGCATAACATATAAGGGGTATCCAATAAAATTAAGTGCTGATTTCTTACCAGAAACCATGAAGACAAGAAGACAGTGATCTGATATATTTAAGATATTACAAGAGAAAAACTTCCAGTTAAAAATCCTATTTCCAGCAAGACTATCTTTCAAAAATGAGGGTGATACTAGAGTATTCACAGATAAACAGAAACAGAGAATTTCTGAGCAAGAGACCAGATTTTCAGGAAATACTCAAGGATGTGCTAAAGCCTGAAAATAAAAGACAGGAGTGAAAGGCCTGGAAAAGAGTCTAGAAATGAAGTATATCTGCAAAAGTAACTAAAAGTGTTAAAAATGGTGAAAATAAAATATGACAGATAAAACTCAAAGAGTCAGGAATAAATTAACCAACCATGTAAAGCACTTGTATTCAGAAAACTGCAACTCAATGTTAAAAGAAATAAAAAGGTCTAAAGAACTGGAAGAACATTCCATGTTCATGGGTTGGAAGACTAGATATCATCAAGATGTAAATTATACTCAAATTGATATACAGAGTCAATGCAATCCAGATAAAAATTCCACCAGCATTGAAGGAAAAATTGAAAACACAATCATCAACTTTATTTGGAAGGGTAAGTGGTCCTGAATAGCCAGAAACATCATAAAAAGAAAAAGCAAACCCTCATCTCCAAACTTTAAGTCTTATTACCAGCTATAGTGGTAAAAATAGCATGGTACTGGCCTAAAGACAAACACAATAGACCAATGGAATCAAATTGGTGGTTTGGAAATAGACTGTAACATATACAGTCAAGTGATTTTTGACTAGCCTGTCAAACTCACACAGCTTGGGCAGAACAATCCATTCAAAAAATGTTGCTGAAAGAATTGAACATCCATAGCTGAAAAAAGGAGGAAGGACCCCTTTCTCACACCTTATCCAAAAATTAACTCAGAATGGATAAAAAAACCTTAAAATGAAAGAAAGAACCAAAAAACTTCTAGAATTGTAGGACAATATTTTCAGGACCTGCTGGTAGGTGGTGGATTCTTAAAGGAGATAAGGGGAGGACTGAGTGGACTACTGATGTTTAATATATGTAGAGGTTTTGATTAGCTTTACTGTAAAATTGTGGAAATAGAGTGGATGGTAACACACAGTAAGCAACAGCTGGTTTATAAATGGGGATGTGATTGAAAATGGTAGTCTAGGTATATAAATGCTAATTGACAGACTGCTAGAGAATAATCTAGGAACTGGGTTACACAGTGAACCAAGAGTTAGATGAGAGTTGTGGTTGATGGTAGGGATGCAAGAGTGTCCTTTGTGAGCTTGAACAAATGTGTATCACTTCTGTGGGGTGTTGGGAATGTGGAGAAGCATGAGAAATACACCGTTAGTGTGACCTATGGACTGTAGACTGTAATTAGTACTAATAATATAATTTTCTTGTATTTATGTGTTAGATGTACTGTGTTGTTAATGAGGCAGTATAGAAAACAGGTTCCAAATGTACACTATAGACATGGTAACAGTCAGATATTGTCTTATCTGTAGCAAATATTTGACCACAGTGTGGTGTGTTGATGGAGGCACATGTTCATGATTGTTTTATAAGTTTACAACTTCTGTCATAAAAATACATATTTAAAAAACAATAATAGTGTGGTTGGGGTAAAAACATACCAAATGCATGATAAAGAGTATGATTAGTAGTAAGATTTTGGCAATAATTTTTCATAATTTCTAATAAACCTCTCATGACAATGCAAGGGGTTGTTAGAGGCTTGATGTATTGGACCCCTGTATGATGTTATGCATGTTTGCTTTGTAAGTTCACAACTTCTATACTATACACTTGATTATTTATGTATGTTCATATATAAATGATATAAAGATAATAATAAGGTAGGTTGGGGGAAAATATTTAGTAGCAATATTTTGACAATGCTCTTTAATCATTATTTTAAAAGGTTTAACAGCAATGCAAATTATTGGTGGTAGGGTGAGTTATGAGAGTCCTGTATGATGTTATATATATTTCTTTTGTAAGTTCACAACTATTATTATACCTTATTGTTTATATATTTTTATGTATGGTTATATACTTCAATAAAATTAATTTAAAAAACTATGGGGTGCAGGAAAAGTAGTGCTAAGAAGGAAATTTATAGCCATAAATAATTATATTAAAAAGAAGAAAGAGGTAAAATATAAGACCAAATTGCATAGCTGAAGAAACTAATAAAGAACAACAAAGTAATCAGGAAGTAAGCAGAGAGAAGGAAATAACAAAGATTAGAGCAGAGCTAAATGAAATTGAGAATAAAAACATTAGAAAAACTTAACAAAACCAAACACAAAATACTGTTTCTTTGAGAAGAAGAGTAAAATTAACAAACTCTTAGGTAGACTAACAAGGAAAAGGAAGAAGACGCCAATAAATAAAATAAAAATGAGAGAGGGGATATCACCACTGATCCCATAGAAATAATGAGTATCATGAGATGATATTTTGAAAAATTGTATGACAAAAATATGGAAAACGAAGATGAAATGGACAAATTTTGAGAAACACACAGCAGCCTGCATTGATGAAAGAAGAAATTGATGAGCTCAACAGACCAATCACAAGTAAGAAGAATAATTTAGTCATCAAAAACCTCCCATTGTTTATGTATGTTCACATATAATGATATAAAGATAATAATAATAGGATAAGTTGGGGAAAATACTTTGGTGAATAGTGATATTTTGATGATGCTCTCATTAGTCTAAAATGTTTAGCAACAATGTAAGGTATTGATAGAAGGATGAGTTATGAGAGTCTTGTATGATGCTATGTTTGTTTTGTAAGTTCATAAATATATTATACCATTTTGTTTATGTGTGAGTGATATACATCGATAAATTTTTTTAAAAGCATTTTATTTTTATTTATTTATTTTGTTAGATTTATTTTTATTTATTTAATTCCCCTCCCCTCCCCCGGTTGTCTGTTTTCTGTGTCTTTTTGCTGCGTCTTGTTTCTTTGTCCGCTTCTGTTGTCGTCAGCTGCACGGGAAGTGTGGGCGGCGCCATTCCTGGGCAGGCTGCTCCCTCCTTCGCGCTGGGCGGCTCTCCTTATGGGTGCATTCCTTGCGCGTGGGGCTCCCCTACGCGGGGGACACCCCTGCGTGGCAGGACACTCCTTGCACGCATCAGCACTGCGCATGGGCCAGCTCCACACGGGTCAAGGAGGCCCGGGGCTTGAACCGCGGGCCTCCCATGTGGTAGACGGACACCCTAACCACTGGGCCAAAGTCCGTTTCCCTTAAAAGCATTTTAAAAAATAAAACCTCCCAAGGAAAGCCCAGGACCAGGTGTCTTCACAGGTCAATTCTACCAATCATTACACAAAAACCTAACCCTAAACTTCCTTAAATTCTTCCAAAAAAATAGAAGTGGAGGGAACATTATCTAACTCATTCTACAATGTCAACATTACCCTATGAGCAAAGCCAAATAAAGACACCACAAGAAAAGAAAATCACAGACCAGGCTCTCTAACAATTGCAGATGCTAAAATTGTCAACAAAAGACTTCTAATCATATTCAATAACACATCAAATGAATTATACACCACTTTCAAGTGGGGTTCATCCCTGGTATACAAGGATGTTTCGATGTCAGAAAATCAATGTAATACACCACATTAAAAAATTGACAGAAAAAAACAACAATACATGATCATCATCTATTCAGGCAGAAAAAACATTTGGCAAAATACAGTATCCTTTCTTGATCAAAACACTTCAAAACATAAGATTAGAAGTAAAATTTCTCAACAATATAAAGAGCATGAAAAGTTATGAAAATCCCACAGGTAAATTCATACTAAATGCTGAAGGGCTAAAGGTTTTCCCTCTAAGATCTGGAAATAGACAAAGGTGGCACAGTCATCACTATTATTGAGAATTGTATTCAGAGTACTTGCTGGAGCACTCTGGCAAGAAAAAGAAATAAAAGCCATCCAAATTGGAAAGGGAAAAGGCGACATCTCAGTATTTGCAAATAACATTATATTATATTTAGAAAGTCCTGAAGAATCTGTAACACAGCTTCTAGAGCTAATAAATGAGTTCAGTAAAGTGGCAGGATGTAAGATCAGCAAGCAAAAATCCACAGCATTTCTGTGTGTGGATAATGAGCAATCTGAGGAGGAAATCAGGAAAAAAATTCCACTTAGAGTAGCAACCAAAAGAATCAAATATCTAGGAATAAACTTATCTAAAGATGTAAAGGATTTATATGTGGAAAATTATACAACATTGTTAAAGGAAATCAAAGAAGATTTAAATGGAGAAATAATCCATATTCATGGATCAGAAGACTAAACATCAATAAGATGTCTGCCCTGCACAATATGATTTACAGATTTAATGCAATCCTAATAAAAATTACTATAGCATTTTTTAATTAATTGAAAATTGGTTTTGGGAACCAAAAGAGGAAATTTTACTTTCTACATTTTCTGGTAGTTTGGGTACTTTTTTTCATGGTGGTAGGAATCATATTCTTATTAAAAACAAATAAACAACTTTATAATACACATTAAAACCATTACATATCTGATAAGACTTTTCCAGGTATAATTTCTTAAATTTAATTTGTTCCATTTCTTGGTAAATGTACATTTTCACACAAAAAAATTGAGGGTAGAGATTCAATAAGAAATGTTCCACAATAATTCAAGGTGCTGGTGGTGGGATGGTGTATGGGAATTCTACACAATATGCACGATTGTTTTGTAAGCTCATATCTTCTCTAATAAAAAATAAAAGAAAAAAATAAGAAAAATAATGAAATACCACTTCAAACCCACCAGGATAGCTATAATAAAAGTAGACAAATTATTATTGATGAGACAGGCCTCATGGCTGGAAACTTAAAGAGTATACAAATTATTTATAACCTAATTATTAGGACATCAAATCCTTAGTGTACAGGGTAACATCATTTCAAGGAAATGAATTCCCCTTCAGTACTCTTGGCCAAAACCCTTAATTCACTTTCATTTAATTAGACAATTTGCGATCTCAAACAAAATTTAAGGTCCGTAAATTTATCCTTTCAACCTGTGCTTTCCAGTAGAGAGAAGTCTGCAACTCAGCAAAGTTGCAACAGACTGCAAGAGGCAGCCAGAGCATAGAAGGAATATTCATCCTGTTGGACAAATGATCCCTCTCTCCAAGGTGTCATTCCTTTTTGAGAAAGAGACTTTTATCAGCCTCATTTACTTTAATTTCCACAGCAATTTACTGAATGCATCTCTGAAAACATTGTTTTTCTTAGGTAATCGTATTTCCCCAAACCTATAGGCATCCCACTTTGTTTCTCTTTGCTACTATCCTTTTCAGACTAGGATTCTTGAAATGTCTAAGTAGATAAATTTATGTCACCTGCTTCACTCCATTTTTAAAGAAAAAATAAAATGATGCTTATTTTATTTTAATTTTGTTTCTTAGACCTAGGGCAGTCACAAGCCATGTCGAATGAAATTTATTTTTCAAATCAAGATGGTGCTGAAGAATTAAATCAGAATACATTAAATTTGTGGTGTATTTAGCATTCTATTGAGTATTCAAGTCAGTTAATATATTTTCTGATTATCTTGAAGTTTCTTTTAAAATGTCAGTGATCCAATTATGATCTTGAATATGAAGAAGATGTATTTGTCATAGGGACTATCATTCTCTCAGAAAAGCTTTCAGAATGAATATACATAAGCTCCCTCCCTAGTTAACCCCAATTACTTCTCCTGTAAAAGACTAAAACAGAAAAAGAAGTAATAACTCAAATTCTTAATATTGCTTCTCCAAATGTATCAATAAAACAGTTCATGAGAAATTAAAGCCATTTCATAATAAAATTAAGAATAAATAGCTCCTCTATCCTAGTAAATGTCCCTACTATATTGCACTTATTAGAACAAAGACAGAAGCATTCCTAATGTATGTACTGGTGATGTAATCCTTTTTTTTTTCATTTTATGCATAAATTACAAACTATGATAAATTATTCTATCCTATTCCTAATGGTTTAATAAAATTTTCTTTCCAGGAATAAAGAACTTCTATTTTACAGTATGTGATTTGTTCTGTGGTATGGAGGGAGCTACTGTGATGTTCTTGAATATGTTCCTCAGAATAACATATTACAATTGGTAGAATGAACAGAAAGAGGAAGATTCTAAGGATGAAATTGAATGAGGAAATTATCACGTTTCTTACATCTCCATGGACAAGAAGTAGCATGCCTGAGAAATTTACCAACATGTCCATCATAACAGAATTCTTGCTGAAGGGATTCCCTGATGACTGGATGCTACAGAGACTCTATGCCACACTCTTCTTCCTCATTTACCTGGCAGCACTGATGGGGAATCTACTCATTATCACCCTCACTACCATTGACCAGCATCTTCAAGTTCCCATGTATTTCTTCCTGAAAAATTTGTCCTTAATTGATGTCTGCTATGTCTCTGTCACTGTTCCCAAATCCCTCATGAACTTGCTGACCAACAGACATTCCATCTCCTTCCAAGGATGTGCTTCACAGGTTTTTCTTTTTCTTTTTTTTGCTGGCACAGAATATGCCCTTCTTATAGTCATGTCCTATGATCGCTATGCTGCTATCTGCCATCCACTGCACTATGAGGGCCGTATAAACAGACGTTCTTGTGTGCAAATGGTGACAGCATCATGGTTCAGTGGATGTGTTTATGGCTCCATTCATGTAGCAGGAACATTCTCTGTCAGTTTTTGTGGGTCCAACATAGTGCATCAGTTCTTCTGTGATATTCCATCATTGCTTATACTTACCTGTTATGGAGAAAATCATTTAGAATATGCATTTATTATTGCTAGCTGTTGTTTTGATTTTGTATGCTTCATTTTAATGATTGTTTCCTATGTTCATATTTTCTCCACTGTTCTTAGAATTCCATCTTCTCAAGGCAGGATTAAAACTTTCTCCACCTGCATGCCCCACCTCACTGTAGTGACCTTGTTTGTGTCCTCTGGATTCATTGCATACTTAGGTTCCACCTCAAAATCCCCATCAGCTCTGAACCTCTTTATGTCTGTATTATACTCTCTTTTACCTCCCACCCTGAATCCTATCATTTACAGCCTGAGAAACAAGGATATGAAAGTGGCCTTTGTCAAAATGTTTAGTGGAATAATGGCCTCAAAGAATTAAATGGCTACAATATCTATGACTCCATTAATTACTATAGCATTTCTAATTATTTGTATATACTCTTCAATTTAAACTTATTTTACATATTAACTTATTTTACATATTTAACTTATTTAAACATATTTTAACTATGTACAATAAATGCATAGATAAGTCCTATTGTTTAAATTGAAGAGTATATACAAATAATTGAAGAGTATATACAATTTTAAATTGTATATTTAAAAATTATGCTGTATCCATGATTCCTTTGTTGCTGCTACATAGGATTCTTTATTTTATAATATTAAATACATGTGAATTTTTATGAGAGTCTTGGCAACTTCCAACCCAGTGGTAATATTCAAACTTATAACAATGGGACCCAGGTTTGGAGACTATTGTTTAATTTCCATTCATCTTCACCAACACCAATCTCTTTCCCACCTGTGGGAATTTATAATATTTTAAAAATTATTTTTTTCAATTACAGAGTGCTTTTTCCCATTTATCTTGCAGTAATTAAAATTAATATGAATATTCTAAATCTGAGACATTTTTCTCTCACTTTGTTGAGTATTTTTATCAGCTATGAGAGCTGAGTTTTATTTTAAAAAATTAGTTCCTTTACTCTGGTCCTGAAAATATTACATTCAGAATAGTCTTTTAGAACATTTAGGAGCATAATATATTTTTAGCAGAAGTCCCCTATCATCTAATTACAAAATGACAGTTTTAGGAGTCAATGGTACAGTATTTGCCCATTAACAAAGAGTATATTATGATCACATTTCCAGAAACAGCAATATCATGAAAAACCCAACTTTCTTTCATCCTCAGATTTTGTAGTTCCATATTTTAACTAGTATATAAATTAAGTAAATAATATAAACAAATTGACTAGATTAAATATGCTTCAAACTTGTTCTAAATTTAAATGTGATTATTTTAAATTTAAATATACTAGTTTAAATTTACTCTTCTAACCTTGATTTTAATTTATTCTTAATTTAAATTTAACTCTAAATTCTTTCAAATTTTGGTGCATTTTCATGGAAATAAATTTCCTTTTTACTTATATTAGTTTTGTGACTTGCTTCAGCTCCCCACAGCATTACCAAATCAATAACTCATTCTTGTATTATTTTTACTTCCTGACTTACTGTCTTTTTACTTCTCTCACTTCCCACATATATTCTCAGTAATAACTTCGAGTAAATTTACTGTGTAAACACTCTTTCCTAGGTTCCACTTTAGGGAAAGACTAACTAACATATCGTCATCAAAATATCATAGAAAATACACTTTCTCACATTTTAATGCTATTTTAACTATGTACAATAAATGCATAGATAAGTCCTATTGTTTGAAGGAGACCTTTACTATATTAATTATTACAAATATGTAAGTAATAAAATCTCAATTATATATCCTAATATTTTAACATTTTAATTTCTTTAAAAATCTGTATTTTTATGTATGGAAGCATTTTTAATCTCTTGATAAAAGTACAATTTGACTTTCTGCAACCTCCCACTAGTTTAAAATACACATTCTGTTGGGAAGAACTATATCTTATCATATCCACAGCTACATGTAGAACAACATTGTTAAAATTTGAATTTATCTGATGCCTATAAATTAGTGTCTGTTGTATTATGCTAGTAATTTTTCATTGCTAGTAAATTTGAAGATATTTCACATATTCACATGTCACTTGAAAATCTGGGAATGCAGCATCTCTACCTTTCTCGTGGAATAGTTCTACTATGTGTGAAAAAGCTCTATCCACTGGTGATTTGTTTCTATACACCACCTCTATGGCAACAATTGTGATGCTAGCAAAATATAATATTTCAAATGGCCTTCCCCAAATATTACATTGCCTGTTACAGTATGATCATTAATTTGATTGAGATAATGGATTCTGCTGAATTTTGCCACCAATGTCTTTAGACAGGAGGGAATTAAAATTGAAACTCAAATTATCATATCCAAATACAATATTCTCATGGAAACTTTATGAATAACAGCTATGAAATTAAAGAATGGAAATTTCAATCAATAATAAAATGAATTAATGGTGGTATATTCATAAATGGAAACATATCCAGAAAAACTTTTGAAACAAATTTTGTCTACACATTAACCATATAACTGTGTTGCTGATATACCAATGGAATGAAGAAAGCCAAAACAGAAAGAAAGCATTAAAGTGTATACTTTCATTTTTCTATTACCCACACAAAAGTAAATCTTATGTGGACTGAAAATGTCAGTAAACACAATAGTAAAAGCTCACAATCATCCGTTCTTGTATCCCTGATGTCTGTTTGATGTTTTTTCTCCAGTTTTGACTCACTTTTTTCCTCATGTTTTCATTCTTGCAACTTAATTACTTGTATCATTTGAAGTATTAATTAGTGAGGTCCCTCTGAGTGGTACACACCAAACCATCTATAAGGGCATATAGATTTTTACCCTTGTAAGACTTTTATTCATATATTTTTCCTCCATCAAAATTGATACTACATAACAAGTTGCTACAAATAATAAAAATCAACTTATTTAAAGTTCCTGAAATGCATGCAACTTAAAATTACCTGAAGTACACAATCAGTTCCAAGTCTTCAGCTCTGAATTTTATTGAGCAGGCAGTATGATCCTGCTGAGTTACCAGCTGTGTCTGTCATGCTTGATGGAACATCGTGCCACTGACAGACCAGGAGAGAAAGCTAAACTTTGAATTTACAAACAGTGGGGAAAAAGGAAAAACACTGAATGTGCATTTGTTAGATGACTGTATTCAGAGATTTGTCTACATCTTTGCTTGAGGAATAGGATTTTCATTTAATAATTTTATAAAAATAAATACATAAAATTTTAAATGGTCTCCATGCCTTAATTTTTTATATTATCTTTTCTTAAAGATATGTAGATCACACAAAACAGTACAATAAAAATACAAGAGGTTCTCATATAACACAGGGAACATAGGGATCCCAGTTTTCCCAAGTTATTCCTCGACAGTAATAATCTTAATGCTCATGGATTAAACTCACTAGTCAAGAGACAGAGATTGGCAGGATAGATAAGGAAATATGGCCCATTTATATTTTGCTTATAAGAAACCCATCTTAGACCCAGGGATGTAAGATGGCTGAAATTGAGTGGTTGGAAAAAATTTTTTAAAGCAAATAATAAGAAAAAAATGCAGTCTTTGCTATACTAATATTGGACAAAATAGACTTTAAAGGTGAAAATATTGTAAGAAACAATGATGAACACTATATAGTAATAAAGTGGTAATCTATCAAGAAGAAAGAGCAATCGAAAACACTTGTGTACCTAAACAAGGCACCTCAAAATATATGAGACAAACACTGGAAAAACTTAATGGAAAAATAGATGTCTCTACAATTATACTGAGGGACATCAATACACCATTATGACTATTAGAACATTTCAAAAGAGAATCAATAAACAAAGACTTTACAGCAGTGAATCCATAAAGAAACAAAGACTTTGAGTAATACATGAGAGGAATTGGTCCTTATAGACATATACAAAATATTACACCCAAATACAGTGGGATATAACTTCTTCTCAAGTGCACATGGATCATTCTCCAGGATAGACCACATGCTAAGCCAGAGAATGACTCCTAGTGCATTCAGAAAGATAGAAGTTACACAAAGTAATTTCTCTGAACACAATGGAATGAAGCTGGAAATCAATAAGGGACAGAGAACATGATTAGGCACGTAGATATGGAAGTTGAACAACAAACTCTTGTACAGAGAGTGGGTCAAGAAAGAAAACACAAAACAAATCAGTAAGTTCCTTGAAATGAATTAAAAGGACAACACAACATATCAAAACCCATGAGATGCAGCAAAAGCTATAATGAGAGGGAAATTCTTAGCTATAAAATAAAAGAAAGGGCTAAAATCAAAGCCCTAATTGCACACCTGGAGAGATTAGAAAAAGAAAACTAACCTCACAGGAATTCAAAAGAAGGAAATAAAAATGTTTGGTTCTTCAAGAAGATCAATAAAACTGACAAAACCTTAGCTAAACTAACAAAGAAAAAAATAGAGAAGATGCAAATACATAAAATAGAAATTAGGAAGGATATATCACCACTGCCCCCAAAGAAACAAGGTGTATCATAAGAGGACACTTTGAAAACTTATATGCCAACAAGGTGGGTAAGTTAGAGGAAATGGACAAATTTCTAGAAACACACATACAGCCTATATTGACAAAAGAAGAAATTGATGAACTCAAATAACAATCACAAGTAATGAGATTGATTTAGTCATCAAAAACCTCCCAATGAAAAAGAGCCCAGGACCAGACAATTTCACAGGTGAATTCTACCAAACTATCCAGAAAAAACTAACACCAATCCTACTTAAACTCTTCCAAAAATAGTAGCGGAGGGACTATTACCTAGCTAATTCTATGATGACAACATTACATTAATACAAAAGCCAAACAGAGATGCCACAAGAAAAGAATACTATAGACCAATCTCTGTAATAAACTTAGATTCTAAAATCCTGAGCAAAATACTTGTTAATTGTAGCAGTTTGATATGGATATGAATTCCAAACATAGATATTGGATTATGTTTGTAATGTGATCTGTATCTGGGCATGATTTAGTTAGGATTAGGACTTTGATTAGGTAATGTCTTTAGGGCTTTGAGGTCCCACCCCTTAGTGGTTGGGGATCCACAGATAAAAGGCATGGCAAAGGACAGAGTTGGAGGGTTCTTAATGTTCCAGTTTTGATGTTGGAGTTTGATGTCGAACTCTTAAGCTGGAGCCCCAGGAGAAGAGACAGAGCCATTCACCTAATAGTCTGAAGCTGACCTTGTGGAGAGTGGCAAAGTCTAGAGAGCCTCATAGTCTATAGCTGACCTTGTGGAAAAAATGGAGGAGCTTAGCCCAGAGGAACCCAGGAAGCCTGAACCCTCACAGATATCAGCAGCCATCTTGCCCCAACATGTGAAAATAATCTTTGGTGAGGGAAGTAACTTATGCTTTATGGCTGGTATCTGTAAGCTCCCAAACCAAATAAATACCATTTATAAAAACCAACCAATTTTTGGTATTTTGCATCAGCACCCTTTGGCTGACTAATACACTAATCATATTAAACACATCAAACAAATTATACACCATGACCAAGTTTGTTTCATCCCTGATTTGCAGGGATGTTTCAACATAAGAAAATCAATGTAATTCACCACATAAACAGACTGGAAGAAAAAAAACCATGATCATCTCCTTAGATACAGAAGAAAACATTCAACAAAATACAGCACCCTTTCCTGGTAAAAACACTTCAAAAGATAGAAATAGAAGGAAACTTCCTCAATATGATAAAGGATATATATGAAACACCCACATCTAACATTATATTCAAATTTGAAATCCTACAAGTTTTCCCTCATAGATTGAGAATAATACAAGGAAGCCCACTGTCACAACTCCTATTTAATATTTTGTTAGAAGTGCTTGTTTGAGCAATTAGGCAAGATAAATACATAAAAGTTATCCAAATTGGAAAGGAAGAGGTAAACATTTCTTTATTTGCTGATGATATAATCCTATACCTCAAATCCCTGAGAAATCTATATCAAAGTTTGTCGAGTTTATAAATGAGTTCAGTAAAGTAGCAAGTTACAAGACTAATGTGCAAAAATCAGTACCATTTCTGTACACCAATAATGAGCAATCTGAGGAAATAAAAAATCCCATTTACAGTAACAACTAAAAGAACCAAATAAAGAATAAATTTAATGTAAGATGCAAATGCCTTTTTCCTGGATAGGAAGACTAAACTATTAAGATATCTATCCTAACCAAACTGTCCTTCAGATTTAGTGCAATTTCAATAAAAATCACCACAGCATTTTTAAACTAAATTTGAAAAACTAAGTATGAAATTTATTTTGAAGGACAAGGGGCCCTGAATAGACAAACGCATATTTTAAAAGAAAAATGTAACTGAAGGAACCACAGTACCTGACTTTAAAGCATACTGCAAAGCTACAGTGTTCAAAACCACATGGTATTGGCACAAAGATAGACATACTGACCAATGGAACTGATTTGAAAGTTCTTAGGTAGATCCTCACATAAACAGTCATCTAATATTAGACAAAGCCATGAAGCCCATTCAACTGGGAAAGAATGGCCTCTTGAAAAAAATTGTGATTTGAGAAGTGGATATCCATATCCAAAAGAATGAGCTAGGAAAACCACCTCACACCTTATATAAAAATTAACTCTTAATTGATCAAAGATCTAAATATAATAGTCAAGACTAAAGATCTTGGAAGATAAGATAATAAAAGTAAGCCTCTACAAGATCTTGTATTAGGAAATGTTGTCATGAACTTTACACCCAAATCATGAGCAATGAAGAAAAAATAGATAAATTGGACTGCCACAAAATTAAAAATTTGCACCTCAAAGGAGTTTGTCAAGAAAGTAAAAAAGGCAGCATTTTCAATGGGAGAAAATATTTGGTAGTCATGTAATTGATTGGGGCCTAATATATAGCATATATAAGGAAATACTACACCTTACAAGTTGAAAAATCAACCAACGAATTGAAAAAAATGAGCAAGTGATTTGAATAGACAGTTCTCCAAATAAGAAAGACAAGTGGCTAGAAAGTACATGAAAAGATGCTCAACACCACTAGCTATTCAAGAAATGCAAATCAAAACTACAAGAAATACATCATCTTTCACCTATTAGACTGGCAGCTATTAAAAAATAAATAAAACCAGAAGCCTACAAGTGTTGTAGAGAATGTGGAGGAATAGGAACACCCATTCTCTGCCAGTGGCAATGTAGACAGAGCAGGATGTCAAACCCTCAATGTTGTTGCAAATAACTATCTTCAAAGAGTGAAGTCTGGTAGTCGAAATGGGTCCAGAAGGAAGGGAGGAATAGAATAGATTGAATATGGAGCATTTTGGGCAATGGAAGTCTTCTACATGATCTTGCAATGATGGATACAGGTCATGTTAAATTACCTCAAAATTTATAATTGTGTATTTTCTAAAATGTAAACCATCGGCCATTGTTACTACTTATGTTCCAATATTTGTATATCAATTGTAACAAATGTACTATCCACATATAAAATGTAACAATATATATCCACATATAAGGGAAAGGGAAAAAGGGGGAGGATATTGGGTATATGGGATATACTTATTCTTTATGTGAGTTTTCTGTAACCCAAAAATTACTTGAAGATAAGATGAAAAAAATAAGACATTGGGTGAGTAAATGGAAAAAATGTCACTGAACATACAAAAAAACAGATATTACAGTTATGATTCACACAATGTCAAGAATTTCTTAAATATTTTTTCATTATTTTTATTATTCCAGGTCTTCGTTTTTGAATTTTTTTTTTCATTTTAGTACTGATTTTTCAAATTATCATTATTATTTTATTTTCTTAGGAACTGTATTTGGCTATTTTTTTGGCTTCATTTATGAAGAAGTTTTGGATAGCTGAAGGGTTACAACTATGACAAAGGAGGATCATTTGTGCAAGGTGTCACTGATGGGGAATAAATTGGGAAGGATAACCTGGACATACATATAAGGCATATAAATATGATCAATTTTTCATGAGGCATTGCAAAAGTGCATGAAGATTAACATATTATCTGAAAGAATATCAAACTTCCAACCTAGGGAGCTCTGCCATATTCTCTAATGGAACAGTAAGAATCCCCTGAATACAGGGGGCAATGACTAGTGAAGGAAGATGGTCCTTTGATAGGCTCTTAATGTATTTTTTAATTTATTTTTAATTAATTTATAATTGTCTTTTTTCAAAGATACATAGATCACAAAAATTGTTGCATTAAAAAATATGAGGTTCCCATGTATCCCACACACCCACACTCCTACGACATAAACAACCTCTTTCATCATTGTGGCACATTCATTGCATTTGGTGAATCCATTTTGGAGCACTGCTGTACCACATGGATTATAATTTACATTGTAGTTTACACTCTCCCCCAATCCATTCAGTAGGTTATGGCAGGATATATAATGTCAAGCATCTGACCCTGAAATATCATTTATGACAACTCCAAGTCCAGAATATGCCCCAACATTTCTCTTCTTCCCTATCAATGCCCTCAGCAACTACCATGGCCACTGTCTCCACATCAGTGATACAATTTCTTCCATTGCTAGGGTCACAATAGTTCTATAGTAGGATACCAGTAAGCCCACTCTAAACCATATTTTATTCCTCCATTCTGTGGGCCCTGGGATGATGAGGTCCACTGCACCTCTCAATCAAGAGGGGGCTTAGATTCTATATAGCTGATGGACATGATTCTTCTGCTTGCAGCTGTAAGCACACATGGTTCCCTGGTGTGGTGATTGACTATCCTTACCTCCCTGTTAGCTGAAATTGGTAAGTGAAATGAAATAGGGAGTAGAATTTACAACTGTGCTGAGGCTCAGGGCCCAGGTGGCACATGTCCAGTCCAAAGATTCAAGTCTCCTGAGTATACACCAAACCCAGGGCCAACCACAGGTTTTGTAAAAGTGAGAGAAGAGGCATGTGTAGAAAGGTCAAATCTGAGTCCAATGCCATCACACTCAGGAGTACAAATTCCAAAGTAGGGCCCACTGACAAGGCACTGAACTACAGCCATCTGCTATGACCATAGAAACTGTGTGTCTCTGTAGACTTTGGGAGCAACAATACCTGGGGTTGTATCTACTTTGGCTATCTCTGGGATCCTACTGAGATGTGCATAAGTGCAGTCCCTCTGATGACTTCCTGGCACATTTTGAAGTCTCATAGCCATATAAACTCATTTGTCTTCACCATTTCCCTATTTCATTCAAGGTCTTTTTGTAGTTTCATCATCAGTTAGTGATTGGTAGTAATCCCTCTGTGCCAGGAAGGTTCTTCCCTGGGAATCATGTCCCACAATGGGGGGAAGGTAATGCATTTACATACTGAGTTTGTCTTAGAGAGTGGCCATATTTGAGTAACACGGAGGATTTCAGGAGATAACTCTTAGGCACCCTTCAGCGCTAGGCCTACTTGAAATTTCAGGTACTCAGGCTCATAAACAAAGTTATCAGTATCAAAGGCACATCATTTGATGATCC
The DNA here is from genome assembly GCF_030445035.2 of Dasypus novemcinctus. Taxonomy (NCBI): domain Eukaryota; kingdom Metazoa; phylum Chordata; class Mammalia; order Cingulata; family Dasypodidae; genus Dasypus; species Dasypus novemcinctus. The sequence goes on along the minus strand of NC_080694.1, from coordinate 4,051,628 downwards.
TTCTTCACTGGTCTTTGCCCTTGCACTTGGGGAACTGTTGCTGTTCCATTGGTGAATGTGACAGAGCTCCCCTGGCTAGGAAATCAGCACTCCCTCAGTTGTCATTTGTCCAAATACCTTGAAAATACCCAATGAATATTTGAACTTTTTTTTTGCCCTATATACATGCCCTGGAGAACCCAACCACATGCCCCCCTTCAATAACATCACACAACAGTGTTCCTACTCTGCCATAGTTGAACCCCTCTGTGATCCAAAACTTCTGAAAAATTGGATTCTAATATAATGCCAAATTCAATTAATAGGAAAATGAAATAGTAATGATAGGTTTAAAGATTAGAAATAGAATACATACTAATTTAGAAAAACTAAAATAAAGTGAAAAATAAATTGGGGTATTAAAAAAATGAAAAATATCATAAAACTGTTTTTGGCATTTTGACTTTCATCACTGTAATAGGTGTTGCTTTCTGTGTACAGTGGCAAGGCAATTGCTTTCATTCCTTCCTCAATGTCTGTATCCTTTTTTTTAAATTTTGTCTTCAAAAAAGTCTTAGATCACAGCCAAGTCACAAATACAATATAGGGGACTCCCATATATCTAATACAATACTCTTTTCCCCCTTCCCCAGCAATGAAACTTTTACATGTTCATGTTATATTTGCTGCAGCTGATGTACGGATATGGAAACATAGCCACCAAACCTGGTTCTATTTTGGTTTTACATTATGGTTTACATTTTAGAATGTACATTTTTCTAATTTTCTAGTTACATTATGGTTTATATTCTAGACTGTAGACTTTCATAAATTTTTGGTGAAATTTAACATGTCCTATATCCATCGTTGCATGATCTTGTGGAACACTTCCTTGCCCTCCAGTTACCCCTGCTTCTATCTATTCTATTCCTCTCTCCCCTCCCCTCAGGGCCCACATAACAACCATTCTTCACTGCTTGACGGACCAGATGTGCAGATATTTGCAACGATGCTGATGCTGAGGGCTTGACACACTAGACTCTCCTTTCCCATTGGGAGCCCCCATTTCTCTTGAGAGACAACCTTCCTTCTGTTTGAGAACATCAGACCTAACCAGGATGGGGGTATATCTTCCTACTCATTGTATGGGTCTCCACCCAATGATATAACACACTATGACAAGAAGAGCACTACACACTCCCTAGAAACTTGCCCCTGTGCCAGATGACCCATCCTGGAGGATGGGCCATCTGACCCATCCTTCCCTCCCTAGAATCCTCAGGTGTACAAAGTGCCACCCAATAGTATTCCTATGCCCCCTTCTTATTCCTTCCATTTATAACCACTTACCTCCACTTTATCATGATTTCACCCATGTAAGCATCAGCTCACAACTTTCCTCTCCCCCCAATTTCCTGTAAGCCTTTTGATAGGCCTTTAATATTGATGGTTGTACTTATGAATCTTTACTCTTGAAATGGAAACAGCCTAGTATTATAGGATACCTAGAAGTTACCTCCTGAGAACCCCATTATTGCTCAAATGTGACCTTTCTCCAAGCTGAACTCAGCATATAAATGCAATACCTTCCCTTCAGTGTGGGTCATGACTCCCAGGCATGAGCCTCCCTGGCAACAAAGGATTACTACAAAGAACCAACTAGCAATGCAACTGGGAAAATACCTTGCTCAAAAGGGGAAAGATAAATACAAATGAGTTTACATGGCTAAGAGACTTGATTTGGGAGATCATTCCAGATTTTATGCTTATGCATATTTCAGCAGGATCACATTAACTACCAAAATAAATACTATCTCAAAGAGTAGAGCTTCTTAGGGCTCTGGAAATATACAGACCTATATCAGAGTCCAGAGCTCAGGATTTTGATGCTTTGCCAGTGGGCCCTACTTTGGAATTTATGTTCCCCATTGTGACAGAGTTGGACTCAATTGTGATTTCCCTTAACATGAGTTTTCTGTCTCTTCTATTTGAACCTGAAATTAGTACTAGAATTGATAGGTGTATGTCAAAGAGACTAAAATTGTTCGCCTGTCCATGTGCCAGCTGGGCCCTGAATTTCAATGGAGTTGCAACACCTACTTTCCAGTTCACTGGACTCACCCAGGACACGTAACAAGGAGATGATGATGGGCAATGACCATCCCAAGGGACCAAGAGAGACTATACCTGCAAGCAAGAAGGTCCCATCCATCTGACCCATGGGATAGATGCCCCCTTTCAATTAGATTTGGAGTGGACATCACCATCCCAGAATCCTTAGGTTTGGGGAATGAAATATGGAATAAAGTAGGCTTATAGGTATTTTACCATAGATTTATTGTGATTCTAGCAATGGAAGTAGTATATCACTGATGTGGAAGCAGTGACCACTAGAAGTTCTGAGGGCAGGGAAAGGGAAAAACAGATGTAATGTGTGAACATTTTCAGTACTTGGTAATTGTCCTAATGGCTTCGCAATGACAGATACAAGCCATTGTATATGTTGTCATAACCTACAAAATTGGGTGGGAGACAATGTGAACTACAAGGTAAACTTTGTTCCATGCTTAGTGGTTAGGCTCCAAAATATTTTCATCAGTAGTAACAAAGGCACTACACTAATGAAAGATGTGGGAAAAGGTGGCAGGTATAGGGAGCAGGACATATGGGAACCCCTTATATTTATGTAATATTTATTTAAAAAATAAATCTAAATATATTTTTTAAAAATAAATAAAAACTATATTTTAAAAATTATAAGAGATACTAAAAGGAGATTTGCAGCCCAGCTTGAAAAAAAATAAACCAAGGTGAGGGTCTTGAAGAGATGTGCAGAAATGAAAATTATTAAGAAGGGCAATTAAAGGCTAAAAAGACAGACAATAGTAAGATATGGCAATGGAAAGTCAAAGGACAAAAAGGATGATTATGTAATGCCTTTACAGTAATAACATTGAAAGTTAATGGCTTGACCTTCCCAATGAAAAGATATTGGTTGATAGAATGGTTAAAAAATATGAGTCATCTATATGCTGTCTACAAGAGGCTTGCCTCAGATGTAAAGAGACAAAGTTTAGGATGAAAATTTTGAAAAAGATATTCCATGCAAATAGTAACTAAAAAACTACTGCTGGGCTCATGGTACTAATATCAGACAAAGTAGATTTTAAATGCAAGTTGTTACAAGGGATGAAGAAGGACATTATATATTAATAAAAGGGGGTTATTCACCAAGAAGACATAACTTTAATAAATATGTCTAATCTAAGTGCCCCAAGAGACATGAGACACACACTGGCAAATGGATGAGAGAAATAGATGTCTCTACAATAATATTTGGAGACTTCAATACATCACTCAGAATTGGATAGAACATCTGAACAGAGCACAAATAAAGAAACAATGACCTTGAATAATAGGAAAATGAACTACACCTAAAAGATATTTATAGAGACTTACACCCAAAACCAACAAGATATATATTTTTTCAAGAGCTCATGGATCCATCTCCAGAATAGACCATATGGTGGGTCAAAAGAATGGTCTTAACATATTTGAAAAAATTGAAATAATATAAAACACTATCTTTGATCATAATGGAATGAAGCTAGAAATAAATAATGGATGGTAAAAAAGAAAATCCATAAATATATGAAGATTAAAACACATGCTCTTATGTAATAAGTTGCTCAAAGAAGAAATTGGAAGACAATTCAGTAAATATCTTAAGATGATTGAAAATGAGAACACAATATGTCAAAACCTATGGGACTCTACAAAGACAGTGCTGAGAGTGAATTGTATAGCTCTCAATGTTTACATTAAAAAGAGAGCTATAACTGAAGATCTAACTGTATGCCTGGATGACCTAGAAAAATTACAGCACACTAATCCCAAACCAAGCTGAAGGAAATAAATATTAAAGGTAAGAGTAGAAATAAATGAAATCAAGAAATACATAGAAAAATATAATTAACAAAACAAAAAGTTGTTTCTTTGAGAAGATCAGCAAAATCAACAAAATTTTAGATATAATGACAAAGGAAAAAAGAGAGAAGATGCAAAAGTACAAAATCAGAAATGAGAGGGGAACATTTCCACTGACCACACAGAAATATAAATAAAAGTAAACTAGAGACACAGAAACAGAATAACAGCTACATTTGGCAGGGGAAGCAAAGAGAGATTGAAATTTCCTTCTTAGTGGTAATAAATGCAAATGTATAAAAAGTAAAGTGTATGAATTTGAGCTTACAATTTTAAAATATAATATTTATAAAAAGAACAACAAAGAGCTGGATGTTTAGGGTGTTTTAGAAACAAAGATTGAGTTTGCTATTGATATTAATTTGAAAAGAAAGCAAATTCTTTTTTGTAGATTTAAATGTCAAATTCAATCATATTGGTAACCTCAAGAAAAGGTATGAAAACTGTATTGAGAAGGAAATAGAAAGAAATTCAAACCAGTACAATAAAAATAAATAAATAAATATAAAAGTAGACATCAACCAATAAACTACAGACAAAAAAGCTATAAAGGGACAAAGATCATATAGCAAAATGGCAAAAAGTGGTGTCTTATCTGTAGTTACTTTAAATGTAAATTAATTACATTCTCCAGTTAAAAGATATAGAATAGCTGAATAGATTTTAAAAAGAGTGACCCAACCACAGAGGACTTGGCCCAGTGGTTAGGGCATCCATCTACCACAAGGGAGGTCCACGGTTCAAACTCCGGGCCACCTTGACCCATGTGGAACTGGCCCACGTGCAGTGCTAATGCACTCAAGGAGTGCCATGCCATGCAGGGGTGTCCCCCGTGTAGGGGAGCCCCACACACAAGGAGTGTGCCCCGTAAGAAGAGCCACCCAGTGTGAAAGAAAGTTCAGCCTGCCCAGGAATGGTGCTGCACACACGGAGAACTGACACAACAAGATGACGCAACAAAAAGAAAATACAGATTCCCATGCCACTGACAACAACAGAAGAGGACAAAGAAGATGCAGCAAATAGACACAGAACAGACATCCAGGGTGGTGGGGGGGAAGGGGGGAGAAATTAAAAAAAAAAAAGTGACCCAACTATATACTGTTGTCAAGAGACTCACCTTAATGTTAAAGACACAAAATGTCTGAAAGTGAAAGTTTGGAAAGATATTCATTTCAAAGAGTAAATGTTTCAATGGTATAGAAGGTATAGTTATATCAATATGAAATAAATTCAGCTTAAGGTGTAAAAACACTGTTACAAGGGAGAAAGAAGGAAAATACACTGATAAAATGATCAACTGAACAACAAGACATAAAATATATAAATACATATGAAACTAATGTTAATATTCCAAAATATATGAAATAAAAAGTTTGACAGGTATAAAGGGAGAAATACATTGGTACCTCAATACTTGTCCTTGATTGGTTCCTGGAGGCACAATGAGTACCAGAAATTATGAGTATCACATTTTTCCCATACGGAAAAATGTATATAAATTTAATGTATTCCCAAACCAAAGACAATGCATATTTTTAAGGCAATATACAAAAAAGATAGGGCGATATAACACTAAATATTTAGGTTAAATAAATAAATTTACCTCTACTGAGAAGAGTCCATGGCCTAATGGGATGGTGAGGAGAGAGTGGTGAGGAGGAGAGGTTACATGGAGTATTGCTTGGAAGGAGAATTCTCCTCCTATAGCACTTCTAGTGTTTTTTTATCTTTTCTGTTTTTTTTCCAACTTACACCACAGGCTCTGACACACTCTTTTCCACCTTCCCTAAAAAACTTACCCAATGGGAATTCCTTCAGAATTCCTCAAAAAATGTGAAATGGTTTGGTCATTTAATAAATTCACATTTCTGCTGGTCAGAGAATTGTCTGGATGGTACTTCTCCACAAAGTTTTGAACTTCTGCCATTTTGCATACATTTCATTTATCAAGGAACTTGGGGTATCCTCCCTTAATTCCTCCTCACCTGAAGAAATCTCTTCAGCCACTTCTTGTTACTGATCCTTTGGCAGTTCCTTCATTTCCCAGTGCTGAGTTCTTCATGATATTTGTCTCCTAACTCCTCAACATCAGCAGCAGTTGCAGGAACAGTTACCAGACATTGATGTCCTCCTGGCCCACTGGGTGGACTGTGGGAGAGTGTGGGCTATGGTGTGGACCACTGACCATGAGGTGTAGTGGTGCTCAGAGAGGTGTTCACCAAGTGCAATGAATGTCTCATGATGATGGAGGAGGTTGTTGTTATGGGGGGAGGAATAGACTGAGGGGGGTGGGGGGTATATGGGGACCTCATATTTTTTAATGTAACATTAAAAAATAAATAAATAAACAAAAAACATCAGCAGCATTGACCTCCAAACTGATGGATTGGCCCGCAGATAAAATGTCTTGCATAACTGTACCCTCTGTTATCCTTAAACCCCTTGCAGTCTCTCTGAGGTACAGCTTCTGGCCACAGATTCTTCCATGCTGATCCTCTTTTTAGAATTATCAAACCAGTCGTGGCTGTCCTTAAAAACTTCAACATTCTGATCACTTGGTTCCAGTTTGTTTTTCAAAAGGTCTGCATGCAACTCTTTCTCTTTTTCACGTATCATGGCTTCTAATACATTGTCTCCCATGAACTGCTTCTCATTTACCCAAACTAATAATAGCTTTTCCACTTAGTGTATTTGGGAACATTCTTTGTTTTTGCTGTAACTCCTTTTACAACATCACGCCTTTTTTTGTTCACCTCTTTACTCTTAATGATGGTGGACAACATAGTTATAGGCATACCATATTCCTAACAAGATCAGTAATGTGAAGACCATGCTCATATTTACCTATTACTTCTTTTTTTCCTGAATGGTGGTGTGAAGTAATTTTCTTTTTCTGCTAAGCACTATCAATTCTCATTTTCTCAGAACTCATGATGAGAAAAAAAGTGCAAAATACACAAAAAGACCACAGAAACTAAGACCACAATGGGATGTGAAGAGGGCAAGAGCTACCATGTGACTAATGTGTGACACTTTGTTTCACCTTGAAAGGATAGTAAATCATGAGGCAACTGACACTGCCAAGTTCCAGCTTGTGTGTGGAGTTCCAAACAAATGACACCAGGACAGAATTTTCACATCAAAATGCATTGAGTACCAAATTTGATGAGTTTCAAAGCACTTAAATACCAAGATGTGACTGTAGTTCTTAATTAACGGAAGGATTTTCAAAGTACCACTCTCAGTAATAAATAGAACATTTAGACAGATTAAAAATGAAATAGAAGATTTGCTTGGTAGTATAAACCAACAGGATCTAAAAGACATATACAGACCACTTCACCCAATGAATGAAGCATGCACTTTGTTTTTGTACATGGGTCATAATCTAAGACAGATTTTATATTGTACTTAAAACTTCTCAGCATATTTAAAATTATTTATATGATACAATGTTTCTTTTCTTACCACAATGGAATGAGGATAGAAGCCAAAACAGAGAGAGAACTGGAAAATCCAAAACATGTGGAAATTAAAATACTAATGACTATGCTTGTGAACCTATGTACCTGAAAAAAGAACAAGGTCTAGAGCTGCAGTGTGCCTAAGAGTTACCTCTGGAGAGACTGCATGTTGCTCAAATGTGGCCAGTCTCGAAGCCAAACTCAGCATGTAAATGTGTTGCCTTCCCCCCAACATGGGACATGACTCCCAGGGATGAGCCTCCCTGGCCCTGAGGGATCATTACCAAGTACCAGCTGATGATGTAACTAGAAAATGACCTTGAATAAAAGGTTCAACTTGAACTAGCAGAATATCTCAGTCTACATATAATACCAGGAGTTAAAAATGCTTTTTGACCTGAATCAAGGGGGAAATGGAAAGGACAAGTGAATTTAATGGCTATGAGTCTCCAAAAAAGAGCCGGGAGGTTATCAGAGGGATTGTCCTTATGCACACCTCAGCAGAGTCCTAGAGACAGATAAAGTAGATACAACCCCAGGTATTTGTTCTTCTGAGGGCTACAGAGACCCACAGGTTCTATGGTCATGTCAGATGGAGTTCAGTGCCATGGCAGTTGGCCCTTATTTGGAGTTTGTGTTTCTGTGTGATGGAGCTGGACTCAGATGTGATCTTTGTTCACAAGCCTCTCCTGTTACTTTTACCAGAACTGTAGTTGGTGCTGGGGTTTAATATATACCCAGGGGACCTAAATCTCTGGACTGACCATATGACAGCCAGACCCTGAGCCTCAACAGACTTCAGCTCCTACACTTTGGTTTATTGGAATTACCCCACTCAGCTAACATCGAGTTGAAAATGTCAACCACCACACCATGGAGCCAAGAGTGCCTACAACTGAAATCAGGAGGATTGCATCCAGCATCCATGTTGAATCTAAGACCCCTCTTAATAGAGATGTGGAGTGGACACAACCATTCCAAAGTCCACAGGATGGAGGAATAGAATATGGATGAGAGTGGACTTACTGATATTCTATTCATGAACTATTGTGATTAGTAATTGCAGAAAATGTGGCATTGGTGTGGAGAAAGTGGCCATGGTGGCTGCTGGGTGTGGGGAATGGGAGGAAGAGATGAGATGTGGAGGCGTTTTCGGGACTTGGAGTTGTCCTGGGTGGTGCTGCAGGGACAATTACCAGACATTGTATGCCTCCCCTGGCCCACTGGATGGAATGTGGGAGAGTGTGGGCTATGATGTGGACCACTGACCATGAGGTGCAGCGATGCTCAGAGATGTATTCACCATGCAATGAATGTCTCATGATGATGGAGGAGAATGTTGCTATGGGGGGAGGATTGGGGGGAGGGGGTGGGGGATATATGGGGACCTCATATTTTTTTAATATAATATTAAAAAAATAAATAAAGACAAAAAAAGACTTAACTTCAAAAAAAAAAAAAGCATTCTTTTAAGGAATCAATATGCTAAAAAGAACTAAATGGTGATGCAACTAGAAGAGACCTTGAATAAAAGGGTCAACTCAGACCAGCAGAATATCTCGGCCTACATGTTGGATCAAGTGTTAAAAACTGCTTTTTTACCTTGAATAAAAGGGGGAAATGGCAAAGACAAATGAGTTTATATGGCTAAGAGTCTTCCAAAACGAGTTGGGAGATCATCAGAGGGGTCAAGCTTACACATACCTCAGCGGGACCCCAGAGAGAGCCAAAGTAGATACAACCCTAGATGCTGGTTCTCATGAAGGCTATGGAAATCCAAAGAGGATATGGTTATAGCAGATGGATTTGGAGTTCTGTGCCATGTCAGAGGACCCTACTTTGGAATTTGTGCTCCTGAGTGTGATGGAGCTGGACTCAGATGTGACCTTCATACACATGCCTCTTCTGTTACTTCTACTGAACCTGTGGTTTGTGCTAGGGATAGTGCCACTCAGGGGTCTTGAATCTCTGGACTGCCCATGTCCCAGCTGGTCACTGAGCCTCAGCAGAGTTGTGATTCCTACTCTCTGGTTCATGGGGCTTAGCCATGTCATCTAACAGGGAGGTGAAGATGGTCAACCACCCCAACAGGGAATCAAGAGTGCCAACAACTGCAAGCAGAGGAATTAAATCCATCATCCATGTGGAATCTAACCCCATCTTGATCTAGAGATGGAGTGGACATCACCATCCCAGGGTACACAGAATGGAGGAATAAAATATGGAATAGAGTGGACTCACAGATATTCTATTATAAAACTATTGTGACTAGTATTAGAAGAAATTGTGGCATTGATGTGGAGAAAGTGGCCACAGTAGTTGATGAGAGCAGGGAGAGGGAAGAAGAGATGTGATATGGGGGCATTTGGGGGACCTTGAGTTGTCCTAAATGATATTGGAGGGTCAGATTATGGGCTTTATATATCCTGCCATAACTCACTGAATGTATTGGGGGAGAGTGTGAACTGCAATATAAACTATTATTCAAGTGGTGCAGCAGCACTCCAAAATGTGTTCACCAAGAGCAATGAGTGTGCCACAATAATGGAGGAGGTTGTTAGAGTGGGAGGAGTGGGGTAGGAGGTGGGGGTATACAGGAACTTCTTATATTTTTTAATGTATCATTTTTTGTGATGTATATCTCTTCAAAAATACAATTTACAAAAATGATGGGGGTGGGGAGACAGGTATATGGGAACCTCTTATGTTCTTTATGTTTTTTTTTAATGTAATGTTCTTTGTGATCTATTAAATTTAATTTAAAAAGTATAAAAAAATAAAACTGTAAAATGCCAAAAAAAAACAAAAGAAATCAAAAATCATACTGTGAAGTATTTTGAGGTGAATAAAAATGAAAACAGACATACCAAAAACTATGTGATACAGGAAAGTCAGTGAGAGAGAGAGGGAGAGAATTAATAATGAAACCCAGAAATGACAGGGGGGCAGGGCCTACTCCAATTTCTTTAATCATAAAATTTTACTATGAACAATTTTGTGCCAAAAATTAGATAACCTAGATGAAGTGGACAATTTTATAAACACCTAACTACTTTCACCAACTCAAGAAATAGATCTCAATAAAACAGTAACAGTTAAATAGCTTGAATCAGTATCAAAACCCTCCAAACAAATGTTCGCATCCAATTTTTTTTATTAAGTTCTACCCTAATCCATCATGACCTTATCTTAACATGGTTACATCTGCAAAGACCTTATTTCCCAATAAGGTGACATTTCACATGTTCTGGGTTTAAGAAGTCACTATATCATTTGGGGCTCACAAATAAACCCTTACCACCCATTTAACCTCACAGCCTCTCTTTAACTTCAGATGCTTGAAAATAAAGTGCTTATAAGGTATTGCACTAGTCTTCTTTGGGTAGAATGATTAGGACAGGGAGAAAATTGCCAAAGTTATTTTTAGGAGGTAATTCCTCCCCATGAAACAGAAGACACAGAATCAATGTCCCTTTCCCACTCTCCCATCAGGTTCTGCTAATCTCTGTTACTACTGTTCTTCTATTGTCATTCCAGGACTACAAATTATCCTTGCCAATTTAAACCAGAGAAAACTCAAAAATTGAACAGATAGTGCCACTTATATTAGCTTCAATATCTCAGTGCATGAAAAGGTGAAAATTCATTCACTATTACATTGAATACTTTAATATCGTCCAGCAACATAATCTAGATGAACTATTCTTATTTTCTACACTGAGATTACATGCCTTGAAAAAGTTCCAATGAAATTCACAGAAGAGAAACAATTCATTATCAATTTCCCTTGTCAATTACTCAGAGTGGAAATTGAAAACAAGGATGAAATCCTCCTTTGGTTAATGGTAAAATGAATCTAATTTCTCTTCTTGGTTGACATAACAGATTCTTTTCATGATTTTGAAGTTGGGTTTTCTCAGTTTCTACTGCCAGCAAAACTTCTCATGGAATAGGAATGATTCAGGGATGCATAAGTAGGGGCACTGCTAAATATCTCATTAGCCACAAAAAATTTCCAATCACACAGATTACCACAGGATCAATCCTCTATATACTAAGTATAGAATACATGACTAAATTTGGACAAAGCAAAATTTAACAACAATAAATTTACCAAAGATTGTGCCTAAGAGAAGGAAAGTAAACTGAAAACTTTGCATTATTGTTTCCCCAGGATGATGTGTTTCTAGAGGTCATGAACTGGGAACCTAAATGCAGTTGGCAGAATTTGCCCAACAAATGATTGGTTATTAAAAATGTTTGCCATGTTTGGTGGAAAACAATCACCACTATATAGCTTCTATAATTTCTGGGGAATGGCATTGATTTTTCCTTCCTTCTTCCTTGGTTTGAAATTTGCAAGAAGCCAATCTTATAACCAGATTTTATTTCTGGTGATTTAGTTTTCATTTCCAGAGTCTCTTTAAGCTCACTTTCTATAAAATACTTTTGTTTCTAGTCCTGTAAGACAAGTTTTCTCATAAACTTCTGAATTTTTCTTGCTTTTTGATTCATTTACTACTGTCCAACCTCATTCAGAAAGTCTTATGAGATTTTATTAGTTTTAGTCACTTTCTTCTCTGTTACATCACAGACTATTGAGTACTGTATGTTTTATTTTCTTTTATGGCCCAGGTATTTCTTTTGTAAACTTATAGATTCTGTCTTAAGGAATTTCTCTCTTCAAGAGTTATAAAAAGACCTATGGTCTTAGCAAGTTCTCTTCAAACAATCTTGGCCCAATATACCTTCCCAATTTAGATATTCTCTGCCTGGATGATTTTTCCTATTTTTAAAATATCTGTAGTAGATTTCACTAGCCTTTTTAAGTCTTTTTTTTTTTTTTTACATTTTCCCTTTACGTTTCATAATAGAAATAAATCCATTGTTTAGATTTATTTTCTCAGCATTCAGGTGATACTTTGTCTAATTACAATTTCTACTTGAACTTGAAATTACTACAGTAGTTCTTTGAGCATTTTATGTTGAATACAACCTGCTTGTTTTTCTGTAAACTGTCAGCTCTTCATTGCTGTCCTTGAGAAGGATCCATGGGCACTTGAGAAGACTATATAAACTGTTCATTGGGTGTGTAATGCTCTGTATAAGTCCAGATCATTTATCAAATTGTTAGATTATCTGTTTCCTTGTTGGTCTTATTTAGTAGTTCTATCTATTGACATAAGTGGCATGTTGAAGCCTCCAACTATTGTTGTAGTGACATCTATTTCTCCTTTAGTTTTGCCAGAGTCTGCCTTATGTACTTTCAGGCAACACTGTCAGGTGCATAGATATTTATGCCCTTCCTCTTTAATGATGGACTGTTCTTTTTATTAGTATATAATGGCCTTCTCTATCTGGTAACTATTTTGCATTTAGAGTATTTTTGTCTTATATTAAAATATCTAGTTATGCTATTTAATACTTACAGTTTGTGTGAATTATCTTTTTCAAACATTTCACTTTCAGCCTGTTTGTATCCTTGTGTCTAAGTTGAGTCTCTTGTAGACAGCATATGGATGGCACATTTTTTCTTTGTTTTTTCAATCCATTCTGTAAGACAGTACCTTTTGATTTTGGAGTTTAATCCATTAACATTAGATATTATTACGGTAGGGGTATTACATATTTTAAACATTTTATCCCTTGGGTTTCATACATAATATCATATTTTTATCTTTCTTTGTACCTTTTTGGCTACTCTTTCTTAAAGTCTTCTTGTCTACATGATCTTCCAAGTCTCTCACTCCTGTCCTTCCTTTCGTGCTGAATTACCTTTAGTGTTTCCTGCAAAGCCAGATTCTTGTTTATGATCTCTTAATTTTTGATCATTTGTGAATATTTTAATCTCACCTTCATATTTGAGGGACAATTTTGCTGGATAATGAATTATTGGTACCAGTTTTCTCTTGCAATATCTTAATATTATCATACCTCTGTCTTCTTGCTTCCATGTTTTTTTATGAGAAACCATAAAATAAAGGCTTAATGAGAATCCATTTCATCTGATGCTTTGATTCTTCTTGCTGCTTTCAGAATTTTTTCTTTATCTTTGGTATTTGAAATTCTAAATAGTGTGTGTCTTGGAATGGGTCAATTTGGATTTATTCTGATTGGAGTCTGCTGTGCTTCTTGGACCTGTATATTCATTTCTTTCATGAGAGTTTGGAAATATCAGGTCATTATTTCTCAAATACTATTTCTTTCTCTCTTTCCCTTTCTCTTCTCCTTCTGGAACTCCCATGACACATGTTGGTGTACTTTATACAATCATTCAACTTACTGAGCCCCTGCTCAGATTTCTCATTCTTTTCTCTGTTCTTCTATCTTTTTAAATTTCAGTTGTTCTGTCTTCCATAAAGCTGATTCTTTCTTCTATGATTTCAAATCTGCTATTCTATGCCTCTAACATTTTTTAATTCTCACTTAATGTCTTTCATTCTTATAAACTCTCTTATTTTTCTAGACTAGCTTTCAAATTCTTTGTGCTAAATCAGTGTCTTCTAAATGTCTTTCATCTCTTTATCCATGTTATCTTATAACTCTTGATTTGATTTAGGAGATTTGTATGAACATCACTAATTAGTTGTTTCAAATCCTGTGTCTAATCTGAAGCTTTGATTTGTTCCATTGTCTGAGACATATCTTCCTTTTGTGAGGATGGCATATATGTGTGTGTGTGTGTATGTGTGTGTGTATCTGTCTAGTAATCTGAATAAGATGGTGGATTTACTCTGATAATTTTCTTTTTTTCCTAAGAATTTAGTAGTGCATGTTGCTATAATTCTTTGATTCTTAGTTCAATGTTTTTCTAAGTTGTTAGTATTGCCCCTGTTTTACTGCTCAAATCAGGGCCATGTAGTCAGTGATGTGGTACAGACCACTTTTCAGGGTTTTTGGTGACAAGGACAGTAAAGGTACTCAAATGTTTCTTTTATTCTTTTTTTTTTTTTCCTTTTTGGGTGCACTTTTCCTGGTCTGAGAACAGATGGTGCTCTTAAGCAGAACTCTCTCCTCAAACCCAGAGGAGAATATATGTTCACTGTAACCCCATCTGGGCAGACAGGGTTGAGTCAATATTCTGATTAAGTTCCTTCATGATGGACTATTCAAAGCTAAGACTTATGAATCAAACTTGTTCAGAAACCTTCTGCTGGCTTCATTCACCCTTTTCCCAGTGAGGAATTAAATTTTCACTCAGCTTCCATTCCACCAGTCCAGGTCAGCAGGGAGGATATTTTAGAATGCAGATTCTTTTTTATTCCCTGTGGGCTCCCAGGGAGAACTATATTGCACTCTCACCCAGTGTGGAAGAGCATGACCCTTGAGATGCTTGGGATTTCCAAAAGGCAACCCAAGTTCCCTGGACAAAACCTGAATCAGAGATTGAGTACCCCCTTCTCCACTTTCCTGGGGGAGTAGATCCCTGTGACCACTTCAGTTTGTAGCCACTGGCCAGGGGCAGGAGGATGCACTGCTGTCGGCTCTGAGGGTAGGAGGATGGTCACCAACAGCTGAAACTGCAGTCTTTTTCATAGATTTTCCCCACTGAGACTGCTTTTCTATGTCCTCTCTTCTTGGTAGTTTCCAGGCTTCCTTTGGTGCCCAAAGCCTTAAAACAGTTTTGTAGACTGTTTCTGCCTGTCTTCTAGCTATTTCTATAGAAGAAAAGTCAGTCTTGTCAGCCAAAGTGGATACAAGTCCAGGTACTGGTGCTTCTGGGCGCTACAGAGACCTACAGGTTCTATGGTCATGGCAGATGGCTCTAGAGTACAGTGTCTTGTCAGTGGGCCTTACTTTGGAATTTGTGTTCCTGAGTGTGATGGAACTGGACTCAGATGTGACCTTTCTACACTTGCCTTATGGTTCAGAAACAGACCCTCATAGGTACGGTCAAGTAATTTTTTACTATCCTGTCAAACCCACACAGTTCAGGCAGAACAATCCATTCAGCAAATGGTGCCGAAAGAATTGTATATCCATAGCTGAAAGAAGGAAAGAGGACCCCTATCTCACACTTTATCCAAAAATTAACTCAAAATGGATTTTAAAAAAAAACCTAAAAATAAAAGCAAAAACCATAAAACTTCTAGAAGAAATTACTGGAAAATATCTTCAAGACCTGGTGATAGGTGATGGATTCTTAAAGGAGATAAGAGGAGGACTGAGTGGACTACTGACATTTAATGTATGTAGAAATTTTAATTAGCTTTATTGTAAAAGTGTAGAAATGTATAGAGTGAATAGTAACACACAGTAACAGCTAGTTTATAAATGGGGATATGACTGAAAATGGTAGTCTAGTTATGTAAATGCCAACTGACAGATTTCTAGAGAAAAAACTAGGAACTGAATAGCACAGTAAACCAAGAGGTGGATGAGAATTGTGGTTGATGGTACAAATACAAGAATGTTATTTGTTAGCTAGAACAAATGGATATCACTACTACAGAGTGTTGGGAATGTGAAGAAGCATGGGAAAAATACAGCTGGAATGACGTATGGAATTTGGTTAGTAGTAATAATATAATATTCTTGCATCTATGTGAAAGATGTACTGTGTTGATACTGAGGCAGTATGCAAAATGTGAGCCAAATGTACACCATGGACATGGTAACAATCAGATGATATTATTTTATCTGTAGCAAATGACACACTACATTGTGGTGTGTTGATGGAGGGATGTTGTTTGGGAATTTTGCACATGTGTATGATTGTTTTATAAGTTTACAAATTCTGTCATAAAAATATACTTAAAAATAATAATAGGGTAGGTTGGGAGAAAAACACACCAAATATAAGATAAGGACTATGATTAGTAGGAAGATTTCGACAATATTCTTTCATAATTTATAACAAATGTCTCATGACAATGCAAGGTGTTGGTGGAGAGTTGATCTTGGTACCCCTGTATGATGCTATGCATGTTCGCTTTGTAGGTTCACAACTTTTATTATGCACTTGTTTGTGTTTGTTCATATATAAATGATATAAAGATAATAATAATAGGATTGGTTGGGGGAAAATACTTTATTTAGTAGTAATATTTTGACAGTGCTCTTTAATCATTAGTTAAAAAGGTTTAACAACAATGCAAGTTATTGGTGGTAGGGTGAGTTTTGAGAGTTCTGTATGATGTTATATATGTTTGTTTTGTAAGTTCACAACCATTATTACACACTTATTGTTTATGTATGTTTATGTATGAGTGACATACTTCAATAAACTTGAGAAAAGAAAGAAATTTATGAGCTTCAGTAAAATTTAAAAAATCATCCTGGCTTCTCCTTGCACTTTATAGCAAAATTCAAGAGGATAAAAGCTAAGATTTTTATATACATGCACCTCTAAGAAAATATGTATGGCTTTATTATTTTCATATTCCAATGCCATATTGAATAATCCTCACTTTTTTCCTTACAAAGATTAGAAAAATGGAGTTTTTTAAACCAAGTTAAAATTTGATATTCAAGGGAGCTAATGTGGCTCATACAGTTGAGTGACTGCATCCCACATGGACTATCCCAGGTTTGGTTCCCAATACCTCCTACAAACAAAAAACAAAAAAACAAACAACAAACAAACAAAAATCAGCTCATGGGAGTTAATGTAGCTTAATGGTTGAGCCAGCTTCCCACATACAAGGTCCCCAGTACCAGAAAAAAAAAAAAAATTGGCACTCAAAGAAAGCACACCAAAATAAAATAGTGAAAGAAACCTAAGATTACTAAATTTCATTATAAAAACACCTCAGCTGTATTACTTTAGTTTGAACCTTTCAGTATGGGCATATGTCATGAATAAATTAAGTACTTGTGTCATAGCTATTGAATTCCACATGTTACCTATCTGGCAAATGCAACCTCTTACTAAATAGAGAAATATCCATGATTAACTGAAAAATGTTTGGCATAGCTAAATTAATCTCTTTCAATGTATAGAAGTTTAGTATATGACAAATGTTTAAATTTATCCAAAAGAATCCAATCATACCCAAAACACACGCAAAACAAGCACTTCTCATTTGCATATCTGCATTTCTTTAACAAAACAATAAGATACAATTACAGGAAGGATTCATTATCAACACACCATCTAGTGTACCTCATTTAAAGATACTCCCTAAAACAACAGTCACAGGACCTGCTGTCACTGGTAATTCATGGAAATTTCATAATAGAAAAATGTTGCTCATGCAGCATTCTGCACACACCAGATATCTGAAATCACATCCACGTAAGTACCTTGCTCACACTTCCTATTATACTGTAATATGCAAAAAGCAAACAAAAAACAGCTTTTTATATTATATCACAATTTTGAAATGTGGGAGAAAATATGAAACAAAAAACATTGTATGATTGTCAGCAGTATCAGAGCAGGATGGTAGTTTTTTCTTTTTTTGCCACATTACTGAACAGAGATTTCTTATCACATGCTCTTCAGTTTTATGTCTTCTCCTAAATGTGAATAAGTGCTATGTATAAAGTACAAATGTAGAAAATAACAACAGCATGATTTGTCAAAGTTAATCTCTATAAGTTAGTAAGAAAATAAGTGCTCTTTGTCAATGGTAATCATTTTTTTAAAATATTGTTTTAATGTGATGAAGGGCCTCAAAAACGATTTCAAAGGCAATATTGAAGGCAAATGTGAATCCTTCCTTCCCTTCAAGCAGAATCTAGAAATGAAGATCTGCTAGACTTTAGTTTTATTTTAAAGAAGGTTTGTTGTTGTTGCTGTTGTTTATGGTGCAGACCAGAAACTTCTGATGCTACTTTCTTGTTCTCTGCTCCAGGGTCTTCAGCCTGTCCCCACACTGACAATTTCACATGCCATCCCAGAGGTTGCTGGGCTCCATGCTATCCTCCCTAATGTGGTTCCTTTTCTGATTGTACTTGGAATTGTGAGTTCACCTGAATCCAGTGCAGAGGCCAAAATCTGTTAGCTTGATGTGGCCATCAAGATCTATCAAAATGTTGTCTAGCTTGATGTCCCAGTGGATGAAGCCCATCTTGTGGACACTCTCCATGGCTAGCATCAGCTCTGTGATGTAGAAGAGGGCCAGGTGCTGGGAAAGAGCTCCATGAGGGTTAGCAGCCTCATCATGTCATCCCAGGATGTAGTCCATCATGAAATACAAGCTGTCTTTGACTTGGAAGGAGTAGTAGAGTTTAACCAAACATTCATTGTCCGCTTTGGCCAGGATATCCCTCTTCACCTTGATGTGGGCCCCCTGGTTCCTGTTCAGCACATCCTTCTTCCTCAGGGTCTTTGTGGCATGCAGAGAGTAGATATCAACCTTAAAAGCCAGGCTCCGATGCCCAGGCTTTTGATTTTCACAAACATAGACATTCATTTTGACCATCTTCAGTCTGTTGTAATTGGACTCCTTATCTGTCCTGTTCAGCTTCACAGATTCCAGCTTTTGCCATTTCTTGCTCTAGTTGGAGCCTCCAGTTAACATTTGGCTGATAGGTTTTGATGACATTTTCCACATTTTGCTCCATGAAGAATTTGAACGTGAAAGGCGAGTAGCTCCTGATGTGTGAGTCTTTTTTTAGTCTCTGCTGTTCTTCCGCACACTAGATTTCCTTTCTATCCTTCCCAACTTTCTCCCTTTTGGTGACTTTGTGGTTCTTGTGGCTCCTCTAGGAGTGCTGGGGGAGGGGGGATCAAAGACCCTGCTCCTTGCCCACACACAACCTAGTGATGTCATAGTACTCCAATTTACTCTGAAGGAGGAAATTCTTGGGGTAAGGTGGGAGCAGGCACCTCATCTCCATGTCCAGCGGGTATGTGCTGGAGCCCCGCAGGGGCAGAGGGTGCTCCTCCTTAGAGTCAGGACCTTCCACTGCTGGAGTCAGCCCTGGCATCCAGACCGGATGGGAAGGCCCCACGGCCGCCTAGGGTTTTGGTCTCATCACCCTCATGCTTTTGACCCGATGCAGGATATAAGATGAAGTGATCACAGTGATGGTGTTGGGGGTGGCCAGGGAGGACTCCGTTTTGCTGGGGCTCCTGGCCTCATGAGCACAGCCATTGGCTCTTGGTGGCTATTGAAAGAGTTGGTCCTGCTGGTGACCAGACCGTCAGGCTGATGGACATGGACTGGTCAGAACTGGGGGTGGGGGTGGGGGGGTAGTCCAGTCCTTGTTTTTTTAAGCTAGTCCTAGCGGGACTGCATGGACTGCCAGGGCTGGACAGTGGAGCCACTCACTTCATACAAGTCCAAGTGCAGGCTGTTTCAGTATGGGATGAGGAGGCTTTGCAGGGGTCTGTCTCTGCTGAAAGCCTGCCTCTGAGAGCCCATCCCCTGCATCTGGTGGGAGGCAGGACTGACCCATTTGTCATGGGGATGCAACACTTACAATCCCCTGCCACTCCTGCCCACTGTAAGGTGTGGCCTGCCTTTGACTGTCCGTCCAGGTCCTTGGCTGGGAGGTCAGCATACCCATCTGCCTCCGGCTGCAGCTTGCTCTGGAAGGAGGGGCTGCGCTGGATGCAGTAGCCCATCAGCTCCTCAGACACTAGCAGATGTAGCGGCCAAAATGGAGACGATTGTAGCCATGGGACCTTGGAGCCGGAGGGCTTGGTTCTCATGGCTGGCCACAGGGTAACTCATCACGGCAGCCTCCATGCCCACAGCATACCCTTTGGGCTGATGATGGAGACTGCTGTCCAGCTTGGGTCACAGCAGGGGCTGGTCCCCAGAGAACAGGTATCCATGTACTGGCAGAGTATCACCTTCAACCCAGCAGTGCCCTCTTTCCCCAAGAGCTGGCAGAGAGAGGTCCCAAAGTCTGGAACCATCAGAGCACAGAGGCATGGAAAGATAACCCCTAGCAAATGGGCCCACAGAACAGTTCAACTTTATTTTAGAACATAAAAGTGCAATACTCTAGCTGCAGTCCAAAAGAGAAGGATAGTGTTTTAACTTGCCAGCACTTCAGTAACAAAGGATCACTAACTGGTTGGCTTAATCAACAGAAATGTATTTGGAGGCTGGAAATCTCAAATGAAAGTATCAGCAGGATTGTACATTCTCTGAAAAGTGTAGATTTCTGTTGGTGACTTGCCAGAATTCCATGACTTAATCTCTGTCTCTGTCACATGACCACCTTTCTCTCCATCTGCTCATCCTGTGTCCAAATCTTCTTCTTTAAAGATTTCCAGACATATTGGTTGAGTCCATTCTGATTTATTGGCCTCATTTTAAGTAAGAGGATTTTGAAAGATGCTATTTACAAATGAATTCTAATTCACATGACCAAGGGTTAGGACATGAATATATCTTCGTGTGGCATATGTTTCATTCCATAATTGAAGGGAAATACTGAAAAGCAACTATAAATTTCCTCTGTATAAATGCATCAAAAATAAAATATGTGAGTTATATAAAACACAATAAAATTGATTACAATTCCATTTTGAACATGTTAGATAAATATTTTGTTCATACAGAATAATAATAATGCAATCATGTTATGTCATGCATTATTTTTATGGTACTGGTTTCTGATCAGAATTATGCTTTATTTATTGATCTCATAATAGTCAATTACTTTTTGCTTCGAAATCTCTGGATTTTTCGAGGTTTATTCATGTTTTAGAATTTATCAGAATTTCATCTTTATGTTTGAGCAATATACATTGTAAACGTTATGTTGAGTGAAATAAGTCAGGCAGAAAATGATAAATGTATGATTCCACTTACATGAAATATCTAGAATAAGAAATTCATAGAGATAGAAAGTAGGTTAAAAATTACCCAAGAACCAATTGGAAGATGGAATGGGGAACTATTATTTAATTTGTACAGAGTGTCTGTTTAGGTTATTAAAAAGTTTGTTCATGAGTGGTGCTGATGATAGCATGGTCTGTAGTAGTATGTAACCCAGAAAACATGTTCATTAATTTGATCCATTCCTGTGGTTGTGAATCCTTTTATTTTTAATGGCCCATATCCTACATTTGGTGTTTTTCCACCAACCCACCCTATTATTATTATTTTAAAAATAAATTTTATTATAGAAATTGTGATCTTATGAAACAATCATGCACATGTGTAAAATTCCCATACTACACCCCTTCAATGAATCCTTTCCATGTTGGTCTTTCATTTGAGGTTATTTCAGTTAACATGTGGCCCACCTCAATTAGGATGGGTTCTAATCTTATTACTAGAACCTTTTATAAAAAGAATGAAATTCAGATAGGTAGAGAGAAGAAAAGTGAAGAGTTTGAAATCAGTGGAACCCATAAGAAGCCAGGAGAGGCTGTCATGTGCCTTGCCAGGTAAAAAGCTAAGGACTGAGTATCACAAGCAGTTAGCCAAGGAATACCAGTCTTCAGGAAGAAAGCACTACTTTGAGGATATCTTGATTTGGACATTCTCTTAGTCTCAAAATTGTGAGCAAATAAATTCCCATTTTTAAGCTGAATCATTGTATGGCATTTGCTTGAGCAGTCCAGGAAATGAAACACAGTTGAAGAGGCTGACTTAGGAAGTGTTTCATCTCTCTAATTTTTTGGAAGAATTTGAGCAGAAGTGATGTTAATTCTTGCAATGTTTGTTAAAACTTTTCTGTGAAGCCATCTATTTCTGGATTTTTCTTTGTTGGGAGGTTTCTTATTACTGAGTTCATTTCTTTTGCTAGTTCTTGAATTGTAGAGATTTTGATTTTACTTGAATCACTATAAGTTCCTTGTGTGTTTCTAGAAATTGGTCCATTTAATATGTTATCTAACTTGTTGGTATACAGCTATTCATTGTATCCCCATATATTTTTTTCTTCTTTATATTCTATTAAATGTTAATAGAATAGGAGGTCCCCATATAACTACTAGTCTCCTCACCCCACTCCTCCCACATTAACCTCTTCCATCATCGTGGCACATTCACTGCACCTGGTGAATACATTTTGGAGCACTGCTGCACCACATGTACAGTGGTCTACACTGTAGTTTACATGCACCCCCAGTCCACCCTGTGGTCATGGCAGGGCACACAATGTCAAGAATCTGTCCCTGCAGCACCACCCAGGACAAATCCAAATCCTGAAAATGTCCTCACATTGTATCTCTTCTTCCCTCTCCTACCATCAGCAGCTACCGTAACCACTTTCTCCACATCAATCCTACAATTTCTTCCATTACTAATTGCAATAGTGACAGAACAGAACACCAGTAGTCCACTCTAATCCATACTCTATTCCTCCATCCTGTGGACTCTGGGATGGTTATGTCTGCCTCTACATCAAGAGGGGGCTTAGATTCCACGTGTATGGTGGATGCAATTCTCCTACTTGCAGTTATAGGCACTCCTGGCTCCCTGATGTGGTGCTTGACCTTCTTCACCTCCCTGTTAGCTGGCCTGGCTAAGTACAATAAAACAGAGGGCAGGAGTAACAAGTATATATATATATATATATATATATATATATATATATATATATATATTTATAATTATATGGATGCATCTTTTTTTTAATTTATTCATTTTTTTAAAAAAATATTACATTCAAAAAATATGAGGTCCTCATTTACCCCCGCTGTCCCCACCTCACCACTTCCCCCACAGTAACACTCTCCCCCATCATCATGACACATCCATTGCATCTGGTGAGTACATCTCTGGGCATCACTGCACCTCATGGTCAATGGTTCACATCATAGTCCATACTCTCCCACGTTCCATCCAGTGGGCCCTGGGAGGATCTACAATGTCTGGTAATTGTCCCTGTAGCACCATCCAGGACATCTCCAAGTCCCAAAAATGCCTCCACATCTCATCTCTTTCTCCCATTCCCCGCACCGAGCAGCCACCATGGCCACTTTTTCCACACCGATGCCACATTTTCTCAATTATTAACCACAATAGTTCATGAATAGAATATCATTAAGTCCACTCTAATCCTTACTGTATTCCTCCTTCCTGTGGACCTTGGCTTGGTTGTGTCCATTCCACATCTATGTCAAAAGGGGGCTTAGATTCCACATGGATACTGGATGCAATCCTCCTGCTTTCAGTTGTAGACACTCTAGGCTCCATGGTGTGGTGGTTGACATTCTTCAACTCCATGTTAGCTGACTGGGGTAAATCCAATAAATCAGAATGTAGGAGCTGAAGTCTGCTGAGGCTCAGGGCGTGGCTATCACATTGTCAGTCCAGAGATTCAAATCCCCTAGATATATCTTAAACCCCAGCACCAACTACAATTCCAGTAAAGCAGCATGAAATGCTTGTGAAAAGAGATCACATCTGAGTCCAGCTCCATCACACAGAAACACCAACTCCAAAGAAGGGCCAACTGACATGGCAGTAACAAATATATTTAGGCTCAGGGCCTGGCTGTCACAGGGACAGTCCAGAAATTCAGGTCTCCTGAGTATATACCAACCCCAATGCCAACCACAGGTCTGGTAAAAGTAACAGAAGAAGTATGAGTAGAAAGGTCACATCAAAATCCAACTCCATCAAACTCAGGAACACAAATCAAAAGGAAGGCCAACTGACATGGCACTGAACTCCAGACCATCTGCAATGACCATAAGACCTGTGGGTCTCTGGAGCCCTTAGGAAAATCAGTACCTGGATTTCTATCTACTTTGGCTGTCTCTGATACCCTGCTGAGACATGCGTAAGCAAGAGCACTCTGATGACCTCCTGAATCTTTTTTGGAGATTCATAGCCATATAAACACATTTGTCCCTTCCATTTCCACCTTTTATCCAAAATCAAAAAGCAGTTTTTAACACCTGATATTACATGTAGGCTGAGATATTCGGCTGTTCTGCATTGACCCTTTTATTCAAGGTCTTTTTCTAGTTACATCATCAGCTGGTGCTTGGTAGTAATCCGTCAGCACCAGCGAGGCTCATCCTTGGGAGTCATGTCCCACATTGGGGGGAAAGTAATGAAATGTACATGCTGATTTTGGCTTAGAGAGTAGCTGCATTTGAGCAACATGGAGGCTCTCAGGAGGTAATTCTTAGGCATCCTGCATCTCTAGGCCTAGTTCATATTTCAGGCACGTAGGCTCATAATCATAACCATCAGTGTCAAGGGTTCATTTTTGGATCATCTGTCTCTATTGGCCTTTGCTGTTGCACTTGAGAGATTGTTGCTCTTCCATTGGGGAATGTGATATAGCTCCCCTGGCTAGGAACTCAGCACTCACTCAGTTGTCATTTTTAACTGAAACCACTTTGAAAATATCCAAAACTTTGTAAGGAACCTGTATACATACCCTGGAG
This sequence comes from Dasypus novemcinctus, assembly GCF_030445035.2. NCBI lineage: Eukaryota > Metazoa > Chordata > Mammalia > Cingulata > Dasypodidae > Dasypus > Dasypus novemcinctus. The sequence continues at coordinate 4,026,935 of NC_080694.1, read as the reverse complement.
AACTCCCTCCCAAACATGTGCCCCCCATCAATAACACCCCACACCATTGTTCCTCACCTGCCATAGTTGAACCTCTCTGTAGTCCAAAACTTCTTTAAAAATGAAGCCCAATATATTGCCAGGTTCCAGGAATAGAAAAATGGAATATATTGATGAGTTTAAAGTTTAGATATAGAGTACATACTAATTTAGAAAAATAATAAAGGAAAAATAAACTGGGGTATCAAAATTAAAAAATGAAAAAGCTTTGTTTTTGACTTTTTGCCTTTCATCACTGCTATAGATTTGCCCTGTATGTACAGTGGCAAGGCAATTCCTTACATTTCTTCCTCAAGGTCTACATCCTTGTTTTTTGGTTTTTTTTTAATTATTAAGTTCATCTTCATATAAGTTTTAGATCACAGCAATTCACATATACAATATACAGTACTCCCACATATCCAATATCAAACCATTTGTCCCTTCCCAAACAATGATCTTTTTACATGTTCATATTATATTTGCTGCAGCTGATGTACAGATATTGAAACAATAGCTTTCAAACATGATTCCATTTAGGTTTACATTATGGTTTATACAATTGTCTAAATTTTTAGTTATCTTATGTTTTACATTATGGTTTACATTTTAACCTATAGACTTTTATATATTTTTGGTGTAATTTAACATGTCCTATATCCATCATTTCATGATGTTGTGGAACACTTCCATTGCCCCACAATTATACTGATTCTATCTATTCAACACCTCCTTCCCCCTCCCCTCAGGGCCCACTGTGACAATCAACCTTCATTACTTCAAGGTCCATATTCAGAGATACATGCAACAATGTTGAGGGCTTGACATACTCGACTGCCCTAACCCATTGGGAGCCACCAATTCTCTTAAGAGATACAATTCCCTCTGTTTGAGAACATCAGTCCTCCCCAGGATGTGGGTATATCTTCATTCTCATTGTATGGGTCTCCACCCAATGATATAACCCACTATGACAAAATGAGCACTCACACACTCCCTAGAAGCTTGCCCTGTGTCAGATGCCCCACCTTAAACATGTTAAAAGGTAAACTTCCATAATATAATTTCTAAAGAGTTTTCTCTACATTATAATTTCATCCACATACCTGACAATCTCCGATGTTCAAACATTCCCCCAGCCTCTCCCCAATTTCTTGGGCCATCTGACCCATCCTCCCATCCCTATCACACCTCAAGCCCACAAAGCCCCACCCAAAGCTATTCCTATGCTCCTCTTTTATCCCTTCTCTCTACAAATAATTATCTCCAGTTTATCATAGATTCATCCATATAGGTGTCAGCTCACAACCTTCCTCTACCCCAGAACTTCCTTTAAGCCTATCATCCAGTCTCTAGCTCTCTGAGACAGCTTGGTTTACTTATTTCATATCAGAGAGATCAAGTAGTATTTCTCCTTCAATAACTGGGTTGCTTCACTCAACATAATGTTCTCAAGATTCATCCATGTTATATGTGTTTGAATTGTATTTGTTCTTATAGCTGAGTAGTATTCCATTGTATGTATATACCACATTTTATTAATCCAACCATCTGTTGATCGGCATTTGGGTTGATTTCAACTTTTGGCAAGAGCAACTAGTGTTGGATGCGGGGAAAGATGGTGGCTGAGTGAGCTTACCTGATAATATCTCCTGCAAAGAAGCGGCTGGGCAGTGTTGGAGGTTCTTTGGGACCAGGCTGTTTCGGGATTTTTGCAGGACAGGAGGTGTCTGGACATCGATTTGGTAGGAAGGTAACAGAGAAAATATGTCTATAAAATATAATTGAGACTCTTTACACCGGAGGTCCGGGCTGCACACAGAATGCTCCCTCCTAGAGTGGTCGGAGCCGCGGCACCGGGTGCTGCCACAGCTTTTTTTTTGGAGGCTCTGCAGTACTGGGGAATTCATAAGCCCTGAGTGGCCTATTGGGGGGTTAATAGGACAGGAGGAGCTTGCATACCGATTTGGGGAGACAAACGGGAGTTTTATTGTGAAGTGGGGGAATTTTTGATTGCAGACACAAACAATAGCGCTTCCGCCTAGAGCCCCGCCCCCCCCCCCCAAGCCTGGCTGCTGATCTACAGTGGACTTAAATTGACAGCAATAAAGAGACACCACCAGGGTCTGGCAGGGTGGGAGATGTTTGGAAGCCAATTAGGGGAATATTTTGCGAAGTGTGGGAATTTCCAGTTTGGACTCTGTTATTAGCATTTCCAGCTGGAGTCCCACCCCCCAGGCCTGGCTATTGATCTGTGTCATTAAATTTGCTACAGTGTAGAGGTGCCCCCAGGTGGCTGTTGCAGGGGCTTACAGGGTGGGAGGGATCCTGAAGTCGAATTGGTGATACATCCACAGAATAGATCCCAGTGAGTGAGTGAATTGTGGGGTACAGACACACAGGATAGAGCTTATGGATGTGACCTCACCCATAGGGCTGGCACCCAGCTGCGGGGATCCCTGAAGGCTGTGATGCACTGTGGTGCTCCCAGGCTCCCTGTTAACTGGACTTGAGGTTGCCAGACCTGAGTCCCCTAAACCCTGGTGGCCCATACCCCAGAGATTCACACCTCTTGAGTCTTCAATATCTCAGACTTTCCATCCCTGAATCCATCACACCCTGAGGTCCATCTGAGGTCCTTGAATGTCCTAGCCCTCAACGTTTGCTTTTTTTCTTTTTTGTTTTGATGTGTTTTGTTTTTATTTTTATTCTATTTTATTTTTTATTTTGTTTTTTTTAATGTCCTGATGGCTAACATTGCATTATCCTAGTCTTTTCTCCCAGCATATCCCCCAAAGTCTTTTTTTTCAGTTATTTAGGGTTTTTTAAAAATTGTTGTTGTGGCTGTTGTGGTTGGTGTATATCTTTTTTTCTTTTTCCTACCTGTTCCCTGCCCTTTACCCACCACCCTTTTCTTTCTTCCTTTCTTCTCTTTTTTTTTCTCTCTCTCTCTCGACCCTCATTTTCTTCTTATTTTATTTTATCTTAACTATACAATAGGTGCTGCAGGGAACACCTCACATTTGCTGAGTTTCCTCATCCTCCCCTGCCTCATTTCTGTGTGAATAGATTTTGGCTACCTACACTATCCCCTTTCCCCTACATCTTGAAATCCTCCATCATCTACTGTCTCTCCTATATTCCACCTCCCTTTCTTTGATCCACAAAGTGTCTAACTCTTAATTTCTAATACCTTTGTTTTGTTTTCTGTCTGTTATCCACTCTTGAAACTATTGCCTTTCTTTTCTCTTTCCCTCTCTCATGAAAACAATAGCTTTTTAATTCATACCATATTCCTGCCATATTCAGTCAACTATCTCATTATGGGTACTCTGCCAACTGCTATAACTCTACACAATTTACATGAATCTAACATCCATCCTCCCAGATCTCATATTGTTGCTCTGTTAACATATATCGCTAATACTACTTTACACTTTTTCCTTGCTTACACAATTGCCTTTCCCCAGCCCTAATACTTTCCTTTAAAGTGAACTCAACCAGCAATAAGAAATTAGAATAAGAAGAACAAAGTGACAAAGAGAAGATATAACACTTACACAAAAACAACAGCTAATTAATTTCCAAGACTAGACAAAGAAGCTAAGGAACTGGTTAAACCCATCAAGATAAAATGATGACCAGACAACAAGAAAAATCTACAAACCAAACCAGTAATCAGGAAAACATGGCTGAATCCAATGAACAAACTAAAAAACAGGAAGGGGAGCAGAACTTCGCACGAGTAATGAAAGATCTCAAAACATTTATCACCGACAAATTTAATGAAGTAAAGGAAGAGGTTAATATGAAGACAACACTTGGAGGGGAAATTGCACACATATGCAAAAAGATAACAGATATGATGGGAATGAACACCACAGTTCAAGAAATCAAAAATACACTTGCAGCAAAGATCAGCAGACTAAAAGAGGCAGAGCAGAGAATTAGTGATGTGGAAGATATTACATTGGAAATCAAACAGATAGTAGAATTGGTCGATAAAAAGATAGAAAAACTCCAGCTAGGACTTAGGGACCTGAATGATAATGCAAACACTCAAACATATGTATTATAGGCATACCAGAAGGAGAAGAGAATGGAAAGGGGTCAGAAGGAGTGTTGCAGGAAATAATGGCTGTAAACTTCCCAAATCTACTGAAAGAGACAGATGTACATATCCAAGAAGCACAGTGCACCCCACTCATCATAAACCCCAACAGACCCACCCCAAGACATATACTTGTCAAAATATCCAATGCTCAAGACAAAGAGAAAATTCTAAAAGCAGCAAGAGAAAAGAAAACCATCACATACAAGGGAAGCTCCATAAGATTAAGTGCTGATTTCTCATCTGAAACCATGGAGGCAAGAAGGCAGTGGTATGATATAGTCAAGGTACTAAAGGAAAAAAATTTCCAACCAAGAATACTCTATCCAGCTAAACTAGCATTCAAAAATGATGGAGAGTTCAAAATATTTGCAGATAAACAGAAAATGAAAGAGTATGCCAACAAGAAACTTCCCCTTCAAGAAATTTTAAAGGGAGTTCTGCAGGAAGAAAGGAAAAAACAGGACAGGCAGAGTTGGAGGAGAGTGTAAGAGCAAGAAAAAAGACAAAAAGAGAAGAAAAAAAAAGCAAACAAAATATGACAAACACAAGTCCAATCAAAATATGGCTAACACAAATAATTCCTTGAAAGTAATAACACTGAATGTCAATGGATTAAACTCACCTATCAAAGGATTCAGACTGGGACATTGGATAAGGAAATATGACCCATCTATATGCTGTCTACAAGAGACACATCTTAGACCCAGAGACTCATGGAGGTTGAAAGTGAATGGCTGGAAAACAGTCATACAAGCAAACAATAACCAAAAAAAGGCAGGTGTAGCTATATTAATATCAGACAAAATGGACTTAAAATGCAAAACAATTCTGAGAGACAAAGAAGGAAACTACATTTTAGTGAAAGGGACAATCTGTCAAGAAGATGGAACAATCATAAACATTTATGCTTCTAACAAGGGCGCCTCTAAATACGTGAGGCAAACGCTCGAAAAACTAAGTGAAAGAATAGATGCATCTACAATTATAGTGGGGAATTTTAATACACCACTATCAATCCATGACAGAACATCTCAAAAGAGAATCACTAAAGAAACAAAACATTTGAACAGTATATTAGAGGAGCTGGATCTAATAGACATATATAGATCATTACACCCAAACACAGCAGGATATACATTATTATCAAGCACATATGGATCATTTCCAAGATAGACCATATACTAGGTCACAAAGAAAGGCTTAATGAATTCAGAATGATCAAAATCATACAAAATAATATCTCTGACCACAGTGGAGTGAAGCTGGAAATCTGCAAGGGCCAGATGCCCAGATTTCACACGACGATTTGGAAATTAAACAGCACACTCTTAGAAAAACAGTGGGTCAAAGACGAAATCTCAAAAGAAATCAATGCCTACCTTGAACAAATGATAATGATAACACAACATACCAAAATTTATGGGATGCAGCAAAAGCAGTACTGATGGGGAAATTTATAGCCATAAATTCATATATCAAAAAGTAAAAAGAGCAAAAATTGAAGAACTGACTGCACATTTGGAGGAATTAGAAAAAACAACAAAGTAATCCAACAGGAAGAAGAAGGAAGGAAATAACAAAGATAAGAGCAGAGCTAAATGAAATAGGATATAAGAAATCACTTGAAAAGATAAACAAGACCAAGAGCTGGTTTTTTTAGAAGATCAACAAAATTGACAATCCTTTAGCGAGACTAACAAAGAAAAAAAGAGAGAAGATGCAAATACACAAAATAAGAAATGAGAAAGGAGATATCACCACTCACCCCACAGAAATAAAGGCTATCATAAGAGGATACTTTGAAAAACCATATTTCAACAAAAATTACAATTCAGAGGAAATGGACAAATTCCTAGAAACACAAAAGCAGCCCATATTGAAGAAAGAAGAAATTGATGATCTTAACAAACTAATTACAAGTAAAGAGATAGAATCAGTCATTAAAAACCTCCCAACTAAGAAGAGCCCAGGGCCAGACGGCTTCACAGGTGAATTCTACAAAACATTTTGGAAAGAACTAACACCAATCCTGCTGAAATTATTCCAAAAAATCGAAACAGAAGGAACATTGCCTAACTCCTTCTATGATGCCAACATTACCCTAGTACCAAAGCTAAACAAAGACACCACAAGAAAGGAAAATTACAGACCAATTTCTCTAATGAACCTAGATGCAAAAATACTTAACAAAATACTTGCTAATTGTATTCAACAACACATTAAACGAACTATACACCACGACCATGTGGGATTTATTCCAGATATGCAAGGATGGTTCAACATAAGAAAATCAATCAATGTAATACACCATATAAACAGATTGACGGAAAAAAATCACAGGATTATATCTATAGATGCAGAAAAAGCATTTGACAAAATACAGCACCCTTTCTTGATAAAAACACTCCAAAAGATCGGAATACAAGGAAATTTTTTGAACATGATAAAGAGTATATATGAAAAACCTACAGCCAAAATTGTTTACAATGGAGAAATCCTAAAATCCTTCCCTCTAATCTCAGGAACAAGACAAGGATGCGCATTGTCTCCCTTTCTATTTAACAGTGTCTTAGAAGTACTTGCTCTAGCACTGAGGCAAGAACCAGATATAAAAGGCATTCAAATTGGAAAGGAAGAAGTCAAAATTTCATTATTTGCAGATGACATGATCCTATACATACAAAACCCTGAGAGATATACAACAAAGCTTCTAGAACTCATAAATGAGTTTAGTAAAGTAGCAGGTTATAAAATCAATGCGCAAAAATCAGCAGCATTTCTGTACACCAATAATGAGCAAGATCAGGAGGAAATCAAGAAACAAATACCATTCACAATAGTAAATAAAAAAAACAAATATTTAGGAATAAATTTAACTAAAGATGTAAAAAACTTATACACTGAGAACTATACAAGACTGTTCAAGGGAATCAAAGAAGACCTAAATAAATGGAATAATATTCCTTGTTCATGGATAGGAAGACTAAATATTATTAAGATGTCTATCCTACGAAAACTGATCTACACGTTCAATGCAATCCCAATAAAAATCAACACAGCCTTCTTTAAGGAACTAGAAAAATTAACTAGGAAATTTATTTGGAAAGGAAAGAGGCCCCAAATTGCCAAAGAAATATTGAAAAAGAAAAACAAAATTGGAGGAATCACACTACCTGACTTCAAAACATACTACAAAGCTACAGTAGTGAAAACAACATGGTATTGGCATAAGGAGAGACACACAGACCAATGGAATTTAATTGAAAGTTCTGATATAGAACCTCATATATATAGCCATATAATATTCGATAAAGCCATGAAACCCTCTCAACTGGGACAGAATGGCCTATTCAACAAATAGTGCCTGGAGAACTGGATAGCCATATGTAGAAGAATGAAAGAGGATTACCATCTCACACCTTATACAAAGATCAACTCAAGATGGATCAAAGACCTAAATATAAGAGCCAAGACCATAAAGACCTTGGAAAGCAGTGTAGGGAAACATCTACAGGACCTTGTAATAGGAAATGGCTTCATGAATATCACACCAAAAGCAGGAGCAGCAAAAGAACAAATAGATAAATGGGACTTCATCAAAATTAAAGCCTTCTGCACCTCAAAGGAGTTTGTCAAGAAAGTAAAAAGGGAACCCACACAATGGGAGAAAATATTTGGCAACCATATATCTGATAAGAGACTTATAACTTGCATATATAAAGAACTCATATATCTTGAAAATAAAAACAAAAACAACCTATTTAAGAAATGGGAAAAAGATTTAACCAGACACTTCTCCAAAGAAGAAATACAAATGTCTAAAAAGCACATGAAAAAATGCTCCAAATCTCTAGCTATCAGGGAAATGCAAATCAAAACTACAATGAGATACCATCTTACTCCCATAAGATTGGCAGCTATGAAAAAAACAGAAGAATACAAATGCTGGAGAGGATGTGGAGAAAGGGGAACACCCATCCACTGCTGGTGGGAATGCAGAAGGATCCAACCATTCTGGAGGACAGTTTGGCGGCTTCTCAAAAAATGAACCATAGATTTGCCATATGACCCAGCAATACCACTGCTGGGTATATACCCAGCAGAACTGAAAACAAGGACACAAACCGATATAAGCACACCAATGTTCATAGCAGCATTGTTCACTATTGCCAAAAGTTGGAATCATCCCAAATGCCCATCAACAGATGAGTGGATCAATAAAATGTGGTATATACATACAATGGAATACTACTTGGCTGTAAGAACAAATACATTACAAACACAAGTAATAACATGGACGAATCTTGAGAACCTTATGTTGAGTGAAGCAACAAAGGCATTGAAGGACAAATACTACATGACCTCAATGATATGAAATAAGCAAGCTGCCTCAGAGAACTAGAGACTGAAAGATAGGCTTACAAGAAATCAGGGGGTGGAGGAAGGATGTGAGGCAACATCTGCTGGGGTGGAATCTATGATGAGCTGGCGGTAAGTATGAACACAAAGAAGAGATAAAATGGGGGCAAGGGGTTGCCTTTGGGTGGGGCTTTGTGGGTTTGAGGGGGGCTGGGGATGGGCGGATGGGTAATATTGCCCAAAAGATTGGCGAGAAGGAGGGGCAACTTACGAACATAGGGCAGTGTCAGGTGTTGGTTGAGAGTAAAATGCTGAGAAAACCGTATCAAAATATAATTAGGAGGGTTACCTGCTTAGGATGCTCGGAGGGGATGGTCTGATGTGGGATGGACTCCTGGGGAATGTCTGAATGCTCATTTTGCCAGGGTGGGTTGTACCATTGGGTAGAGACCCAAGTAGTGAGAGTGGGGGTGGACCCACATCCTGGGGAGGACTAATGCCATCAAATAGAGGGAACTGTATCTCTCGAGAGAAAGGATGGCTCCCAGGGCATTAGGGCAGTTGAGTAAGTCAGGCCCTGAACACTGTTGCAAGTATCTCTGGACGTAGCTCCTTGGGAAATGGAGATTGGTTGTCACTGTGGACCCCAAGGGGAGGGGAAAATGGATGTTGAATGGATGGAACCAAGGTAAATGTGGGGGAAAGAGAGAAGTTTCGTGAGAGTACACAACGATGGATATAAAACATGTAATATTACACCAAAAACATATAGGGTACGACAGACTAATAATGTAAACCATAATGTAAAACATAGGATAACTAAAAATTTAGAAAACTGTATATCCTAAAGTATGGACCACAATGTAAGCACAGATGTCACCTTGTTTGAAAGCTATTGTCTAAGAGTCTGTACATCAGTTTAAGTAAATGCGATATGAATAAGTTATAAGATTATCGCTGTGGAAGGGAAAAGGTTTTATGGTGGATGTGTGGGAGTACTGTATATTGTATATATGAATTACTGTGATCTAAGGCTCTTGTGAAGAGAAGCTCAATAATTAGGAAAAAAGAAAAGAAAAAGATAGGATGTAGAATTTTTCCAAATCAATACGTATTCTATATCTAACCTTTAAGCTCATCGCTATATTCCATTTTACTAGTAAGGGAACCTGACATTATATTGCGCTTCACTTTTCAGGAAGTTTTGGATCACAGAGTGGTTCAAAATGGTGGCAGAGGAATACTGGTATGGGATGTTATTGACAGGTGATATATGGTTGACAGGGAGTTATACAGGGCATATGTCCAGGGTGCATGGTAATGTTTGGATATACTCATAGTGGAAACAATTAAAAACAACAGCTGGGGGGGGTACTGGGTTCCTGGCCAGGGGTGCTCTGTCGTGGTCCCTAGGGGAGCAGCAGCAGTCCCCCATGTGCAACGGTAAGAACCGGGAAGGAATGAGGGTCCAACAGTGAGCCCGTGTACTAATGACTATGCTTGTGAGCCTATATGCCTGAAATAAGAACAAGGCCTAGAGCAGCACTGTGCCTGGGAGTTTCTTCCTGACAGCCTTCATGTTACTCAAATGTGGCCAGTCTCGAAGCCAAACTCAGCATGTAGATGCAGTGCATTCCCCCCAGCGTGGGACATGACACCCAGGGATGAGACTACCTGGCACCGAGGGATCACTACCAAATACCAGCTGATGATGCAACTAGAAAATGACCTTGAAATAAAGGTTCAATGTGGACCAGCAGAATATCCCTGTCTACATATAATAACAGGACTTTAAAATGCTGTTTGACCTAATGTAAGGGGGAAATGGAAAGAAGAAATGAGTTTATATGGCTCTGAGTCTCTAAAAAAGAGTCTGGAGGTTGTCAGAAGGATTGCCCTTATGCACACCTGAGCAGAGTCTCAGAGACAGATAAAGTAGATACAACCCCAGGTATTGGTTCTTTTGAGGGCTAAAGAGACCCACGGGTTCTATGGTCATGGCAGATGGGGTTCACTGCCATGCCAGTTGGCCCTTCTTTGGAGCTGGTGTTTCTGCGTGATGGAACTGGACTCAGATGGGATCTCTTTTCACAAGACTTTCATGCTACTTTACTGGAATTGTAGTTGGTACTGAGGTTTAAGATATATCTAGGGGATTTGAATCTCTGGACTGACAATATGATAGCCACGCCCTGAACCTCAACAGACTTCAACTCCTACACTCTGATTTATTGGACTTACCCCACTCAGCTAACATGGAGTTGAAGAATGTCAACCACCACACCATGGAGCCTAGAGTGCCTACAACTGAAAGCAGGAGGATTGAATCCAGTATCCATGTGGGATCTAAGCCCCCTCTTGACATAGAAGTGCAATGGACACAACCAATCCAATGTCCACAGAGAAAATGTGGCATTGGTGTGGGAAAAGTGGCCATGGTGGCTGCTGGGTGCGGGGAATGGGAGGAAGAGATGAGATGTGGAAGCATTTTCGGAACTTGGAGTTGTCCTGGGTTGTGCTTCATGCACAATTATGGGACATTATAGATCCCCCCAGGGCTGACTGGATGGAACGTGAGACAGTATGGGCTATGATGTGGACCATTGACCATGAGGTGCAGCAATGCCGAGATGTACTTACCAAATGCAATGGATGTGTCATGATGGGAGAGAGTGGTGCTGTGGGGGGAGTGGGGGGTGGGGGTCGGTTGGGTTGAATGGGACTTCATATTTTTTGAATGTAATATTTTTAAAGAAATGAATAAAAAAAAAGAGTGAATAGTGTTGTTATGGACATTGGTGTGCATATATTGGTTTGTGTCCTTGTTTTCAGTTCTACTGGGTATATACCCAGCAGTGGAATTTCTGGGTCATATGGAAAATCTACAGCTAACTTTTTGAGAAACCGCCAAACTGTCCTCCAGAATAGCTGGATCCTTCTGCATTCCCACCAGCAGTGGATGAGTGTTCCCATTCCTCCACATCCTCTCCAGCCCTTGTAGTCTTCTGATTTTTTGATAGCTGCCAGTCTCATGGAGTAAGATAGTATCTCATTGTAGTTTTGATTTGCATTTCCCTAACAGCTAGTGATTTTGAGCATTTTTTCATGTGCTTTTCAGCCATTTGTATATCTTCTTGGGAGAAGTGTCTGTTCAAATCTTTTTCCCATTTTTTAAATGGGCTATTTGTCTTTTTATTTTTGAGATATAGGAGTTCTTTATATATGCAGGATATGTCTCCTATCAGATATATGGTTACCAAATATTTTCTCCCATTGTGTAGGCTCTCTTTTCACTTTCTTGACAAACTCCTTTGGGTGCAGAAGGCTTTAATTTTGAAGAATTCCCATTTATTCATTTGTTCTTTTGCTGCTCGTGCTTTTTGGAGTGAAGTTCATGAAGGTTTTTCCTATTACAAGGTCCTGTAGATGCTTCCCAAGGTCTTTATGGTCTTGGCTCTTATATTTAGGTCTTTAATCCGTTTTGAGTTGATTTTTGTATGAGATGTGAGTTGGTAATCCTCTTTCATTCTTTTACCTATGGATATCCAGTTCTCCAGGCACCATTTGTTGAAGAGGCCATTGGGTTTGGTGACCTTGTCGAATACCATATGGCTATATATGAGGATCTATATCAGAACTCTCAATTCAATTCCATTGTTCACTGTGTCTCTTCTTGGATCCATACCTTGCCATTTTCACTACTGTAGCTTTGTAGTATGTTTTGAAGTCAGGTAGTGTGAGTCCTCTAATTTCATTTTTTTCCCCAATATGTCTTTGGCTATTCAGGGCCTCTTTCCTTTCCAAATAAATTTCATAGTTAGTTTCTCTAGTTCATTAAAGAATGCTGTGTTGTTTTTTATTGGGATTCCATTGAATCTGTAGATCAGTTTTGGTAGGATAGACATCTTAATAATATTTCATCTTTCTACCCATGAACAGGAAATATCCCTCCATTTATTTAGGTCTTCTTTGATTTCCTTGAACAGTGTTGTGTAGTTTTCTGTGGATCAGTCTTTCACATCTTTAGTTAAATTTATACCTAGGTATTTGATTTTTATATTTACTATTGTAAATGGTATTTGTTTCTTGGTTTCCTCTGTAGATTGCTAATTATTGGTGTACAGAAATGCTACTGATCTTTGTGCACTGATCTTGTAATCTGCAACTTTACTAAACTCATTCATAAGTTCTAGAAGCTTTGTTGCTTCTCAGTGTTTTCTATGTAAAGGATCATATCATCTGCAAATCGTGAAATTTTGACTCCTTCCTTTCCAGTTTGGATGCCTTTTATCTTTGGCTCTTGCCTCAATGCTCAAGCAAATACTTCTAAGACTATGTTAAATAGAAGGGGTGATAGTGGTCATCCTTATAATGTTCCTGATCTTAGAGGGAAATATTTTAGGATTTTACCATTGTAAAAGATGTTAGCTGTGGGTTTTTCATATATACTCTTTATCATGTTCAGAACGTTTCCTTCCATTCTGATCTTTCACAGTGTTTTTAAAAAGAAAGGGTGCTGTATTTTGTCAAGTACTTTTACTGCATATATAAATAGATCATGTGATTTTTTCCCCTTCTATCTGAATATATGATGTATTATATTAATTGATTTTCTTATGTTGAACCATTCTTGCATACCAGGAATGAATCCCACTTGATCATGGTGTATAATTCATCTAATGTGTTGTTGAATACAATTAGCAAGTATGTTGTTGAGGATTTTCAAGACTAGTCTCATTAGAGAAATTGGTCTGTAATTTTCCTTTCTTGTGGTGACTTTATTTGCCTTTGGTACTAGAGTAATATTGGCATCCTAGAATGAGTTAGGCAATATTCCTTCTGTTTCAATTTTTTGGAAGATTTTAAACAAGATTTGTGTTAGTTCTTTCTGGAGTGTTTGGAAGAATTCACCTGTGAATGCGTCTGGCCCAGGGCTCTTCTTAGTTAGAAGGTTTTTAATGATGGATTCTATGTCTTTTCTTGTGATTGGTTTGTTGAGGTTGTCAATTTCTTCTTTGGTCAATGTAGTCTGCTTATGTGTTTCTAGGAATTTGTCCATTTCCTCTAAATTGTCCTTCTTATTGGAATATAATTTTTCCAGGTATCCTCTTTTGACAGTCTTTAATTTTGTGGGGTCAGTGGTGATATTCCCTTTCTCATTTCTTATTTGTTTGTTTGCATCTTCTCTCTTTCTGTCTTTATTAGTCTAGCTAAGTGTTTGTCAATTTTATTGATCTTCTCAAAGTACCAGCTCTTGATTTTTTTTTCAAGTGCTTTCTTATTTTCTATTTCATTTAGTTCTACTCTGATCTCTGTTATTTCTTTCTTTCTTCTTCCTTTAGGGTTAGTTTGTTGTTTTTTTTACTAATTCCTCCTTGTGTACAGTTAGTTCTTCAATTTTAGCTCTTTCTTCTTTTTTGATGTATGAATTTATGGCTCTAAATTTCCCTTTCAGTACTGCTTTTGATGCATCCCATAAGTTTTACTATGTTGTGTTCTCATTTTCATTAGTTTCAAGGTAGCTATTTATTTCTTTTGAGATTTCCTCCTTTACCCACTGATTTTCTTTTTTTTTTTAAGATTTATTTATTTATTTATTTAATTCCGCCCTTCCCCCGCTTGTCTGTTCTCTGTGTCTGTTTGCTGCGTCTTGTTTCTTTGTCCGCTTCTGTTGTCGTCAGTGGCACGGGAAGCGTGTGCGGCATCATTCCTGGGCAGGCTGCACTTTCCTTCGCGCTGGGCAGCTCTCCTTACAGGGCGCACTCTTTGCACATGGGGCTCCCCTACGTGGGGGACACCCCTGCGTGGCAGGGCACTCCTTGCGCGCATCAGCACTGTGCATGGGCCAGCTCCACATGGGTCAAGGAGGCCCGGGGTTTGAACCGCGGGCCTCCCATGTGGTAGACGGACGCCCTAACCACTGGGCCAAGTCCGTTTCCCTACCCACTGTTTTTCTAAGGGTGTGTTGTTTAATTTCAAATCTTGGTGCCAAATCTGTGTCTCTGGCCCTTGTAGATTTCCAGCTTCATTCCACTGTGATCAGAGAAATTATTTTGTATGATTTTGATCTTTCTGAATTCATTGAGACTTTTTCTTTGGCCTAGCATGTGATCTATCTTGGAGAACAATCCATGTGCACTTGAGAAGAATGTATATCCTACTGCATTTAGATGTAATATTCTGTATATGTCTATTAGGTCCAGCTCCTCTAAGACGTTATTCAAAGTCTTTGTTTCTTTATTGATTCTCTTTTGAAATGTTCTGTCCAAAGTTGATAGTGTTGTATTAAAGTCCCCCACTATAATTGTAGAGGCATCTATTCCTTCACTTAGTTTTTCCAAAGTTTGCCTCACGTATTTGGAGGCATCCTTGTTAGGAGCAATAATGTTTATGATTGTTCTTTCTTCTTGAAACATTATCCCTTTCAATAATATGTAGTGTCCTTCTTTGTCTCTCTCAATTGTTTTGCATTTAAAGTCTACTTTGTCTGATATTAATACAGCTACTCCTGTCATTTTTTGGTTATTGTTTGCTCATAAGATTATTTTCCAGCCATTCACTTTCAACCTCTTTGAATCCCTGGGTCTAAGATGTGTTTCTTGTAGACAGCATATAGATGGGTTGTATTTCCTTATTCAATCTTCCAGTCTGAGTCTCTTGACAGTTGAATTTAATCCATTGATATTCAGTGTTATTACTTTGAAGAAGTTACTTATATTAGCCATATTTTCTTTGGATTTGTGTTTGTCATATTTCGTCTGCTTTTTTTTTCTGTGTTTGTCTTTTTTGTTGCTCTTACACTCTCCTCCAATTCTGTCTCTCTTGCTTTTTTTTTTCTTTTTTCCTGCAGTACTCCATTTAGTATTTCTTGAAGGGCAGGATTCTTGTTGTCACACTCTCTTAGTTTCTGTTTATCTGTTAATATTTTGAACTCTCCATCATTTTTTTTAAAGATTTATTTTTATTTATTTAATTCCCCTCCCCTCCCCCGGTTGTCTGTTTTCTGTGTCTTTTTGCTGAGTCTTGTTTCTTTGTCCACTTCTGTTGTCGTCAGCGGCACGGGAAGTGTGGGTGGCGCCATTCCTCAGCAGGCTGCACTTTCTTTCACGCTGGGCGGCTCTCCTTATGGGTGCACTCCTTGCGCGTGGGGCTCCCCTTCACGGGGGACACCCCTGTGTGGCACAGCACTCCTTGCGTGCATCAGCACTGCACATGGGCCAGCTCCACACGGGTCAAGGAGGCCCGGGGTTTGAACCATAGGCCTCCCATGTCGTAGACGGACGCCCTAACCACTGGGCCAAAGTCCGTTTCCCTCTCCATCATTTTTTAATACTTACTTTACTGCTGCCTTCTTGCTTCCATGGTTTCAGATGAGAAATCAGTGCTTAATCATATGGAGCCTCCTTTGTATGTGAAGGTTCTCTTTCATCTTGCTACTTTTAGTAGTTTCTCATTGCCTTGAGCATTGGATAATTTGGCAAGTTTATGTCTTGGAGTAGGCCTGTTGGGATTTATGCTGTTTGGGGTGCATAATGCTTCCTGGACATGTACATCCATCTCCATCAATAGGTTTCAGAAGTTTTCAACCATTATTTCCTCCAACACCCCTTTTGTCCCCTTTCCCTTCTCTTCCCCTTCTGGGATGCCTATAATGCATATGTTTGCGTATTTTGCATTGTCATTCAGGTCCCTAAGTCCCTGCTGGGTTTTTTAAATCTTTTTTTTTTATAAGTTCTACTATCTGATTTCAGATGTACTGTCTTCAACACCACTAATTCTTTCCTCTGCCTCTTCAAGTCTGCTGTCATTTGCTGATTGTATTTTTGATTTCTTGAATTGTGCTGTTCATCACCATCATATCCGTTATCCTTTTGGATATGATTGCAATTTCTTCTATATTCTCTCCAAGTGTTTTCTTCATATTCTTAATCTCTTCTTTCACTTCATCAAATTGGTCCCTAATATATGTTTTGAGAGCTTTATTTACTTGTTTGATGTTTTGTCCCTCTTCCTGGCTTTCAGTTTGTTCATTGGATTGGGACATGTTTTCCTGATTATTGGTTTGGTTTGTAGCTTTTTGTTGCTGTCTGCTCATCATTTTATTTTGACAAGTTTAATCAGTTGCTTAGTTTCTTTGTCCAGTTTGGGGGTTAATTAGTTGTTGTTTATGCATGCATGTTAAGTCTTCTCTTTGTCCCTTTGTTCTTCATATTCTCTTTCCTTGTTATTGGCTAAGTTCACTTGAAGGAAAATATTAGGGATAGGGAAAGTAAAAGGAGTAAGAAAAAAATGAATAATGTAGTATTTTTAAAATTTATTTCTCTCCCCTCCCCCCCCAGTTGTCTTCTCTCTGTGTCCACTTGCTGTTTATTCTTCTTGACTTCTCCTATCCTTATGAGTGGCACTGGGAATCTGTTTCTTTTTGTTGCATCATCTTGTTGTGTCAGCTCTCCATGTTTTCAGTGCCATTCTTGGGCAGGCTGCACTTTCTTTCATGCTGGGTGGTTCTCCTTACAGGGCACACTCCTTGCACATGGGGCTCCCCAATGTGGGGGACAACACTGCATGGCAGGGCACTCCTTGTATGCATCAGCACTGCACATGGGCCAGCTCCACACAGGTCAAGGAGGCCTGGGGTTTATGGACCTCCCATGTGGTAGGCAGATGTCTTACCCATTGGGCCAAGTCTGCTTCTCAATAATGTAGTATTGATAGTAAATATTAACAAAGGAACCATATAAGATCTAGGAGAATGGATATTAGCCTCATGTAAGTTATGTAGAGTTGTAACAGTAAGAAAAGTAGACTACATATGAGACAATAAACTGAATATGGGGAGAATATAGTGTGAATTAAAAGTCCAGTGTGTTCAGGAGAGAGGGGAAGAGAAAAGAAGGGATAATAACATAAAGAGTGAATATAAGGCAGAAAACAGAACAAAGGTATTAGAAATAAAAAGTCAGAAAATTAGGGTGGCAAAGAAAGAAAGGTGTAATGTAAGAGAAACAATAAATGATGAAGGATAGAAAGATGCGGAGTAAAGGGGATAGTGCTGGTGGCCAAATCAATATGCACAGAAAAGAGAAAATGGAGGATGATGAAATAAAGCAAATGTGGAGTGCTTCCTGTAGCACCTAATATTAAAAAATAAAAATAAAAAAGAAGAGAAAGAAAGAAAGAAATGGGAAAAATGGGACAAAAGGGAGGAGGAAGCAGGCAAGAAAAAGAGAAAAAAAAAGAAAGAAAAAAGGGCCTTGGGGAGATAAAGAGTTAGGAAAAACAAGAAGACTAACCAACGAAATACCAGACACAATTTCAAGCGAGGAATCCTCCTTTCAGTTAAATAAAACACTTAGTGATCTGATGTTCCCCCTTTCTCCCTTCCTCACTTCCCTCTCTCCCAGGGCAGCAGGAAAGCTGCCTGAGAGGTCCAGTGGGGATCCAAGTGGGTCCTTGTTGAACCAGCTCTGCACAGAAAACAATGACTTAATTTCCAGAGAGAGAGAGCACCCACGCCTCACCAGGAATCCTGAGTATGCTATTATCGAAAGCTTGGAAATTACCTCCTATGGTCCCTCTCCTTCAGGTGTGCTATGAGAAGGCTAGTTAATTTTCTGACTTTATCTTCTCCCAGACCAAATTTCCTATCCCAGGGTATTTAGGTAAATTGGACTTTCTCAGCAGCTTTGCCACTCCTTTCTTCTCAGACTCTCCCCAAGCCAGCTGGTATGCTCCTCCAAGTGCAATAAATAAATAAATAAATAAATAAATAAATAAATAAATAGATAGGGGGCAGAAAATTGAACCCACACTCACCCAGTCTCTCTGCTGCCCCTCCCACCAAATCTCTCCCTACTCATGGAGTCAGTCCAAAACCGGAGGGCTAGGGCAATCCCAGACCTCCAGGAGCACTGTACTCAGGAAAGGAAAATCCACATCACTGAAGACTCAGGGTATGTAGGTCTGTGGAATGGGGGCTACAGGGGCTTAGGGACACAAACCTGGAGACCACACATCTGGGGATCATGGGGCCCAGGAATGCCACCACACAACTGACAGTCCTCAGGGAACACTGCAGCTGCCAGCCCTAGAGGGAAGGGTACCACTTCCCCACAGCTTCCAACCTCTATGCTTGTAAGCCTCAATTCTATCATTAGCAAACACTACTTCTGTCAAAGTCTCTCCAAACCAATGTGCATTCACCTCCTGCCTTGCAAGCCCCTGAAACAGTCTGCTCTGGCAAGACTTTTTTTATGTTAGTGGGGTCACTAGTAATATATCTTTTTCATTTCTGATTTTACTTATTTCTCCCTTTTACTTTGTCAGTTTAGCTAAACTTGTCAATTTTCTCAAATTTTTTAAAGACCATTTTAAAAAATTCTCCATGTTGTTTTTTAAGTCTATATTTCATTTATCTTAATTATAATCTTTGATATTTCCTTCCTTTTGCTTGCTTTGGAACTTTCTTCTTATTATTTGAGTACTTAAAATTTTAAAGTTAGGTCTCTGAATTTAAAGCTTTCTTATTTTTAAAATGAAAGTATTTAGAGCTATAAATTTCCATCTCCTCACTGATTTAGCTTCTCTTAAATCTGAATATGTTTTTCTTAAGGGCAAACCTTCATTTCAATTACCATATGGTGATCCCTGAAGTCTGCAAAGAGAATAAGAGAAGACCCACAGCTTCAAAGGCTGCTACTGGCCCACCTCCTAAGCATGCAGAATCAACTTTCAGAGCTGAACCTTTCTGTGTTCTGTGTACCAATACTTGTTACTGTGTGGCTATGAGCGGCAAGATTAGAACCTCAAGGGAGAAAGAATGAAAATAGCTTGGTGTGGATCACAGAGTGGTTCAACAATGGCAGCAGAGGAATACTGGTATAGGATGTTATTGACAGGGGACATATGGTTGACAGGGAGTTATACAGGGCATGTATCCAGGGTGCATGGAAATGTTTGGATATACCCATAGTGTAACCAATCAAAAACAACAGCTGGGAGGGTACTGGGTTACTGGCCAGGAGGGGGGGCTCTGTCGTGGTCCCTAGGGGAGCAGCAGCAGTCCCCCAGGTGCAACAGCAAGGACCAGGAAGGAATGAGGGTCCAACAGTGAGTCCCTGATACTAATAACTATGATTGTGAGCCTATACACCTGAAATAAGAACAAGGCCTAGAGCAGCACTGTGCCTAAGAGTTTCCTCCTGACAACCTCCGTGTTACTCAAATGTGGCCAGTCTCAAAGCCAAATTCAGCATGTAAATGCAATGCTTTCACCCCAGCATGGGACATGACACCCAGGGATGAGCCGCCCTGGCACCGAGGGATCACTACCAAGTACCAGCTGATGACCTAACTAGAAAATGACCCTGAATTAAAGGTTCAACACATACCAGCAGAATATCCCTGTCTACATATAATAACAGGACTTTAAAATGCTGTTTGACCTAAATTAAGGGGGGAATGGAAAGGACCAATGAGTTTATATGGCTATGATTCTCTAAAAAAGAGTCTGGTGGTTGTCAGAAGGATTGCCCTTATGCACACCTGAGCAGAGTCTCAGAGACAGATAAAGTAGATACAACCCCAGGTATTGGTTCTTTTGAGGGCTAAAGAGACCCACAGAGACCCAACATGTCAGTTGGCCCTTCTTTGGAGCTGGTGTTTCTGCATGATGGAGCTGGACTCAGATGTGATCTCTTTTCACAAGCCTTTCCTGCTACTTTACTGGAATTGTAGTTGGTGCTGGGGTTTAAGATATATCTAGGGGATTTGAATCTCTGGACTAACAATATGATAGCCACGCCCTGAGCCTCAACAGACTTCAGCTCCTACACTCTGATTTATTGGACTTACCCCACTCAGCTAACATGGAGTTGAAGAATGTCAACCACCACATCATGGAGCCTAGAGTGCCTACAACTGAAAGCAGGAGGATTGCATCCAGTATCCATGTGGAATCTAAGCCCCCTCTTGACATAGATGTGGAATGGACACAACCAAGCCAAGGGCCACAGGAAGGAGGAAAACAGTAAGGATTAGAGAGGACTTAATGATATTCTATTCATGAATTATTGTGGTTAATAGTCGAGAAAATGTGGCATTGGTGTGGAAAAAGTGGCCATGGTGGCTGCTGGGTGTGGCGAATGGGAGGAAGAGATGAGATGTGGAGGCATTTTTGGGACTTGGAGATGTCCTGAGTGGTGCTGCAGGGACAATTGCCAGACATTGTATGTCCTCCCTTGGCCCACTGGATGGAACGTGGGAGACTGTGGGCTATGATGTGGACCACAGGCCATGGGGTGCAGCGATTCCCAGAGATGTACTCACCAGATGCAATGGATGTGTCATGATGGTGGGGGAGAGTGTTACTGTGGGGGGAGTGGTGGGGTGGGGGTGGTGAGGGTGAATGGGGACCTCATATTTTTTGAATGTAGTATTTTTTAAAAAATGAATAAATTAAATAAAATTTAAAAATAAAAAGAAAGTGTTAGCCAAAAAAAAAAAAGAAAATAGCTTGGTGTGCAGGATGTAGGTTTGTCCTCACCTTTATGTAATTGTCTTACACCTGCCAATATGATTTCTGAAAGGTACTATCATACTTGCTAGAGTGCTTGTCAACTAAAAGCCACATGGTATAATAGAATACAAGTTAAGAGGTAAATGAGATTAGGTGTGTATTATATGTCTGTACAGACTGGATACAGCCTGAATCCTGTAAGGTTTGGTATCCCATAACATTTGTAGTTTTATTTTCATTCACCTCAAGATGTTTCCTAATTTCCCTTGTGATTTCCTCTTGAACGCTTTGTTGTTGTTGTTGTTTAGTATATTGGTTAATTTCCACATATTTGCAAATTGTCCATTTCTCCCTCTGATATTGATTGTACTTTCATTCCACTGTGGTCAGAGGAGATATACTGTATAATTTCATTATATGTCAATTTACTGAGAATTGTTTTGTGACTGGTCTATAATGGAGAATGATCCATGTGCACTATATATGAATGTGTATTTTTCTGCTGTTTGGTGAAGGGCTCAATATATGTCTGTTAGGTCTAGCTGGCTTAAAATACCATTCAATTAAATTTCCCTGTTGATCTTCAGGTCTAGACGTTTGTTCAATTATTGAAATTGATGATTAAGGTCTCCTACTATTAATGTAGAACCACCAATTTATTCTTTCAAATCATATTTTGGGACTCTGCTGTTAGGTACATATAGACTTACAATAGTTATGTCTCTTTGTTGATCTGATCCTTTTATCAATATATAGCAACCTTTTCCCCAGACAACAGTTTGTTTTATTTAAAATCTGATTTTAGTATAGCTACATCAGCTCTCTTTTGAAAGTAATTCCATAGCATATATTTTAATCCTTTCACTTTCAATTTTATGCCTTTGAATTTAAGGTGAGTATTGTAAATAACATGTAGCTGCATTATGCTTTTTTCCATATTCTTTCAGCTTCTGCCTTTTGACTGGGAAGTTAAATCCTTTTACATTGAAAGTCACTGCTGATATTATAGTACAGGACTTTCTTTTGCCATTTTGCAACCTATTACCTTTTTATATTACTCAATTCTGCTTTTAATATCTATATTAATAATTAATTTTTATATGATATTGAATCTTTACCCATTTCTTTTGAGATGTATTTCTCATAAATTTTCCTTCTGGTTACTATGGAGTTAAATTTAACATATTAAATATTTAAAAATCATATTTGACTAGATACCAAAGACTTTAATAGAATATAAGTAAATTGTTCAACATGGCTCTCCCCCCCAACTTTTTTGTACTTGTTACAAATAGCTTTTAGTGTATGTCCATAACCATAGATTTAGCATTACTTTTATGATGCATTTACATTTTAGCACCTGTAAGAGGTAAGAAGTGAATTTACATGCCAAAAAATTCAATGTAATATTATCTTTACCAGAGATCTTTATTTCTTTATGCCACTTTGAACCACTTTCTAGTATCCTTTCTTTTCAGCCGTAAGACCTCACTTTAAGCATTGCTTTTATGTCAGGTCTAGTGATAATGAACTACTTCAGATTATGTTTATCTGGGAATATCTTTTTCTTCTCATCATTTATGAAAGGCAGTCTCATCATATATAAAATTCTTGGCTGGCAATTGTTTTCTCTCAGCACTTTAAGTATTTCAACCCACTCCCTCCTTCAATGGTTTTTAGTAAGAAATTGGCACTGAATCTAATTGGTACTTGCTGTACATAACATGTTTCTTTCCTCTTTCTGCTTTCAGAAGTCTCTCCTTATCTTTTGGATTCTCCTGTTTCATCAGTATGTGATAGGTTGGTTTTCTCATCAGTTTTATACTCCTTGACAACTCCTTGATGTTCCCTGTACTTCTTGAGTATGCATATTTGTCTTTTGCTAAGTATAGAAAGTTCTCTACATTATTTCTTTGAATATTCCTTTTGTCTCTTTCTTTCTTTTTCTTGAACATCTATAAGATGTACAATGATATATTTGAAGATGTCCTACAAGACTTTTACACTGTTTTCATTTTATATTTTTTTTGTTCTGCTCCTCAGCCTGAGTCATTTCATTTGTTTTGTCTTAAGGTTCACTGACTGTTCTTGTTGACATTCAACAAATGTGTCTTTAGAGAATGAATTAACTCATCTTTGCATTTCAATAGGAGCCAGACACTAAATATTTATGCTATATCTTGGAGTTGGACTTCATTTTATTGACAAAATGTCCTCTGAAGTATTTTGATTAGCAGAGCGGTGATATCATATTTTGACTTTAGTGGTAGTTGAGTGCATATTTTTTAATTTACTGAGATTTGTCTTGTGACTACTCTATCTTGGAGAATGATCAATATGCACTAAACAAGATTATGTATTTTGCTATCCTTGAGAAAGGATAGTCTTAATAATTAGATTAAGAAATGTGGATAATTTATTATTGAAGTGAATGGGAAAAGATTTGCAAATAGCTAAGTAATAGAATTAATCAAAATTAGATATAGGGTAAACAAGAATTATGAATTATGCATTGTACATAATAAGATATCATACATCTAAATGGTTGAGAAAAAGTATCCTGTAAATAACATTTAAATGTAGACTTTTCCTAAAGAAAATATGCATATAGATTTTGCTTAATTTCACTAACTTCCTAATGCCAAATTCATAGAAATCTGGTATATCAACCACTGGTGGTCTATTCTTTACCAAGGTGAAGAGCAGATTATAATTTTAAAATAGTAAGGTAAACTGATTTTTATTGATTGTCCCTGTGTGCTAAGTGTATTGAAAATTTTAAATAAAACAATCTTTGTTACCACATCATTTTATATGTCTTACTGATAATGAAGTTCAATAGGATAAGTTGTCTTCTAGTGCCACAGAGTTGTTTTCTTCTTAATCTACAATTTTTAAAGGGATAGAAAACTAATTAATGCAACCACTAAAGTATTTTCCTTTAAGAAAACTGGTGTATTATAAAGCAGATAAAATATCAACCAGTCAGTAATTATGTAATGTGATATATTTCTTCTGGTTATACTAAGAGTTCTATTCTTATTTCAAGGAACTAAAATTCCTGATTCCAAGTTCTGTATTGAGTTAATAACTTTAAAAAGGCAGTTTCCCATCAGGAAAGAGCTGTAACAATCTACATGTTTAGGCTGATTTTATTTATATTTATATTATATTAAACACTTATATACATGTGTACACACTTACTTATTAATATTTCATCAACATTACATCAATATATTTAGGTATCTCCTTGGTATGTCTATTCTATGCAAAAATGCAGTCATTATTTAGGTCAAGTTTTATCAAAATTGGATCATCTATTAATGCTTAATGAATAAAAGCTTCAATCATCACCATTAAAATGAAAAAAAATTATGATTTTAGACATAACTGTGATGGAATAAGATATTTAAATTTAATGATAAAATTAGTTTTGTTAACATATTAAAATTACTGAACATAAATATCTTGTTGGAAGTCACAACCAAAATATGTATTTTCAACTTTTTTTAACAAATTCATTTTATGATACATATTAATAAAGTATATAATTCATCCAAAGTGTAAAATTAATGGTATTTGGTATAATCACATAGTTGGGCATTCATCACTTCAATCATTGTTAGAGCATTTCATTATTTCAATGATAATAATAACCCAAAACTAAGAAAATTCCTTTGCCTCTCAATCTCTGTATCCTTCTCCCACTGTACATAGCTGGTGTTTCTGGCTATTCAATCCAAAGTGTAGAATCAATGACTTTTAGAATAATCACAATGTTGTACATTTATTATCTCAAAAATTTTAGGAAAATTTTATTACTCCACAAAGTAAGACTCCACATCCCTTAGCTTTCCTTCCTCAGACCTACATAACCATTAATCTCCTTTCATCTTTATAAATTGTTTCATACCTACATTTTATATAAATGGAATCATACAATATGTAGTACTCTGTGTCTGATCTCCTTCACTTGGTATAAGGTTGTTTTTTTGCGGTCACCCCTCGGGCTGAAGTGTGGTTTGCTGGCCTGGCGGGGGAGCAGCCACAGCAGGCCAAGCCACTGCCCCCATAATAGGGTGGCTGGTCGGACTCACCGCCACCCCTGAAGGAAGCTCGGCATGGGCGCAGAGTGCCCTCGGGTCTCCCCTTCTCGGCAGCCATGCTTCCGCGGCCGCCCCTCCTCCCGGATGGCGCCACATGATGCCTTGTGGGGCGGCACCCTTCTTCTTCTTTCTCCCTGCGCAGGCGCAGGGCGGAAAATTCCAGTCTGCCCTTTTCCCCTCCCCCGACAGCAGCAACAGCCAGGCGTGGGCGGAGAAATCCAGTCTGCCCTTTCCCCTCCCCCGACAGCAGCAACAGCCAGGCGTGGGCGGAAAAATCCAGTCTGCCCTCTTCCCTTCCCCCGACAGCAGCAACAGCCAGGCGTGGGCGGGAAACTCCAGTCTGCCCTCCACCCCAGCAACAGCAGCCACCAATCCCTAAACCCTGCCCCTTCCCCCAGCAACAGCAACAGCCAATCCCTAATCACCACCCCTCCCCCGTCCAGTACCGCCCACTGACCTTTCGCCGGCAACCAATAAGAACAGGGTGTGGCTTCGACCAATCAGCCTTCCCCAGCCCCTATAAAACTGTTGCCTCGCCCTCAATAAAGTGGACTTGCGTGTTTACCTTGTCTCCGCGGTAGTTCTTCTGCCGTGCGCCCTCCAGTCCTGAGAGCCCCTGACAAGGGCCTGGCCTCCCTTGTCCCCAGTTCATCGCCTGCTTCTCCAGGCGACCCCTTCGTCGCCTGCTTCTCCGGGCGACCACTTCGTCGCCGGCTTCGCCGGGCGACCCCTTTGTCCCCAGCTTCGCCGGGCGACCCCGTCAGCCAAACCGCGCAACCCCTTGTGAGACCGATCCCTCATCTGCTGCCGGACTGACCCCTCATCCCAAGTGGGACTGACCCCTCATCCAAAGCTGGACTGACCCCTCGTCCGCAGCCAGACCCCACCTCTACCGACCGAGCAAGCCGCCGCATTTTTTGTCTGATATTAACATTTGGTGTTATTGACTTTCAGTTGTTCGGCTTAAAAAATGGTCTTATATGTGCAATTCTACCCATATTCATATTTCATATAATGTATTTATATTTCACACAATATATTTAGTTCATAATATGGCAATCATACAGTAGTTGAC
Source organism: Dasypus novemcinctus (assembly GCF_030445035.2). Classification (NCBI taxonomy): domain Eukaryota; kingdom Metazoa; phylum Chordata; class Mammalia; order Cingulata; family Dasypodidae; genus Dasypus; species Dasypus novemcinctus. The sequence goes on along the minus strand of NC_080694.1, from coordinate 4,000,746 downwards.
CTTTTGTGTCTGGTTTATTTCACTTAACATAATGTCCTCCAGGTTCATCCATGTTGTCATATGTCTCATGACTTCATTTGTTCTTACCACTGCATAATATTCCATTGTGTGTATACTCCACAATATGTTTATCTGTTCATCAGTTAATGGACAGCTGGGTTGTTTCCTTCTTTTAGCTATTGTGAATTACACTGCTATGAACTCCGGGATCCAGATGTCTATTTGTGTCACTGCTCTTAGTTCTTCTGGGTTTATACCCAGCAATGGTATTTCCCATGGCAAGTCTATATTCAACTTCCTTAGGAACTGGAAAATAGTCCTCCACATTGACTATATCATTCTACATTCTCACCAACAGTGAAAAAATATTCCTGTCTCTCTACCCCCTCTCCAACATTTACAGTTTTCTGACTTAAATAGTGACCATTCTAATAGGTGTGAAATGATATCTCATTGTAATTTCGATTAGCATTTCCCTAATCATTAGTGATGTTGAACACTTTTTCACGTGTTTCTTTGCCATTTGTATTTCCTCTTTGAACATTGTCTTTTTTGAGTCTTTTGCCCAATTTTTAATCAGATACTTTGATCTTTTATTGTTGAATTATATGATCTTATGTATGATGGATATTAAACCCTTATCAGGGTTTTCTCCGATTGAGTTGGCTGCCTTTTCATCTTTTTGACAAAGTCCTCCCCTGAGGTGCAAAAGTATTGAATTTTGAGGAGATTCCATTTATCTATTTTTTTCTTTTGTTGCTCATGCTTTGGGTGTAAGGTTTAAGAAACTACTGCCTACCACAAGATTAACTTTAATGGCAAGTCTGAACAATCTTTCAGATTAAATAACCAGACATGTTAATTTTGATTTTTACTTTTATAACTCCTAATTTAGAAACTCCTGACATGGAAAATGCCACAAATTATTTAAAATTAGATTTGACATGGCAAAGGTGTTTATGGAGAGAGAACTCACTGAAGACTATTTCAATAAAGGCAGAGTCCTACATCTCTCTGCTCTGATATTATATTGAATTGACTCTAATTCCCTTCTCTGGATGTATTATACATGAGAAAAAAATTCATATCTCTCAGAATATTTCTTAAAGTTGCAAACCTGAAAAATTGTATCATTATTTCTTTTCTTCCAACAAGTGAAGAGGAAGATATCTTTTAATAGGGTAATAATAAACAGCATCTGTTGATAATTTCTTATGCAAATTCACTGTGCTGTGCATATCATACTTGTTGAGATCCTGTACTTCTGTAATCCTACACCCTTAATTTTCAGAAAAGTGGAAAACAGTACTTTACAATTAGAATTTTTTCCAGAAATTCTATTACTGAGTTTATTTTTTTTAAAGAAGCACTCTTTACTCAGGAAGGACTATAATGAAGAGATCTTTATTCATATAGTTGTAAGTTATTGATGTTTCAATTGTTTGGGTGACATCTGTCTATTGGCGTTGGTAAAAGAATCCAAATGTGGATACTGAATATTTATTGCATATTTATGAATAATATTTATGAATAAATATTGCATATTTATGCATTTATTGGTTGCAATTTTTGGCTGAGAATACTTATGTATACTGAAGGAAACCAGGAATACATGGGAGGCCAAATAAGCAGAGGACGGTTCACTGTTGGGAAGCACTGATCTCATCCTTATTACTTATGGGTATATTGAAATCATGGATAAAAGTTAATATTTTCTGGTGGACAAGGGCATTCATTTATGGCATGAGGAACAATGAGAACAGATCCAGTTTGACAGCTCCTTGTTGGTTTAATTTCTCCAGTTCATTTTCTATCTGTGGTAGGTAAATCAGAAAAACAAATAAACAAAACATGCAAGCAAACAAAACCTTTGTTCTCCTTATAGCCATGCAATGGAAAACAATGAGAGGAGAGGAGACTACATTAAAGTGGGACATAAGGCAGTAGAGCATCAAACAAAAATTGTGGAATTAGAAATGATCTTCTATTAAAGCTGAGATTGGATTCTTAAATGTTACATGATAGAAAATAACCAGGAATGATTTTAGAATGTATAAATTCCCTGGAATTATAAGAAAACCTTTTAATTTAGAATTCTATACAAATACCAGAATTTATAAGTTTATGCAAAATGGGAAGACATATATTGTTTACATTTTGAGTTCAATTTAGTTTAATTTCTCTTAAACTCAGGGAACTTTAGAACAATAAATATTCACTGCTGTATTAAATGTTGCCCTAATTCACATATTCCACATTTACCTGAACACTTTTATCTTTCAAAACATCCAGGAATTTAGTTTTTCTGTACTGTTAGTTGCTCAAGAATAAATGTCAGAAATCAGGCCTATATTTCTTAGTCATTCTCCCCTGAGGATATTTAGCATCTCTGTCTATCAAAATATAGACCAAAGATTTAAACATGAGGGTAACCAGGGAATAAAAATCAGGCACTACCATTTATTGCTCCATGGAGAAGTTGGCATTTGCTTGTGAATACATGAAGAGCACAGTCTCCAGGTTTAATTTGATAGGGCACTGTAGGAAGATGGCATCAACTTTGGCAGGCAAAGCTCATCTCTCTCACAAAAACAATGGAAAAAGAGCCAAAACCTAACTAAGGGATCTGCTTTGAGAGTCAGCAGACCAGGCAGTGCTTCATAACTCCAAGGAGGGTGAAGGACAGAGATAAGAAGAAGCTCAAATACCAAACATGAATTACCAAGCCTCTGCAGTAGCTGGGAAGGACTCCATTCCCTCTTCCCTAAGATATTTAAGTGGGGGAAAACCCTGGGTCATTGCGGCTGGCTGAAGGCAAGCAGGGCTCTTCTCTCTGTCAGCTGTTACAAGGGAAAAGGCAGGGGGAGTCAGGGGACTTTTCTTCAGTGAATTTGGAGAGCAGAGCCTGCTTTGAAGCTTGGCTTTGGGTAGACCAAAACAAAGGAAAAGAGAAAGATACACCTGCATGGAAAGGTGCACTAATGAGCACCATCTGTTGGCTGATTTGGAAATTGCAGGGACAAAAAAATACATCGGAGGCTCTATAACTTCTGAAGGAAAATTTGCACCCCATTAGTGAGTCTCTGGCATGATTTTGATAATGTAAGCAGGGAAATTTTAAAGAAAGGATAAATTGAGCCAAATATCAAAAGAGCTGTGAAAAAAATCATAATAGGCAAGAAAGAGAAAATGGCCATCAGAGTTGTCCTGGTCAGCCAAAGGCCTACTGATGCAAAATACCAAAAATCTATTGGTGTTTATAAAGGGTATTTATTTGAGATAGAAGCTTACAGTTACCAGGCCATAAAGCATAAGTTACTTCCCTCACAAAAGTCTGTTGCCATATGTTGGAGAAAGATGGCTGCTGATGTCTGCAAGGGTTCAGGCCTCCTGGGTTCCTCTCTTCCTAGGGCTTATTTCTCTTTGGGATCAACTGCTCTGCTTTCTCCATAAGGCCAGCTGTTAACAATCAGGCAAATGGCTTGTCTCTCTTCCCAAGGCCTCTTCCTGTCCTTAATAGAAACTTCTCTCCTTCCTCACATATCTCCTTCTCTGTGTGTTTACTTCCCAGGCTCCAGGGTCAAAATTCCAACCTCCCTTCACTGTGGTGCAATTTATCTGTGAGTCCCTGCCTACCAAGGGGACAGGGACTCAACATCCTACTGACATGGCCCAATCAAAGCCCCAGTCATTATTTAATCAGGTTAAAGTTAAACCTCTGAATCCAATATGATCTAATATGCCCAGAGGGAAAAAAATCAGTTTACAAACATAATCCAATATCTATTTTTTAAATTCATAAACAATATCAAACTGCTATAAGTATAAATATACCAACATATTCAGATGCCTAAGCATCAGCAAAAAAATTACAAGCCATACTAGATAACAGGAAGATATGGCCCAACCAAAGGATCAAACCAAATATCTTAAAGAGATACAGGGTTTAAGACAATTAATCAATGATAATTAAGCAATGCTTCTAAATAAATTTCAAGAATTGAAAGAAATATGACTAAAGAGATAAGGGATATTAAGAAGATACTAGGTCAACATAAAGAACAATTTATAAAATCTTCAAAGAAAAGTAACAGCCATTATGGGAATGAGAAATGGTGGATGAGATTAAAAATATTATAGAGACACTGAATTTCTCAAAGTCAGAATTATTACTTTTTTTAAATTTTTATTTTCAATTATCTTTTTAAAGTTAATAGATCACACAAAATGATACATTAAAAAACATAAGAGGTTTTCATATACCTCACTCCCTACACCTCCACCCCCATCATTTTTTTCAATTGTTTTTTTGAAGATACATAGATCACAAAAATGCTACATTAAAAAATATAAGAGGTTCCCATATAGCCCCAGCCCTCTACCACCAGAATTATTGATTTTGAAGACAGGACTTCTGAGTTGAAAAGCACACGAGAACAGAAAGAGAAAAGAATGGGAAAAAAATGGAACAGGGTCTCAGGGAATTGAATGATAATATGAATCACAAAAATGTATGCATTATTGGTGTCCCAGAAAGGGAAGAAAATGGAAAAAGGGCAGAAAAAGTATTTGAGGAAATAATGCCTGAAAACTTCCCAACACTTATGAAAGACATAAATATCAATATTCAAGAAGGACAATGCACCCTATACAGAACAAATCCAAATAGACCTAACCCAAGACACATACTATTCAGAATGACAAATATCAGGCATAAAGAGAAGATTCCGAAAGTAGCAAGAGAATAGCAAAGCATTACATACAAGTGAACCTCTGTCAGATTAAGTGCCAACCTCTCATGAGAAAGCATGGAGGAGCAAAGAAAGCGTTATGATGTTTTTAAGGTACTGAAAGAGAAAAACTGCCAGTCAATAATTCTGTATCTGGCAAAGCTGTTCTTGAAAAATGAGTGTGAGTTCAATAGCTTCACAAACAAACCAAACCTAATAGAATATGTTACCAAAAGACCTGAATTATAAGAATGACTAAAGGGAGTGCTTTAAGCTGAAAGGAAAAAAAAACAAGGGCAAGAGTAGAGAAGTGTAGAAATGAAAAAGTAAAAGGTAGAAAAGTAAAGGGTAGAAAGATAGACAATAGTATGATATAACAACATAAAAAACAAAGGTCAAAATGGATGAAATAATTAATGTCTTTAAAATAATAACATTGAAAATATGAGCCATCTACGGGTTGTCTACTAGAGACTCAAGTCAGATGTAAGGACACAATCATGTTAAATGTGAAATATTGGATAAAGATATTCTATGCAAATAGAAATCCAAAAAGAGATGGAGTAGTGATACTAATATTGGACAAAACAGATTTTTAAATTATTTTTAATTATCATTTTTAAGTTAATAGATCACACAAAACATTATATTAAAAAACATAAGATTCCCATATACCCCACTACACACACCACACCCCATCAATATTTAATTGTATTTTTTTGAAGATACATACATAGATCACAAAAAATGTTCCATTCAAAAAAATATAAGAAGTTCCCATATAACTCCCACCCCCAACCCACTCATCCCACATCAACAACCTCTTTCACCATTGTGGCACATTCTTTGGATGTGGTGAATACATTTTGGAGCACTGCTGCACCACATAGATAATAGATTATGTTGTAGTTTACACTCTCCCCCAGTACACTCAGTGAATTATAGCAGAATATATAATGTCCAGCATCTGTCCCTGCAATATCATTTAGGACAACTCGAAGTCCTGAAAATGCCCCCACATCACATCTCCCTTCCCTCTCCCTGACATCAGCAACTACCCTCGCCATTTGCTCCACATCAATGCTACAATTTCTTCCATTACTAGTCACAATAGTTCCATAGTAGAATATCAGTAAGTCCACTCTAATCCATATTTTATTCCTCCATCCTTTGGACCCAGGGATGGTGATTCCCACTCCATTTCATACTGAGAGGGAGCTTAAATTCTGAATGGATGATGGATGCAATTCACCTGCTTGCAGTTATAGGCACTCTTGGTTCCCTGGTGTGATGGATGACCATCTTCACCTCCCTTTTAGCTGACCTGGGAAGTCCAATGGACCAGGGGGTAGAGGCTGCAAGTCTGCTGAGGCTCAGGGCCCAGTTGGCACTTGGATAGTCCAGAGATTCAAGTCTCCTGAGTATACACCAACCCTAGCACCAACCACAGGTTCTATAAAAGTAACAGTAGAGGCATGTGTAGAAAGCTCACATCTGAGTTCAATTCCATCACACTCAGGTACACAAATTACAAACTGGAGCCCATTAACAAGGCACTGAACTCCAGAGCCATCTGCCATGACCATAGAACCTGTGTGTCTGCATAGCCCTCAGGAGTATCTGTACATGGGGTTGTATCTACTTTGGCTGTCTCTGGTGTCCTGCTGAGGTATGCATAAGTGCAACCCTTCTGATGACCTCCTGACTCTTTCCTGAAAAGACTTAGCCATATAAACTCATTTGTATTTGCCATTTGCCCCTTCTATTCAAGGTCAAAAGCAGTTTTTAACACTCGATCCAATGTGTAGGCTGAGATATTCTGCTGGTCTGAGTTGAGTCTTTGATTCAAGCTCTCTTCCTAGTTGCATCACCTGTTACTGATTGGTAGTAATACATTGGCACTAGGGAGGTTCATCCCTGAGAGTCATGTCCCATTTTGTGGGGAATGTGATGCATTTACATAATGAGTTTGGCTTAGAGAGTGGCAACATGGAGGCCTCAGGATGAAACTCTTAGGCTCCCTGCTGCTCTAGGCCTATTTCATATTTCAAGCATACAGACACATAAGCATAGTTATCAGTATCAAGTGCTCATCATTGGACCATCCTTCTTCATTGGGCTTTGTCATTGCACTTGGGGAATTGTTGCTCTTCCATAGGGGACAGTGATAGAGCTCCCCTTGATAGGAACTCAGCACTCCCTCCATTGTCATTTGTAACTCTACCTACTACGAAAATACCCAACATGTATCAGAACATGTTTATGTATCCTATATACATGCCCTGGAGAACTCCTTCCCAACAATATGCCCCCCATTAATAGCACACCACACCAGTGTTCCTCCCCTGGCATAGTTGAATCTCTCTGTGGTCCAAATCTTCAAAAATGAAGCCTAATATAGTGCCAAATTGAATTAATAGGAAAATGAAATATAGTGATGGGTTTAAAGATTAGAAATAGAATACATACTAATTTTAGAAAAAACAAAATAAAGTAAAAATAAATTAGGGTATTAAAAATTGAAAAAGGGAAACGGACTTTGGCCCAGCGGTTAGGGCGTCCGTCTACCATATGGGAGGTCCGCGGTTCAAACCCCAGGCCTCCTTGACCCGTATGGAGCTGGCCATGCGCGGTGCTGATGCGCGCAAGGAGTGCCCTGCCACGCAGGGGTGTCCCCCGTGTGGGGGAGCCTCCACGCACAAGGAGTGCGCCCGTGAGGAAAGCCACCCAGCGTGAAAAGAAAGTGCAGCCTGCCCAGGAATGGCGCCGCCCACACTTCCCGTGCCACTGACGACAACAGAAGCGGACAAAGAAACAAAAGCAGACAAAGAAACAAGACGCAACAAATAGACACCAAGAACAGACAACCGGGGGGGGGGGGGGGGATTAAATAAATAAATAAATCTTTAAAAAAAAAATTGAAAAAATATTTTAAAAGTTTATTTTTTAAGTTTTGCCTTTCATCACTGCAATAGATGTTGCCCTGTATGTACAGTGCCAAGGCAATATCTTTCATTTCTTCCTCAGTGTCTACATCCTTTCTTTTTTTTTTAATTTTGCCTTCACAAAAGTTTTAGATCACAGTAATTCACATATACAATATACAGTACTCCCACATATCCAATATCAAACCCTTTGTCTCTTCCCAATGATCTTTTTACATGTTCATATTATATTTGCTGCAGCTGATGTACAGATATTGAAACAATAGCTTTCAAACATGATTCCATTTAGGTTTTCATTATGATTTGTATTTTAGACTATACAATTTTCTAAATTTTTAGTTATCTTATGTTTTACATTATAGTTTACATTTTAGCCTATAGACTTTTATACATTTTTGGTGTAATTTAACATTCCTATATCCATCGTTCCATGATCCCAAACCACCAAATTGTCCTCCAGAATGGCTGGATCATTCTGCATCCCCAGCAAGTGTTCCCATTCCTCCACATTCTCTCCAACACTTGTAATCTTCTGTTTTTCTGATAGCCACCAGTCTTATGGGAGTAAGATGGTATCTCATTGTATATTTGATTTGCATTTCCCTAATAGCTAGTGATTTTGAGCCTTTTTTCCTGTGCTTTTTTGGCCATTTGTATTTCATCTTTGGAGAAACATCTGTTCAAATCTCTTGCCCATTTTTTAAATGGGTTGTTTTTATTTTGTTTTTGGGATGTAGGAGTTCTTTATATATGCAGGATATTAGTCGCTTATCAGATATATGGTTACCAAATATTTTCTCCCATTGGGTAGGCTGTCTTTTCACTTTCTTGGCAAATTCCTTTGAGGTACAAAAGACTTTCATTTTGAGGAAGTCCCATTTATCTATGTTATTTTTCTACTTGTGGTTTGAGTGTGACGTTCATGAAGCCATTTCCTATTACAAGGTCTTGTAGATGCTTCTTTACATTGTTTCCCAATGTCTTTATGGTGTTGGCTCTCACATTTAGGTCTTTGATCAATCTTGAGTTGATTTTTGTTTAAGGTGTGAAAGCATAATCCTCTTTCATTCTTTTGCATATGGATATCCAGTTCTACAAGCACCATTTGTTGAAGAGCCCATTCCCTCACAGTTGAATGGGTTTGGTGGCCTTGTCAAATATCATGTGACTGTATATATGAGGATCTATATCAGAACTCTGAATTCAGTTCCATTGGTTAGTGTGTCTATCCTTGTGCCAATATCATGATGTTTTCATTACTGTAGCTTTGTATATATTTTGAAGTCAGATAATATGATTCCTCCAAATTCATTTTTCTTTTTCATTATGTTTTGGCTACTCAGGATCTCTTTCTTTTCCAAATAAATGTCATAGTAAGTTTTTCTAGTTCATTAAAAATTATTGTGTTGGTTTTTATTAGATTGGTATTGAATCTGTAGATTAGTTTTGGTTGAATAGACATCTTAATAATATTTAGTCTTCCTATCCATGAGCAGGGAATATTCTTCCATTTATTTAGGTCTTTGATTTCCTTGAACAGTGTTGTGTAGATTTCTGTTTATAAGTCTTTTACATCTTTAGTTGAATTTATTCCTAGGGTTTTATTTTTTTATTTACTATTGTAAATGGTATTTGTTTCTTGATTTCCTCCTCAGATTGCTCATTATTGGTGTACAGAAATGCTACTGATTTTTGCACATTGATCATATAACCTTCAACATTATTAAACTCGTTTATAAGTTCTACAAGCTTTTTTGTAGATTTCTCAAGGATTTCTATGTATAGAATCGTGTCATCTGCAAATAGTGAAATTTTGACTTCTTCCTTTCAAGTTTGCTTGCCTTTTATGTTTTGTTCTTTCCTCAGTGCTCAAGCACGTTCTTCTAACACAATGTTAAATAGAAGGGGTGATAGTGGGAATCATTGTCTTATTCCTGATCTTAGAGGGGAAGATTTTAGGTTCTCACCATTGTAAATTATGTTAGCTGTGAGTTTTTCACATATATCCTTCATCATGTTCAGAAAGTTTCCTTCTATTCCAGTATTTGGCAGTGTTTTTTTCAAGAAATGCTTTTCATGTATCTAATAGATATGATCATGTGACTTTTTTCCTTCAATCAGTTTATGTGCTGTATTACATTAGTTGATTTTCTTATGTTGAAACATCCTTGCATACCAGGAATGAAACCCACTTGGTCATGGTGTATAACTTACTGAATGTGATGTTGAACATGATTACCAAGTATTTTGTTGAGGTTTTTCACATCTAGGTGCATTAGAGAGATTTGTCTCTAATTTTCCATTCTTGTGGTGTCTTTGGCTTTGGTACTAGAGTAATGTTGGCATCATAGAATGAGTTTGGCAATGTTCCTTCTGTTTCAATTTTTTGGAAGAGTGTATGCAAGATTGGTGTTAGTTCTTCCTGGTCAGTAGAATGTGGGTTATGAGTGTTCAGGGAGCACAGATTTAGGGATCATGCATTTGGGTAATGGAACATGGGGTTTGGGAATGCTGCCACATGATCTGCAGTTTTCAGGGAATGTTGCAGCCCTCAGCCCTAGGGGTGAAGGGTTTTCCCCTCCCACAGCTTCTTACTTCAGTGTTAGAAAACTGCAGTTTTACCTTGAGTGAGCACTACTTTTGTTGCAGTCTTTCCGTATCAATGTCCAGACACCTCTTTTTAGGTTCCTGAAAAAGCCTGCTCTAGCAAGATTCCACCCCGCTCCTAAAATAGATTTTAAGACCAAAACTGTTATAAGGGATTAATAATGGATGAAGAATGTGATTATATATTAATAAAGTGGCAATTCAGCAAAGAAGAAATAACTATTCTAAATATGTATCTAACTTCAGTGCTCTAAGGTATATGAGGCACACACTGGCAAAGCTGTGGGAGAAATAGATATCTCTACAATAATAGTTGGAGACTTCAGTACTCCACTCACAGTATTGGATAGAGGATAAATAAAAAAAGAGGGAGCTTGAAAAATATGATAAATGAACTAGACCAAACAGACATATATAGTGCATTGCACTGCAAAACAGCAGGATATACATTTTTTTCAAGTGCTCATGGATACTTCTCCAAGATAGACCATAAGTTTGATAACAAGACAAGTCAAAGTAAATTTTAGAAGCTTGAAATTATATGAAGAACTTTCTATGATCATAATGAAATGAAGATGGAAATTGAGAATGGATGGAAAAGGAAAAATGCATAAAAATATGGATATTAAACAACATATTCTTAAATAATTTGTGGGTCAAAGAATAAATTACAAGAAAATTTAGCAAATATCTTGAGACTAATGAAAATGAGAACACATCATACCAAAGCCTAAAGGATACCGTAAGGGCAGTGCTGAGAGGGAAATTTGTAGCCCTCAATGCTTACATTAAAAAGGAAGAAAGAGCTAAAATTGAAGACCTAAGTGCACACCTGGAGGATTCATGTAAAGAAGAACGAACTAATACAAAACATACAAAGGAAAGAAATAATAAAGATCAGAGCAGAAATAAATGAAATCAAGTACAAAAATAAACAATAGAAAGAATTAACAAAACCCAAAGTTGGTTCTTTGAGATTGACAAATTTAGCAAACCCTTAGCTAGACTGATGAAGAAAAAATATAAAACTTGGAAATGAGAGTGGGGACATTAATACTAACCCTGCAGAAATAAGAGAGATCATAACAGAATATTATGAACACCTGTATGCCAAAAAATCTAGACCATGTATGTATGATGGATAAATTCCTAGAAATATGTGAACCACCTACACTGACCCTAGAAAATAGAAGACCTGAACAATGCAATCACAAGTGAAGAGATTGAAACAGTCATCAAAAACCTTCCAGAGATGCAAAGGCCAGGACCGTATGGTTTTACAGGTGTATTCTACCAGTCATTCAAAGATGACCTAATATTGAACTTGCTCAAGCTCTTCCAAAAAATGGAAAAGGAAAAATCTACCAAACTAATTTTATGAAGCCAACATCACCCTGATACCAAGACCAGTTAAAGATACTATGAAAAAAGAAAGGTACAGACAAATATCCATAATGAATATAGATGCAAATGTCCTCAACAAAATACTTTCAAACTAAATCCAAAAGTATAATAAAAGAATTATACACCATGAACAAGTAGGTTTTAACCCAGGTATGCAAGGGCAATCCAACACAAGAAAATAAATTAGTGTAATAAACAATATGAATAAATTGTAGAAGAAACATTATATGAGCCTCTCAATTGATACGGCAAAGGCATTTGACAAAACACAGGACAGTTACTTGATAAAAAAAAAAAAAAAAAAAAAAACTCCAAAAAATAGGAAGAGAAGGAAGCTTTCTTAATATGGTAAATTCATATATGGAAAACATACATTTTAAATCTTTCAAAATATTCAGTGTTGAAAGCCTGGAAGCTTTCCAGTTGAGAACAGGAACAAGACAAGGATTTCCACTGTCAACATTATTATTCAATATTGTGCTAGAACTTCTAGCTATAGCAGTTAAGTTAGAAAAGAAATAAAAGGAGCCCAAATAGGAAAGGAAGAAGTAAAACTTTCACTATTTACTGATGACATGATCCTTTATCTAGACAATTTTGGAAAAAATCCACAACAAAGCTACTGGAATTAGTAGAAGAGTTCAGCAAAGTTGTGGAATACAAGATTAATATGTAAAAATTAATAGCACTTCTATATATTTCTCATGTGCAATCTGAGGAGGAAATCAGAAAAAAATTCCATTAATTAATATAATAGCAACTAAAGCAGTCAAATATTTATGAATTAAGTAAACCAAGGACATAAAGGATCTACATTCAGAAAACTACAAAACATTGGGAAAGGAAACCAAAGAAGACTTAAATAAATGGAACTGCATTCTGTGTTTATGGACTGGAAGACTAAATATTGTTTAAGATGTCAATTCTACCCAAACTGATTTACAGAATCAACACAATCCCAATAAAAATCCCAATAGCCTTTTCTGCAAAAATTGAAAAGCCAATTATCAAAATTATTTGGAAAGTAAGGGCCTCTGAATAGCCAAAAGAACAATGTTGGAGGACTCTCACTTCATGACTTTAAAGCATGTTACTTAGCTACAGTGATAAAAACAACATGGTACTGGCATAAGGACAGACAGATTGACCAATGGAATGAAATGGAGAACAAAGAAATGAACCCTCACATCTAGGGTCAATTGATTTTTGACAAGACTGTTAAGCCCACTCAGCTGGGCCAGAAAAGTCTATTCAATAAATGGTGCTGGGAGAACTAGATAACCATGTCAAAAATGAAAGAAGGAAAGAAAAAGAAAGAAAGAGAGAAAGAGAGAGAGAGACAGAGACAGAGAGAGACAGAGAGACAGAGAGAGAGACAGAGAGAGAGAGAGCGAGAGAAAAGAAAGAAAGAAAGAAAGAAAGAAAAGAAAGAAAGAAAGAAAGAAAGAAAGAAAGAAAGAAAGAAAGAAAGAAAGAAAGAAAGAAAGAAAGAAAGAAAGAAAGAAAGAAAGAAAGAAAGAAAGAATCCCTTTCTTACACCCTATACAAAAATTAACTCAAAATGGATCAAGGACATAAAAATAAAAACCACAACCATAAAACTCCTAGGGAAAAAAATATAAGAAAATGTAAGTAGTTTCTTAAACCTTATACTCAAAGCATGAGCAAGAAAAGAAAAAAAGATACATGGGACACCCTCAAAATTAATACTTTTGTACCTCAAAGGATTTTGTCAAAAGGTGAAAAGGCAGGTGACTCAATCAGAAAAATATTTTGCAATCACATATCTGATAAGGATTTAAGATCTATGATATATAAGGAGTCCATACAACTCAACAATTAAAAGACAAACTATTCAATTAGAAAATGGACAAAAGACTTTAAAAGACAACTGTCCAAAGAAGAAATGCAAATGGTGAAGAAACACATTAGAAAATGTTCAGCACCATTATCGATAAGAGAAATGCAGATCAAAACTGCCATGAGATATCATTTCATACCTATTAAACTGGATGCTATTAAAAAGTCAGAGAAATGTAAATGTTGGAGAGGAAGAATGCTTATTCACTGTTGGTGGGAATGTAGAATGTTACAATCACTGTGCAGGACTGTTTGTCAGTTCCTAAAGAAATTGAGTAGACTTGCCAAGGGACCTGGCAATAACATTGCTAGGTATATACCCAGAAGAACAGCGAATAGTCACACGAATAGCCATCTGCACACCAATGTTCATAGCAGCATTATTCATGATAGACAAAAGTTGGAAACAAACCAGATATCCATCAACCAATGAATAAATAAATTGTGGTATATACACATGACGGTATATTATGCAGCACTAAGAAGAAATGAAGTCATGAAACACGTAACAACATGGGTGAACCTGGAAGACATTATGTTGAGTGAAGCAGGACAGACACAAAAGGAAAAATGCTATATGATTGTACTATTATGACCTAAATATACTGTGTGAAAAATACATTATATGAAATATGAATGTGTAGAATTGCATATATAAGACTTTTTTTGAAACTGAGAAAAAATAGATTAATACTACAAAATGTTAATATCAGACAAAAAAATCCACGATGTTATACTATGTGAAGGAGACCAGACAGAGTACTACATTTTGTATGATTCAATTTCTATAAAATGTAAATATAAATCAATTTATGAAGATGAAATTAAATTAGTGGCTATTTAGGGATGGGGAATGAATGCTAAGGGGTGAATAGTATTTCTTTTTAAGGTAATGAAATTGTTCTAAACTTTTTAGATGCAAATACAATATTGTGATTATACTAAGAGCCATTGATTATATATTTGATAGCTCATATAATCTGAAAATATATCTTAATAAAGCTGCTTAATAAACAACTAAATATTTATGCAAGAATAGGCAGAAATCGCATCTATGGACAGCAGGGTAAACAGAGAGATTGAGAGGTGAGGAATTTTCTTGTTTGTCCTTTTTCTGTTTATTATTACTATTATTGAAATAATGAAAGTGCTTTAATAATGGTTGAGGTGATGAATACACATCCATGTGATTATATCAAATACCATTGATTGTACACTGTGGATGAATTCTATGCTTTCTTAATAATGTATCAACAGAATTGATTTGTTTAAAAAAGTGTACACTGATGATTACTAGTTGGTATGAATTGGTGGAGAAGGTTTTTGGATGTCCCTTGCTATAGAAGTTTGTCAAAATGGCTGAAGCATTGTGCATAGGAGAAAAATATGATATTGAATATAATTACAACAGTGAAGCCACACACAACCTAAAGGTCCAGTTTATTGTGCACTTTGTTTGAGCCAGGTCTGAGTAACAGAACAGGGAGATAGCAGAAGTCATTTAATTCAATTTTAGCACAACAGATCGAATGTCATGGAAATTTGGATTATAATATTTTCCACATCATAATAAAGGAACACAAACACACTCAGACATAATCAGTAACCTAGTGAGTTAGATACAGTGCTTATTCCCGTTTAATAGATGAAGAAATTGAGGCATACTGGTATATTATTAGTCTGGACTATGGCTGACATTAAAACCAGCATTCTGGTTCTGAGACCATATGCTTAAAGATCATTTTTTCTGACTCCCTAAAAAAATTGTCATGCTTCTATTTATTCGCATCACCTGTTTTATTGGCATGAATCCTCATGTACTTATATCTTTAGAGATCTAGGTAAAAGCCTAAGATAGTTGAATATATATTCATATTTTTTTAGCATCTGGGATTGTGGTCACAGACCTGGAACCTCATGCATCTATAAATATGAATATTAACTGTCATACATATTCAATTATGAGAATTGTGATACATGGAAAACTTTATGCATTTTAAAGCATTGAAATTATGAGTTGACTGAAAAAGTATGCAAAATCATGATTTAAAACATGCAAAGTGTAAAAGCAAACCTTAGTTTATGATCGAACCATTTCATAATTAATGTTGTACTTGAGGTTATTTGCAGAATTTATCTATCAAAACTTCTTTTTGTCTATTTATCTACTCTTTCTATTTCTGTGTGTAGTTGTGTACCATGTGTTTGTGTACAGTATCCCATTACTCATAGTACATTTCAGACAAACTATTTCCATGGTTCCATTCAGTTCTTTACCAGAATATTAGTATAAGTAATAAATTAAAGTTACATTTGAGATTTTAAAATATATCCCAGAATATGTTAAATCATAGTATTGATATTGCCTGTGTAACCACTCTTAATTTCCACTATGACAATTTGAAACAATTTTGAAAAGACAAACATTCTGCCATTCCAAATAAAATATACCAAACATTCTGCCATTCCAAATAAAATAATGAATGAATAAACTATGAATAATAGTTAATGAAAACTCAAATGAGGGAAAATTACCAAATAACTTTAGAAAAAGTCTGTGAGTAAAACAAAAATACTAGGATTCCTGAGCATCTCACAGAAACACGTTGAGTTAGAATTACTTATTTCTTCAGGACTGATAAGATAATTCTTCCTTGAATTTCCCACCATGACTGTACATAATACACAAATGATGATTAACTACGCTGAGTCAACCTTTCCTGGGGACCCAGGGAACACATTATATATTGGGGGATTTATATCAAATCTCTGGTTCCCTTATCTGGCTTTGGGGAAATCATCTTTATTTTCCACTAATTATTTCTTATTATTTTGCACACAAAAATAATATGCTTCTGTTTTGCAAGTTATGCCTCTTATAAACTTTGGTCTTTCATTGTAAAGTACTTGTTATTTCTCATTATGAATGTGTGTTATGATTTGTTGATCTGCTTGGTGCAAAATCCTTAAAAATACCAATGAGGAATATTTAATGTCATTTTATTGTTGGTTTTTGTTTTGTCTATTGTTGTTGTTTATTTGTATGTGGATAGGGATTACTCAAAAATCCTGATTTATACTTAATGAAGTTAAACACATTTTAACTTCTCTCTGAAAATTTGTAGCATGGAAGGGGCATAATGGGCAGGTAAAGAATACTAAAGGCAAATATATTGTGCAAGGTACATCAAATTTCATGTTCTCCAAAATAAATACATATATCAAAGTCAATGAATGAATGATGTAAAGAACAAAACGTGTTCCTATGAACAATTCTTTAGGGAATTCCTATTCTACCTTTTCAAAGTGGAATTTTTACCATCAAATTCATTTTTCTAATAAATTAGACTTCTATATTAGAGTGATATATTCTTTAAATAATTCAATTCTTAGAGGTTCTGACTATTCAGCATTGAGCCAGGATTTCCCTTTATCCTTTCAATTGCTCCAACATCTTCTGGCACACCTTTTCTTCTCTCTTAGAACACTTCTTTACAAGTGTTTTGGGACCTCAAATCCTGCTTGCATCAGATGCCTGATTTCTGCATGTTACCCACTAGCCCCATGATGATTAATTTAGGTGGCTACTCAAAAGGCACAAATCCAAGAATAAGCTCCATTGTATTTATTAGTTCTCTAGTTGACTTAATGAGTCCCAGGGTTATTCTTCAAATACTTCATCAGAAAAGCTTTGCTGGATTCCAAAATTCTACCTCATTATTCCAGGCATTAAACGCCCTTTCTGTTTTCCCTTGCTATCATGAAGCCTTCCTGTATAGTATTTTAACTATATGAGGGGGAGGGGAGGAGGGATGAATCTATGCCCTGAATACAAGTGATACACATTCTTATGAGAATAATCCTATCTGTCCCATAAGAAGACATCTTTTAATGATTCATTTAGATCTATTTAGAAAATATACTTTTACCTCTCTCAAACTGTGTCCATTGGAATACATAAAGCACAAGTATACCTAAAATATGGTGACAATGAGGCTGGATTATTTCAGATTTTTCAATTACCAGGTCACAGTCTCTATAAAGCAATCCAATGAAAAGGTAATTTTTATTAAATTAGCACAATATTTTCCTACTAGGGAAAAATAACCTTCATTGCACAAGCTCTGCTAAAACGATCTCAGTAAAGTCATTTGCATTTGAGGAATAGACCAAATCTAAGAAAAATTTAAAAAGTATAAATTTGAATAACAGTTATGAAATTTGCAGTCACCTAAATTGTTTAACAAGATCAGTTTCAAGAAATTCATCATTCAGTTTCATATTTTTTCTGCTGCTTGAAATTTTGTATTAAATATGTAAATATTCATCTCAAATATATCTTGCTTCAAATTGTAATTATTTCATTTACCTTATAAGGAAATATAGGGACATGAATTAAATCAAATTCCAGTTATTCCCTATTATTCCAAAACACTATCAAGATAAATTCCTTTTAGTTAGTGCATGGATTTTTGCATTCTGTTCTATGCCTCCATGAGAGAAAGAAGATGGTCTTTACTGACAGTGGAACAAGATAAGTCACCTTGAATAAAGACGGCTGGAAGAATAAGCCTCAATATGATGTACAAATATAAGTAAATTATTTTTAATAATATATTTTTTATTTTTTTCAAAATACTTAGATTACATAAATGTTACACAGAAAATACAAGGATTCCCATATGCTGCATTCCCCAAACCTCCCACATAAAAACAACATCCTTCATTAGCGTGGCACATTCATTGCATTTGACAAACCATCCCATGGAATTGCCACAAAACATGGACCATAGATGATATTGTTGTTTACTCTCTCTCACACACAATTCTGCATGATATGGGAAGATATAAAATGGACTATCTGTGTTGTTGCAATGTCATTCAGGATGATTCCCATGTCCCAAAACAGGTCCCATATTATACCTATTTTTCCCTCTCCCTGCCCCCAGAGCCTCCAGTGGCCACTGCGGCCACATCAATACTGTAATTTCTTCCTGCTAGAATCACTGCAATTCTATAGCAGAATACCAGTAAGTCCACTCTAGTCCATAGTTCATTCCCCAATTCTGAGGATTCTGGGATGGTCATGTTTACTCCACCTTTAATTGAAAGGGAGCTTTGGTCCCATATAGCTGATGGATGGGACTCTCTTGCTTGCAGTTGTAGGCTCTCTTGTTTCCTTGGTATGGTCATTGCCAATTCTCACCTCCTTGTGAGTTGTCCTGGGTGAGTCCAATGAACAGGAGATTAGGTACTGCAACCCTGTTGAGGCTCAGAGCCCAGCTTGCACATGGACACCCCAAAGATTCCAGTCTCTTGGACATACACCTACAAACTCTAGCATGAAGTATAGGTTTAAACAGAAGGGACAGATGAGCCATGTGTAGGGAGATATAACTGAGTCCAACTCACTTTGAAGTGTCTTAACCATATAAACTCATTTGTCTTTACATTTTCCCCCTTTTATTTAACGTCTTTTCCAGTTCCATTGCTAGTAGGTGCTTGATAATAATCCATCAGTGCCAGGGAGGCTCATCCCTGGTAGTCATGTCCCATGCTGCAAGGAAGGTAATGCATTTCTGTGCTGAGTTTGGCTTAGAGAGAGGCCACATTTGAGCAAAAAGGAGGTACAGGACAACAGATATTACAGTAGTGAAAGGACAAATGTCAAAAAGAAATTAAATATTTATCATTTTAAATATAACAATATTTAACTTTATTTCCAGTTTATAAAAATATTTTATGTTTTTTATTTCTTATATTTTAAACTGTCATTTCATTTTCCTATTAATTGTATTTGGCTACTTATTGGCTTTATTTTTTAAGAAGCTTTGGATCACAGAAGACTTACAACTGCACAGGAGATCTTTGATGTGGGGTGTCAGTGATGGGGGATACATGGGAGGAAATTCATCTGGCCATACACAAAAGGTATATAAATGTATTCAAATGTTCGTGGGACATTGACACAGTGGGTGGAGCCTCACACAATAACTGAGAGAATACTTAGTTCCCTTCCTGGAGAGCTCTGCCACATTCTCTAATGGAGCAACAACAGTCACCCAAGTACAGGGGCAATGACTGGTTAAAGATGATGGTCCACTGATGGGCTCTTGATGTTGATGACTATGCCTGTGAGACTTTGCTCTTGAAATTGAAACTTAACCTAGTGTTGTGGGGTTCCTAAGTGTTTTCTCTTATAAGTAAGTTATCCATAAGTTATTTAAATCCTCTTTTTCATTTTTTTGACATATTTGGTATATTCCCAATTTGAATTGCATCTAATCAATAAAATAAATTGTTACTACTATTTTATATTTTCATTTATCCTTCTGCTTTTTTTTTTTTTTTTTGCTACATCCATGCCTTCTCCAGTGTTTTTAAACTTCTCCCTTCAAGTAAAATTTACTCTTTCATTTCTACTTAGTTCACTTGCTTTGAGTAGCTGGGATTAATTTGAATTAAAGTTCACCATTAGCTGGTAAGTTCTAATGTGGATATAATATTTATTAGACTGTACAAAAATGTCCATAATAAATGGTAAATTATTCATACCACTTCAAATACTGCATAAATTCCCTGACTCTGTACCACCACAAAATTTGAGACTTTTCCATGATCCAGATACCAAAAGGTTGTGACTGTCCATAGAGGGAAGTCTGCAGGACTCTGCTCCATGCTGCTTCCCTTGTCCATTCTGATTGCACTCATAATTGTCAACATTCCAGATATCCTACATCCTGACACCACCATGTCTCTCCTAAAACAATAGGAGGTTTTGGCGGGTGGGCATTTCAGTGGCAGCCATCCATCTCTCCATGCTTTCCTGTCCACTAAGTCATCAGTCCAGCCATTGCAGCTTCTGCATTCTGGGTACTACCCATGGATATCCTCTCACCAGAGGCATATATAGGCCTGAGCAAGAGGTGGATAGATGTTTTTTCTATAGGGGATTCAACACAAAAAAAGTAAAGAATATCATGTCTTTTTGTAAATGAAGCAGTGGTCACTGGATTTGAACTATGATATCCCAGATTATTCCTTAAGGGCCCCTTGTAAGAACTGCAGCCTCCACAGAACTTGGGCTCTGAGAGAGAATGAAAATCTACTGTAGGGAAACATACATTGATAGACTTGGGACAGATTGGCACTGACTAGGTCCAGTGGGCTCCTCTGAATAAGTGGCACTCCTTATTACAAAGAAGCCTACTTGGGATAGAAATGGCTTTTATCCACATTTGAGGAAGATGAGGTAGGAGCTTTCTTGAATTGTGCATGGAGGATTTACCTCTGCTTAATGGGGAGTTTTATTAAAAGCCAAAAATTTGGAGACACATAAGAGCAAAATGATGGATTAGGATGCTCCAGAATCCTGTCAACCCACATAAACATTTGGGAAAAAATCCTGAAACTTTAAAATTCAAATTTCTCGGAACTATGGAAAACATTAAATGGTTTACACCCACCAAGAGAATGTGTTGAATCAAGAAGGAAATAAAGTAAAAAGGGGATAGGAATGCCTCATAACACTTTCACTAACCCTTCCTCCACTCTTTCCCCAACTCAACACCACAGTGTGTGAGACAGAAATCAGCACTTGAAATGTAAATCCTTAGTTCTGGAGGTAGCAGAGAACATCTTATTCACAAGCCAGGGTAAATCTATGTCTGTTCCAACACACCTGATGACTAACTGAATAACTGACTCCAAATGCTCATCTCTGTCTTCCCCATCCCAGGTCTCCTTAAATATTTAGAGATGGGAGGCATGGCTATAAAAACAAAGTAATGGAATAATCATTCCACAGTTTTATGGAGAAAAATGATATGGTTGAGACAAACAATAGGGCACCTGGAGCCCATGAAGAAATACTATGGGGAATTTCCTTTGAAAAAAGGACACTCAGAGATTACATGTATTCAGGGGAATTTAGAGGCCACACACATGCCCAGAGCAAGACACATGCTCAGAGAATACCTGAAAAGGCAGTAAGCGTTCACCTTAGGTTAGGGTGAATGGTGCTGGAATGTGGGGGGATTGTGTTGGACTATCCATGGAACATGGGGAGGGCTGGAAGGAGGAGCAGGTGGACTGTGAGGATTTTTGTTCTTGGAGTTGAAACTACAATGGTGGAATGTTATTTTGGAAAATATGACAGAGGAAAGTCAGTAGTGCAAGGAATTACTGGTGGGGGGTATGTGGGAGAGGGTGCACCTCTGGCAGGCTTCTTTAGAATATGAATCTGTTCAGCTTGTCATAAGGTGTTATCTCAGTGAGGAGATGCCCACACAATAAACAAGAAAATTTTAAACTCCCATCCTGTGGAGTCTTGCTACATTCTCAAATAGAAGGGCAAGCCACTCTTGAGAATATAGGCAGTGCCTAATTATAAAAAACAGACTGGTATATCAAGCCCTCAATATTAATGTATGTAACTATGAAACTTAACACTTCAAAAATTGTAACTTAGTGGTTATCCTATTTTCCAAGAGGAGGGGAAAGGAAGAATAGTTGGAACATAGAGCATTTTTAGGGGATTGGAATTGTTCTGTATGATCTTGCAATGATGGACACAGGCCATTATATATTTTGTCAAAACCTATAAAAGTGTACAGAACAAAATATAAAACAATTTAAACCTCTGACCATGGTTAGGAGCAGTGCTTCAATATTTGATCATCAGTTTAACAAATGCAGCATACTCATTTAAGTTGTTATTAATAGGGGAAACTCTGATAGGTGGAGGGTTTGGGGTATGTGGGAATGCCCTCTATTTTCTAGTGACTTTTCTGTAACCTAAAGCTTCTTTGAAAATAATTTGAAAAAATAAGACACTAGGGGAACATACCAAAGAAATTGTAAATATGCATGCAAGATAACAGAACTTACAGTGATGAAAGACCCAGCAAAAATATTGTTGTTGTTGTTTTTAATTTTTTTTGCCTTCTTTCAGGTGAGGTTTTGGATTGCAAAAATGCTGCAACTGTGGCAAATGAGGATCACCAATGCAGTGTGTCAGTAGTGCAGCAATATTTGGGGAGTCATGCACCTGGGCCATGCATTTTGGAATTTGAGTGTGTTCATGTGATCATTGGGTGTTGTCTTAATTGGTGGAGACCCACACAATAAGTGAGAAGATATTGAGTTCTCATCCTGGGGAGTCCTGCTACATTCTCTAATAGAGTGGCAAAATTCTCTAGAGTACATTGGCAGTGCTTAGTGAAGGAAGAGAGACAAATATGCCAGACCCTTGATATTGATCCTTGTAATTACGAGCATTGCTCTTGTGAAATTGAAATTTAGCCTAGTAATATATATTGCCTAATAGTTAGCACATGAGTATTTTACTACAGACCTATTGCAATTCTAGCAATGGAAGAAATTATATCATGGATGTGGAGACAGTGGCCACTGGAGGTGCTGAAGGTATGGAGAGGATAAAGAGGTGTAATATGGAGGCATTTTGGGGACTTGGAATTGTCCTGAGTGACATTGCAATGACAGATACTGGCCTTTATATGACATTGCCATAACATACAGAACTGTGTGGGTGAGAGTGTAAACTACAATATAAATTATAATCCATGCTTAGTGTCAATGCTCCAAATGTGTTCATCAATTACAATGAATGTGTCGCAATAATGAAAGAAGTTGTTAATGTGGGGAAAGGTGAGAGGTGTGAGGAGTGGGGCATATAGGAATCCCATATATTTTTATGTAACATTTTGTGTACTTTAAGTATCTTTTAAAAAATAAAATAATATATATATTTAAAAAAGAGTTAGCTCATGAAGTCCTCCTTGTTGCTCAGATGTGGCCTCTTTCCAAGCCAGATTCAACATATTAACTCACTACCTTCCCCCCAGCATAGGACATAACTCCCATGGATAAACCTCCTTGGCACTGAGGGATTTTACCAGGTGAAAACTAGTGATGCATTTGGAAAAATACCTTTATCGAAAAGGGTAAATATTAAATAAAAATAAATTTTTATATCTAAGAAATTTCAAAGTGAATCAGGAAGTAATTCCACAGGTTACACATGCATGTCTCAGGAGGATCTCACTGACTTCCACACTAAACCATGTCTCAAGTAGGGGCACTCCTGAGGGTTGTAGAGATATCTAGACACAATAGGTGGGGCAGACAACCCCAGGAAATTGACACACCATTGGTGGATCTTATTTTGGAATATATGATAATCTATCTCACCAACATATCAGAGTCTGACTCATTCACAATTTTCCCACACATATGTCTTCTCCTTTTATTTGAAACTATAATTAGCACTATATCTGCTAAGTATGTCCCAGAGACTTGAATCTACCAGCTGTTCAAATGCTGGTTGAGGCCTGAATGTCAGCAAAGTTGCAACCAACATTTATTCTTCAGATCATCAGACACACAAGACAACCAACAGAAGGATGATGATGGACAATGTCTATCCCAAAACACAGAGAATATCTGCAATTGCAAGCAAGACAATTCTATCCATCTAGAATTAGATGGAAAACATGTGATCTAAGTCCCCTCTCAATAAGAAGTAGAATGGGTGTGACCGTCCCCAAATCCTCAAGTTTGAGGAATGCACAAACATAAGGGAGGAATGCAACTATGAACTAAAGTAGAATTATTATCATTCTACTAACAGAAGAACTTGTAACATTGTTATTAAAATAGTGGTTCTCAGATGGGGAGGAGAGGGAAGAAGAGGTGTAGTATTGGACATTTTTGGGACATTGGAATTGATCTGCATGACATTTCAATGACAGATACAGGCCATTATACATTTTTTCAAAACCTGTAAAAGTTTGCAATGCAAAATGTAAATCATAATGTAAACTATAGACCATGATTACTAGCAATGCTTCAATATTTGTTCATCAATTGTAATAAATGTCTGATATTAATGAAAGATATTTTAATAGGAGAAAGTGTGAGAGAGGGATGGTGAAGTATATGGGAATCCCCTATATTTTCAATGTAATATTTATGTAATATAATGTTTCTTTAAAAATAAGAAAATGTATTTCAATAAACTAGAGAATGTTATTAATTTATCAGAATGCTATAGCAGAAATAAAATTATGAAATAGAAATTCTGGAGGAACTGTTGAGGCATTCTCTTTGAAGAGTAAGGCTAAGTAACAGAGAAAGTGAATATTTTGGAAAATCTTATCAATGAGGAGGAAGAGGGAAAGGAAAGAAAAGGAAGAAAATCATCAAAACTTAAATAAAATAATTCCTCAGAATGAAGGAAATGGGTTTATAAAAAAGATCCGGTGAAAAACCCAGGAGAATAAATTTAAAACATAAATAAAAATATTATTCTATAGCACAAATTTGTGCTATGTCACATGATATTACATGATATTACAAAGTAGTCTTATTCAAATGTTTTTATGATAATTGTTTATGGTTATGTTGACTTCTGATTTTACTTTTTGAATTATTAAATTATTTTGTGAAATAATTTGTGAAATTTGTGAAATTCTAGTGCTCTGTAATGTTTAAGCAATAAACTGTTTCAATTTATATGTTTCATTGAATTCAGTTTAACATTTTTGTGGTCAATTTTCATCTTATGGTTCTTAATATTTTTGCATTTTAAATAAATTTTAAACTATTATAAATTGTCCTTTATTTTCCAATTGAAACAATTGCAATATGTAGTCTTTTTGTATATTGAGTAATTTGTTTCTGTTGTTTTAACAATACTAAACAAAGCAATCGGGAAGCATTTAAATCTATAATGAACAAGAAATTCTTTATTTTACAGTCCATAAAGAAATAAAAACAAAATAATTTAATAATTCAAAAAATAAAATCAGAAGTCAACATAACCATATACAATTATCTTTAAAAAACATTTGAATAAGAGTACTCTGTAATATCATGTTATATTTTATTAACTTACTAAAATATTTTAAATTTAATTTTTCAGGGAAAGTTGACCAAAATGTTAGTTGTAAATATTGGCTTAAATAACTGTTTAAAGCATATCTAATTCAGTTTGTATTCAACATATTTGTCAAATTCTTATTACAGCCTATAACTTTTGTATGTAGTGAAATTATTATAGGAGAATGTATAAATTCTCATTAAAAATTTAAAGGATTTCAAGAAAGAAAAATAAAAAAATCTCAATATGTAAAATAAGATGTGAACTCTTCAAAAACATGTTTAATAATGTGTAATTATTCATGGGTGTGCTTCCTGTTGAAATCAGTATTTGGCTGAAGTCAATTTCAAAGCTGAATATCATCATTAGAGGATGAACTGTTTGAGAAAGAGTTACTGTTATCCATTATGTAATTACTTATACAATTAAATTGTATAAGAAATATTTCAGCATAAATAATTAACATTGCAGAATAGAAAACATGTTCCAGTCCAATTAGTATCTGGATTGCTTCTGTTTCAATTTAGGTTAGGGAGAAAGCTTCTACAACCTTTACTTATAATAGAAAGTTGTTCCTTCAGATACTAACTATGAATCGCAATGTCATGTCTTATTTACTACTATTTTCTAAAACCATACTGATTAAATCAGAATTGAATCTTTGCAATCCATGGTTATCCATCACACAATATTCAAGGGTACTAATGACATTGAAATAGGAAACAGTCTTACAAACCTTGGGTATGTAACTGATACTAGTTATAGAATTGGGTTGAATACTGGGCTTAAATCAATCTTTGTTCCATCTTTAGTTAGAGAGAATTCAAAATTTGATAGTGAGAAAAAAAATGGCATGGAGTTTTTATTCATTTCCATGTAATATGCACTATCAAAAATATTTTAAGTGTTAAAGAGAGGAAACTTTAGAAATATTTCATAATATAAAATATATGAGTATGTGTGTGAATGTATTTATAAAATTACATGCACAAAGAAAGTATGTTAATTCAAAATAAGTTAATGATAAATAAACAAATAGTTAACATTATTGCTTTTGGGAAGATATTGTAGTTATCTTCTATATCATCAATATGTGTGAGAGTTAATAGTGGTGAACAACTTTATATATCTCATCTTCCAAAACTGAGACAGATGTGGAATGGTGCAGGAATTGTCCAGGAGTTTGTCATTTCCTCAGGAAGATAAATATAGAACTGCCATATGATCCAGTAATCTGATTTCTGGGTATACATCCAGAAGAATTGAAAGCAGGGACATGAACAGATATATGCACACCAATGTTAATAGAGGCATTGACTATTGTCAAAAGTTGGAAATAAGCCAAGTGTCCTTCAACAGATGAGTGGATAAGCAAATTGCAGTTTATACATACAATGGAACATTACTCAGCTGTAAGAAGGAATGCAGATAAATCTTGAAGACCTTATATTGAGTGAAGTAAGCCAGTACCTGAACTATAAATATTATATGACCTCATTGATGTGAGTTAAGCAAATTGAGCAGATTCACAGAGCTGGAGTCTGGAAGATAGGGTGTCAGGAGACAGAAATGGAGTAGAGTGTGTTGAGTCAATGCTCAATATGGACAAAACCTAGGATAAGGCAGAAGGGGATTGTAGGGTGGTGGATAGGGTTGATAGCAGGACAGTAATGCGATAAGGGTCAATGCTGCTAGAATTTAAGGGAGAGTAGGTGGGGTATTGTGTTGGACTATCCATGTAACTGGGGAGAGGGCTAGAGGAAGGAACAGATGAACTCTTGGGATTTGTAAGTCATTGGTTAAAACTACAATCTTGGAAAATATAGCGGCAGAGTGTTACTAGAGCAGGGGCATTGGGAATGGGGGAATATGTGAGATAGGGTGCACCAGGGGCATGCTTTTATGGAATATGAGTATTCATCTTGTCATAAGATGTTATCTCAGTAGGTAAAGAAGCACACAATTAACAAAATATTAAACTCATATTCTAGGGAGTCCTGCTATATTCTCAATTACAGGAACAAGAATATAGGCAGTACCTAATTTTAAAAAAGGACTGATATGTCAAGCTCTCAATATTATTGCATGTAACTAAGAACATTATTATTCAAAAACTGACGCTTAGGGGTTGCCATAGACTCTGAGGGGAAAGGGAGAGAAGAGAACAGATAGAATATAAGGCATTTTCATGCATTTAAATTGTTCTCCTTGTAAAGATGGTTATTACCCATTTTTTCAATGCTAAAAATTCTACAGTGCATAATGTAAACCATTGACCATGGTTAGAGCAATGCTTCAATATTTGTACATCAATTGTAACAAATGTGCCATACTCATGTAAGATGTTATTAACAGGGGAGGGGGGGTTGGGCATATGGGAATCCACTATAATTTCTATATGACTTCCCTGTAATCTAAAGTTTCTTTAACAATAATGAAAAAACATATGGAAGAAATTGTCACTGTACATAAATGATAACATACCTTGTAGTTATGAAAGATGAAATGTATTTTTTCTTTTTTTTAATGTTATGTTTAATTGTTTTTATTTTTTTTCCCTAGCTTTGTTTTTGGGAGGTTGTGGATTACAGAAGCCACAATTGTGGCCACAGAGTATCACTGGTTGGTGGTGGGGTGTTAGTGATGGGGGATGTGTTGGGAGGGGTGCACCTGGAGCATGCCTTTATGACATATGAATATATTCAAGTGGACATGGGGTGTTGTCTCAGAGGGTGGAGAACCCCCACCATAACTAAAAGAATATTTATTCTGATCCTTGGAATTCCTGCTTCATTGTCTAATATAGTGGCATGAATCCCCCAAATACATGAGCAGTGCCTAGTGAAAGAGCACAGACCAGTGTGTAGTCCCTTGATACTGACATTTTATAAACATTGTTCTTGTGAAATTGAAATTTAACCTTATATTACATATTGCCTAATAGTCATCTCCTGAAAGCCTCATTGTTGCTCAAATATGGCCTCTTTCTAATCCAAACTCAGCATATAAATACTTTCCCTTGGTGTGGGACATGACTAGTGGGGATGAGCCTCCATGGCACTGAGAGATTATTACCAAACACCAAGCAGCAACCCATTTGGAAAAAAACAAAAAAAGGAAAACATTTAACAAAAGGGGACATAATAAACACAAATGAGTTTTCATGGCTAAGAGATTTCAAATTGAGCTGGCAGGTCATTCCAGAAGTTATGCTATGCACCTAGCCCTCCGGAAGAACTCACTGACTGCTCCAGTATACAATGCCTCAAGTGAGGGGGCTCCTGAGATCTCCAGAGACATCTAGACATTGTAGGCAGGGCAGAAAATCTCAGGAATTCGGCACCCTTTCAGTGGGTCTTATCTTGGAGTATGTACTCACCCATGTAATTAGACTCATTTATAATTTCCTTACATATAGCTCTTCTGCCTCTTTAATTTGAATCTATGTTTAGTACTATATCATTAAATATATGTCCCAGAGACTTGAATCTTCTTTATTTTAATATGCCCTTTGACCCCTGTATCTCTGCAGAGTTGGAACAATTACTCTTCAGTTCACTGGACTTGCCCAAGACAACTAAAAAAAGGATGATGATGGAAATGCCCATCCCCAAAAAGCAGAGTATGTACAAATGCTAGCCAGACAGTTCCATCCATCTGTCCCATGGGTTCTAAGTCCTCTCCTAATCAGGAGCAGAGTGGGCATCACCATCCCAGAATCCTCAAGATTGAGGAATGAACAAACATAAGGGAGTATTGCAACTATGGACTAAAGTAGACTTATTATTATTCTAGCAATGGAAGAACTTGTAATATCGACATAAAGGAAGTGTTTACCAGAGGTTCTAAGGGGAAGGAGAAGGAATAAGTAGTGTAACCTGGGACATAAAATCATGTGGTGTAGAGTGTAAATTATACTATAAACTATAGACTGTTTTTAGCAGCAATGCTTCTTTGTGTGTTCATCAATTGTACAAATGTATCATACTAATGAAAGATTTTTTAATTGGGTAAAGTGGGGGAAGGAGAAAAGATGTTTTATATGGGAATCCCCCTATATTTTTGATGTAACATTTATGTATTCTAATGCCTCTTCAAAATATTTTTTTTAAAAGCAAGAGGGAATAGAAGGCATAAATAATCCTTCCTATTTTCTCAAGTAAATTTTAAATAATGATGTTTTCCATGGAAAGTCTTATTTTCTAAACATTTTTAAATTTAGGCAAGGCCATGAGCAATGTGACTTTATGAAAGTAATAGAGTTAGCTGAGAGAAAACACCAAGTTGGTTTCTAATAACTTTATCCTCCTCCTAGGAGTCCCTTGGGCCACAGTTTTTGTGGGCATTGTCAAAGGAACTTTTGACAATCCAAATATATTTTTAAAAATCCATATAAGATAGTTACCTGGTACTGTACAATAAGAATAGGGAATTAAGAACAATATCTATTTTTAGATGTTAAGAAGAAATAAATAACAATGTTAAAACATAATCATTTCTATTTCATAACCAATCTGGTATCAGATTAAAATATCTTTCATAAATATTGAGATGATATAAATGCATCAGTATAGTAAATTTAAGCTTTATTAACTATGCTATAAATAATAATCCCATAATATTGGGATGAGTAATTTTCTCAAAAAGAGGTGCCCCCTTTTTATTGTCTTCAGTGATGCTGAATACACTGCTGAGGTAGAACTAAATATTTTATTGATCGTTGTGCCAGTTGTGTTAATTTTGACAATGGAAATAAATCCCAGATTCTATCAATATATAATCAGGAAAGCTTTATTAAAAGAAAAGAGTATGGTACAGTGGGATCAAGAAAGTGTAATGCATTATTATGGGAATCCTGAATCTATACAGGAATATATTCCCACAAACTTTCTCAGTCTCACAGGACATGCTTACTCTCAGGAACACAAACCAAGAAGCCTGGGAGTTATTGGGTCTCAGAGAATTAAGTCTCATTTGAAGAGGAATTTTCTGTCATTCTCTAATAATATAGACAAAACCTTAATGGGTTTGCAGGCATATATCCAGAAACTAAGATAGCCTAAGAAAATCAGCTACAAAATATCAATGTGCACATTTTCTTTAGCTTTTACAGATAGATATGTGTGTGTGTCTTAGCGTGCAAGGCTGTGAATACAAATAACACACCATGGGTTGGCTTAAAGAAAAAGAATTTATTGTGTCATGATTTTGGAGGCCTGAAGTCCCAAATGGGCCTCATTAAATATTCTTTCTCCCTAAATTCTGTAGCATTCTGGTGCTGGTTTGCTACCATCCTTTGGATTCCTCAGTTTGCATCTCTACTTCCCACCACATGGTGATCTCTATATTCTTGTGTCTACTGTCCTCTGGTTTCTGTTGACTTCTAGCTTCTTTCTGTGGCCTTCTCTCTATAAAGTTTCCAGCAATATGGATCAAGACACACCCCAAGTCAGATGGCCATGCTTGAACCAATAATAGCATAGTTTAAATGTCTTATTTACAAATAAATTCAAACCCATAGAAACACTGATTAAAATTAAGTGCTTCTTTCATTGGGGTTCATAATTCAAATAAAACAATATATACCTATACACTTAATGTTTCAGATCCAAACATGACTTCATTAATAATGTTTAGTATAATACATTCTACTTTGGCCAAGGATCATCGTTTCCAGATAATGCTGGGGATAGTCAGATTTGAAAAAGCCCAATTTAGGTGAACTCTGTGCTTAAATGTTAAGAGATGAATACCTCTATTCTTGAAATATCAGAATATTCTCTGTTTTCCACAGCTTTCTAATGATCAACTTCTCCAAACCTGTCTTCATGGCCTTGTTTCTAAGGCTGTATATGATGGGATTAAGGGAAGGGGGCAACAAAATATAGAAAGCAGATAGAACGAGATCAGTGTATGAGGTGGACCCAAAAATGGGTTTCAGGTAAGCAATAAAGGCAGTTGAGAAGAAAAGAGCAACAACAGTCAAGTGTGGCAGGCAAGTGGAATAGGCTTTTGACTGTCCTTGTGTGGAGGGAATCTTTCTGATAGTGGAGAAGATGTAGATGTATGAAGTTATAATGCAGATAAAGCAGCATAGATCAAGTGCTGCATTAATGAAAATGGTCACAATTTCTGTGGTTATATGTTCTGAACAAGAAAGAGCTAACAACTGGGGAATATCACAGAAAAATTGTTGAATTTCATTAAGACCACAGTAAGATAAAGAAAAGGTGTTCACTGTGTGTAAAAGGGAAATAAAGCCACTGCTGAACCAAGACATGGCTGCCATCCGCAGGCACGTGCCCCTGTTCATGATGACGTCATAGTGCAGGGGATGGCAAATGGCAGCGTAGCGGTCAATGGACATGGCTGTGAGGAGGAACAGATCTGCAGCTGCTGATAAAACCACCAGGAAAACCTGGGTGGCACAGTCAAGGAATGAGATGGAATTGTTGTGGGTCAAGGAGTTGATAACAGTTTTTGGCACAACTCCAGATATGAGGCAAAGATCGAACAGGGACAGATTCCTTAAGAAGAAGTACATGGGTGTGTGGAGGCAGGCGTCCAAGGAGGTTATGGTGATGATGAGTCCATTCCCCATCAGGGCTGAGAGGTACATTACTGTAAAAACTGAAGCTTGCAATAATTGAAGGTCCCGTGGTCCAGGAAAACCTAAAAGAAGAAACTCTGTCTCCATAGAGATATTGTTCATTCTTAATAGCATTCTGTGTTAAAAAAGAAAAAGAAAGTATTATTGAAGGTATGTAGAACATTAAGTATTCCTATTTAATGTTTAGTGCACATCAATCAATGTATGTTGCTCATGTATGTGTTTGTGTTTGTGTGTGCAGAAACAATAACAGTTTCACAATAAATTCTATCCATCCATAAAAAATCCAGTTTATTAGTCATGTGTTCCAGATGTATTCTGTTTTAGCATGTTTTCTGCTTCTCCTCGTATGCATCAAAGTGCTCATGATGCTAGTTAGGCACTAAGCCAGAAGTTTACTATATTACTCTATTCTCAAATTTGTAAGATAAAGCTTTACATGCATTAGAAAGAAGGCTATTCTGCTGAGGATAGGGAGAGGGAAGAAGAGTTGTGATGTGAGGGCATTTTTGGAATTTTCGGATGTCCTAAATGATATTGCAGGGTCAGGTGATGGACTTTATATACCCTGCCATAACCCACTGAATATACTGGGGGGAGAGTGTGAATTATAGGGTAAACTATTTGTGTAGTGCAGCAGTGCCCCAAAATGTGTTCACTGAGTGGGATGAGTGTGCCACAATGATGGAGGAGGTTGTTGGTGTGGGAGGAGTGGGGTGGGGGTGGGGTACACGGGAACCTCATATTTTTTAAGGTAATTTTTTTTGTGATGTATGTATCTTCAAAAAATACAATTTACAAAAATGATGAGGTGGGAGTGGGTTATATGGGAACCTCTTATGTTTTTTGTTGTTTTTTTTTTATGTTCTTCAATGTAATGTTCCTTGTGATCTATTAACTTTAATAAATTTTTAAAAATTAAATAAGAAAGCTATTAATTTACATGTGATAGGAAATGAAGGAAAAGATATGCACTATCCTATTTGTCTGTGCCACCTCCTATTGACAATTTTGCTTTACAATTTTATGTCAACTAATTATTCAATTAATAATTATAATTTTTAGTGTTTCACCCCTGTGGAGTTCACTCATTTTGGTTTAACTTCATTTCTATTTTTCTGTCTTGTAAATAAGCTCAATGAAATATCTGGCATTTTTCTCTCTAGCATAATGTAAATTTGCTTGCTTCCTGCTCTACTTTAAATTTCTTTCATAAATTTTCTCATATCTTTAGATTTTTTTATATGGGAATAAATGTCCTATTCCCTGGCAGTTCTTTTTTTCAGTCTGTTTTCCATTTCTTGCCCTTTACATTTTCATTTTCTTTTACTCCTATAGTTTTCACACTTATGGGGCAATTTCAAACATGGTTAAAATTCATATGCCTATATATTTATATATAAAATCAGTTTTTAATTTAACATAACATTGCTATACAGCATAATGAGATGGGAACAGATACTTATCTCTCTACAAATCTGTCTTTTCCTTTTTCTGGATTCTATATTCTGATCAGTTCCTTCTGATTCTGTAATCAACATTTTACTTACATATTCTGACTCCTTCCCAAGCTTAATTGTCTAAATATAACCCAAAATTAAATGAATGTTTTCATATACTTCTATATTTAATTTAAAATTTGCCAACTCATTGAAAGGATAAATTAGAAAAAGGGTTGGAAACATATATTTATACTGAAATGTTGGGATTATAATTTTCTAATATTACAGTTGTGATTTTATTTGTAAATGTGATATGTCTTTTCCGTCTCTCCTGTTGGTCTTCTTTCTTTATGGATTTAATAATTTAATAATTCAACTATTGGAAAATTAGGGTGATAGAATAATTGTTTAAATAATTCAAGTGTACAAAATCAGTCTAAAATGCTGAAACCATGAGATACCTGCTCTTTTTGGGGGGGGTGCTAAAAATGATTTTATGTTTTTATTTATTTTTATTATTGTCTTTTTTTCAAAGATAAATAGATCACACAAAATGTTACATTAAAAAACATAAGAGGTTCTCATATACCCCACTTCCCCCTTAGATAACATAAGGTGGTAAAAAAAAAAAAAAGCTAACTTATAACATCATCACTCATTATGGTGGGACACAATATTTGTTCTTATCTTCATTGGATGAAAACCCCTCACAACTATCTATTCCTAAAGCATGTCCTTTTTAGAGTTATTGACTCTGAAGTGTGGTGAAGGGATTTGTTGCTGATGTTTATAATGCAATGCCATATTGGTCCTCTATGTACAAGCTCTAAACACTGAGAAATATTTATGATGCTGAAATTATTTTCCTTAAGAAACAAAGCTTTAATTTACAACAGCATAATATTTTTATGTTTCAATAAGAAAATAATGTATCCTAAAATGAAAATAATATTCATTATGTTTAATATAATGTTTTGACAAACTTTTAAGTTCTTATTTATTTTTTCTTCAATCTTGTAATACTTCCTGCTTATAACCAAAATAAGCCCTAGTTATTATTTCCAACTCTTTCATTCATTGCTTACCATGTACTCAACACCCTGTTATATGTTAAAACACAGCTATGTAAATAACTGTTTCAAAATCTGATACATTTCTAAACAAAATTCTATATTAATGAAGTCTCTTAAAATAAACCTCTTCTGAGCTCATGTGTTAGATAGTGTGTTCAAAATTAACATTTTGTTTCTCTGTAACTTACACTAAAAAGACACTTCTTAATGACCTTAAAATAGATATTTAATCACCTTTGAATCTTTTCCTATTAATGAATTAAAATATTTTTTCCCTCTAGGACCTATTTTTTTTTTTTGTATCTGAAATTATAAGCAACAAATGGAATAAAATAAAACTAATACTCACAAGAGTATCTGTTATATAGAAGATGGAAATATTCAACAAGGTTCTCATGTAGTTGTTAATGAAATAATTACTTACAATTATCCATACTGACAATGCTAAGTCTGGCTTTCAAATACTGAGAATTTCCTTCCCTCAAGGCACTTTGCTTCTGACTCTCTTGACTTTAACAAGCAGAATTGATGGTAAAAATATACAGAGCAAGGATGAGACGGGTTTTATCAATGCAGCCCATCTCCCAAAGGTGTGGACGCTAAAATATTCCAAAAGGGAAATGCTGCCACAGCTGGTGATATTCACTTGCTTATTCTGTTCTTCAGAATTATAAGAAACAAGTATTTATATGCTGTTATATGTGGAAATGGGGTGCCACAAATGATCTCTACTTACCCATGAGTGAATTCAAACACTCAAATGTAAGTTTCCATAATTAGGGTGATATCATTAAAGAACATATTTACCTAATTATTTTAGTCAAAGGGCTTCATAGCTAACACATTCTCAGGTACTGGTTGCATCAATCAAAGCACAAACTCACTTTTACTGCATGTTTTCTTGTAATCAAAGAACCTAGCTATAGTGTCTAGGATGATCTAATGGGGGATTCTAATTTAACTATACATAAGGATCAAAACCAAAAAGATCCATACACGTGTAGTGAGGCAGTGAAAACAATTTAAACAAACAAACATGATTTTACTTACACTTTAGTTTACATAAACTACTTTATAAAGTATCTGTAATGTAATAAGTGTTAAAGAACACTAATATACGTTAATGTATTAATGCAGAAATTTCTGTGTTTAGTATGCTTATTTGTATGTCTAAAACATGTTAATCTGTATGTCTAAACATCTATATCTAGTCTTCAAGATGAATAGCAATGTTAATACATACATAGGGTAGTGCCTGAAAATATCCAAATATGGAAACATAGTGTGGGATTATATATATAGAATATAGAATATATATATAGTTTAAAGTTTGAAATATATAGAGGAATTGATAAAACCATTCTTGAGTACACATTTCTAATTATAACTTACTATAAACATAAATGTATTTATTTTATATTTACCATATTTTTAAAATATGCAAAGACATATGAGAGTAACCATTTTCTGTGCCAGGGAGACAGTGATAAATGTTCACATCCTACTCTGAAAGGCTCGTAATCTGTTAAGGAAATTTGAGTATTATTATCATAGAATAGAATTAAAACTTAAGAGCATAAAAAGGTATGAAATGTACATTGTTTAAATTAAAACTTCATCAGTAAACTAGGAGTAAAATTTGACAAAACTTGAACTCTAATCTAAATATTCTAGAACAAGTATTGAGAATTAAATTTGGATAAATCTAACTTGACATTGGAGAATTAAGCAATGTTTTCCAGACAACATTACCAATACTTAATACATAATGAAATGTATAGGAACATGGACTATACAGTGTCTAAAATATGACAGGTGTTAAAACCCACAGTGAATATTAATGAAATGTATTGCTTTTAAGATTAAAAAATGTAATTGCATTTTTTGCCATCATAAAGTTTTTATTTAAAGCAATACATTACTTATGATCAAACTACATAAATCACCAAATCAAATGATAATATGTTTTGTTTTTAAAGATACACTTAAAATAACTTATGAGTAAAATGAAGAAGGAACTATTTCTTTATGAAATTTTGCTAACTCTAGGGTATAGTCAAATGGTTCTCAGAGAAAATATTTTTATCATTAAAATCATGTATTATGAAAGAGGAAAATTGCTAATATATAATATATGTTTGAGTTCAAACATTTTCAGTGTGCATGTTTTGCATAACTTTTGTCAAATTTACATCCAGTTCATGTTATTTGGAGCTACTGTACTTTTCTAAATCTTAAATTCCATGACTCATTGCTACTGTATAAAATTCAGTTGGTTTTTTTATCAGATCTAATATCTTGCAACTTGGTGAAACTCACTTATTACTGGCTTTTGCTTGCCTTGTAGTTTCTGTAGGATATTTTACACATATGATAACATAGAAAATGAATGGAGAATAGTTAACAAAAACATTGTAAAGTTTTTGTAGCAAAAGAAAAGTTTGTACTATATTAATTCTAAAGGTAAAAAAAGAATATGGGGTTTGGTTTTGTGGGATGTGAATAAATTAAGCACTTTTTCTCTTCTTTTTTTTCATTAATAAGGAGATCTTGGTCATGTCATTTAAATAATCTGTGTTCCTCTATGTATCTTTCTGAACTACAGAGGGAGAACTGAGTTGGCAGTTGGAATTACATGAGATAAATTTCCTGAAAAAGAATGTTTTAGGAGTAATCTTTCAATAACTTGTTGAGCTACATTTTTTGTTCTTTAATTTTTGTGAATTTGAAATAAATTTGCTAATAAAAAAAGAGTAAGGAGGATCCAAGAAGGTGGACTAGGGAAAAGCAAGTTGAATGCCTCTTCCAGAAGCTGCAGGAAGGTAGGCAGGTTTGCAGGACATATGGGAAGCCACAGGGCTATGGAGGTGATGGGAGGAGTGGCTGGAGGGGCTACCCAGCCAAGTACCAGGGAAGAGGGAAGCTGTGGATTGAGCCAACCATGGATAAGATACCCAGCTAGACACCAGGCTGAAGGATGCTCAAGGCAGTGTAGGGGTGCCCTATCTACAATGGAGTGGCTGGCCGCACAGAGATCCAGTCAGGGAGTGGGGAGCTAGACAGGAGGCAGAGGCATAAGGAAGGGCCCATTTATTTTATCTTATTTTCTCTCTTTCATCATCCATTTTTCTGCAAGGAGGAGGGTTCAGGGTATTTACTGGTGTGCATGGGCAGCCTATGAAGAAGAACCTAGTTGGCCACTGGTGGCCTGAGGAGGTGACAGATTGTGACTTTTTCCCTTTCTCACTTTCCTCACCTGATTGCCTGCAAGGAGGTTGGCCATGGAGTAAATGGTAGGCACAGGCAGCTGATGAGGAAGAGCCTGCCAGGTTGCTAGTGGTGGCCTAAAAGGGAGGCCTGTTTTTCTTTTCCCTTGGCCCACTTCTTTCATTCATGATTTTTCCCTCCCTCCTCCTACAGGTGCCCTCAGAGAGGCAGTCCACAGCAGGACTGATTGATGGTCATGGGTGGCCAACAGGTATGCACCTAGCTGGGTACTGGGGTCCTGAAAGGGAAAGCACACATTTTAAATTTGTTCTTTTTATCTTCTCTTCCTTTATTCTTTTTCTTTCTTCCTTTTCCTCATTTTTTCTATTTCTTCTTTCTTGTCTTTTCTTGTTTTATTATTCTTTCTAGTATATTCTTTTTCTCTCTTTTTCATTTTGTATTTTTTCTACCTTTTCTTCTTGTTTTCCTTTTTTCTTTTCTTGTTTTTTTTAAATTTTTTCAGTTAAACATGGACAATCCTAAAAATATAAAATGAGAGGAGACATGTGCCAAAGAACTTATCATGAAGAAAAACAAAAATATAATCCTAGGCAAAAGAGAGAAAATGATCAGCAAAATACACCCATCAAGATAAACAGTACCTAAACATCAGCAAAAAATTACAAACCCTACTAAGAAACAGGAATATATGATCCAGTCAAATAAATGAACTAAAAATGAAGAGGTGACTCATATTGTGGGATAATCAATCAAAGATACCCTAAATTAATTCAGCAAGATGAGGGAAGAGATAAAGGTATTAAGAATACAATGGGTGAACATACAGAAGAAATTGTAAGCATACATAAGAAATAACAGATCTTACAGTAATGAAAGTAACAATGGAAGAAATTAAGCATACACTAGAATCACACAACAACAAATCTGAAGAGATAAAGGGTCAAATTAACAAAACCGTGGATAGGACATCCAAATTTACGTAGCTAGTAAAACAGATGGACAAATAATGTAAAAAAAAAAAAAAAAAAAAAAAACATCAGGTATTCAGGGAATTGAATGACACCACAAAAGCAACAAACATAAACATTATGGGTGTCCCAGTGGGAGAAGAGAAGGGAAAAGAGGCAGGAGTGTTAGAGACAATAATAGCCCCAAATTTCCCAACAGTTATGAAGGACATCTATATAGATATCCAGAAAGTTCAGTATACTCTAAGCAGTAAAACCCTAGGAGATGTACTATGAGACACACACAAATCAGGCTGTCAAATGTCAAAGATAAAGGGAGTATTCTGAAAGCAAAAAGAGGAAAGAGATCCAGTACACATAAGGATGGCTCAATAAGATTCAATGCTGATTTCTCATGTGAAACCATGGAGGTGAGAAGGCAGTGGTGAGACATAGTTAAGGTGCTGTAAGAAAAAAATAGCCTGCCAACTAAGAATTCTATATCCAGCACAGTTGTCCTTCAAAAATGAGGGAGAGATCAAAATACTCACAAAATACTCACAGATAAATCCATATTGAGAGAATATGTCAAAAATAGTTAGACCTTTTAAGAATTAACAAAGAGAGTCCTGCAAGTTGAAAGGAAAAGACAGGAGAGAGAGGTTTGGAGTGTAGAAAGGAATAATATTTGTATGGATACCTAAAAAGATTATAAAGGCAAACAAAAATAAAATAACATTGAATGTAATATCAATAAAATTGAATGTTAATGGATTAAACCCCATAAATAAGAGACACAGATTGGCAGAATGGAAAAAAATATGACCCATATACATGCTGTCTATAAGAGACTCAACTTAGACCCAAGGACACAAATAGGTTACAACTGAAAGCTGGAAAACAATATTCCACACAAACAGTAACCATTAAATGACTAGGGAAGTTATACTGTTGTGGAATTTAAGAGAAGTTCAATTATTCGAGTATAGAGAGGCCAGGACTCAGGAATGATTTTGAGAAGGAAAAATTGGTTTATTGACGGCCGGCCGGACTCGGGAGCTTTCTGTTTGAATCCCGAGCCCCGA
Organism: Dasypus novemcinctus; assembly: GCF_030445035.2. Lineage (NCBI taxonomy): Eukaryota > Metazoa > Chordata > Mammalia > Cingulata > Dasypodidae > Dasypus > Dasypus novemcinctus. The sequence goes on along the minus strand of NC_080694.1, from coordinate 3,960,913 downwards.
ACAAGATTTTCAAACGTCTTTTATACAGAGAGGAAAGGCCAAATGGTCCCTTTGTTTCAGTTCTCAATAGGCTTCAATTAGCATATATCTCTTCCACATCTTAGGTAAGCTTTTAGCAAGGACTCCAGACATTTTAGATAAGCCTTGGTTTTTGCATTTCCCCTAAATACTTAAAGTTTATAGCCCTTGCTTTGTTAAACATTTCCTGGGACTGGAGCCTGCCTGCTGGTCCCTAAGAGCAGGATTGCAGCCTCTTACCGTTTCACACCCACAAGTCAAATTTCTGAAGAGACACAAGTCAAACAGCTTAGTTATTTCTGAAGAGACAAAGAGCCTTCCACCCATAGCCCACATCATTCCCCCCTTTGTCAAAGTTTACTTGCTAAGCTTTGGCATAATTATTGTTGTAGCTATGAGGTGGATGACTGTTTGTTGTCTTGACTGATTATTTATCAGTCTTTAGTACAGCATCAAGGACCGTTTTTAGAAGTTTAGAACTTTTCATTCTGGACAGCAGAATCTTGGGCAGGGGCCTCCCGCAGTTATTCTGCTGCCACTGGCACTCACGTGGATTTCCAGTCAGGTTCCAGATCCATCTATTACTTTTATTTTACTCTTAAAGAGTTTACACCTTTAATTTAAAAGGGGTGCTGAAGGGAGACGATCTCTTTTCTGTAACTGCTTCCTGCTGGCCATGGGCTGTAGTCATTGCCTAATAAGGTGTAAAAACTCTTTAATTTATTCTAACTGGAGGAAGATGGATCTGGCATTCTGTACGAAGTTGGATGAAGTTTTCATATGGTTAATAAGATGTTCACTCTGAAAGAAACAAACTTAATTAAAAATTTGGAATACCCGTTTTTAAAAGAGGACACATTGGATTACAGAGGTAGACAAGGTTAGGTGCCTATAAAGATGGCACTCCTTAAAAGCTGGTGGGAACAGCATATATTCTTTTTTAAGTTATCCATCTTTAGAGAGAAATTGCAACAGACACTTAGCTTTGTCTGAAGACACATTCCAAGCTGTTCAATGATTGACACTCATTCGCTCTGTCAGATGCTCCTGGTGAACTGGCACTCCTTGGGCAACTGGCTTCACGCAGGATTAGAACACTAATTTGGAAATACTCTTAGTTTTCACCTGTGGGAGTGATCAGAACTACAGAATAAAGATTTTTACACCTTGGTTTTCATTGTACAATTTCTAGCAATTTTGACTTGTTCAATAGGTGACTCACCATCAGCAAGCAAGCCTCACTTTTGCTAACTTGAGACTGGCTGAGACTGCCACCTTATTCTATAGACATGTTATTAACTGTTTAGAAAATGATTTTACCAGGAATTTAACATATCTAATATACTTCTGCACTTGATCCAAAATAGAAAAGATAACATTACAATTATTAGGCATATATTTAGTACAGGAAAGTACAGCACTTAATATTAACTAATGTATTACTTAATGCATAAGGATTCAGTGTTGCCATTATTAGTTTTGAGTTTCAGGTTTGTAATACTTTACATGTTATCTCTCCATGAGAGCAGGCCATAATGCCAATTGTGTTTAAGTTTTACTTACAGTCTCCTGGTATCATGGCTCCACTTAGCATGTTCTTCAACGCAGTGAGCAAGTTGCAGCATCCTTCCAGTATTCCAGAGATTTTCCAGTATTCTACTAGCCTGGTGCATAGTGCTCTCTGGCACCATGGAACAGTGCCAGTCTGGAGGCGATATCCATTGTACACTTGGCTGTACCGAGTCATTATTGGCTGCAGGAGCTTGAAACTGCAATATAGTTTCCATCGACTTCAGGAGCAGAACCAGAGACTGATATAGCACATATTTTTAATTGAGGGGTCAGTGACCAGCCTAGCCAATAACTCACATGGAGAGGCCACCTGTAATGTATACAAGGCCTGGTTCCAATGCACAAGAGTTTGACAATGTTAAAGTCTATTCCTTGTTTTATATATATTTTAAACAACTTAACGCAATACATATATCAAATGACCATCTACTTACACAATTTTACTATGAAGATAACAGTAGGTACTTCACTTTAGTAATAGAGGAAAAATATTATTTTTCATTGTTAGAATGAAAACAGAATATTTCCAATAGAATCAAGACAACCTTTTATTACCATTTACTTAAATGTGTATTTTGCAGTGGCCTTCAGACAGGTTTATTATCATGAAGTTATTTCTGCTACCAATACCAATCTAAGTTTCTTTAGTTAACAATAACTTCTACAACTAGAACTATTTAAACATTTTCAGTTTGGAAGATGTTTTACAAACTCTTTATAATTGACTATAACCACATTGAGTAGCCACCTCATGTTTAAATAAACTTACTAAATTACAATTACCAATGAAAGAAATTTACTCTCTATTTAAGAGAGCATATCTATAATCTTTTCCCTTTAGCCTAATTTCACCAATGTGAACTTACAATTTTCACTTACAATTTTCATTACTGTAAAGATTTTGTACATATGTTAATTTAGTTTATAAATTAACTATGGGAGATTACACTCAAGTTAAATAAAATTGAAACCATAATAGTTTATGCAAGGAATGTTCTCTTTTTCCATTACAGGAAGCTAAAAACTTCTTTTCTTTAAGTTATGAAAATTATTAATTTAAAAGCATAACTGACTACCAGGTTTTAAAACACATGCATACTGACTTCCAGGTTTCAAAACACATTACACAATTACTTAATTTTTTAAAATCATAACCCAGGAAAGATCTCTCCATAGTTTTTATGGACTTTCCTTTACTTACTGAAATTTGTTAATAGAGCCACTAATTACCTTATTTTGTTGGAAAGAAATCTTCTGGAAGAAAATAAGGCTCACCAGATTGTGGAGAAGAAAATACTTTATTCTCAATCTTGCAAGAAGGGGCGCAGAGCCAGATATGGCTGGTGCCCCGAACAAAGAAAAATGACAATTTATACCCCTAAGCCTAGCATGCAAGCTCTTCCTGTTTTTCCATAGATTGGATACTTCAGAAGTTACAGCTTATCTGAGATTTAACTTTCCCACGCAAAAGTTTGATTTAACTGCTTCTTCTATCACATTCCAACCATTTTAGTTTTTACCTGCTCCCCCCCTTTGTCAAATAAGGAATAGAATTTAGTGCTGAAATGGCACCGACTTAGTTAGCTCCTTCTTGGGCATCCTTCCACTGCCCATAGGACTGGCCTAAACTGGTCTCCTCCACTGCTGTCCAACCCGGGAGTGGGAGACTGAGGCAGCAGGCCGCCGGGTTACATCAACATTTTTCTTCTGTGAAAATTAACCTAATCTTTGTTTTTTTTTTTTTTTTTTTCCAATTTATGGCTGACAAAGGTTTAAACTGGGAAATTACCAGGCAAACTGATTCTTAATTCCCTAGCCTAGTAGATAGGTTTAATCTGCCACACCTAGTCTTGCCTTAAAAGCTCTTGCAAAGAGGAGGCCCTTTCCCAATTGTTTCCATAATCAGATTTCTATGACTTTTTCATCCTGCTTAGTTCAATTTGGGCTTTAAGAATATTTATAAATATAACTGCATATTTAATTTTCAACAATTTGAGCAAATAGGCAGACATGAATAGTTTGGCACAACAACATGACTTTAGTTACTTTAAACTTTTCAAAGACTTTTGAAACTCTTCTTAACTTGCACTATGACCATGCAGCTTACCACAAGAATTTTCTTTCCCACTCAATGGATTGTAATAACCAAAATGTTCTCAATGCCTCAGCACCACTTTGTTTCAGAACTTTACACTTTACTTTGAAATCAGCAGAATTTTGGATAAGCCACAAGATTAACTTTATATATTTACCGAGGCTATTTGAAGCCTCAGGGAGACAGACTGCTTTCTCTCATGAATTGCCACTCTTAGGAACACTGACCGTCAAGGCAGGAGACTTCTCCCCCTCCACCCCCCTTTTTGATTTTGGAGATAATAAAACTCCAGTGGCCATTTAACCTTATTCTATCAGGCAGCAATTTATTTAGTTTACACTTGAATTCATGAGAGAAAGGGTTACTAATACCAGAAGAGGAGACAGTGATGTCCCAGCTCTTCTCAATTATGAAATAACCACAGGCAAAGGCAAAGGGCGAGGTTAGGCCTGAAGCAACCATAAACAAAGGAAAGGTTAGTGTAGAATTTACACTTAAATAATAGTTTCAGGCTAAATTCACCCAGCTATAATCTCAGTTATTGTCTTTCCACTGTTTTACAATATAAATGCATTTATAAATGATTTTAACTCTTAGTTACAGTTTTTATTAATTTTTTTTAAAAACCTATTAATTTTATAACACCTTTAAATACCTTTCATTCAACTTATAACATATTAAATGAACTTAACCATTACTTTAATTTTTCCTTTAAAGTAAAAGAATAAATCTCTTGCAGTTAGTTTGAAATAAAAGACTACTTTTCAGGATTTGATTTCTAGAACATAAAATGTTCTTTTAAAAGAACTCTTCTTCAAACATTGAGGATATGATGAGGTTAAAGCACAAGAAGCTATTGATAAAATATTTTCTTTGTATATTGATCTTACTCAATTTAATCATAAAAATTTCCCTTCCACAAACCTTCTACACTTTCAGTATTCATTCAGGTTCTGTCCCACACTCTACTCTTTCCAATAATCAATCATTTTATCTTAGGACAAAATCATCTTCTGTTTCCTTAACAATAAAAACACATTCCATATATCCCACATACTGAGTTACCAGGCAAACTTCTTACAACATATAATTGCCATTAATACTAAACAAGTTTGTTAAAATAATGAACTTTTCTTCACTTTAAATACTTAGTAGCATGTAATACCAGAAACAGTTTTTTTGGAAGCAAGTTGGCAGGGGAGATTGGCTGCCGAATAAGTTTGTTATAAAATTGCCTTTTATTATTATTATTATCAATTCAGTTTTGTTAAATAATGACTTTCTGCAATTAGCCACTTAAATACCTTAAACAATGCTTTGTAAAACTTTTATATTTATACCCTTAACACAAATTTTACCTTCACAGAACATTCTCTTACTTAAGGTTACTACAATACCTTCTAAGAACCTGAGCAGAATGCAAACGTATTTTGGCTTTGACACCCTAAGGAGGGAACTTTACTGCATTTATTCTGATTCTGCTTTTCACCTCCTTCACTTCCCCCCCTTCCAGGCAGTCGGGTGCACAACAAACAGGAATGCGGCTTATGAATAGAAGGGTGGACTCACTGGAAAGGGGCAAGCCGCTTCCCCCTTTCCAGCTTTCAGCCAAAATGGGCAGACAGAACCTACTCAAATTTGGCAACTCTCCCAGGAACCCAGCCGCCCTGACTGGGACATTCCCAACAGACTTGGGTGCTTGGCTCGGACACAGATGGCCTCCAAGCCCCGGCAAAGGGCCAGACCAGAGACAAGACACCAGAACATGCACAAACATCTAGACTCCGCAAACATCCAGACTCCTCAGCTTTTGCCCCAGAATCATTTCACCCCCTTGCCAATGGCAAGGGAGGGCTCCAGCTCAGCTGTAATTCTACTTCATGTAAGGACACAACTCCAACACTAACATTGAGCTGACACAGACAGAAGCACAAAGGTCACTAATCTGACTCACAAGTTTATATATTTATTTTCACCACGGCTGCCCCCACAGCCATCACAAACCTCAGAACACTTAACATTTGGTATAAAGCAAATTCATTCACAAATTAGCACCATAACAAAAGATTTCAGCTAGACTTTTCCACTGTTTAAACTTTACACCCAGACCAAGCTCCACCAGAAAAGCCAATCCATTTTCCTGTAACCAAGTTTTGTTTTCCTTAATCTAGACCAATTTCCAGGATATTAGGACTCGAACCTATAAATACCCTTCCTATTAAAATCGAGAATCCACTCCTTTAGTGGATATAAGACCAGTACCAGATTCTAACATGCAGTTAGACAAACCCAAAACACCAGGGCTTTTCCCCGGTTTTCCTCCTTTTCCCAAGCCTAGAGAGAACGGCTTCCCCCCAGCCTTCTGGGGCTACTAGGGTTCTCTCGGGAGGTGATCAGCCTCCCCTTCCTAGCAATTAAAGCTAGGGCCTTCCAGACTCTGCTCACCCGGGGAGTCTTACCTTCTTCCATGTTCGGAGTTCTTTTTCGTTCCCAGAATCTTTCTCTTCAGACCTTCCATTGCCCCTCGATTTTGTCGGGAAGATTCTGGTGGAGCCCACATCTTTTCTGGATTAAATTTAATCCAGGGGCGCCCAGATTTGGGGTTCACCCGAGTCCTCCCGGCTTCCTCGGGGATTTGGAAGGGGCAGCAAAATGCTACCATCTCTGGCCTTCATTTTATCCCTTCGTGGTTGCCATTAATGTTGTGGAATTTAAGAGAAGTTCAATTATTCGAGTATAGAGAGGCCAGGACTCAGGAATGATTTTGAGAAGGAAAAATTGGTTTATTGACGGCCGGCCGGACTCGGGAGCTTTCTGTTTGAATCCCGAGCCCCGAACAAGATTTTCAAACGTCTTTTATACAGAGAGGAAAGGCCAAATGGTCCCTTTGTTTCAGTTCTCAATAGGCTTCAATTAGCATATATCTCTTCCACATCTTAGGTAAGCTTTTAGCAAGGACTCCAGACATTTTAGATAAGCCTTGGTTTTTGCATTTCCCCTAAATACTTAAAGTTTATAGCCCTTGCTTTGTTAAACATTTCCTGGGACTGGAGCCTGCTGGTCCCTAAGAGCAGGATTGCAGCCTCTTACCGTTTCACACCCACAAGTCAAATTTCTGAAGAGACACAAGTCAAACAGCTTAGTTATTTCTGAAGAGACAAAGAGCCTTCCACCCATAGCCCACATCAATACTAGTATCAGACAAAATAAACTTGAAAGGCAAAAATGTTGTAGGAGATAAAGAAGAACACTGCATACTAATAAAAGGGGAAATCTACCAAAAAAGAAATATTTTATGTACATAATCAGAGTGCCAGAAAATACATGGTGAAAACACTGGCAAAACTAGGGGGAGAAATATGTATCTACTCTAATAATGGGTGACTACCACACACCAATCTTAGAAACATACAGAACATCTCAACAGAGGATCACTACAGAAACAGAGATCTTGAATAATACTTTACAGGAACTAGACTTAATGAACATATAAAGAACATTGCATAACAAACAGCAGGATATACATTCTCCTGAAGTTTTCATGGATCATTCTCCAGGATAGACTATATGTTAGGTCATATGACAAATCTCAATGATTTAGAAAGATTGAAATTATACAAAGCTCTCTCTCTGACCACAATAGAATGAAGATGGAAATCAATTATGGGTGGAGAACTGAAAAAATTTCAAATATATAAAAGTTAAACAATGTACTCACTCAAATAATCAGAGGGTCAAAGAGGAAATTGCAAGACAAATCAGTAAATATCTCAAAGAGAATGAAAATGTACAAACAACATACCAAAACTTATATGAAATAAGGAAGGCAGTGCTGAGAGGGGAATTTATGGCCTTGAAAACCTACATTATACAAGAAGAAAGCAAAAATCAAAGATCTTACATCTGGAGTAATTAGAAAAAGAATAAACAAGTATCCAAAAGAAGGTGATGGGAAGAAATAACAAAGATTAGACCATAATTAAATGAAATTGAGAATTTTTTTAAAAGGCTATTAACAAAGCCAGTAGCTGATATTTTGAGATGATTAATAAAGTTGACAAACACTTAGCTAAAATAATGGGGAAAATGGAGAAGACGAAGATAAATAAAATCAATTATGAAAGACAGGTTATAACCATTGTCCCCACAGAAATAGAGTATTCCAAGAAAACATAAGGAAAAATTAATGCCAATAATTTGGAAAATAAATGTCTAGAAACACACAAGTAGTCAACACTGATGAAGGAAGAAATAGAAGACCTCAAAAGACCATTCACATATAATGAGATTGAATCACTTATCAAAAATCTCCCAACAAAGAAAAGCCCAAAAGCAATAGCTTCACAGATGAATTCTACCAATGATTCTGAAGAGCAAACACAAATCCTGCTCAAACTCTTCCAGAAAATTTAAGAGGAGGAAACTTTATCTAACTCATTCTAAGATGCCAACATCACCCTAAATTCAGAGCTATAGAAAGATGCTACCCCACTCATCTAACATGGAGGTGAAGAAGGTCAACCACCACACCAGGGAACCAAGAGTGCCTACATCAGAAAGCAGGAGAATTGCATCCAGCATCCATGTGGAATCTAAGTCCCCTTTTGATATAGATGTGGAGTGGACACAACCATTCTAAGGTCCACAGGATGGAGGAATAGAGTATGGATTGGAGTGGACTTACTGATATTCTATTCATGAACTATTGTGATTAGTAATCAAAGAAAATATGACATTGATGTGGAGAAAGGGGCCATGGTGGCTGCTGGGGGTAGGGAGTGGGAGGAAGAGATGAGATGTGGAGGCATTTGGGGGACTTGGAGTTGTCCTGTGTGGTGCTGCAGGGACAGTTACTGGACATTGTATGTCCTCCCATGGCACACTGGGTGGACTGTGGGAGAGTGTGGGCTATGATGTGGACCATTGACCATGAGGTGCAGCGGTGTTCAGAGATGTACTCACCAAATGCAATGAATGTCTCATGATTGAGAAGGTTGTTGTTATGGGTGGAGGAGTGGGTGAGGGGGGTGGAGGGTATATGGAGACCTCATATTTTTTTTATGTAATATTAAAAAAAATAAATAAAGACAAAAAATGCTACAAGAAAAGAAAATTACAGAAGTCTCTCTAATGAACTTAGATGTAAAATTCCTCAAAATAATACTTGCAAATTGAACCCAAAAACATATCAATCAAATGATATACCATCATCAAGCAGGTTTTTTTCCAAATTATGCAAGGATGGCTCATCATAAGAAAATCAATTCATGTTACACACCACATTAACAGATCAAAGGAGAAAATTATATGGCCATCTTTATTGATGCAGAAAAGGCATTTGACAAAATTCAGGAAACATTCTTGATAAAAACATTTTGAAAGATAGAATAGATAGGAATAGAGGGAAACTTCCTCAACATAAGAAAGGACATATATGAAAAACCCACAGCAAAAGGTATTTGACGAAAGGCTAAAGGCTTTCCCTCTAAGATCTGGAACAAGACAAGGATGCTTACTTACACCACCCTTAGTCAGTATTGTGTTAAAAATTCTTGTTAGAACACTTGGACAAGATAAATAACTAAATAATATCCAATACAGAGAGGAAGAAATAAAGTTTCCACTATCTGCAGATGAAATGACCCTATCTATAGATGAAATGACCCTATATATAGATAGAAAGTCTATCTACTACAAAACTACCAAAGCTGACAAATGTGTTCAGTAAAGTAATGGGATATAAGTCACTATGCAAAAATCAGTAGTTTGGAACTACCAGCAACATGGTGGCAGAGTAAGGAGCTCCTAGAGTCAGCTTCTGCTACAGGGCAGTTAGTAAACACCCAGAGCTATCTGGAGCTAGTTGAAACACCCGTTTGGGAGCTCCAGAAGGCTAGAAGAGCATCCTGACACATACTTGAAGGAATGGAAGGAGGAGACTGCCTGTCTGCAAAGAAGACTCATGAGTAGAGTGCTCCATGTTCTGCAGGCCAGTGCCCACCCTCCACTGGAGGCACAAACCACCTCAGGAGCTGTTCTGTGGCTGGAATTGAAAGCTCCAATTCCCAAAAATGGGAGAGGAAGAGAAATGGGGTACCAACATCAGCTACTGATGAGAAAATTCAGCAGGCTAAAGTATAATCCTAAGAAGAGCTAAAGTTTGAGACTGTCCAAGTCAGAAAGAGGCTGGTAGCTGCCATCTTAACTCCACATCTGGCATGAGGGGAAGCAGGGCAGACTGAAAAATCACAGATGCTAATGGGGACTGGCTTCTTTCCATCCAGGTCAGATTGCAGTTCTAGCTGAGACCCCAGGGCACCTCTGACAGGGAGGAAGCTGCAGGGACCTGCACCAGTCTCTCTGGGAAATTACCAGCCAAGGCATGGAGGCCAGTGAGTATCCTTCTCTGGTGCACAAGCCACCCCAGGAGCTATTCTGTGGCTGGAATTGGACGCTCCATCTCCCAAAAACAGGGGCAGAGGAGACAGTTGGCTGCCAATTTTGGCTACTGATTGGTAGACTCAGCTGCTGGATAAGGTATAACCCTGGGAACAGCTAGGGTGTAAATCTGCTCAAGTCAGAAAGAGGCTGGGGGCCACCATTTTGATTCTGGCCCCAGCCTGAGAGGAAGCTGGACTGACCAAAGATCACAGTGATGGTAGGAACCAGTTTCCTTCACCCAGATGGGCCTGCAGCCCTAGCATAGGCTTCAGCTATGCTTCTGACAAGGAGGATGCAGACAGGCCCTGCCCAGCCTATCCAGGTAAATGCAGGTATCTTTGGCTGGAACAGACTGAAATTTGGAAGTCTACCAGAGCAACTAAAGTCATTTTGGACCTGTATGTGGTTGGGTGAAGAGGGAAAGCAGGAATGCATTGTGGGATTCAGTTATTGTTCCTCTTTGATGTGGAGATATTTTGGCTTCTGGCTCAGTGGTTGATAGTATATTTTTGCAGCAGGAGAAAATCATGTATATGACCATGGGTGACATCTTGGATGGCTGTCTGGATAAACTAAGTTATTGTATGGAAGTTGTGTGGACCTGCTGATAGGAGGAGAATGAGAGTTATAATTGTGGTAAGGATAGGAATTAACTAAGAAATTTAGGGTTGGCTGTGAGATTATTGCTTCCAGGAGTCTGAGAAGGAATAATATATTCAGCATTAAACAATGATTTGATGGTTTAAACACATAGAGTTTTAGCTGGAATAGGAGACTTTAGATTATTAACTGTGATTTCATAATGGTTTTTGAATGATTTTTTATGGGTTTAAGAATCCCAACTAGCAGAACTGCATAGATCAATATGGTGATCAAAATGACCACATTTTTCCCAGTTGATATAGTTTGAAGCATAGGCAACAACAAATTATTATTTCCCTTTTTGGGCTTGGAACAGCTGGAACTTTAACTTGTATTTTAGATTTAGTCCATTGTTGTAATGATTTAGTTACAAAGTTACAAGAGTTCAGTTGCAGTGTCTGCAGTGCTGAAAGCATACCTTACCCCTTCTGAGAGAGGGAGGGGACCGATGTAATCCACTTGCCATTGTGCTGTTGGAGTCTGTGCTTGGCCAATATGTTTCATTCAGTGAGGTAATTGTTACAGTCATTGGAATGAGCATGATGGACACTCATGGGTGATGTTTATGAACCGCCAGTGAGTGACAGGCAGTTGGAACTGCTGGACTAGGCACTACAAGGTCGGTGTTCATGATATTTGCCTTTTCAGTGAAGCCACTCTGCTGCTTTTTGGGTTTCAATGGTATGACTCTGGATCTTCATGAGGACATCTACCTTAAAAATTCCAAGAGAGATGTTAGAGGAGGGGGCAGGGACATGATAGACAGTTACCTGCTGGCAAGTATTCCAGATGTTCTTCCACAGATTTCTCTTTTCCATAGAGGGTAGCTTATAACAGTTCATTGTTCTTGTTTTGCACTTTGGTTTCTTCTTGCAATTGTGACTAAAACTTAAGTGGTATTGTTGTAGAAGTTGAGAGAAGTTCAATTATTTGCGTACAGAAAGGCCAGGACTCAGGAATGATTTTGAGAAGGAAAAATGATTTATTGACAGCTGGCCAGACTCAGGAGCTTTCCGTTTCAAACCCGAGCCCCAACAAGCTTTTCAAGTGCCTTTATACAGGGTGGGGAGTCAAATGGTGCTTTTATCAAAGAAAATTACTTTCTTTGTTAGTTAAGTCTTTGCCTGAGTACCTGGTAGGCTTTAAATTAACATATCGCCCACCTTTTAGGTGAGCTTGAATTAGCATCTTGCCCACATTCCATCTGGATGCAACTTTGAATACACATTCAGTCTTACATCCTTTCGGAACATTCAAAGCCCATATCACTTGACTGGATTTCCAGAGACTGGGCACACTTGGATACAGAATTAGATGATTTTGAATTTATGCACAGGCTATATTATACTTCCAATTCAAGGCCAAGTCCAAGTTCCCTTAAGCTTCAGCATCTCCACCATCAGAGTCTCCTTGGACTGACTGGCATGTATAAAGAGTTTGCATTGCTAAATTGCCTCCCAGGACTGGAGTTGTTGCCATAGTCCCCAAAGGCAGGACTGCAGCCTTTCACCATCCCACACCCACAAGTCAGGGCACAGACTGCTTAGGTTACCTATGAAGGGGTGAACAGCCTCCCACCCATAGCCCACATCAGTATTTGTTTAGAAAGTTGATTTTGCCACAAACCCCACCCAAAGCAAATATTGGTACTGGCTACATCCAATTGACAGGATAAGTTAAGATTCACTCCCTTACTACTTAAGCCTGTGTTATTGTATTAAAAGCAGCCTGTGGGTAGGATACTTATTTCCATGCACAGCTCTTCTGATCAACACATATAATGTTTTTAATATCTGAGCTAAATGAGGGATGAGGGCTTTTCAGTATACTAATAATGTGAGAAAACATTATCCTTCATCAGTTACAACAAAGGGTACAGTTTTTGTTTTATTTAACTAAACATCATTTAAGAATGTGATAGTCAGTACTTTGTAACTTGTCCCAACTGTTTACCTATCTCAAGCTTTTAAGATAAACCAGTTTTCATTTTAGGACAAAATTATTATCATTTTCCTTAACAATAAAACACATTTTATTCATCCTACATATATGTTACTAAAATGATTTTGGAAACCGTTTCAAAGCAAAAATTTTTTTAAAATTAATTAGTGAATTTTTATTTATTTATTTATTAAAATTATTTATTTTTAAAAATTACATTGAAAAATATGAGGTCCCAATCAACCCCACCGCCCCCATCCCCCACTCCCCCCACAGCAACACTCTCTCCCATCATTGTGAGACATCCATTACACCCAGTAAGTACATCTCTGAACATCACTGCACCCCATAGTCAATGGTCCACATCATAGCCCATACTCTCCCACGTTCCATCCAGTGGGCCCTGGGCGGATCTACAATGTCCCGTAATTGTCCGTGAAGCACCACCCAGGACAACTCCACGTCCCGAAAACGCCTCCACATCTCATCTCTTCCTCCCATTCCCCAAACCCAGCAGCCACCATGGCTACCCTTCCCACACCCATTCCACATTTTCTCTGTGGACATTGGATTGGTTGTGTCCATTGCACATCTATGTCAAGTGGGGGCTTAGATTCCACATGGATACTGGATGCACTCCTCCTGCTTTCAGTTGTAGACACTCTAGGCTCCATGGTGTGGTGGTTGACCTTCTTCAACTCGATGTTAGCTGAGTGGAATCAGTCCAATAAATCAAAGTGTAGGAGCTGAAGTCTGTTGAGGCTCTGGGCCTGGGTGTCTTATTATCAGTCCAGAGATTCAAATCCCCTAAATATATCTTAAACCCCAGCACCAACTACAATTCCAATAAAGTAGCATGCAAGTCTTGTGAGAAGAGATCCCCTCCGAGTCCAATTCCATCATGCAGAAACACCAGCTCCAAAGAAGGGCCATCTGCCATGGCAGTGAACTCCATCTGCCATGACCATAGAACCCGTGGGTCTCTTTATCCCTCAAAAGAACCAATACCTGGGGTTGTATCTATCAAAGCAAATTTTTTACAACATGCAACTATCATGATGACATTAATTAGCAGGTAGTTTATTTTAGCAGTGCAGAAAGACTACTTTTCTTATTTCTTTATGAAAACCTATGATTTCCAATGGAATTAAAATTATTTTTCCCTATTGCCACTGTAATATGCAGATTGAGGTGCCTTTTAATCATCAATTCAGTTTCTGTTTTAGAATGACATTCTGTAATTAGCCACTTGAATATTTAAGCAATGCTTCATAAGCTTTTTATAACTATTCATAACTGCATAGAGTATAATTACTTCATTTCATGACAAATTCCACCTTCACAGAACACATTCCCTTACTCAATGCTACCATAATACCTTCTATAACTTGCATATGCATTCAAGTTTTGTCTTACATAACTTCCATTCTTATTTTACCAAAACCATCCATCTTATCTTAGGACAAAACACACTTTCTTGAACAAACTTATCAAATTTCAATCATCACTCCTACAAACTTTTTACTTCTTTCAATACCTTACATTTCATTCTGTGAAGAAAAGTAAATTTTATTTTAATTTAGGCAAGAGCCATTATTTTTGTGAAGAGATTTGTAGCAATTTTATCAGTCAAGACTTACAGTATTCATTACTCATGCCTATTTATTGATATAAGCCCTTGTTTAATTTTTGGCCATTTAAATAGAGCTCTTGTAGGAATTAATATTACCATCTGGAGGTATTAAAATATACACTGGCAGTGAACAAACAGAAGAACACAAAAAGTTTTGGCATGCAGACAGAAACATAAAGTTCATTAATTTGACTCATAATTCTTACTCCTTTGGTGTGGTTATTTTACTGCCTTTAAGAATTTTGGAATCTGTTTTTTTGTAATATGCAACTTTGTTTTTGGAAACATGTCTACTAGTAATCAGCAACAGTTAGGAATATTTGAGCAGAAAAAGTACAGTTAAACTTTAACAGTTTAGATAGACAGATATTTAGCACATATATTTTGGATTTTTACTTTTTAAGAATATACTTAGGAGTCAGCTGAAAGCTTACCTGTAAGAGAAAAATTCTAGGTTAAGGAAAGAAGGGACAGCTGGGTATTGGTACAGAGGAATAGGATCTGAGAAGGTGTTTGACTTGAGAGAGATCAGATTGAGATGAGGATGTGCTTTCTGCCTCAGCCACTTCCTGGAGAGGGAGGATGGGAGCTAGGGAAGGAGCCTGGAGAGTGGGGAGATGGGCTTGAGACTGGATGGTGAGTGGGGAGAAGGAAGCAAGTTCACAGGGAGATGTGGAGGTACAGAAGGAGGATGGAGTAAGTTGGGGTGTTGATGAGGCATACAGCAGTGGAGGAGGGATGTGATCAGAGAGATCTGATTTTGGAGAAGGGTTTTCTGTGTATGGAAGGCAAGGAGAGGTGGGAAGGGGAGGCAAGCTTCAGCTCTGGGGCCTTATGAGGAGGGGAGAAAGTTGGGGTGGAAGGTGGTGAGGACCAGAGGGGGAAGGAGGTGAGTTAGTGGACTTGGTGTCCAAGGACTATATGGAGGAAGTGCAGGGGGAGTCGGATCAACTGGATCAAAGTTGAGGTTTTTGCAGAATTTGGGGGGCAGAAAGGAGGAAGAAGAAAGCTTTTGAAGAGGATTTTTGTGTAAAGGAAGAACAAGAGTGACAGAGGGAGGGGCAGAAACAAAGATGAGAGAAGGCCTGAGCATAAGGAATCTTGCATGTCTGCCACTGGTCTGGATAAAGTTCTTTAAATATTGGAGAACTTGGGAATTAAGAGTGTGTTGATTTTTATTGTTCAATTGGTATTGTGGCCACAGAGAGTTTGAATAGAATATGATTTTTTTAAGTCTGATGTCTCCTTCTGGGTACAGAGTTCTAAGGTTATGAAGGAGACAGCCCAGAGGTGTGGATTTTTTTGGAGCAGCTGGGTTGAATTCCCCATTTTAGGTGACCAGGTGAGACTAAGGATCTCTAGAATGGGGGAGATTCTGAGTGAGGCAGGCATCCCCAAATCAGCCAGATATCTCCAAGGCAAAGGAAAACCACGTTAGGAACCAGAGTCTCTGGAGCCAAGGAGTTTCTTCCCACAAGGATGCAGGAATGCCCCCTGCTGTGGCCCTTGGGGAATGGGAAGGATCCTGACCTGGCACTAGATTTTCCCAGTGGGTTGTCCTGGACAACAGAAAAGGAAAGAGAGAGACAGCAGCATCCTCTGGCAGAGAAATCCTTAACTCACTGCACCAAGATTCAGCGTCTGGTGTTGGATGGGCATTCAGCTATGGCAATAGGGAGACTCCTCACTAGTCAACCAGTGTCAACATGACACCAGTCTTGGGTTTCAGCATCATATATTGGAGAAAAAATGGCATTCACTGGGACACAGAGCCTGATTGACCACAGGCAGTTCTCCCAATGGAGGGGGTTTGAAGAACAGGCTTCAACCTGCCCACCAGCATGGTTGGGGATCTGAAGAGAGACTTCAGCCCACTCCTGGAAGGGGGAACTTGAATTTATACAGAACTTTCCTAGGTGGGGAAATGATAGTTAGTGAGAAAAGGGTTGAGAGTCCAAGTGAGGTAGTGGGAAGGAATTGAGGGATTTTATGGTATCTTGGAATGCTGCAGGAGCAGATGTTTATTTTGCTCTGTAGGGATTAAAGGATATGTAAATAGTGAAGATTTCCATCTTTCCATCTCCCTCTGATATGCAGGTAGAGGTAGTAAAGATTCCACCTCTCTCTGATATGCAGATAGTAAAGATCTCTACCGCCCTTTATTCCTGTCTCTATGAAGTTTCTTTGTTTAACCTGTGGAAAAATGCTGAACCCTCAGATGCAGGGGAGGGAGTTTGCCTTTTTCCCAGTGCTTATCAGGGGGACTGAGCTACAGATCAATTATTGCAAATCTCTAACATTTATGTAAGTAATAAAATTGTTCTATGCAATAGGTCTTATGTAATATGTTCTGACTTCCCTTTCTTTCGGTATGGATTGATATTAAAGACTTTGATAAAATGGGTTTGGTATTTCTACATCAAACTTACCATGTTTAATTTAACCTCTCCCACTCTGTATATAGTCAGTTAATAGAATAACACAATTTCTACTTCTTTCTTAACAAAGGCATTGATATTGATGTGGGCAATGGGTGGAAGGCTCTTTGTCTCTTCAGAGATAACCTAAGCTCTCTGTGACTTGTGGGTGTGAGATGATAAGAGGCTGCAGTCCTGCCCTTGGTGACCATGGCAATGACTCCAGTCCCAGGTAACAGTTTAACAATGCAGGGTCTATAAACTTTATTCAGGGGAAATGCAAACCAAATGTGCTAAGAGCTTATCTAGAATGTATGAAGTCCATGCTAAAAGCTTACCTAAGATGTGAAAGATATATATGCTAATTCAAGCCTATTGAGAACTGAAACAAAAGGACTGGTTAACCTTTCCTCTCTGTATAAAAGAAACTTGAAAGTTTGTCTGGGGCTCGAGTTTGCAACAGGAAGCTCCCGAGTCTGGCTGACCATCAATAAACCATTTTTCTGTCTCAAAATCATTCCTGAGTCCTGGCCTCTCTATACACAAATAATTGAACCTCTCTCAAATTCTACAACATTTTGGGGGGCTCATCCAGAATTGCAAACAAATGCCAGAGATGGTAGCATTTTGCTGCCCCTTCCAATTCCTCTGAAGAAGCCAGGAGGACTTGGGTGAGCCCCAAATCTGGGCACCCCTGGATTAAATTTAATCTAGAAAGGATGTGGGCTCCACCAGAGTCTTCCCAATGAAAATTGAGGGCAATGGAATTTCTGAAGAGAAATATTCTGGGAACAACAACAAAAAAATAACTCTGAACATGGAAGAAGGTAAGACTCCCTGGGTGAGTACAATCTGGAGAACTCTAGCTCTAATTGCTAGGCAGGAGGCTGATCACCTCCCAAGAGAACCCTAGTAGCCCCAGAAAATTGGGGGGAAGCCATTCTCTCTAGGTCTGGAAAAAGGAGAAAAACCAGGAAAAAGCCTGGTGTTTTGGGTTTGTCTAACTGCATGTTAGAATCTGGTACTGGTCTTATATCCACTGAAGGAGTGGAGGCTTGATTATAATACAAAGTGCTGTTTATAAGTTCAAGTCCTAAAGTCCTGGAAATTGGTCTGGATTAAAAAAAAAAAAAACTTGGTTACAGGAAAATGGATCAGTTTTTCTGGTGAAGCTTGGTCTGGGTGTAAAGTTAAACAGTGAAAAAGTCTAGCTGGAATCTTTTGTTATGGTGCTGAATTGTGAATGAATTCACTTTATACCAAATGTTAAGTGTTCTAAAGTTTGTGATGCTGTGGGGGCAGCCATGCTGAAAATATATATATAGAACTTGTGGGTCAGATTTAGTGACCTTTGTGCTTCTGTCTGTGTCAGCTCAATGCTAGTGTTGGAGTTGTGTGGTTATATAAAGTAGAATTTAGTTGAGCTGGAACCCTCCCTTGCCATTGGCAAGGGGGTAAAATGATTATGGAGCAAAACTGAGGCATCTGGATATTTTCAGAGTCTAGATGTTTGTGCATGCTCTGCTGTATTGTCTCTGGTCTGCCCCTTTGCCGGGGCTTGGAGGCCATCTGTATCTGTGCCATGCACCCAAGTTTGTTGGAGCTGCCCCAGTCACAGTGGTTAGATCCCAGGGAGGGATGTCAAATTTGAGTAGGTCCTGTCTGTCCATTTTGGCAAAAAGCTGGAAAAGGGGGAGTGACTTGCCCCTTTCCAGTGAGTCCACACCTTCTATTCATAAGCTGCATTCCTATTTGATTGTTGTGCACCTAACTCCCTGGAAGGGGGGGGAGTGAAGGGGGTAATAAGCAGAATCAAAATAAATGCAGTAAATTTCCCTCCCTAGGGTGTCAAGGCCAAAATCTCTCTCTCTGTAAGACTGTAGAAATACTTTGGAATGTTTTAGAATTGTAAAATCCTCTGAAGAAAGGAGGCTGTGGCTTGAAACAATAGACCACTAATCACTTGATAGCCTTTTTAATGGTTTGGCTGGAAACTTCAGAGTTGTGAAACTACAGAGGGAAAAGAAAAAAAAGGAATGAAATACCACTTTAAAATCTATGTTTGGCTTTTGTCAGTTGCTGACGCCTAAGAATTCACGGTAAAAAGGTAAAAAGGTAGTTTAGGATGAATGTTTAAATGCCAATACTCTCTTGCTGGTGAATTAAATGCATAACTTGCAAATGAGAATTTGTTTCATTACTAAGAAAAGGCAGGACTTCAAAGAATTGTTATTAATAAAATTATTGTAGCTTAATTAATAAAGGTATCCAATTCACCTTAAAGTTAAAAATTAATTAAAACTGTAACTGAGTTAAGATCATTTATAAATGCATTTGTTATAAAACAGCAGAAAGATAATAAACGAAATTATAGCTGGATGAATTTAGCCTGAAACTATTATTTAAGTGTAAATTCTATACTAAATTTACCTCCATTTATGGTTACTTCAAGCCTAGCCTCACCCCTTGCCTTTGCCTAAGGTTATTTCATAACAGCTCCTGTCCTACTGGTATTAGTAACCCTGCTTTCTCTATGAATCTGTGTGTGGACTAGATTGCTGCCTGGTGGAATTCTTAGCCCTTTGGTTTAAACGACTACTGGAGTTTTATTATCCCCAAGGACTGAGGGGAATAAAGAGAGTCTCCTGCCTTGACTGTCAGTGTTCCTAGAGTGGCAATTCATGAGAGAAACCAGTTTGTCTCCCTGAGGCTTCCAATAACCTCAGTGAATATACATAGAATTAATCTTGTTGCTTATCCAAAATTCTGCTAAATTCAAAGTAAAATATAAAGTTCTGAAACAAAAAAAAAATGGTGCTAAAGCATTGAGAACATTTTGGTTACAATCCATTAATTAAGAAGGAAAATTCTTGTGTAAAACTGCATGGTCATAATGTAAAACTGCACAGTCATAGTGCAAATTAAGAAAAGTTTCAGGAGTCTTTGAAATGTTTTCAGTCACACTTATTTTGTAAATAATAGTAGTTTTAAGTAACTAAAGTTATGTTTTTGTGTCAAACTATTCATGTCTGCCTATTTGCTCAAATTGTTAAAGTTAAATATGCAGTTATATAAGTAATATATATTTCTGAAACCCAAATTAAGCTAACAGTATATAAAATAATGCAAACTATAAGTAACATCAATGAGTTGTGTTTCTGTGTCTAACTCTATTTGTGTCTACTGTTTGCTCAGTGTATGTCTTCATATATCAGGGTGATAGTATCAAATTAACAAGTGAGAATTCTTAAAAAAAACTCTATTCAAATTGTTAAAAATTAAATATACAGTTATATATGTGAATAAATATTCTTGGAGCCCAAATTGAACTAAGCAGAATGAAAAAGTCATAAAAATCTGATTATAGAAACTATTGGAAAAGGGCCTCCTCTTTGTAAAGAGCTTTAAAGGCAAGACTAGGTGTGGCAGATTAAACCTATCTACTAGGCTAAGGAATTAAAAATCAGGTTGCCCTGTAATTTCCCAGTTTAAACCTTTTGTCAGCCATAAAATATAAAAACAAAACAAAACAAAGATTAGTTTAGTTTCCACATAAAAGAAGAAAATATTGATTAATGTAACCTGGCAGCCTACTGCTTCAGTCTCCCACTCCCAGGTTAAACAGCAACAAAGGAAACCAGCTTAAGCCAGTCCTACAGGCAATAAAAGATGTCCAAGAAATGTCAATACCAATTCAGCACTAAATTCCATTCATTATTTGACAAATGGGAGCAGGTAAAAACTAAAATGGTTGGAATGTGATAAAGGGAGCAGTTAAATTACAAACTTTTGTGTGGAAAAGTTAGATCTTCTCGAATAGACTGTAACTTCTGAATTATCCAATCTATGGAGAAACAGAGGAAGAGCTTGCGTGCTAAGTTTAGGGGTATAAACTGTGTCATTTTCCTTTGTTCGGAGCGCCAGCCATGTTTTCTGGTTGTGCGTCCCTTCTTTCAAGATTGAGAATAAGTTCTTTTCTTCTTCACAATCAGGTAAGCCTTATTTTCTTCCAGAAGATTTCTTTCCAACAAAGATAAAGATAATTAGTGGCTCTGTTGACAAGTTTCAGTAAATAAAGAAAAGTCCATAAAAACTATGGAGAGATGTTTCCTGGATTATGATTAAACTAGTTAAGTAATTGTGTAATGTGTTTTAAAACCTGGTAGTCAATATGCTTTTAAAAATTATTCATTTTCATAACTTAAACAAAGAAAAGAAGTTTTTAGCTTCCTGTCAGGAAAACAGAGAACATTCTTTGCATAAACTATAATGGTTTCAATTTTATTTGAGTGTAATCTCCCATATTTAACTTATAAACTAAATTAACATTATATGTACAAAATCTTTAAAGTAATGGAAACTGAGGGTTCACATTGGTGAAATTAGGCTAAAGGAGAAAGATTGTAGATATGTTCTCTTAAATAAATAAAGTAAATTTCTTTGGTTGGTAATTGTAATTTAATAAGTTTATTTAAACATGAGATGGCTAGTCAATGTGGTTATAGTCAATTATAAAGAGTTTGTAAAACATCTTCCAAACTGAAAACATTTAAATAGTTCTAGTTCTAGAAGTCATTGTTAACTAAAAACTTAAATTGGTATCACTTCGTGATAATAAAACCTGTCTGAAGGCCACCACAAGGGACATATTTAATAAATGGTAATAAAAAGTTATCTTGATTCCATTGGGAATCTTCTGTTTTCATTTTAACAATGAAAAATAATTTTTTCCCTCTATTACTAAAGTACCTACTGTTATCTTCATGGTAAAATTGTGAAAGAAAACAGCCATTTAATATATGATGTGTTGCATTAAATTGTTTAAAATATGTATAAAAACAAGGAATAAACTTTAACATTGTCAAACTCTTTTGTGCATTCAAACCAGGCCTTGAATACATTGAAGGTTGCCTCTCCATGTGAGTTGTTGGCTAGCTGACCCCTCAATTAGAAATACTTGCTATGTCAGCCTCTGGTTCTGCTCCTGAAGTTGATGGAAACTATGTTGAAGTTTCAAGTTCCTGCAGCAGCCAATGATGACTCGGTACAGCCAATGTGTACAATGGATAGCGCCTCCAGACTGGCACTCTTCCATAGCGCCAGACAGCACTATGCACCAGGCTAGTAAAACACTGGAAACTCTCTAGAATCAACAATGCTGCAACTTGCTCACTGTGAAGAACATGCTAAGTGGAGCCATGATACCAGGATACTGTAAGTAAAACTTAAACACAATTGGCATTATGGCCTGCTCCCATGGAGAGATAACATGCAAAGTATTACAAACCTGAAACTTAAAACTATTAATTGCAACTCTGAATCCTTTGCATTAAGTAATACTTTAATTAATATTAAGTGCTGTACTTTTATCCTGTACTACGTATATGCCTAATAATTATAACATTATCTTTTCTATTTTGGATCAAGTGCAAAAGTATATTAGACATGTTAGATTCCTAGTAAATTCATTTCCTAAACAGTTAATAAACATGTCTATAGAATAAGGTGGCAGTCTCAGCCAGGCTCAGTCAACTTACTATATTCTACTGTATTCTCCTGTGTAGCAAAAATGAGGCTTGCTTGCTAATAATGAGTCACCTATTGAACAAGTCAAAATCACCAGAAATTGTACAATTAAAATCAAAATGTAAAAAAAAACTTTATTCTGTAGTTCTGATCACTCCCACAGCCGAAAACTAAGAAAATTTCCAACTTGGTGTACTAATCCTGAATGAAACCAATTGCCCAAAGGGTGCCAGTTCACCAGGAGCATCTGAGAGAGCACATGAGTGCCAATCATTAAACAGCTTGAAATGTGTCTTCAAACAAAGCTAAGTACCTATTGCAATTTCTCTCTAAAAATAAATAACTTAGAAAAAAATATATATATATATATACTGTTCCCACCAGCTTTTAAAAAGGAGTGCCATCTTTATAAGCACCTAACCTTGTCTACCTCTGTAATCCAATGTCCTCTTTTAAAAATGGGCATTTCACATTTTTAATTAAATTTGTTTCTTTCAGGGAAAATGCAAACCAAATGTGCTAAAGGCTTGTTTAGAATGTATGAAGTCCATGCTAAAAGCTTACCTAGGATGTGGAAGATATATGATAATTCAAGCCTATTGAGAACTGAAACAAAAGGACCATTTGGCCTTTCTTCTCTGTATAAAAGGACTCAAAAATCTTGCTCGGGGCTCAGGGTTAAAACAGAAAGCTCCCAAGTCTGGCCAGCAGTCAATAAATCATTTTTCCTTCTCTAAATCATTCCTGAGTCCTGGCCTTTCTATATGCAAATAATTGAACCTCTCTCAAATTCTACAACAGTATGATCCTTTTCTATAAAATGGATATCAAACCCTTGTAGGACATGTGGTTTCTAAATGTTTTCTGTTGAGTAGGCTGCCTTTTTACATTCCTGAAAAAGTCTTTTTAACAACTGTTTAATTTTGAGAAGGTCTTATTAATCTATTTTTCTTTTTCTTTTCCTCATGCTTTGGATATAAGGTTTAAGAAACTACCACCTACCACAATATCTTGAAGATGTTTTCCTACCTTTTTCTTCTAGGAGCTTTATGGTACTTGCTTTTACATTTAGATCCTTAGTCCATTTTGAGTTAATTTTTGTTTAAGGTATGAGATAAGAGTCCTCTTTCTTTCTTTTGTATATGGATATCTGTTTATCCCAGCACCATTTGTTGAACAGACTGTTGTGACCCAACTGGGTGGGTTTCACAACCTTGTCAAAAATCACCTGACCACAGTTTTGAGGGTCTATTTCTGAGTTCTTGATCAGTTCTATTGGTCAATCTGTCTATCTTTATGCCAGTAACATGTTGTTTGTACTACTGCAGCTAAAATATATGCTTTAAAGTCATTATTGTGTTTAGTAATGGAAGAAAATGTGGCATTGGTGTGGAGAAAATGGCCATGATGGCTGCTGGGGGTAGGGAGTGGGAGGAAGAGATGAGATGTGGAGGCATTTTCGGGACTTGGAATTGTCCTGGGTGGTGCTGCAGGGACAATTATTGGACATTGTATGTCCTCCCATGGACCACTGGGTGGAACGTGGGAGAGTGTGGGCTATGATGTGGACCATTGACCATGAGGTGCAGCAGTGCTCAGAGATGTATTCACCAAATGCAATGAATGTCTCATGATGATGGGGGAGATTTTGTTATGGGGGTAGGAGTGGGGGTGAGGGGGATGAGGGGTATATGGGGACCTCATATTTTTTTAATGTAATATTAAAAAATAAATAAAGACAAAAAATAAAAAGCTAACAAATAAAAAATTAATTAATTAAGTCAGGACATGAGATCTGAAAATTTGTTGTTTCTAAAGACACTTTTGGCTATACAGGGCCCCTTGCCATTGCAAACAAATTTGGCACCTGGGTTTTCTATTTCTGCATAAAAGGTTCTTAGGTTTTTTGTTTTTATTTTATTTCTTGGGATTGTATTGAATCTGTAAATCAGTCCCAAATTATATTCGATGTATAATGTTAAAATTTTATGTTTTTTCTTTAGAGTAATGATGCAGCACATTTTCTTTGTGAAATTGTATACACTCCCAAATACAATTACAGAGGCATTTACTATTAACTTTTTAAAATATGTAAGCCCATGCACACTAGACAGCTGCTGAATATTCTAGTAATCAATTTCCATCATTGATTATCATCCCTAAGGAATTAAAATCAAATATGTTCTGCTTGTTTTTTCATGATTCTTCACCTTCAAGGTCTTCTCAGACCTTGTTGTTAGGCCCCCCCCATTGACCACTCTTGGCAATTGCTTATAAAAAATACCTCTTCTCCTTCTCCCCTTGTCCTACCCAGGTTTACATTGCCACAAAAATCAAATACAATCTCTCCAATCCCCACTCTTGCTTGGCCAATCTCTACATCTCTACACATACAACATTGTAGAGGCACAGATATCATGGCCACCATAACTTTTGGCTTCCCACATCACCGGTTTTGTTGAGCCCCACCCTCCTGATGTGCTCACCATGGACTCTGCCAGAGATGTCACTCTTCTCCTCGCACCTATGAATACTGCTAAGCTTTTTTCATACACATCTGGTGTCACTCATCATTGCCACAACTGATTATGTACAAAAAGATCCCTAAAACTCAGCATCCTATAAAAAAAAGATTATTTATGGAAAGTGGAGTGAGAAGAAAATAATTTAGACTCATGAAAAGAAACCCCACAAACTTATCCCTTTGACTGTTAAACCTGACCTACCATCTTTCTTGAGGAAAACTTCCTAGTTCCCAGGTTAATTTATGGTTCCCCTGTTGGCATATACCCCATTTCCCTGAACACTTGCAAGTTATATCGTCCCTGTTTAAATAATGAGTTGCCTGACAGCAAAGTGACCTCCAAAAGGCACAGCTATTTATTTATTATTTGAAAATGTAATCCTTAGCAAAATTCCAGATATATTATTAAATATTAAAAATGTGCTTGGTGAAAAAGAAAAGTTCAAATAGTCAACGTAACCCATATAATTTAGAATATGAGGTAAAATTCTGACTAAAGGCAAAAGTATATAAAAACCATGTGTACTGGGCTCTTTGCTTTCATGAGTCACCCAGGTTTGGCCTCTGTTGTTTCTAAGAACAACCAGACCTCTGAAGTCTTGGCTTTCTGGAGAACTCTTATGCTGAAATTAACCTCAGGAATATCATCTATCCCAGTCATTCAGTACCACAGTGTCCAGAATTATTTTCCCTGATCACCAATTTAACAATGAATTATTGATAATAGGAAAATATTTCAATAAATGAAATGGTACAAATATTTGTAGAAATAATAAAAGATAATAAAAATCTTGGAAAAAAGAATGGGTGGATTCAAAACTCAGAGTGAATGATGGTTAAGAGTGGACTTACTGATATTCTATTCATGAACTATTGTGATTAGTAATCAAAGAAAATGTGACATTGGTGTGGAGAAAGTGGCCATGGTGGCTGCTGGGGGTAGGGAGTGGGAGGAAGAGATGTGATGTGGGGGTGTTTTGGGGACTTGGAATTGTCCTGGGTGGTGCTGCGGGGACAGTTACTGGACATTGTATGTCCTCCCATGGCCCACTGGGTGGACTGTGAGAGAGTGTGGGCTATGTTGAGGACCATTGACCATGAGATGCAGAGGTGCTCAGAGATGTATTCACCAAATGCAATGAATGTCTCATGATGATGGAGGAGGTTGTTGTTAAGCAGGGAGGAGTGGGGTAAGGGGGTGGGAGATATATGGGGACATCATTTTTTTAATGTAACCAATTAAAAAAATAAAGACAAAAAAAAAGAATGACATTCTAATATAAGAATTTAGAGTTAGAGCCTGAGAGTTGTAAATTCAATATCTTTGGTTAAGTGGAGGTGGATTTTTAAAATAAATGTCATATTTTGCTATTTTTTGTTAAAATATAAGGTTGCAAATGACAAATTGGTTAAATTACATTTTTATATATAATAAAATGTTCAAACAGAATCTGCCCTTTTATAAAAGCAACCTCAGGGTAATTGGATAATAAGGGGAAAATAGTATCTTAGTAAGAGACTAGGGTGAATTATGTGGGGTGAAATATGGAAATTCATGTCAACAACCTTAATGACTAAGTTCTCCTGGGCTGAGTGACAAAGGAAGAGGACAATATCCATTTACCCATTCCTAGTGTCTCCTGCCCACTATCTTAAAATACTTTTCTCCATTCTTTTGTGAGTATTGATATTGCAGGGACTTCAGAAAGATACATGCAAACTTATGGAAGAAGACTTCAGATAACCCGACTAGACTACATAAATAAAGCAAAGGAGTTGTGATATGTCTTGTTTTACATTTTTGTTATATTTCAATTTGTTTATTGGGAGTGAAGTTGAACTTTTTCTGCCATGTATATTGGCTACTTTAAATTATTTAGTGAGCCATCTGTATGAGGGTTCCCTGGGGAAACAGAGCCAACAGGAGATATCTGTAAAGGGTATGAGATTTTATAAAATTATCTCATGTAATCATGCAGATGCACAAGCCCAAATCCTGTAGGTCAGGCTGCAAGGCAGGGGCTCTGGTGAAGGTCCTTGATTGATTTCCCCATGAGATGTTAGCTATCCAAAGTAGTGATGGGAATTTTCTCTCTGAATACTGAAATCACTTGTCCTTTTAAGACCTTCAACTGACTAGATGAGATATCATTCATTGCTGATGGCAATCTCCTCATCTGATTATAGATCTAACCCATCATTTATGCAATCAACTAAGTGATGATTAAAGTCCATGAATTTCATGCTACTTTACTGGAATTGTAGTTGGTGCTGGGGTTTAATATATATCTAGGGGATTTGAATCTCTGGACTGACAATATGATGGCCAGGCCCTGAGCCTCAACAGACTTCAACTCCTACACTCTGATTTATTGGACTTACCCCAGTCAGCTAACATGGAGTTGAAGAATGTCAACCACCACACCATGGAGCCTAGAGTGCCTACAACTGAAAGCAGGAGGATTGCATCCAGTATCCATGTGGAATCTAAGCCCCCTCTTGACATAGATGTGCAATGGACACAACCATTCCAAGGTCCACAGAGAAAATGTGGCATTGGTGTGGGAAAAGTGGCCATGGTGGCTTCTGGGTGCAGGGAATGGGAGGAAGAGATGAGATGCTGAGGCGTTTTTGGGACTTGGAATTGTCCTGGGTGGTGCTTCAGGGACAATTACCAGACATTGTAGATCCTCCCAGGGCCCACTCGATGGAACGTGGGAGAGTATGGGCTATGATGTGGTCCATTGACCATGAGGTGCAGTGATGCCCAGAGATATACTTACCAAATACAATGGATGTGTCATGATGATGGGAGAGAGTGTTGCTGTGGGGAGAGTGGTGGGGTGGGAGCGGTGGGGTTGAATGGGACCTCATATTTTTTTAATGTAATATTTTTAAAAAACGAATAAAAATAAATTTAAAAAATATAAAAAAATAAAGTCCATGAAATGCCCTTGTACTACAATTAGCCCACTGCTTGTTTGACCAAACAATTCAGTATTGTTAGCTGGCTGAGTTGACACATTAGCCTAACCATCACACCATCTAATTACCTTTCTTGATAGTTTTGTTGTTGAAATTATGTTTATTATCTTGGAAAAACCTATCATATATTAAATATGCCATTTCTTTTGTTGAGATTTTTTCCTTAAGGAAATAGTTTCCTCTTTAGTGACTAATTTTTAAACATTTTTTATTCTTACTGTTATTTTGTTTTAAATTCTATGTAGTTAATTTTCCCTCTTCCATTATATGCAGGTTTCATTTTCTCACTTTTAGATAAATTATTTATCAATATGTTTTCATATGTTTATTACATTTATATTTAATACATTATACATTTTATAAAGGAAATATCCAAAGTCTAACTTGATCTTTTATACAAATTCAAATTATAAAAATAAAAAATTAATAGTAGTATACTCATTGGTTTTAGATTATTTAATCCATATATTTTTAACATATTTGTGTTTATTTTTAAAAGATACATAGATCACACAAAATTTGTACATTAAAAAATATAGGAGGTTCCCATATGCCCCACTCCCTATACCCCCACTTTTCCCACACCAACAACTTCTTTCAATAGTGTGGTACATTCATTGCATTTGATAAATACATTTTGAAGCATTGCTACACAGCATGGATTGTAGTTTACATTGTAGCTTACACTCTCTCCCAGTCCATTCAGAGGGTTATGGCAGAATATATAATGTCTTACATCTGCCCCTGCAATATCGTTCAGGAGAACTCTAGGTTCCAAAAATGCCCCCATATCACACCTCCTTTTCCCTCTCCCTGCCTTCAACAAATCCAGTCACCACTGTCTCCACAGCAATGATGTAATTTCTTTCATTGCTAGAGTCACAATAATTCTATAGTAGAACACCAATAAGTCCATTCCAATCCACATTTTATTCCCCCATCCTGAGGGCCCTGCAGTGGTGAAGCCCACTCTACCTCACAATTGAGAGGGGCTAGATCATACATGATTGATGGATGGGACTCTCATGCCCACAGCTGTCGACACTCTTGGTTCCCTGGTGTGGTGGTTATCCATTCTCACCTCCCTGTCAGCTGACCTGGGTAAGTCCAATGAACTGTAGAGTATGTGGTGCAACACCACTAAGTCTCAGGGCACAGCTAGCACATGGACAACCCAGAGATTCACATCTCCTGGACATACACTAACCCCAGCACCAACCACAGGTTCAATAAAAGGGACAGAAGAGGCATGTGTAGAGAAGTCATATCTAAGTCCAACTCCATGACACTCAGGAACACAAATTCCAGTGTAGGATCCGCTGGCAAGGCACCAAACTCCAGAGCCATCTGCCATGAATGTAGGACCTGGGTCTCTCTGTACCCATCATGAATACCACTATCAG
This sequence comes from Dasypus novemcinctus, assembly GCF_030445035.2. Classification (NCBI taxonomy): domain Eukaryota; kingdom Metazoa; phylum Chordata; class Mammalia; order Cingulata; family Dasypodidae; genus Dasypus; species Dasypus novemcinctus. The sequence goes on along the minus strand of NC_080694.1, from coordinate 3,931,716 downwards.
GGATTATATCTACTTTGGCTGTCTCTGAGATTCTGCTGAGATGTGCATAAGCATCACCCCTCTGATGATTTCCCAACTCACTTTGAAGTCTCTTAGCCATATAAACTCATTTGTCCTTACCATTTTATTTGACTTCTGTTTCTAGTTGCATCACCAGCCAGTGTTTGATAGTAATCCATCAGCACTAGGGAGGATCATCTCTGGGAGTCATGTCCCATATTGGGAGGAAGGTTGTGAATTTTTTGCTAAGTTTGGCTTAAAGAGTGGCTACATTTTAGCAACATGGAAGTTCTTAGGAAGTAACTCTTGAGCACCCTGCAACACCAGGCCAGGTTGAAATTTTAAGTGCAGCAGACTCATAAGCATAGTCATCAGTATGAAGGGCCCATCATTGGACCATCCTTCTTCACTGGTCATTGCCCTTGCACTTGGGGGATTGTTGCTGTTCCATTGGGGAATGCAGCAGAGCTCCCCAGGATGGGAACCCAGCACTCCCTCTGTTGTCATGTGAGACTCTGCTCACTATGTCAATACTTAACGAACATCCAAACATATCTATACACTTTATATGCATGCCCAGGTGCACTCTCTCCCTTGCATCCCCCATCAATGACACCCCACACCAATTTCCTCCCCTGCTATAGTTGAACCCCTCAGTGGTCCAAAACTCTTTCAAAAATGAACCCTAATATATTTCCAAATTCAATTACTAGGAAAATGAAATAGGAATGATAAGTTTAAACATTAGAAATAAAATACATAATAATTTAGAAAAACTAAAATTAAAAAATCACGGTATTAAAAAATGAAAAATATAAATTTTTTTTATGTTTTACCTTTCATCACTGTAATAGGTGTTGTCCTGTATGTACAGAGGCAAGATGATCTCTTCCATTACTTTCTCAGTGCCTTACTACTTTTCTTTCATTATGTCTTCAAAGAAATTTTATGTCACAGTAAAATCACATACAGAATATAAGGGATTCCCATATACCCAACATTATCCCCTTTTTTGCCCTTCCCCAACAATGATCTTTTTACATGTGGATGTTACATTTGCTACAACTGATGCATAAATATTAAAACATAGCCACTAATCATGTCCAGTAGTTTTAATTATGGTTTATATTTTAGACTGTACACTTCCATAATTTTTGTGAAATTTAACATGGCCTTTATGCATCATTTCATGATCATGCAGAACACTTCCATTGCCCCCCAATAACTCCCTCTTTCATCTATTCTAGTCTTCTCTCCTTGCCTCAGGGCCCACAGTGACAACCAAGCTTCACTGCTTGAAGGACAAGTTTCATAGATACTTGCAACAATGCTGAGGACTTGGCACACTAGTCTGCCCTCCCCCATTAGGAGCCACTGATGCTCTTGAGAGTCGCCCTTCCCTCTGTTTGAGAACTTCGGGCCTGCCCAGGATGGCGAAACAACATCTTCCCACTCATTGTATGGGTCTCCACCCACGAATATAACACAGAATAACAAGATGAGCACTCAAACACTCCCAAGAAACCTGCTGCAGGTGCACCCTGTGCCAAATGCCCCCCATCCAACACACTAAACCAGGAAACCTTCCTTATTATATTGCCCAAAGATTTTTCTCAACATTATAGTTTCAACCATGTATCTGCCAATCTCCCCTATGTTAACTTGTTACACCGACCCTCCCCCATACATAGTAAGAATTATTTTAGAATTTCTTAATTTGTTTATTCATGTGTGAGAGCCAATTGCTTCAATGCTGAAGCAAGCTGAGATGTTGTCATAACTATCAAAATTTTGCATGATGCCTTGGTATCTGTGATGGCTAGGCTATTGTGTCAACTCAGCCAGGTAATTGTGTCCAGTTGCTTGGTCAAGCAAGCACTGGGCTAACTGTAATACAAGGGCATATATGAACTTTAGTTACCTTTGACTTTACTGCAGTGGAAAATCATAGATAGCTGGTTATAATTATATCAATCAGGGAGATTGCCATTAGCAAGAGTGATGCTTAACCCAATCAATTGAATCCCTTAAAAGGGGAAGTGATTCCGGAATTGAGAGTGAATTTCCCAGCTCGTCTTTGGACAGCCAACATCTCCCAAAACTCATCAAGAACCTTCACTGGACTTTCATTGCAGCCCTGGAACCTGGACTTATGCATCCTCATGGCTGCATGAATCACATACTATTGACAGATATCTCTTGTTGATTCTTTTTCCCTAGATATCCCTGACTAATACAGCTTGGTACTAGGAGTGGTTTTGGAGTAACAGAGTCTTAAACATGGGGTGTCTGAGGTGGTTCTGGGAGTTATGCAATTGCCTTTCTACACTAATTGGACTCAAGGGACAACTCCCTTTCCCATAACAAAGATGATGCTAACAGTCCATGACTCGAGTTGGTAATTGAGATATGCAAAATATCCTCACTGGATTCCCCTACTTCCATGCTTATAAGAAGCAAGGATCTGGGTAAGAGTGTGTTCAACATCTTAACAGTTTTGTGGGGTTAAACAGTATAATGATGTTGGCTGGCTCCTCCTAGATACTCTGGATACTGTTACAAAAGAAGAGATGAGTTAAAGGCTTCAAATTTGAAACTTAAACACTGATAGATAATGTAAAAATTTCTATGTGTGCTCTGAAAGAAAATCTTGTCTTCTGTAGCCACAGGCTCAAAATATCTGAGAACCAAATTCAGGTTCTCATTGTAAGAGTAGTGGGTTACAAAGGAAACTAAAATAACCCCACAGAGTTTCTGCAGTTAAAGTGAAGGCATTGATTGGAAAACAGTGGAATCCAGAGAATTGGGATGGAAACTTATGAGATGATGATGAAATTGATGGAAACATTGAAACCCTGAATTCTGCTGAAACTTTACCAGATAAGCCTGCCATGCCCTGCCCTGCCCAGGCCACACCCTGTCAACTTTGTATCATCCACCCTCCAGCCTGCCTCAGGGAGTCTGAAACAACGTCCAGCCAAACTGAAGCCTGCCCTACCCAACCTCCAGCCTTCCCCCGGGAGTCCGGACATCCTCTCAGTCCTGAAGCACATACCAGCCAAATTCCTGCAGGCACTGCTGAGCCTCCAGTCTGTCCTAAGGAAACTGCCTTCCAACACCTGCCTGAAGAGATTAATCCTGTCTCATGAGAAGAAAATGTAAGGGAATGCCCTGAGGTTAGTAGCTTGCAAGGCATTTCTAATCCTTCTCCTTACCCACCCCTTCCACCCTTCTTGTCTTCTGTCTTCAAGACCTTTTACTAGACTAAAATCACAAAGTTAAAAGTCCCTAGAGGTGAAATACAAAGTGTGACCCTTGAGGAAGTAAGGTATAATCAGAAAGAACTGCATGAGTTTTCCAACTTATATAGACAGAAATCAGGGTAATATATTTGGGAATGGATACTAAAGGTATGGGATAATGGTGGAAGGAATATAAAGTTGGATTAAGCTGAATTTATTGATATGGGCCCACTAAGTAGAAATTCTGGATTCAACGCTGTAGCTTGAGGGGTTGGAAAGGGCTCTGACAATTTTGTTTAGGTGGCTGATTGACACATGGGCCAAAAGATGACCTAGCATGTCTGAGGTTGTGATGTCTGATTTGCCCTGGTACACAGTAGAAGAGGGAATTCAAAGGCTTAGGGAGATTGGAATGCTAGAATGGATTTACCATTTGAGAACTTCAACCCCACCACAGGAATCTCCAGAGGACACACCTTTAACCAGGACTGTGAAGAATAAATTTGTAAGACTAATTCCATCTTCACTGAAGAGCACTGTGGTTGCTCTTCTCTGTTGTGATATTAATGATGTCCAGATATTACTGTAGGGAGGGCTGTGATGGAATTAGAATCCTTAAACATTATGGGGATGATTGGATGTTGGTCTGGTAAAAGTCAAGTATCAGCAGTTAATCACTAAAGTCAAGGTGGGCGTGGCTCCTGCAATGAAAGGCAGATTTAAAAAAGCACTCAAAAATAGTCTGAGTTATGTCGAGTTATGGTATTGACTAATACATCACGGTGTACCTAGCAGTGAAATAAATGGGCAGTCTATTAAATTTCTTCAGGATCTGTATTAACAGAAGAGTTCTATGTCAAGTGAACAAAATCCTAACCCAAATTACAGAGGCAGAGGTTCACGTCCCCTTAAACAATTCCCAGACTGGAGACAGTTTACAGACCCAGAGCCCCTTGAATGAGGAGGAGGCAGAGTCTCCTTGGGGAAGGATCCTGTTAAACTGCCCAAAATTTATACTCTTAATCTTCCTCCTGATGTGGGATATGGGTGGGAGGCTCTTTGTTTCTTCAGAGATAACCTAAGCTGTTTGACTTGCGGGTGTAGAATGGTAAGAGGCTGCAGTCCTGCCCTTAGTGACAATGGCAACGACTCCAGTCCCAGGAAACAGTTTAACAATGCAAGGTCTATAAACTTTAAGTATTTAGGGGAAATGCAAACCAAATGTGCTAAAAGCTTATCTAGAATGCCTGGAGTCCATGCTAAAAGCTTACCTAAGATGTGGAAGATATATATGCTAATTCAAGCCTATTGAGAACTGAAACAAAGGGACCATTGGGCCTTTCCTCTCTGTATAAAAGAAATTTGAAAACTTTGTTCAGGTCTTGGGATTCAAACAGAAAGCTCCCAAGTCTGGCCAGCCGTCAATAAACCATTTTTCCTTCTCAAAATCATTCCTGAGTCCTGGCCTCTCTATACGCAAATAATTGAACCTCTCTCAAATTCTACAACACTCCCACCTTTCCCCAAGGAAATCTACAGGCTTTTACCAGAATAACCATGCATTGGGGAAAAGGAAATGATCAGACATTTTGGAGATTATTAGACACTGGCTCAGAAGCAACAATTCCAGGAGACCCAAAACATCACTGTGGTCCACCAGTCAGAGTAGGGGCTTAAGGAGGTCAGGTGATTAATGGAATTTCAGCTCAGGTTCATCTCACAATTGGCCCAGTGTGTCCCTGGACCCATTCTGTGGCTATTTCCCCAGTTCCAAAATGCATAATTGGAATAGACATACTCAGTAACTGGCAGAATCCCCAGACTGGATCCCTGACTTGTGGAGTGAGGGCTATTATGGTTGGAAAGGCCAAGTGGAAGCCACTAGGACTGGCCCTATGTAGCAAAATAGTAAACCAAAAGCAATACCAGATTCCTGGAGGGATTGCAGAAATTAGTGCCACCACCGAGGATTTGACGGATGTAGGTGTGGTGATACCCATCACATCCCCATTCAACTCTCCTATTTGGCCCAATACAGAAAACAGATGGATCTTGGAGGATGGCAGTAGATCATCATAAACTTAACCAGGTGGTGACTCCAATTGCAGCTGCTGTCCCAGATGTGATATCATTGCTTGAGCAAATCAACACGTCCCCTGGTACCTGGTATGCAGCTGTTGATTAGGCAAATGCGTTTTTATCAATTGCTATTAATAAGGACCACAGAAACAGTTTGCTTTCAGCTGGCAAGGTCAGCAGTATATCTTCACTCTCTTGTCTCAGGGGTCTATCAACTCTCCAGCCCTATGTCATAATATTGTCTGCAGGGATCTTGATCATCTCTCCCTCCCACAAGATATCACATTGGTCCATTATATTGATGATATAATGTAGATAAGACCTAGTGAGAAAGAAGTAGCTAAGATTCTAGATTTATTAGTAAGGCATTTGCATGAGAGAGGATGAGAGATAAATCAAACTAACTACAAGGTCCCTCCAACTCAGTGAAATTTCTAGGTGTCCAGTGGTGTGGAGTATGTTGAGATATTCCTTTAAAGTGAAGGATAAGCTATTACGTCTTGCGGCGGTTTGCTCGGTCGGTAGAGGTGGGGCCTGGCTGCGGATGAGGGGTCGGTCCAGCTCAGGACAAGGGGTCAGTCCCGCTTGGGACGAGGGGTCAGTCCGGCAGCAGACGAGGGGTCGGTCTCACAGGGGTTGCGCGGTTCGGCTGACGGGGTCGCCCGGCGAAGCCGGCCACGAACTGGGGACAAGGGAGGCCAGGCCCTTGTCGGGGGCTCTCAGGACTGGAGGGCGCATGGCAGAAGAACTACCGCGGAGACAAGGTAAACATGCAAGTCCACTTTATTGAGGGAGAGGCAACAGTTTTATAGAGGCTGGGGAAGGCTGATTGGTCGAAGCCACGCCCTGTTCTGATTGGTTGCCGGTGAAAGGTCAGTGGGTGGTACTGGATGGGGGAGGGGTGGTGATTAGGGATTGGCTGTCGCTGTTACTGGGGGAAGGGGCAGGGTTTAGGGATTGGTGGCTGCTGTTGCTGGGGTGGAGGGCAGACTTGAGTTTCCCGCCCACGCCTGGCTGTTGCTGCTGTCGGGGGAAAGGAAAAGGGCAGACTGGATTTTTCCGCCCACGCCTGGCTGTTGCTGCTGTCAGGGGAGGGGAAAAGGACAGACTGGAATTTTCTGCCCTGTGCCTGCGCAGGGAGAAAGAAGAAGAAGGGTGCCGCCCCACAGGCATCGTGTGGCGCCATCCGGGAGGAGGGGTGGCCGTGGAAGCATGGCTGCCAAGAAGGGGAGACCCGAGGGCACTCTGCGCCCATGCCGAGCTTCCTTCAAGGGTGGCGGTGGGCCCAACCAACCACCCTATTATGGGGGCAGCGGTTTGGAATAGGCCTACCGCAGCCGCCGCCCCTCGCCAGGCCAGCAGACCACATTTCAGCCCGAGCGGTGACCGCAGCATCTGGCTCCTCCTACCACCAAAAAAGAGGCATGATGCTTAGCTGACTCTTTGGATTTTGGAGGCACCACATTCCTCATTTGGGTGTGCTATTCCAGCCCATTTTCTGGGTGACAAAAAAATGCTGCTAGTTTTGATTGTGGGCTGGAACAAGAAGAGACTCTGCATCAGGTCCAGACTACTGTGGAAGCTGCACTACCACTTGGGCCATATGATTCAGCAGATCCAATGGTGCTGGAAGTTTCCCTGGCAAGTAGAGATGCTATTTGGAGCCTTTGGTGAGTCCCTATAGGAGAATCACAATGCTGATTTTGAAGCAAAGCCCTGCCATCCTCTGCAGATAACTACTCCACTTTTGAGAAAGAACTTTACATACTACTAGGCCTTAGTAGAGCCTGAATGCTTAACCATGACACATCAAGTTACCATGAGAGCTGAGTTACCTACCATAAGCTGGGTATTATCTGACCCACCAAACCACAAAGTTGGATGTGAACAGCAACACTCCGTAATAAAGTGGAAGTGGTATATATGAGATAGGGCTCAAGCAAGTCCTGGAGGCATGTGTAATTTGCAGGAAGAAGTAGCCCAAATGCCCAGGTGACCGCCCCTGTCAGGTTACCTTCTCTTTCCCAGACCATAGGTTTGGTCTCTTGGGAAGACCCTTAAAATCAGTTGACTGGGGAATAGAAAACTTGGGCCTGGCTTACAGATGGTTCTGCATGATAGGAAGTTACCACACAAAAGTGGACAGCTGCAGCACTGCAGCCCTTTTCTAGGACACCCCTGTAGGACAGTGGTGAGAGCAAATTCTCCCAGTTGGCAGAACTTTGAGTAGTGCACCTGGTTTTTCATTTTGCTTGGAAGAAGAAATGGCCAGAGGTGCATTTGTACACTGATTCATGGGCTGTTGCCAATGGTTTGGGTGGATAGTCAAGAACTTGGGAGGAGCATGATTGGAAAATTGGTGACAAAAAGGTCTGGGGAAGAGATATGTGTATTGACTTTTTGAGTGGGCAAAATCATGAAAATGTTTGTGTCCCACATGAATGCTTACCAGGGGGTAACTTCAGCAGAGGAGCATTTTAATAATCAAGTGGATAAGATGACCTGCTCTGGCTAATGCTCAGGCTCTTTCCCCAGTTACTCCTGTCATTGCCCAGTGGGCTCATGAACAAAGTGGCAATGGAGGTAGGGATAGAGGTTATGCATGTGCTCAGCAGCACAGACTTCCCCTTGCCAAGGTTGACTTGGCAACAGCCACTGTTGAGTGCCCAATCTGCCAGCAGCAGAGACCCACATTCAGCCCCCAATATGGCACCATTCCTCAAGGTGACCAGCCTGCTACCTGGTGGCAGGTTGACTACATTGGGCCTCTTCCACCATGAAAGGGGCAGTGATTTGTTTTAACTAGAATAGACACATATGCTGGATATAGACTTCCATTTCCTGCATGCAATGCTTCTTCCAAAACTACCATCTGTGGACTTACCAAATGTCTTATCTACTGCCATGGCATTCCACACAGCATTGCTTCTGATCAAGGAACCCATTTCACAGCCAATGATGTGCAGGAATGGGCACATACCCATGGAATTCATTGGTCTTACCATGCTCCCCATCAACCTAAAGCAGCTGGATTGGTAGAATGCTGGAATGACCTTTTGAAGACTCAATTATGGTACCAACTAAGTGACAATATCTTGCAGGGCTGGGACAATGTTCTCCAGGAGGCTGTGTATGTGCTCTAAATCAGCATCCACTCTATGATGCTTTTTCTCCCATATCCAGGATCCACGGGTCCAGGAATCAAGGGTAGAAATGGCAGTGGCACCACTCACTATTACCCCTAGTGACCTACTAGGAAATTTTTTGCTTCCTGCCCCTGCAACATCCAAATATGCTGGTCTACAGGTTTAAGCCCAAAAGGAGGAATACCGTCACCATGAAACACAACAATGATTCCATTGAACTGGAAGTTAAAACTGCCACCTGGCCACTTTGGGTTCCTCTTACCTCTGAATCAACAGTCAAAAAAGGAATTACTATCCTGGCTGGGGTGATGATCCTGACTATCAAAGGGAAATAGGACTGCATCTACATAAAGGGGGTAAAGATGAGTTTGCCTGGTAATATAGGAGATCCTCTAGGGCATCTCCTAGTACTGCCATGCCCTATGATTAAAGTCAATGGAAAATTGCAACAACCTAATCCAAACAGAACTAACAATGGCCCAGAATCTTCAGGAATGAGAGTTTGGTCACCCCATCAGGCAAAGAACCATGGACAGCTTAAGTGCTTGCTGAGGGTAATGGCAACATGGAATGGGTATTGGAAAAAGGTAGTGATAAATATGGACTTCAACTATGTGACCAATTACAGAAATGAGGATTATAATGGTCATGAATCTTTCTTCCTTGTTCATTATGATGATTGAATATGTACACAAAATGAATTTCTTTATTTTCTTCCCCAAACTGTTCCCTTATCATATAGCATGCTGTATCCATTTCATGTCATTTGAGGATGTCAAGTTTGAGACTGAATATTGCCCAAGAAATTGCACCCTATTTTATATGGAATTAATGCATTTTTGGTTGTACACAGGTGAGTTGAACATTGTTAGGTGTATATGTATATATACATAGGTATATATATATATATATATATATGTGCACGTCTGTTATTGTTTTTACTTACAGACTAAGTATGGTTTAAGGAATTGTGTATGGTTGCCAAGTTGACAAGGGGTGGACTGTAGTTGGCTATTGTGTCAACTCGGCCAGGTAATTGTGACCAGTTGTTTGGTCAAGCAAGCACGGGGCTAACTGTAATACAAGGGCATTTATGGACTTTAGTCACCATTGACTTTACTACAGTGGTAAATCATAGATAGCTGGTTATAATTACACCAATCAGGGGGATTGCCATCAGCAGGAGTGATGCTTAACCCAATCAGTTGAATGCCTTAAATGTGATTCTGGCATTTAGAAAGAATTACCCAGCTTGTCTTTGGACAGCCAACATCTCCCAGAACTCATCAAGAACCTTCATAAGACTTTCATTGCAGTTCCTGGTTGCAGCCTGCCTGCGGAACCTGGACTTGTGCATCCCCACAGTGCATGAGAGACCCATAGAATCACATACTATTGACAGATATCTCTTGTTGATTTTGTTTCCCTAGAGAACCCTGACTAATATAAAGGGATATTCCAAATTGTCTTCCAAATGTGTGGAGGAGTGGCTGCCCTCACAGACAAGTGGGCATTGCTGAGAGAGTATGGGATGTGTTAAAACTCTGGCAGGTATACTGACTGTGCTACAGCAGGTAGCAGAGCAAGTGCACTTAAATAAGAAGGGAGACCACTAAATATCAGCAGCTATTGCATGGCCCCAGTTAGGAGCTTTGCTGATGTCTCCCAAGGCAGAACAAGTGGTAAAGACTTCTGTGTGCTACTTAGAAGTAGAATTAAAGTTAGAAAGAGGGCTCAGGATTGACACCAGAAGTCCATATTAATGAGTGGGTGCAGACATGAAAGATTCCTTAACTGATCACCTGCGCCAAGTTGATGATCAGTTAGAAATCCTGACTTGTAGATATGCTCTAGCTAGGGGCTGCAGCTTGCCTTCAGTCCAGGTCCAGAGGATATTAACCATCCCTGGGTGGATACCTAAGGCATGGTATCCTATAGGCTCCTCAGATGAGGGAAAAGAGGAGGAATCAGAAGCAGAAGAAATAAGGACCCCCTTTAGCGTGTACTTGTAATACAACAGAAGTTGATGGCATTACAGGACCAACCCCCTGGGGTACAATATTTCCAACACCCAAAGGTAAAATTTACATGTAACCATGAGGGACTATCCCACTGCCAAGTTGGGCAATTGGGGAAAAGTACAGGCTGAGATCTAGAGAGTCTGCTTAAATGGCTTCTAAGATTATAGGACCCTGGAGCAGAAGGAGTTGTACTATCTGGGGTGGAAATAAGTAAATTGGCATCCATTACCACTCATACTTCTCTAAGTCAGCATTCATACACCACCTCTAGAGAAACAAAAACAGCATTGTTATTGTTATAGATGGTTAATGGATGCCAGGATGCATGGACTAATGAAGGTGGTATACCCTATACCACCCCTCATTGGCAATCCGTGGAAGACATACAGCATATTCTACAGGGCTTGGGGATGAAACATACTATTTATGCTAGCAATTTTGTGGGAACTGACACTGAAATTTTTCCTGCAGGAATAAAAGATAATGTGTTACATACTGCACCCAACCGTTATTATGGACATCTGGTGTCAATCCTGAGATCCTAATGGGGCAACCTGAGTCACAAGCTGCTATAGCAGTCTTGGGGGAATCAGAAAGTTTTCAGAGAAAGGGGTTTGGGGCCTGGGCAGCAGGGGAAGTGCCCTAAGGACTTGATGGTCCTAATTGTGTGTTGCACAAGCACTGAGGATAGATCTTATTTCCATAGGCACTGAGCTATAAACAATAGATAGGCTGCCCAACACAGTTTTAGTGAGACTTTGGAGCAAGCTCCTTAAGGGTAAGAGAGTCAAGAAACTTTCCCCTCAGAATGATTATGGAGAAGAAAAATAGGGGAAAAAAGCTGCTATCCCAGTCCCAGGAAACTTTGGCTCCCCCAGCAGAAGACTGGCAGACACTGATCCCATTACCATAGAGGAGGGATCAAGATCCCCAGCTAAAAATAACCTGAGAATCAGAGGCCACATTTAGAGTCAACTACTTATTCATCCCTTATTAATCAGAAAAGGATGTTAACCTTGGTAAACACAGGAGCTAAATATAATTTGTGACAAAGTAGCATGATTCCAATGACCAGTGCTGGCTATAAACAAATATGGAGAAAAACAATTTATGTTAAGCAACAAAATTTTGTTTTACAAACTGAATGATTACCTCTCCAAAGGTATACAATGTATATTTCCCCTATACCCAAATTTATTTTAGGAATTGACATTTTCCAGAATGCCACATTACAGACCACCATAGGAGAATTCCACCTCCGATAAAGAGTGATAAATGCAGTTTGATGGTTAGGCTAATGGGTCAACTCAGCCAAAAAATGGTGCCCAGTTGTTTCGTCATGCAAGTACTGTGCTAATTGTAAGACAAGGACATTTCATGAACTTTAATCATCAGTGAGTTGATTGCATAGATGGCTGATTACATCTTCAATAAACCAAGGAGATTGCCATTAGCAATCAGTGACATCTTATCAAATCAGTTGAAGACTTTAAAAGGGAAAGTGATTTCAGAATTCAGAGAGAGAACTTCCAGCTCCATTTAAGACAGTCAACATCTCCTGGGAACTCCTTCATTGGAAGTCCTGGTTTGCAACCTGCCTTGTAGAATTTGTACTTTCCCATCCCCATGGTCACTTAAGAGAATTTTACATAATCTCATGCTGTTTACCAGTACCTCCTGTCAGTTCTGTTTCCCTAAAGAACCCTGACTAATACAGATGGTGCTAAGGGGACAAGCTAAATGAACCCAGTAAAGGTGCCCTCACCCTGAAAAATTGTGGCACACAAACAGCACAAACTCCTGGGAGGACACCAGGAAATTACTGCTAACATAAGGAATTACAAAAGATAGGAATAATAATAACTGCCCATAGTCCCTCCGAAAGTCCTATATGGCTGGTACAAAAGCCTGATGGAACATGACAACACATTATCATGAATTAAAGAAAAGAACACCACTACTGTATACAGTGATCCCATACATTGCTAACTTATTACAAGAAATTATTACTCAATTATGTCACTATAACTTCATTTTAGATCTTGCTAATGCTTTCTTTAGCATCTCCTTAGACAAGTCAAGACTGCGGTCACCCCTCCGGCTGAAGTGTGGTTTGCTGGCCTGGCAGGGGAGCGGCCGCGGTAGGCCTAATTCCGCTGCCCCCATAATAGGGTGGCTGGTCGGACTCACCGCCACCCCTGAAGGAAGCTCGGCATGGGCGCAGAGTGCCCTCGGGTCTCCCCTTCTCGGCAGCCATGCTTCCACGGCCGCCCCTCCTCCCAGATGGCGCCATCCGATGCCTTGTGGGGCGGCACCCTTCTTCTTCCTTCTCCCTGCGCAGGCGCAGGGCAGAAAATTCCAGTCTGCCCTTTTCCCCTCCCCCGACAGCAGCAACAGCCAGGTGTGGGCGGAAAAATCCAGCCCGCCCTTTTCCCCTCCCCCGACAGCAGCAACAGCCAGGCGTGGGCGGAAAAATCCAGTCTGCCCTCCACCCCAGCAACAGCAGCCACCAATCCCTAAACCCTGCCCCTTCCCCCAGCAACAGCGACAGCCAATCCCTAACCACCACCCCTCCCCCGTCCAGTACCGCCCACTGACCTTTCGCCGGCAACCAATCAGAACAGGGTGTGGCTTCGACCAATCAGCCTTCCCCAGCCCCTATAAAACTGTTGCCTCTCCCTCAGTAAAGTGGACTTGCGTGTTTACCTTGTCTCCGCGGTAGTTCTTCTGCCGTGCGCCCTCCAGTCCTGAGAGCCCCCGACAAGGGCCTGGCCTCCCTTGTCCCCAGTTCGTCGCCTGCTTCTCCGGGTGACCCCTTCGTCGCCGGCTTCGCCGGGCGACCCCGTCAGCCGAACCGCGCAACCCCTTGTGAGACCGATCCCTCGTCTGCTGCCGGACCGACCCCTCGTCCCAAGCGGGACCGACCCCTTGTCCAGAGCTGGACCGACCCCTCATCCGCAGCCAGACCCCACCTCTACCGACCGAGCAAGCCGCCGCAGCTGGCGCCCAACGTGGGGCAAAGCAACCCCACCACAGCACAACGTGGGGCAAGGCAACTCCACCACAGCCTCACTCCATAACCTGGCGCCCCCCCCCTCCTCTCTTCTCACCGTGGGACTTCTCTCGTGCAACATTGCTGCTACCTGAGCCTTGGCTACCTCATATGATCCACGGCGGTCTGGGAGAATCGCTGGATGGCTTTCTCCTTCCATGTCGGGGGCTTATACCGACCTGCTATGATTAAGAGGAGCCTTGGATTTCTCGGGAGTGCGCGCTTGCACGTCTGAAGTAATCCTACCACAGCCCTACGCCCTCCTCTCTTCTCACCTTGGGACTTCTTTCGTGCAATATTGCTGCTACCTGAGCCTTGGCTACCTCATATGATCCACGGCGGTCTGGGAGAATCGCTGGATGGCTTTCTCCTTCCATGTCGGGGGCTTATACCGACCCGCTATGATTAAGAGGAGCCTTGGATTTCTCGGGAGCACGCGCTTGCACGTCTGAAGTAACCCTACCATAGTCCTACGCTCTCCTCTCTTCTCACCCCTATCTTTTCGCTCTGCATTGCTGCTCCTGAACCTTGGCGACCTCATACGATCCACGGCGGTCTGGGAGAATCGCTGGATGGCTTTCTCCTTCCATGTCGGGGGCTTATACCGACCCGCTATGATTAAGAGGCGCCAATAAAACTCTCAGGAGCACGTGCCTGAGCACCTCCACCCCTGCCTTCACCTCTGCCTCCTCCCTTCTGCGCTTGCTCCCCTTTGCCTTGCTCCACTGCTCGTCGTCCCGCCCTCCCCTCGTCGGGGCCTTCTCTTGGCCCGCGACCACCATCGGAGCCCCACCGGCTCCGACCCCTCGTCTCACCGCGCACCTCGGCTCCCATCGCCGCGCTCTCAAGGTAAGGGCCCCTTTTCTTATCGGCTCCAAAAGGCCATTAGCAATGGGTAACATCCTATCTGCTAAGCAAGCCCCACAAGTTCGGGCTCCGCCGGTCTCCTAGACACTCACCGGTGTAAGATCTCTTTCAAACAGTTTCAAGTATATTGGGACCTTCTTCTCCCCTTTAATCTGTGGCTTACCACGTGTCAGCTTTGGGGCCCGGACACCTATACTCGCCTTATAGATAGGGTCACTTTTGCTGTGGAGCAGGAAGGTAAAAGATTCCCTCCTGGCTTATTACAGGCAACATAAAGTCCAGAAAAAATCTTGAAGGGTATAATCTATGATATGCTATATAAAAAAAGATTTAAAAGCAGCTATACCAAGAAAGTAAGAATTATGAGTCAACTGTAAATAAATTATATATTTCTGTTAATGTGTTGTAATTGTTCTGTGTTTGTCTGTCTGTTCGTTCAATGTCAACGTATATTGTGATACCTCCGGATGGTAAATATAAATTACTAGAAATCTTTAAAAGAGCTCTATTCAAATGGCCAAAAATTAAATAAGCGCTTATATTAATACTTAAGTTTATTATATTAATACATAAGTTTAAATGTTAATAAGATATCTACAATTAAAAAAAATTGTAAGTCTTAATTAACAAAATTAACTGTACGTCTTCATAAAAAGTTGTTCTTGCCTAGATTAAAATGAATAACTTATTTTTCTTCACAGGATAATATAAAGAATGTAAAACTTATATGAATATTAAAAAGGTTAAAAGTTTGTAAAAATGCTAACGGAAATGTAATAAGTTTTGCAAAAAGACGTATTTTGTCCTAAAGTAAGATGGCTAATTTTTCATAAACTCTTGAAATTTAATTTGCATGCGGCAAGTGTAAAAGGTATTGTGATAACTTTACGTAAGGGAATGTGTTCTGTAAAGATAAAATGTATCTTCAATAGTTTACATTAAGGTATTAAATGGCTAATTCCAAAAGGTCATTCTTAAATATATATATATAAAACTAAATTGATGATAATAATAATAAAAGGTAATTTTATAACAGGAAAGATTAACAGCAACCAAGCTCCCCTACCAACTTGCTTTTAGGAAACGGTTTCTAATATTGCATGCTACTAAGTATTTAAAGAAAAGTTATTTTTGAGGAAACAGAAGATGATTTTGTCTTTGCAGCCATTGTCTATTTAGAAACACCCCTCGCTATCAGCCTAGCCACTGTTGCGCCGGACGATTGGAACCTTAAACAAAGACTCCTCCTCACTGTCATCTTCCTATCTATCGTTACTATATTTACTGCCCTCATTCTCCTTCGTTTATAAAGCAGTCTCCTACAAACCACAAAGCTTCTGTCTTAAATGTACCATTCTCAACCCTATCCTCTAAATGATCTTCTCACTTCCCCCACAGCCTTTAATACTCTATTTCTTCCTCATAACCTTTGCTTTCTTGATAATATTTTCCGCCATCTGTCTAGCCGCTACCACCCCAGAAGATTGTAACCACGGCCCCCCATGCCGCCATCACTCTCAAGCAGCTCCAGGCCCGCAAAACGGCCCGCAACCCGCTTTCCCCGGCCCGCGGCCTGCTTTCTAGCATCTAATAACGTTTCTGCTTTTGCCTCCCCATACTTCTGCGGAGCTTCCTCCTGTCTCGACCTCACTCCTCTTCTCAGCCATCCAAAGCATCCCTTCTCATTCCCCGCCCCCCTCCTTTTTCGCTTGAACCCCTACTGCGTTGCAGATTGGGCCGCCCCATGTCGGCCTGCCCCATTAACATCGGCCTCTCTCGCGCCCGTGAAGACTTTGGCCTTCTTATTGTCCTCGCCTACGTCTCCACCACTCCCGACGCTGCCGCCACCACCATCGCTGGTGCCCTGACGCGACTTGTCCTCACCGCTGCGATCCTCCAGACCATCACACAGTCTGCCTCTACCGCTCTTCACCGCCAAGAAGAGATCAACTACCTGTAACGCGCTGTCATCCTGGACTTTTAACAAGCAGATGGACCTTATAGCCACCGAGATCAACAAGAATTGGACATTGGCCACCCTTGCTTGCAAGGGCAAGATACTGCCCCCCAAATTGTACATTTGTATCCCCGTCATACTCACCTCCCTCTTCAGCCCCGCTTCCCTCATTGCTTACTGCCTCTTGGGCCTCGGCTACTTGTTGCTGCTGCCATCCTGGCCCTTATTTGAAAAGAAGGGGGAAATGCGGTCACCCCTCCGGCTGAAGTGTGGTTTGCTGGCCTGGCAGGGGAGCGGCCGCGGTAGGCCTAATTCCGCTGCCCCCATAATAGGGTGGCTGGTCGGACTCACCGCCACCCCTGAAGGAAGCTCGGCATGGGCGCAGAGTGCCCTCGGGTCTCCCCTTCTCGGCAGCCATGCTTCCACGGCCGCCCCTCCTCCCAGATGGCGCCATCCGATGCCTTGTGGGGCGGCACCCTTCTTCTTCCTTCTCCCTGCGCAGGCGCAGGGCAGAAAATTCCAGTCTGCCCTTTTCCCCTCCCCCGACAGCAGCAACAGCCAGGTGTGGGCGGAAAAATCCAGCCCGCCCTTTTCCCCTCCCCCGACAGCAGCAACAGCCAGGCGTGGGCGGAAAAATCCAGTCTGCCCTCCACCCCAGCAACAGCAGCCACCAATCCCTAAACCCTGCCCCTTCCCCCAGCAACAGCGACAGCCAATCCCTAACCACCACCCCTCCCCCGTCCAGTACCGCCCACTGACCTTTCGCCGGCAACCAATCAGAACAGGGCGTGGCTTCGACCAATCAGCCTTCCCCAGCCCCTATAAAACTGTTGCCTCTCCCTCAGTAAAGTGGACTTGCGTGTTTACCTTGTCTCCGCGGTAGTTCTTCTGCCGTGCGCCCTCCAGTCCTGAGAGCCCCCGACAAGGGCCTGGCCTCCCTTGTCCCCAGTTCGTCGCCTGCTTCTCCGGGTGACCCCTTCGTCGCCGGCTTCGCCGGGCGACCCCGTCAGCCGAACCGCGCAACCCCTTGTGAGACCGATCCCTCGTCTGCTGCCGGACCGACCCCTCGTCCCAAGCGGGACCGACCCCTCGTCCAGAGCTGGACCGACCCCTCGTCCGCAGCCAGACCCCACCTCTACCGACCGAGCAAGCCGCCGCAAAGACAGTCTGCATTCTCCATCAAATGGGAAGGTCAACAATATATCTTTATGATGCTTCCCCAAGAATCTGGCCACATAGAAGAAACCTGTGGTGGTAACCCTATTTCACTACATTGATGATATTATGTTAACCAGTAATTCTCTTTCAGAATTAAAAGATATGGGCTTTGGGTAGAGTTTGTGGCAAAGGCAATATTCTGAGTACCCCTTGGGTTTTGGTCACTATTATGGAAAGGAGTTAAATTACAATATACCCTCTTAGAGAAGCAGCTATGTACATCATACAATCCCTTGCTGCAAGTAGAAAATTTAACCCAAAAGTGCTCAGTCATTCTGACACTGCCGTCTCTATTCAGGGGTGGATCACAGATACTGGGAACAAACCATGTTCTGTTAGTGCACATTTAAGTGACTTAACAAAGTGGAAAACTTACCTCTTCAGTGCAATGTCTTCAACATTAGCCCTTTAAGTACTGAAATGGGTGAGATCCTAGGCCCAGTGTCTTATGTGAAAGATTCTTCAGCCAAACCTATAACCTCTGAGGTGGTTGTTGAAGTGCCCACTAAAGAAGTGCCCACATAAGCACGCATGATACATGAACGTTCTGCTAGTGGATACCATCCTATATGGATGGTTGTGGCTATGCAGCCTAGCACTGACACTATTTGGTGGGAAAAGGGCAACATATGAAGCAGCCGTATGGATGGTTATAGTACATGAGCCCAAGGACACATTAACAATTTGTACTGATAGCTGGGGAGTCTACAAGAGCCTCACCATCTGGGTGACAACTTGGAACAAGAACAATTGCTTGTCATTAGATACTCTCTGTGGGGAAGCGATCTATGGAAGGATATATGGGATGCCTGTCAGCGATGACAGGTAACTGTCTATCATGTCCTTGTTCACTCTTCTAACTCTGCCTTTGGGAATATCGAGGCAGATGCTCTCACAAAAGTCCAGAGCCATACCACTGGGATCTGAGAAACAGTGGAGTGGCTCCACAAAAAAAGTAGGCATCATGGTTGCCAAACCCTATGGCACTTAGCCCACCAGTTCCAGCTGCCTGTCACTTGCCAGCAACTTGCAGACATCACCCATTAGTGCCCATTGTGCTCACTTCAATGACAATGGCAATTACCTCACTGGATGGTGCTGAGCAGATGCTAGTAACACGATGGCAACTGGATTACATAGGCCCCCTCTTGCTCTTATAAGGGGCAGGGTACACTTTCACTGCCAGACACTGCCATGGGACTTTTGACCTCAGTAGGAAAGGCCAATCAATGGGCCACTGTTCACTGCTTAGGAAAAGGAAGTGCCCTATATGGGGTGCCAGCTCAAATTGACAGTGACCAAGCAACTCTATTTACTCATCATCTCATGCAGTCTTAGGTGATTGGACTTATTGCCTGGACTTTCCATTTACCCTATAACCCCCCTGGCACAGGCATTATAGAAGGGATGAATGGCCTTTTACAGGAACAAATAAAAGGTGATAAAGGATCTTCACAACAATGGTCTAGGTTGGTATATCCTCCCCTGATCCTTGTAAATTCAGCATGGCAGACTTTAGCTCCTGATCCAATTGAAATGCTAACAGCAGGGAGAATGAAAACACTGAGAATACAAGTTAAAGGGCCAGCTATTTTACAGCCTAAAAGGAGTAGTAATAAGAATCTGCTGTTGCCTATGCATCAAACTATACAAACTGGAGAAAATGAGGTCCTTTGGCCATGGTACTGGTCTAAGCAACCTATCTGGTTGGGGTTCTTAAGCCCATAGGGAATAGCAAAGCATGGTTATAACACCATAATTTATACAAAAAATACCAGTAAAGATCTTTTTTTAATAATCCAGGGTCTTCTATTCCTGCTGGGACCCTATATGTGTTTATGTGGATTCTCCTTATACCTAACAGTTTTGATGTCACCATAGAAATCTCAAAGAATTTAGAAGGGGAAAATGAATGGTATAGGAAGCCTCCTTGTAAGACTCCCCTATCTAGCATTTTGTTTTCTCCTAATGGAAATGTTGCTTGCATATTTTTAGACCAGCATATCTGCCCCAATTGTTCCCCATAAACATTTCTTTTCACTGGTAGCAACCTAGACAATGCCTTTCTACAGTGGGCTTTGGTAGTAATTCATGCCCACAATCAAGCCCAAAATTGTGTTTCCACTGACTTACTATTCTCGGGTGTTACTGGCCTTCCTTGGATCATAACTCAAACAAACTGGACCATGTGAAACTCCTTGCTGGCATGTAGAATACAATCCTTTGGCAAGTTTGGAAATGACCTCTTTAAGACTGAAATCTAGCTGCTGTCTTTCAATGAGACTCATAATTATGTTTTCCCTTGTGAGGGAACAGGTGAATAAGCCCAAACCTTTAATAGGATATGTTGTATATGATGAATTAGGATGGTTAATGGGCTGCCACCTTAGACTTAACATTGTTTTCATGGAACAGTAAGAGAGAGTTTTTCATGTGGGGTGTTTACCCTCCGAGTTGTGTGATTTTACTAACAAATTATAAAACAATAGACTTTTCCAGTGACAGACCTCTTACCACTTATTTGTTGGGGCCTATGTGTCCCCTAAAGGTTGGTTATAGGCTTGTTGGCAAAATTGGTGGCTATGTTTGCCCTGTAACTGGACCAGACAATGCATGTGGGAACAGCCATATTTTCCCACCACCCTGTATGACTCATTACCCCATACTCCTAGTAATTGGGAAATGATTAAAGCTAGATATAGAGTAAAGCACACCCCCTGATGGTTCTATCCATGAACTCTTTTTGTTCAAGGTGGTGCTGCAATTGAGACTGAAAAACACATAAATTCTTATCTAATTACATTGCTCAGGCCCTTAGTGATACAAAGTAGCAATTTCCTTATTAAACAAAGAAACCACCCAACTATTAAATGTAGCTTTACAAAACAGAATGGCTTTAGGTATTCTAACTGTGGCACAAGGTAGGTACGTACCTATGCTCTCATTAATGTTGAATGTTTTGTACATATTCCTGATCACTCCCATAATATTTTGCAAGCTCTAAATCATATGCAAGAGCACATGCAGCACATTGATAAATGAGCTACTGACCCCCTATTTGACTAACCAGATTCCCTTTCCTGGCCCTGGTGACCCATTTTTATAGGTCTACTAGATTTTGGTGGAAAACTTCTATTATCCTGTTGTCTTTTGTCTTAATGTTTAGACTGCATAAAACTATACCAGGCAAAAATGGAAAGTGCTTAAGTAGATGTGGGGAATGGACCATCAACTTTCACTTAAATGTGTAAACATA
The DNA here is from genome assembly GCF_030445035.2 of Dasypus novemcinctus. Classification (NCBI taxonomy): domain Eukaryota; kingdom Metazoa; phylum Chordata; class Mammalia; order Cingulata; family Dasypodidae; genus Dasypus; species Dasypus novemcinctus. The sequence continues at coordinate 3,910,878 of NC_080694.1, read as the reverse complement.
AAGGCTCCTGAAGGATTAACGTTTCCCCTTCTTGTTAAAGAACTAAGATGAATATTCTATAAATTTAATAAATGGTGGGATGTTTTTATCAGTATTTCTAATAATTTTATATCTGTAATTAAAATAGAGCTAACAAAATTCATCTTCAACCAGGGACAACCTATTTTCCATGTGTTGATCCTCACTAGGCTCCTAAATTTTAGACCCTAACCTTTGTATGTTTGTTTCCTTTCCTCCAGAAAGACCTGTGGAGAGAGGCTATGGACATCTACAATCTCACTACCAATGAAGGGTTTTTTTTCTCTTCTGTTCTCACTGAAATGTGCTATCCTCTTTGTGGTTTTGACTATCACCTATCAGGTCACCTTGTTGACAAATGGTGCCATTTTCTATGACATCAGTACTGACAAAAAGCTGCACAAACCCATGTATAACTTATTGGCAAACTTATCTCTTTTAGACATATTCTGCCCATCAGCTACTGCCCCCAAGATGCTGGAGAATTTCCTAACAGAGAAGCAAAGCTTTTCTTTTGTTGGGTGTGCTCTGCAACTCTATTTTCTCATGGCGCTAGCATGGACTGAGGTCCTTCTTCTCACCATCATGGCTTATGATGAGTATGTGGCAATATGTTTCCCCCTTCATTACACTTCATCATGATGAAGGAACGCTGTGCCCAGCTCACAGTTTGAAGCTGGGCAGTAGGATTTCTTCACTCCCTTCTGCATACGGTGTTCACCTTCTGCCTGTATTTCTGTAAGTCCCATCAGGTTAACCAGTGTCATTGTGACATGCTGCCAGTGGTGGCTCTCTCCTTTTCTTTCAAGTATGTGGCAGAGATGCTTGTTTTAGTGATAGGAGGGATCTTAGTAATCAGTGCCTTTTTGATCACCATTTACTCATATCTACATCATGTCAACCATCCTAAAGATCCAGTAAGCCTAAGGGAAGTGCAAAGCCTCCTCCACATGTGCTTCCACCTTCTTGTGGTCTGTTTTATGTCACCATAATATTCACCTATCTGTCCTTCTTCCAGTCAACACTCCTCTGGCAGAGACAGGCTCATCTTCTTGCTGTACACAATTATCACCTAATGTTAAACCTCATCAATTACAGCTTGTGAAATACAGAGGTGAAAGGAGCACTCAAAAGATATTATGTCATAACACATGATTACACCAAACAAAATATTACCAAAGAACTTATTTAGCACTCCTCTTAGAATAACTTCATAGGAAGAATTGAAAGATTTCATAGAAATATTGCCTATATCAAGATATATATCTCTACACACACACACACATATATACATATATATATAGAAAGGTACATATATGCACACAGACACAAGCATACACTTAGTGCTATGTCCATGCATATAATACATTGATCTTTTTATTGGGAAAACACAATATTATCATCTAAATATAGCATTTCTGAATACAAACAGAGAACTGTTAATAACAATGGTATAAGTGGTATAAGTGGACCTGTCTTTAGTAAATGTTTCTATGGTCACATTACCTATTTTCATATCCATAGCCATCAGCAACCTATATCTATACCTATATCAATATATATATCATCAATATTTTTATTTTTATGTTTTCATATCTACATTTGCTTTTATTTCTATTTCTGTATCTATATAAGACCATCCATTGACATTCCTGTTACTTTCTTTACCTTAATTGTACAACTTCTTATCCTCATATGCCACATTAATGTTATAATTTCACTTTTCCTTTTCTTCAACTAAGATTTCCATTTACTCTACATTACTCCATATTTCCCCTTTTCATATGAACACATGCATTCTCATTTCTACCTGTCCTTTTATTAGAACTTTTGCATATCTGTAACTCTGATCTTAGTTATCTAATTCATTTGAATATATTATTACTTTAATGTCAGGATGTTCAACACAGAAATTATCATCCTCTGCTACATACAAACATGCACAAAACCTCTTATATATTACCATATATTTTCAAAAATAATATAACTTTTTCCTAGATACCTAGATTAAAATTGCTAAAATCAGGTTCTTCCTTTTCATGAAGCTCACCACTTGCATTGAGTGTGAATAAAAACTGGTCTGTTATGACTTTATGTTACTTATAATTTTCATTTGATTTTCTCATTCTGTCACCTCTAGAAACCAAAAAATTTATTCTGAACCACTGTTCATGTTAGACACAATTTCAAGTCAACAATAATGTTTAAGCTTGATCTTTTCCATGGTATACTTCAAATCCATGCATTCCTATTATTTCCCCAAAAAATGTCGCCAGGCTGATGATCACATTTAATTTTATTCTATTATCAAAGACAAGATACACCTACTCTTCATACTCTAGCACTCAATATGTTCTTTCATCCTATTAACCACCCTCTCTCCATTCTTTATAATTATAGTGATCCCATCAATATTGTACTGTGCTTGCATTATTCAAAAGTCTACTGTTCTATAATCATCTGCACTGAGATTGATATTTTAGTCATTTTCCAAGCTTTATCAAATAATAACATTTTCATATGTACCATTGCCTCAAAATCCAGAAGCTATTGGTAATTGGATATGCCAAAATATATTATCATAAAGATTTTCCAAAACTGTCAATATCACGATATGTGCCTTCTATAACTTTCCATTGTCATTCAGAGAAATAATTGCTCAGATAACTGTTACTTAGATTTAGAGAGAGTGGATAAATCCATATGAACTTGAAGTAGAAAGTAAAGTAATACTAATATACATTTGATATTTGTTTTGCTTTATGCCTTCATTTTAGTCTCTATAACATATCTGATATGAAAAAATCAAATAAAAACCTAAAGAATCAAATAAAAACCCTATTTTATGAAATCATCATTGGAATTTGATAAATGAAATATATGAAAATTAAGTAAAATCTTAAAACTCACCCAATTTTTCTATACAGATTCTTGAAATGTAGGCTAGTCACAACATGCCCCATGAACACAACTGGGAGGATTTTGTCACATTAAAAATTTCAGGATTCTCCATAGTATTTTAACAAGGCCCAGAGTCACATTACAAAACATTTAAAATATGTAGGATACAATGCAAAAGTATTTGGAATATATATATTTAAAAAGTTAACTTCTACTTGTACAGGAAAAGAGTATTTAAAAATGTTGAAACTAAGGTGACATAAATGTTGGAACTATATGACAAAAATTTAAAGCAGCAATAAAAATTACTCAAATAAGTAAGAATAAACACTTTTGAAATTATTGGGAATTAGAAAGACTAAAAGGAGAAATAGGAGGACTCAAAAGGAATTTTGGACCTGAAGAAACTACATTAACCAGAGTCTAAAAACCAATTAGACAGCTACAAAATAACATAGAGATCACAGAGGAAATGTCAGAATATTGGAGATTGATAAATGGAAATTATCTTGTCTTAACAAGAGATAACCAAAGTACTCAAAAAAATAAAATGAACACCAACTTAAAGACCTGTGGAACTGTTGGAAACCGAGGTACAGTGGCCTCACAAGGAGAGATGTGCTGTCTCCATGGCTATGCTTGCAACCTAAGGAATGCGGTAGTTAAGAGTTCCCAGCAAATGGGATGAAGCTGTTAAAGGTTGAAAGAAAAGATGAGCACATACCTTTTGTAGTGAATAGAACACTTAGACTTTGGACCTTGAGATACGATTTTTTTAAATCCCTAGACTATGGGCAATGCTGATGGTTAATGCATGTTCCTTCTTGGTGTCACGTGGACTGGGGTATATAGAGAGCCCCTTGTAAACAATAAAGTTGTCTGAGGAGTTATTACTTGCAGACCCCCTGATCCAGCTCTCTCACTCGTTCCTTCCCCCTTTTCTCTTTCTTTCATTCCCAATACTCTTTGGGCCCAAATCTCCAACATGGAACAGTAATAAAAGGTCATATTCATATCACAGGAAGCTGTTAAGGATTGGAGAAAGAATTTACAGTGGAAAAAAAATTGATAGAACTACAGCTTTCATGTGCCCAATTTAGAAGAAAAATAAACCTTTATTATTTCTATAAGGTAAAGAAATAAAAGATGAAACCCAAGAATTACATGCTTAGACACATAATAGTAAAACTTTCTTATCCTAAAGAAAAAGAAAAAAAAAATTGAAAACAACCAAAGAAACATGACATATTACATGAACAGAAACAATATTTCAAATGTATCTCTGGACACTTAGTATTCATGGAGGCCTAAAAAGTGGAAAGAAATATTTAAATAGCTGAAAGAAAATAATGCTTAATTGCGAATTTTTATAAGCAAAAATATCTTTCAGGAGTGTGATGGTTAATTTCACATGTCAACCTAAATTGTTGGGTCCAGTTGTTGGGTCCAACATCAGTTTACTTGTTACTGTGAAAGTTTATTGTAAATGGGATTTGCATTACAGTTAATTGCATGCATAATCAACAAATGGTGATTACGTTAAGCAATTTGGGGAAATCTCATCCAATCAGTTTGGGGTCTTACAAGTGACAGTTGAGGGGTCTGTCTCTGTCTTAATATCAATGTGCACTCTTGCTGAAATTTTCCACTAGGCATTTTTCCCTGAGGTATTCTGAATAAGTACTTCAAAATCATCTTTAATAGAGAATCCAGATAGGAGTTTGCTCTGTGAAGCTCAGACAGGACAGCCTCCATGTTGGTTCTTTTCCTATGGAATATCCTGACTAATATTGGAATGAAATGAAATAAAGACATTGTTAGATAAATTAAAATAGAGAAATTCATTGCTAACACACAGGTAACATAATGGTTAATGGAGTTATTCAAACAAAAGGTAAATGACACTATAAAGAATTCTGGAATACCTTTAGTGAAAGAAAGGCAACAGAAATCCTAAATGTGTAAATATAATAGACTATTCTTCCTTGATTCCTTTACTATTGTTTTGGATCTTGAAGCACAAAAAATATATAGTCTGGTCTTACAAAGTTGATAACAGATGCAAATCTTAAAACTTAAGACAATTAAAAATGAGAAAGAAATTGATAAATGAATTAGTAAAATTTCTACATTCCACTTAAAATGGTAACTGATTGATTCAAAGATGACTGTGAAAATTAATGTACATAGTTTTAACAAGAAAATTGTCTATAAATGTTCCACCATACATTTTATACTCTAATTTGCAGAACATAATATATGATCACTCCTATGTATTTGATATATGTGGCACACAGTTTACCCTAAAATAGATGTATCATTTGACTGCAATGTAATGGTATGGGCCCTCACAATTAGAGAGCTTTCTCTGGCTGGTGCCTTATGCCTTGACTTTTGACCCTAAAAATTGTGAGATAACTATTTTGGCTTAAGTCACTATGTTTGTGGCATTTTTATCATAACAATGGAAATAGATGCAATAGTAATGTTTAGAACAACATGCAAAATTATACAAAAAATAGATTTCAAAATTTAAATAGACAAAGGAAGATATATTATTAGAATAGCTTCAAATATGTCAAAAAAGAATGAACAGAAATACGATAAAACAAATGACAAAATGGTTGATAGACACCAAAACATTCTAAAATTAATTTAAAGGCACATAAGATATTTAGTCTAACTGAATATAAATATAATAATTGACTTAAGAAAATGAACCAACTAAATATTGTCTGCAGCAACTCATTTGAAATACCATTGTATATGCAGATTAAAATTAAAATAATTAAAATAAAATATAAAATGCAAACATTATGAAAAAGAAATCTTGCATGGTTATATCAATATCAGGAAAAATAAAAGTTAGAGAAAAGAAAATTAATATAGACAAAGTGACCTTTATGAAAAAGTTAATTATTCATGAAGGTATAACAATCTTAATATATATGAAAAGCTTCAGAATACATAAAGCAAAAACTGACAAAAATGAAATGCAAAAAGTAAAGATCTACAGTGATTCTTGGGGATTTTAAAACTTTTGTCTTAATAATCAGTAGACAGGGTTAGAGGAAATAGAAAGGCAGAAGAAGGTTGTGAGCCAACGCCCATATGGGCAAAGTCTATGTTAAGGTGGAAGTATTTGTGCAGTGAAGGGTTATAACAGAGATGTAGGGATACTATTGGGTTGGGTGGTGCAAGCTTATACGGAGGTAGTGCGGGGAGGATGGGTTGGATGGTCCATTGAACTGGGAGTATGTTTGGGGCAGGGAGCAGATGAACACTGGAGATTGGTGGGTACATGGTTAAAATTATAATGTTGAGAAAGCTCTTATGGCAATATGACAAGGAAGGGTTACTGGCTTAGGGTGTTGGATCAGGGGGGCATTTGGGACAGGGTGCACCTGGGGCAGGCTTTTAGAGAATGTGTGAGTGATCATTTTGTCATAGGGTGTTACATCAGTAGGGAGAGACCCATATTGTGAGTGGAAAGGAGTTGGACTCCCATCCTGGGGAGACCCAACATGTTCTCAAACAGAGAGGAAGGTGTCTCTCAAGAGCACATGTGGTTCCTGATAAGGGACGACTGACTAGCGTGACAAGCCCTCAGCATTGTTGCAAGTATCTATGAATCTTGTCCTTCAAGAACTGAAGCCTGGTGGGTTGCCTGGGCACTGAGAGGAGGGGGAGGGAGGAATAGAATAGATGGAAGAGAGGTACTTAGGGGACAATAGAAGTGTTGTGCATGATCTTGCAGTGATGGATACAGGCCATGTTAAATTTCATCAAAAATTTATAAAAATGTATGGTCTAAAATGTAAACCATAATGTAAACCATTGTCCATTGTTAGTACCTGTGTTTCAATATTTGTACATCAGTGGTACCAAATGTACCATCCACATGTAAAAAGGTTATTAATAGGAAAGGGGGAAAAGGAGGAGGATGTTGAGTATATGGGAATCCCCTATATTCTGTATGTGACTTTACTATGACCTAAAACTTTGAAATCAAAATGAAAAAAGTAAGACCTTGAGGAAGAAATGGAAGAAAATGTCATTACACATACAGGACAACAGATATTACAGTGATGAAAGACAAATGTTAAAAAAATTTATCTTTAGTTTCAAAATATTTTTCATTTTTAATACACCAATCTTTTTAAATTTTTAATTTTATTTTAGTTTTAGTTTTTTTAAATTATTATGTGTTTTATTTCTTATGTTTAAACTATCATTATTTCATTTTCCTATTAATTGAATTTGGTGATATTGGCTTAATTTTATTTTGGGGTGAAGCTTTCTATATTTTATTTTATTTCTTTTTTTAAATAAAACTTTTTAAATTAAAGTTAATAGATCACATAGAACATTACATTAAAAAAAAATAAGAGGTTCCCATATAACCCACACCCCACTCCCCCACTGCCATCATTTGTAAATTGTATTTTATTGAAGATACATACATCACAAAAAAGGCTACATTATAAAAAACATAAGAGGTTATGTTTACCCCCACCCCCCAACCCACTCCTGCCACACCAATGACCTCCCCCATCATGTGACACACTCATCACCCATGATGAACACATTTTGGAGCACCACGGCACCACAAGGATAATAGTTTACTCTGTAGTTTACACTCTCCCCCAGTACATTCAGTGGGTTAAGGCAGGATATATAATGTCCAGGATTTGACCCTGCAGTATCATTTAGGACAACTCCAAAGTCTCAAAAATGCCCCCTTATCACATCTCTTCTTCCCATTCCCTGCCCTCAGCATGACTGTGGCCACTTTCTCCCTGTCAATTATACAATTTCTTCTATTAGTAGTCACAAAAGTTTTATAATAGAATATCAGTAAGTCCACTCTAATCCATATTTTATTCCTCCATTGTTGTCATTTCTGTGCTTCTCCCTTCGGGGCACCCAGCAGGGATGAGTGCGCCAGAGCCGAGGAACCACACACAGTGAACACTCCGGGGACAGAGGCTTGTGGCACAGGTCTAGTTTATTGAAAAAGTGCAGTGGTATATATGGGTGAGTGAGGGGAGGTTGGCTGGTGTGTAAGACCTGGATTGGTTATGTTAATTTGATAAGGCTGATTGGCTCCAGAGGTTTTGTTACTGAGGACAGGGGCAGTTTAGGCGGGCTTATTGGTTGTTCACGTGAGCACTTCCGTGCCATCTTTGAGGAGTGGGTCTTTTGTCTCACCCACAATTTCCCCATTTTTGTTTTTTAAAAGGCATAAGGTAGCGGCATTGGAATTTGTGATTGGGTACACATCAGGGTGACTGTGCCTGTCTTAGGTTGTCACCATCTAAAGCGAATCTTAGGTTGATTTCTCCTGCAGGTGATCTTACCCGTCATTGACTACCAGCCAAGCGCACTGACGTGAATATCAAGGGTGACTGGGCTGGACTTAGGTTGTTACCATCTAAGGAGAACCTTACCCGTCATTGGCTAATGGACAAGTTAAATGGCTGCGCCTGTCTTAGGTTGCTTCTTCCCGCAGGTGATCAACTTGTCATGGACTGCTAGTCATTGCATTAATGCTGCTTTCCAATCATGTCGATAGGCTCGCTATATACACATTATATTGTCTTTGGTGAAGTTGTGGAGCATTTATTACAGCTTGTTATGAAGGTTGGGAAGTACACAACTTGTGAGGGGAAATGGGGAGCGGGTGTATGAGGGGAGAGAGTGCGGGGTAGAATGAATGCTGGTGGTGGAAGGGGACGCTCTTCACATAGTGGTCTCGCATTCGGGGTCTGCTTGTGAGAGTCGCTGGCAGGGAGCGAGCTGTAACTGAAAAAAGGTTAGTCTGGAGATATGCTGCAGCTTCTTTTGGAGGAATTTAATGATACAGGGTGCTATGAGAAGAAACATGATTAGAATGAGGGACTGAGTACGGGGGCAATCCATGCCATGAGAGGGGAGGAAACCCAGTCGAGGAAGGAATTTTAACTTCATTGTCATTTGATTAATTCATCGCATAGATTATTTAATTTATTAATATTTTGTTCTGTGATTCCAGATTCATTAACATAATAGCAGCACTCTTCTCGGAGGAAAAGACAGGTTCCTCTTTTTTCAGCTGTGAGTAAATCTAAAGCTCTTCGATTTTGTAGGGTGACTTGCGCGAGAGAGGTCAACTTGCATTGCAAGGCATAGAGAGAATCTGTTGTGATTTCTATTAACAATTGCAATTGGCTTTCAAAGTTTTGGGAGGTGATAATGTTATGGCCTAGGGCACCTCCAGTGGTTGCAGTGGTTGTAACTGAGGCAGTGATGCTTAATCCTACTAATATAGGGAGGAAGGCAGCTCTCTTTGACACAGATGGGAATAGTAAAATTTCTAATTCGCCTTCTCCATAGTATGTTAGTTGCGGGGTAATGGCTACTAGGATGCAAGACCCCACTTTTATAAAATAGAGCATTCTGGGTTATAGTTAATTTTCCAACCACAAACACATAAGGACCTTTTACACACGATTGAAAATGATGAATTTGATCCAAATGCAGATATTGACCATTTTTACTATTATTCCTAATCCATTCTACAGTAGGAGCTATTTCTAGAAAAATTTTCTATAAGTTCTTTTATGTTTAGATGTAATGCTACATCATGGAGAAGGGATCCATTTCCCTTTATATATTCAAACACTATTATTTTTGGTAAAAATTATTTTTTCATCCAAATCAAGGGATTCATGAAAAGGATATCGCATATTACTAATTTGCTGTCCTTTACTATTTAGACTGTACTAAATAAATCTGTTATTATATGGAGAGGGACTCCCCATTGGGGCACTCTCCCACACTATTCCATAGGAATCATTAAAAACGACAGATCCTCTTCCCATATGGCACTCTTGCCATCCTTCTTTATCCCTCCTGTCTTTTTGTGGACAATCATAAGTAGGATTTTTGGTCATGATTAAATTGTAAGAAGGAAATAAAGTCACAATAAACTGAGTATTATTATTTTTGAAGATAATTATGGCCTGATTTTTAACATACATACAGGAAGGATGGTTACCAATGCAAAAGGGTCGATGATCAAATGGTAATATGAGATTATAGATTCTTTGTCCTTCTTCATAGGGTTTAATTGCCAATCGATCATCAATTGGTCCAGGGAATATATGGGTCTTATTCAGATATATATGAAAGAATGGATCTTTCCAGGTTAACACTCTAAGTAATGGGGGGGTTAGGTATATAGGCCCAATAAGTGTAATTACCGGCAGCTTCCTCATTATTTACAATCACCATCATCAGAAGTTGCAGGAGACTCCATCTCTTCATTCCAGGGTTTAATCCTCTTCGCAGGTAACCAAATTTGTTCTCCATTTTCTGAAATGGTAAGAGCAAAGCCTCTCCCCCATACTTTAATTCTGCCTTTTTTCCATTCATTGCTTAAAATATCTTTCCAGAATATTGGTTGATCTTCATTTCCTGCGTCCACTATAGATGTTTGACATTTTCCAAAGTGACATTCCGCAGGTGTCAATGAATTATAAACATTAAGAAAATTTAAAGTAAATAAAGCTTTTGCCAAATGATCTTTTGGTGTTATAATACCATCATCTCCCCCTTTTTGTTTTAAAAGCATAGTTTTTAGGGTATGATGGCTGTGTTCAACTATGGCTTGACCTGTAGGATTATAAGGAATACCAGAAACATGTTTTATAGCATATGTAGAACAAAAAGAAGTAAAAGACTTACTAGTATAAGAAGGGCCATTATCAGTTGTAATTTTCAAGGGGCATCCCATCACTGCAAAAGCACACTATAAATGTGAACGAACATGATGAAAACATTCACCACTTTGTGCAGTAGCCCACATAAAATGAGAATAAGTGTCAATATAAACGTGAAAATATTGTAGTTTACCAAGGGATGGTATGTGAGTAACATCCATCTGCCATAATTGATTAGGAGCCAGGCCTCTGGGATTAGTCCCAGCCTGAAAAGGCACTGTAGTTAAGGGTCCACAGGTGGGACAGGGGCAAATAATTTCTTGAGCTTGATGTTTTGTTATCTGAGGAAATTTATGTCTAAGTCCCTTAGTATTAATATGAGTTAATGCATGATATTTATTGGCATCTTGCAAATATCCTATTAATAAATTAGCTCTTGCATTTTGTGTAGCCAAAGGACCAGGAAAGGAAGAATGAGACCGGATATGAGTTATATATATGGGCTGACTTCTTTGTCAAATGAGGGCTTGAAGGTTAGCAAAAAGTCAAGACAATTCATCAGTAATAAAAATATGAGCTGTTTTAATATGGCTTACAGTTAAACAAACATATTCAGAGTCAGAGACAATATTCAAGGGCTCTTGAAATGTTTGTAAAACCTTAATGATGGCTGAAAGCTCTATGCATTGAGCAGATGAATAAGGAGTTTGCCAAACCTGTTCTTTTTGAGAAGTAATGTATGCTGCTTTTTTATTACTATTACTATCGGTAAAATGGTTGGGCTGTGCACATAGTCCTGAAAAGCACTGTAAAAGTTTATTGTTGGGATTTTTACAGATAGAGGAATGCAGCTGGCTTGACTTGCCTAAGAAGACACTAAAGAAAGTTTTAACAAGTTTCAAAACAAAGTGATAGCAACATAGCTGGACATTAACTTTTTGCAACAAACTAGCAGTGTTTGGGATTGCTGCATACTACAGTGTTGTTACTTTAATCTATGATAAAAGGTTGTTTCTGTGACGCACACTCCTTTATAATTATTAAAACTATAATTAACCACATTGTATTTCTCTTTAATATTATGCTGAAATATTGGTAACTTTATACACTCTTAAGCATTCATAGAAACTTTTTACTCATACAACTTTAATTAACAGAGGGTTAAAGGAAAGAAAAAAACTTGTTAGTTTTATAACACTTTTAAAAACCTTCTATTCAACTTATAACATATTAAATGAATTTAATTATTACTTTAATTTTTCTTTCATAGTAAAAGAACAAATCTTTTATAATTAGTTTGGAATAAAAGGCTACTTTTTAGGATTTGGTTTTGAGAAAGCAGTTTTGAACATTATGTTCTTTTAAAAGAGATAAAACTTTTCTTTCTTGGAACACCAAGGAAATGATGAGCACAAGAAGCACAAGAAGCTATTTTGATAAAACAGACTTTATTTGTATACTGATTAATGATTTGAGAGGCTTTGAGAAAGACCAAATTTTTAACTTTGTATCAGTATACTACTTGATACTAAAGCCTTCAAAATTTTATAGATAGACCCATCAAATCTTATTTAACTTTAACCATAAAAATTCCTTTTCCATGAACCTTCTGCACTTTCAGTATTCACTCAGGTTTTGTTCTATATTTTATTCTTTTTTAATAACCAATCATTTTATCTTAGGACAAAATCATTTCCTATTTCTTTAATAATAAAAACACATTCCATATAGCCTACATACAAAGTTATCAAGCAAACCTTTTATAACATAATACCATCAACACTAAACAAGCTTGTTAAAATAATAAACTTTTCTTTACTTTAAATACTTAGTAGCATGCAATATCAGAAACAGTTCCCTATAAGCAAGTTGTTAAGGGAGGCTGGCTGCAGCCAAGCTTTCCTGTTATAAAATTACCTTTTATTATTATTATTATTATTAATTCAAGTTTGTTTAATAATGACCTTTTGGAATTAGCCACTTAAACACTTTAATTTAAACAATGCTTCGTTAGATTTCTTATAATTATTTATAACCATATAGACTATAATTATATTATTTTAAGACAAATTTTACCTTCACAGAACACATTTCTTTACTTAAAGTTACTGTAATACTTTTTACAACTTGCTACATGCATTTAAGTCCCAAGAGTTTATGAAAATTAGCCATCCTACTTTAGGACAAAACACACCTTTTTGCAAAAATTTATTAAATTTCAGTTAGCATTCCCACAAACTTTTAAACCTTTTAATATTCATTTAAGTTTTATATCCTGCATATTATCCTGTGAAGAAAAATAAACTATTCATTTCAATCTAGGCAAGAACAACTTTTTACAAAAGGACTTATAGTAATTTTGTTAATGAAGACTTATGATTTTTGTCATTGTAGACATTTTATTAACATTTAAACTTAAGTATTAATATAAGTGCTTATTTAATTTTTGACCATTTGAATAGAGCTCTTTTATAAATTTTTATTAACTTATATTACCATCTGGAGGTATTAAAATATACACTGACATTGAACAAACAGACACAAAACAATTACAACACATTAGCAGAAACATACAGTTTACAATTAATCCATAATTCTTACTTTCTTGGTATAGCTGTTTTTAAGTTCTCTGTTATATCACATTTTTAGAGTTCCCATTTTAAGATTTCTTCTGGAATCAATGTTGCCTGTAACATGCAAGCTTGTACTTAGAAACATTGTTATTAGTTTAGTTATGGTTAAACAATGTTCAAAGTATGGGGCGGGACAACCAGCCTGAACCTTTGGAAGGGTCCATTGTCCCTCATGTTTTAAAGCATGAGAAATGCTGTTTAATAACATCTGAGCATAGGGGCTATTAAGACCGTCTTCTTGAATGGCTTTACGAAGGTGAGTAATGGTTTTATGATCCCAAGGAGCCCAAAAGGGAGGAGAACTGTCATTGTGGTAATTTACCAGAAAGAAGTGAGGAGGAGTGAATGGGTGGTGGTGAAGGACAATTGCAGTAAGCAGAGCTGAAAGAGGAGGTGTAGAAGGCGCGGCAGTGAACGAGTCAGTAAGCAAAGTTGAAAGGGGAAGTGTAATAGGCATGGCAGTGAGAGAGTTAGGCTCCGACGGTTTCAGCCAGTGTCTAGCAGGGCGCCTGTAAGGCAGCCATGAATAGCTAAAAGAGTGGGTATGAGACCAAAATGGAAGGTTTTGCCTTCGTGGGCCTCAGCGGATTTGACTCGCCTGAGCAATTTAGCCCAAGTGGCAGGATCCCATATCACAGTGGTGGAAAGCCACGGGTTAAAATGGACAACTATATTCCAGTACTGACTTAATTCTTTTTCAGTGATCTTAATGCATTTGCTGGCTAAAAGGGCATGTAGGGGGTGGGCTTGAGGTGCTTTCTCTGATGAGGAAAGGTTCCCTATCTGGAGCTCACTCACCGATTATAAGAAGAGATCTGGCCTTGCTGAGAAACATTGGCTGGGGTCAAGAAGAGCTGCAGGAGTGGGGAGCTGGTGATCAGGCCGCCCCACGTTAGGCACCAAATGTTGTTGTTTCCATGCTTCTCCCCTCGGGATACCCAGCCCGGATGAGTGCACCAGAGCTGAGGAACCACACACAGTGAACACTCCGGGGACAGAGGCTTGTAGCACAGGTCTAGTTTATTGAAAAAGTGCAGTGGTATATATGGGTGAGTGAGGGGAGGTAGGATGGTGTGTAAGACCTGGATTGGTTATGTTAATTTGATAAGGCTGATTGGCTCCAGAGGTTTTGTTACTGAGGACAGGGGCAGTTTAGGCAGGCTCAGTGGTTGTTTACTTGAGTACTTCGGCGCCATCTTTGAGGAGTGAGTCTTTTGTCTCACCCACACTCCATTCTGTGGGCCCTGGGATGGTGATGTCCACTCCATATCCATATTAAGAGGGGGCTTAGATTCCATGTGGATGATGGATGCAATTCTCCTGCTTGCTGTTGAAGGCACTCTCAGTTACCTGGTGTGGTGATTGACCATCTTCACCTCCCTGTTAGCTGACCTGCATAAGTCCAAAGAACCAGAGAGTAGGAGTTGCAACTTTGCTGAGGCTCAGAGCCCAGCTGGCACATAGACAGTCCAGAGATTCAAGTCTCCTGAGTATACACCAATGCTAGCATCAACCAAAGGTTCATTAAAAGTGACAGAAGAGGCATGTGTATAAAGGTCACATCTGAGCCCAACTCCATCACACTCAGGGACACAAATTCCAAAGTAGGGCCCACTGAAATGGTACTGAGTTCCAGAGCTGTCTGCCATGACCATATCCCTGTGGGTCTCCATAGACCTCAGGAGAACCAGTACCTGCAGTTGTATCCACTTTGGCTGTTTCTGGGGTCCTCCTGAGAAGTGTGTAAGGGTGACCCTCTGATGACCTCCTGACTCTTTTTTGAAAACCCTTAGCTATATAAACTCATTTGACCTTGCCATTTTGCCCTTTTGTTCAAGGTCAAAAAGGAGTTTTTAACACATGATCCTACATGTGGGCTGAGATATTCTGGTGGTCTGAGTTGACCCTTTTATTCAAGACCTTTTTCTATTTACATCACCAGCTGGTGCTTGCTAGTAATCCCTCGATGCCTAGAAGGTTCATCCCCAGGAGTCATCTCCCATGCTGGGGGGAATGTAATTCATTTACATGCTGAGTTTGGCTTAGGGAATGGCCACATTTCAGCAACATGGAGGTTCTCAGGAGGTAACTCTAAGGCACCCTGCAGCTCTAGGCCTAGTTTATATTTCAGGCACACAGACTCATAAGCATAGTTATCAGTATCAAGGTCTTATTGTTGGAAAATCCTTCTTTGTTGGTCTTTGCCATTGCATTTGGGGGGTGGTTACTGTTTCATTGGGGAATGTGATAGAACTCCCCTGGCTTGGAACTCAGCACTCCCTCAGTTGTCATTTGTAACTGTTATCTAAACATTGTTGTATGCCCTATATACATACCCTGGAGAACTCCCTCCCAACCATGTGTCCCCCCAGCAATAACACTCCACACCAATGTTCCTCCCCTGCCATAGTTGAACCTCTCTGTGGTCAAAAACTTCTTCAACATTGAAGTCTAATATATTGCCAAATTCAATTAATAAGAAATGAAATACTGTGATGGGCTTAAAGATTAGAAGTATACATACTAATTTAGAAATACTAAGGTAAAGTAAACATAAATTGGCATATTAATAAAAATGAACAATATTCTAAAGTTTTATTTTTAACATTTTGCCTTTTATTACTGTAATAGGTATTGCTCTATATGTACAGTGGCAAGGCCCTTTCTTTCATTTTTCCTCAGTATCTACACCTATTCTTTAAAATTTTTTTTTAATTTCATCTTCAAAAAAGTTTTAGATCACAGTAATTCACATATACAATATAGGGGACTCCCATATATCTAATATCAAACCCTATCCCCCTTCCCAGCAATGATCTTTATACATGTCCATGTTATATTTGCTGCAGCTGATGTACAGATTTTGAAACATAGCTTTCAAACATGGTTCCATTTTTGTTTACATTATGGTTATATTTTAGACCATACAAATTTCTAAATTTTTGCTTTCCTGATGTTTTACATTATAGTTTACATTTTAGCTTATAAACTTGTATACATTGTGGGTGTATATTAACAAGTCCTATATCCATCATTACATGATCTTGTGGAGCACTTCCCTTGCCCTCCAGTTGCCCTGCTTCCATCTATTCTTTATCTCTCATCCCCTCCCCTTGGGACTCACAGTGAAAATCAATCATCAGTACTTGAGGGACCTGATTTAGCTACTTGCAACAATGCTGAGGGTTTGACATACTAGACTGCCCTAACCCATTGGGAGCCACCAATTCTCTCGAGGGACACAATTCTCTCCATTTGAGAACATCAAGTCTCCCCAGGATGTGAGTACACCTTCACACTCATTGTATGATCTCCGCCCAATGATTTAACACACTATGACAAACTGAGTACTCACCCATCCCTAGCAGCATGCCCCTGAGCCAGATGCCCCCACTTATGCACCTTAAACATGTAATTCTTCCTTATTACATTTTCTAAAGAGTTTTCTCAACTTTGTACTTTCAACCATATACCTGAGATTCTGCCATATTCAATTGGTCCCTCTTGCCATCCCCCCAATTCCTTGGTCCATCTGACCCATCCTCCCAGCCTAGTCCCCCGCAAACCCTCAAAGCTCCACCCAATGTTATCCCTATGCCCCTATCTTATCTCTTCCCTGTACAAATACTTACCTCCAGCTTATCATAGACTTCGTGATGTAGGCGTCAGCTTGCAACTTTTGACCCCCCCCAAAAAAAAAAATTCCTTTAAGCCTATCTTCCAATCTCTAGTTCTCTAAGACAGCTTGGTTTGCTTGTTTCATATCATAGAGGTCAAGTAGTATTTGTCCTTCAATGCTGGGCTTGTTTCACTTAACATAAGGTCCTCAAGATCCATCCATATTATCACGTGTGTTTGTACCATATTCCTTCTAACAGCTGTATGTATATACCACATTTTATTTATCCATTCACCTGTTGTTGGCCATTTGGGTTGATTCCAACTTTTGGCAATAGTGAATAATGCTGCTATGAACATTGGTGTGCATATATCAGTTTGTGTCCTTATTTTCAGTTCCTCTGGTTATATACCCAGTAGTGGCATTGCTGGGTCATATGGCAAATCTACAGCTAACTTTTTGAAAAACCACTGAACTGTCCTCCAGTATGGCTGGAACCTTTTGCATTCCCACCAGCAGTGGATGAGTGGTCCCATTCCTTCATGTCTTCTCCAGCACTTGTAGTCATCTGTTTTTTTGATAACTGCCAGTCTTATGTGAGTAAGATGGTATCTCATTGTAGGTTTGATTCGCTTCCCTAATATCTAGTGATTTTGAGCATTTTTTTCATGTACTTTTTAGCCATTTGTATTTCTTCTTCAGAGAAGCATCTGCTCAGGTCTTTTGCCCATTTTTCAAATGAGTTGTCTTTTTATTTTTGAGACATAGGAGTTCTTTATATATGCAAGATATGTCTCCTATCAGATATATGGTTACCAAATATTTTCTACCATTGGGTAGGCTCTCTTTTCAATTTCTTGACAAATTCCTTTGAGGTGCAAAAGGCTTTAATTTTGAGGAAGTCCCATTTATCTATTTGTTCTTTAGTTGCTCTTGCTTTGGGTGTGAAGTTCATGAAATCATTTCTTATTGCAAAGCCCAGTAGATGCTTCCCTACATTATTTTCTAAGGTCTTTAAAGTCTTGGCTCTTATATTTAGATCTTTCAGCCATCTTGTGTTGATTTTTGTATAAGGTGTGAAATGGTAATCCTCTTTCCTTCTTTTGTATATGGATATCCAATTCTGTAGGCAGCATTTGTAGAAGAGGCCATTCTCTCCCAGTTTAGTGAGTTTGATGGCCTTGTCAAATATCAGATGACTGTATATATGAGGATCTATATTCAGAACTCTCAATTTGGTTCCACTGGTCAGTGTGTCTATTCTTGCACCAATACCACGCTGTTTTTCATTTCTGTAGCTTTATAATATGTTCTGAAGTCAGGTAGTATGATTTCTCCAATTTCATTTTTCCTTTTCAATATGTCTTTGACTATTCAGGACCTCTTTTCCTTCCAAGTAAATTTCATAGTTAGTGTTTCTAGTTCATTAAAAAATGTTGTGTTGATTTTTATTGGAATTGCATTGGATCTGTAAATCAGTTTTGGTAGGACAGACATCTTAATAATATTTAGTCTTCCTATCCATGAACAGGGATTATTCTCCCATTTATTTAGGTCTTCTTTGACTTCCTTGAACAGTGTTGTGTAGTTTTCTGTGTATAAGTCTTTTACATCTTTACTTAAATTTATTCCCAGGTATTTGATTTTTTTAATTTACTAATTTTTTCTTGATTTCCTCCTCAGATTGCTTATCATCAGTGTACAGAAATGCTACTGATTCTTGTGGATTGATCTTATAATGTGTGACTTCACTGAACTCATTTGAAAGTTCTAGAAGCTTTGTTGTAGAATTTTCAGGGCTTTCTATGTATAGGATCATGTTATCTGCAAACAGTGAAATTTTGATTTCTTCCTTTCCTATTTGGATCCCATTTATATCAGGTTCTTGCCTCAGTGCTCAAGCAAGTACTTCGACCACAATGTTAAACAGAAGGGGTGATAGTGGGCATCCTTGCCTTTTTCCTCATCTTAGAGGGAAAGAATTTAGGATTTCAGCATTATAAATGATATTAGCTGTGGGTTTTTCATATATAACCTTTATCATGTTCAGAAAGTTTCCTTCTATTCCTATCTTTTGCAGTGTTTTTATCAAGAAAGGGTGCTGTATTTTATCAAATGCTTTTTCTGCATCTATAAATATGCTCGTGTGTTTTTTTCCTTGAATCTGTTTATGTGGTGCATTACATTAATTGATTTTCTTATGTTGAACCATCCTTCTATACCAGGAATGAAACCCTCTTGGTCATGGTGTATAATTCATTTAATGTGTTGTTGAATGCAATTAGCAAGTATTTTATTGAGGATTTTTGCATCTAGGTTCATTAGAGAGATTGGTCTGCAATTTTCCTTTCTTGCGGTGTCTTTGTTTGGCTTGGTATTAGGGTAATGTTGGCATCATAGAATGAGTTAGGCAATGTTCCTTCTATTTGGATTTTTTTGGAAAAGTTTAAGAAAGACTGGTGTTCTTTCTGGAATGTTTGGTAGAATTCCCCTGTGAAACCATCTGGCCCAGGGCTTTTCTTAGTTGGGAGGTTTTTAATGACTGGTTCTATCTCTTTACTTGTGATTGGTTTGTTGAAATCATTGATTTCTTCTTTCATCAATATAGTCTGCTTATGTGTTTCTAGGAATTTGTCCATTTCCTCTAAACTGTCTTTCTTTTGGAATATAGTTTTTCAAAGTATTCTCTCATGATAGTCTTTGATTTCAGTGGGGTCAGTGGTGATATTCTATTTTCAGTTCTTATTTTGTGTATTTGCCTCTTTTCTCTTTTTTTCTTTGTTAGTTTAGCTAAGGGGTTGTCAATTTTATTGATCTTCTCAAAGAACCAGCTCTTGGTTTTGTTAATTTTTTTCAAGTGCTTTCTTATTTTCTATTTCATTTAGTTATGCTCTGATCTTTGTTATTTCTTTCTTTCTTCTTCCTTTAGGTTAAATTTGTTTTTTTTTTTTTTTTATGAATTCCTCCAAGTGTGCAGTTAGTTCAATTTTAGCTCTTTGTTCTTTTTTGATGTATGAATTTATGGCTATAAATTTCCTTCTCAGTACTGCTTTTGCTGCATCCCATAAGTTTGGGTATGTTGTGTTATCATTTTCTTTAGTTTCAAGGTAGTTATTAATTCCTTTTGAGAGTTCCTCCTTGACCCACTGTTTTTCTAAGAGTGTGTTGTTTAACTTCCATATCTTGCTGCCAAATCTGGGTCTCTGACCCTACCAGATTTCCAGCTTTATTCCATTGTGATCAGAAAAATTATTTTGTATTATTTCCATCTTTCTGAATTCATAGAGCCTTTTTCTGTGGCCCAGCATGTGGTCTATCTTGGAAAATGATCCATGTGCACTTGAGAAGATTCTATATCCTGTTGTATTTCGGTGTGATGTTCTGTATATGTTTATGATGTCCAGATCCTCTAACATATTGTTGAAAGTGTTTATTTCTTTATTGATTCTCTTTTGAGATGTTCTGCCCAATGGTGACAGTGGTGTGTTAAAGTTCTTCACTATGAATGTTAAGTCATCTATTCCTTCCCTTAGTTTTTGCAGTGTTTGCCTCACATATGTGTAGGCACCCTTGTTGGGGGCATAAGTATTTATGATTGTTCTTTCTTCTTGAAAGATTATCCCTTTCCCTAATATGTTGTGTCCATCTTTGTCTCTCACAGTTATTTTGCATTTTAAGTCTGTTTTGTCTAATATTAATATAGCTACTCCTGACCTTTTTTGGTTATTGTTTGCCTATATGATTATTTTCCAGCCATTCATTTTTAATCTCCTTGAATCCCTGGGTCTAAGATGTGTTTCTTGTAGACAGCATATAGATGGGTCATATTTCCTTATCCAATCTTCCAATCTGTGTCTCTTTACAGGTGAATTTAATCCATTGACATTCAGCATTATTACTTTCAAGGAATTACTTATATCAGTCATATTTTCTTTGAATTTGTGTTTGTTATATGTTGTTTGATTTATCTCTTTTGGTCATTTTATTTGGTCTTACACTTTCCCCAACTCTGTCTCCCCTGTTTGTTTCTTTCCTTCTACAGAACTCCCTTTAGTATTTCTTGAAGGGCAGGTTTCTTGTTGGCATAGTCTCTCAGTTTCTGTTTATCTGTGAATATTTTGAACTCTCCATCACTTTTGAATGCTAGCTTTGCTGGATAGAGTATTCTTGGTTGGAGATTCTTGTATTTTAGTACCTTGTCATACCACTACCTTCTTGCCTCCATGGTTTCAGATGAGAAATCAGCACTTAATCTTATTGAGCCTCCTTTGTTAGTGATGGTTCTCTTTTCTCTTGCTGTTTTTAATATTTTCTCTTTGTCCTGTGCATTTGATAATTTGAAAAGTATATGTCTTGGAGTAGGTCTCTTGGAATTTATGCTATTTGGGGTGCATTGTGCTTCCTGGACATGTACATCCATGTCCCTCAGTAAGTTTGGGAAGTTTTCAGCCATTATTTTCTTCAACATCTCTCCTGTCCCCTTTCCCTTCTCTGCTCCTTCTGGGATGCCTATAATGTGTATGTTTGCACATTTTGCATTGTCATTCAGGTCCCTAAGTCCTTGATGGAATTTTTAAATCATTTTATCGATCAATTCTACTATCTGTTTGATTTCAGATGTACCATCTTCCAAATCACTAATTCTTTCCTCTGCATCTTCAAATCAGAGTATTTGCTGAGAGTGTATTTTTGATTTCTTGTATTGTGTTGTTCATCCCCTTCACATCCATTATCTTTTTGTGCTTGATTACAATTTCTTCTGTATGTTCCCCAAGTGTTTTCTTAATATCCTTCATCTTTTCCTTCATTTCATTAAATTGGTCCATGATACATGTTTTGAGAGCTTTAATTAGTTTTTCAGTGTTCCACTCCTCTTCCTGGTTTTTAGTTTGTTCATTGAATTGGATTATGTTTTCCTGATTATTGGTATGGTTTGTAGTTTTTTTGTTGCTGTCTGGTCATCACTGTATCTTGGTGGGTTTATTCAGTTGATTAGTTTTTTTGTGTGTTGGGATTCAATTAGTTGTTTTGTGTGTGTATTAAGTCTTCCCTTTGTCACTTTGTTCTTCTTATTCTATTTCCTTTTTCTTGGCTAAGTTCCCTTGAAGGAAAATATTAGGGCCAGAGACAGAAAAAGGGGTGAGAAAAGAAAAAGATAATAGTAGTATTGATAGTGGATGTTAGCAGAAGAACCATGCGAGATCTAGGAAAATGGATATTAAACTCATATAAGCTGTGTGGGGTTATAACAGTAAAAAATTGGAGTACCTATAATGGGATAGTAAACTGAATATGGGGAGGAATACAGTATGAATCAAAATACCAAAGTGGTCTGGAAAGAGGTAAGAGAAAAGAAAGGACAATAATATAAAGAGTGAATATAAGATAGAAAACAGAATAGAGGGATTAGAGATAAAAAGTCAGAAATATTAGGGGCTAAATGAAAAGAGGTGGAATGCAATAGAAACAATAAATGATGCAGGATTAAGAAGTGTAAAGGAAAGTGATAGAGTTGGTAGCCAAAATCAGTACACACAGGAAGGAGGAAATTGGGGATGAGGAAGCACAGCAGATAATAATTGCTGCCTGCAGCACCTAATATAACAAAAATGATAAAAGAAGGGAAAAAATGGGAAAAAGGAAAAGGGGATAAAAAAGCAGGCAAGAAAAAGAGAAAGGAAAAAAAGAAATAAAAGGGCCATGGGGGGATAAAGAGGAAGGAGAAACAACAAGCCAACAGGAAAGACCAGACAAGTCTTTGAGGAAGGAATCCTCTTTGTAATTGAATAAACTGCTTAGGAGTCTGACCTTTCCCCCTTTTCCCTTCCTCACTTCCCTCTCTCCCAGGGCAGGAGGAAGGCTGTGTGAGAGCTCCTGGAGGATATTCAAATGGGCCCCTGGTGAGCCAACTCTCCTCATAAAATAATGTCTCTTAATTTCTTGAGAGAGAGCACTCACCCCTTGCCAGAAACCCTAAATGTGCTTTTGTAAGCCTGGAAAGCACAACCTACTGTCCCTCTCCCTTGGATGTGCTACAGGCAGTCTAGTTAATTTTCTGACTCCATGTTCTCCCCAACCAAGTTTCCTATCCCAGGGTGTTTAGGTCAATCAGTCTCTCTCAGCAGATTCACCTATCCTCTCTTTCTAGGTTCTCCCCAAGTCAGTTGGTATGCTTCTCCAAATTCGGTAAAAGGGGGAACCAGAAAATTAAACCTACACTCCTTGGGCCCCTCTGCACCTCCCCTCTAAACTCTTCCACTCCCAAAGTTAGCCTGGCAGGCTAAGGCAATGCCAGATTTCTAGGAGTCCTGGGTTTGAGAAACAGAGGCTTGGGAGAATGTGAACTTGGGGTACATGGTTCTGTGAGATGTGGATTGTAGGGGTTCAGGGAATATGGGCTTAGAGCTCATGTGTTTAGGGGAACACAGGGCTTGGGAACTCTGCCTTGTGGCTGGTAGTTCTCAGGGAAAGCTGCAGCCCCTTTGCCCTAAGGGGAAGGGATTTACCTTCCCACAGTTTCCGAGTTCAGTATTAGAAACCCACAGTTTTACTTTGAGGAAGCACTAATTTTGTCGCAGTCTCTCCAGATGGACATCCAGACATCTACTGCTTTGTAGTTTCCCCAAATAGCTCTGGCAGGATCACATCACTACTCAGCAGGTCCTGGGATCCATGTGGGTCTTTCTTGGAGAGCTGGGCAGATGCTTTTCAGTCAGCAGGCAGGAGCTTGGTGGGCCCTGCATTCAGCTCACACATGCACTCCTGGAACTGCAGGGTGCAGGTCCCTGCTCGTAGAGGCCTGGCTCACTGTAAATGGTAAAGTTCCCTCGCTGGTCCTGAGGACAGGCACTAATGGCCTGCCAGTGACTCCTGCTCTCGTGCTCCCTCCTGCTCTCACACTCTCTCTTGCTTTCATGCTCCCTCCTGCTTTTGCCTCTTAGCTTCATTTTTGAAGAAATTTTGGATCACAAAAGGGTTACAACTATAACAGGGAAGGATCATTAGTGTGGAGTATCAGTGATGTGTGATAAATGGGAGGAAGTTCATCTGGGCATAAATATAAGGTATATAAATATGTTCAAATATTCATGGGGAATTGCCACAGTGGGTAGAGATTCACACAACAACCAAAGAATATTGAGTTCCTATCCTGGGGAGCTCTGCCACATTCTCTAATGGAACTGCAACAATCCCCCAAGTACAGGGGTGATGACTAGTGAAGAAGGATGGTCCATTGACGGGCCCTTGATATTGATGACTATGCTTATGATCCTTTGTTCTTGAAATTGCCACTTAGTCTAGTGCTGTAGAGTGCCTAAGAGTTATCTCCTGATAGACTCCATGTTACTCAAATGTGGTCTCTCTGTAACCCAAACTCAGCATAAAAATGCATTACCATTCCTACCAGCATGGGACATGACTCCTGGGGATGAGCATCCCTGGAGCTGAGGGATTACTACCAGTCCCTAAGTGGTGATGCAACTAGAAAAAGACCTTGAATAAAAGGGAAAAATGGTAAAGACAAAGGAGTTTATACAGCTAAGGATCTTCAAAAAATAGGAAGTCATGAAAGGGGTTGCATTTTTGCATGCCTCAGCAGGATCCCAGAGACAGCCAAAGTACATACAACCCCAGGTACTGGTACTTCTGAGGTCTACAGAGACACACTGGTTCTGCAGTTATAGTACTTGGCTCTGGAGTGGAGTGCCTTGTTAGTGGGCCCTACTTTGGAATTTGTGTTTCTGTATGTGATGATGTTGGACTCAGATGTGACATTTTCACACATGTCTCGTCTCTCACTTTTACTGAACCTGAAGTTTGTGCTGGGGTTGTTGTATACCCAGGAGATTTCAATCTCTGGACTGGCCTTGTGCCAGCTGGGCCTGGAGCCTCAGGAGAGTTGCAACTTCTACTCTCCAGTTTGTTGGACTTACACAGATCACCTAAGAGGAAGGTGAAGATGGTCAACCACAGGACCAGGGAACCAAGAGTGCCTACAACTCCAAGCAGGAGAATCACATCCATGATCCATGTGGGATCTAAGCTCCCTCTCAATATAGAATTCAAGTGGACATCACCAACCCACGGTCCACAGGATGGAGGAATAAAATATGGATTAGAGTGAAATTACTGGTATTCTGCTATAGAACTATTGTGACTAGTAATGGAAGAAATGGTAGCATTGACCTGGAGAAAGTGGCCACTGTAGTTGCTGAGGGCAGGGAGAGGGAAGAAGAGATGAGATTTGGGGGCTTTTCTGGGACTTGGAGTGGTCCTAAATGATAATGCAGGAACAGATATTGGGCATTATGTATTCTGCCATAACCCACTGAATGGACTGGGGGAGAGTGTAAACTACAATGTAAACTATATTCCATGCAGTACAGCAGTGCTCCAATATGTATTTACCAAATGCAATGAATGGACCATAAGTATAAAAAAAGGTTGTTGATGTGAGAGAAGTGGGGGTTTGAGTTGTGGGGTATGTGTGAACCTCTTATATTTTTTAATGTATCATTTTTTGTTAGCTATGTATCTTTAAAAATTAGAAAATTGAATAAAAAATAAAATACAATACAATAAAATTATTTTTTTTAAATGAAGGGGATTTCAAAGTATTCATAGACAAACAAAAATTGGTAGAACATGCTACCGAAAGACAAGAATTACAGGAGATGATAAAGAGAGTGCTGCAGCCTGAAAGGAAAGAACA